>NC_059343.1:68305402-69564152 GCF_018350155.1 Leopardus geoffroyi
AAAAGTAGAAGAGGAAGGAAAGCTTCCAAATTGATTCTATGAGGCAAGCATTATCCTGATACCAAAAATAAAGACACTACAAAAAAAAAAAGTGAATGAAAGGCCAATATATTTGATAAAAAAACATGCAAAACCCCTCAACAAAATGTTAGTAAACCAAATCCAGCAACACATTTTTTTTCCACCAAGTTCATGTGGAATTTATTCCTTGGATGCAAGTGTGATTCAGTATTTGCAAATCAATCAACTTGACATATCACATGAATAAAGGAAACAATAAAAATCATATAATCATTTAATTATATGCAGAAAAAAACATTTCACAAAGCACAATATCTATTCACGATAAGAGCTCTCAACAAAGTAGGTTTAGAGAAAATACACCTCAACATACTGGAGGCCATATATGAAAAACCCACAGCTAATATACTCAATTGTGAAAAACTGAGAGCTTTTTCCTAAGATCAGGAACACGCCAAGAATGTCCACTCTCACCACTTTTATTCAACATAGTACTGGAAGTCCTAGCCAAAAAAATCAGAGAAGAAACAAATTAAATGCATCCAAATTCTTGGGGCACCTGGGTGGGTCAGTAGGTTAAACATGACATGGGCTCAGGTCATGATCTCACAGCTAGCGACTTCAAGCCTCTGTTGGGCTCTGTGCTGGCAGCTCAGAGCCTGGAACCTACTTCTGATTCTGTGTCTCCCTCTCTCTCTGCCCCTTCCCCCATCTCTCTCAAAAATAAATAAGCATTAAAAAAATTAAATATGAATAAATGCATCCATAAGGAAGAATTAAAATTTTCACTATTTGCAGATGACATGATACTATTATTTATAGAAAACCCTAAAAAAATCTGCTAACAATGACTAGAATTGTTCAACACTTTCAGTAAGGTTACAGGATTCAAAGTCAATATACAGAAATCCATTGCATTTCTAGATACGAATAACCAAGTAGCAAAAAGGGAAATTAAGAAAATAGCTCCATTTACAATTGCACCAAAAATAATAAAAAACCTAGGAATAACCTTAACAAAAGTAAAAGACCTGTATGCTGAAAACTATAAAATATTGATGAAAGAAATAGAATATGACATGAACAAATGAAAAGACTTTCCATGCTCACAGATTGGGAGAACAAATATTATTAAAATGTCCATTTTACCAAAGCTATGTACAGAATTAATGCAATGACTGTCAAAATACTAATAGCATTTTTAAAAATATAACTTACTGTCAAATTGGTTTTGATACAATACCCAGTGCTCATCCCAACAAGTGCCCTCCTTCCTGCCCATAATCCACTTTCCCCTCTCCCCCCCACAATACACCTTTAGTTTGTTCTCAGTCCTTGAGAGTCTCTTATGTTTGGCCTCCCTCCCTCTCTGTAACTTTTCCCCCCTTCCCCTACCCAATTATCTTCTGTTAAGTTTCTCAAGATTCACATATGAGTGTAAATATATGGTATCTGTCTTTCTCTGCCGGGCTTATCTCACTTAGCATAAAACCCTACAGTTCCATCCACGTTGCTGCAAATGACCAGACTTCATTCTTTCTCATTGTCAAGTAGTATTCCATTGTATATATAAGCCATATCTTCTTTACCCATTCATCAGTTGATGGACATTTAGGCTCTTTCCATAATTTGGCTATTGTTGAAAGTGCTGCCTATAAACATTGGGCTACAAGTTCCCCTATGCATCAGCACTCCTGTATCCTTTGGATAAATTCCTAGCAGTGCTGTTGCTGGGTCATAGGGTAGATCTATTTTTACTTTTTTGAGGAAGCTCCACACTGTTCCCAGAGTGACTGGACCACTTTGCATTCCCACCAGTAGTGCAAGAGGTTTCCCATTTCTCCACATCCTCGCCAGCATCTATTGTCTCTGGATTTGTCTATTTTAGCCACTTTGACCAGCATGAGGTGATATCTCATTGTAGTTTTTATTTGTATTTCCCTAATAATGAGTGACGTTGAGCATCTTTTCATGTGTCTGTTGGCCATCTGGATGTCTTCTTTGGAAAAGTGTCCATTCATGTCTTCTGCCCATTTCTTCACTGGATTATTTGTTTTTCGGGTGTGGAGTTTGGTAAGTTCCTTATAGATTTAAATTTTTTTTTTTTACATTTTATTTATTTTTGAGAGAGAGAGACAGAGCACAAGTGGGGGGAGGGGCCGAGAGAGAGGGAGACACAGAATCTGAAGCAGGCTCCAGGCTCTGAGCTGTCAGCACAGAGCCGGATGCAGGGCTCGAACCCATGAACCGTGAGATCATGACCTGAGCCAAAGTCAGTTGCTTAACTGACTGAGCCACCCAGGTGCCCCCCTATAGATTTTAGATAATAGCCCCTTTCATTTGCAAATATCTTTTCCCATTCTGTCTGTTGCCTTTTAGTTTTGTTGATTGTTTCCTTTGTGGTGCAGAAGCTTTTTATCTTCATGAGGTCCCAATAGTTCATTTTTGCTTTTAATTCCCTTGCCTTTGGAGATGTATTGACTAAGAAATTACTGCGGCTCAGGTCAAAGAGGGTTTTTCCTGGTTTCTCCTTCTAGGGTTTTGATGGTTTCCTGTCTCACATTCAGGCACTTCATCCATTTTGAGGTTATTTTTGTGTGGTGTAAGAAAGAGGTCTAGTTTCATTCTTCTGCATGTTGCTGTCCAGTTCTTTTTGCACCATTTGTTAAAGAGACTGTCTTTTTTCCATTGGATGTTCTTTCCTGCTTTGTCAAAGATTAGTTGGCCATACATTTGTTGGTCCAAATTGTGGGTTCTTTATTCTACTCCATTGGTCTATGTGTCTGTTTTTGTGCCAATACGATGCTGTCTTGATGATTACAGCTTTGTAGTAGAGGCTAAAGTCTGGATTATGATGCCTCCTGCTTTGGTTTTCTTCTTCAATATTATTTTGGCTATTCGGGGTCTTTCGTGGTTCCATACAAATGTTAGGATTGTTTGTTCTAGCTTTGAGAGGAATGCTGGTGCAATTTTGATTGGTATTGCATGGTATGTGTAGATTGCTTTGGGTAATATTGACATTTCAACAATATTAATTCTTCCAATCCACGGGCATGGAATATTTTTCCATTTCTTTGTATCTTCCTCAATTTCCTTCATAAACTTTCTACAGTTTTCAGCATACAGATGTTTTACATCTTTGGTTAGGTTTATTCCTAAGTATTTTATGGATCTTGGTGCAATTGTGAATGGGATCGATTTCTTTATTTCTCTTTCTGTTGCTTCATTTTTGGTGTGTAAAAATGCAGCCAATTTCTGTACATTAATTGTGTACCCTGCGATTTTGCTGAATTCATGTATCAGTTCTAGCAGACTTTTGGTGGAGTCTATTGGGTTAACCATGTAGAGTATCATGTTGTCTGCGAAAGTGAAAGTTTGACTTCATCTTTGCCAATTTTGATGCCTTTGATTTCATTTTGTTGTCTGATTGCTGATGCTAGGACTTCCAATACTATGTTAAACAACAGTCATGAGAGTGTAAATCCCTTTAATATTCCTGATCTCAGGGGAAAAGCTCTCAGTTTTTCCCCATTGAGGATGGTATTAGATGTAGGCTTTTCACAAATGGCTTTTATGATGTTTATTTATGTTCCTTCTATCCCAACTTTCTTGAGGATTTTCATCAAGAAAGGATGCTGTATTTTGTCAACTGCTTTTTCTGCATCTATTAACAGGACCATATGGTTTTTATCTTTTATTTTATTAACATGATGTATCACATTGATTGATTTGCGAATATTGAACCAGGCATGCAACGCTGGGAATGAATCCCACTTGATCATGGTGAATAATAGTTTTTATATGCTATTTAATTTGATTCGCTAGTATCTTGCATTCATATTCATCAGGGGTATTGGCCTGTAGTTCTCTTTTTTACTGGTTCTCTGTCTGGCTTGGGGATCAAAGTATTGTTGGCTTCATAAAGTGAGTCCAGAAGTTTTCCTTCCATTTCCAATTTTTGGAACAGCTTGAGAAGGATAGGTATTAACTCTGCTTTAAATGTATGGTAGAATTCCCCAGGGAAGCCATTTGGTCCAGGACTCATTTGTTGGGAAATTTTTGATAACTGACTCAATTTCTTCAGTAGTTACGGGCCTGTTCAAATTTTGTATTTTTTCCTGTTTGAGTTTTGGTAGTGTGTTTTTAGGAATTTGTCCATTTCTTCCACATAGGCCAGTTTGTTGGCATATAATTTTTAATAGTATTCCCTGATAATTGCTTGTACTTCTGAGGGATTGGTTGTAATAAATCCATTGTCATTTGTGATTTTATCTATTTGGGTCCTCTCTTTTCTTTTTGAGAAGCTTGGCCAGAGGTTTATCAATTTTGTTTATTTAAAAAAAAACCCACTTTGTTTCATTTATCTGTTCTATTGTTTCTTTTTTTTTTATTCTACGTTGTTTATTTCTGCTATAATGTTTATCATTTCTCTTCTGCTGGGTTTGGGGTATCTTTGCTGTTCTGCTTCTAGTTCCTTTATGTATGCTGTTAGACTTTGTGTTTGGGATTTTTCTTGTTTCTTGAGTTAGGCCTGGATTGCAGTGTATTTTCCTCTTAGGACTGCCTTTGCTGCTCATCCCAAATGTTTGGATTGTTGTATTTTCATTTTTATTTGTTTCCATATATCTTTTAATTTCTTCTCTAATTGCCTGTTTGACTCTTTCATTCTTTAGTAGGATGTTCTTAAATCTCCATGGTTTTGGAAGTTTTCCAGACATTTTCCTGTGGTTGATTTCAAGTTTCATAGCATTGTGATCTGAAAGTGTGCATGGTATGGTCTCAATTCTTTTATATTTATTGAGGGCTGTTTTGTGACCAAGTATAAGATACATCTTGGAGAATGTTCTATGTGCACTTGAGAAGAAAGTGTATTCTACTTCTTTGGGATGTAGAGTTCTAAATATATTTATCAAATCCATCTGGTCCAATGTATCATTCAGGGCCCTTGTTTCTTTACTGATTCTGTGTGTAGATGATCTGTCCATTGTTGTAAGTGGAGTATTCTGGTGCCCTGCAAATACCACATTCTTATCAATAAGATTGCTTATGTTTGTGATAATTGTTTTAAATATTTGGGTGCTTCTGAATTCGGTGCATAGACATTTAAAATTGTTAACTCTTCCTGATGGATAGACCCTGTAATTATTATATAATGCCCTTCTTCATCTCTTGCTTCAGCCTTTAATTTAAAGTATAGTTTGTCTGATATAAGTATGGCTATTCCAGCTTTCTTTTGACTTCCAGTAGCATGATAGATAGTTCTCCATCCCCTCACTTTCAATCTGAAAGTGTCCTCAGGTCTGAAATGAGTCTCTTTTAGAGAACAAATAGATGGGTCCTTTTTTAAAATGCATTCTGATACCCTATGTGTTTTAACTGGAGCATTTAGTCCATTTACATTCAATGTTATTATAGAAAGATATGGGTGTAGAGTCATTGTGTTATCTGTAGGTTTCGTGGTTGTAGTGATGTCTCTGGTACTTTGTGGTCCTTGCAACATTTCACTCACAGAATCCCCCTTAGGATCTCTTGTTGGGCTGGTTTAGTGGTGATGAATTCCTTCAGTTTTTGTTTTGGAAACCTTTATCTCTCCTTCTATTCTGAATGACAGTCTTGCTGGGTAAAGGATTCTTGGCTGCATATTTTTCCTGTTCATCACATTGAAGATTTCCTGCCATTCCTTTATGGTCTTCCAAGTTTCAGTAGATAGGTCTGCTACTACCCTTCTGTTTCTACTTTTGTATTTTAAGTCCTATTTATCCCTAGCTACTTTCAGAATTCTCACTTTATCCTTGTATTTTGCCAGTTTCACTATGATATGTAGTGCAGAAGATCGATTCAAATTACGTCTGAAGGGAGTTCTCTGTGCCTCTTGGATTTCAATGTCTGTTTTTTTTTCCCAGATTGAGAAAGTTCTTAGCCATAATTTGTTCAAATACACCTTCAACGCCTTTCTCTCTTTCCTCCTCCTCCTCTTCTTCTTCTTCTTCTTCTTCTTCTTCTTCTTCTGGAATTCTATGATACAGTCATTGTTCTGTTTGATTGCATCACTTAGTTCTTTAATTCTCCCATCTTGATCCTGGATTGTTTTATCTCTATTTTTCTAAGCTTCCTCTTTTTCCATAATTTTATCTTCTAATTCACCTATTTTCCTTTCTGCCTCTTCAATCCGTGCTGTGACTGCCTCCATTTCATTTTTCACCTCATTTATAGGATGTTTTAATTCTTCATGACTATCTTTTAGTTCCTTAATCTCTGTAGTGATAGATTGTCTGCTGTCTTCTATGCCTTCTTATGACTATTATCCTAAATTGTTGTTCAGTTATATTGCTTATATCTCTTTTGATCAATTATTTAGCTGTCACTTCTTCCTGGAATTTCTTTTAAGGGTGATTCTTCTGTTTCATCATTTTGGCTAGTTTTCTGTCCCTTATGAGTATTAAAAGCTTGTTATGTGCTCTGCTCCTGTGAGCACTGCTATATTAAAGGGCGGGGGGTCATACGCTGTCCAGGGCCTGGCACTTCAGGAGGTGTTTTTTAGAGAGGATTACTTGCTCTTTATTGTTGTGACTTTGGTTATTTTATTTCTCTACTCATAGTGATGTTTTGTACCCCCCATGATGTGGATTTATGCAGTTACCCAGCATGGAGTGGTGTGGTTTGGGGTAGGCTGATCCCACCTCCACTATGGACCCCCGGGACTGATCCCTGAGGCCCCACTTTGTTTGTGGTGGTGGTGGGAAATGGTCAAACCCAAGTCTCTTCTCCATGACTTGGTGGACCCCATTTGAGTCATTCTCACTGTGCCATGGGTGCAGACGGGTCTGTCCTTGCTCCACCAACTCCTTTGGCCTGATGCTTGTCTAGGATTCAAAGACCCGGTCTGTGTGCTATGGCACTGGGGAACAGGCTTTCTGTCTGCCTGGATATGTGGTCCCAGTTGGCTTTGTCTGTGCTGCTACACTTCAGGGAGGACCACCTTTTCCTGCTGGGTACTGCACAGCTGACCTCACTGCCAAGGCCGAGGATGGCAGATGCAGGCAGGCTTTGTTCTGTCCTACCACACTCCAGGGAGGGGGCCACTTTCTCCTACACCAGACTGTGCCCATGATCTACCACCAAGCGCAGGGCTGGCTCCCCTCCTCCCCAGGTGCATGAATAGGGAGCTGGCCCCAGTCCAATGAAAGCCCCACAGTTAGAGATAGGATCCCTCTCAGTCCCAGTCCGAGGTTTTTCTCTTGTCTAGATACAGTCCAATACTTTCCCAACCACTCTTACTCTTCCCTTTGTCTCTCCACAGAAGGGGATCCCTCCCCTCCATGCCTACTTGGCCCGTTTTATATCCCCCAGGTCGCAATCACCCACCTATCATTTCTCAATTTGTCCCATTTTATTCCTGGTAGAGTCAGTCTCTTTTCCTCCCAGACTCTTGGGGTTCAAAGTATTTTGGCTTCATCACTTCTTTGAGAGATGCAGGAAGTACAGATCACCCTACTTCTCTGCCATGTTGGCCCGCCCTCCTCGCTCTTTTTTCACTAACTGCAATTTTAACAGAACTACAACAAATACATAATTCTAAAATGTGTATGAAACTTCAAAAGACCTAAGAGCCAAAGAAATCTTGAAAAAGAACAAAACTGGAAACAATCTAATCCCAGACTTTAAGATATAGTCCAAAGTTGTAATAACCAATATAGTGCTGGCACATAAATAGACATATAGATAAATAAAATAGAATATACATCCCAGAAATAAACTAATGATTTTATGGTCAATTATCAGTGACATACTAGGCAAGAATATACAATGGAGAAAAGACAGTCTTTTCAACAAATGTGTTGTGAAAATTGGACAGCTACATGCAAGAGAATGAAACTGGATCACTGTCTTACACTATACACAAAAATAAACTCAGAATGGATTGAAGACCTAAATGTAAGACCTTAAAACATGAAAATCACAGAAGATAGCAGAGGAAGTAATTTCTCTGACAGCAGTCATAGCGAAATTTTTCCAAATATATCTTCTAAAGCAAGGGAAATAGAAACAAAACAGGACAAACAAAACAAAACAACTATTTGGATACATAAAAATAAAAAGTTTCTACACAGAAAAGGTTAACAACCAACAAGAGTAAAAGACACCCTTGAATGGTAGAAGATATTTGCAAATGACATATGTGATAAAGGGTTAGTATAAAAAATATATAAAGAACTTATACAATTTAACATCAAAAAATAATTTGATTAAAAAATGAGCAGAAGACACGAGCATATATTTCTCCAAAGAAGACATACCGATGGCCAACAGACACATGAAAAAATGCTCAACATCACTAGTCATCAGGGAAATACAAATCAAAACCCCAATGAGATATCACCTCACACCCATCAGATTCGCTAAAATAAAACAAAAACAAACAAACAAACAAAAACAAACAAACAGGAAATAACAAGTTTTGTGAGGATGTTGGAGAAAAAGAAACTCTTGTCCACTTTTGGTGGAAATGCAAACTGGTGTAGCCACTGTGGAAAACAGTATGAAGGTTCCTTAAGAAGTTTAAATAGAGCTAAGAGATGATCCAGTAATTGCACTACTGGGTATTTACCCAAAGAATACAATGACAGTAATTTATAGACATGGGTGCACTCCTAATTAATTGTAGGATTATTTACAATAGCCAAATTATGAATGCAACCTAAGTGTTCATTGATAGATGAATGGATAAAGATGATGTGACTATATATATGTATATATATAATATTTTATATTATGCATATATACTTGTAATATGTATAATACATACAATATAATATTTTCAGCCATAAAATATAATGAAACCTTGTCATTTGTAACACCATGGGTGGGTCTAGGGAGTGTAATGCTAAGTGAATTAAGTCAGTCAATGAAATAGAAATACCATATGATTTCATTCATGTATGTAATTTAAAAATAAAATAATAAGAAATAATAAGAAAGAAGCAAGCAAACAAACAAACAAACAAACAAAAACAGACTCTTAGATACAGAGAACAAACTGATCTTTTCTAGAGGGAATGTGGGGAAAGTAATAAGTGAATAACTGAAGGGGATTAAAATATACTTATCTTGATGAGCACTGAGTACTGTATAGAATTGTTATATCACTATATTGTACACCTGAAACTAATATAAGACTGTGTGTTAATTATATTAGAATTAAAAGTATAAAATACAAAAATAAATAAAAGTCAACACTAAGGTGGTGACCTCGGCTAATTCAGTCCACTATATTCTATTCACAAAGAAAATATCTTCTATTTCAGAGTCATAAAATGAAACTACTGCATCATAGCTATTTGTAGCTTCCTGACAGTTTTTCTTTTTTTAGGGATTCTCATAATGCCTGAAAAGTTAAAACATACCAGTAAATTATGTGTCCCCACTGTACCAAAGAAAGGATCTTTCTAGGATAAATGATACATCTATAAAATTTAATGCCTGAGCTCTGACTTCCTCATTTGTTCTTCTATCTTCAGCTCCATTATCACGTCAACATGTCTCAATTCAGGTGCTCAGAGTCATTAATTATTTTTTCCCTTCTCTCCAAGCCACATTAATGGCATCACTTTTATATGTATTAGGGTTTTAAGGAATTGAGAACCACGTGACTAATATTTGAATATGAATCCTTTTAAACTAAAAGACAAATTGTTTCTGGTAGCATTTCAGATATCAGCTATTGGAAGTTGTAAGAAATTGGGCATTGGTAGACTTATCGTTGCCCTCCAAATAATACTAATTGTGTCACTTCTTACTCTACCACTTAGTGTGAAGGATTTCTTCCATACCAAACTCCCTTTGAAAGCTTCAGGCATTCAGCATTCTAAATAATAGCAGGCTATTCCAAGGTAACTCAATTTAACTCTCAATTTAATAAAGTAAATTCATATTATTTGTATCTGAATACTGAAGTTATGACTTATAATACTTTGACAGAAGAGAGACAAATAGAGAAAAAGAATGATTGTTGAAAGGAATATTCTGATGTCTAACCATTAAAATAATATTATAAAAACAATAAAGTTATCTCAAAAGAAAAGTAAAAATATTATTGCCTCAGTAATATTCTTCCTACCAATAGAAATCCTGGATTATGAGTTGCTCTTAGTTGTCTTATCTCTTTAATATATTTTGATCTAGAACCTTAGCTTTTCTTCGTTTTGCAGGTTATGGACATATTAAAAGTGTTCAGGACAACTTTTGCAGAGTCTTTTAATTTGGGTTCATTGGAGGATTCTGCACGATGAAATTCAGCTATGTGTGTATGTGTGTGTGTGTGTGTGTGTGTGTGTGTGTGTGTTTTACAGGAATATCACGAAAGTGATGGTGTGTTCTTCTAAGTGCATGATATAGGGGGTACATGACATGTACCTATCCTATTTTTGGTTGTCATAATTTTTATCACTTGGATAAACTGATTTCTGTAGAGATTCTGCATTGTAATTAACATTTTTTTTTTACTTTTGTTGTTAGTGTCTTATAAAGAGATACTCTGAGGTCATGTGAATATGCAGTTTCTCATCATACTTTCACTCAGTAGTTTTACCAGTCCATTGGCCATTGTTGCCTCAAACAGGTATTGCAATGGTGGTTGTCAAAGGATGATTTTATTATTCCTTTACTCCTTCTAAATGTGTTAGTATGAATTCTACTATAAGGAGAAATTTTCCCTTCTACCCAACTTACTTGCTTATTCTTTTATTATATCACTATAAAATATATCAATATTAATTTTATAATTTTGATAAATTGTATTATTCTTATGTAAGAGCATACTTTTGGTTTGAGAAATACATTTCTCTACTTATAAACTGTTAATCTTTTTTAAAGTTTATTTTTGAGATAGGGAAAGAGAGAGAGAGAGAGAGAGGGAGAGAGAGAGAGAGAGAGGGAGAGAGAGAGAAAGCATGTGAGTGGGGAAGGGGCAGAGAGAGGGAGAGTGAGAGAGAGAATCCCAAGCAGGCTTTCTGCTGTCAGTGCAGAGTCCAATGCAGGGCTCAAACCCATGAACTGTGAGATCATCACCTGAGCTGAAATCAAGAGCCATACACTTAACCAAATGAGGCTCCCAACGCATCCCTAAACCTTTAATATTTTTTAGGTTACACATCTGAGTTACATCATACAGTTTTTGTCTTTCTCTTTCTGGACTTATTTCACATAGCATAATACATTTAAGTTTCATCCGTGTTGCTGCAAATGGCAGGATTTCCATCTTTCTTATGAATGAACAATATTTCATATATATGCTTAAATCATTTACACATCTTTCTTGTCTGTTGTGAATAATGCTGCAGTACACTTTGGGGTGGAGATATCTCTTTGATGTTGTGATTTTATTTTATTCAGATACATTTCTAGAAGTGAAATTTCTGATTCATATGGTAGTCCTATTTTTTAAAAATTTTTCCATTGTGGTAGCACCAATGTGCACTTCAACAATGCACAAATGTTCCCTTCTCTTTACACTTTTGCCAGCACTTGTTACCTCTTATTTTTAAGATAATAGCTATTCTAAAAGGTGTGAGATGACATTTCATTGTGGTATTGATTTGCATTTTCCTGACCAGTGATATTGAGCATCTTTACATGTATCTGTTGGGAGTGTTGATGTCTTCTTTGGAAGAATGTCTGGATAGGTACCTTGCCCTCTTTTCAATAGGATTATTGGTCTTTTCCCTATTGAATAGTATGAATTTTTAAAATATATCTTGAATATTGATCCTATATTTGATATAAGATTTGCAAATATTTTCTCCCATTCTGTAGGTTGTCTCTTAATTTTGTTGATTGTTTCTTATGCTGTGCAGAAACTTTTTAGTTTGCTATAGTCCCACTTGTTGATGTTTGTTTTTGTTGCTTGCGCTTTTGATGTCATATCCAGAAAATCATCACAAAAGCCAATGTGAAGGATCTTTTCTCCTATGTTTTCTTACAGGGGTTTTATAGTTTTAGATATTTGTTTTAAGTCTTTAATTCATTGTGAGTTAATTTTTGTGAGTGGCATCAGATATACTTCCAATTTAATTTGTTTACATGTGAATACCCAGTTTTCTATACAACATTTATTAAACAGATTATGAATTCCCACATTAGATATTCTTGGCTCCCTGCTCAAAGATTAGTTCACTGTGTGTGTGTGTGTGTGTGTGTGTGTGTATTTCTGGTCTTGTGATTTTTGTTCCATTAGTCTATATGTCTGTTTCCATGCCATCACTATCACCATACTATTTTGACTACTATAGCTTTGTAGTACAGTTTGAAATCAGAAAGTGTGATGCCTCCAGTTAGCTCTTCTTTCTCCATATTGATTTGGGTATTGGCCTTTTGACATTTGATAGAAATTTTAGGTTTGATTTTTGCATTTCTGTAAAAAATTATTTGAATTTTGAAAGGAATTGCATTCGATCTATAAATGGCTTTGGGCATTTATGAACATTTTAATAATATTAATTCTTCATTAATACATAAGCATGGAATATCTTTTTATTTAGTTGTTTCTTCAAACAATCTTTCATCAATGTTTTATATTTTTAGTGCACAGGTATTTAATATCCCTGGTTAAATTTATTCCTAAATATTCTATCGTTTTGATGCTATTATAAGTGGAAATATTTTATTTATTTGTTTTTCATATAGTTTATTTTAGGGGTATAGAAATGTAGCTGTTTTTGGTATATTAATTTTGTGTCCTCCAACTTGATTCATTTATTAGTTCTAACATTGTGTGTGTGTGTGTGTGTGTGTGTGTGTGTGTGTGAAATCTTTAGGATTTTCTATAGATGATATCATTTCATCTGCAAAAGGAGACAATTTTACTTCTTAGTTTCCCATTTGGATGTTTTTTTTCCTTGCTTAATTGCTTTTGTTAGGACTTTTACTACTATGTTGAATAAAAGTGCAAAGAGTGGGCACTCTCATTCATGATTTTAGAGTAAAAGCTTTTAGAGGTATTTTTTTCATTTGAATATGATGTTTGTTATGTGAAATAGCTAAAGTTAAAGGAGTATCAAGTCATAATTTGTTTTCTAGATATAAATAGATATAGAAATAGATACAGAAATATAGATACAGAAATATATACATAAGACATAAATAGAGAATGATAAACTAAATAGTACATTGTTAATAGCATTTGGAGAATCTAGGTGAAAGGTGGGTGGATGTCTTTGCATGATTTTGCAACATTACATTAATTATTAAATTATTTTAAATGAAAAGTTTAGAAAGGTAAATGTAATAATGAAAACTATTGTCAGTATACATTTTAAATTTAATTATGCCTCTTTAAAATTAACACAAATTTACTAAAGAATGTTGTAAGCAACTTTGTTATCTATCAACATATGATAAAACAATAAAAGTGGTAGTCATCATTGTAATTTCAATTTTTTGATCTTCCCTTTTAGACGTTAATACAGTATAGTAAAACTTTTCCCAAATTGCTACATAGCGGTTATATATAAAGAGCAGATAATGACGTTTTGTTTATAACAGGGAAAAGATTTTCGCTCCCTTTTTCCTCCCTCTTTGTATTACTTTATTCCTTTTTACCTTCCTCCTTCCTTTTTACCTTCCTTCTTTTTTGCTTCTTTCCTGTTTTCAGTCAGTGAATGTTTGCTGAGTATCTATGAAATACCCAATAATGTGCTAGATGTAAGATGAGGATAGGGTACATTGGAGGGATGAAAGTAATAGAGGGAGACAAATGTAAAACTCCAAAGTAAAGGATACTAAAACTATTTGAAGGAAACAAATATTCCTTGAATTGACCACTCCCTCACCTTTTTCTACATCAGAAAATTAGAACCTCAGGCTACCACTGCAGCAACCATCCTCAAGTATAGGTAGTAACTTAAAAACCTACTTTGGACACTAGGCATGATGCATTTACCTTACTACTTTTGAGAGTGTACTTACCTTTCTATAAGGCACCCCACTTGTTAAATACTGATTACATGGAAAAGCACTCTTTGGACAATTTAGCAGATTAGATACACAGAGGCAGTTTTCAGGAGTATCTCTATATCAATTTTTATAGATTCTGATAACCCCCTCCTTGTGCAAGGCAGACATATCACCTTACTGCATTCCAGGCATATTTATCTCAAAGGGGGGTTACCAAGTTCAATTCATAGATAGGGAAGAGTAATCCATGCATTTAAATATAATAAAGTTATAGCTATACATACATTTACAAAGGAAGGTGCATGAAGTTCTGTAGCTCAAAGTAGCAGTACAATAAACAGTACCATTTGCATGCATTTTTATGAGACTAATTATTAATTTAACTCTTTTTTATTCATTAAAACCAAAATAACTTAGTATAACAACTGGCACCATCTCCTTGGCCTAAAACAGAGATTAACTGAGATTCTTTTTAAATAAATACATTCCAGCACAAAGTGAATTATTTTCCTTTGTGTTATAGATCCGAATGAATACCTATATTTCACCTTAGAGATATATTTAAAATTTATACATATGTTCTCTTCTTCTTTCGTTATTTTAAGAGTACCTTAGAGTGGAGGTGGAGGTGATGTGGGAAACAAGGGCAAAAGAGAAGAACAAATTTCTTACAACTTACTGCCAATTGACAAGTCCTTGAGACAGGCAGAGTGACCTCCCTCTAGGAACTCAAGTGTCTGGATGTTAATACTTTGATAAGGGAAAAAGTCAATTTTAGCTTAACATTATCCCAGTATTCAGGATCCTGTAAGTCTCCTTTAACATATAAAAATTCCTTTGGAAACTTCCTTTGTCTCTAGCCTCCAAGATATATGTTAGACATCATCCTAAAAGCATATGGCCCACTGATATATATCTGAAGGGTCTCATGACTGTTTGACTGGACAGTAATAAATGACCTTTTCCTAAAAATAGCTAGCCTCTAAAGATCATGCAAACCTTGTTTCCAAATTCTTAAGAGACTTACTCTATCTCTAAACCCTTCCCAACTTGAAAGTGTATAATTGGTCTCCACTCACAATCCCAATGCAGCTTTCTGCTCACATGTCCTGTCCCTTTGCTTTAATAAGACTACCTTTTTTGCACCGAAGATGTCTCAAGAATTCTTTCTTGACTGTTTACTTTCAAACCCCAACATTTCCAAATCAAAGGTACCTCTAGACAATGTTAGGTGACAGGCCAAAATTTATACCTGAATGCAGAGAATAATCCAGGCAAGATGGAGAAGCATGAGAAGCTTGTCTTCTTGGATTTCTTTGCTTTTATTTCATCCATCCATAATTACTACTCTTCCTAAATATATAGGAAAGTTATTTCAATGTCCTCTTTCTGTGTCTAAGCTAATTAATTCAAGTTTGTTATAACTCTGAATTATGAACTGTGGTCTTATCCTCTCAGGGTAATTTGTGTTTTATTATTTAATATTACAAAAAGAATCCTGGAAGGGATCTGATTTTTATTGTGCCTTTGCCACTAAATTGCTTTGCAGCTTTGGGTAAGTCTCCACCCACATGTGTAAATTGATCTTGATTGATTACTATCTCTCAATGAGAGGAGAAGTATATAAAAATGTGAAGGAAGATAGTTTGTAAACATCATATAGGTAATATGAAAAATATCCAACCCCTGGTAATTGCTTCTTGCCACACACATACATTTCTACTTGAAAATCCCTAGATTAGAAGATCTTGAAGGTATATTTTTGCCACAAATTCATAATAAATAAAATATAGTAGCACTCACACATTTCTGGTCACTCAAATGCTGATTTGTGACTCAAGAAAAATGTAGAAATACAAGAGTGATATTTATATAGGGGAAGCCTTTCATCTGCTCTGATGCATAAAAATCAATGATTTCATTGTATGTTAATTATTCATTCAATTTATTAGCAATAAGAATTAACAATAAAAGTTTATTATCAGTAACAAAATGCTTATCACATTTCTCACAATTCAATGGGATATGACAGTGAATACTAAAACAAACAAACAACAAAAACTGCAGCTTCTTAAGCTATATGGTTCTAAAATTCTATTCACCTCTAGTGGTGGGAATTTCAAGTTTCAGAATAGATGAATAAGGAAAATATTTAGGAATAGAGAGTTCTTTTGGTATATTATAAAGCACTCTACACTGACACCCCCTTAACTGATGTTTGTATAAAATTTGTTGTGGCTGTCTTGGGACGAATGAATGAAAGAATGCATTTTATTATACACATACTGATGACTGTTATTTTTTTCTTGGGTTTGATCACAAATCTCTCATTTTTGAATTTTGTAACTGACCAAGTCTCTATACCTCTTTTAACCCCAATTTCTTCATGGAAATAATATAAGGATAATGATGCTCATCTCATATAGAGTTGTGAAGATTAAATTAGCTATTGTATTGGCACTTGCTTCATAGATTCTAAATCTGAGGAGCTACATGGAAAAAAATGGGAGAGCTAGTAAAGAAGAAAGTGAATTTTGGATTTCTATTCCAGTGACATAAGCATTTAGTATATCTAGATAAGACCAGAACTTACTATAACTTCATATTGTGCCAATTTAGGCATGAGAACTTTTTTAACATGAGATTTATTGTCAAATTGGTTTCCATACAACGCCCAGTGCTCATCCCAACAGGTGCCTTCCTCAATGCCAATCACCCAATTTCCCCTCCCTCCCACCCCCCATCAACCCTCAGTTTATTCTCAGTTTTTAAGGGTCTTATGGTTTGCCTCCCTCTCTCTCTCTTTTTTTTCCCTTCCCTTCTCTATGGTCTTCTGTTAAGTTTCTCAGGATCCACATAAGAGTGAAAACATATGGTATCTGTCTTTCTCTGTATGACTTATTTCAATAGGACAGCAACATGCAGAAGAATGAAACTAGACCACTTTCTTCCACCATTCACAAAATAAACTCAAAATGGATAAAGGACCTGAATGTGAGACAGGAAACCATCAAAACCCTAGAGGAGAAAGCAGGAAAAAAACCTCTCTGACCTCAGCCGCAGCAATTTCTTACTTGACACATCTCCAAAGGCAAGGGAATTAAAAGAAAAAATGAACTATTGGGACCTCATGAAGATAAAATGCTTCTGCACTGCAAAGGAAACAATCAACAAAACTAAAAGGCAACCAACAGAATGGGAAAAGATATTTGTAAATGACATATTAGGCATGAGAATTGATAGGAAACAGTACTAGATCTCAATACAACTGTTGGCTAAATGAGATAACTGCAAGTCAACTGGACTTTCTAGTAGTTTTCAGTCCTAGTTGAGTATTCAAATCACTGGACATGCTATATATATATGCCAAATCCACACTAATTAAATCAGAATCTTTGGGAAGTGATGTGTGAGCACCAATATTTTCTTTATTTTTCCTTGGGTAAGTGTTATATGCAACCAGGATTGAGAGACACTGCATCCAAGTAAATATGCAAAGTTGCCAAAGTTGCCTTTTGCCCTAGGTTCCAAATAGTCTTCTCCAAGTCCTTCATGTTACCTGGTAAAAAATTACTTCAGAGTGAAATGGCTTAGTACTGAATAGTAAACAGTGAAACTTCTAGCACTATAAGATCAGTGTATGAGTGTTGTTCTGGCATAGCCCTGTTGCACTACACACTAGACTTTTGGAGCTAGGTGAGTTTCCCAGTGCTCCTTAAATCTTATCATCTAGGTATTTCACTGTCTTCTTTATGCACGTATAAATCCTTTCATCTATAAGGATTTACACATGTAAAAGGAAGTGTTATGTACCATTGAGCTTCCCTGATGGGGAGAAAATGATCCTCTACTGTTCAGCTGTTCCCTCTGGGGGCAACTGCAGCAATCTAATCAAACTTTATTTGGTATTTGAACAACACTGGTTCAGAGCTATGACATAGAATAGCTGTGCCTCTAGATCATGAATGATGAGGAATATAAGGTCACAAATAAATTACTTTCTAAACAAGGTGTTTTTTTTTTCCATCAAGTATTGGAATCTACTTTACAATTAAAAATCTGGGCTGGCCTTCTTACTTGCTTTGGTCAACAGTATAAAACAGATGCAACAATGTGCCAGTTGATAGTCTAGACTCTTTGCAAACTTATGTTTCTCTCTTGAAACCCTCTTAATGAGGACATACTCAAGTTAGTCTGATATAAATTGATAGACTTTCTGAAGCAGTGCTGTTAGTCCTAAAAGGCCAAAGTGACCTGTGAGATGACTGAAGACACATGATTAAAGCCAACTCGGATAACTCAACCTTGTTCCTAATTAGCAGAATTGCCTAGCCAATCTGTAGACTCATGAAAAATAATATTTTTTGTTGCTTTAAACCACTAAGTTTTGAAACGGTTTGTTATGCAGTAACAGCTAAATGTTGCAAATATATTAAGAGTTGAATAAAATCCCTAACCCATAAAAAACATAACATGTGCACAGGGTAGGAAGTATACAACCACTGAGGTGATTGTGTAATTCCCAATTCTCTCTCCTGTTGGTGCCAGAAATGGTCATTTGGATTAAATTTTGCCCCTAGTCATCATGCTTTTGTGACTCATTTAAAGAAAAAAAAATCAGAATGGTAAATTAAGATTTATTTACTCATCTTCATGATCCATTAAATTAGTTTTGTGGAAAAAAAAGTAATTCATTTTGTGCACTACTGTATCTCTATACTACTTGGCACATAATAAATGCTTTATAGACCTTTGCATGTATGAATTAATAAACAGATGCAATAAAAAATATCTTAACACATAATTGGCAGAAGAAATTAATAATGTTTGGAATGAAGGATAGAAGACTTGGAGACAGTGTGATAACTTCCTGAAAATATTTTCAGAACTGCCATGGGAAAACTTATATCAGCTCTTGGTTAGCAAAGAGGTAGTAAGTAGTAATCTCCTTATTACTTAGGTGTCTCAAGGAGAGGTTAAGAGATCACTCACTGCTGCTTTTGTAGATTTTTTTCACTGGATAAAAGATTTAACTTTGCAAGATCCTACCCACTTGAAGTTATGGAAAATGCCAGTCCTCAAAAACATCATAGTTAGTGCCTAGTGCTTGAATGAAAATGTATAGGATAGATTATTTGCCTTATTGGCTGCAGCATTACAAAAAGCAGTACAATGCATCAAGTTACAGTCTGTAAGACTTTGGTATAAGACTGATCTGGGCTCAAATCCTAGTTGTGCTACTTAAAAATAACCCTACATTATATTTAACTTTTCAGAAATTGTCACATTTATAAAATGAAGATGATAGAAATGGATCTATTAAAAAGAATTATTAAATGACTATAGCATTATGCTTCACAAATACTAAGAACTTAGCAAATATGACCTATACCTCTATTATTACATGAATTTTGATTATCATCATAGCCTAAGTATTGAGAAAGATAAAGAAAAAAGAACAGGGTGAGAACCAATCAGGCATCTATTTTCCAATTTACTATGAATTGTCTCTATTCATGTAAGACACTTACATATGTCTTTGTGGACGTGATTAGGCATCAGTTTCCCTTGAAGATTTTAGAGTTTATCATGACCTTCATGACAATAAAGATGCCTGATGTAGAGTGGCTGCTATTGCAGGCAGAAAAGTCTCCATGGAAATGTCTCTTTTTATTTTAAGTGTATATTTTAATCACCTGGTGCTCATCGCGTCAAATGCATGCCTTGATCCCCATCACCTATTTCACCCATCCCACCACACACCTCCCCTGTGATAACCATCAGTTTGTTCTCTATGACTAAAAGTCTGTTTCTTGGATTGTCTTTCTCTCTCTCTCACTCTCTCTCTCCTCTCTCTCTTTCTCTCACTTTTTTCCCTTTGAAAATTTGTTTTGTTTCTTAATTCTACATATGAGTGAAATTAAAGTATTTGCCTTTCTCTGACTAATTTCACTTAGCATAATACTCTCTAGTTCTATCAATGTTGCTGCAAATGAAAACTTTCATCATTTTTTATGGCTTAGTAATATTCCATTGTGTGTGTGTGTGTGTGTGTGTGTGTGTGTGTGTGTGTATCACATTTGTTATATACAGTCATTAATTCATGGACACTTGAAATTCTTCCATATTTTGGCCATTATAAATAATGCTGCTTTACCCATAAGTCGCACGTATCCCTTTGATTTAGTGTTTTTGTATTCTTTGGGTAGAATGATTACTTTATGATAAGATATTTCTATTTTTAGATTTTTGAGGAAACTTTGTACTGTATTCCACAGTGATTCTACCAGTTTGGAATCTCACCAACAGTGCTACAGTGTTCCCTTTTCTCCACATGCTCACCAACACCTATTGTTTCTTGCGTTTTTCATTGAAGGCATTCTAACAGGTTTAAGTTGATACCACATCGTGCTTTTTTTTTTTAATTAATAACCTTTACTTTTAATCAACAACTTTCTTTTTTATTTATTTATTAATTTATTTATGTAAATTTTATTTAAATACAATTTAGTTAATATATAGTGTAATAATGGTTTTAGGAGTAGAAATTAGTGATTCATCACTTACATATAACATCCAGTGGTCATCCCAACAAGTGCCTTCCTTAATGCCCATCACCCATTTAGCCCATCACCCCACCCCACACCCCTCCAGCAACCCTCACTTTGTTCTCTGTATTTAAGACTCTCTTAAGGTTTGCCTCCCTCTTTGTTTTTATATTATTTTTCCTTTCCTTCCCCTATATTAATTTGTTTTTGTTTCTTAAATTCCACATATGTATGAAATCATATGATATTTATCTTTCTCTGATTGACTTATTTAGCTTAGCATAATACATTCTAGTTTCATCCATGTTGCTATAAATGGCAAGATTTCACTCTTTATGATCACTGAGTAACATTCCATTGTATATGTATACCACATCTTGTTTATCCATTCATCAGTCAATGGACATTTGGGCTCTTTTCATAATTTGACTATTGTTGTTAGTGCTATTATAAACATTGGAGTGCATGTGGCCCTTTGAATCAACATTTTTGTATCCTTTGGATAAATATCTAGTAGTTCAATTGCTAGGTTGTAGGGTACCTGGGCACCCGAGTGGCTCAGTCGGTTAAGCTTCTGACTCTTGGTTTCAAGATGATGATCTCAGAGTTTTGTGAGTTCAGACGCCACATCAGGCTCTGCACTGGCACTGTGGAGTCTGCTTGGGATTTTTTTGTCTCTCTTCTTCTCTCTCTGCTAGTCCTTCACTCATGATGTTTCTGTCTCTCTCAAAATAAATAAATAAACTTTTAAAAAATTAAATAAAAGTTTTTATTTAAATTTGTTTGCTAACATACAGTGTTATATTAATTTCAGGTGTACAATATAGTAATTCAACACTTCCACATCACCATGTTCTCATCAGGACAAATGCTCACGTTAATCCAGATAACGTTATTTAATCCATCCCCCACTCATCTTCCTTCTGGTAACCATCAGTTTGTTCTCTATAATCAAGAATATGTTTCTTAACTTGTTTCTATGTCACATAATTTTCTCTTTGCCTGTTTGTTTTAATTTTTCCTTTTGCTTTTTTTATTTCTTAAATTTGACATATGAGTGAAATTATATTTGTCTCTTTTTGACTGAATTATTTCACTATTATATGCTCTAGCTCCATCCATTTCTTTGAAAATGTCAATACTTTGTGTGCTTTCCATAATTGGCTATTGTACATAATGATGCTATAAATGTCAAGGTGCATGTATTTCTTTGACTTAGTATTTTTTATTCTTTGGGTAAATACCTAGTAGTACAATTGCTGAATCATATGGCAGTTTCATTTTTAACTTTTTGAGAAACCTCCATACTTTTTTCCAAGTGGCTGTACCAGTTTGCATTCCCACCAACAGTGCAAGAGGATTCCCCTTTCTCCACATCCTCACCAACACCTGTTGTTTCTTGTATTGTTAATTTTTTGCTATTCTGACACTTTTAGGCGTGAGGTAATATCACATTGTAGCTTTGATTAGTATTTCCCTGATGATGACTGATATTGAGCATGGGTCTGTTGGTCATCAGTATGTCTTCTTTAGAAAAATATCTTCATGTCCTCTGACCATTTTTTAACTGGATTGTTTTTTTGGGTGTTCAGTTTTATAAGTTCTTTATATACATTGGATACTAACCCTTTATCAGATATGTCAATTTCAAATATGTTGTCCCATTCTGAAGGATGACTTCTAGTTTTGTTGATTGTTTCCCTGGATGTGCAGAAGCTTTATTATTTTCATGAAGTCCCAATAGTTTATTTTTGCCTTTCTTTCCTTAGCCTCAGGAGAAAAATCTAGTAAGAAGTTGCTATGGCCAATGTTAAAGAATTTACTGCCTTTTTTCTCCTATGGGATTTTGGTAGTTTCCTGTGTCTCCCTTAGGTCTTTCATCCATTTTGAATTTATTTTTGTGTATGGTGTAGGGAAGTGGTCAAGTTTCATTCTTTTGCATATGGCTGTCCGGTTTTCTCAACACAATTTGTTGAACAGACTATCTTTTTGCCATTGTATATTATTTCCTGCTTATTAAAGATTCATTGGCCATATGACTGTGGTTTTATTCCTGAGTGTTCTATTCTGCTCCACTGATGGTCTATTTTTCTGTCATTACCATACTGTTTTGATGACTACAGCTTTGTAATATAACTTGAAATCTGGAATTGTGATGTCTCCAGCTTTGCTTCTCTTTTTCAAGGTTCCTTTGACTATTCAGGGTCTTTTGTAGTTCCATACAAATGTTAGGATTGTTTGTTATATCTCTGTGAAGAATGCTGTTGGTATTTCAATGAGGATTACATTAAATATGTAGATTGCTTTTGGTAGTACAGATATTTTAACAATGTTTGTTCTTTCAGTCCATGAACTTGGAATGTCTTTCCATTTCTTTGTGTTGTCTACAATTTCTTTCATCAGTATTTTATAATTTTCAGAATATAGGTCTTTCAACTTTTTGGTTAGATTTCTTCCTAGATATCTTATTATTATTGGTGCAATTGTAAATGGTATCAATTCCTTGATTTCTATTCTCTGTTTCATTATTGGTGTATAGAAATGCAACAGATTTCTGTAGATTGGTTCTGTATTCTGTGAATTTACTGAATTTGTCAGTTCTAGCAGTTTTTTTTTTTTTTTTTGGTAAAGTCTTCTGGATTTTCTATGTAGAATATCATGTCATCTGCAAATACTGAAATTTTTATTTCTTCCTTACAAATTTTGATGTCTTTTCTTTTCGTTTTCTTATTGCTGTGGCTTGGACTTCAAGTACTATGTTGAGTAAAAGTGGTGGCAGTGGATATCTTTTCCCAATCCTGATGGTAGAGGAAAAGCTTTCAGTTTTTGCTGTGGTTTTAACTGTGGGTTTTCCTTTCCTTTTTTTAACTTTTATTTTTATTTTTGAGAGAGAGAGATAGAGAGAGAGAGAAAGAGAGAGAGATAGAGATAGAGAGAGAGAGAAAGAGAGAGAGAGAGAACGAGTGGAGGAAGGACAGAGAAAAAGGGAAAGAGAGAATCCCAAGCAGGACCCTGTCAGTACAGAGCCTGATGCAGTGCTCATTCCCACAAACCATGAGATCATGACCTAAGCTGAGATCAAGAGTCAGATGCTTAACCAACTGAGCCACCCAGGTGCCCCTGTGGGTTTTTCATTTATGACCTTCATCATGTGTTGTATGTCCCTTCTAAACCTACTTTGCTGAGGGTTTTTTTTTTTATGATGAATGTAGGTTGTACTTTGGCAAATGCTTTTTACTGCATCTATTGAAATAATCATATGCTTCTTATCATTTCTCTTACTGATGCAACGTATCACATTGTTTGACTTGCAAATATTAAACCACCCTTGCAACCTAGGACTAAATCTCACATGTTTTTGGTAAATTCTTTTTATAATGTGTTTTTAGATTCAGTTTGCTAGGTCTTTTTGTGGATATTTCCATCTATATTCATCAGAGATATTGGCCTGTTCTGTGTGTGTGTGTGTGTGTGTGTGTGTGATGTCTTTATCTGGTCAGCATAATGCTGACCCCATAGAATTAATGTGGAAGTTTCTTTTTTCCTTTTCTGTATTTTGGAACAGTTTGAGAAGAATAAGTATTAACTCATCTTTATATGTTTGGTAGAATTATCCTATGAATCCATCTGGTCCTGGACTTTTGTTTGTGGGGAGTTTTTGATTATTGATTCATTGTCTTTCCTGGAAGTTGGTCTGTTGAAATTTTCTATTTATATTTCTGTTTCAGTTTTGGAAGGTTATATGTTGCTAGGAACTTAAACATTTCTTCTAGGTTGTCCAATTTTTAACATATAGATTTTCATAATATTTTCTATCAATTGTATTTCCGTAGTGTTTTCTTTTTTGTTATTTCTATTCTCTCATTTGTGATTTTACTTATTTAGGTCATTACTCTTTTTTATGTATAAGTCTGTTTAGCGCTTTGTCAATTTTATTGATTTTTCAAAGAGCCAGATCCTGGTTTCATTGATCTGTCCTATTATCTTTGTAGTTTTTATATCACTTATTTCTGTTCTAATCTTTATTGTTTTCTTCCTTCTGCTGGTTTGGGGTTTTGCTTATTGTTCCCTTTCCAGCTCCTTAAAGTATAAGATTAGTTTGTTTATTCAACATTTTTCTTGTTTCTTGAGGTAGGCCTGTATTGTATAAACTTCATTCTTAGGAATGCTTTTGCTGCATCTTAAATTTTTGGACCATTTTGGTTTCATTTTCATTTCCTTCCATTTATTTTTAAAACTTTTTTTAAGTTTATTTATTTATTTTGGGAGAGAGAGAGAGATAGAGATCACCAGCAGAAGAGGGGCAGAAAGAGAGGGAGACAGGCTCTGAATTGACAGCATAGAGACTGACACAGGGCACAAACTCACAAATCATAAAATCATGACCTGAGATTAAGTCAAGAGTCAGACGCCTAACTGACTGAGCCACCCAGGCACCCTTCTATGTACATTTTTTAATTCCTTCTTTGTTTTCCTGGTGATCCATTCATTGTTTAGTAGCATGTTATTTAACCTCCATATATTTATGGTCTTTCCAGATTTTTTCCTGTGGTTTACTTTTAGTTTCACAGTTTTGTGGTTAGAAAAGATGCATGGTATGATTTTGATATTTTTTAATTTGTTGACATTTGTTTTGTGGCCTAATGTGTTATATATTCTGGAGAATGTTCTCAGTGTACTTGAAAAGAAAGCACACTCTGCTGTTTTAGTATGGAATGATCTGAATATATTGGTTAAATTCATCTGTTCCAGTGTGTCATTCAAAGCCACCGTTTCCTATTGATTTTCTGTTTAGATGATCTTTCCATTGAGGTGTGTTAATGTTTCCTACTACTATTGTATTATTATTGATTATATTATTGCTGATTAGCTCTTCTATGTTTGATTTTTTTTTAATTAAAAAAAAATTTTTATTTATTTTTGAGACAGAGAGAGACCGAGCATGAGCAGGGGAGGGGCAGAGACAGGGGGAGACACAGAATCTGAAGCGGGCTCCAGACTCTGAGCTGTCAGCACAGAGCCCGACGCAGGGCTCGAACTCACGGAGTGTGAGATCATGACCTGAGCTGAAGTCAAACGCTCAACCGACTGGGCCACCCAGGTGCCCCTATGTTTGATATTTTTAATGTTTATGTATTTATTTTGAGAGAGATAGAGCCAGAGAGACAGAGACAGAGAGAGACAGAGAGAGAGAGAATTCCAATCAGGCCTCATGCTATCAGCACAATGCCTGACATGGGACTCAACCTCACGAAATGTGAGATCATCACCTAAGAAAAATCAAGAGTTGGATGCTCAAATTTCCTAACCACCCAGTTGCCCGATTATTAACACTTTTATGTATTTGCTTGCTCCTATGTTGGGTGCATTAACATTTACTATTGTTATATCTTCTTGTTGGATTGTCCCCTTTATTTTTATATAATGTACTTCTTTGTCTCTTATTACAGTCTTGGTTTTCAATTCTATTTTTTCTGATATAATTACTGCTATTCCAGCTTTCTTTTGACATCCTTTGGCATGGTAGATATTTTTTTTTTCATTCCCACACTGTCAACTGCAGGTGCCTTTAGGACTAAAATTAGTCTCTTTTAGGCAAAATATAAATGCTTCTTCATTTTTACCCATTCTGTTAACCTATGCCTTTTATTGGAGCATTTAATCTATTTATATTCAAAGTAATTATTGATAGGTGTGTATTTATTGCCATTTTATTACTTGTTTTTTAGTTGTTTCTGAAGATTTTCTCTGATATTTTCTTGGCTTTCTCTCTTTCATGGTTTGCTGGTTTTCTTTAATGATATATTTGGATTTCTTTCTCTTTATTCTTTGCATATTTATCAGTGGTTTTTGATTTGGCTTACCATTAGTTTTGTATATAATTTCTTCTGCCTATAGTAGTCTATATTAAGCTGAGTGTTCTTTGAAGTTTGAACCCATTCTTTACTCATATCCTCCCCACATTTTAGGTATATGATGTCATACTTTACATCCTTTTAATTTGTGGTTCTTGGGGCACCTGGGTGGCTCAGTTGTTTAAGCATCCGACTTCAGCTCAGGTCATGATCTCATGGTTTGTGGGTTTGAGCCCTGTGTAGGGCTCTGTGCTTAAACCTTGGAGTCTGGAGCTTGCTTCAGATTCTCTGTCTCACGCTCTCTCTCTCTGCCCCTCCCTGCTCTGTCTATCTCTCAAAAATAAACATAAAAATAATTTGTGAGTTCCTTTATTAATTTTTAAAAACTTTGTTTATTTTACAGTCAGAGTGAACATGCACAAATGAGGGAGGGAAAGAGAGGGAGAGTGAGAGAGAGAGAGAATCCCAAACAGGTTCCGCACTGACAGTGCGAGCCCTTCTGATGCAAGGTTCAAACTCATGAACTATGAATGAGTTCATGACCTGGCTGAAGACAGATGCTTAACTGACTGAGCACCTAGGGGTCCATCTCCTACTAAGTTTTTACAAAATTAATTTTTTAACTGTTTTTGTGTTTCCTACCTTCATGCTATCATTTTTGGTCTTCCCCTTCAAAGTGTCCCCTTCAATATTTTTTGCAGGGCTGGTTTAGTGGTCACGGACTCCTGTAGTTTTTGTTTCTCTGGGAAACTTTTTACCTCTCCTTCTATTCTGGGTTTAATTTTGCTGAACAGAATATTCTCGGCTAGAAGTTTTTCCCATTCAATACTTTGTATATAGTAAACCACTCCTTTCTGGATTGGAAAGTTTCTGCTGAAAAATCTAGTGATAATTTCATTAGGTTTCCCTTGTATATAACTGTATTGTTTTGTTGTTTTTCATATTTTTCTTCATCACTGTATGTATAACTGTATTGTTTTGTTGTTTTTCATATTTTTCTTCATCACTTTATTTTGCCATTTTAATTACAATATGTATTGGTGTAGACCTGCTTTTGTTGACTTTGTTGGAAGTTCTCTGTTACTCCTGGATCTGAATATCTATTTTACTTCCTTAGATTAGGGGTTTTCAGCTATTCTTTTTCAAATAAATTCTCTGACCCCTTTCTGTCTTCTTCTTCTTCTTCTTCTTCTTCTTCTTCTTCTTCTTCTAGGACTCCTATAATGAATATTTATTATTAAACTCACTGAGTTCCCTGAGTCTATTCTCATTTTGAATAATTTCCTTTTCTCTATTTTGTTCAGCTTAATTACTCTGTTACTGTTTTCCAGGTCACTAATTTGTTCCTCTGCTCCTTCCAGCCTGCATATTTCTCATTTCATTTTTTGATCTCTTTATCTCTGCTATGTTATTCCTTATCTCTGTTGAAATGGTCTCACTGATATCCTCCACTCTTTTCTTAAGTCCAGTGACTATCCTTATGATCATTAGTTTAAATTCTCCAGGAGTCATGTTGTTTATATCTGTTTCACTTAGATCTCCAGCTGTGGCCTTGTTCTTTTCTTTCATTTGGGACAAATTCCTTTATCTTTTCATTTTGCCTGATTCTCTGTGCCTGTTTATGTGTGTTAGGAAAGTTATCTATGTTTCCTGTTCTTTAGGGTAATAACTATAAAGAAGAGTTACTGTAGTTCCTTGCAGTTTAGTGTCCTCTATTCCCCAGGGCTTGGTGCTTCTCCAGTATATGGTCTGTGCACTCTGCTATTGTGCCCTGGCCAATTTATCCTTTAGGTCAGTCATCTGCAGAAGCTCTCTTTGCATGCTGTGGGCAGTGTTTGATCTCTGGCCTGAATGTGGCAAGTTTTAACTTGGTGTCTCTGGTCTGCTTGTGAAATGACACGTGTCTCTGCAGCCACTGGATCAGAGGCATTACAAAACTCCTGGGTCGCGATTTGTGGTGTTGGCAGGGGTTTGGGCTGATCTTCTTGTTGAGGGGGCCTGCCATGCTGGAACTGAGGCAAGCATGACTAGGAAGGCCAGTTCTTCCAGACTTTCAGGTGGGAATGCAAGACTGTGTAAGCAAGTTAGGTAGCAAGTGTGGGCACTGTGCTAGTTCCCACAAGTGTCTTTGTGTTTCTGCTTAGAGGCAGGAGTGAGAAATAGCACATGCCTGTTCTTTTTTTCCTGCAAGTGTCTCTCCATTAATACTGCCTATCTGGGACATGCTCCAAGAGGAACAACTATCCTTCCCACTGTGTCCTAGGTTCTTTTCAGATTGCTGTTTCTACACTGTATGTCTGAAGGCTGTTTGTCCTGCTTTTTTTCAAAAGGAAGGCCAATGTCCCTAAGATCTCCCAGAGCCTAGAATACTGACCTTTGAACTTTTAAGTTTTAAGTCCCACTGGTTGCAAGAACTCACAAAATCAGGACTTCTCACACTCCAAGCCAATATCTATGGAGGATCATTTTCCCCATGCACTCCATTCTGTGCTAGTTTGTCTCTCACCCTACTGCACAATAAAAGCTCCCTCCCCACCACAGCAGTCATGATCTGTTTTTCTCTCAAGCCGCATCTCAGTGCTTCCTACCTTTTTCAATGTGCCCTCTTCTCTACCCTTAGTTGTGGAGCTTGTTCTACCAGTCTTCACATCAACTTCTGGGGTATTTAGGATGATTTGATAGTTATCTAGTTGTATTTGTTGGTGGAGGCGAGCCTATGTCTTCTTACTCCACCATCGTCTTTGATATCCATGGGGATCTCTTTAGTCTCAAGTAAATTTGTTTTGTTCATTGATTATAAGACAGGGATCTTTAGCCTAAGTTTATCTGGGTTACACAGAAATCTATTTCTAATTTTGGTTAATAGTGAATATTCATATCTCCATAATTTAGATCACTTCAGGACAGGTGAACATTGGCTTACAAGTCCCCTAACCTGCATTTCTAGTTTCTATGAGCAATAGACTGACACTGAGTTTTTGTTTGTTTTGATTTTTGTTTGTTTGTTAACAAGGGACTAGAAAGCTTACAACTATATTCCTGGCTAGAAAGCTTACAACTATATTCACCTTTAATTATCCATTAAGAAAAACCACATAGAAAAATATGCCAAGTAGAAGTATATCTGTCAAGGCACGTATTCTCCCTTTCTTTTCTCTCATATAAAATATTGTCTCTGTCGGTATGTACTACCTCTTACTCCTGCATTATTTCAATTTTATCTTGCCTTCAAGAAACTGGTAGCAATTCTTAAAAAAGGGGTTAAATGAACACAGATTTCCAATGTACTATCATATATTACATGGCTTTAGCGAGGCTTAACTCCTCAAGACTGGTGACCATGGGCCTATGAGAAATGAAGATAACTAAGAAATTTTCTTCAGAGGTCAAAGAGGTATCATAATTACATAAAGATGCTAAAATGTGAGACAGGAGGAGTGGCATAGAAAAGTGGAGATTGGATATCTCACTAAATAGAATCCAATTTGTTGATTTAAAACTGCTGGTCAGCCCAAGTAAAATGCATTTAAAGTTTTGATTCCAATTGTTGGTCTTGACATGTGGTCCCATAAAGCCCAAAGGAAATCTCAAATACTGCAATCCTAGATCTTGTAGCAAGTAGCATTAGCATAACTTGGAAATGAAAGACCAGTCAGAATACCTTCAAAGTCTCCTCAAAAGTGTAGCAATAGCCCTGGATATCATACCCCAGGAATTGCCTTGGAGATAGTCTCAGGTCCTGCTTAAATATACCTTTCTTTTTTTTTTTAATTTTTTTAACGTTTATTTATTTTTGAGACAGAGAGAGACAGAGCATGAACGGGGGAGGGTCAGAGAGAGGGAGACACAGAATCTGAAACAGGCTCCAGGCTCTGAGCTGTCAGCACAGTGCCTGACGCGGGGCTTGAACTCACGGGCTGCAAGATCATGACCCGAGCTGAAGTCGGCCGCTTAACCGACTGAGCCACCCAGGCGCCCCCTAAATATACCTTTCTAAGGGACTTCCTAAAGACCTTCCTTTCTTTCCCACTTCCAAGTTTATTGCCCAAGTTTCCCACTGTCTATGGGAAATAGATTGTATTTATGCATCTGGATTTGCAGAGCTATAATGGTGATACTCTTCAGGGATGTGCTTATGTTAGCTGTGCCTCCAGTGGCTCTGTTCAAAGCCATTCCATTTGGGGTTCTAATTAAGATGAACTGTAAGGACAAAAAGCATGAACTGTCAGAGACTTGTTTCTCAATTATGCTTAGATGCACTACCCCGTGGTCTCTCTAATCTCTGATTAGCCTTACTGCATGATATGTAGGAGTAGATAGAAGATTAATGATTAAATACATAGTTTAATTTTGCTGTTGGTAAGAAGACAGTAGTCATAGCTATTGTCATTATCATGTAGAAATGCACACTTCTGATACTGATTGGGTCTTTAAGAACAGGACCAAGGATAGCAGAGCAATTAAAATTCAAGAGAAATCATGAGATTGCAATGGGTTTCTGTATGTTATTTAATGCTTCTAATAAGGACTGAATCCCAGGAATGATAGAAAAGCCCTGATGTTTGTTGTCATCCCAGAGGCACAGCTAATTACAAATTGGAATTTTGTCTGACTTGGGGATAGAGATCTGTCTAATCTGATTTGTAATGGCATTGCTCCATCCTGCTGAGCTAAATCTGTCAGTCAACAAAATCACTGCATTCCTATTGCACACTTTGTCTTGAATTTAGTGATGGAGAGAACCCAGAAAGAGAAGATAGAGTTGCTTTTGTGAAGGTCACATCTAAGGAGTTCCCCTAAAAGTGATGCATATGGAATAATTCTTTCTTTTATTCCCATGGAGTTCTACATTTGAAAATGTTTCTTATTATGCATAGTTTCATTCAATTTTACAGAGACCTTAGGATGGAAACATATACTAATTTAATGATGCAGGTTATGAATGAGTTCTATAGAGGAATCTAAAAGAATAGTGTTTCTAGATACCTCAAAATTTTCTCTATTATAAACTTGTAAGAAAGCTAGTGTGACAAGGTTAGTACTAGAAATGCCTATGGTAATATCTGGTCATCTTTGTGCTTTCTCACTGGGCCTGAGTCCAGCTGGCCTCTTTGATAATCTATAGGGAAAAGGATGGGCTAAGGAATGTCTATATGATAGTGGCATTCCCACCTTCCCCACTCAATCTTATTCCAAAAAAGGTGTCAATGTGTGACTTTCGTTCTTAGTTTTAAAGCTATATTTTTCCTCTGTAAGTGTTGGATAAAACAGAATTGTAAAAAGGGTGAAGGTTCACATGCTTCAGAAAGAATTTGAATTTTGCCTTATAGATTTAGAAGTCAGTTTGCTCTTGATAAGGTTCAGCTTTGTACATCAGTTCATTTGATGATTACCAATCTTATCTGATTGCAGATAGAACAGGAAAGCACTCTTTATCCCTAAATTCTTGAACTTTTATCACTGGCAAGTCTTTTCTCTGTTCCTTTTTTAACATTGTAACATTCTTGTGTTTAAGATTTAACCATCACTAAACTTGGGACAAGATATGTCATAGGAATGCAGTGAATCCATGTTGTTTGATTGATGTAGATTAGTGGAATACAAGCAAATTACAAATAAGTTTAAAAAGGTCTGTGCCTTAAGTCAGACAAAATGTCAATTAGTTACTAGCTGTGTCTCTGGGTTGATGATGAACATCAGGCTTCTTTCTGTCATTAATGGTATTAAATCATGTTTAAAGGCATTAAGTTACATACAAAAGTAAACTTAGCTGTGGTTCCCATCTTTAAAGATTTCACAGGCTAGTAGGGGAGAAAGTGATTGAACTAAATAATTACAAGACTAAGCAATCTCATAGCTTTATCAAAAGTCATAGATAACTTTCCTCAGGGGCCAAGCAGGTAATATAAGCTAAATAGTAATAAAATGATACAGAGTTGTGGACAATGACAACTTATAAGTGAATATGTCCTAGCTAAAAAATTAAAAATTAAAATTATTTTAACATGCTCTACCTGTCAATATATTTTTTGTCACTTGACTAGGATATCAGGACTCTTTACTTCTCTGGAAGAAAAGAGGCTATAAGCACAAGGTACAGAGTTGCATGAGTAGAAAAGCAAAATTATGTTGATAGTTGCACTAAGCTCAATTAAACTGAGTTTGAAATAAATATATGTATTTAAAATAGACTGTGGAATGTACATATCATGGACATAATATGATGCTATCAAAAATTGTCTTAAAAGAATATTTAATGGCATTGGGGAAATCCTCACAAGATGAAGATTGAAAAGGTCCTGATAAAACTCTATCATATATCTATCTACCTATCACAATTCTACCACACAGACACACTCATGGAAGAAAAAAGACTAAGGAAATATACCAAAATATTTCCATTAGTGTATTCTGGGTGGTGAGTTAGCTACCTTTTTTTATTTTCTTCTTTATGTTATTTCACAGTTTATGTAATAAACTACAGTGTTGTTGTAATCATGAAAAATTGGAACTATATCCTTTTTTTTAATTGTAACTATATCTTAATGGACATGCTAAACCTAAAGAATAAAGAAATTTCAATACAAGTAGTGAAAAAGGTTATATGGTAGAGAAAGGGCCATCTTACCACCTCCAAAGTCATTATCACCTAGGTAATTGCATAGACACAAGGCTATTTCTGTTTCAGTTCTGAGCCTGTTCTAAGTGGCTTATGTAAAATTGTATGGCAATTAGCAAAACCTAAACCCAGGTTTATTTTCAAAGTATGTACACAGGTGGTTTTGCTTTGTTTTGTTTTAAGATTTTCCAAGGCTCTCTCTTCTCTGTGTACTAGTACACTTTGCTTCAACTTGTAAGTGTATTCTTTTTTTAAGCTTATTTATTTATTTGAGAGAGAGAGAGAGGGAAAGGGAGGGACAGTGAGAGAGGGAGAGAGAGAATTCCAAAAGAGAGAGAAGGAGAGAGAGACTCTCTCAAGAAAGAATCTGAGAGTGCAGAGCCTGACATGGGGCTAAATCTCATGAACCATGAGATCATGACCTGAGCCAAAATCAAGAGTTGGACACTTAACTGACTGAACCACCCAGGCCCCCCAATAACTGTACCCTTGAAGGCGTGTGTGTGCGCGCGTGCGCGCGTGCACATTGTAGACTGTCCCATAGGAATAGAACTTTCTTTAGTTGAGTACTTAATATGTTCCAGATACTGTGCTAGGTGCTTTCCAAACATAGTTTCAGTTATCTATACAAGTTTGAAAATTAGCTACTGTGTTCCATATTTTATAGGTGAGAAAACTAAGACTCAATAAAGTTATATTATTTGCTCATTAAGTTGACACAGTTCAAGAATGGCAGGGCTGAATCTTGAATTCACCATGTTCTGGTCACAGTCTAAGCTTCTTCCATTTTACCCATTTGGCCTAAAGTTTGCTACCCAATCTCTGAGCCTTGGTTTCTTTATCTTTAGTATGAAGAGATGGTAATATAAAAACACAGGAAATTTTCAGTTTTGACATTATATGAGTCTGTAATTACAACCAGCTTCCTAGAGCTATTATGAGAATTCTCTGCAATTGGTTTTAAAAGGGGGGGAAGGAAGTATGGTATAAAATCAAAGTGTTATTTTGATAAGTCAAATACCATTGTCCCATCCTCTCATATTACAATTTTAGAGCTCCTTCATCTTTCCAGCTGACAACTCTCCAACAGACAGCTGTACCTAAAGTTTTCTATGTTTCTCAGGCTCCAAGTCTCTATGCAGATAAGCAAATGCATGCACAAATGCTAAGTGTGTGTGTGTATGTGTGTGTATTGAGACACAGGGAACTTTAAAGAATTGAACAATCCTTTTTTTGTAAAGTTAATAGCTTCTAATTGAATTTTTATATAAGACTTGTTCTTGTAGGTTTGTTGTATTTCTAAATAGGGCCTGCTTGCAGGAACATGGAATACAAATGGAGAAATTAGCCTGAAGTAAATGAAATGTTACCTCACTCTGTCAAGATTCCTCAAGATGTTTTTAAGGTATTATTAGCCTAGTACTATGAAAAATGTATATTCACTTTGTGCTTCTGTCGAGAATTTGTATCAGATTTTCAATGAGTTAATTAAAAGAGAATATCCTTGGGGCACCAGGGTGGCTCAGTCAGTTGAGGATTTGACTTCGCCTCAGGTCACTACCTCACAGTTTGTGAGTTCGAGTCCCGCGTCGGGCTCTGTGCTGACCGCTTGAAGCCTGGAGCCTGCTTCGGATTCTGTGTCTCCCTCTCTCTCTGCCCCTCCCCTGCTCTGTCAGGCTCTGTCTCTCTCTTCAAAATAAACATTTAAAAAATTAAAAAAAAAGAATATCCTTTTCATAGCTATTTCCTACCCTTCCCCAAATTTAGCCTCTACAATGGAAACCAAATTGTAGAATACCAAAAACGTTTCACTACTGAATTTCTTGTGTTAATTGGGCACAGAATGCTTTCTTGCCTGTGTAAATGGCTTACATATGCAACCTCCAATTCAGCAGGTTTAAATTAAAGAACACATCTAAAAAATATAAGAAGAAGATCTTCTGCATTGTGGACTGCATTTTTTATTCCTAAAGAAATTATATATATAAATATATACACAATTGACATATATTTATATATTTAAGTTATATTATATATGTACATTTAGAAATATATATATTTCATGCATTTTATGTAAAAATGTTTTACATGTTTTTGGAAGAAAGGAAGGAAGGGCATGTTTTTAAGGATATTCTAGAAAAAAATCACTTTGATCTGTTCATATATTGAAATCGTGTAACAATATTTATTGTGACAGAATTTTCAAAAACCAAAGAAAGATTCTGACATGAAGTTTCAGCATAAGCCATTGGAAGTATGTAATCTCTTAAATACTAGTTCAGAGATAGGATGGTTGTAGTACATGTTCTATGTTAAGTTGATATGGGCTTATTTAGTAATATGTCAGTTATGTTTAAATCATGAACTATGATGACGTTGCATTCTGTTTATCTTTTAAATCATTAACATTGCAATCTTACACAAGCTACAGTATTTTTATTGTAATTCATATTAGGCAGCTTTTATAAACAACATAAATAATTTAGAAGAAATAAATTCAGGAGAAAATAATGATATATCTAGAAATAAATACAGTTGATTGAAACATGTTTAATATTCAGAATACGTACCTTTCTAACCTATCAATTCATACTGACAACACTTGTAAGAAAAATAAAGGTCTGTCTTCATAAATGTCTCTGTTACTCCTAACATGGATTGTTTCCTGTGCTAGCACCTGAAACTTTTATTATTTTCATATAAAAAATGGTGAACTTTAGTAAAATTTGGCTTGAGGACCAAGAATGTAAGCGCCTCTTCCTTTGACCATCATACAACTAATTGATATTGGTTTAATTCACAAAATCCAAATATTGTTGAATGATGCCCATATTATGAGCATCCAACCTGTTCAGAAGTATAGGGTTTATAGTCAGTAATACCAATTGAGGATGAACATGGCCAAGATGAGTCCCTTGAGAAATAAGTTAGAGGGGAGTTATTTGTTTTTTGGCCTGGTATTATTGTTAGTTTTATAAACAATCCAGGGGATTTTATGGCTCCATTCCATATTAAGTCACTAACATTTGCCAAAAATAATAAACAAAAAGTGAATAGATAAATAAAATTAAAAATATTTAACATACCTGGAAAACTGTTGTTATTTAATTTGGTTTGATTTTGCATTAGTTGTGTGCACAATTCTTTGGTCTGATGAGCTGGCAGAAAAACATGCTAGAAAATAAAATATGTGTTTCAATTACTCAGCTTGCTTTGGATTAACTACCTTGTAATATATTTTTTTAGTTCCTTCCAACAGCTATACAGTTTAGCCACCCTTTGCAAATGAGTATAGCATATTTCAGAAGAAGTCCAGAAACCATAGTCTAATGTTTCTTTAGACACATTGGGTTAATCAGGATACCATAAATCTGTTACTATTGCATTCTTTACTCTAGCCATTATAATAAAAAAATGTGTTCTTTTGTAGCAAAGTGGATGGAACTGGAGAGTGTTATGCTAAGTGAAATAAGCCATACAGAGAAAGACAGATACCATATGTTTTCACTCTTATGTGGATCCTGAGAAACTTAACAGAAACCCATGGGAGAGGGGAAGGAAAAAAAAAGAGGTTAGAGTGGGAGAGAGCCAAAGCATAAGAGACACTTAAAAACTGAGAACAAACTGAGGGTTGATGGGAAGTGGGAGGGAGGGGAGGGTGGGGAGGATGGGTATTGAGGAGGGCACCTTTTGGGATGAGCACTGGGTGTTGTATGGAAACCAATTTGACAATAAATTTCATATATTAAAAAAAAGAAAAAAATGTATTCTAAATCAAAAGTAAAATGGGATCTACTAAGCCAAAAACTAAACAAAATTTTTCATTGTTTTTTGTTGTTGTTTTAACATCAATTATTTTAAAACTTAATTGATTCCTTTAAGAGAGGAAGCCTGACCAATATTTGTTGGATTACAAAGTACAACCCAACTACTACATTAGAAGATAAAGTACAGATGTTCTGTAATGAAGGGAGCTGTGAATTCACCTGGGTAATCAACTTTGTGACCTCAAAGCTGCTTCACTGTTTACAGGGATATTCATTTAGGTAAGAGCCACACCTGATAGTAATGATGAAAATATGCTGGAATTTTTAAAATTCCATAATGCTGACATTCCCAGCAGTAAGTGTAAAACACACTCTGGGACTGATGATAAAAGAATTGTTACAGTTGTGTTCCAAATGTGAAGGAGGAGATTTATGACATTCTATTGATATGATTTTATTTATGGCCCTGAATTCCTGCAGTAATACATCTGAAGAACCTAGCAACATTGCAGTGGTTTGCCAAAGCAACTGACAAATAAGAAAACTTTGCTTCTGAGGGCATTAACTGTACAGGTAATTACACTTATCTCATTTGCCATGCAAGTGTTGAGGGCTAACACTAAATGGTTGCTTCTCTACTGTGTATTCTTTGATCCTTCTTACTTTTGAAATAGCTTCCATAATTATTAGATATTAAAGAACAGTGGCCCATTGTTTTCAATTCATTTGCTATGTCTCTCTATTTCTCTTAATCTTAATATATGTGTCACACAAAGATCAAGTACGTATACTTATAGCCAGCTACACTGCTTTTCAACATGTATTATTTTTCTTTATCAGTGTGGATTCTGACTTTAGTGTTGAAAAGTATCCATTTCCAGACAAATATAAATCCAACTGTTTTGAATTCCAAATATAATATTATAGATCTTATACAATACATACAGGGAAAGCTTTTTAATCCCAACACCAATACTGTTTTTATTACACCACCTGATCTCTTAAATAAACAGGACAGTATATTCAGTCAATGATTATTATATCTGCTCTAAATAAATCACTAATTTTAACAGATAATACAAAATCTTAAAACTGTAATGATTATAACTAAGAGTTTAACAATTCAGCCTCCCTCTCTTTGCTCATGCAATGAGATCCATTTAGAACCTCCTATTTCCTTCTTTATGCAAATTCTATACACCACTCAGGATAATCTCAAATTCTACTTATCCCTTGCATTGTTTTAGATCTTTGTAATTTAAAATATTTTCTCTTTGCGGCACCTGGGTAGTTGAGTCAGTTAAGTGTCTTACTATATTCTGGGTGAGGTCATGATCTCACAGTTTCATGAGTTCAAGCCCCATGTCTGGCTCTGTGCACTGACCCTGTAGAACCTGCTTGGGGTTCTCCCTCTCTCCCTCTTTCTCTGCCCTGCCCATGCTTGGACTCTCTCTGTCTCTCTAAAAATAAATAAATTTGAAATACATAAAATAAAGTACTTTCCACTTTAGAGAGAAAAAAGAAAGGAGGATCATGACAGCAGAAAAGGGAACTCAGTGACTCGATTAAACATAATAAAATTTGTATCAAAGGAGTTCCAGAAGAAAACGAGAGAGAAATGGGAGTAGAGGGTTTATTTGAGAAATAATAGCTAAGAACTTTCCTAATCCGGGGAAGGAAAAAGACAACTAAATATAGGAGGCACAGAGAACTCCCATCAGAATCAAAAAAGAAAAAACAAAACAAAAACAAAAAACAGGCCAAAAAGAAAAAAAAGAGACATATTATAGCTAACTTTGCAAAATGTAAAGATGAAGAAAAAACCCTAACCCTAAAAACAGCAAGACAAAAGAAATGCCTAATGTACAAGGCGCGGCCCATAAGTTTAGCTGGAGATCTCACCACAGAAATTTGACAGGACAGAAGAGAGTGGCATGATACATTCAATATGTTGAATGGGAAAAATCTTGCAGTCAAGCATAATCCATCCAGCAAGGTTGTCATTCAGAATACAAAAAGAGATAGAGTTACCTACACAAACAAAAAATAAAGGAGTTTGTGACTACTAAACCATTTCTGCAAAGAATATTAGAGGGGATTCTTTGGGTGGTATGGAAAGACCAAAAGTGACAAAGACTGGAAACGAAGAGAGAAATCTCCAGAATCAATGACAAAACAAGTAATAAAATGACACTAAATATATATCTATCAATAATTACTCTAAATGTAAATGGAAAAAAAGCTCCAATAGGAAGACACAGGATGGCAGAATGGATAAAAAAAAAAACAAGACCCATCTATATATGGCCTAAAAGAGTCTCATTTTAAGGGCACTTGAGTTACATACTTGGTTAAGCATCTGACTTGGGCTCAGGTCATGATCTTGTGGTCAGTAAGTTTGAGCCTTGGGTCGGGCTTTGTGCTGACAGCTCAGAAGCTGGAAATGTTTTGGATTCTCTGTCTCCCTCTCTCTCTGCCCCTCCCCTGCTTGCACGGTCTTTCTTTCTCTCAAATATAAACATTTAAAATTTTTTTTGAAAGGATACTTATTTTAGACTTAAAGACACCTGCAAAATGAAAATGAGGGGATGGAGAACCATCTGTTGTACTAATGGATATCAAAAGAAAGCCAGAGTCTCCATACTTCTATCAGACAAAGTAGACTTCAAACAAAGTCTGTAACAAGAGATGAAGAAGGTCACTATAACCACAATAAAGCAAACTATCAAACAAGAAGACCTAAAAATTGTGAATAACTATACCTCCAATTTGAAAGCACCCAAATATATAAAACAAATATAACAGAGGGAGTTAAGATGGTGGAGTACTATGGGTCTCTGAGCTTGTCTGATCCTGAAATGCTGCTACATCAGTATCAACCCATTTAGAACACCTAGAAAATTGATCTGAGGATTTTTTTTAATGAAATTTATTGTCAAATTGGTTTCCATATAATACCCAGTACTCATCCCACCAGGTGCCCTCCTCAATACCCATCACCCACTTTCCCCTCCCTCCCACCCAACCATCAACCCTCAGTTTATTCTCAGTTTTTAAGAGTCTCTTATGGGGGCGCCTGGGTGGCTTGGTCGGTTAAGCGTCCGACTTTGGCTCAGGTCATGATCTCAAGGTCCGTGAGTTCGAGCCCCGTGTCGGGCTCTCTGCTGACAGCTCAGAGCCTGGAGCCTGTTTCAGATTCTGTGTCTCCTTCTCTCTCTGCCCCTCCCCCGTTCATGCTCTGTCTCTCTCTGTCTCAAAAATAAATAAACGTTAAAAAAATTAAAAAAAAAAAGAGTCTCTTATGGTTTGCCTCCTTCCCTCTTTGTACCTTTTTTTCCCCCTTCCTCTCCCCCATGGTCTTCTGTTAAGTTTCTCAGGATCCACATAAGAGTGAAAACATATGGTAGCTATCTTTCTCTGTATGACTTATTTCACTTAGCATAACACTCTCCAGTTCCATCCACATTGCTACAAAAGCCCATACTTCATTCTTTCTCATTGCCAAGTAGTATTCCATTGTATATATAAACCACAACTTCTTTATCCATTCAGGGATCAATGCAACAATCAGCATAATTTGAGCCAGAGAACTTGGTAGGTACATGGTGCAGAGAGGTGACTTGCAGGAGAGAAAAGCCATGGAACCCTGGAGGGTGGAGAACCATTTTTTTTCAAGAGAGGACAGAGAGAGAGAGAGAGAAAGGGGGAGAGTGCAGTGAATTGGGATTTCACAAGATAGCACCCTCCTGCCCAAAAATACCTGCAGGAAAGAGAGTGATAACACTTGCAGGGCACTGAGCAAGAAACCTGTTCCCAAAAACAATTGACAGGGAGAAAAACGAGGGTTTCAATACTGCCAAGATTCTATAAACAGTGGACTACAGAGTCTGAAATTTTGGACCTCAGTGCCTGGTGGTGTTTCAATGAGGAAGTAGGGCAAATTCCCAGGACCAGATAACATGGTCAGAGGTCTGACCTCTACATTTGGTAGAGGCCATACAGCCTCCTGGTAGGCACAAGTCCCTGTGGACCCAGAAGAGCTGCCCTGCTTACTGATATTTAAACAAAGGTGCCAGAGTCCAGCAAAACCTAGCACTGGCTGTGTGTTAAAATTTACCACAAACTCTGAGACTCTGCCACTGTGCCTATTGCATGAACATTTTCTGGAACAAACCAGCACCTGACCATTGTCCGGCAAGAAGCTGCCCCCAGAGAATCAGTGCAGCTCCAAGCCACATGGGTCTCTGAAGTGTGGGGATCTGAAGCACAGCTCTATCTTAGATACAACTCTGGAGGGACGCACAACCTGGAAGGAAGACAGCTTGGACACAGACAGGGTAAATGCGGGGAAAGGCGGAAGCCTGAAGCAAAGGAGACATTCTTGATTGCATGTATGTGATAGCACAAAATACCAGGCCAGAAACTAAAGAGCTGGGTGAAACCATTTTCACCTCTAGCAGGCATCTGCTTATACACAATGCACACATGGATCCACCACAGTGAGCTAAGCAGCACCACCAAGGGGAGAATGGAGACTACACCAATACCTGCTCACCTGCACCCTCCAGGCACATTGCCTTGAATACCAGCACAAAGCCTTTCCACAGGCTTAGTCTATGGAATGTAGTGTGCTGCAAAGTTTCAGTTCTAGGGGAAACTGGATGTAACTTCACTTGCATTTTATTCTGTTTGCTTGTTTTTTTCTTAGTTCATTTTTTTGCTTGTTTTTACTTATGTTGTATTATTTTCTTCCTTTGTTCTATTCTTTTTCTTTCATGGATATGGAAAGAGCAAATTTTTAATTTTTTAAAAATATTTTTTATTTTTTATTTTACTTTATTTGAGTTTATTATTTAAAAATTTATTTTTTTTAATTTTAATTTTTTAAATGTTTTTTTTTCTTTATCTTTTTACTTTTGTCAATCAAGCTTCTCTCAAGCAGACCAAAACACACCTAGGATTAGCTTCCTATATTTGATTTTGTTTTGTTTTCTTTTCAATTATTTAATTTTTATTTTTTATTTTATTAATTTTGCTTTCTTCCTCCAAAATGACAAGACAGAGGAATTCACCCCAAAAGAAAATACAGGAAGAAATAATGGCCAGGGGTTTAATCAACACAGATAAAAGTAAGATGTCTGAACTAGAATTTAAAAATACGACTAAAAGAATATTGGTTGGGGTTGAAAAAAGCATAAAAGGCATCACAGAGTACCATTCTGCAGAGATAAAAGAAATAAAATCTAGTCAGGCCAAAATTAAAAATGCTATAACCGAGATCCAATCTCAAATGGGTGACATGATGGCAAGGATGGATGAAGCAAAGCAGCGAATAAGTGATATAGAGGATGAAATTATGGAAAATAATAAAGCAGAAAAAAAGAGGGAAACAAAGGCAAAAGATCACAATATAAGACATAGAAAACTCAGCAACTTATTAAAGAGGAATAATATTCTTATTATAGGAGTCTCAGAAGATGAAGAGAGGGAAAAAAAAAACAGAGGTGTACAAATTATAGGTAAAAACTTTCCTAATCTGGGGAAGGACACAGGCATGAAAATCCGAGAAAAACAGAGAACTCCCACTAGATTCATCAAGAACATTCCATCAACAAGGCATATCATAGTAAAATTCACAAAATATACAGACAAGGAAAGAATCATGAAGACAAAAAGGGGAAAAATCTTTAGCCCACAAGGGAAGACAGATCAGGCCCACAACAGATCTGTACACAGAAACTTGGCATGCCAGAAAGGAGGGGCAGGATAATTCAACATGCTGAATCAGAAAAAAAAAATGTAGCCAAGACTTTTTTATTCACCAAGGTTGTCATTCACAATAGAGGGAGAGGTAAAAATTTTCCCAGACATACAAAAACTAATGAAGTGTGTGATGCCTAAACCAACCTTGAAAGAAATTTTAAGTGGAGGGGGCACTTTGAGTGGAGAAAAAGAAAAACAAAAAAAAAAAAAAAAAACAAAGCAGAAAAGACCAAAAGCAACAAAGACTAGAAAGGAACAGAGAACACAACCAGCAACACCAGCTCTACAAGCAACACAATGGCACTAAATTCATATCTTAATAATCACTCAAAATGTAAGTGGACTAAATGTTCCAATCAAAAGACATAGGGTGGCAGAATGGATAAAAAATAAATAAAAAAATAAACTCATAAAAAAACACCAAGATCCATATATGTGCTGCATAAAAGAAACTAATTTTTTTTAATTTTTAACGTTTATTTATTTTTGAGACAGAGAAAGAAAGAGCATGAACAGGGGAGGGTAAGAGAAAGAGAGAGACACAGAATCTGAAACAGGCTCCAGGCTCTGAGCTATCAGCACAGAGCCCGATGCGGGCTTGAACACACAGACCGCGAGATCATGACCTGAGCGAAAGTCGGACGCTTAACCGACTGAGCCACCCAGGTGCCCCTAAAAGAGACTAATTTTAGACCTAAAGACACCTGCAGATTAAAAGTGAGGGGATGGAGAACCATCTATCATGGTAATGGAGGTGAAAAGAAATCTGGGGTAGCCATGCTTATATCAGACAAACTAAATTTTTAAAACAAAGACTGTAAGAAGAGATGAAGGACATTGTGTCATAATTAAGGGGTTTATCCACCAAGATCTAACAGTTGTAAATAACTATGTCCCCAACGTGACAGAATACAAACATATAAATCAATTAATCACAAACATAAAGAAACTCATTGATGGTACAATAATAGTAGGGGACTTTAACACGGCACTTTCAACAATGGACAGATCATCTAATCAGAAAGGAAACAATGGCTGTGAGTGACTCACTGGACTGGAGGGACTTAACAGATATATTCAGAACATTTCATACTAAAGCAGCAGAATATGTATTCTTCTTGAGTGCACAAGGAATATTTTCCAGAATAGATCACATTCTGGGTCACAGATAAGCCCTCAACAAGTACAAAAAGACTGATATCATACCATGTATATTTTCAGACCACCACACTATAAAACTTGAAATAAACCATGAGAAAAAGTTTAGAAGACCACAAATATTTGGAGATTAAAGAACATCCTATTAAAGAATGGATGGGTAATGAAGTAACTAAAGAGGGAATTAAAAAGTACATGGAAACCAATAAAAATGAAAAGATGACAGTTCAAAACCTTTGGGATGCAGGAAAGGTGGTCGTAAGGGGGAAGTATATAGCGACCCAGGATTTCCTGAAGAAGGAAGATGTGTCTCAAATATATAACCTAATCTTACACCAAAAGGAGCTGGAAAAAGAAAAGCAAATAAACCCAGAAATATCAGAAGAAGGGAAACAATAAAGATTAGAGCAGAAACCAACAATATTGAAACAAACAAACATTAGAACAAATCAAAGTAACTATGAGCTGTTTTTTTGAAAGAAATAACAAAATTTATGGGGCACCTGGGTGGCTCAGTTGTTTAAGCATACAACTTTGGCTCAAGTCATGATCTCATTTATGGATTTGACCCCTGTGTCAGGCTCTGTAATGACAGCTCACAACCTGGAACCTCCTTCAGATTCTGTGTCTCCCTCTCTCTCTACCCCTCCCCTGCTCATGCTCAGTCTCTCAAAAATGAATAAATGTTAAAAAAATAATTAACAAATTTCATAAACCCTTACCCATATTTATGAAAAAGAAGAAAGGAAAGGACCCAACTAAATAAAATCATGACTGAAAGAAGAGAAATCAACACTGCAAAAATACAAACAATTATAAGAGAATATTATGAGCAATTATATCCCAACAAATTGTAAATCTGGAAGAAATAGACAAATTCCTAGAAACATATAAATTATCAAAAATAAAACAGGAAGAAATAGAAAAATTTAAATTACCCATAATCAGTGAAGATATTGATATTGATTTGATAATCAAAAATCACCCAACAAGCAAGAGTCCAGGGCCAGACTGCTTCCCAGGGGATTCTACAAAATATTTAAAGAAGAAGTAATACCTATTCTTTTGAAGCTGTTTCAAAAAATTAAAATGGAGGGGAAACTTCAAAACTCATTCTATGAGTCCAACATTTCCTTGATTCTGATATGAAAGCCCCACTGATAAGCAGAATTACAGAACAATTTCTCTGACAAACGTGGATGCAAAAACTCTCTGCAAGATACTAGCAAGTCAAATCTAACAATCCATTAAAATAATTATTCACCAAGATCAAGTGGTATTTAATCCTTGACTGCAGGGATGGTTCAATATCCACAAATCAAGTAACGTGATATATCTCATTAATAAAAAAAAGATAAGAAACACATGGTCCTTTCAATAGATGCAGAAAAAGCATTGACATCATAGAGTATCCATTCTTTTTTTTAATTTTTTTTCAAGTTTTATTTATTTTTGAGAGAGAGAGCATGAGTTGGGGAGAGGAAAAGAGATGTTGACAAGGATGTGGAGAAAGGAGAACCCTTTTGTACTATTGGTGGGAATGCAAATTGGGGCAGCCACTCTGGAAAACAGTATGGAGTTTCCACAAAAATTTAAAAATAGAACTACCTTATGACCCAGCAATTGCGCTACTAAGTATCTATCCAAAGGATAAAAAAAATGCTGATTCAAAGGACCACATGCACTCCAATGTTTACAGCACTGCCATCAACGATGGCCAAATTATTATACTACTCGGTGATCCAAAAGAATGAAATCTTTCCATTTGCAACAACATGGATGGAACTAAAAGTGTATTATGCTAAGTGAAATAAGTCAGGCAGAGAGAGACAAATATCATATGATTTCACTCATATGTGGAATTTAAGATACACAATAGATGACCATAGGGGAAGACAAGGAAAAATAAGGTAAAAACAAAGAGGGAGGCAAACCATAAGAGACTCTTAAATACAGAGAACAAACTGGGGTTTGCTAGAGGGTAGGTACGTGGGGGATGGGCTAAATAGGTGATGGGCATTAAGGAGGGCACATGTTGGGATGAGCACTGGGTGTTATATGTAAGTGATGAATCGCTGGTTTCTACTCCTGAAACCAATACTACATTTTATGTTAACTCATTTGAATTTTAATAAATAATTTTAAAAATAAAAATAAATAAAAGGGGCTATTATTTACTTATGAAATTTAGTAGTGAGATTTTAACATTTATGGAATGCTTACTATGTTTCAGGCACTATCCGATATCTCATATTAAAATGCTTATTGTAAAACTCATAGACTTACTATATCATAGGACATATTAGATACCTATGTCACTATAAAGTGTTGTGTAAGGTTCAGCATTTAAAGGCAGACAATCCTAAAATAAAATGCTTACTCTGCTTCTTACTTGATCAGATAATTACACTTAACTTACAGGTATATTAAATTGCATAATGAATATAAAGATTGGCATATTGACAAAAATAATCTATGGTCTTAATAAGTAATGGCTACTTACTAAACTATTTTTGAGCCAAAGAAAGAACTTAGTGCCATCACTCTGAGCATCATACTCACTTTAAGGGCCATGGGTTTTTAAGATTGATATAAACTTTTCAACTCTATAACACATATTTTAGTAGCTCCTTGATAGGGGTCGGGAAATATGAAATTTCATATCAGCTTTTATATATTTTTGTCTCTTTATCATTAAATTGCATATTTGGATGTAAAAGCAAAGTGATTCTCCCTCAAGTAGGGTATTATTGTTATCAGAAATGTTTTTTTTAATTGTAATTTTTAAATGTATGTCAGTTTTACAGGAACTTCTGTAGTATTATTTCAAAACACCACACTCCCCTACATAATTGAGCATAGGGAACCAGAGTAGGAAACTGAAATACTATGCTAGTAACATATAGATAACTTTATTACTTACCACACACACACAAAAGAATTAGCAGCCTGTTAGAGTTTCAGGTTCTGAAAATTTTTAATTAAACTCCCAATCTCTCCCTTCAAAAAATTTTTCACTACAAGGCATGTATTCTGTAAGTCTGGTCTGCACTTCAGATGTGTGTGTGGGTGTGAGAGAAAGAGAGAGAGACAGAGAGACAAAGAGAGAGAGAGAGGATACTTCCATGCAGTTCATTTTACTATATAATGATTTGGCTTTAACCTATGGGGACAAGTGACACTTAAGTATTTCTTGTCACTTGGCAGATCAAAGGAGTAGACAAACAACACAGAGACTGAAATGTCATATGTCTGCTTTTTTTCCTTCACATGTGTATTTCAAAACAAAAACCCAGCTTTCAAAATAGGAGAATTTGGTAACTTTTATGTGTGCTGCAAGCTACCCCGTTGCAGTCTTGTGTTTATATTGGATCCAAATGCTTCACTAACAGACGTAGAACAAATCCAAATAGTTGCTTCTGGATAAAGTTATTTACACTGAAGTTTGACCCGCAAGGGCAACAGAATAGCTAAGTATCCTGTGTAATACTAACAGCTCTACTTTACTCCAGATCATTCAGATTAAAAAAAAACAAAACAAAAACCAAAAAACTTTGTGATAACTTCAAAGCTTCTTTCCCCCAGTGTGCGTTCCTAGATTCCATGAAAATAGTAATTTGAAACCTATACCCTTTGTATCAAAATGCAGTATAAGGAAACAGGACCTTAGCATTTGGTCTCTGTCTCAAAGACCTTAAACAAAATTGGCCACATACCTATTTCTATTATGGTTATAGGCCATCAATGTCACCCAACGTAAAGGAAACAGAATCATTATTACATCATAAGGTCAGTTTTAAAAATGTTTTGGAGTTAGACTGCAGGAAGGAAGAATTTAATTTGGGCAGCCATATGTGATTCATCAAGTATGAATATGTTTATGTAACATGCATTATACTGTATGTGTTTGTTCCCATTCCCTTACACACTTGTGGCCCAAGGAGTATCCAGATTGTGAGAACACTTTCTCATTTCTTGGTTTGATTTAAATACAAATCTCGAGTGAAGTTTAATTTGTAATGTTTTAACAAAAGTTTCAGGGAGGGGTTGTGGTTGAGTAGAGATAAATTTTTAATTGTTGATATAGTGTGAGCTTTTAGAGGAAGCTTCACTGAGCATGGGACATTTATTTTTTTTTTTTAATTTTTTTAACGTTTATTTATTTTTGAGACAGAGAGAGACAGAGCATGAACGGGGGAGGGTCACAGAGAGAGGGAGACACAGAATCTGAAACAGGCTCCAGGCTCTGAGCTGTCAGCACAGAGCCCGACGCGGGGCTCGAACCCACAAACCGTGAGATCATGACCTGAGCTGAAGTCGGACGCTTAACCAACAGAGCCACCCAGGCGCCCCTGAGCATGGGACATTTAAAAGAAATCTCATGAAAGCCTATCACTGAATACAACAAGATGTCATCCAAGAATCATGGCATTTTAAGAGGAGAAATATTTATGTAAAATAATATTCAATACAATAATTTCCTTGTGCACGAAAAGAATTAGCCTCTTATAGTTGAACTATAACACAGAACCTTTCTTTCCATTCATTCCTTGTATCCTTTTATAGTAATATTGCTTTCCTTATTATTCAAGTGTAAAAAAGACAGCCTTTATCTGAAGGACAGACCTCCCCAACACACACACTATTTGCAAACGAGCCTTTATACCATTGCACTGAATAAATGCTTTCCTTTTATGTCATACATGTCATTAAAATTCTTTGACAAAAAGTAAGTGTATTTTAACAGTTGTCAATAACCATAATGAGTACTTCCTTATTGAAGACAAACCTGTATTTTGGTACTAGGAGATATGCTAATATTGTAAACGATGGTGTTCTGTTTACCTGTGGCTGTGATAACTTTTGAATTACAGCTGTGTCATTGATCCAGATTGCTGCTCATTTTACCAAGAAAATTGTTATTTATATGCTCAAATAAATAATACTAATGTGAAGTTCAATCTGAGACAAATAAGGGGATGTTTATTAAATGGGGTAAATTTATGCTAACTTTTTATTTTGGGGTTTGGACTGAGAAGAAAGTTTATTACATATCCAGAACAGTAGAAGAGGAAGAGAAGGAATTTCTTTAAACTGCTAGTGGCAGATGTACAACTTAATTTCAAGCCCAATGCCCTCTCTGATAAATAGATCCCGATAGTGACTGAGGAGGGAAAACATTATTATTTTCCTGGGAGAATAAAATATTACACTAATTTCTTACTTAAGGAGACCAAGTCAAAAAAGAATGCTCAACTCAGAGATCACTAAGAAAACCCATTTGAAACAATAAATTCTGCTGCTTTTACTTTAGTAAGAATTGTCAATTTGTACCCACATAGAAAATTTAAATTCCTCTTTAAAAAAAAAAAGAAGAAAAGAAAAAAAGGGGCACCTAGGTGGCTCAGTTGGTTAAGCATCTGACTTCAGCTCAGGTCATGATCTCATGGTTCCTGACTTGGAGCCCCGCATTGGGCTCACTGCTGTCAACACAGAGCCCACTTCAGATCCTCTGCCTCCTTCTCTCTCTGCCCCTCCCTCTCTCTCTCAAAAAATAAATAAACATTAAAAATAAAAAGAAAAAAAACAGATAATAAAATTGTTACTAGTCATTTGGTGCATCCCTTAGAACACTGACAAAGTTAATTTTTATATAAAATTTTGAGATTGTTTCTCCCTTTCCTGTGAGGGTGGGGGTCGGGAAAGATTCCATAGTGAAATGTTTTCTGCACCAGAACTAGTAAGGGGAAGTATTTTTTTTTTCTTGTCTGAAAATCTAATTTATTTTAATGACATGAAATCCACTAGTCAGGTGTATATGTATAGTATAAGAATATATTTATTATATTTCTAGTAACCTCAGAGGCTCTTCACTCTACTAAAAATCATAACCAAATGGCAAATCCATAGAAAGAGACATTTTATCCCATTTAGAATAAAAGAGAGATATCTGAGTTTTTCCTCTCAAAGTTACTTGCCTGGTAGGAGAAAAACAAGAAAAAAAAGTTTAGAAGCTTAGACACCAAACTGTTAACATCGAGTACTTTTATGTACTTCTTTGTACTTGGTACTTATTGAATTTCCTGTATTTTCTAAATATATTAATAAGATGAGCAAAAGTTATTTTTTTAATTGTTGGTCTGGTGTTATCATATATTCATTTTCTTTCCTTATATATGTACCATTTGTCTTTATATAAGTACCATTTGAACCTTTTAAAAGTTACTATTCTAATCCACAATTTTGAGAATAGTGAGGTAAATAGATAGTAAGTGGAAGTGAATGTTTAAATGTTTATTTATTTTCAAGAAAGAGAGAGACACAGCGTAAGCAGTGGAGGGGCAGAGAGAGACTGAGACAGAATCTGAAGCAGAATCCAGACTCTTTGCTGTCAGCACAGAGCCCCCCACGGGACTCAAACTCAGGAGCTGTGATATCATGACCTGAGCCAAAGTCGGACCTACTGAGCCACCCAGACATCCTGGAAGTGAAACGTTTAATTATTCTTACCTATATTCACCCTAAAATATATCTTGTACATCTCCCATGTACACTATGTTAAATCCTCTGTAAAATTGAAGACAGCATAGTCTCTGAACTTGAAGAACCAAAAATGTTAAATGCTTTTACAAATATCTGTAAAAGTCATATGTGATGAGAAATTGTGGTTCAAGCTCAGTGTTGTAAGAGTAGGCTATAGATACCAGATGAATTTTTTTTATTTAATCTTGTAAGTAAAGAAGAGAGATTAAAGAATTTTAAATGAAGGATACGATCAAAATTATGCTTTAGAAAAATAAAATTTCTGGCTACTCTTTAGTGCAGCATTAGAATAGATGGGAATCTATAGCAAAGAGGCTATTACAATGTAAGACATCAGAATCACAACAGTGCTGTCAACGTGCAAGCACTGAGAAGGAAAAATCAACCAGTTTCGGTGGTTGGTATTGCTGTGGGGTAAGACTGGAGCAGGGAAGGAGGGGGATGATGCCTGGCCACACAGAGATTTGAAACAAAGCTGTCTCTGAAGTTGTTAACCTTGAAAGACTAGGAAAATATTGCCACTTGATAACAAAATTCAAAGCCCCCTGATGCATAGGGCTGGTGATGAGTTTCAATTTTAGCAGAAAATTTTACAATTAAAGAAAAGGAAATCAAATTCCAGGAATTCTGTCCCTTGGCAATGCAGTTTAACAAAAGGACCCAGACTAAGGCATTAGGAGCCTAGTGTTGTATTTTTAGCCCTATCACTAGCCACTTCTCTGTGCCTCCCTTTCTCTCTCCATGGACAGAGTCTAACCATACTTCTCTCACAGTGATTTTCACTGAGAGATGGGGCAAGTGATTAGGCTTCCTCAGAAGGAAGTTCATATAGAAATCCTAGCTTCATTATGTGCTCAATAATAACCAGCTCACAGGGAAACAATGACAATGGTTGAAATATCTGAGAAGCAGTGCTGGAAGAAACAGAACAAGACTCTTTTGTAAGAAGGAAAAAAAAAAACAGGTCTTTTGAAGAGCAGAGAGAGAAGAGTAAAATCAAAAGGACTCCTTAGTGCCCTAATGGTGATCTCAAAGTCTAAAACAGTTAATATATGTTTGCAAGCACCTTTTTTTCCCCTTTTCATTCCTTAAGCTGGTAATACACATCCAATATTACAGGATGTGAAATCCATATTCAGGGGTACCTGGTGCAGGCTGTGTAAATGAAAGAGGGAAAATCTGATTGTATAATCCTTGGAAAAGGATTTTTGTAAAAACTGCTTGAAATTTTATCTTTAATACAATTAAACCTATCTTGTTCTCTATTGATAATTCCATCTTTAATTTTAATTGGTACAGAGAAAAAACTATTATTTTATCTTCTAGACTATTATTTACAATTTTAAATTTCAAACAAGCAAAATTAAGTGGGAAATATTTTTGTACAAAGACCAAAATGAGGCACTAGGGTTGGAAACTTTTTCACGTTACCTTCATCATAGATTTACATTCAGTTATTGATTTTTATAAAGAAAAAACAGGCTGATAAAAGTACATGCCCAATCAAGAGTATAAATGTGCTCACAGATTTGATACAAAAATGCCATTTTAAGAAAAATGTTTGTATTACAATATATCCCTGATTATACTCACATTCTGTCTAATTATCAAATTGCTCAGCATTGGTACAGTTTACCAAAATACAGAGAAATCCTATAGGAAAATGTGATTTCCTAATATGAGCAGTCAAATCAAAATGATTGAGAAATCCAGATGAGAACTGTGTTTTCATCAGCTTGCTTCTCACAGTGCAGATTGGAAACTGGAGGATGGCAACTCAAATTTTCATGACCCATTTATCAAATCACAACCCAATTTAAGACTCAAAAATAAATCCACAACATAAATTGAGGAAAACTAAAGCTTATTCATTTTAATAACCATAAGGATTGAGGGTAATATATTAAAACTGAAATGGGAGACCACCTGAAGAGCCAAGATAAGAAAATGAATCACACAATTTTCAATTGAAAGCATTAAAACTGGTGCTAAAGAATATAATTTGCACAAAGGATTAAAAAAAAAGGAAACTACACTAATTGAAAGTGGCAATGCATATAAAAAATGTAGATAGAAACCAAGCAACAATAACAAAAGTCATCTTTAGATGTAGTAGGGTTTTGGTTTTGGTTTTTTCTTTTCTAATTGAGTTATGTGTTTTGCTTAGAAATAAGCAAACTCATAATCTTCCTTAGAGTAATACATACAATAAATGCAACAGAACTAGGCAAAATATGAAGATTGAAAGACGCTTTGGGAGAACATTTAACTTTGGTTCTTTGGATTGAATTTTGGAAAAGGAAAGTCTCTCAGACCATTGTTTCCATTGTTGAAACTCATTTCATAACCTAAATAAAAACACCTCCAGATTCTAAGGAAAAACTCAATTATAATATCTGAGATGAGGGTGATTGTGACCAAAACAATATTTCTAGCTATTCCCTCCCAAAACATGATTATATTTATCTTAGAAAATCTTACACTTTCATTTCAAAATAAACAGCTTTTTATTTCCTAGGGAACTGGTCACAATGAGCTCTGGTTACAGAGCTGCCTGTTTAGGCAGCCAAAAAAGCAGTCTCAGGAACTCAAGAAGTTAGGATCACTTCTTTTATTGACACTGTGTTTTCCACATTTCACAATAACTCTCAGGGTTCTAGCTCTTCCATTTAGCAATATTTCTAAATTATTTTCTTTTCTCTGTCTTCTCAATTAGCAATCCTGCAAAATACTGAACCAGTTTAAAAAGTGAACAAATCTTCTGCTATTTTAGAAGTCTTTTATATAGAAAAGATTGCAAATGCTAGTGATAACTAAATAAGTGAAATCTACTAAATAATAGATAATAAAGATTAAATAATAGATTTTTCACTAAATAAGTGAAATGCTAGAATATGCTTAATTTATCTTGTGGTACAGTTCCTGTGTGTGGAGAGTGGTGACTCCAAATTCCTGCACTCCTAACTAGTGGGCAAAGTGGACTTATTTTAGGGACACTTAGGGCAACACAATATGGTCCTCTTCCTCCTAGATAACTCCCCAGGATTCATTGGCATTCAAAATTCTAAGCATAAGCAGCAAATATTTGGCAACTGTTGTGCCTGGGATGTGTGCTTGTGTGCTTGTGTGTGTGTGTGTGTGTGTGTGTGTGTGTGTGCGCGCGCGCGCGGGCGCACTTGCACGCATTCACGTGCACACAGGCATGAAGTTGTGTTGAGAAAAGCAATAGCAAGAACCAAGGAAAAAGCAAGGGACACTCACTTCCTCTATGCAATCCAAGAGACTGCTGATTTATCAACAGTGTTCCAGCCAAGGGCTAGATTCAAAAGGAGAGCTACACTCTCCAAGATCTTTTCTCTGAGTTCAGCAACAGACAGGAAGTACAGGCAAGAAATACAGTGCCTCCTTAGAGAAGTGCCAGAGAGTAAAGTAGACACTGTTTTTTTTTTTTTTTTTTTTTTTTTTTTTGTGTGTGTGTGTTTGTGAAGCTCCTAGCATCCCATTTATTATTTCTCATTGAGCTTTCCTTCCTTTTTCTTAACCCATGTCTGTCTTATTTCTGGCTGCTTCTTAATTAATTCCTATTAAAGGACTATCTGATAATGAGGAATATTAGTTACTAGTAGGATTCCTCCAGAAGGAAAATAAGAAAGTGGAGGAAATTAATACCCAAAATGATGAGGTAATGGATTATGTAGTTGTTATTTGAGGACCCCCCGAAATCACATCTCATAGGCATAGATGGCTACTCAGTAATACCTATGCAAGGTCCTATCTAAAATAAACTCTTTCAATTAATGCAGAATGATACAGTTTGTGGACAAAAAAGGAGCTCTATAATTCTTCCTGGTTTGAAGTAACTTGGCCACAGACCTAAAAAAAAGAAATAAAAAAATGTATGAGCCTCCTTAGCTTACTTAAAGTTTACAAAGTATTACTCATATGACCATGGAATTTTAAGCATAAACCTAGGGATATTATTTTTATTTAAGGACATCATGCAAAATATACAAATTAATCAATGTAGCTATTCTAATTCTCAGGGGCCCCAGCTTCCTGTCTGACATGTTTTTGACATGGTATCCAAACAGTGCACCCTATTCCAAAATTTTATTCCTTTTTCTGACCAGTAGATCCACAAAAGCAAAACTGTTTCTATTAACTTTTATTCTCTGGCATTTTGACTTTGTCTAGAACTCTCGGTTGGAATTTTTCTACTTTCTTCTATTTTTGCTACCTAAGTAGTTCAAGGGCAAAAGCAGGAATGAGCAAAAGGATACACTAGTTGCAAACATTTTTTCTCTGGTGTTCTCAGCACCAGTGTTCCAAACGTTTTCCAGAAATTTTGAGAGATTGAGGAAACAGTTTGAAAACAAGTTATTTGGATCTTCTTTCTTTCTTTTCTTTCTCTCTCTGTTTCTTTATTTTCTCTTTCTTTCTTTTCTTCCTTTCTTCCTTTCTTTCTTTCTTCCTTTCTTTCTTCTTTCTCTATTATCTATTTCCATCATGTAACTATCCTGATAGTTTTTTAAAAGAAAAATATTGAATATCATATTTTGTGTGAGCTCCTTAAAGTCTAGGAAAAAAGTTAGTTTTGGGATTAAAAAAAAAAAAAAAAAGAAACAGGTCACATCATTTGAGAAGGTGCCTGACTTGATCATTCTTTTCCTCCCTTATAACTTACTTTTCAAATATCCAGAAATAGAAATAAAAAGGCTCAAACCCTCAACAAATTTCTATATATGTGATAATTTTATTTGTTACAAATTAATTCCTCACTATAAACCACAGTAAAATATCAGTGTGTCGATTAGGAAGAAATGCTATAGGAATGAAGACAACAATGACAAAGGGTATGAAACCCAATAAATAAATGATTTACTGACATCAAAACAGATTATGTGTTTAGGAAATATTATTTCACCCAAATAAAGGAGGCTTGGCTTGCACTCCCACTGTCCATATTTAGTCATTCTCCCCTTGGGTACACAAAGGGCAGTCAGTCCAAATCACTCTCCATTATAGAGTTCTCTCTCTCTCTCTGCCTTTTGTTTGCCTATTCATTCCTTACACAAAGCCCAGCCTAAAGAAGGGGTGGCTTGGGGGCGCCCTGGAGGCATCTCACAACAATGGCTTTGAGTCCTCCGTTTAACTCTTCAACTGATTAATATTCTGTGTAGCCAGAAGCCAGCCTGACTCAGGGCACTGGTTTAAAGAGCAGATGGATTATAGCCACTGCTCCTCAATTGATTCATTATTTAGGCCATTAATTTTCTTCTCACCAAAAACATCTGGTGTCTGATGCTTGGGGATAAACTGATATTAGCTGCAAGCAAGTTTAATAACAGGCTCATCATCTATGATTGCAGGTTATAACCACAGACAAGAGTTCAGAAAGTATGCAAGTATTTCAAAAGAAACAATGCTGAATAAGCCGTTCAGTTTAGAAATATTTCAGGCAAAGGATTAATTTTGTTTTGTTATTTTTCAATAAAATTCCACTCACTTTTTTGGTATTTTTACATAACTAATAATCTTAAATAAGAAAATAAATATTAAAGCACTTTGAAAACTATAAAGTGTGATGCAAATGTGAGGTTGATTTATAACTGTTATTCTTGCTTTCTGATAAAAAGGAGCTAGGGTGGCCGGTGAAGCAGGTGACAAAGAGTTGAACAGAGTGGAGCAAAAGCAGGAAAAAGTTTTATTCACTCTGCAAGGGAGAAGAGGGGCCAGGCATCTAGAGAAATGTCAGCCTGGCCCAAGTTTCTGTCACAATGGACTTTTTAAGGGGTTTTGAAGGACGTGAGAGTGTTGCAGCTGTGTCCATAGTAGGGTGTGGAGAGAAGGTTCGCTCTTGGCCATGTAGAGCAGGAGGTGGCAGGTTTCTCAAGGGGCTCTGTCTGGGGCTTGGGTGGGATGTGAATGTGGTCAGGCTAGAGAAGAATATCTTTTGTAGTCATGGTCTATTTTCTGAGAATGTAGGGCACTGTGACCTACCAAAACAAACAGGGCCAAGTGGAGACACCTGTGAGTTTTGTCTGGTAGTGTGGCTGGGTGGGGGTGGGGAAGAGGGAAGGGCTTTGAACAGATTCCTTTCAGAAAGTAAATAAATAACATTATTATTTTAGATTATAGGATTTCTAATAATATATTGAATAGATCTCATTTTTATACCTCATGATAATTCATGTTTATGGGCCAGATCCTTTTTTCCTCCAGATACTACTAAACCACATTTTGATCAATAAGCTGTCCCTTGCGAAAATAGCTAAAGGATGCCTGCCACCATCTTATTACCGCTTTCTTAATTTTTCCCCTTCATTTGAGACTAAAAATTCTCTGGTTTTTAGTGTCTCAGCAGCTTTTGCTTATCAAAAAACAGTTATCCTGGAGGAGAGGCACCTGGGTGGCTCTAACAGTTTGACATCCAACTCTTGGACTCTTGATTTTGGCTCAGGTCAAACCCCATGTCAGGCTCCACACTGAGCATGGAGCCTGCCTAAGATTCTCTCTCTCTCTCTCTCTCTCTCTCTCTCTCTCTATCTCTCAAATTAAAAAAAAAAAAAAAAACTATCCTGGGCAAAGTTTCCACTATTAGTCATTTACATCTTAGTATAAATGTGTTATCTCTCCTATAAAGGATTTACAGTTAAAGATTAAAAATTAAAATGAAAGTGTAACATAAAAGGACTCTAGCAAAGCAACTTTAAGTAATAGTAAAGGGATAAAAATATATGTGCACAAACATATGTGTGTACTATTCTGTCATTGAATATTTCCTGCCATCCCTGAACACATACTTACATTGATGACTAGCAATTCTGCCTGTGTGCCTAGCTGTTCATAGTGCCTGCAGATAGGTGTTTGGCACCAATCTGTAAGAAGTTAAGTGCCGTATTGGTTGCCAAAAGTAGACAGTTGTGTGGGTGGGCCTAGCTAGACATGCACAACAGACATCTGGCTGGGACCATCCCTGTGGCTATAGCTTCAACATGTTTCCTCTCAGCACTCCTGTGTCCCATGCAATGCCTGCTGGAAAGCTGCCCAAAGGTGAATATTTTAAGATAGATGAATGAGCCTGTAGTGAACAGCCTCAGATGTGTAAACAAACATACCTTCCAACTCCTAATTCAGTAGAAACTGTGAGTCAATAACAAAAGTTATTTACTGGGTTAGTAAAGTCCCAAAGAAATGACTGATTATTTTTAAGGGGCAGAATCCCAAGAACATAGGAAAGGATACTTCAATTTACTCAAAGCCAATTGGGCTTTTTCTTCTCAATTCTCTTTGAACAGAGAAAAGGGGATCCCTGCCTTCCCTGCCTCTCCCCAGATCCCTTCCCTCTTACATTATATGCTTTGAAATATTTCTTCTTTTCTTTTTTTTTATTATTTTTTAACATTTATTTATTTTTTAGAGACAGAGTCAGAGCATGAGCAGGGAAGGGGAAAAGAGAGAGGGAGACACAGAATCTGAAGCAGGCTCCAGGCTCTGAGCTGTCAGCACAGAGCGCAATACAGGGCCCAAACCCACAAACCCATGAGATCATGACCTGAGCTGAAGTCCGGCATTTAACTGACTGAGCCATCCAAACACCCCTATTTCTTCTTTTCAAGGAGAAAATGCCCCAGCATGTATAAGCCTTTAGAATGCATGGTGCAAAGAAAGGATGAGAACTGCACCCGTCTTTCAGAGCTAAAGTTTAAAGACAGACACTTTAGGGACATTTTCAAGGCTGAGGCAGCCAAGGTCATTTTTGAGGCAAAAGTTCAGTTAATTGGTCGTTTTGACAGTTTGATTAATTTCTCCTTCATCAATCCTTTAGCTTACTGCCTACCATTCAGCATTCCATTTCCACTCCCAACACTGCTTATGGAATTTCCAGAGTCAATGAATTGTTTTAATGGTATGGAGAAGAGTGGTTCCCAGATTTAGAGATTTTACAAACCAGTTCAGCTCCAAGAAAAGATTATTTGGCCAATACAAGGTTTAAAGGCTGCCAGCTTTTCATTCTGCAAAGTAAAATATTTAATGCTGTCTACTTACACTGTGACTTGAGGTAAGAAAGGTTATTTTAACACCAAACAAAATGTAAGATTAACAAAATTTCAGTTAAACAAAAAAAATATTTATTTTACAATATTATTCACTTTGTTGCTTATTTACTTACTTACTTACTTTTTATTTCACTGTGACACAGGTCTGTTGGTGTCTAGATGAGGACTGGCATTTGGGAAAAATTGGTGTAGACATTATCTGGATTCTCAGTGGGCAGATGAATATAGGTAATGGAATCTATGTCCATGATATTTACATTCAGTGTTTGCTTAAAAATGCTGTATTCATTGCTGAATTCAAAAAGACTTAACACATGCAATTGTGATTAACAGAAATGACCTTACTCATGGATCTTCATAGACCTGTGTGTTTTGTAATTTGAGCAGTACCATGAAAATCCCCTGTCCCTGATTACAGTGTGTCCTTATTTAAATTTTTCCATTAAGGGATTCACTACTTTGTGCTAAAAACAAATATTCTCTAAAAATTCAAATGTTTTTGGAAAGTTAATTTTATACTATAAAATATTACCAGTTGCTTGTACTTTTATGTAAAATGCTTTCTTTCTCAAAATTAGCTATGCTAAAGGCATTGAAAGAATAAAAGTTTTTAAGTTCCAAGGACAAAGTTGAAGAACTAAAGGGTAATTCTGAAACATGAAGGAGAAGGATAGAGTGCTGACCTGTATATCCTTAAAATCTGAGAGTTCTGGGCACCTAGAGGCAAAGTATAAGAGGTGTCAGAAATTGGAAAGCTCTGGGGCGCCTGGGTGGCGCAGTCGGTTAAGCGTCCGACTTCAGCCAGGTCACGATCTCGCGGTCCGTGAGTTCGAGCCCCGCGTCAGGCTCTGGGCTGATGGCTCAGAGCCTGGAGCCTGTTCCCGATTCTGTGCTTCCCTCTCTCTCTGACCCTCCCCCGTTCATGCTCTGTCTCTCTCTGTCCCGAAAATAAATAAACGTTGAAAAAAAAAAATTAAAAAAAAAAAAAAAGAAATTGGAAAGCTCTAATCTAACTTGTGATTTAACTTAGGGTATTGAGACTCTAGATAAAAATCTTAAAAAGAGTGTTCCACTCCTATTCATTCTGTCTTCTATTACTCATACATCAAATATTTACTGAATATGTGATGGTAATGAGTAGTATTCTTTATGGTAAAATCATGGTTTTCTACCTACAAGAGGGTACACACAGCTAATATTAGGCCTTCCTAATGAATTTATCTAGGGACCAGCTTGCTATTGGGTATGACAGTTCTCTAAGGTCACTAAATACTTCTGTATCCCATACAGAATTTTACAGATATTCACTCTAAGGACTTTATACCCCTGGAAGGGAAGGATCTTTTGTTCTCTTTGAATTTAATCTCCTCTTTCTGCTAGACCCTATAGTGAGAGCACATGTATCTGTGCAAAGTTCAGTGAAGGCAATCTGTCTTGTACTTTGCTTTAGTTTCTTGGTATTTGGTCACATATACTACTCTGAAAAAGGACCGTTCACTAAGATGAGAAACCAACCGCTAGGTTTCTCAAATGTCCTTTATTCATCCTTCCCAGAAGTTTAAGAACTTGGGGCTTACCCTTTACTTCTGGTTCCCCTAAGATGGGTAATTATATTAAATTGCACTACAACTCTTGGCCATATTCATTAAACCCTAGTCGGCCCTTGAATTCTCTTAATATCTTATTTATCATATTAGTATGTAGTTATTGTTTACATTCAATATATACCTGTTACATATGATGAAAATGAAAGTTACATTCATAATGGTCTGATATAATTCTTTAAGCATTTGGGATGAGAAAACATAACTACCCAGCTACTATGTTGTAAGAAATAAATTTAAGAATTCTGTACGCTTGCACCAATCGGTTAACAAGGCTTAAGGCAGAAAGCACCCAAGGTTAGTCATTAAGTAAAACAAGGCTTAAGGTGGAAAGCCACCTCCAGAGGATGTAAGCATCCAAGAACAGTAAGAGATGGCAAGCCACTACAGGGCGAAAGGGCCCAAGGTTAGCTAGTGAAAAGGGTGCCTTGTTAGCCTTGAGGCAGCATGCTCTAGCAATCTTAAACTTTGGAGATAACAGCTACATGGCTGTGTCACCCATAGAGAAACACTGTCCATCTGGCATCTGGAGCCAATATATCATTGTGCTTTAATCTCAACTTCTAACACCACTCGCCCCCCAAACCCTTTGCCTCTTACACACATTAATGGTCATTATCTTATTGTTTTCTTCTTCATGTTCACCACTTATGTAAAACATTGAGAGCTCAATAAATACAGAGACAAAACCCCTGTTCAGGGTTCTTGTCTCCTTCCAGACATTAGCCTTTCTCATATTCAAGTCTGTATCTGCTCTTTTGTTGGACAAGATAGAACTCCAGACTCAAAGTCTGTGATACTAGGTAATACAGTAGTCACAGTCACAAAGTACAAAATGAAGTGTTGTTTCTCATGATTCCTTCATACTCTCTAGATTTTACTTAGCAATCTGGGAAAAACAGGAAGGATAGTGCCTCTTCTGGCTAAGAATATGGAAAATCAGAATGATGGCGTAAACTTTCAAGAATTGTCTAATATTCCAACTACTTTTCTTGAGCTTCATCAGTCCTTCGCTGTCCATAAAGTATTATAAATGACCTATTAATTCCCAATTCCCAAACTCGAATATAATCTGATTTTCCAAAAGCCCTCTTTCTTTTGAGCCCAAATAAAACATATTTTAACATTAAACTTACTAGTTAAGTTAGGATTGTCAGATAAAATACAGGACATTCTGTATTTTCATTTGTTAAATATGGCAACCATATAAAGGGAAAATGTGTTGCACTGTAGCATTATGTTTAAGAAAACAGGCTTCACAAAAAAGGAAAGAAAACAAAATAGGCTTCGGTGTCTGACAGACTCTGGTTCTTACCCTGGCATTGACATATAGTAGTTACCTAACTTTAATAACATCCCTTAACCTAAGTTTCAGTGTCCAACTATAAATAGAGATGGTGATAACATTTAGTTCATTGGGTTTTTTAGAATACATTAGATCATCCATAAAAGTTGATTAGTCTATAAATGTTTTTAATGTTTATTAATTTTTGAGAGAGAGAGAGAGAGAGTGAGTGAACAAGGGAGGAGCAGAGAGATAGGGACACAGAATCAGAAGCAGGATCCAGGCTCCAAGCTGTCAGCACAGAGCCCAATGTGGGGCTCGAACTCACAAGCCAGGAGATCATGACCTGAGCTGAAGTCAGATGCCCAACCCACTGAGCCACTCAGGTGCCCCAAAAGCTGATTAGTTTAATGCTCAATAACTGTTGCTTTTGTTTTCTTTTCATTGAGTGTGTCTACCTCATAACAACTAGAAACTAAGGAATATAACCCTGAAGTAAACAGGTGACAAAAAACTTAATTTTAAGAGACAAGTTATGGATGCCTGGTGGCTTAGTTGGTTAAGCCCTTGACTCTTGGTTTTAGCTTAAGTCATGATCCCAAAGTTTGTGAGGTTGGGCACACCAATGGGCTCTGCACTGATAGGGAGGAATCTGCTTGTGATCATCTCTCTCCCTCTCTCTCTGCTCCTTCCTCACCTTGTGTGCTCTCTCTCTCTCTCTCAATAAATATATAAACATTTTTTTAAAAAAAGAGCAAATTTAATGAGTCTATTCTCTGGCAGGCTCTGATAACTGAGTTTCTGAGATACTGAACTCTGTTTCTCAACCCTCTCTTTCATGCTTTTATATGTAACTGATAACTACATGCACTCATATATACCTGATAACTGCAATGCTACTGAATTAGTTTTCTAGAGTTCCCATAAGAATATACTACAAGCTAGGTGGCTTAAAAAGCAACAATTTATTTTCTCACATTTCTGGAGGCTAGAAGTCCAAGATCAAAGTATCATTAGGTCTGATTTCTTCTTTTTTTTAATGTTTATTTATTTTTGAGAGAGAGGCAGAGCACTAGTTGGGGAGGGGCAGAGAGAGAGAGGGAGACACCGAATCTGAAGTGAGCTCCAGACTCTGAGCTGTCAGCACAGAGCCCACCGTGGGGCTCAAACCCACAAACCATGAGATCATGACCTGAGTGAAGTCAGATGCCCAACCGACTAAGTCACCCAGGCGCCCCAGGTTTGATTTCTTCTGAGGCGTCTCTCCTTGTGTTGCTGGTGGCCACTTTCTCCTTGTGCCCTCACATGCTCTTTCATCTGTTTGTGCATGTCCCTCCTTATTGTCTCCCTTTTTGTCCAAATTTACTCTGTTTATAAGGACAGCAGTTAGATTGGATTAGGACCCATTTTAACCTCATTTTAACTTAATTACCTGTTTAAATGCCCTATCCTCAAATACAGTCACATTCTGAGGTATTGGGGGTTAGGGCTTCAACATATGAATCATGGGAAGTGGGGACATAATTCAGCTCATAGTAACCAAAAAGTACAATTCTTTGACTTATACTTACCATTGTTTTATATTGCTCAGAAAACATGAGCATAGTTTAGATGGAGGGTTTTTAGCTTCTTGGAAATAAATATATGCTATCTTTTCCAAACACAATGTTGGTTACTGTTGCATGGAAATAGCTATTGGACTGAAAAATTAATGTCGAATCAATAGCCCATGCTTAATTTGTCCTAGGATGTCATTGGCCAAATCATATTCCTTTTTTATGTTTTTTTTCTGTTATATTTTGTTTTAAATAGACTTTGATTTTTAGAGCAGTTTAGTTTCACAGCAAAACTGAGTAGTAAGTGCAGTTTTCACATAGCCACTCCACCCCCACAAACAAAGCCTCTTCCATTTTTACCATCCTGAATGAGAATGGCCTATTTGTTTCCATTGGACAACGTACAAAGACACATCATTATCATTCAAAGTTCAAAGTTTACATTAGGATTCATGCTTGATGGTTTACATTCTATAGGTCTTAGCAAAGGCATAATGTCAAGTATTTTCCATTATAGTATCATACAGCTCATACAGTTTCAAATCTTCTGTGCTCCTCCTGTTCATCCTTCTCTCCCCCTAATCACTGATAACCATTGATCTTGTTACTGTCTCCATAATTATGCCTTTTCTAGAATGTTACATAGTTGGAATCATACAATATGTAGCCTTTTAAGATTGGCTTCTTCCACTTAGTAATATGCAGTTAAATTTCCTCCATGTCTTCTCATGGTTTGATAGCTTATTCTTTTTAGCACTAACATTCCATTGTCAGTTTATTGTATATTTATTATATTTACCCATTCACCTACTAAAGGACATTTTGGTTGTTTTCAACTTTTGGCAATTATAGATAAATCTGCTATAAACATCTGTGTCCAGGATTTTGTGTGTGCATAAGATTTCAACTCGGGTGAAAATCAAGGAGTGTAATTGCTAGATTGTATGGTAAGAGTTTTGTAAGAAACTGCCAACCAATCACATTATTTATAGTTTATTTTCTATTTTTTGTTAGGAAACATTGGAATATAAATACAACCTCTGAAACTACAAGCAACTTTCTCAGAATAAATCCATAATACATATGGGTCTAATATCTGAAATCAGATTCTAAAATTTGCTCATAACAATATTTTATAACTATGTATTTGAACATATAACCAGATGGCCTTATTGAAAATATACCATAATAATTTAGGTATGATGAGTCAATACAATTATATGTGTTAAAAGTTTTAATTTTTTTAATGTTTATTCTTTTTGAGAGAGAGTGAGACAGAGCATGAGTGGGGAGGAGAAGAGAGAGAGGGAGACACAGAATCCAAAGCAGGCTCCAGGCTCTGAGCTGTCATCACAGAGCCTGACTTGGGGCTTGAACTCCCCAACTGTTAGATCATGACTTGAGCCAAAATTTGACGCTTAACCAACTGAGCCACCCAGATGCCCCAAAAGTTTTAAAGATTAACTTCAAATTGTATTAAAGTAATTTTGTTAATTTAAATTATTCATGAATACATCCTTATTCATGTTAGCTTAAAAATTTTCAATATTTTTGCTTTTAGTCTCACGTTTTTTGATAGCTAAAGAAACTTAAAGAGAAGTTAAGTCATTTTTTCCTTAGTCACGACTCTTATTTTGAGGATAAACTTCAGCTAGCATCCAGGTCCCTTGACAAGTTAGTCCTATGTTCTTTCAGTGCTCACTGGTAATTTCACTATTGTGAGAAAACTTGACTCACAAGAACAAAAACCCTTAGCCAATGTTCTCATTCTAAATTCATGCAAGATAAAAACAGTGGAAGTATATGACTATTCCATGGAGACATAGCACCTAAAAGAACTAAAATGTATTTCTGGTGTTTTTCTTCTGGAGGAAAAATGAGTTATTTTACTTAAAATACAAAGAATCAGTGATATGTTCACTTTGATTTGATGTGAGATCTTAATTCATTACTTTGCTTGGTTTCCATGTCAAGGACATAGAAACTTTTGGTATATAATTGAAGCACTATGAAAACTGTTAGCTTTTAAATTCAGTAAATGAAAGGCTTGTAGTACTAGTTTTATGTGGGCTGGTGCATTACTTTAAAACTTAAGGCCTTTCATTAGAAATCTTTATCAGAGTCACTAATAGGCAGATTGATTTCTCCAAAAGAAAATAAAGCAAATTGGAATTAGACCACAATGAAGAAAATGATGACAGCCTTACCATTTTCACTATGGCAGTAAAATTGTCCACAATGTTAGCCTAATCAGATGATAAAAGAGTTATCATTAGTAAACTATTGCCTATGTGAAGAATGTGTTATTCAGTGTTTATAATTAATTAGAAATGAAACAAATAAATGCCTCCTTTTATTTCATGTAAGTAAGGTACATAAATATTTCTGTTACCCTCAATGTATTATTCTTTATTTCTTGATTTTGAGCATGCACTCATGCAAACATGAACACATGTGCACACACACATGCTCATGCTGTCACTAAGACACATCCATTAAAGAACCAGTATATCCACACACCTAGCATGCAACAAGCAGAGTGGCAATATTTGGAACTCAGCATTTTACGCCTTTTGAAAACTTGAATATGAAAACATGTAGATAATATTTCTGGTTGGAAATTAAAAATGAAATCACTCATTTTGCAGTGAGTTGGGTGTTTTATCCAATTCCTGTTACTGTTAGGAAAAGATTCACCAGAGTAATAAAAGTTTCTGTCATAAGGGTGACATATATTTGTGTTTCTTGACTGAAACTCAATCAAATATGTCAACATGTTCCCAGAGAACAGCTTCAGAAATATAACAGATTATTTTATTTTTCTCAAAGTGACTAGATTTGTATAGGTTATAGAAGACCTAGAACTGAATGTATAATCCAATTTTCTTAAGTAATGGGACTAGAGGTCTTTTGTGGAGATAATGCTTGTATGCTTTGTTGTTGTTGTTTTACCTTGAACTTGCACTTCAGTCGAGGTAGTCTTATTTCTATGTTCTATGAGGCCAGTATAAGTCAGCAATGATGTAGAAAAATTAGAACAGGAGTCAGTTGTGAGTTTTCACCCCAGCTCTGAGATTTACATAATAAGCAAGTCTTCTGATTCTGAGTTTACTCTCATTTACATATTGAGGATAATAATATTTACCCCACAGGGCTCTTAGGAAGATGTGACGTGAGATGCAAAGACTTAAGTGTATACACATGAAAAGCCTCAATTTTTATAACTATCACTCCAGTTAAAAACAGTGTAAATTAAGTGAAACAAATTTCAATTATTCTCACTAGATAATTAAGTTAGTTTACATATGACAAAGTTTCTGAGTCTCATCTGAAGTTACTTCTCAATTAGGTAAGAATTTTACTCAGCAATTTATTTCAGACTTGTAATATACAGAGAGTCTATCTTGTTCACAATATTGACTCGTGGATCTAGCGTAATCACTTCTCCTAGGCATCATTACCTTCTTCTTTCACTAAGCTTTGAGAATATAAATATTTCTCTATGGCAGACAGACTCTTCCAAGTTCCTAGAGAAAAACACACATCAGTGGAAAATGAATTAGAAATATGAAAATCTCTTTTCTACCTACCTGCTTATTTTAAATTGGACTCAGTATTGAATAAATAGGGAATAGATGTGGAGTCTAGATCTCATTAAACCTGCTACCTGAGAACCTGGCCAATCCATAGGAGAAGTACTTTTCTTTTTTTTTTTTTTTTAATTTTTTTAATTAAAAAATGTTTAATGTTTATTTATTTCTGAGACAGAGAGAGAGCATAAGTGTGGGAATGGCAGAGAGAGAGGGAGACACAGAATCAGAAGCAGGATCCAGGCTCTGAGCTATCAGCACAGAGCCAGACGCGGGGTTCTAACTCACAAACCGTGAGATCATGACCTGAGCCGAAGTCGGTCGCTCAACTGACTGAGCCACCCAGGCGCCCCGAGAAATACTTTTCTTAATCCATTCAAATTTATAATCCTGCATGTTATTTTAATGGTGTGTGTGTATGTGTTTGCTGACACACATTTCTCCTTTCTCTATTTTTTGGTTGTAATTTCAAGTTTTAAAAGCAGCTTGAAAGATTTAGATTAAGTTAAGAAATTATGAGGAATCTTTAACTGAGTTAAAAGAAAAGTTGAAACTGGGCACCACTCATTGTCTAAAAAATGAGTACATTCCTCTTCCTTCCAGCTGTGGGCAGGCTCACATTAGACGGGGTCAGGGATCTAAACTTTAGAAAGAGAAACTAGCTTTCTGTTTTAGTAGGCTACTGCAAATCTTCCTAAAGATCAAAGATCAAATCTTAAATTGTCCTTTCATTAGGGGCAACTTGTACTGATTGATTTTTTGACTTAATAATAACTAGTCCTGACATCATTACTGTGAAAGATTCTGTAGAAAACAGGAAGCATTAACAAAGTTTCTATTAAATCAAAGAGGAATAGGGGCGCCTGGGTGGCTCAGTCGGTTGAGCGTCTGACTTCAACTCAGGTCACAATCTCGGGGTCCGTGAGTTCGAGCCCCACGTCGGGCTCTGTGCTGACAGCTCAGAGCCTGGAGCCTGTTTCAGATACTGTGTCTCCCTCTGTCTGACCCTCCTCCGTTCATGCTCTGTCTCTCTCTGTCTCAAAAATAAATAAACGTTAAAACAAAGAGGAATAAAGAAACTAAACCAAATGTTAGAGCCATGAAAAATGTGTCTTATTTTTCACTTTTTTCTCCTGTGCTCTTGTTCTACTAGTGCAGTAATAACATACAAACCAATTTATCATCAGGGAACTGTTACATTAATTATAAAATGAAACAACCTTGCTAATGTAGTCTGAAAGTCTTGTTAGTTCACACTCCAGACATGTAGTTCTGAATGGGATCCAAATTCAAATACTTAGAAAGTCTACTGCTATCTGAGTATGATGTGAAGGCTTGAAACAGCCTTCGACTACACCCTACTGATTTGAGTCATCTTGGTTTTATTCCTGGGTTTATTTATTTATTTGGAACTGCAGCCTTTGCCCTTGGGGTGGAGATAAAATGCTAACACTCCTTTGGTCTCAAGCAGCATGCACTTTTGAATAGTTCATTCATGGGGAACCATTTGTTTGAGAAGACTTTTTGTCTGATTATTCGTCTGGCCTTTAGGGCTCAGGCAGAGATGTGATGAGCCTTGCAGGAAAAATTAAAGAAGATGTAAACAGTAAATGCAGACATTTTGCAACATAGCTAAAAATGAATTGCACTACAGGCAATTATGCAAGTTTTACTGGATACATTAAAAAGACATTAAAAGCACAGCTGCTTTAAGTGTCTTTTAAGCTGATAAATTAACTGTCTAATAAATTGTACGATTTGTCAGCTAATAATGCTATTTTATTTGCTTTAACATATGCCTTCCTAGTTCATGAAGCATTATTGTAAGTGCCAAAAGGAGATAATGTGCATTTTACAGTGTTATGTCTTAAGTGGAATGGATCATTGGCCATGAAGAAGTGTGTTAATAAATCCCCTAGGCTTTGTTAATTGCACTCAATGAAGTGTCACTGTTAAAACACAAAAGATGTGATAGAGAAAGCTGAGCATAATGTCTTTCAGTTTTACAACTAACAGTTCACTAGGCAAATCAACCAAAAAAGACCATAATTTGTTGAAGCCTTATTAACTTACATTTTTCTAGTCAAGGTCATAATTGTGGATAGCTTAAAGCTATCTTTTAATACTCATCAGAAAGAGTAACTTTGCTAAAAAGAAGAGACATTTTCTTCCAAGTGGCATGAGATTCCTACCAGGTTCAAGAAAAATAAAGCAGTACTGAATCGAACAACAGTCTTTTAGAATCATTCACTATTAAGTACATGTTCTCATCCTTGACTTGAGAAAAATGTTATTTTGAATTGTTTGTCCAAGATAGTAAGTAAAGGAGGGTAGTGTACACCCTATGAAATTAAAAGATACTACTTCAGAGGCTGTTAAATGTATGCCCTTGGCCATTAAAAAAAGCAAAAAGTTTTTTATGTGGAATTGATTTATTCTTCCCTTTTTAATTAAGATAACACCAGTATAGTCAATTTGAAAACTCAATTTGAAAATTTCTTTCTTAGAAGTTTGGAGTAATGTACAATGAAAGTCATGTTATTTATATGTTAGAGCAAGAAGTGCTTTCTTTTTACTACCTGGAATTTACTCTTGATTAATTTTTATCACCCTGCCAGTTTGCAATTCTGGCCCCACAAAATGAGGAGTTGTATTTTTAATAATACTATGGTTTCAACAATAATTTTCAAAAATCATGTGTAGATAAAGCAAAATGGAAACAATGAAACTGCATACTACCTTTAAAAGAAATTGTGGTTTATATACACAATGGAATACTACGTGGCAATGAGAAAGAATGAAATATGGCCCTTTGTAGCAACATGGATGGAACTGGAGAGTGTTATGCTAAGTGAAATAAGCCATACAGAGAAAGACAGATACCGTATGTTTTCACTCTTATGTGGATCCTGAGAAACTTAACAGAAACCCATGGGGGAGGGGAAGAAAAAAAAAAAGAGGTTAGAGTGGAAGAGAGCCAAAGCATAAGAGACTCTTAAAAACTGAGAACAAACTGAGGGTTGATGGGGGGTGGGAGAGATGGGAGGGTGGGTGAGGGGTATTGAGGAGGGCACCTTTTGGGATGAGCACTGGGTGTTTTATGGAAACCAATTTGACAATAAATTTCATATATTGCAAAAAAAAAAAAAGAAAAAAAAAGAAAAAAAAAACTAGATGGAACTTCATCTCTTAGGCCAAATATTACATATTTCATGTGTTTGTTTTAGTATAAGATTCTCCAATATAGTCAACTATACAAAATAAAATTTGAGGCAATTCCAGAAATCCTGCATCAGAGTCTCTGCTCCATTTCTGACTAATTTAGTGATCCACTGAACCCCCATTTATTTATACATAAACTAAAATAAAAACATCTACCTCATAGGATCAGTGTCAAGATCAAGGGAGAAGTTTTATGTGAAATCTTTAAAAAAACAAATTAGTATTTCTTATCCTTAATTGTGTGTTAAAAGTCAATTATATAATTTTTAATATTTAGAGCACTTTCACATATAATTTCTCAATTCTTACAACCAACTTTTGAGGAAAGCAGGATAAGTACTTCTAAATACAAAATATTTTCTGATGGCCTGCTGAGTGTAAGGTGTTATGCTAGAAGGTATAATTCTATAACCAAGTATGATACAGACTTTATCTCTTTTAAACTTATATCTGGTTGAACAATCATGATGGTATTACAGTAGAGGCAATTGAAGCTCAGGGAAATGAAGTTATCTTCCTAAGGCTACAGAGTAAGTTGAGGGAAAAAAATTAAGGCTACAGATGTATTTCAGTTCTAAAAACAGCTTGAGGCTCTGAAACAAAGTCCCCTTAATGTCAGTCCAGTGCTCTTTAACTTGCTTATACTGCTTCACTCAGACCACACAGAAAATGAAAGTGGAATAGATCAAATGTTAGAAACTATTGTGGGAATTCTAAATGCCATTATATTTGAAATAGATGGGATGGGAGGACTAGAGTGAAAGAACTTCAAATATTTTATGCTATTCAGAAGACTATTTGAGTAGGGCTGCCTCAGATAGCTTCATTTCTGGCCAGACCACCCCAATAGAGTAGGAAGTCCTAATTATCTTCACCACCAATTCTCTTTTTGACTGAGGCATAAATGTGATAATTTGACCTTAAGTGGAGATTATACACTGTTCTATGTCATCCAGTCTTCAAATAATCTTAAAAGAAGGTTTTAAAGAATATACACCATCATTAGGGGAAAGTAGATTGGGAGTGTTTTTTTCCTCAAACTCAAAAATATTTTGATCAGTTTCATTTTTGAATTGTTGCTTCTACTTGAGGTTGGAAAGTGCAAGGAGAGAAATACTATCATCTGGTTTATTGATATCTTTAGTAATTCTGTAGAAAAAATAAAAAAGTTCAATTTTCATGAGATTTCTTGGTTAATGATGGGTGGACACATGATTGAGAAAACTAGAAGTATCAAAACTTCCAAAGATAGTCTAATTAAAAATGCATGTGTGATATTCTCAACTTAAGAATTATGTTTTTTAAACAAAAAGAATTAAAAAGAAATAATCAAGAAATTGAAAAATACAAGGGTGCCTGGGTGGCTCAGTTGGTTAAGTGTCTGATTCTTGATTTTGGTTCAGGTTATGATCTCACAGTTCATGAGTTCAAGATCTGCATTGGGCCCTGTACTGGCAGTGCAGGGCCTAATTGGAATTCTCCCTCTCTTTCTCTTTCTAACCCTCCTGTGCTCTTTCTCTCTCTCTCAAAATAAATAAATAAACTTAAAAAAGAGAAATTGAGAAAGATAAAAAATGGAGAATAGTAGAGAAAAAGATGGAGAGGGAGAAAGAAAGAAAGAAAGAAAGAAAGAAAGAAGAAAATAAAAAGAAAGGAATGAAAGGGAGAGGGAAGGATGGAGGAAGAAGGAAGGAAGGAAGAAAAGAAGGCAGGAAAGCAGGAAGGCAGGAAGGAAAGAAGGAAGAGGAAAACATAGCATACTATATTAAAAGATGAGAAGTGCATATATTTGGAGTACTTCTCTATGGCCAGGATCCATATTCCTATAAAACATGTAAAATATCTCAGATCCTAGCAAATTCAAATGTTATATTTTCCACTATGTATCAATTCAAATTCCCACGGTTTGATAATAATAATGATAATAATAATAATAATAATAATAACAATAGTAATTTGTTGAGGCCTTACTACATACTAGCACTATTCTAAGCACTTTACTTATATTAGCTCCTCTAATCTTGGCAATAATCTTGTGAGACAGGTTATATAAATATCTTCCATTTAACAGAGGAAAAATGAAGGCACAGAGAGAGGTTAAATATCTTGATCTGGGTCACATAACTAGCAACTTTCAGAGTTGGGCCGTCTGAATCTAGAGCTTAAGTTCTTAGCCACTATAGCACATTCACTAAATAGTATGCTCTTTCTATTATCTTATAGGAAGAGATGAAAACAGCCTGCCCTGTTCAAGTGTTCTTATAGCTGACTCAATTCCTTGTTGCAAGAAAAGGTGAGCTAAGTTCTGGAGGAGATATCAGGGCTATATCGAGTTTGTAGTTTAAGTACTCAAATATAATATGTCTCTTTGACTTTAATAAGTTTCATTATTTTTATTATTGCAAGCAAGATAAATGTTATTCATACACAATTTAAAAAATAGATATAGAAAATTATAAAAATAATTGAAAAGTCAATATTCCATATCCAGCCAAAAATAGTAACTATATGCACATATACACAAATGCACACAAAATCAACTACCTACATAAAAGATGTGAAATATAGCTTAGTAGTAATACATGTAGAAAAAAAAAAAACTCTGGGGTGTTTATCAATAGTAAGCACTATGTGAGAAAGCAAAATGGTATACTTCTGTTTCTAAGATGTTAAAGTGATCTTTAATAGAAGGAAATGTTCTAGAAGAAAGAAGCCAATAGACCTGATATAGTTTACATTACTCCAACTACACTTGAAAAACTAGGTTTAGTTATAGACATCACACAGGATATTGACAAACTAGAGTCCATCCATAAGAAAATGTCTGGGATAGTATAGGGATATGAAGTCGTGTCAGAGTAGGGAGAATTGATAAAACATGGAACTTAGAATACCGAGAAATCCAAGTGGCTTCAATTTCTGTCTTCAGATAGGTGAAGAACTGTTATATGAAACAACAATAAAACCCGTATTACCACATAGCCCAAATTAGGAGGAAAATTTCCAATGTTCTTGAAGAGAACAAAGGAAGAATTAATGTCTGAGAAATTAATGACTTCTTTGTCAGTGAAGGTGAACAGCAAAGATACTGCATGTTCACTTGTATAAAATGTTGCAGAGAGGATTCAAGCTTTAGAGGAAAGCATTTAAGAGTCTTGCCTTAGTTCAGTTTGGGCTGTTATAACAAAAATACCATAGGTTGGGTGTTTAAAAAATAAAAACTTATTTCTCACAATTTTGGGGGCTATAAATCTAAGATTAAGTCTCCGTCATATTCAGTATCTAGAGAAGGCCCACTTTTTGATTCACAGACAGCACCTTCTCACTTTATCCTCACAGGGTAGAAAGAGCAAGGAAGATTTTTGGGTCTCTTTTATAAAAACACTAATCCCATTCATGAAGGTTCTCCCCTCACGACCTAAATACCTCCCAAAAGACCCACCTCCAAAAAACCTTCATATTGATGATTAGATTTCAACATATGAATTTTTGTAGGAAACATGCCCCCAGTCTGTAACAGGTCTCAAAGGTTGTCTATTTACTTTGAGTCTATATATAAGTCCTGGGCTTTAGGCATTCAAAGACCCAAAAACTTTGGTGTGATCCTGGAAAAAATTGTGAAGGTAATCAATTTTTCAATACCCCTTTCCTTTGTTGGGATCTTTCACTGTTACCTTTGACTGTACAATAAATTCCACTTTTACCTCCTCCAGAACTAGAAGCACAGGTCTCTGCTCACAGGCCTCAGGCTTTGTTGTTCTTTTTTTTTTTTTTTTTCTTTTTCTTTTCTTCCCTAGAATTCTTTCCTACTATTCTTTGCTATTCTCTTAGGTGCTAGCAATTCAGACAGTAATCCAAGCAAAATGGATTATAATGGGTTCATGGCTTTATCCAAACAGATAAAATATTTGCATTCTGTCAGTGATATCCCGCGTGCACACAATCAAGGGATGCAAGGCAGTTCCAAATGAAGTCAAGCACCTATGCTGATTTTAGGTCCTGAAAAGAAGAATGAAGAATGAAGGGAACTATTACACAGGATGAGGGTTGTTGAAGAACTTTTTAAAATGTGCTTTCTCTAACATATTCCCTCTACCAGTGAATCATAAGCAGAATGGAAATCCAGAGATAGCATCAAAATATCTAGGGGGAAGTTTGTGGAATCTTCATCGACAGATATCTATAAAAAAAGAGCATTAATTAACCTTTCTGGGATGATAATAAAACCTCTGGGTATTGTGCTACTCAATGCCCTTCCAAACACATAATCTTATATCAGTCTTTCAAAATTCTGAGGTAGGTGAGCTGGGAATAATTATTCTTATTTCACAAATGAGAAACTTGAGGTTCAGAGTATTTAAATAAGTGGCTTACATTACTCTTGCCTAATTAGGGATAGAACCAAGAAAAATAAATTTACATATCCTAAAGTCATTGTTCAGTCATATTTTCCATGATGATAAATTATCATCAATTTTTAAAGTTATGAATATTTATTGAATGCTTACTATACAAATAGCCCTATATTTAGCAATTTATTCATATTATCTCATTGGATCCTTTGGAAAACACTGTGATGTAGGTATTATGCCAGTGTTACAGATGTGGAAACTGAGGCTTATTGAAATTAGTGACTTGTCTGAGAATACATAATTAATAAATGGCAGATATAGTATCTTAAGCTAGATTTGTTTGACTATTAAGTCCATACCATTTTCTTTTGAAAGCCACTATCTGCGATTTACACTGGTCCTAGAATAAGAGTTGTTTTCTTTTAAACTCTGATTTCCAATTTGACCTTTTCTTTATAATAATTGGTTAAATTCACACATAACATTAATTTCTTAGCTTAGAAACTCAGATATCTAGGCATCAAAGGTAGACACCTTTAGTTTTTTAAATATTTAAAACAGGTAATACATATGCCAAATTTATAATTGAATATATTATTTAAAATATATAATACATATAATAAAAGTCAAAGAATACACAAGAGAATAGAGTGAAAAGCAAGTTTCTCTTTCATTAGTGGATCCCCATCCCTGAGTTCCCCAACAACCCCACCCTTCATCCTTAGTGTCCTCCTTCAAAAAGCAACAACTCTTACCAGTTTCTGGTTTATCTAAGGATATTCTATTGTTTTAATCATATAATTGTATGTATATGTGTGTGAATATGTATATATGTATAAATATAAATTTAAATATAAATATACAACTGTACATGATGTATGTGAACACATGAAAATATCTATGACTAAAGGTAAAATTCCTAGAGGTGGAATTGCTGGAGCTCATGGTATATGCATTTTGTTGTTGTGATAGATATTGTTAAGTTCTCCTCCATAAAAGTTGCATTTATTTATTTATTTATTTATTTATTTATTTATAATGTTTATTTTTGAGAGACAGAGAGAGAGAGAGAGAGAGAGAGAGAGAGAGAGAGCATGAGTGGGGTAGGGGCAAAGAGAGAGGGAGACACAGAATCTGAAGAAGGCTCCAGGCTCTGAGCTGTCAGCACAGAGCCCGATGTGGGGATCAGACTCATGAACTGTGAAATCATGACCTAGGCCAAAGTTGGATGCTTAACCGACTGAATCACCCAGGAACCCCTAAAGAAGTTGTATACGTTTAAATCCTAGCAACAATTTTGTCATAAGTCCTGTTTTCCCACAGCCTTTACAACACAGTATATAATCAAGCACTTTAAATGCCAAAATTATCAGCAAAAACTGGCATCATATAGTTTTAATTTGTGTATTTTCCTATTATTGATATGTTTCATTTCATATGTTTAAATGCCATTTTCATTTCTCTGAATTGTCTAGAAATAGCTCTGCTTATTTTTCTATAGGGCTGTTGACCTTATTGATTTTTAGAATTTATGGTATAGTAAGGAAATAGTGCCTTTTTAGAGGTGTATTTTGCCTTCTATTTCACCCTGTCATGTGCATTTTTGTCTTTATTTATGGTACATTTTTCAATGCATACAATTGAAAATGTTATAAAGTCACATTTACTTCATTTTAGTGGTTTTTATATTTTCTTTATTGCTTTAAAAAGTCTAACCGGTCTAGGATTATTTAAATACATACCCTATGTCTTTTTCTAGATCTTTTATTATAACTGCCTTTAAAAAGTCAGGTTTCTTTGGGACACTTGGGTGGCTCAGTTGGTTGAGCATCTGACTCTTGATTTCAGCTCAGGTCATGATCCTAGGGTTGTGGGATCCAGCCCCATGTCAGGCTCTGTGCTGAGTGTGGAGCCTGCTTAAGATTCTCTCTCTTTCTCCCTCTGTCCCTCTCCCCTACTCTCATGAACTTTCTCTAAAATAAAATAATTAATAAATAAAAAGCCAGGTTTGTGAATGAACTGTGACCAAACCACATAGTCTGATCTCAAAGATCCAGTATCTGAGCCATTTCAAATTGTTAGCAAATGTTTAAGGGAAACAATGATAGAAATACATGCATGATGGATCAATTTTAATTCAGTCACTTATTAGGACAGACATAGCTAAAATTCTTGAAACATAGAACCACAAGGCAGACAAAGTAAATTTTGGTCAGAATCATGAATGTGAAAAGATATGGAGACAAAGAAAATCCTTCTTACACAAGATCATTAGAGAAAAATTACATGTACATCTAATTGTAAATGAATGGTCCAAAGTATTGTTGAAAGATGGTAAGGTTGCCTTAGCTCAGTATTTCTCTTTTGTGGTGTAGTGTGTTGCATCAGGATTCGGAGAGACAATAAACATAGGATAGTGGGATTTCTGCTATGCTAAACTAATTTACTTCCACACAAAAAAGTTCGTCCTGCTGACAGAATTGCTTTCCAGAGATAAAAGATGGAGACTCTCACACTAAATTAAGGATACATGAAGCATGCATGTATTTCCCTCTGCTCAACTATGAAGGACTTGCCTGGTGACAGAAATGACCATTATGATTTAAACAGATATCCATCTGTAATATATTAAATAAATGAGAGGCTGAAATTACTTAACCAATCCTCAATATATTTGCCAAAACAATAGGATTTAGGAAAAGTGGATGCAGCTTTATTTTCCTAGGAAACTTCAATAATACATTCATTAGATGAATACAAAACCAATTTTAATGCAATGTAGCTGGTAGACAAGAGACTCAATCTCAGGAACATGAAGAATGCTGCTTTTATTTTCACATGTTTGATGGTCTAAGTCTTGTTTCTAAAGATGGTTAAATTATATATGTTTTTTTTCTTTAATCTTTATATCCGTGGTAGGAATAAGATGAAAAACAGATTTATCTGTATAATTTTGCCTTATTATTCAGAATAAAGATGAAGACCAGAAAAGAGGAAGAATGTACTTAGTAGCTCCATGAATGGCTAAAATGTGCTAAAGCTCAATGAAGAAGTGTTTATGAATTTGCAACCCCTTTCTCATTTTTAATAACCTGATTCCATACAAGACATAAGAAAATAGTCAGATCACATATGAGCAGCAAGGAATGAGAACATCAGTGAAGAATTTATGCCACAAGGAGGCTCATTTTATTAAGGATGAGAGGAGGCAAAGTTGTTAAACAAGTAAGCTGTGTCTTTGCTGTCTGCCATAGTCTCTTTCATGCTGTCACTTGGCCCCTCCTGTGTCATCATGCTACAAATCTGTTACTGTTGAACTAACATGTTAGTAGTAGTGAAGCCAACTTCTGCTGGGACAAAAGTTGCTGAATTAACACCACCTTAAATCACCACATTTTACGTATATAAAAACACAGAGAAAAAAAATATCGGTACTAATTCATAGCCCTAGTTAGGGAATGAGACCAGGAGCTTTAGAATAAAATGCAGCCCCACAACTTCTTACCTTTGTGACCTTGGAGAAGTGTCTAAATCTTTCTGATGCTCAATATCCTCCTTTGTTGATTAGGGGTACTTAACTCATAGGAATGTTCAGATAATTAAATTAGAAAATTTATAAAAATTGCTAATTTGCTTAATGTATAATATACACTCAATAAATGCTAACTATTGTTTGATGATCCTTCCTTCAATGCTGTGATATGTACATGTCTAACCCAGTGACTATGACACAGTGGGCACGCAATAAATGTTAGTCAAATCTGAAAGACATGTGATTATTTATTTTATGCTAAAATGTTAATGACAGCAAATTAGTTTATTTGTTTTGGATAAAAGATTATTTTCTTTATTCACATGAAGGATGAATTCCTTTCTCTTTTTAACAAGAATTTCTTTGGATGGTAATACCTTGACCCATGAGTTACTAATGGTGAATATTCTAGATATATAGCTGGGAAGAGAAGTTACTTAAGATCAAGAGAGCTTGAGGCACCTGAGTTGCTCAGTTGGTTAAGCCTCTGACAGGTCATGATCTCACAGTTCATGGGTTCAAGCCCCATATCCAGCTCTGTGCTGTGTGGAGCTTGCTTGGGATTCTCTCTCCCTCTCTCTCTGCCCCTCCCCTGCTCGTGCTCTCTCATCTCTCTCTCAATAAATAAATAAACTTAATTTTTTTTAAAAAAGGTGAATAAATCTTGCCTTCATCCATCAGTTCCCAACAGGAGACTGCAATCAGAAAGTAGAATCACTGTGGTTAGGAACATGGCCTTTGGATTAAGAAAGATTAGGACTCAAGTCCCGGCTCTATTACCTTTTAGCTATATAACTTTTAGTAAGTCACTTAATATTTCTGAGCTTCAGTTCAGAACTCAATGCATGTTATTTTTATTGCTACTATTAGTTGAGATACAATATTGTCTTTAACATCACCTTTAAATACAGGACACAGAAATTCTGTAGTATGAGCAACCCCCCAAAATATATCCAAAAGGCAGAAATAACACTCCAGAATTTCAATAAACTAAATAGAATACATCTCAATTAAAGCACAGATATGAAGTGTTGTATATCTGCATCTCTGTGTATATATAGACACATCTCCTGAAGCCCTTCACAAGAAGCTATATAATTGTGCACTTTCAAATCATGGTAAAAGCATTTCCTGATAATAACCATAGGTAGAATTCAATCTAGAAAGGTGAGGGAATTCTAAAAAACAACAAAACTCCTTTCAGACACTCCTAGTAATCTGAGATTCTTTTACAAATGTGGCAGGATATAATATATAACAAAAGCAAGTCCCCCAAAAAAACTCCATCATTCTGTTCTTTTTGCCTTGGCATGGTCATAAACTAATTGTATTTTAAAACATACACGTTTCTTTTTTTATTTAAAATTTTTAAGTTTTTTTTTCTTTTTTCTTTTTTTTTTTTTCCTCCCCCTCCCCCATGGGTTCCTGTTAGGTTTCTCAGGATCCACATAAGAGTGAAACCATATAAGTTTATTTTATTTCTTTTTAAATTTTTTTTAAATTTCATTTTTAATTTTTTAAAATTTACATCCAAATTAGTTAGCATATAGTGAAACAATGATTTCAGAAGTAGATTCCTTAATGCCCCTTACCCGTTTAGCCCACCCCCCTCCCAGAACCCCTCCAGTAACCCTCAGTTTGTTCTCCATATTTATGAGTCTCTTCTGTTTTGTCCCCCTCCCTGTTTTTATATTATTTTTGTTTCCCTTCCCGTATGTTCATCTGTTTTGTCTCGTAAAGTCCTCATATGAGTGAAGTCATATGATTTTTGTCTTTTCTGACTAATTTCATTGATCATAATACCCTCCACTTCCATCCACGTGTTGTAAATGGCAAGATTTCATTCTTTTTGACTGCCGAGTAATACATATATATATATATATATATATATATATATATATATATATATATATACATACCACATCTTCTTTATCCATTCATCCATCGATGGACATTTGGGCTCTTTCCACAAAATTCCTTAACTTAAAGAGTAGTAGTAAGTGGAATTGTCAATACAATTCCTGCTTTTTTTTTTTTTTAAAGCAGGCTTCACACCCACATGGTGCCCAGTGTGGGGCCTGAACTCACAACCCTGAGATCAAGACTTGAGCTGAGATCAAGAGTAGGATGCTTAAGGAACTGTCCCATGCAGGCACTCCAATGTCAATACAATTTAAGTAATACTTTGATTAAAATATGAAACGTTATGTCAGCCTTTCTTGTATAATAAAAACTTAGTGATTTAGAACAATAATCATTTATTACTTCAAGGTTCTGTGGAGTTTAGGCTAGAGCCAGCTCATGATAAAAAGGAGCTACAAAATATAGTAGCCAATTTTTTCAATCAACCACAAACATGTATTTCACATATCATGGACAAATACTGTATTGTTACATATGATAAAGCATTGTTGATATATATTACAAATTTTTTTTTAGATTTTATTTTTCAGGAAACTCTACACCCAACCTGGAGCTGAAACTAACAACTCCCAAGATTAAGGGTCACATACTCTACTGACTGAGCCAGCCAGGGACTCCCAGATTACAAGACAATATGTAATATTGTAATTTTTACTATTTTAAATGCAGTATATAAATCTACAGAATATTGTATAATTTCTGCTTTCAAAGTTTTCAGTGCTAGCAAATTATCATATAACTGATTATGGCACTATGTTTGTCCAACTCGTTCAAACGTCTTTCAATCAAAACTATACCCTGATCTAAAATAAAGTATAAATCATTCTGTAGAACAGTCTTTACAGAAATTAGCCTGGGAAATATTTTTATGTGATTATTTTTTTCTTATGGTTGAGCAAACTTTTTTTTTCTTTTTTTAAGCTTATTTGTTTTTGAGAGACAGCAAGAGCATACATGCATGAGCAGGGGAGCGGCAGAGAGACAGAGAGAATCCCAAGCAGGTTCCATACTGTCAGCACAGAACCTGATATGGGGCTCAATCTCACAATAGTTAGATCATGACCTGAGCCCAATCCAGAGTCAGACAATTAAACAACTAAGTCACCCAGGCTCCACAATATTTTACTTTATTTAATGTAATTATTTTTGGTATGTCACTTTTATTGCATATTTCCATGCACTCCCTTTCAATACAGAGGAACAATTTCCCTATTTTACAATGTTTAATCCTTTTAGATATGAAATAGACAAACTTAAATCTGTTTTCTTAAAGCTCATATTCACATTATTAAAAACGAGCAGCAGTTTCAGACCAAATCACAGTGGATAAGAGCAAATTCAAAATTAGTTTCATTTTCCACTATAGACCATGAGTTGTTTTTCATTTAAGGATCTTTTGTTACTCGACTTAATTCCAGTGCATTTTGTATTTTGTGTAAACTAAATGTAATTATTTAATAGAATTTCGGTGACATATCATCATGTGTCTGAAGATGGTTGTAAGGTCAACATTAATATATGTTATCTTAAATTAAGGTGATCTATCTTTGGGCAGACCCAGAAATTATCATATATAACCTCAATTGTCAAAAACAACTGCCATTATTATCAGCACAGTTCAGGCCAAGCCTCCCAGTCTCAAATGCACCATGTTAAAGATGTACTCCGTACATAGCGCAAGAGGAGCTTTTGTATTTTTAGCCCCAATGTTGTCTTGTATATTATTTTGTAACCAAACTTGTTAGTATCATTAATATAGGTCACCCTCAAGAATGAATTAAATCATAATTTATTTTTACATGGTTTATTTTTCAGTCTCTTACAAATCAAAACCTGTACTTTTTATATTAGATGTTATTCAACATAAATTTTCCTCCTATAATCTAGTTGTGCTCAATAAAAATCACTTTTAAAATTGTAAATATGATTTATTTTCTTACTTTTTAATTCATTAAATTAAAATTGTCATTTTTAGCTTTTCATCCTACATAGTGACCAGTTACTTTATTTTTGTTTTATTGGTATAGCCAAAATAATTTCATTTCAAAATAATATCTAACAAATCTAAATTTTCTGCTTTCTTTTCTATAGTGTGCACAATTATGCTTGCTTAATGTTGGACACATATTATTTTAAGAACATCATGACTACATTCTATATTTGCTTTTACTTGTCTTTGTTGAGCTAAAATTATTACTCTTTTTTCAAACATTTTTTCCCTCAGTTCCAGAAGTTCCATGTATGCAAATGACTTTTTGCATTCTTTTAACTGCAAATCTAACTGCCTCAGAGTCATAAATACCTTTATTAATCCAAGCTTATCTTAAGGATTGGTTGTAAAATGTTCAGTAACAGATAATACATTGTTTTTGAATGTAGAATATGAGATCTATTTTCCATAGTTATTTCTCCATTTAAAAAAACTTCCGTACAAAAATGAATTACTAAGTGTCCTCTATGCTCATCCAACTGGTGTAAAATATAGCATTAATTAAAACTGGATTATGCTTTGCTAGAAATGTTCTCACGCTTTCATAAGTATATGACAACTATTTTTCATGACCATAATTCAATAAACATAGTAAAAATTCAGAAGTTTCATCTTTCAATATTCTGGATTTCATGAATATAATTTTTTAATTATCTAATGAGCTAGACATAGTCACACTTATTGCTTCTGAGTTGTGAATTTGATACGAATAATTTTCTGTTCCATTGTTTTGGTCAGTAATTAAATTTCCATATAGAAAAAAAAACAAGGATTTCATCTGATCTGTTCAAATTGTGAACTTGACGAAAATATATGCTTGCTCAAATTCCTTGTTTTTATGAGGAGTTAACTTTACATTAAATAAAAATATATAATGTTCTGTCCTGTTAATGAATTCTGTGGGGGTCATACTCAACAGAAGTCTGCTCACTTTCATTATTTCTATTTTTTTAATTAAACACACAATATCCATTTCTTTTTATCTTTACTTATTTTCTTTGTTCTACCTTTACATTATCAGTTTTCATTATCTGAATATTTCCTCATACTAGTAGTCTAAAGGATTAAAACTACAGTTGTATTCAAATGGTACACAATTTGAAAATATTTGCAGCAAAAATGCAAATTTAGCTAACTATAAACGTGAGAAATTAAAATATTTTGTTTTTGTTTGCTTCTAAAATATTCAAAATAATTTATTGAATTTAAAAGCAAAGTATGAGTTATAATTAATGAATACCAAAGTTAATAGTTCAGTTATTAAAATAAGTTTGGTATACTTTAATTTTCAAAAACTCTAAATCTTATTAAATTATTTTATTTAAAAAGTTGTTTGTATTTCTAATATCCATCTAGTTGCTAAAATAAAGAATTGGTATCAAGCTTGATTCACATAACATCTACATATATAAATATATGAATAATGTGAATTGTTCAACAGTACAAAATGTTCCTCAGCTGATATATGTGCATATTGTAGGTAGGAATCATGAGTACCTCTACAATCATGGACTGGAAACCAAATAGAAACAAAAAAACATGCATGTTCAGCACCACTAAGAAATGATTCTGTGTTATGCAAGAATCTATGCCATTTATAACATCTGAAAGGATGTCACAAGTTAATTTACCAATTTATTTATCTTTGTACTTTTGCTGCCTAAATTCTCCCCACACTCCAAAGTAGGGCTTATCTTTCACATTGGTACAATCCACAAACCTTTATGTTATTTGAATGCAGTCATCATTTGGTTCAAGGATATAGTGTAAGAAATGTGGAGGAGAGTGTCGCTGGGATCACAATAGTGCTAGCTGTAAGAGTGGATTTTGGAGTTGTTCCTCACTGTATGCCAGGGCTGAGCACTGGCTCTTGAATGTTAGAAAGGTTAATGTATTCTTTAATAAATTTATTTTTGTGGTCTGGATATATATGATGTTCTACAGCATACATCCCAATGAAACTTTCTATCACTCAAGATCAGGTACAGATGTGGAAATATCCACAAGAACAAGAATAAGAGGGCCTGTTTTTGGCATGTATTTATTTTCTTTTTATTTAATCACAAAAGAATGTTTTCCAGAATGCTCCCAAACAGACTCTCAGTTCTCATTGGTCAAAAGTGCATCATATGCCTATTACTAGACTGATTACTGACCAGAAAAATTCCATCACTAATCTTGCCTAGATATCGTCATTCATCTCCTAGATTAGAAAAAGCACTGACTTCCTTTAAATATAAAAGCTCTGGAAGAAAAGTGATACCTAAACAAAAGTCAGGGTTCTGTTAGACAAGAAGAAGAGGAAGGCTGGATTGTTGTTGGATATGTAATCATCAATGTCTACTATAGTGCCTCAGAACATTTTTGAGCATTATATAAGGCAAAATATGTTGAAGTGTTTGGCATATAATGACAACCAAATTACTTTAAGATTCATAATAGCAGAATGTTTATGAGAAAAGCTCCTGAAGATTTCTCTAGCATCATTCTCCAAAATGATTATGGGAATAACATCATACCAGGTACAAACTTTTTTACAATGCAGAGGATACACCACAATTAATCCAATTAAACCTCATTCTTGATTTTAGTTATTCCCAGTGACTGGGTTCTATGGTGGAAAATAATATCCAGTAAGCCGAATGCAAAATAAACAAAGCCTGAGACCAATCTGTTGCATCTGATTATGTGTCTTAAGCAAGTCAGTGTTCATGGGCTACTGACATCTATATATGTGCATTAAGCCATTTTATCATTCCTGTATCCGCATTTCCCCCTCATTCACTGCTTTTGGATAAACCACACACAAAATCAATATATGCAACTGATCAGAAAAATAAAATTGCTTCTTTTATGCAATGGAACAAGAAAGCCACTGAACTAAGTTTCAGTGATGTTCAGACCATATGAGTGTGCTGTGGTAGTTCATATAAATCATAATGAGCATAACTGTCCTTCCATAGCTAAGGCTGGTAAAAATCTTCCCACTAGCTCTATTGTGGATACATAATGCATTATACATATATATTCTTTGACTCCTTAGAGTCACCAGAGAAATAAAGGAAAAGGCAGATAACCCACAGATATTCTGAATTTTCTGTGTTGGATGATTTGAATAAGAACACAAGTACAAAAGGCAGCAATTTTGCAAATTTAACCTAAAATTTATCCCATCCAGTTTCTGCATTAATGAAATTGAATTCAGAGAATTGCTTACATGACACTTGCAGATTAAGGTTTTGGATTAGAAGGTGTGTGTGTGTGTGTGTGTGTGTGTGTGTGTGTGTGTGTATTGCACTAATCATAACTACGTATTATATAATATACATAGTACTATTAAATATTATTTATATAACTAACTTCTACACTCAGAAGATACAATCTCTCTTATGTGATAGCCAAAAAGCTCTGATCTGACTCCAGAAATAAAAGATGCTAAAACATTTCCTCAGCCAGAAGTTGCAAATGCAATTCAATGTTCTTTATACTTGAGAGAGGTTTATAACAACAACAACAACAACAACAAAACTTTAACATCACTGTTGGTAAATAAATAAATAAATACTTTTCTAAAAGCATTTATCTGAACTAAAGTAACAGTCATCTGTAAATCAAATAGGCTGAATGTGATGACTTCTCCAGAGTATCCTGGGAAAATTCCAGTAACATTAATTTTCTGGAAGGAAGCTCACTTTTGTGTTTTTCCAAATTCTAGAAAAGTGAACAGTGTATAGTGCCTCTGGGTGAATCAATTTTGTTAAAGCAGATATTATTGTTCATAATGTGCTAACAGAATTAATTTTCATTGTTATGGTATGGTTATTTATTGCTGTTGTATGGTTAATGGTTAACAAAACCAGGTATGAGTACCATGTGTTTTAAGGATTCAATGAGAAAGTATGTTAAAATTTCTAGAATAAATCTACTATATAGTAAATGTTCAATATATTTTCTCTTTTCTAAGGTCACTTAAATTATGAAGGGTTTATTTTACTCTATTATTTATTTTTTTTTACATTTATTTATTTTTGAGAGACACAGAGAGAGCACAAATGGGGGAGGGGCAGAGAGAGAAGGAGACACAGAATCCAAAGCAGGCTCGAGGCTCACAGCTGTCAGCACAGAGCCCAATGCCGGCCTCAAACTCACAAACCATGAGATCATAACCTGAGCCGAAGTCAGACGCTTAACCAACTGAACCACACAGACACCCCTATTTTATTCTATTATTAATGGTTATTTAATTACTGTGAGGGAACTAAAATTTAGAAGCTTATAATCTAAACTTTGAAGAAGAAGTTACAAAACAAAGTCAAGTCAATTTTTGGAAGACCAAACTGCATACTTTTTCTCTACATATTTCCTTTTCACTTTCCAGCAACAGCAAAGGCATCTTTAAACAAACCTTTTCCAAAGCTGACTTGAACTCATCTTCCTCAGGAGGCAAACTCCTTCCTGTTTTTGGTAGTCTGGGGTATGTCAGAGACATTCAAAACCAGTCAGCATTAGAACTAAATCTACCCAGGTAAATTCAGAAATCCTAGCTTCTTCTGTTAGAGGGGAAGCTAGGCAGTGGGCACAAAGGAAAAAAGATCTAATTAATCTGTTTTTCCAATCTTGGGAAATGAAAATTTGAAGCATTCTTTCTTTCCTCAATTTAATGCTTATTATAAACTCCAAGAGACAAGAAACTACTCTCATATTATTATTTGAGTTTGCAGGACTTTGGGAATTCTAAGCCTCTTCTACTCCATAATATAAGAGAAGAAAATTCATGTATGATTTTGAAGGCAGTATGAAATGGACCTCACCAACTACTTATAAACCCAGGCAGGCATACTTTGAAACCACAGGTTTCAAGGTGACAAATAACTTCCAATTTATCCTTTTAATTTACTGGCTTGCCTGTAAATTTCTTTTTATATACTTGTACAGAATATGCCACTTTTAAAATTAATATTTTTGAACAGCTTGCATCATTCACACAGATGCCCTTGTAAGAATAAGTAAATATATTCTCAGTGGGTGGATTTCTTTCTCTCTCTTTCCCTTCTTCTGTGAAACATCTGTGGGTGATCCTTCTAAATAAATAAGGGCTAGCTAGTTCACAAACATAAGATAAAATCTTCTGTGTCATATTATATATGCTCAGCTGTAATACTTCCGTTTATTTGCAAAATATGCCACATGGCAATTGACTGACTTATGATGATTTTGGAGTAGGAAATAATAAAATTGTCCCAGTAAAGTAATTTGAGAACACAGGAACTATGACAATAAGACCAATCCCTGGTCAAGCCAATGTAGCATTTGACTTAACCTAGGGGTCCATAGATGTTAGTCTATTGTTGCTCTTTGTTAATGATTCTTTCCAAAAAGTGATCATGCAACCAATAATTACAGGTTTTAAGACTTTATTAGTCATTTTTTCAAACACTCCTTACTGTTATCTATATAATTCCTTATCTATATAATTCCTTACCATCTAGAAACACTTCATGGTCCAGCTCAAGTCCCATCTCTTCCAGGATGCCTTCCTTCATTACTTTAGCTCACATTACTCTCTCTTCTTTGAACATCCATAACACCAATAATCTAAGCCTCAGTTTTGGTTTTTAATATTATCTCATGCCTTGTGATGTTGGCTGATACTGACTCATAAATTTTTCAGTGCCTAATAATGCATATTTATCTTGTCTCTGCACATATGGTGTAAGTACTCCAAGGATAGGGTTCATATTATATGCTTATTTGTGTCCCACAGCACCTGGAATTATAGACCAAGACCATGCCTGAGGTGTTCACTTAGTAAATCTATGTTAAAAAGATGTGGACTAAATCTCATGTTGTCAGATGTAAAGATTGTTTAATTGTTCAGATATTTTACAATATAACATTTTAGCTGATAAACATCATATGATCATCTCAATATATGTAGAAAAAACTTTTGACCAAATTCAACATCCATTCATGATAAAAACTCTTTAAAAAGTGCACTTAGAAGGAACATACCTCAACATAATAAAGCGTCTTATTTTGTGATAACTTTTAAATTTCTGCTCAGTAATAATATGGATGCAAAATCCAGTTTTTAATTGCCAGAGACTATTTTACCATCTACTTACCTACATGTTTTCTGACATGTTACCAAGAAGTGTTGAAACTGTGAAGTTTGCAATACATGGTTCTGCATATAAACTCTAATATAAGAGGGAAATACGTTACGATATACTATGTGGTGGTTATGAACCACAAGAAAATATTCTCTTCACAGATCCTTTGTCTTCTCTTTATTTTACCCTGGAAATTTACTCAAATACTATACAGGCATATGCAAATTAAAGACCTAATTCCTGTTTATGCTCAGTTTTAACTAGCACAATTAACTCCCTCTCTCCCCTATATATTACTTCTAAACTATATAATTCCTGGGTTAGAGTAAGAATGATCTACCCAGACTTTCTTAAGAGTGTATAATACAAGATAGTAGGCCATCTGCTGCACCTTTCTTCATAAGTGGTCTACAAGCTCTATTCTGCATGTTTGTAACCTAAGCTATTATATGATGAGGCATTTCAGATATTTTAATAAATATGCTCCTTGGTGCATCTCTAATGTGGATATAACTTAGTAAATTCAGTCTGTAGCAAATAGTGCTGAAATGAGTTCTCATAATATGAGAATTGAAAATCCACCATGAAGATAAAATATAAATTATTGTGGCATATTCCCTTAACCATATTTGGAACTACTTAATTTAGAGAAAACTGCCAAGGAGTGGTGGAAGGGAATGTGGGATCACTTGTAAAATACTTGTTTTTCCCTTTTTGTTACTTTTGTATTACACAAAGGGGAATGCACTCTTGGTTTTTACAGTCTCATGTCATAAGATCTCAGAGTGAGGAATGAGAACCTTATATTTCAAGACTCTCCCTTCCTCCCTCCATCCCTCCTTTCCTAATTTCCTTCCTTCCTTTCTTTCTTCCTTCCTTCTTTCCTTCCTTCCTTCCTTCCTTCCTTCCATCCTTCCTTCCTCTCTCTTTCTTCCTTTCTTTCTGTCTTTCTTAATTCCATTATAGTTAACTTACAGTATTCTATTAGTTTTTGGTGTATAATATAGTGATTTAACAGTTCTATACATCACCCTGTGCTTTTCACAAATGCACTCCTTAATCCCTATCACCTATTTAACCTATCTTCCCACCCACTTCCCTCTGTTAACCATCAGTTTGTAGTCTATAGTTGAGTGTGTTTTTTATTTGTCTCTTTTTTTTTTACCTTTTTTCATTTGTTTTATTTCTTAAATTCCACATATGAGTGGAATCATATGGTATTTATCTTTCTCTGACTGACTTATTTTTCTTAGCACTATACACTCTAGGTCCATCCATGTTGTTGCAATTGACAGGATTCCAATCTTTTTTATGGCAGAGTAATATTCATATATATATATATATATATATATATATATATATACACCACATCTTCTTTATCTATTCATCTATCAGTGGACCCTTGAGCTGCTTCCATAATTTAACTATTGTAAATAATGGTGCAATCAATATACGGGTGCATATATCCTTTTGAATTAGTGTTGTTGTATTCTTTGGTTCTTTATTCACCTAATTGCACACAGCCTATTAAAGTACTCTAAACTTTCATTTTGATTTTTCTAGCCTGTAGTGTACTGCTAAAAGATAGATTATGCTTTTATCAAGCTGAAAACATCCATGGAGAAAAAAACATAATATTTGATATTCTCCATTTTAATTATTTTTATTAATTTGAAAAAATATCTTAATTTAAACTAAGAAATTCTATGGAAATACTAAATCAGAGTAGTAAGTTTGGGCTAAATAAAAGGCTTCTTCACACAGATTAATAATTACATTCAATATAGGAGAGAATTTTAGAAAATAATTAACTTAATGAAAATTAATACATAATATTGAAAGTATGGATCAATTCATTTTCACCCCGGGTATAGTATGGTCATCATCTTGTTATCAGGCAGTATCAATAAAGTATATGGCTACAATATCCTGAAATTCTAAAATTCTAAAATCTAGTATTGAAATGCAGAGGAAAAGAGAAACCATAATAAAACTAAGATTTTTTTTAAACCTGCCAATCTTTGGACTAATGGATCTTAGGTACTTTTTGAGGTTAATATAAAACATACAATATGGTAAGTTAATCAGTATTAAAGGTATCACTAAATATTTACTATTTTTTCATAAAGTGATATAAATCTTAGAATCTATATGTTGACAGACTGAGAACAAGATACTTGTTAATAATGCAGAAATAAATATTTCACTGTAAAAAATCAATGGAAGTATATGTAGGAACTAAAAATGAATAATGCACAAAGAAGTGCTTAACTCTGAAAAATGCACAAAGACGTGCTTAACTCCTAGAGAATTTCATTGAAAAGTGTCCCCCAAATCACCATTTATTGGAAAATGGCAAGAGAAAAAGAAAAAAAATGGAAAGAAATTGCCGGCACTGCAAACATATAAAAATTCAGGGAATGTCAACGACCTAAACTCTAATGAATGCATATATTAGTCACCTAAAATAAAGCTTATATTAGTTAAATTGAACTTTACACTGGTGTGCATGTATCTGCAAATTATACGACTGGAAAATGAAAGTAATGAATGACAACAGTTTACAAATGATTAACTAGATTGATATTATCCACAGGTGATCAAGTTATTACCAAGTCAAAATAATAACTATAAATCAATTCAATATAATCACAAAAAACAAAACATGAAACTTTCAACTCATACAAGGATAAAATCAACATACACAAGAAAATCATCAGAGCGAAAGCAAAACTTAACTAAGTGAAATTTTGGAGCAGAAAATTTCTGTTGTAAATAATAACTTGAACTTTTTCAGTTTTTCAAATTTTCTAGGATTTTTCTAAAACTTTTGTCTCATTTGACCTTCACAAGAATCCTGTGAGACAGGCAGGGGTGGAATCGTTTGTTGGACATAATTTGTATACACAAAAGAAAAAAAAATAATGAACAAACTTACAATAAGAAACACAATATAAATAAAGGAAAATTGGGGAAATAATTACGGATTAAAAAATAACATTTCATTGGGGAGTCTGGGGGGCTCAGTAGTTAAGCGTCCTAGCTTGCCTCAGGTCAGATCACGCGGTTTGTGAGTTGGAGCTCCGCGTCAGGCTCTGTGCTGACAACTTGGAGCCTGGAGCCTGCTTCAGATTCTATGTCTCCCTGTCTCTCTGCTCCTCCCCTACTCACACTCTGTCTCTCTCTCTAAAAAATAAATAAACTTAAAAAAATAACATTTCACAAGACCATATTAGAAAAAGCACTATAAAATAATGGTAAACTATGGTAATGTGATGTAGATGCAGTAGGATAAAACAGGGTTTGGATTCTGCCTCTGCTACTCACTTGCTGTGTGACCTTGGAGAAGCTCCTTAACCTTCTGAACCTCAGCAACCCCATTTGTAAAATGGAGATAATAATCATTATACCTGGTCTAGTGTCTGAGATCTAACAGAGGCTCAGCAAAAGATAGTTGTTATTGTTGTTGTTATTATCCATCTGAAAAAGTCCTTCATGCTTAAAATGTATCGCCTCTTTGAACCTTATTTGTGACTCATCCTGCACACAAAATTGTGTGCCTCTTCCTGTCTTTCTCATAACACCCTGACACTCCTTTAATATCAAACTTGTCATTGATTTATATTAACCAGGTTTTTTGTCTTTTTTTTTCCACTAAGACTTATCTTTTGAGATCAGGGATTTTGTTAAGCTTAATTTTTACCTTCATCATATATCGCAGTGCCTGACACATGGTAGACCCCCAATAAGTAGTCATTAAAAGAATATACAATGACTATTCTCAACAACTTCAGGAATAAGTTTAATCACCTTTGGTACCTTGGCATTGTACTCTAGGTTGTATGGTATTAAGTCACCAAAATTTAGGAGTGTGTAAACAACAAAACATACTGATATTTAATTTGTTATTTTTATATCTAAAGCTTCAAGGAAAATAAGTACCTAGCCCTTGTCCCTTTATACTGAAGAAATATTTGTAGTAATAATTAAGGAGACAAATAACGAACTCTGAACAAATTTCCCAAAGAGGACCCTTAAATTCTTAACATTCTGCTACATAATTTAGGTACAAGATTGTAAAATTGTAGAGAGATTAATGTATGGAAAGTGTTTTAACACAATACCTGAATTACATCCAGGACTTAATAAATGTTTATGGGGAGGGGAGACAAGAGACAGAGACAGAGAAAGGGCAAAGAGGAGGAGGAGGAGGAGGAGGAAGAGGAGAAGTATATTTGATGGAAGGAAAAACAAGAGTTCAGTCTCAATCTCATCTGGGGTTACCACTGTTAATCCTTCTCTGCTTTCCTTGAAGGAATTTTAAGAGGAAGTAAAAGCATTTCATAAATATGAAGAACCATTATAATTACTATTATGAACGTCATTTCATTCAAGAAGGGGATTTTGAATTGAAGATGAAAATTTTAAAAACCTGTTTCTGGTTAATTAGGTGCAGAGAAGGAAAAAAATGCAGTTTTAGATTGGTTAAACAAAAGGAGCACCTGAGTGTCTCAGTCAGTTAAGCCTCCGACTTCAGCTCAGGTCATTGATCTCGCAGTTTGTGATTTTGGCCCTGCATCAGTCTCTGTGCTGACAGCGCTGAGTCTGGAGCCTGCTTCAGAGTCTGTGTTTCCCTCTCTCTCTGCCCCTCCCCTGCTCACACTCTCTCTCTCTCTCTCTCAAAAATAAATAAACATTAAAAACATTTAAAAAATGGTTAACCAATGACACAATTTGATTGTGAAAGGTAACATTTGAACACGTGTGGAAACCCTTCAAACAAATAACTGAAAAAAATATCAGCCTTCAATGACTCCTTTGTATACTGTCTTTTGAGAACTATGAGTATTTAATTCATATTTTAGCCTCTATTTTCATATACTCATGGGAAGCATTCAACATCATATAAGCAAGAGAGCCTACAGAAGATATTTAGAGTAAGCTGTCTTTTGAACCCCACTAGCTTAACCTTTGTTTTTGCATACTGTACTGTACACCTCAGCCTGCACAGAAAATGGTAAACTAAGAAATCCTAAAAAAATGAAAACTGCATTCTAGTAAATATGAAAAAGTTGAGATGGTCAGGAAAAAATATTCTTCAAGTCAGTTAAAATCAGGTTAAGTACCTTTTGGCTATGGGGCATTCATCCGTTTTCATGAAGTGCAGAACTGCAATTAGCCACGTCTCTCTGTAATACTGTAGATATCCCAAACAGTAAAACCATTAGAATGGGACCAGATCCTTGGCCTTACTACTCCTTTACCTATATCTTTACTCAAAACAGTTATTTAAACTAACTCAAAAACCATTAGCATAGCATCTTTAACTCTTTCTCAGGCTTATCTTGATTGCCTTTCTGTGGGATATTACACTGTGTTAAGCATTGTGTGACAAAGGAAGTAGACTGGTTTTTGGAAAGAAAACTGTTGAGACTTTGAATTCATACAGTATTTTCACATCCTCTTAGAGTTCTAATGGGGTTTGATCCTTCGTTTGCTTTGAAATGTAAATAGAGATATTGCTTTCTCCCATGGGATCCTGGAGATCAGCCAAAGCATATAATGTAAGATATCCTTCGGGATAGAAGCTGAGTTGCCTAGAACAGATTAGAAAGCCACATTTGTGTTTGGGCTTCACAATAAAATACCTTTGTTAATAGTTTTTACTTCCAATAAAAATGTTTATATATTTACTCAGCTTAGTCACCCTATTTAGCCAATAGTTAGAAAACAACAGTTTTGCTCTTCTTTTTCCTGGTGCTGTGTTGCTAAACTTATAGTCTGCCTTTGAAGATGCGATTTATGTTTCCTTTGATATATTCCATAAAAAATTCTTTCTTTAAATAACATTTCTCTTTGATGAAATTGGAACATAATTTCTGCTACTTATTTCAATGAGGAGAATAACTACGTAAATAGTAAAATTGCTAATATATAGGGAGAAAGGATAATTTCCACCCTAGATGTTATGCATATCACATTTGGAAGGAAAAGGGAGGCTGAAAACATAGGTTAAATATTTGTCCTTTAATCACATTTTTTTTAACTCTTCCTTCGTGGTTCTCCCTGCTCATGTAATATGAAACCTTAAATTAAAAGTAAATAATTTTGATGATTTTTATTACTGTCTTACATCATTGAGAATTCTTCTGATTGATAGCTCTTGTTCCATTCGTGATTCTGGAGTATTTAACTAGTGATTTCTATCATTTGTTTTAAAAAGTAGAATTAATGCTAATCTTTCCTAGGAAGGCTAATATTATATCTGCAACCCTTGCCAGTTCTATAATTAAGGCATAGTTATCCACCTTAGAGTCTGAAACCAGATAATTATAGATTAATTTATAAAGAAGTTTCTTGTAAATGACAGTAAATATCACAAAATATGAAGAACAGTATCTTAAAATATCATTTATTTGGTATAAAAATAAATCCAACAAATTTTCTTTTAAGGAAAGATAGTCATGGTTTTGTTTGGTAATATAATAGTAGTACTAGGCACATCGTTTGACTGAATGAAAAATAAATTTAACTATTATTTGTTTTCTCCCTCCCTTCCACCTTTCTTTCCCTATTTCTTTTTCCTCTTGTCCCTCCCTCCCTTTCTCCCTTCCTCCCTTTCTCCCTTCCTCCCTTTCTTTTCCTCTTTCTTTCTTTCTTTCTTTCTCTTTTCCTTCCTTCCTTCTTTCTTTCCTTCATTCTTCCTTTCTTATTTTGGCTTCCTTTATTCTACACCATTCTTTCTATTCTCTATTTCTATTTATTCTATATACTTATAATTTTTCTATAGTCACTCTCAATTTTATGCATTTTCATATCTTTCTCCCTGTTTTTGATTTACAAAACCTCTTTGATTTACAAAATTTCTTTATTCAAATTATAACATACACACCCCCTTAACTCTAAAATTCATAAACTCATGAAGCAATAAAGATAAAAATAGGAATAGCATCTGCCTTCCCAATCTTAAAATAATTCTCTCTGACATATAGGAAAGCCTCCTGTATTGGGAAAAGTGCTGAACTTTATATTTGCAAAGCCACAGCTTCCTGACTATAGTTTGATGATTTCTGGATGAAGTAAATTTTACTTACAACATCTTGAAGAAATAAATACCTCTTTCTGGTCAAGCACAAATGTATTGTTAAACTGAGAAACAAACGATGCAAAGATGATTTCATTGTTCTTATTTCCTAAAATAAATTCATATTAAAAAATAAACTCAAGAAAATTCAACCAATTCCTGTAAAATTCTCTCTAAATAATGTGTATATAAATGCATTGGATAATTCAAAATTATAGAGTATATTGTCATTTATAAAATATATTTAGTATTTTATGTGAAAATAACATTGCAGTCTCTACTCTTGGAAATATGCAAGGAAATGGGTCTAATTTTGGACATTTGTAAGCAAAGAAAAACTGAGAAAATGCAGAGGCCTGATGAATCACAGAAGAAAATTCATTTGATTGTGATTATTATGATTATTTCCGCTTCTTTTCCTATCCTCCATTCATAAAAGTCTGGTTTTAGTTTCACATACACACAAAACAATCGCTTTTGAAGAGTTTTTGGAAGGAGAGGTGCTAGTTTATTTTCTGGGAAGAAAAGATGCAGAGTATATACAAGTATAAATTATTGAAAATAACAAATCATACGTGATGAACTAAGAACATACAGATACTGGGAGATTAAAACAATTTTTCTTGGGCGCAGTTGACATTCAGAAACATCTGGAAATTTGGGCTTACTGGTTATTTTCACAAGCACAACATTATTAATGGATTCTTTTTATTTATTATCTTTTAAAACAAATTCATCCCCTTGGGAGTTTGTTGAATGCCACTTCGCTTTGGAAAAATCAATATTCTAAGGATGTTAAAGAGTAATTTAATAATTTTATCTGTATTAATCTATATTAGAGGCATCCATATGTTGATTTTTAAAGGAAAATAAAACAAAAATTCTGTCATATCTTTCAAACAATTACTTATTTTAACCAACTAAGTTGCCCATTGGAATTGTTGCAAACATTTTCCACACGAATGGAATAAACCAGTCAAACACATAAAACAAAACTGAAAAAATAAATTGGTAAAAACAAGTCCTTACCTTTCAGTCACTACTATTGCTATTTTAATTAAACTGATATTTTAAATATCAAAAAACTTGCAACAAATTCCTGGACCCTGGGATAATATATTGTGTTGAAAATGATATTAAACAGGGAAAGTATTTCTATGACAGAACCAGTTAATGCAATATTAAGTCATTTGTGATGCAGCCACCAAAAGGGAAGGTGCCTTTTAGGCAGTGCTTCTGAGGTGCTCTAAATTCCTCCAAAAGTGTATAACATTTCAATATCCCATTAGTGCTCTAGATTTCTGTTTCTGAAATCCCAGGATTTAACAAAGGTGGGTTTTTTGCATTTTTGTAGCAATTTTTTATTGAATTTTTATATAACTCAAACTTTATAAAAAGCCAACATAATTGAAAATTGGGTTCTTCTTCTAAAGCCTTAGGTATTCAAACTTAAAATGGTTAATTTAAAAGTAAGCAAACAAAACAAAACCCCAAAACTGTTTTTGATGACTTCCAGATTTTGCACATTGAATGCATCTTGTATTGAAATTGAGTTCCACCACATTGATTTCCAATCATAGTTATAATAATAGTTAATTTTTGTAAATTTCCAGGGACTCCTTTTCCACATCTTCCCACTATGCCTCATCGTGAATAGTGCTGAAAAGTGCTTATCTACATAGTGTTCATTGATTCAAAAAAACTTTTTAACAAATATCTATTGAGTGTCATCTATATTAGACATTGAAGCATCATAAAATTTATTCTAAGTATTATACAAGAGTTCCTAGATCTCAGGGAAGTTGTCAGAATTTACTGTCCCAATATTTTGCCATGATTCCACTAGGAATTGTGAAATAATAAACAGATCTTCTTGGACTCACTTTTATCATCTGTATAACAGAGATTGAGGTGGTTGAATAAGAACAATGTTTCTGAAAAGCAAACAGCCGTACAATAATGCATCATAAAATCATTTTAAGAAGATATGACTGTCAGTTTTAAATAAAATAGAATAGAGTAGAAAATAGCATAGTGTTTTAAGATTATACAGGTTTGTGAAATCTCAATTTTTAACCTATTTGTACATGTGTATATTGCATAGTGGATTTGTGTATGCTCATTTTGTAGTGGTGGTGTAAAATATAATTTGTTAATGTGGGTCATATTAAAAAAAATCAAAGTTCCTGAACTGGAAGACTGGAATTATCTAATTTGTTAAATATTCTTTTAATTTTCTGTTTGATATTTCATCAAAATGGACCTGCTGGAAGCATTGTGCTTTCTATCTGGTTCAATATATCAAGACATTTTACATATTGTAGGTGATCAAAAAGACATAATAACTGGAGAAGAATTTATCTTTAGTTAATTAATCTTGTTGATAAACTTTGTTTCTTTTTTTGGGAATACTTTCTTTATTAATATAAAGGCAAACTCAGAATATTTAAAAATGCTGGCTAGATTAATGAAGGAAAAATAATTTTAAAAGATTCTATACATGATGCAATGCTTAGATATAGGACTCAATTGAAGCACTACAAAGGAGTAGTGATGGTGAGGACTTAGCAGCCACAGGAAGCAAGAGACAACCAAGAAAGCTGGAGTAGTAGAATACACGCTAGACTTTGAAAACTGGGTTTTTGTCCTTACTTTTCCAATGCAGTTTAACATAAATTTAATAATTATTGTAATATGGATAACAATAATGATAACTAACATTTATTGGTCATTAACTATATATTCTAGGTACTGTTCTAAGCACTTTAAAATACATTATTTAGGGGCACCTGGGTTGCTCAGTCGGTTAAGCATCTGTCTTCAGCTCAGGTCATAATTTCACGGTTCATGGGTTCAAGCCCGTGTCAGGCTCTGAGCTGACACCTTGGAGCCTGGAGCCTGCTTTGGATTCTGTTTCTCCCTCTCTCTGCCCCTCCCCCACTCTCACTCGCTCTCTCTCTCTCTCTCTCTCTCAAAATAATAAACATTAAAAATGAAAATAAAAAGTAAAATACATTATTTATTCCTCTCAATAGCCATATGAGGTAGATATAATTTTTATCCCCATTTTATGGCTTAGGAAACTGAGGCACAGAAATCATTTATTCCCCATAGATTATGTATAAGAAACAATAATAAGAACTGAAGAAAAAAAGATGAGTGAAATATAAGGTATCCTTTCAAGGAGTTTACTGTGTAGTAGAGGGACACACATGTGAACAAATAATCATAATAAAATATGATATTCTGTAAACAAGAGTTGCATAAAAGTCACAGTGAAGAGTAGAGAAGAGGGCACCCTGCTTAGGATTTTAGGAAAGCTTCATAAAGTGGATGATATGAGTCTTGAAGGATGGGTAGAAATTTTGTAAGTAAATAAAATATGTAAGATAATTCTATTAATTGTTGGATAGACCCAGAAGAGGTCAGGTAAAAGATAATGTGTCCAGGGATGTCTGTTGATACCTGATAAATCTTCCTCTACTCACATCCATCTTAGCTTTATGAATTATGGTCTAATAGATCAAATTTTCATGCTTTACCATTTGTCAAACTCTTGGATAAGCAAGAACTGATATTCACTCTAGCTTGCCTTGCACTCTTACTGGTTATGTGATATTGAGCAAATCATTAAATTATCTGAGCCTTATATTCCCTTGTGGAAAAGAGGTTTTAATGTATGTAGAATAAAGGTAATAGGAGAAAAAGCTTTATTAAAAAAAGACCACGATCGTATAAGGGGTAGTTGTAACAATATGTAGATAAGAGAAGGGCTGATCTGGGATAAGAGTACATGGTAGTAAGTTAAATATAGGAAGCTCCAGAAATACTGCCTTGGTTGCCTTCCTTTAGTTGAGGAGAGAAAGCAAGACAAAAATAAAACAAAAACAGTGACAAAGGATGATGTTATGGAATATGGCAGAGTAGAAAGCAACAGAAATCTGTCTCTCCACTAGGACAACAGCTGTACTGGCATAACATGTCTGAAGCTACTATTTTGGAACTCTGGGGTCTATTTGAATGTTTGAAGCTTCCAGGGAAAAGTTGGCTGGTAAATTGTGGTTAATAAATGTTATTTTGAACCTTCATTGTGATAATGGTTACCCATTTCACTACTTAGGCTTGTGGTAAGCAGTTGTGAGGATGGTGGTACATAGTTCTGGTATGCTTTTGCAAAGCCAGGGTGAGCAACAAGAACTCTGTCCTCCAAATATTGGGGTTCTGTGTTCTGATTAAGGGTTACTAATTCTGATCAATGAGATGAAGGCACAGAAGCTGGCTTTCATTATTGAATCCCCAACTGGCTAAAGTAGTTTTCAGGGGATTTAAACAAGCTGTTCTGTTTTTGGACATTAATAAAGCAACTGCATGTGTGGGGAGTGGGTTTAAAAATCCACCACACATACTCTGGGAAAGATACAGGCTCACAGAAGACCTGAGAAGAATATAAGTCTTCACCTCAGGCTGATATTTGACACAATGACACATTATAACAACAATAACAAAAAAGTTACAACAATAACAACAGAATAATAACAATCCCTGGGGAAGGGATAGAATCTGATTCCCAGGGTGAATACATTATGAGATTCAAATGCAGTTTTAAATAAAAAATTACTACGCATACATGGGGTGCCTGGAAGGTCAGTCAGTTGAGCTTACAACTCTTGGTTTAGGTTCAGGTCATGATCTCACGGTTTGTGAGTTCAAGTCCCACGTCAGTCTCTGTGCTCATATTGCAGAGCCTGTTTTGGATCCTCTGTCTCCCTCTCTCTCTGCCTCCCCCCACTTGTGTTTGCTCTCTTTATCTCTCTAAAATAAATATTAATTTTTTAAAAAAATTACTAGGCATACAAAGAAACATAAAATCATGGGCCATTTAAATAAGAAAATTAAACTGACAGAAAATATATCTTAGGAAGCCAGACATTGGAGTTCAGGACAAAATTTTAAAACAACTGACTAAAGATGCAATTAGAGATAAAGAAATAACATGGACAAAGAGAAACAATTTATAAAAAATGAAAATAACCAATGAAGATATAGACATTATAAAAAATAAATTCTGGAGCTTAAAAGTACAGTAACTAAAATTTTAATTACCTTAGAGGGACTCAAAGAGATATTTAAACAAGAAGAAAATAGAAGCAGTAAACTTAAAGATAGGTCAATTGAAATCATTGAGTCTGAGATACAAAAAGAAAAAAAAAAGAATGAAAAACTGAACACAGCCTAAGAAACCTGTGGCTCATCATGAAGTGGACCAATGTACACATTGTGAAAACACCAGGAGAAGAGAGACATAAAGAACAGATATAATACCTGAAAAATAATGAGTAAAAAACTAAAATTGGTTGATATGCTTGAATCCACAAAACAAAGAAGATGAATACACTTCAAATATGATAAACCCAAATAAACCCACATGAAGAAATATTATAATTAAACTTTCAAAGAGAAAAGACAGTCTTGAAAGCAGCAAAGAGAAAAAACTTATTATATATAAGTCATTCTTTTTTTTAGTTTATTTACTTATTTTGAGAGAGAGAGAGAGAGAGAGAAAGAGAGAATGGGAAGATAGAGAGGGGGAGAGAATCGCAAGCAGGCTCTGCAGTATCAGCACAGAGCCCAAAGCAAGGCTCAAAGTCACAGTGTGAGATCATGACCTGAACTGAAATCAAGCGTTGGACGCTTAACCAACTAAGCCATCCAGGCACCCCTTAGTCATTATCAATCAAACTATGAATGGATCTCTCATCAGAAACCTTGGAGGAAAGAAGGCAATGTGTTGATATATTCAAAGTATTGAGAGAAAAAATACTGTCAACTGAGAATTCTATATCTGTCAAAACTGCCTTTCAAAAATGAAGCAAAAATAAAGACATCCAAATTTAAAAAAATCTGAGAAACTGTGTTGAGACTAAATCTGCCCTGTAAGAAATGCTAATGGTTTCTGGTAGGTTGAAATAAAAGGACACTAGACACTAACTTGAAGTCACATGAAGAAATAAAGATCAGCAGTAAAGGTAAGTACAAGGACGATTATTAGTTACTCTTATTGTGATTTTAGTTTGCAACTCTAATTTCTACAGTATAAAATATATAATAAATCATTACTTATACATAAAATATAAAGATGTAACCTGTGACATTAACAACAGAAAACGAGTAAATGTTGCTGTGTAGAGGCATAATTTTTATATGTTTTTGAAGGTAAGTTGGTATAAATGCAAATTATATTGTTATATATTCAGGGTGTTAAATGTAATCTCCTAGGTAACCAAGGAGAAAATGTCTATACAAAGAAAATGAGAACATAACCAAAGTACTTAATCATCCAAAAGGCAAATAAACAAAAGAAGGTAGTAATGGAGGAAATGAGAGACAGAAGTCTACGAGTATAAAGAAAACAAGTAGTAAAATGGCAGAAGTCCCTCCTGACGAGTAATTTCTTCGATTATCAATACATAAAATTCTCTAATCAAAAGACAAAGATTGACAGAATGAATAAAAAAATAATTGATGTAATTTATCCTGATAAAACAGTCACTTTAGATCAAAATACATAAAGAGGTTGAAAAAAGAAACGATGCAAAAAAAGATATTCCAGACAGAAGTTGTTATGGCCAATGTCAAAGAGATTACTACCTATATTCTCTTCTAGGGTTTGTATGTTTTAGGTCTCATATTTAGGTCTTTAATCCATTCTTAATTCATATTTGTGTATGGTGTAAGAAAATGGTACGGTTTCATTCTTTTGAAAGGTGCTATCCAGTTTTTCCAACAGCATTTGTTGAATAGGCATTCTTTTTTCCCATCAAGTAGTCTTTCCTGCGTTCTCAAACATTAATCGATCATATAGTTGTGGGTTAATTTCCAAGTTTTCTATTCTGTTCTATTGATCTATGTGTCTATTTTTTTGCACCAGTACCATCCTGCTTTGATACCTAGTGTTTTGAAATACAACTCAAATTCCAGAATTGTGATGCCTCCAGCCTTTTTTTTTTTTTTTCCAAGTGTGCTTTCCCTATTTTGGGTCTTTTTGGTTAGATACAAATTTTAGGATGGTTCATTCTAGCTCTGTGAAAACCTTGTTGGTACTTTCATAGGGATCGCATTAAATGTGGAGATTAGTTTGGTTAGTGAAGACGTTTTATAAATTTTTGTTCTTCCAATCCATGTGCATGGAATATCTTTCCATTTCTTTGTAATGTCTTCAGTTTCTTTCATCAGTGTTTCATAGTTATCAGACTAAAGATATTTCACCCTTTTTGTTAGGTTTATTCTTGGGTATCTTATGGTTTTGAATCCAATTAAATATGGAATGGATTCCTTAATTTCTCTTTCTGCTGCTTCATTCTTGATATATAGAAATGCAACAAATTTCTGTATGCTGATTTTCTATCTTACAACATTATTGAATTCGTTTATTGGCTCTGGCAGTTTTGTTTTTTTTTTTGGTGGAATATTTTGCCTTTTTTATATAGAGTAACATGTCATCTGCAAATGGTAAAAGTTTTACCTTTTCCTTGCCAATTCGGATGCCTTTTATTTCTATTTGTTGTCTAATTGCTGGGGCTAGGACTTCCAATAATATGTTAAATAACAGTGGTGAAAGAGGACATCCCTGTCTTGTTCCTGACCATAGAGAAAAAGGTTTCAGGGGCATTAACTTTATTATATTGTGATATGTTACCTGTAAACATACTTTGGTGAGTTTTTTTTTTTTTTTTACCATAAATTGATGTTGTATTTTGTCAAATGCTTTCTCTGCATCTATTGAAATGATTGTATGGTTCTTACTCTTCCTTTTATTAATGGGGAAATTTCACTTTTATTGATTTTTGGATATTGAACCAACATTGTGACTCGGGAATAAATTCCACTTGATTGTGTTGAATTGCTTTTTTTAATGTATTGAGTTTGTAAGTATTTTTTATTTTGGTAATTTATGCATCTATGTTCATCATGGATATTGGCCTGCAGTTGTCTTTTTTAGTGGTGTCTTTTTCTGGTTTTGGTGTTAGGATAATGGAGCCTCATATAATGAATTTAGAAGTTTTCCTTCATTCTCCATTTATTTGAATATATTGAGAAGAATAGATATTAACTCTTCTTTAAATGTTTGATAGAAGTCACTTGTGAAGCAAACTGGTCCTGGACTTTTGTTTGTTGGGAGTATTTAAATTATTCATTCAATTTTTTATCAGGTTATCAGTTTGTTCAAAATTTTTATTTTTCTTATTCAAGCTTTGGTAGTTAATATTTCTCTAGAAATGTATCCATTCTTATAGATTGTCTCACTTTCTGGCATATAGTTTTTCATAATTTTCTTTTATGCTTGTTTATGTTACTGTGGCATTTGTTATTTTTCCTCTTTCATTTTTGATTTTAATTATTTGGGTTATTCATCTTTCTGTCATTAGTCTGATAAAACGTTTATCAAATGTGTTGACTTTTTTGAAGAACCACCTTCTAGTATCATTGATCTGTTCTATTGATCTTTAGTTTTATATCATTTATTTCTGCTGTTTTATTTATCTATTTATCTATCTATTTATCTATCTATCTACCTATCTATCATCTATTTATTTTACATCCAAGTTAGTTAGCATATAGTGAAACAATGATTTTAAGAGTAGATTCCTTAATGCCTCTTACCCATTTAGCCCACCCCCTTCTCCCACAACCCCTCCAGTAACCCTCTGTTTGTTCTCGATAATTAAGAGTCTTTTATGTTTTGTCCCCCTCCAAGTTTTTATATTATTTTTGCTTCCCTTCCCTTGTGTTCATCTGTTTTGTCTCTTAAAGTCCTCATATGAGTAAAGTAATATGATATTTGTCTTTCTCTGAGTGACTAATTTTGCTTAGCATAGTACCCTCTAGCTCTATCCACGTGGTTGCAAATGGCAAGATTTCATTCTTTTTGATTGCCAAGTAATACTCCATTGTATATATATATATATATATATATATATATATATATACACTTCTTCTTTATCCATTCATCCGTCAATGGACATTTGGGCTCTTCCCATACTTTGCCTATTGATGATAGTGCTGCTATAAATGTTGGGGTACATGTACCCTTCATAATAGCACACCTATATCCCTTGGGTAAATACATAGTAGTGCAATTATTGGGTTATAGGGTAGTTCTATTGTTAATTTTTTTTAGGAACCTCCATACTATTTTCCAGAGTGACTTCACCAGTTTGCATTCCCACCAGCAGTGCAAAAGAGATCCTCTTTCTCGGCATCCTCGCCAACATCTGTTGTTGCCTGAGTTGTTATTGATAACCATTCTGACAGGTATGAAGTGATATCTCATTGTGGTTCTGATTTGTATTTCCCTGATGAGTGATATTGAGCATTTTTTCATGTGTCAGTTGGCTATCTGGATGTCTTCTTTAGAGAAGTGTCTAGTCATGTCTTTTACCCATTTCTTCACTGGATTATTTGTTTTTCAGTGTTGAGTTTGATAAGTTCTGTATAGATTTTGGATACTGACCCTTTATCTGATATGTCGTTTGCTAATATCTGCTACCATTACGTCAGTTGCCTGTTTGTTTTGCTAATTGTTTTTCTTTGCTGTGCAGAAGTTTTTATTTTGATGAAGTCCCAATAGTGCATTTTTGCTTTTGTTTCCCTTGCTCCTGGAGACGTGCTGAGTAAGAAGTTGCCACAGCCAAGATCAAAGAAGTTTTGGCTGCTTTCTCCTCAAGTATTTTGATGACTTCCTGTCTTAAATTGAGGTCTTTCATCCATTTTGAATTTATTTTTGTGTATGGTGTAAGAAAGTGGTCCAGGTTCATTTTTCTGCATGTCGCTGTCCAGGTTTCCCAGCACCACTTGCTGAAGAGACTGTCTTTATTCCATTGGATATTCTTTCCTGCTTTATCAAAGATTAGTTGGTCATATGTTTCTGTGTCCTTTTCTGGGCTCTCTATTCTGTTCCATTGATCTGAGTGTTTGTTCTTGTGCCTGTACCATACTGTCTTGATGTATTATCTTCCTTCTGCTGGCTTTAGGCTTCATTTCTTGTCCTTTTTCTTGCTCCTATAGGCGTAAGGTTAATTTGTTTATTTGAGATTTTTTCTTCTTATTGAGTTAGCCCTGTATTGTTTTACCTATGCTTCCCTCTTAGGATCAATCTTGCTACAACCCAAAAGTTTTACATGGTTGTGTTTTGATTTCTGTTTGTCTTTATGTATTTTTTTTTAATTTCTTCTTTGATTTCTTGGTTGACTCATTCATTTTTTACTAGCATGTTGTTTAGTCTCCATAAATTTGTGCTCTTTCCAGACTATTCTTTTTATGAGTTACGTCTAGTTTCATAGTGTCGTGATCAGAAAGAGTGCATGGTATGATTTCAAACTTTTTATATTTGTTGAGGCATGATTTGTGATCTAATATGTGATCTATTTTGGAATATGTTCCATGCGTACTAGAAAAGAATTTGTATTCTCCTCTTTTAGGATGGATTGTTCTGAATATATCTGTTATGTCCACCTGGTCCAGTGTGTCATTCAAAGCCATTGTTTCCTTGTTTATTTTCCATTTAAACGTTTCATGTAAGTGGGGTGTTAATGTAGCATACTATTATTGTATTATTATTATATAGTTATTTTATGTTTGTTATTAATTGTTTTATATATTTAGATGCCTTCATGTTTGATGCAAAAATATTACAATTGTTATATCCTCTTGTTGGATTGCCCCCTTTATTATGATATAGCACCCTTCTTTGTGTTTTGTTACAGTCCTTATTGTGAAGTCCGTTTTTTCTGATATAAGTATTGCTACTCTGACTTTTTTGACATCTATTTGCAGGATGAATGTTTCTCAATCCCCTCACTTTCAATCTGCAGGTGTCTTTATGTCTAAAATAAGTCTTTTTAGGCAGCATATAGATGATTTTTTTAATCCATTTTGACACCCGATATCTTTTGATTGGACATTTAGTCCCTTGACATTCAAAGTAATTATTGATAGATATTTATTTAGTGTCATTTTATTGCTCATTTTGTCATTGTTTCTGTAGATTTTCTCTTATCCTCTCTTGGTCACTTTTGGTCACTCCTTTGTATGCAAAGCATACCCTTTAACATTTCTTGCAGGTCTGGTTTAGTGGTCAGGAACTCCTTTAGTTTTGTTGACTGGGAAACTCTTTATTTCTTCTCCTATAGTGAATGACAGACTTGCTGGATAGAGTATTCTTGGCTGTAGATTTTTCCCATCTAGCACTTTCAGTATATCATGCCACTCTCTTCTCAATTGCAATGTTTCAGTTGAGAAATCTCCACCTAATTCTATGGGTCATCCCTTATAAATTAGGGACTTCTTTTGTCTTGCTGCTTTAGGATTTTTTCTTTATCACTATATTTTGCAATTTTTGGTTACAGTATGTCTTGATGTTGGCTTTTTTTTTTCCTATGGGAACTCTCTGTGCTTCTTGGATCTGGATGTCTGTTTCCTTCACCAGATCGGGACGTTTTCAGCTCTTATTTCTTTAAATAAATTTTCTGCCCCTTTTTTTCTGTCTCTTCTGAGACTCCTATGATATTAGTGTTATTACATATGATGGAGTCATTGAGTTCCCTAAGTCTATTATTGTGTTGAATAATTCTTTTTTTTTTTTCAGGTTCATTACTTTCCATTATTTTGTCTTTTAGGTCACTAATTCATTCCTCTGCTTCTTCCTGCCTATTGTTCATTGAATCAAGCCTGTTTCCAATCTCATTTACTGCACTCTTCATCTGAGTTTCTAAACTCTTTTATCTCTGTGATAAGTGTCTCACTGATGTCCTCTATTTTTTTTCCCAATTCCACTGTGTATCCATATAGTTATTTCTTTAAATTCATCATAAGGCATGTTACTTATATCTCTTTTGCCTAGATGTCTGGCTGTGGCCTTATCTTGTTCTTTCATTTGGGTGAAATTCTTCTGTGTTTGTATTTTGTCTATGTCTCTCTCTTCTTTTTTGTGTTAGAAAATCCAGTTATATCTCTTGCTCCTAAATTTAATGGCCTTATGAAGAAAAGGTCTTATATTGTTCAAAGTTGGCACTTTAGGGAATGTCTCTGGTGTTTGCTACATCTACTGTGCTCTTTTATTGTGGCTGCTCTATCCTTTAGGCTGGTCATCTGCAGAAGCTTTCCTTGCCTGCTGTGCACACTGTTTAGTACCTGGCCTGAATGTGTTGAGGTTTAACTAAGAATACTCTGGTCTGCTTGAGAAATGAGAGACGACACCACCTCCACCAGAACTGAGTCCCTGCAGAACTCTCTGGTCAGTAGACATATTGCAGACAGCGTTTTGTGCTTGTTTTCTGGGTGAGTGGCCCACTGTGCTGGGACTGAGGCAATCTTGGCTGAGAAAGTCAGTCCTGTGAGAGTGTAGGGGAAAGGGGCCTGGTGTAAACAAGTTAGTCAGCCAGTGTTAGTGCTGGAGTGATTCTTGCAGGTGACTCTGTATTTATGCTGATGGTCTGGGAAAGTAAATGGTGCCATCCAGATTTTTGTTCCAGGAGAAGCTTTTTGGTTAAAGGTGCCTCTCAGTGATACACTAAAATATGAGTGAATAATCTCCCTCTTTGAACCCAGGCATTCCTCAGATAACTGTTTCCCCACTGTCTGCTCCAAAGTTGTTTGCCCTGCTTTCTCTCCAGGACCAGTGCAGTGCCCTCCAGGGTCTATCTTAGCCAAGTCTACTGAACTTTAAAATTTCAGGCTTTAAGCCCTGTTAATTGCAAGAATTCATGTAATTCAGCCCTTCTCGTTTTCCAAGTCAATGGCCTTGTGGAAACGTTTTCCTTGTGCATACCTCTTTATTATGATCCTTTCTTTCTTGTCCTTTTCTGTGACCATGGCTCCCTCCACTCCACAGCAATCTCAATCCATTTCTCCCTTAAACTATGTCTCCACACTTCCTAGCTTCTTTGATGTGACTTATTATCTCCCTTTATTTGATGAGTTTGTCAGTCTTCAGATCAATTTCCTGGGTTTTTAGGATGATTTTATAGTTATCTAGTTGTGCTCATGGAATGAAGCAAGCTTAGAGTCCTCCTATTCCATAGCCCTCTTAATGTCCTTGTCCACTAATGTAAAGTCGTGGACAAAACTTCTCTTGTAAAGTTAACCAGAGCTTTAAGAATAATTAATACTAATCCTTCTCAAACTCTTCCTGATAATCGAAGAAGAGGGAACACATCCTAACTCATTTCATGAGGCCAGTATTACACTGATACCAAATCCAGATAAAGAAATTGAACACCAATAAACTTTAGGAATACAGATTCAAAAATCTCAATAAAATATTAGCAAACACAATGTACATAATATTAAAAGCCTTATTACTGTCACAAAATGGGATTTATCACAAAATGCAAGGGTGGATCAACATACAAAAATCAAAGTATTATATAACATTAATAGAGCAAAGACAAAATGCACATAGCCACCTCAATTGATGTAGGAAATGTATTTGATAAAGTCCTAGAACATTTCATGATAAAAGTTCCCAGAAAATTAAGAACATAGGAAAAATCCCTGAATGTGAGAAAGAATATTAACAAAAACCCCACAATTAACATTAAACACAATAAAAAAAACTTAATATTTCCTTCTAAGTTCAGAAAGAAGATAAGGATAACCACTTTTTACACTGTCATTCAATATAGCACCGGAAGTCTAGCTGGAGATATAGGACCAGATAATCAATAAATAAAAGGCTTCCACATTATAAAGGAATATATAAAATTATCTCCATGTACATGTGACATTATCCTATATATAGAAACTCTCAAGGAATCCACAAGAAGGCTACTAAAGCTAATAAATAAATTCAACAATGTTTTAAGATTCAAGATAAACACATAAAAATCATTTATGGCTCTATTCATTGGCAATGAACAACCCAAAATAAAATTAAGAAATCATTTTCATTTACAATATATATCATAACAAATAATTAGGAATAAATATAACCAAGGAACTTAATGTCTTGTGTACTGAAAATAACAAACCTTGCTGGAAGAATTTGAAGAAGACTAAAATAAATGGAAAGATATTCCATGTTCATGGATTGGAAGATGAAACTTTATTACACTGTCAATATTGTTCCAAATTATGTAAAGATTTAGTACAACTTCCACCAAAATTCCAAAAGTATTTTTCTTAGAAATGGAAAATCTTTTCCTCTAATTTATGTGGAATTACAAGGGTCCAGAAACAGGCAAAGTAATACTGAAAAAGAAGAATAAAGAATAAAGAGCTTTCCAATATTGAAACTTACCATAAGTTTATAGTAATTTAAAATTTATGGTAATGGTATGAGGACAGACACAGATATATGAAATAGAATAGACAGCACAATATAAACCCTTACATATAGGGTCAATTGACTTTTGACAAAAATGCAAATATAATCTAATGGGGAATAAAGAGTCTTTTAAGTGGATGGTGCTAGAGAAATGGGATAAATACATGCAAAAGAATGAAATTGGACTTTCACACCATATACGAACATAGATTAAATTTGCATCAAAGGTATAAATTTGAAAGCTAAAACTACATAAATCCAGGGAGAAAACATTGAGGAAAACCTTCATGATATTGGATTTAGCAATGATTTTGTGGCTATTCCAATAAAAAGCATAGAAAACAAGAGAAGAATAGATATATTAAATTTCTTCAATTAAGAACATTTATGCATCAGGGGTGCCTGGATGGCTCAGTCAGTACAGCGCCAACTTTGGCCCTGGTCATGATCTTGTGGTTTGTGAGTTCAAGCCCTGCATTGAGTTCTGTGCTGACAACTCAGAGCCTGGAGCCTGCTTCAGATTCTGTGCCTCACACTCTCTCTGCTCCTCCCCTGCCTGGTCTCTCTCTCTCTCTCTGTATCTCAAAAATAAAATAAATATTAAAAAAAAAATAAAAAAAAGAACTCATGCATCAAATAATACTATCAAGAAAGCATGAAAGCAAAACAGCTAGAAAATGAAAACAAACAAAACCTAAAATCAGCAAAAGGAAGGAAATAATAAAGTTTATAGCAGAAATAAATGATATAGAAAACAAATAACAATAAAAAGATCAATGCAACCAAGAGCTTGTTCTTTGAAAAAAAAATCAATAAAATTGATAAACTTCTTACCAGACTTAACAAGAAAAAAAGAGAGAAAAGACCTAAATAAAAATTACAAATAAAATAAAAATAACAAATACCACAGAAATACAAATAACTATGAAGAATATTCTAAAAAACTATATGCCAACAAATTGGATAACTTAGAAGAAATGGATAAATTTCTGGAAACATATAAACTACCAAAACTGAAGCAGAAAATTTGAGCAAATTCATAATCATCAAAGGCACTGAATCAACAGTCAAAAATTTCCCAACAAATAAAAGTCCAGGACCTGATGGATTCATAGGGGAATTTTGCCAAGTATATAAAGAGGGGTTAAAACCTAATCTTCTCAAAGTAATCTAAAATATAGAAAAGGAAGGAAAACTTCTAAATTCATTCTATGAATTTCCATTATCCTGACACCAAAACCAGAAAAAGATACCACTAAAAGAAACAACTAGAAGTCAATATCCATGATGAACATAGATGCATAAATTTTCAAAATAAAAATACTTGCAAACTCAATCCAACAATGCATTAAAAAAATTCAACACAATCAGGTGAAATTTATTCCTGAGTTGCAAGTTTGGTTCAATATTCACAAATCATTCAACGTGATACATTACATCAACAGAGGAAAGGATACGAACCAGATAATCAATTCAATAGACACAGAGAAAGGATTTGACAACGTAAAACATCAATTTATGGTAAAAAATCAAAAAAGTAAGTAGAGAAGAACATGCTTCAACATAATAAATGCTATAAAAGAAAAACCCACAAGTAACATTGCTTCAGTTAGCAAAAACTGATTTTCCCTAAGTTCAGGAGCAAGACCAGAATGTCCACTCTCACCAATTTTATTCAACATCATAATGAAACTCTTGGCCACAGCAATTAAAAGCAAAAAAAAAGTGTACTGGGGTGGCTCAGTCGGTTAAGTGTCTGACTTCAGCTCAGGTCGTGATCTCGTAGTCTGTGGGTTTGAGCTCCCCATCAGGTTCTGTGCCGACAGCTCAGAGCCTGGAGCCTGCTTTGGATTCTCTGTCTCCCTCTCTCTCTCTCTCTGTCCCTTCCCCACTCATGCTCCATGTCTGTATGTCTCTCAAAAATGAATAAATGTTAACAAAATTTAAGAAAAAAACAAAAAGAAATATAAGACATGCAAATTCATAAGGAAGAAATAAAACTTTCAGTAGTTGCAGATGACATGATATATGGAAAACATGAAAGACTCCAGGAAAAAAAAAAAAACAACTGCTAGAAGTGATAAATAGATTCAATAAATTCACATGATACAAATCAATGTATACAAATCTGTTGAACTTATATACACCAATAATGAGGCAACAGAAAGAGAAACCATCAAAATCCTACAGGTGAAAACAGGCAGCAACCTCCCTAACCTAGGCTACAACATCTTCTTACTTGACATAACTCCAGAGGCAAGGGAAATAAATGCAAAAATGAACTACTGCGACCTCATCAACATAAAAAAAAAACAGAAAAACTTCTGCACAGTGAAGAAAACAATCAACAAAACTAAAAAGCAACTCACAAAATGGGAGAAGATATCTGCAAATGACATATCAGTTAAAGGGCTAATATCCAAAAACCTCTGAAGATTTTAGCAAGCTCAACACCCAAAAAACAATCCAGTGAAAAAATGGGAACAAGACATGAATAGACACTTTTCCAAAGAAGATATCCAGATGGCTAACACACACATGAACAGATGCTCAACATCACTAATCATCAGGGAAATAGAAATCAAAACCACAATGAGATACCACCCCACATATGTCATAATGGCTAAAATGAAAAACTCAGGAAATGACAGATTTTGTCCAGGAGTTTGAGAAAGGAGAACCTATTTTGCACTGTCAGTGGGAATGCAAATTCATACAACCACTCTAGAAAACAGTATGGAGGTTCTTCAAAAAATTAAAACTGGAACTACCTTATGACCATGCAATGGCACTTTATCCAGAGGTTACAAAAATGCTGATTTGAAGGGCCACATGCACTCTAATTTTATAGCAGCGCCATCAACAATGGCCAATAATGGAAAGAGCCCAAATGTCCATTGGTTGATGATTGCAAAAAGATGATGTGGTGTATATATATATATATATATATATATATATGGAATACATATTGTTGGCATATATATATATATATATATATATATATATATATATAATGGAATACAACTCAGTGTTCCAAAAGAATGAAATCTTACTATTTGCAGCAATATGGATGGAACTACAGTGTATTATGTTAAGCAAAATAAGTCAGAGAAAGATAGATATTGTATGATTTCACTGATATGTGGAATTTGAGAAATTCAACAGATGAACATAGGGGAGGGAAAGGAAATATAACATAAAAACAGAGAGGGAAGTAAACCATAAGAGCCTCTTAAGTATAGAGAACAAATTGAAGGTTTCTGGAGGGAAAATGAGTGGGGGAATGGGCTAAATGGGTAATGGGCATTAAAGAGGGCACATGTTGTGATGAGCACTGGGTACATTATGTAAGAGATTAATCACTGGGTTCTACTCCTGAAGCCATGAATACACTTTATGTTAACTAACTTGAATTTAAATTAAAAAAGAAAACAATCCTATTTACTATTGCACCAAAAATAATAAGATACCTAGAAATAAACATAAACAAGAGGTGAAAGACCTGTACTCTGGAAACCAAAAAAGACTGCTGAACAAAACTGAAAAAGACACAAATAAATGGGAAGACATTCCATGCTTATGGATTGGATGAACAAATATTTTAAAAATGTCTATACTACCCAAAGCAATCTAAGCATTTAATGCAATCTCAATCAAAATGCCAACAGCATTTTTAACAGAGCTAGAACAAACAATGATAAAATTTGTATGAAACCACAGGAGACCCTCAAATAGCTAAAGCAGTCTTGAAAAAGAAAAGCAATGCTGGAGGCATCACAATTCCAGACTTCAAGTCATATTACAAAGCTGTAGCAATCAAAACAGTTTGGAAATGGCACAAAAATAGACACATATATTAATTGAACAGAATAAACAATGAGAAATAAACCCACAACTATATTGTCAATTAATCTTTGACAAAGTAGGAAACAATGTCCAATAGGAAAAGGACAATCTCTTCAACAAATGGTGTTTGGAAAATGGGAAAACAACATGTAAAAGAATGAAACTGGACCACTTTCTTAAACCATATACAAAAATAAATTTGAAATGGATTAAACACCAAAATGTGAGACCTGAAACCATAGAAACTGTAGAAGAGAATACAGACAATAATCTCTTTGACAATGGCCATAGTAACTTCTGTCTATGTAGGTCTCCTAAAACAGGGGAAAGTAAAGCAAAAATAAACTATTGGGAGTACATAAAAATAAGAAGTCTCTGTACTGTGAAGGAAATCATCAAAAATACTAAGAGGCATCTGACAGAATGGGAGAAGATATTTCCAAATGACATATCCAATAAAGGGTTAGTGTCCAAAATATATAAAGAACTTACAAAACTCAACACCCAAGAAACAAATAATCATTAAAAATGGGCAGAAGACATGAACAGACATTTCTCCAAAGATATATAGATAGCCAAAGGGCACATGAAATGATGTTCAACACTGCTCATTATCAGGGAAATGCAAATCAATACTGTGATGAGATATCATTTCACACATGTCAGAATGGCTAAAACAAACAACTCAATCAACAACAGGTGTTGCTGAGGATGTGAGGAAAAAAGGACTCTTATGCACTTTTGGTGGGAATGCAAACTGGTTCAGCCACTCTGGAAAACAGTATGGAGTTTCCTCAAAAATTTAAAAATAGAACTATCCTACGATCTAGCAATCACTCTACTGGATATTTATCTAAAGAATACCAAAACACTAATTCAAAGGGATACATGCATCTCTATGTTTACTGCAGCATTATTTACAATAGCTAACATATTTAAGCAACCCATGTACCCATCAATAGATGAATTGTTAAAGAAGATTTGGTCTATGTATACAATGGAATATCATTCAGCCATGAAAAGAATGAAATCTTGCCATTTGCAACGACCTGGATGGAGACAGTATAATGCTAAGCAAAATACGTCAGTCACAGAAAGACAAATATGACTTAACTGATAGATGGAAATTAAGGAAAAAAAAAACAAATTAACAAAGAGAAAAAAAAAAGAGTGAAAGACAAATCATGAAAAAGTCTCTTAATTAAAGAGAAGAAACTGATTTTTACCAGAGTGGACAGGGGTTTGGGGATGAGGTTAAATAGGTGATGAGATTAAGAACTTCACATTTTGTGATGAGCACCAGTTGACTAATGAAATTGTTGAATCACCATATTGTACACCTGAAATTAATATTACACTGTATTTTAACTAACTGGAATTAAAAACATAAAAGAATAAGGTTAATGTGTGAAAAAAGAAAGCATAAAGACAACTTACACAGTGTGAAAATATATTAGTAATTATATATTTGATAAGGGATTAATATCCTGAATACACTAAAACTACCAATAATCAACAACAACAAAAGACAGTCCAAATAAAAGGGGGCAAAAATTTGAATAAGCATTTCTCCAATGGAAATATACAAATGGCCAAGAAACATATGAAAAGATACTCAACATCATTAGTCATCAGAAAAAAGCAAGCCAAAACCACAGTGCAATATCACTTCATATTTAATAGTACATCTATAAATAAAAAATAAGTATTGGTGAGGATATGGAGAAATTGGAAAACTTGTGCACTGATGGTGAAAATATAAAAAGATGGAACCACTGTGGAAAACACTTTGACAAAATGTTAAACATGAAATTACCATATGACCAAGCAATTCTAGAATTACTCGAAATAACTAAAGGTAGAAAAAAACCTCAATATCCATTAAAGGATAAATGGTAAAAAAAAATATGGTATTTACATATATATAATAAATATAATGGAATATTATTCAGTTTTAAAAAAAAAGAATGACATTTTGATCTTTGCTACTACTTGTAAAATCCTTGAAAACATTGTGAATGGTTAAATGGTCCAGACACAGAAGAAAATATACTGTGTAATTCCACTCAATTGAGGTGTCTAAAATGGCAAATTCATAGAGTTAGAAAAAATGGAGATTTTTAGGGCTTAGGAGGATGGGAGAAGAGGGAATTATTGCTTTATGGGTGTAAAGATTTCATTGAAGTCGATGAAAATGTTTGGATAAAGATGGTAGAGGTGGTTGTACACCACTGTGAAATATATTTAATGCTACTGAATAATACACTTCCAAATGGTTCAAATGATAAAAGTTATGTTATATATATATATATATATATATATATATATATATATATATAATAAAATTTTATAATTAAGTGGAAAAAAAAAACAGTGATAAAAACAGCTAGAACAAGCCTTCCCCCAAAGAAGGAAACTGACATTGAGTACCTATGACTGACATATTCTTAAATATTTTCTTATAAATTATCTCATTTGTGATGAAACTGAAGATAGATATTGTTGAATAGATGAGGAACCCAAGGATCAGTGATATTAATAACTTCAGGTCATCTAATAGTTCATGGTATATGACTAGGATTTGTTTCCAATTTAACTGACACAAAAGTTTAGCTTATCAAACTTCTTTCCTAATGGGTGTATTTTCTTTTATTCTGTGATCTCAGTTCAATATTCTGAGGAAAATAAAATCTGAATGCTTCAAGATCCAGAGAGAGTCAACAGTCAGACAAACTTACATGCCATGTCCAAATTCAGACAATGTAAAAGAAAGAAAAAAATCACTGAAAGCACAGAAGACATCCAAGATTATATTACATCTGTATTGACAGTTACTTCTGGCATTGAACCATCGTCGCCTTCATGCTATAACTATGCAAATTTTCCTAATCATTTTAGTATAAATGCAGTAATATCTCACATACACACATATAAAACACATAATCACATTCATATGTTTTGCCTCACAATTTTCCCTCACCTCAAAAAAAGAGCTATATTTTTTTCACTACTTTTGTGGGAATTAGTACTAAGGTGACTTAGTACATTGTGCTTGTCCCTGGCATTTTCTTTGCAATTAAGCTTTAGTTTAAACATTCTATCTCTTTAAGGAGGTCTTTACTAGGTAGGTTGGAAGTGATTCTCTTCTCTGCAGAATTCACATAGAATTGATCTTTCCTTATGTCATTTAGCACTTACTGTTTTATAGCTGAATTCATGCTTGACATTGTTGTTGATTTCTTCAAACTGATTGCAAGTATCTAGAGGGGAAAAAGTAACTGCCTTTTTCTCATATCTATATGCTCTATGTACTGTTACATATAGTTTAGTGAAAAAGGCAGCATAGACATCGCTTAGTATGCAGAAGTGTAGAACTGAAAGTTTGGGAGGAAAATGTAAGTTTGAATTCTGGTTTCAGAGCCTACTAATACCGCAAAATTTAGCAAGTTTCAACCTCTTTAAGGCTATTTTTCTAATGATAATGTCTACTTGAAAGAGTTATAAATATAGTAAGTGGTGACATGTAAAAATAGCACCCAATAAATGATAATTCTTTAACATTAAAGGATGGGGAAAACTTCTGGCTAAAGATGGAGGAGTAAAGACATTTTTACAACACTTTCCTCTTTGAATCCCATTGAATAAAATAAAAACAAACTGAAAAAAAATGCCTTCAGTGAAATAAGGGAATTGATAAAAAACTCAAGCCATAAATTATAAATTAACTACCAAATGCCAGTAAATCTACACTGAAACCAAGTAGCAATCTGAGTACTGATACATTTACTTACTCATTTATTCAAAACTACATATAGAGTATCTACTTTACACCAGGCACTATGATAGAGGCTGAGAACACAATGATGAACAAAAAAACTGACCCTGTTGTTGCCATCAAGAATCATGCCTTTTTGGAACTTGAAGAGGATACAAAACTGTTTCCCAACATATATTTTATCATCATGAAAAGGATATATAAATATTGTTTATTTTAGTGATTGAATTTAAAGATATGTGTAGGATAAGGATATATAGAACATTTTCATGCAAACTGCAAATGTATTAAAGAAGCATAAGAAGATAAGAAACATAAGAGACATAAGAGACCATGCACTGCAAGAGAAATTTCCGAAGGAAGTGCAAGAATATTGACAATTCCTCAAAATCTGAAAAAAATTATAGAAATCATAGTCACCCTAAAATTTAGCCCCCAAAACATACTTAAAAGATTATCAGAATAGATGAAGAATAAAAGCAAACTGGCAAAGAACAAGAAATAAAAGAAAAGCAAGGAGATTAAAGCCACAAAACCTATGATTGAAAATACAAAAATATCCTTTTGTTGTCTAATTGCTGATGCTAGAACTTCCAACACTATGTTAAACAACAGTGTGAGAGTGGACATCCCTGTCGTGTTCCTGATCTCAGGGGGAAAGCTCTCAGTTTCTCCCCATTGAGGATGATATTAGCTGTGGGCTTTTCATAAATGGCTTTTATGATGTTTAAGTATGTTCCTTCTATCCCGACTTTCTCGAGGGCATCAAAATTGGCAAAGATGAAGTTAAGCTTTCACTTTTTGCAGATGACATGATATTATACATGGAAAATCCGATAGACTCCACCAAAAGTCTGCTAGAACAGATACATGAATTCAGCAAAGTCGCAGGATACAAACTCAATGTACAGACATCAGTTGCATTCTTATCCACTAATAATGCAGCAACAGAAAGACAAATAAAGAAATTGATCCCATTCACACTTGTACCAAGAAGCATAAAATACCTAGGAATAAGCCTAACCAAAGATGTAAAAGATCTGTATGCTGAAAACTATAGAAAGCTTATGAAGGAAATTGAAGAAGATTTAAAGAAATGCAAAAACATTCCATGCTCATGGATTGGAAGAATAAATATTGTTTAAATATCAATACTACCCATAGCTATCTACACATTCAATGCAACCCCAATCAAAATTGCACCAGCATTCTTCTCGAAACTAGAAAAAGCACTCCTAAAATTTGTATGGAACCACAAAAGACCCAAAATAGCCAAAGTAATTTTGAAGAAGACCAAAGCATGAGGCATCAAAATCCCAGGCTTTAGCTTCTACTACAATGCTGTAATCATCAAGACAGCATGGTATTGGCACAAAAACAGACACATAGACCAATGGAATAGAATAGAAACCCCAGAACTAGACCCACAAACGTATGGCCAACTCATCTTTGACAAAGCAGGAAAGAACATCCAATGGAAAAAAAGACAGTCTCTTTAACAAATGGTGCTGGGAGAACTGGACGGCAACATGCAGAAGAATGAAACTAGACCACTTTCTTACACCATTCACAAAAACAAACTCAAAATGGATAAAGGACCTGAATGTGAGACAGGAATCCATCAAAACCCTAGAGAAGAAAGCAGGAGAAAACCTCTCTGACCTCAGCCACAGCAATTTCTTACTTGACACATCCCCAAGGGCAAGGGAATTAAAAGCAAAAATGAACTATTGGGACCTCATGAAGATAAAAAGTTTCTGCATCACAAAGGAAACGATCAACAAAAGTTAAAGGCAACCAACGGAATGGGAAAAGATATTTGCAAATGACATATCGGACAAAGGGCTAGTATCCAAAATCTATAAAGAGCTCACCAAACTCCACACCCAAAAAACAAATAATCCAGTGAAGAAATGGGCGGAAAACACGAATAGACACGTCTCTAAAGAAGACATCCAGATGACCAACAGGCACATGAAAAGATGCTCAACGTTGCTCCTCATCAGGGAAATACAAATCAAAACCACACTCAGATATCACCTCACGCCAGTCAGAGTGGTCAAAATGAACAAACCAGGAGACGATAGATGCTGGAGAGGATGTGGAGAAATGGGAACCCTCTTGCACTGTTGGTGGGAATGCAAACTGGTGCAGTCGCTCTGGAAAACAGTGTGGAGGTTCCTCAAAAAATTAAAAATAGACCTACCCTATGACCCAGCAATGGCACTGGTAGGAATTTACCCAAGGGATACAGCATTACTGATGCATAGGGGCACTTGTACCCCAATGTTTATAGCAGCACTCTCAACAATAGCCAAATTATGGAAAGAGCCTAAATGTCCATCAACTGATGAATGGATAAAGAAATTGTGGTTTATATACACAATGGAGTACTATGTAGCAATTAGAAAGAATGAAATATGGCCTTTTGTAGCAACGTGGATGGAACTGGAGAGTGTTACGCTAAGTGAAGTAAGTGATACAGAGAAAGAGAGATACCATATGTTTTCACTCTTATGTGGGTCCTGAGAAACTTAACAGAAGTCAGGGGAGGGGAAGAAAAAAAGAGGTTAAAGAGGGAGGGAGCCATAGCATAAGAGACTCTTACAAACTGAGAACTGAGCGTTGATAGGGGGGTGGGAGGGAGGGGAAATTGGGTGATGGATATTGAGGAGGACACCTTCTGGGATGAGCACTGGGTGTTGTATGGAAACCAATTTGGCAATAAATTTCATATTAAAAAAAAGTAAAATAAAAAAATTAAAAAAGAACCTACAAAAATATAATGAATTGATTCAAGAACATTTTAGAAATTGAAAATTGAGAAATGAAAATATATGGAATATCATAGAGTTCATAAATAAAGAACATGTACGAGAAAGATCCACTACATGCATAATTATGAGAACACAATGTTTACTGGTGTTTATTATTAACATAAAGCGGAAATATTACTATTCAAACAATGGGATCAAGGCTCAGTTAAACCACTGGTCTGAGGTTCTACCACCAATACTTGTCAGAGCCAAGGGTAAAACACATCTCCTAACTCATTTTACAAGGCCAGCATTACTCTGATATCCAAGCAAGATAAGGATGCCACAAGAAAAAAAAAAAAAGTATAGGCCAATATGCCTGATGACCACAGAAACAAAAAACATTAATGAAGTATTAACAAATCAAATTCAATTATACATTAAAAGGATCATATATCATGATCAAATGGGTATATTCTGGGATTCAAGGATGGCTCAGCATCAGCAAATCAATCAGTGTGATGTACCACATGAACAAGGTAAAAAAAAAACAACATATAATTATCTCAATAGATGTAGTAAAAGCACTCCATAAAATTCAACACCCATTTATGATTGAAACTCTCAACAAAATAAGCATAGATGAAATATATTTTAACATAATAAAGAGTATATATGACAAGCCCACAAAAACATCATACTCAATGATGAAACTATGAAAGATTTTCCTCTAAGATCAAGAACAAGACAAGGATGCCTCACTTTTATTCAACATAATATTGGAAGCCCTAGCTAGAGCAATTATGCAAGATAGAAATAAAAGGCTTCCAAATTGGAAAGGAAGAAATGAATATGCTCCAAAAGGAAGAATAGAACAAAATCACAGCAAGAGAGATAAATAAAATGGTGATAAGTAATATTCTTGATAAATAATTTAAAGTAATGGTCATAAAGATACTTTAATCTCTGGACTTGATGAAAGAGTGGAGAATCTCAGTGAGATCCTCAACAAAAACGTAGAAAGCATAAAATAGAACAAACCAGAGATGCTAACTCAATAGCTGTAGTTAAAAATACACCAAATGGGATACATAGTAGACTACAGGAAGCAGAAAAACAGATCAAAAATCTGGAGGACAGAATAATGGAAAGCAATCAAGCATAATAGGATAAATTAAAAAAAAATAATAATAATACATGGAAATAGAGCCAGTTTAGGAAGATGATGGAATAGGAGGACCTGAGCTCACCCTGCCCCATGGTTTCAAATAGATATCATCCACATCCAAGTCAATAAACTGAGAGTGATCTGAAGACTGCCAGAAGGAACTTCACAACTAAATATAGAGAAGAAGCTGAATCTGAAAGGTTAAGAAGGTCAGAAAGGCAGAGGGGAGGGAGCTGTGCCTATGGAGAGGGCAGAGAAATGGACTTATTTGGGGAAGTTCTTTTGGGTAGCTTCACATGAGGAAGACCCATCCCTATAATGTCTGGCTTTAAGAATCAGGGGGGACAAATTCCCTGAGTTTGTAAAATCAGTGGGACTTGGAGCCTGGAGCTTTACACATCAGTTGACTCCACACTGAGAGAGTCTGGAGAGAAAGCAATAGCTGGGTCCAGCCCTTAAAGAGACAGCACTCTGCCTGGAGAGAAAACATAAAAACTGCAGTTTACACATTGCTAGGGGGAAACAGGAGACAGATCTCTTCATACTGATTTTAGACCCCATTTGGGAATTTCTCTGAAAACAAGGGAGCTAGCAGGTACCATTTTACTACCTCCTCAGCATAAACACAGAGACACTTATGAAAGGCAGGGCTTCACAGACACTTGTTACCTAACCTGCTACCTATGTGCCACACCCAAGAGCTCTCCTAAGGACTTACCCACTTCAAGACTGCTAACCTAGGACCTTGGCTCAAGACAATTTTTTTTAAAGTTTCACATGCACCTCTCCCAGCCTCTTGGTGCAAAACTGCCACTGTGTGCCACCAACATCTGACCCACCACAATAAGCTGCAGCATCCCAGCCCAATCAGTGCCACACCCAGCTTTCACGTGCACAGCTGCCAGTGCTTACTTCCCCATCCCCCACACAGGGTCCAAACTCCACACCCTTCCCAAACATAAAGGAAATAATCAATAATAGTATAATAACAGTATGGGACTTTAAAACCCCACTTAATTCAATGAATAGATCATCTAAACAGAAAATCAACAAGGAAAGAGTAGCTTTGATAGACATACTGGAACAGATGGATTTAACAGATATATTCAGAACATTCCACCCTAAAACAGCAGAATGCACATTCTTTTCAAATTAACACACAAAATTTTATAGAATAGATTGTATAAAAGTCCATAAATAAAACTCAACAAATTCAAGACCAAAACCATAACATGCAAATTTTTTATTACAATGTTAAAAAACTAGCAGTGAACCACAAGAAAAAATCTGGAAAGACCACAAATACATGGAGGTTAGGGGTACCTGGCTGGCTCAGATGGTGGAACATGCAACTCTTGATTTGGGGTTATAAGTTTGAGCCCCACATTGGGTGTAGAGATTACATAAAAATAAAAATATTAAAAAACAAATAAATGGAGGTTAAATAACATGTTACTAAACAATGAATGGGTCAAACAGGAAATAAACTGGGAAATAAAAAATTACATGGAAAGAAATTAAAATGAAAATACAATTGTTCAAAACTTCTAAAAAGCAGCAAAAGTGGTTTTAGAAGAGAAGTTCATAACAATACAGGCTTACTCAAGAAACAACAAACAAACAAACAGATAAAAACTCAAATAAACAACCTAACCTTGCACTAAAGAAACTAGAAAAGAACAACAAACAAAACTTAAAAAGGTCAAAGGGAAGGAAATAATAAAGATTGGGGCAGAAATAAGCAATATAGAATCTAAAAATAACCCCAATAAAACAGATCAAGGAAACCAGCAGCTGGTTCTTTGAAAAAAATAAATAAAATTGATAAACCTCTAGCCAGATTTATCTAGAAAAAAAGAGAAAGAACTCAGATAAATAAAAGCATAAATGAGAGAGGAGAAACAACTAACACCAAATAAATACAAGCATTCATAAGAGTCTATTATGAAAAACTATATGCCAACAGATTTGTCAGCCAATAAGAAAAAAGATAAATACAAAGAAACATACAACCTACCAAAAATGAAACAGGAATAAATAAGAATCTTAAACAGATAGATGACCAACAAAGAAATTGAACTAGCAATAAACAAAAATAAAAACTCCCAAAAAAGTCCAGGGCCAGATGACTTCACAGGGAAATTCTACCAAACATTTAAATAAGAGCTAATACCCATTCTTCTCAAATCAATTAAAAAAATAGAAAAGGAAAGAAACATCCAAATTCATTTTATGAGTCTATGAGTACCCTAATATGAAAACCAAATAAAAACAGTGCTAAGAAAGGTAACTATAGGCCAATATCCCTGATGAACATAGATGCAAAAACTCTCAATACAATACTTGGAAACAGAACCCAATAATACATTAACGAAATGATTCACCATGATCAAGTGGAATTTATTCCTTAGTTACAAGTATGGTTCAACATTGCAGCTCAATAAATGTGATACACCACATTAATATAAAAAAGGATAAGAACCATACAATCCTTTCAATAGATGCCTAAAAAGCCTTTAACAAAGTACATCATCCTTTCATGATAAAAACTCTCAACAAAGTAATGTTAGAAGGAAAATACCTCAAAATAATAAAAAACAATCTATGAAAGCCACACACACATCATGCATATTAGGGAAAAACAGACCTTTGCTTCTAAGGTCAGGAACAAAACAAGGATGTCCCCTCTCACAGTTTTTATTCAACATAGTACTGGGTGTCTTAGCCAGAGCACTCAGACAAGAAAAATAAATAAAAGGCCTCCACATTGATAAAGAAGAAGTAAATCTTTCACTCTTTGCAGATGACATAATAGTATATACAGAAAACCCAAAACACTACACCAAAAACCAACAAGAACTTATAAACGAATTTTGTAAAGTTGCAGGATACAAAATCAATGTAAAAAATCTTTTGCATTTCTACACACCAAGAATAAAGTAGCTGAAAGGGAAATTTAAGAATCAATCCTTTTTAAAGTTGCATCAAAAACCATTAGATATCTGGAAGTAAACATAACCAAAGAGGTGAAAGACCTGTACTCTGAAAACTATAGAACACTGATGAAAGAAGTTGAAGAGAACAAAAAGAAGTGCAACAATATTCCATGCTCATGGATGAGAAGAAAATAAATACTGATAAAATACCTATAATACCCAAAACAATCTACATACTTATTGCAATCCCTATCAAAATACCAACAGTATTTTTCATAGAGTTAGAACAAACAACCTAAAATTTGTGTGGAACCACAGGAGTGCCTGAAGAGCCAAAACAACCTTGAAAAAGAAAAGTAAACTAGAGACATCACAATTCTACTTGAAGTTATAAAGCTGTAGCAACCAAAATAGTATAGAACTGGCACAAAAATATACACATAGATCAATAGAAAAGAATGGAGAACACACAAATGAATCCACACTATATGGTCAATTTATCTTGACAAAGCAGGGAAGGATATCCAATGGAAAACGTCTCTTGAACAAATGGTATTGGGAAGACAGGACAGCAACGTGCAAAGAATGAAACTGAACCACGTTCTTACACCATATATAAAAATATTCAAAATGATTAAAGACCTCAATGTGAGATATGAAACAATTAAATCCTAGAGAAAACAGGCAGTAACCACTTTGACATTGGCTGCAGCAAATTCTTACTAGATATGACTCCTGAAGCAAGGGTAAGAGAAGCAAAAACAAACTATTGAGACTTCATCAAGATTAAAAGCTCCTGCACAGAGAAATAAACAATCAACAAAAATAAAATTCAACCTACAGAATTGGAGAAGATATTTTCAGTGAAATACCTTATAAAGAATGTTTCCAAAATGTATTTTAAAAAATTATAAAACTCAACACCCCCAAAAATGAATAATTCAATTAAAAATGGGCATAAAACTTGAACTGATATTTTTCCAAAGAAGACATATAGATAGCCAAGATGCACATGAATAGAGGCTCATCATCACTTACCATCAGGGTAATACAAATCAAAACTACGATATATCACCTCACATCTATCAAAATGGATAAAATCAACATCACAGGAAACAACAGGCGTTGGCGAGGATGTGGAGACTGGGAAACACTCTTGCACTGTTGGTAGAAATGGAAACTGGTGCAGACACTGGAAAACAGTATGAGGTTGTTCAAAATGTTAAAAATAGAACTACCCCAAAACCTAGTATTTGCACTACTAAGTATTTACCTAAAGAATAAAAAAAATACTAATTCAAAGGGATACAGGCATCCTGATGCTTATAGAAGCATTATCTATAATAGCCAAATTAGGGGCGCCTGGGTGGCGCAGTCGGTTAAGCGTCCGACTTCAGCCAGGTCACGATCTCGCGGTCCGTGAGTTCGAGCCCCGCGTCAGGCTCTGGGCTGATGGCTCAGAGCCTGGAGCCTGTTTCCGATTCTGTGTCTCCCTCTCTCTCTGCCCCTCCCCCGTTCATGCTCTGTCTCTCTCTGTCCCAAAAATAAATAAACATTGAAAAAAAAATTTATAATAGCCAAATTATGGAAATAGCCCCAAGGGTCCATTGACTGATGAATACATAAATAATATGTTATATATGTGTGTGTGTGTATAAATATATATATATATATATATATATATACATATATATGTATGTATATATATATATATATATATATATATATATATTACTCAGCCATAATAAAGAGTGAAATCTTGACATATGCCATGACATGGATGGAGCTAGAGATTATTATGGTAAACGAAATACATTATTCAGAGAAAGTCAAATGCCATATGATTTCAATGGGTGGCTGCATTGAAAGTGGGTGGAAGGATGCATCATATGGGTGACTAAGGTGTGTACTTGCGATGAGCACTGGGTGTTTTATGAAGGTATTGAATCACTATAATATACACCTGAAACTAATATTACACTGCATTTTAACTAACTGGACTTTAAATAGAAACTTTAAAAAATACAAAATTACCTGGATGTAAAAGAAAATACTACTAAACAATAATTTGGTCAATGGAGACCTCAAAATGAGAATAAAAAAGTACATGGAGACAAATGAAAATTAAAACACAATTATCTGAAATCTTTGTGATGAAGCAAAAGTAGTTCTAATATAGAATTTTATAGCAGTGCAGTCCTATCACAAGAAGCAAGGTAAATCTCAAATAAACAACGTAACCTTACACCTATAGGAGCTAGAAAAAGAAGAAACAAAAGTAAAAAACAATACAAGGAAGGAATTATTAAAGAGTAGAGAATAAATAAATAAAATAGAAATTAAAAAGAAAAAAACAAAAACAAACAAAAAAATATCCCACAATAGAACAGGTCAATGAAAACGGGAGCTGGTTCTTTCAAAAGATGAACAAAATTGATAAACTTTCATCCATGCTCATCAACACAGAGAGAGACGGAAAGAGGGAGAGAGAGGGAAAGTCTCAAATAAACAAAATCAGCAAAGAAAAAGAAGAAATAACATTTGACATGACATAAATTAAAAGTATTTATAAGAGAATATTATAAAAATTCATATGCCAACATATTTGACAACCAAGAAGAAATGGATATATTTTTTATCAACCATAACTGAACAAGAAGGAGAGAGAAAATTTGAACAGACTGATTACCAGCAATGAAATAGAATCGATAATCAAAAAACTTCTCACAAACAAATTTCCAGGACCTGCTGTATTCACAGGTGAATTCTACCAAATGTTTATTGAAGAGTTAACACCTATTTTTCACAAACTATTCCAAAAACAGAAGAGGAATAAAAGATTCCAAATACATTTTATCAGGTCAACATTGACCTGACACCAAAACCAGATAATGACACTACAAAGAAAGATAACTACAGACCAACATCTCTGATGAACATAAATGCAAATATCCTCAACAAAATCTTAAGAAATAGAAACTAATAGTACATTAAACAACATCATTCATCAAGATTGAGTGGGGTTTATTCCTAGGATGCAAGGGAGTTTCATTATTTGCAAATCAATCAGTGTGATACATCACATCGACCAGAATGAGGATAAAAACTATATGATCATTTCAATATATGCAGAGAAAGAATTTGGCAAAGTACAATATCCATTCCTGATAAAAACCCTCAACAAAATAAGTTTAGGGGGACCATATCTCAACATAATAAAGGCCACATATGAAAAACTCACAACTAACATCATACTTAATGTTGAAAAACTGACAGCTTTTCCCCTAAGTCTAGAAACAAGACAAGGATGGGCACTCTTGCCACTATTTTTCAGTTCAGTACTGGAATTTTTAGCCACAGCAATCAAACAAGGAAAAGAAAAAAAAAGTCTTCATAATTCATAAGGAATAAATAAAACTTTTAGTTTTTGTAGATGGCATGATACTATAAATAGAAAATCCTAAAGACTCCAAAAACTACTAGAACTGATAAATGAATTCAGTAAAATCTCAGGATAAAAATCAAGGTACATAAATATGCTGTATTCGTATACACTAATAATGAAATATAAGAAAGACATATTAAGCAAACAATATTATTTTAAATTATACCAAGAATATTAAAGTACCTAGGAATAAGTTTAACCCAATAAGTGAAAGACCTGTACTCTGAAAAATATAAAACACTGATAAAAGAAATTGAAGGCACAAAGAAAATGAAAGCTATTTCAAGCTCATGGATTGGAAAAACAAATATCATTAAAATGTTCTTACTACGCCAAATAATCTATATATTTAATGCAATTTCCATGTTATTACCAAAAGCATTTTCACAGAACTGGAAAAAATAATCCTAAAATGAATATGGAACCCCAAAAGACATGAAATAGGCAATGCAATCTTGAAAAAGAAGGTAAAAACTTGGAAGTATCACAATCCAGATTTCAAGATATACTATAAATCTTACAGTTTGTGAGTTCGAGCCCCATGTCAGGCTTTCTGCTGACAGCTTGGAGCCTGGAGCCTGCTTCAGATTCTATGTTTCCCTCTCTCTCTGCCCCTGCTCTTCTCATTCTCTCTCTCTCATTCAAAATTAAATAAACATTAAACAACTCTTAAATATAGAGAACAAACTGTTAGTTTCCAGATGTGAAATGAGTGGATGGATGTATGAACTAGGTGAAAGGGATCAAGAATACACTTATTATGAGCACTGAGTTATGTATACAATTATTGAATCACTATATTGTATCCCTGAAACTAATATAACACTGTATGTTACCTATACTAGAATTAAAACAACAAAAATTAAGTAAAAATTATACTTCCCAAGCACGAAAAAATACCATAGCAAATATTAATGAAACCAGGAGCTGGTTCTTTGAAAAGATATACAAAATTGAGAAACATTTAGCCAGATTCAAAAAAAAAAAAAAAAACAATAATGAATGAATGAATGAAAGAAGGAAGGAAAGAAAAAGAAAAAAAACCTCAAATAATCCAAAATGAAAATGAAGTTACAACTAATAGAGAAATACAAAATATATATGAGAATATTATGAAAAATTAAAAATTAAAATTAAATTAAAGAAAACAGAAACAGTAATCTTTTGGATACTAGCCTTAGCAGCATGTTTATGGAATAAAAATTAAAAATTAACCATTGGGGCTACACAAAAATAAACAGCTTTTGTAGAGCAAAGAAAACCACCCACCAACAAAACAAAAAGATAACTTAGTGAATGGGAGAATATATTTGCAAATGATATATCTCATAAAGGATAAATATCCAAAACACATAAAGTATTTATACAATTCAACACCAAATAACTAACAAACAAACAAATAAACAATCTTCATTAAAAAATGGGCAGTAGGCCTGAATAGACATTTTCCCAAAAATATACAGATAGCCACAGTACATGAAAAGATGCTCAACATCACTGATCATCACAGAAATGCTAATCAAAACCACAATGAGATATCACCCCACATCAGTTTGCATGGGTAGTATCAATATAACAAGAAATAAATTTTGGCAAGGATTTGGACAAAAGGAGACCTTATGCACTATTGGTGAGAATGTAAACTAGTGCAACAACTGTAGTAAATAGTATAGAGGTTCTTCAAATGATTAAAAACAGAATTAGCATATTATCCAGTAAGTCAACTACCATTTACTCAAAGAAATTTAAAACACTAATTTAAAAACATATATATGCTCCTATGTTTATTGCAGCATTATTTATGATAGCCAAGATATAGAAGCAGTCCATGTCCATCCATAAATGAGTAGGTTAATTAGATGTATTATATATATGCAATAGAATATTTCCCAGCCATAGGAAATGAAATCTTGGGGCGCCTGGGTGGCTCAGTCAATTCAGTGCCCAACTCTTGATTTCAGCTCAGGTCATGATCCCAGAGTTGTAGGATTGAGCCCCGTGTTGGGCTCTGTGCTGAGCATGGAGCCTGCATAAGATTCTCTCTCTCTTTCTCCCTCTGTCCGTCTCCCCCACTTATGCTCTCTTTTTCTAAAATAAAATAAAAAAAATCATATCTTGCCATTTGTGACAACATCGATGGACCTAGAGGGCATTATGCTAAGTGAAATAAGTCAGGCAGAGAAAGACAAATAGTATATGATTTTACTTATGCAGAATCTGAAAAACCAAATCCAGGGGCGCATGGGTGGCTCGGTTGATTGTCCAAGTCTTGATTTCAGCTCAGGTCATGATCCCAGGGTCATAATCCCAGGGATCCCGTGTTGGGCCCGGCGCAGAGTGTGTGGAGCCTGCTTGGGATTCTCTCTCTCCTTTTGCCCCTTTTCCCCACTCATGAATTCTCTCTAAACAATAAAAATTTCCCCAAAAAATCCAACAAGCAAAGAAAGAAAGGAACAAAAACAGACTCAAAATACAGATAACAAACTGGTAGTTGCTAGAGGGGAGGTGCGTGGGGTGGTATGCAGAATAAGTGAATGAGGTAGCAACTACATACTTTCAGTTATAAAATAAATATGGCAAAGGTTTGTACATCATAGGGAATACAGTCAATGATATTGTGATAACATTGTATTGTGACAGATGGTAGTCTCTCTTATTGTAATGAGCATTACATAGTATGCAGAATTTTGTAATCACTATGTTGTACACCTGAAACAAATATAGCATTGTATGTCAATTATATGACAATAATATATTTTAAAAATATTGTATATGTATGTAAAATGGAATATTACTCAGACATAAAAACAAAGGAAATCTTGTCATTTGTGACAATATAAAGGTATTATGCTAAGTGAAGTAATTCAGAAAAGACAAATATCGTATGATCTCGTTTGTATATGGAATATAAACACACACACAACACAACACAACAAAACAAAACAAAAGCAACCTTAACTCAGATTCAGAGAACAGTTTGGTGGTTGCCAGAGGTGGGGTGATGGCAGGTGGACAAAATCGATGAAAATGGCCAAAATGTATAAAACTTCCAGTCATAAAAAATATTATGGATATAATGTACTGCATGGTAAATGTAGTTAATACTGTATTCTATATTTGAAAGTTGCTGGGAGATTAAGTCTTACAAGTTATCACACACACACACACACACACACACACACACACACACACATTGTATGTACCATGATGGATATTAACTAGACTTATTGTGGTGATTTTTTTACAATATATACAAATATCAAATCATTATGCTGTAACTGAGACTAATATAATGCTACTTCAATTATGTCAGTTTAAAAACGTATTTAAATTACTAATAATTTTTCCTGTAACAATCACATAATTTAAAAGGTGAAAATAATGCTTAGACTAAACGATTATTTGAATGGGCAAATAATGTAGAAATTACTTTTCTTTTTGACTTTAAAATGATAGTTTCATATTTCAGAAAGAAAAAAAAATCGCAGTAAATAGAACTAAAAGGAAAAGGAAACGTTCCAAAGATTTAATGTACCATTTCTCCATGTACTTAAGTATGTAAAGGGATGAAAACAATAATTAAAACATTTTGCTCTACAAAATAAGTACCATATTGATACTCAGTATTCAGTTAACTTTTTTTCCTTGTTTGTTTGTTTTCCCTGGAAAAATTCTGGCTTCCTCTATTTCTTCAGTCTTTTAGGTGCAAGGAATACATTTTTTGGTTGACTTTATTTATTGTTATTTTATTTAAATTTTAGTTAGTTAACATACAGTGCAATATTGGTTTCAGTAGAATTGAGTGATTCATCACTTACATGCAACACCCAATGCTCATCACAAGTGCCCTCTTTAACACCGATCACCCATCTAGCACATCTTCCACCCCCTGCCTCCATTAACCTTCATTTTATTTTCTATAATTAAGAGTCCTTGTGGTTTGTTTCCCTCTTTTTTTCTCCCCTTCCCAGGTGTTTATCTGTTTCACTTGTTAAATTCCAAATATGAGTAAAATCTTATGATATTTTTCTTTCTTTGACCTATTTTGCTTAGCATAATGCATTCTAGCTCCATCCATGTAATTGCAAATGTCAAGTTTTCATTATTTTCAATTGCTGAGTAATATTCCATTGCACATATATACCACATCTTCTATCCATTTATCAGTCAATGGACATTTGGACTGTCTCCATATTTTGGCTATTAACGATAATGTTACGATAAAAATTGGATGAATGCACCCCTTCAAATCTGTGTTTTTGTATCTTTTGGGTAAATACTTAATAGTGCAATTGCTGAATTGTATGCTAGTCCCGTTTTTAGCTTTTTGAGGAATCTCCATACTTTTCTCCAGATTGGCTACACCAGTTTGCATTCCTACCAATAGTTCAAGAAGGTTCCCCTTTCTCTGCATCCTTGCCAACACCTGTCATTTCTTGTGTTGTTAATTTTAGCCATTCTGACAGGTGTAAGGTGCTTTCTCATTATGGTTTTCATTTGTATTTCCTTAATCATGAGTGATGTATAACGTCTTTTCATGTGTCTGTTAGCCATCTAGAGGCCTTCTTTGGAAAAATGTCTATATGTCTTCTGTTCATTTCTTCACTGGGTTGTTTGATTTTTGGTATTGAATTTGATAAGTTTTTTATAGATTTATCAGATATGTTGTTTGCAAATATCTTCTCCCCTTGTGTAAATTGCCTTTTAGTTTTGTTGATTGGCTTCTTTGTTTTGCAGAAGCATTTTATCTTGATTAAGTCCCCATAGTTTATGCTTGCTTTTGTGTCCCTTGTTTTGTTGACATGTCTAGTAAGAAGTTGCTTTGGCTGAGGTCAAAGAGGTTGGTTTCTGTGTTCTCCTCTAGGATTTTGATGGATTCTTGTCTCACAGCTAGGTCTTTTATCCATTTTGAATTTATTTTAGTGTATGGTGTAAGAAAGTGGTCCAATTTCATTCTTCTGCATGTCACCATCTAATTTTCCAAACACCATTTGCTGAAGAGACTGTCTTTTTTTCCATTGGATATATTTTCCTGCTTTGTCAAACATTAGTTCATCATATCATTGTGGGTCCATTTTTTTTTGTTTTCTATCCTGTTCCATTAATCAGAAGACCAGCACAGGCAGCACTTTGCATGCACCAAGCCTATTATCACAGAGTGATAATACCATCACCTGTAGATCTGATGGAAATAGGCAGAGATTTACTTTTTTGTTCTTCTTTGGAATCAGGCTTATAGTTCTTTTTTGTTGTTGTTAGTTTGCTTTTTCATTTCCTTTTCTCTTTTTTTTGATCAGGCTTTTACTTCTTTTCTTTCTTTTTCTTTGGTATCAGGCTTATAGTTTTGTAATTGTCTGCTTTTTCTTTTTTGTGTTTTTGTTGTTAATTTTCATTTTCTCATTTTTTTTCGATCTGGCTTTTTTTTTTTTACTTTTTTCCCCATGATTATTCTAACAAATGAATCAAAACACACCTAGTTAAAGTTCCAAACACTCCCCACTGCAAGCAAGAAAGAGCTCTTCAGAGGACTAACCAGTGGGAAAGAGCAGCCAAAACACAACAGCAGAATTCACACAGCCTACACAAGAAACACTTCCTGAAGTGCTAGGCCCTGGACAGCGTATGACCACTTTTTAATGTAGCTTTACTCTCAGGTGCAGAAAACATAACAGACGTTCAAAACTTGCAGAGACAGAAAATTAGCCAAATTAGCCAAAATATGGAGAGATTCCCCCCTCCCCCACCACCACCAAAAAAAAAAAAAAAAAAAGGTCAAGAAGAAATCACAGGCAAGGACTTGCTCAAAACAGATATAAGTGCTATATCTGAACAGGAATTTAGAACAAGAATCATAAGGCTACTATCTGGGCTTGACAAAAAGCATTGAAGACACCAGAGAAACCCATGATGCAGAGATAGAATACCTAAGAACTAGTCAGGCTGAAATGAAAAATGCTATATCTGAGATGCAAACCTGACTAGTTATAGTCACAATGAGGATTGAAGAAATGAGGAGAGAATAGGTGATATAGAAGATAAAATTGTGGAAAATAATGAAGCTGAAAAGAAGAGGGAAAGAAAACTATAAGAACATGAAGGTCGACTTAGGAACCTCAGTAATTGCAAAAAGAAAAATATTACCCACATCATAGGAGTCCCAGAAGAGGAACAGGTGGAAAGGGGGACAAAGGTTTACTTGAACGAATTATAGCTGAAAACTTCCCTAATCAAGGAAGGAACCAGGTATTTAAGTCTAAGAGGCACAGAGAATCCCCCTCAAAATAAACAAAAGAGGTCAACACCATGACGTATCATAGTGAACTTACAAAATACAAAGATATGGAGAAAATTCTGGAAGCATCTAGGGACATAAGGTTCTTAACGTACAAGGGTACACACATAAGCTTAGCAGCAGACCTGTCCACTGAAACTTTGCAGGCTACAAGGGAGTTGCAAGAAATCTTCAATGAGCTGAATAGTAAGGATATTCAGCCAAGAATTATTTATCCAAAAAGGCTGGTTGGCTTTAAAACAATGTATTAATTAGTTGCATTCATTTCTTGCTGAAGTTTTTCACTGTTTATAAGTGCTCATTATTTCCTGCAAATGGGGAGTGCATAATATTCAGGAAAATGTAATTATTTACATGAAATATATTGATATTAAGCATCCCCATTTTAGAAACAATATAAAAGGGGAAGGCTTTTGTTTAATATAACTCAGAAATGTGTTACTTATGAAGTAGAGAATCAACATGGTTCATTCCTGTACTTATTCTTAGAGAACTCATTTTCGAAAACCCATTGGTAAAAATGGTAAACTAAATAATTACCTAACTATTGGGGCACCTGGGTGGCTCAGTTGGTTGAGTGTCCAACTTCAGCTCAGGTCATGATCTCACGGTTCATACGTTTGAGCCCCACATCAGGCTCTGTGCTGACAGCTTAGAGCCTGGAGCCTGCTTCAAATTCTGTGTCTCCCTCTGTCTCTGCTCCTCCCCCACTTATGCTGTCTCTCTCTCCTTCAAAAATAAATAAAAACATTTTTTAAAAAATTATAATTACCTAACAATTGATATTACTTGGAAATTTATATTTCTGAAATAAATTAAATTATATCTTAATTTTCCCTTATGATCCATTGACCATTGAAAGAATCAGATTTTGCTGCTAAAAAGAAAAAAAAAACATGAATCCTTAATAACTTTCAGTTTTTGTTATTTTAATACAAAGCATGGAAGAGATAATTAAAACAAAGAAAATAAAGTCAGGAAACAGGCAGATGACTATAGAGAAGAAATACCTTTCCTATGTCTAAAATGCAGTGATAATGGCATTTTAAAAAGTCTGTCCAACTTAAATTCTTTTGAGCATTTAATGTTGATGACACAGAAATGGTAAATTGTTAGGAATTTTTATTTGTCTTTTATTTTATAGCCCACCTAGATATTGCCTAACCTAGAAGTTAGGTTTTTAGCTTGTTAAAATATTTGTCATATCTCAGTGGGGTAAGAATTTTATTATTGTATAATGCAGAATAAGAGAGTGCTGTATTTTTATGTGGTCAATAATAGATGGGTGTATTTTAAAAAGATCACAAATGAATAAGATTTAAGTTTCATGTCTTGGACATTGTCTTATGGTTACTCTTTTAGCTGTACCTCTATAATAAAATTTACTACGCAGGAGTGGCTCAGTTGGTTAAGCTTCCAACTTCAGCTCAGGTCATGATCTCACGGTTCATGAGTTCCAGTCCTGCATCAGGCTCTCTAATGTCTGCACAAAGCCTGCTTCAGATCCTCTGTCTCCCTCTCTCTCTCTCTCTCTCTGCCCCTCCCCTGCTCACCCTCTCACTTTCAAAAATAAACATTACATATATATTATACTTAAAAATTTTAAAGCAAGCTACAAACTCAGAGTTTGAAGAAAAATCAAGTTATTGGGAGTGTGATGATGAGTTTTGTGTCAACCTTGCAAGGGGCTATAATATCCAGTTGCTTAATCAAGCAGTAAGCTATATGTTACTGTAAACATATTTTGTAATGTGGTTAACATTTATGATCAGTTTACCACACGTAATAGAGATTACCCTGGATAATGTGGATGGACCATATCCACTCATTTAAAAGGACATGAGAACAAAATCAAAGGTGAGGCACCTGAGTGGCTAGTTTGTTAAGCGTCTGACTTTGGCTCAGGTGATGATATCACAGTTTGTGGGTTTGAGCCCCACATTGTGCTTTGTGCTGACAGCTCAGAGCCTAGAGCTTGCTTCAGATTCTGTGTCTCCCTCTCTTCCTTCCCCTTCCCTGCTTACACTCTGTCTCTGTCTCAAAAATAAATAAACATTGAAACATTTTTTTAAACAAAAGAACAAAATCAGGTTTCCCAAAGAAGAAATTATGTCTCAAATCTGCACCTTCAACTCATGTCTGAATTTCCAGTCAGCATTCCAGCCCTACATATTTCAAACTTCCCAATCTCTACAACTGTATGAACCAGTTCCTTGAAATCAATCTCTTTCTCTGTCTATCTCTGTTTCTGTCTACCACTCTATTTCTCTCTCTCTCTCTCTCTCTCTCTCTATATATATATATATATATATATATATACATATATATATATATATATATATATACATATATATATATATATATACATATATATATATATATCCAATATGTATCCTAATATCCAATATATATCCTATATATGTATATATGTGTGTATGTGTGTTCATCTCCTCTGGAGAACCCTGAGTGATTGATGCAGTTGGTTTTAAATTCTAAAAGCTCTTAGTTTGTCTACTCACAAATATCCATGGTACTAAGTATGCCATGGTTCAGATCTAATGAATATGCAAAGGGTTACTAAAGTGCAAGCAATGGCAGTCACCCAACAAAATCTCAGACTTAGGAAGTCATCTTAGCCTCAGTCCTTGGTTCGGTCTTTTTTAATTAGGGTGATGTCCTAGTTAAGTATTATATATGGTAACAAGCAAATCTCTCAATCTAAATAATTTTTAAACAATTTCTCCCTCACATCAGATGAGGAGGCTCTCTAATTAAGTTCTCTTTCAAGCTTTGCCTCTAAGACTTTCTTTCCATCTCATAGCTCCATCCATTCTGATTATTGCATGGAACATTTCATAAGATATTAGTAACATTGTCTCAGCCTAACTGTAAGGGAGTCAGAGGGACACAGTCTTCTTGTGCCAAGAAAAAATGACACAGATTTGTGAGCATTTAACCAGTTTCTGTATAATAATTTATCAGTTTTGGGATGGAGAAAAGTTGGAGGGGCATAGAAACATGGCTATTTGAAAAACAGAATCCTTTAATTTCCAAACTAATTGAAAGCCTTTGAAGTCAGCACACTAGAGGGTATTGTGACTGATTTTGTGTGTATGTGTGTGTGTTCACTAGGTTGTGGACAGGCTGCCACCACTTCAATCTATGCATGCTTCTGAAAGAGAAAAAAGATAAAATCAAAGCAAAGACAAGCAATTGATTGGGTTTATTAAAGAAAAACCAATTGGACCACATAAATATAGATGGTGCATAATTTTTTAGGCTATATTTAAAATGTATGCATCAAAGTAAGTCAAAGGAGGTATCATAATTTTAAAGATTTTAATGTTTTTTTTTTTACTTTTTTCAGTTTTATTGTGAAATAATTGGCATACATCGCTATATAAGTTTAAGAGATGCAGCATGATGGTTTGGTCTACATGTATTGTGCAATGATTACAATAGGAAGAGCTCAACTCTATCTTCTCATATCAACACAATAAAAAAGAAAGAAGAAACCCTAAAGGAAAAATAATATTTTCTTTGTGATTAAAACTGAGAATTGACTCCCTTGACAACTTTCCTATTTACTGTAATGCATTGTTAGCTATAGTAATTATGTTACGCATTATATCCCTATAAGTAATATGTATTATAACTGGAAATTTGTACTTTTTGAACCCCCTTCTTCCAATACCCCTCACCCATCTTCACCTCTGATAGCCAAAACTCTGACCTCTTTTCCTACGAATTGCTTTTTAGATTCCACATATAAGTGACATCGTACAGTATTTGTCTTTCTGAATGACTTATATTACTTAGCATAATGATTTTAAGGTCCATTCATTTTTTTACAAATGATTGGATTTCCTCATTGTTTATGTCTGAATAATATCTCATTATATATGTATTTATACATATACTAAAACACTAAATTTTTTTACCCATTCATTCATCAATGGACTCTTAGGTCCCATGTCTTAGCTTTATAAATAATGTTACTGTGAACATGGGGAGTGCAAATATATTTTCAAGTTAGTGTTTTCATTTCCTTTGGATCTATTCCTAGGAGTGGAATTGCAGGATCATATGGTAGCTCTATTTCTATTTTTTGGAGGATCCTCCATACTGTTTTCCATACTGGCTGTACAAATTTATGATCCCACCACAAGTGCACAAGTGTTCCCTTTTTCCCACATTCATACCAGCATTTGTTAGCACTTCTCTTTTTGGTGTAAACAAATTTTAGACAAAATCCATCAACATGTTCCCTGTTTTTTTGGGGGGTGGGTTGCCATTGTTTGAAATACCTTTTTCTATCTCTTCACTGTTAGTTTTTTCATGTATTTAAATCTAAATTGCATTTTTGCAGGTAACATATTGATGGATTTTGTTTTTTATACATTCAGCCATTGTGTGACTTGAGATTGGATAATTTATTCTCTTTACTTTTAAAGTAATTATTGGTAGATAATGTTTACTTGCTATTTTGCTATTTGTTTTCTGGTTGTTTTGTAGCTCCACTGTTTCTGATTCTTACCCTGTTGTCTTGTGGTCCTTTGCATGTGTCTTGATATCTTTTGGTATGCTTACCATTCTTTATTGTTTCCTTTTGTGTAATTACTATAAGATCTTCCCTTTTGGTTACCATGAGGCTTATGCAAAATACCTTAAATTTATAACACCCTATTTTAAACTGGTAATAATTTCAAAATTATTTGTATACTTACACTTTAACTTCTTCCCTCCCCCTCACATTTTAGAACATTGTTCGAATTTACATATTTTTTAAATTATGTAACTAATAGCAGATTATTTTACTTATTGTTATTTTTGCTTTCATATTTATAAATTTTCACCTAGATTTTAATTGTTAGGCACCATTATTACCATAAAGCAAAATCTATGACTATATATTTACTTTTATCAGTGAGTTTAAACTACCTTTTTTGTATTTTTTTAAATGTTTATTTGAGAGAGAGAAAGAAAGAATGAGAGTGGAGGAGGGGCAGAGAGAAAAGGAGACAAAGGATCATAACCAGACTCCAGGCTTTCAGCTGTCAGCACCTAGCATGGTGTGGGGCTTGAACCCATGAGCAATGAGATCATGATCTTAGCCAAAGTCAGAATCTCAATCCGCTAAGCCACCCAGGAGCCCCTACCTTTTAGTGTTTTTGTGATGTTAATTATTTTACTTCCACTCAAAAAATTCCCTTTAGCATTTTTTATAAGGCAGGTCAGGAAGTAACAAACTATCTCAGGGTTGTTTGTTCAGGGAAGTATTCTACCTTTGCTTTTGAAGGACAGCTTTGTCAGATACAGAAATCTTAGCTGACAGTTATTTTTCTTTCAATATTTTTAATATCTCTTCCCATTCTCTCATAGTCTGAGTTTTTGGATTTTTTTTTCATTTCTTTTCTTTTTAGAAACTCACTAATAGTCTGTCTTCTGGGTTTCCCTTGTATGTAACTTCTCTCTTTCCTTTTTATGTTTTGAAATTATTTCTTTGTCTTTAACTTTGAAAATTTAACTATAATATTTCTTGTAGCCCTATTTGAGTTAAACGTATTTAGGATCCTTTGGGGGGTCTCATGGATCTGATGTCATTTTCTTTCCCTATGTTCAGGAAGTTTTCAGCCATTGTTCCTTTAAATATACTCTCTATTCCTTTCTTTTATTCTTCTCCTTCTGTAATTTTCATAATGCAAATTGTTGTTTATTTTCATGTGTTCCATAATTCTTTTTTAACTTTTCTTTTTCTTTCTTTCTTTCTTTCTTTCTTTCTTTCTTTCTTTCTTTCTCTTTCTTCTTTCTTTCTTTCTCTTTCTTTCTTCTTTCTTTCTTTCTTTCTTTCTTTCTTTCTTTCTTTCTTTCTTTCTTTTATTCATTGCTTTGTTTTTGTGACCTGGGAAATTTCCAATGCTCTATCCTTCAAGTCTCTGATTCTTTCTTCTGCATGGCCAAGTCTACTTTTAAAACTCTATTGAGTTCAATTCATTTACTGTATTTTTCAACTCTAGGATTTCTGGCTAGTTATTTTTGATGTTGCTACTTCCTTGTAAAACCTCATTTTGTTTATGCATTTTTTTTAAGTTTATTTATTTTGAGAAGGAGAGAGTAAGCATGAGTGGGGATGGCCAGAGACAGAGAGGGAGAGAGAGAATCCCAAACAATCTTCGTAATCTCAGTGCACGGAGCCTGACATGGGGTCAATCTCACAAACCATGAAATCATGACCTGGGCCAAAATCGAGAGTCTGGCATTTTACCAACTGAGCCACCCAGGTGCCCCTATGCATTATTTTTTAAATTTAATTTAGTTGTCTGTTTTTTGTTGTAGTTCACTAAAATTCCTTGAGGATTACCTTAAATTATTTTTTCTTACAGTTTGTAGATCCCCATATTTTTTATGGTCAGTTATTGAATCTTTATTAATTTACTTTGGTGATGTCATGTTTATCTGAATTTTCATGCTCCTTGATTCCTTATGTTGGTATCTGTGTATTTGAGTAATGAGGTTCCTCTTTCAGATGTTACAAGTTTGCTTTGTCAGGGACAATTCTTCACCAGTCAGTTCAGTTTGATTTTCTGTATTTGTCTCATAGTAATGTCTTTGAGGACTTGGGTTTTGCTATTATGGTCTAATTTGGGCCAAGGCAATGGTTTGAGCTCTGAGGACATGGGTATGGGGTGTGCCACCAGCTGAGAACAGTTGCATTGGACTGATGGCTTCATTCCATACACAAGTTACGCTGTAGCATGGCCTCCATAGTTTCCTAAATTCTCTGGTAAGGCTTACTAGATGGTCAGTACTGAGTACTATATTTAGTAGTAGATTGGACTATGAATTAGCTTTCCTGCCCTCACAGGGCAGCAGGCCAGGGCCCATAGTTTGTTTAGCTTGTTGTTTGGGGCCTCATAATAGGCTTCAGTGTTCACTGGATTCCCTGGTCAGGTGAGGCCACAAATTTTACTCTGCAGATGGGGAATCCATAGGCAATGTTCTCAGTTCAAGTGCCACTGAAAATAGGGCTTTAAAAATTATTTATTTATTTATTTTAAGAGAGAAGAAAACAAGTAGGGAACAGGGAGAGAGAGAATCCCAAGTAGGCTAAGTGCATCACTTATTTTTCTAATTGTCCCCTCATACTCCTTGATTTTTTTTATCTCTCTTTTTCTCAGCTTCTTCTTTTTCCCTAATTTTATCTTCTAGTTCACCTGTTCTCTCCTCTGCCTCTTCAATCTGAGCCATGGTTGTCTCCATTTTATTTTTCAGATCATTAATAGCATTTTTATCTCCTCTTGGCTGTTCCTTAGTCCCTTGGTCTCTGTAGCAAGAGATTCTCTGCTGTTCTTTATACTGTTTTCAAGCCCAGCGATTAATTTTGTGACTATTATTCTAAATTCACTTTCTGTTATATTTTTAAATCGTTTTTGAACAGTTCATTAGCTGTCGTTATTTCCAGGACTTTTTTTGAGGGGAATTCTTCCCTTTCGTTATTTTGTATAGTCCCTGGAGTGTGTGGGACTGCAGGGCACTTCCCCTGTGCTGTCTTGAATAACTTGTGTTGGTGGGTGGGACCGCAGTCAGATCTGATGTCAGACCCCAGCCCACCACTGGGGCCACAGTCAGACTGGTGTGTGCCTTCTTTTTCCCTCTCCTAGGGGTGGGATTCACAGTGGGGTTGCATAGACCATCTCTACTACTTGCACACTGTCAGGTTTGTGGTGCTGGGGATCTGGCATATTAGCTGGGGTGAATAGGCAAGGTGCACAGGGGTGTGAGGGGCAGGCTCAGCTCGCTTTTCCTTCGGAGATCCGCTTCAGGAGGGGCCCTGCGGCACCAGGAGGGAGTCAGACCCACCTGAGGGATGGATCCGCAGAAGCACAGCGTTGGGTGTTTGCGTGGTGCAAGCAAGTTCCCTGTCAGGAACTGGTTCCCTTTGGGATTTTGGCTGGGGGATGGGCGAGGGAGATGGCGTTGGTAAGCACCTTTCTTCCCCGCCAAGCTGAGCTCTGTTTCCAGGGTTCAACAACTCTCCCTCCCGTTGTCCTCCAGCCCTCCCGTTCTCCGAGCAGAGATGTTAACTTTTAACCTTCCAGATGTTAAGTCCCGCTTGCTGTCCGAATACACTCTGTCCGGCCCCTCTGCTTTTGCCAGCCAGACTCGGGGGCTCTATTTTGCCGGTGGGCCACCCCTCTGCCCCGGCTCCCTCCTGCCAGTCCATGTAGTGCGCACCACCTCTCCGCCCTTCCTACCCTCTTCAGTGGACCTCTCATCTAAGCTTGCCTCTGGAGAATCCGTTCTTCTAGTCTTCTGGAGATTTTCTGGGTTATTTAGGCAGGTGTGGATGGAATCTAAGTGATCCACAGGACGCAGTGAGCTCAGCGTCCTCCTACGCTGCCATCTTTCTCAGCTCATAGTTCTCAGATTATTAACTCTTAACTGCTTGGTAGTAATCACCCGTGATATCATCTGGTTTTAGAGTTTTATTTTTTGGTATGTTTTTTGATTACTGATTACATTTTTTTAATAGTGATCAGTCTGTTCAAATTTTCTATTTCTTCTTACTACAGTTTGGGAGATTGTGTATGTCTAGGAATTTATCCATTTCTTCTAAGCTCCCCAATTTGTTGGCATATATATATTTTTAAATATAATTTATTGCCAAACTGGTTTCCATACAACACCCAGTGCTCTCCCAACAAGTGCCCTCCTCCATGCCAAACACCCACTTTGCCCTCTCCCGCCCCCAACAACCCTCAGTTTGTTCTCAGTATTTAAGATTCTCTTATGGTTTGCTTCCCTCCCTCTCTGTAATTTTTCCCCCTTCCCCTCCACCATGGTCTTCTCTCAAGTTTCTCAAGATCCACATATAAGTGAAAATATATGGTATCTGTCTTTCTCTGCCTGACTTATTTCACTTAGCATAATACCCTCCATTTCCATCCACGTTACTGCAAATGGTCAGATTTCATTCTTACTCATTGTCAAGTAGTATCCCATTGTATATATAAACCGCATCCTCTTTATCCATTTCATCAGTTAATGGACATTTAGGTTCCTCCCATAATTTGGCTATTGTTGAAAGTACTTCTATAAATATTGGGGGTACATGTTCCATATGCATCAACAATCCTGTATACCTTGGGTAGATTCCTAGTAGTGTTATTGCTGGGTCATAGAGTAGTTCTAATTTTAATTTTTTGAGGAACCTCCACACTGTTTTCCAGAATGGCAGAACCAGTTTGCATTCCCACCAGCAGTGCAAGAGGGTTCCTGTTTCTCCACATCCTCACCAGCATCTGTAGTCTCCTGATTTGTTCATTTTAGCCACCCTGAATGGTGTGAGGTGGTATCTCAGTGTGGTTTTGATTTGTATTTCCCTGATGATGAGTGACATTGAACATGTTTTCATGTGTATGTTGGCCATCTGGATGTCTTCTATGGGAAAGTGTCTATTCGTTTCTTCTGTCCATTTCTTCACTGGGTTATTTGTTTTTCACGCGTGGAATTCGGTAAGTTCCTTATAGATTTTAGATACTAGCCTTTTATCCGATACGCCATTTGCAAATATCCTTTCCCATTCTGTCAGTTGCCTCTTAGTTTTGTTAATTGTTTCCGTTGCAGTGCACAAGCTTTCTATCTTGATGAGGTCCCAATAGTTCATTTTTGCTTTTAATTCCCTTGCCTTTGGAGATGTGTTGAGTAAGAAATTGCTGTGGCTGAGGCCAAAGAGGTTTTTTCCTGCTTTCTCCTCTAGGGTTTTGATGGCTTCCTGTCTCACATTCAGGTACTACATCCATTTTGAGTTTATTTTTGGGTATAGTGTAAGAAAGAGGTTTAGTTTCATTTGTCTGCATGTTGCTGTCCAGTTTTTTGAGCACCATTGGTTAAAGAGAGTGTCTTTGTTCCATTGGATACTCTTTCCTCTTTTGTCAAAGATTAGTTGGCCGTATATTTGTGGTCCAATTCTGGAGTCTCTATTCTATTCCATTAGTCTATGTGTCTGTTTTTGTGCCAATACCATGCTGTCTTGATGATTACAGGCTAAAGTCTGGGATTGTGATGCCTCCTGCTTTGGTTTTCTTCTTCAATATCACTTTGGATATTCAGGGTCTTTCGCGGTTCCATACAAATTTTAAGGATGTTTGTTCTAACTTTTAGGAGAATGTTCATGCAATTTTAATTGGTATTGCATTGAATGTGTAGACTGCTTTGGGTAGTACTGATATTTTAACAATATTTATTCTTCCAATCCATGAGCATGGAATGTTTTGTCATTTCTTTGTATCTTCTTCAATTTCCTTCATAAGCTTTCCATAGTTTTCAGCATATGGATCTTTTACATCTTTCCTTAAGTTTATACCTAGATATTTTATGGTTCTTGGTGCAATTGTGAAGGTGATCAGTTTCTTTATTTCTCTTTGCATTGCTTCATCATTGGTGTATAAAAATGCAAATGATTTCAGTCCATTAATTTTGTACCCTGCGACTTTGCTGAATTCATGTATCAGTTCTAGCAGCCTTTTGATGGAGTGTGTCAGGTTTTCCATGTAAAGTATCATGTCGTCTGCGAAAACTGAAATTTTGACTTCATCTTTGCCAATTTTGATGCCTTTGATTTCATTTTGTTGTCTGCTGATGCTAGAACTTCCAAGACTATGTTAAAAAACAGTGGTGAGAGTGGAAATCCCTGCCATGTTCCTGACCTCAGGGGGAAAGCTCTCAGATTTTCCCCATTGAGGATGATATTATCTGTGGGCTTTTCATAAATGGCTTCTGTGATGATTAAGTACGTTCCTTCTATCCAAAGTTTCTTGAGGGTTTTCATCAAGAAACGATGCTGTGTTTTTTCAAATGCTTTTTTTGCATCTATTGACAGGACCGTATGGTTCTTATCTTTTCTTTTACTAATGTTATGTATCACATTGATTGATTTGCGAATATTGAACTAACCCTGCAGCCCAGCAACAATGGCCCTGAATGATACATTGGACCAGATGGACTTGACAGATATATTTAGAACTCTACAACCCAAAGCAGCAGAATATACTTTCTTCTCAAGTGCACATGGGACATTATCCAAGATAAATCACACACTGGGTCACAAAACAGCCATTCATAAGTATAAAAGAATTGAGATCATACCATGCACACTTTCAGTTAACAATGCTATGAAACTTGAAATGAACCATAGGAGAAAGTATGGAAAACCTCCAAAAGCTTGGAGGCTAAAGAACATCCTACTAAAGAACAAATAGGTCAACTAGGCAATTAGAGAAAAAACAAAAGATATATGGAAAGAAATGAAAATGAAAATGCAACAATCCAAACCCTTTGGGATGCAGCAAAGGCAGTCCTAAGAGGAAAATACATTGCAATCGAGGCCTATCTCAAGAAACAAGAAAAATCCCAAATACAAATTTAACAGCACATCTAAAGAAACTAGAATCAGAACAGCAAAGACACCCCAAACCCAGCAAAGAAGAGAAATAATAAATATCAAGCAGAAATAGACAATGCAGAATAAAAAAAAAAAAGAACAGATAAATGAAACCAAGAGTTGGTTTTTTGAAAAAATAAGCAAAATTGATAAACCTCTAGCCTGGCTTCTCAAAAAGAAGAGAGATGACCCAAATAGATAAAATCATGAAAGAAAATGGATTTATTACAAACAATCCCTCAGAAGTACAAGAAATTATCAGGGAATACTATTAAAAATTATATGCCAACAAACTAGACAACCTGGAAGAAATGGACACATTCCTAAACACCCACACACTACCAAAACTCAAACGGGAAGAAATAGAAAATTTGAACAGACGCATAACAATGGAAGAAATTGAATCAGTCATCAAAAATCTCCCAAAAAATATGAGTCCTGGATCAGATGGGTTCCCTGGGGAATTCTACCAGACATTTAAAGCAGAGTTGATACCTATCTTTTTCAAGCTGTTCCAAAAAATAAAAATGGAAGGAAAACCTCCAGACTTACTTGGGTAAGCCAGAATTACTTGGGTTCCCAAACCAGGCAGAGAGTCAGCAAAAAAAGAGAACCACAGGCCAATATCCCTGATGAATATGGACGCAAAAATTCTCAATACGGTACTAGCAAATCAAATTTACCAGAATATAAAAAGAATTATTCACCATGATCATGAGGCATATAATTTTTATAGCATTCTCTTTTTTATTTCTGTATTGTCAGTTGTTACTTTTCCTCTTAAATTCTGATTTCCTTTATTTAGATATTTTATCTTTTTTTCTTGATGAGTCTGGTTAAGTGGTTACCAATTTTGTTCCTCTTTTCAAAGAGCTAACTCTTGGTTTCGTCGTTTTTATTTTTTAATTTTTTAGTATCTATGTTATTTATTTCTTCTTTGATCTTTAGTATTTTCTTCTACTCGCCTTAAGCTTTGTCTTTTTTCTTTTTCTATTCCTTTTCATGTAAATTTAGATTATTTTAGCTTTTTTTTTTGAGGTGTTTCTGTATTGCTTTAAATTTCCCACTTAGTCCTGCTTTCACTGCATCCAAAAGATCTTAGACTGTTGTGCTTTCGTTGTCACTTGTCTCCATGTATATTTCAATTTCTTCTTTAATTTCTTTTTGATCCATTGGTTGTTTAGCATTATTATGTTTAACCTCCACGTTTGTTTTATGCCAGCTTTTTTTTCCTTGTGATTGATTTCTAGTTTCATATTGTTTTGGTCAGTAAAGATTCATGGTATGATTTCAAACTCCTTAAATTTAGTGACACTTGTTTTGTGGCATAACATGTGATCTATCCTCAATAATATTCCATGTGCACTTGAATGTGCATTTTGTTGTTTTTAGATGGAATGTTTTATATATATCTGTTATGTTTGTCTAGTCTAATGTGTCATATGAAGACACTGTTTTCTTATTGATTTTCTGCCTGCATGATTTATCCATTGATGTAATTGCGGCAAGTCGTTTAGTATTATCATATTACAATCAAATTCTCTCTTTGTGTTCATTAGCATTTTATTTGTCTGTTTAGGTGCTGTAGTATTCGATGGATATCTACAACTGTTATTTTTTCTTGTTGGATTGATCTCTGTACCATTATGTAATGTCCTTCTTTGTCTCTTGTTGCAGGCTGCTTAAATGTCTATTTTCTCTGATATAAGGATAGCTATGCTGGCTTTTTATTCACTTTATTTTGCATGACAATTTTTTTTTTCATTCCTTCACTTTCAGTCTGTATGTCTTGAGATGGGTCTCTTGTAGATAGTATATAGGAGGGGTTTGTTTTTCCACCCATTTGCCACTCTGTGTCTTTTGACTAGAGCATTTATTCCATTTACATTTAAAATAATTATTGATAGGTATGTACTTATTGCCATTTGTTATTTGTTTTTTAGTTGGTTTTGTAGTTCTCTCTTTCTTCTTTTGTTGTCTTTCTTTGTGATTGATGAATTTCTGTAGTGTTATCCTTTGATTTCTTTTTTTTTTCTTTTTGTTTATTATAATTTTGGTGTTTGTGTTTCCCATGAAGTTCATATGTAATATCCGAAGGATATAGTACTCTATAGTAAGTTGATTGTTATTTAAATTCAAGCACATTCTTAAAAATTATTTTTTGGGAGACGCAGGGAAGATGGCGGTGTAGGAGGACACTGGGCTCACCGCGCATACTGCTGATCACTTAGATTCCACCTACACCTGCCTAACTAACCCAGAAAACCGCTAGAGGATTAGCAGAATGGAGTCTCCGGAGCCAAGCGCAGACGAGAGGCCCACAGAAGAGGGTAGGAAAGGCAGCGAGGCGGTGCGCGCCCCATGGACTGGCGGGAGGGAGCCGGGGCAGAGGGGCAGACTGCCAGCCAAGCAGAGCCCCCCGAGTCTGGCTGGCAAAAGCGGAGGGGCTGGACAGACTGTGTTCTGACAGCAAGCGCAACTTAGCGTCTGGGAGGTCATAAGTTAACAGCTCTGCTCAGAAAGCGGGAAGGCTGGAGGACAAAGGGAGGGAGAGTTGCTGAGCCCCCGGAGGACAGAGCTCAGCTTGGCCGGAACAAAGGCGCTCGCCAGCGCCATCTCCCTCGCCAATCCCCCAGCCAAAATCCTGAAGGGAAACAGTTCCTGCCAGGGAACTTGCTCGCTCCTCGCAAACACCCAACTCTATGCTTCTGTGGAGCCAAACCTCCGGCAGCGGATCTGACTCCCTCCTGCTGCCACAGGGCCCCTCCTGAAGTGGATCACTTAAGGAGAAGCTAGCTAAGCCTGACCCTTCTGCCCCTGTGCACCTTGCCTACCCACCCCAGCTAATACGCCAGATCCCCAGCACCACATGCCTGGAAGTGTGCAAGTAGCCCAAACGGCCACAGACCCCACAGTGAATCCCGCCCCTAGAAGAGGGGAAGAGAAGACACACACCAGTCTGACTGTGGCCCCAGCAGTGGGCTGGGGGCAGACATCAGGTCTGACTGCGACTCCGCCCACCAACTCCAGTTATACACCACAGCACAGGGGAAGTGCCCTGCAGGTCCTCACCACTCCAAGGACTATCCAAAATGACCAAATGGAAGAATTCCCCTCAAAAGAATCTCCAGGAAATAACAACAGCTAATGAACTGATCAAAAAGGATTTAAATAATATAACAGAAAGTGAATTTAGAATAATAGTCATAAAATTAATCGCTGGGCTTGAAAACAGTATAGAGGACAGCAGAGAATCTCTTGCTACAGAGATCAAGGGACTAAGGAACAGTCACGAGGAGCTGAAAAACGCTTTAAACGAAATGCAAAACAAAATGGAAACCACCACGGCTCGGATTGAAGAGGCAGAGGAGAGAATAGGTGAACTAGAAGATAAAGTTATGGAAAAAGAGGAAGCTGAGAGAAAGAGAGGTAAAAAAAATCCAGGAGTATGAGGGGAAAATTAGAGAACTAAGTGATACACTAAAAAGAAATAATATACGCATAATTGGTATCCCAGAGGAGGAAGAGAGAGGGAAAGGTGCTGAAGGGGTACTTGAAGAAATTATAGCTGAGAACTTCCCTGAACTGGGGAAGGAAAAAGGCATTGAAATCCAAGAAGCACAGAGAACTCCCTTCAGACGTAACTTGAATCGATCTTCTGCATGACATATCATAGTGAAACTGGCAAAATACAAGGATAAAGAGAAAATTCTGAAAGCAGCAAGGGATAAACGTGCCCTCACATATAAAGGGAGACCTATAAGACTCGTGACTGTTCTCTCTTTTGAAACTTGGCAGGCCAGAAAGAATTGGCACGATATCTTCAGTGTGCTAAACAGAAAAAATATGCAGCCGAGAATCCTTTATCCAGCAAGTCTGTCATTTAGAATAGAAGGAGAGATAAAGGTCTTCCCAAACAAACAAAAACTGAAGGAATTTGTCACCACTAAACCAGCCCTACAAGAGATCCTAAGGGGGATCCTGTGAGACAAAGTACCAGAGACATCGCTACAAGCATAAATCATACAGACATCACAATGACTCTAAACCCGTATCTTTCTATAATAACACTGAATGTAAATGGATTAAATGTGCCAACCAAAAGACATAGGGCATCAGAATGGACACAAAAACAAGACCCATCTATTTGCTGTCTACAAGAGACTCATTTTAGACCTGAGGACACCTTTAGATTGAGAGTGAGGGAATGGAGAACTATTTATCATGCTACTGGAAGCCAAAAGAAAGCAGGAGTAGCCATACTTATATCAGACAAACTAGACTTTAAATTAAAGGCTGTAACAAGAGATGAAGAAGGGCATTATATAATCATGACAGGGTCTATCCATCAGGAAGAGCTAACAATTATAAATGTCTATGCGCCGAATACCGGAGCCCCCAAATATATAAAACAATTACTCTTAAACTTAAGCAATCTTATTGATAAGAATGTGGTAATTGCAGGGGACTTTAGCACTCCACTTACAGAAATGGATAGATCATCTAGACACACGGTCAATAAAGAAACAAGGGCCCTGAATGAGACATTGGATCAGATGGACTTGACAGATATATTTAGAACTCTGCATCCCAAAGCAACAGAATATACCTTCTTCTCGAGTGCACGTGGAACATTCTCCAAGATAGATCATATACTGGGTCACAAAACAGCCCTTCATAAGTTCACAAGAATTGAAATTATACCATGCCTACTTTCAGACCACAATGCTATGAAGCTTGAAATCAACCACAGAAAAAAGTCTGGAAAACCTCCAAAAGCATGGAGGTTAAAGAATGCCTTACTAACGAATGAGTGGGTCAACCAGGCAATTAGAGAAGAAATTAAAAAATATATGGAAACAAACGAAAATGAAAATACAACAATCCAAACGCTTTGGGATGCAGCGAAGGAAGTCCTGAGAGGAAAATACATTGCAATCCAGGCCTACCTCAAGAAACAAGAAAAATCCCAAATACAAAATCGAACAGCACCCATAAAGGAAATAGAAGCAGAACAGCAAAGACAGCCTAAACCCAGCAGAAGAGAAATAATAAAGATCAGAGCAGAAATAAACAATATAGAATCTAAAAAAACTGTAGAGAAGATCAAAGAAACCAATAGTCGGTTTTTTGAAAAAATAAAGAAATTTGACAAACCTCTAGCCAGGCTTCTCAAAAAGAAAAGAGAGATGACCCAAATAGATGAAATCATGAATGAAAACGGGATTATTACAACCAATCCCTCAGAGATACAAACAATTATCAGGAAATACTATGAAAAATTATATGCCAACAAATTGGACAACCTGGAAGAAATGGACAAATTCCTAAACACCCACACTCTTCCAAAACTCAATCGGGAGGAAATAGAAAGCTTGAACAGACCCATAACCAGTGAAGAAATTGAATCGGTTATCAAAAATCTCCCAACAAATAAGAGTCCAGGACCAGATGGCTTCCCAGGGGAGTTCTACCAGACGTTTAAAGCAGAGATAATACCTATCCTTCTCAAGCTATTCCAAGAAATAGAAAAGGAAGGAAAACTTCCAGACTCATTCTATGAAGCCAGTATAACTGATTCCTAAACCAGACAGAGACCCAGTAAAAAAAAAGAACTACAGGCCAATATCCCTGATGAATATGGATGCAAAAATTCTCAATAAGATACTAGCAAATCGAATACAACGGCATATAAAACGAATTATTCACCATGATCAAGTGGGATTCATTCCTGGGATGCAGGGCTCGTTCAACATTCGCAAATCAATCAACGTGATACATCACATTAATGAAAGAAAAGATAAGAACCATATGATCCTGTCAATCGATGCAGAAAAGGCTTTTGACAAAATTCAGCACCCTTTCTTAATAAAAACCCTTGAGAAAGTCGGGATAGAAGGAACATACTTACAGATCATAAAAGCCATTTATGAAAAGCCCACAGCTAATATCATCCTCAATGGGGAAAAACTGAGAGCTTTTTCCCTGAGATCAGGAACACGACAGGGATGCCCACTCTCACCGCTGTTGTTTAATATAGTGTTGGAAGTTCTAGCATCAGCAATCAGACAACAAAAGGAAATCAAAGGCATCAAAATTGGCAAAGATGAAGCCAAGCTTTCACTTTTTGCAGAGGACATGATATTATACATGGAAAATCCGGTAGACTCCACAAAAAGTCTGCTAGAAGTGATCCATGAATTCAGCAAAGTTGCAGGATACAAAATCAATGTACAGAAATCAGTTGCATTCTTATACACTAACAATGAAGCAACAGAAAGACAAATAAAGAAACTGATCCCATTCACAATTGCACCAAGGAGCATAAAATACCTAGGAATAAATCTAACCAAAGATGTAAAAGATATGTATGCTGAAAACTATAGAAAGCTTATGAAGGTAATTGAAGAAGATATAAAGAAATGGAAAGACATTCCCTGCTCATGGATTGGAAGAATAAATATTGTCAAAATGTCAATACTACCCAAAGCTATCTACATATTCAATGCAATCCCAATCAAAATGGCACCAGCATTCTTCTCGAAACTAGAACAAGCCATCCTAAAATTCATATGGAACCACAAAAGGCCCTGAATAGCCAAAGTAATTCTGAAGAAGAAGACCAAAGCAGGAGGCATCACAATCCCAGACTTTAGCCTCTACTACAAAGCTGTCATCATCAAGACAGCATGGTATTGGCACAAAAACAGACACATAGACCAATGGAATAGAATCGAAACCCCAGAACTAGACCCACAAACATATGGCCAACTCATCTTTGACAAAGCAGGAAAGAACATCCAATGGAAAAAAGACAGTCTCTTTAACAAATGGTGCTGGGAGAACTGGACAGCAACATGCAGAAGGTTGATACTAGACCACTTTCTCACACCATTCACAAAAATAAACTCAAAATGGATAAAGAACCTGAATGTGAGACAGGAAACCATCAAAACCTTAGAGGAGAAAGCAGGAAAAGACCTCTCTGACCTCAGCTGTAGCAATCTCTTACTCGACACATCCCCAAAGGCAAGGGAATTAAAAGCAAAAATGAATTACTGGGACCTTATGAAGATAAAAACTTCTGCACAGCAAAGGAAACAACCAACAAAACTAAAAGGCAACCAACCGAATGGGAAAAGATATTTGCAAATGAAATATCAGACAAAGGGCTAGTATCCAAAATCTATAAAGAGCTCACCAGTCTCCACACCCGAAAAACAAATAACCCAGTGAAGAAATGGGCAGAAAACATGAATAGACACTTCTCTAAAGAAGACATCCGGATGGCCAACAGGCACATGAAAAGATGCTCAACGTCACTCCTCATCAGGGAAATACAAATCAAAACCACACTCAGATATCACCTCACGCCAGTCAGAGTGTCCAAAATGAACAAATCAGGAGACTATAGATGCTGGCGAGGATGTGGAGAAACAGGAACCCTCTTGCACTGTTGGTGGGAATGCAAATTGGTGCAACCACTCTGGAAGCAGTGTGAAGGTTCCTGAGAAAATTAAAAATAGACCTACCCTATGACACAGTAATAGCACTGCTAGGAATTTACCCAACGGATACAGGAATACTGATGCATAGGGGCACTTGTACCCTAATGTTTATAGCAGCACTCTCAACAATAGCCAAATTATGGAAAGAGCCTAAATGTCCATCAACTGATGAATGGATAAAGAAATTGTGGTTTATATACACAATGGAGTACTACGTGGCAATTTGAAAGAATGAAATATGGCCCTTTGTAGCAACGTGGATGGAACTGGAGAGTGTGATGCTTAGTGAAATAAGCCATGGAGAGAAATTCAGATACCATATGGTTTCACTCTTATGTGGATCCTGAGAAACTTAACAGAAACCCATGGGGGAGGGGAAAAAAAAAGATGTTAGAGTGGGAGAGAGCCAAAGCATAGAAGACTGTTAAAAACTGAGAACAAACTGAGGGTTGATGGGGGGTGGGAGGGAGGGGAGGGTGGGTGATGGGTATTGAGGAGGGCACCTTTTGGGATGAGCACTGGGTGTTGTATGGAAACCAACTTGACAATAAATTTCATATATTGAAAAAAAAAGATAGAAAAAAAATAAATAAAAATAAAAAAATATTTCTCTTTTTCTCCTTCCTCCATATTTTATGTATATATTTTCATATTTTACATTTTTATTTATAATTTTCTTATGTCTACTTATGGTGATTTTTTTCCCATTTAGTGAAGTCACTTTAACATTTCTTATAAGGCTGCTTTAGTGCTGGTAAACTCCATTAACTCTTGTCTAGGTAACTCTTTATCTCTCCTTCAAATCGGATTTCTGGGAGTGTATTCTTGGTTATAGCCTTTTTTTTTTTTCCTTTTCAGCACTTTGAATATCATGACACTCCCTTCTCGCCCACAAATTTCTGATAAAAAATCAGCTGACAGCCTTATAAGGTTTCCAGCATACATAACTTTTTTCTTCTCGCTTTCTGCTTTCAAAATTCTCTCTTTACAGGCACGTGGGTGGCTCAGTCAGTTGAGCCTTGATCTTGGCTCAGTTCATGATCCCAGGGTCATGATATCAAGTCCTGCATTGGGCTCTGCACTGATGCCTGTTTAAAATGCTCTCTTTGGGGCGCCTGGGTGGCGCAGTCGGTTAAGCGTCCGACTTCAGCCCGGTCACGATCTCGCAGTCCGTGAGTTCGAGCCCCGCGTCAGGCTCTGGGCTGATGGCTCAGAGCCTGGAGCTGTTTCCGATTCTGTGTCTCCCTCTCTCTCTGCCCCTCCCCCGTTCATGCTCTGTCTCTCTTTGTCCCAAAATAAATAATCGTTGAAAAAAAAATAAAAAATAAATAAAAAAATAAAATGCTCTCTTTCTCTCTCTCTCTTTCCCTCTTCACCACTCACATGCACACTTTTTCTCTCTCTAAAATAAAACAAAATCTCTCTTTGTCTTTAAACTTTGACCTTTTAATTATTATATATCCTTGTGTGGAAATTTAGTGGTTCATCTTGTTGGGAACCCTTGATGATTCTTGAACCTAGTTGTCTATTTCCTTCTTTGGGGAATGTTTCAGCTATTGTTTCTTTAAGTTTTCTGCTCCTTTCTCTTTCTCTTCTTCCCTGGAAACTCTATAAGGCAAATGTTTTTTTCATTTGATGTCCAAAACATCCTGTCACTTATCTCATTTTTAAAATAATGTTCTCCTTCTGCTATTCACCTCGGGTGCTTGTATTACCCTGTCTTCCAGATCACTGATACATTATTCTGCACCACTAATCCACTGTTGATTTCCTCTACTGTATTTATTATTTCAGTTATTTTATTCTTCAAATCCATTTGGTTCTTTGTTATATGTTTATTTCTTTATTGAATGTCTCACTGAATTTTTCCACTCTTCTGTCAGGCTCAGTAAGCATCTTTATGATCATTACTTTAATTTTTTATCAGGTATCTTGCTTATCTCCATTTTTTAGCTCTTTTTCTGGGGATTTGTCTTGTTCTTTCTTTTGGAGCAAATTTCTCTGTATCTCCACTTTTTTTGAATTTCTGTATTTTTTCTATGGAATAGGTGGAATAGCTATTTCTAAACTTGAAGAAATAGTCTTGTGTATGGCCATCTTCTATGTAGACTGTGTGTGCTTGGTCATGTTTGCTGCCTGGATGGAGCTGTGACTGGTGTGAGCTGGGGGTCTTTGGGCTCTCCACACAGTGAGCATATTGGAAGTTTAGCTAAAGCTGAAGTGGGGTCAGATTGCTGCAGTCTCTGGGCAATTCATGCTGAGAGTGTCTTGTTCCTAACCATCTCTGACCCTTATTATACTTTTCTTTACAAACACATTCTGTTCTTATATGCTGTGTATCCGATAACATAGATTTATCATTACTTTTATGTATTTGTCTTTTATAGTCTGTGTAAGAAATAAAAAGTGGAGTTTTGAACCAAAAATATAGTAATAATGGATTTCATGTTTATCTATGTAGTTACTTTTAGGGGAGACTTTTATTTCTTTGTGCAGCTTCCAGTTAATGCTTGGTATCTTCTCATTTCAACATGATGGGCTGTCTTCATATTTTTTTTTTTTCAGAGGTGATCTACTTGTAACAAACTGAATTTTTGTTTGAAAATCTCTTAATTTGTCTATCATGTTTTCAATTGTGGTAAAACATACATTTTAAAATAACATTCACCATATTAACCTTTTTAAAAATATACAATATGGTACATTAAGTACATTCACATTGTTGTGCCACCATCACCACCAATAATCTTGAGAATTTTTTTATCTTGCAAAACTGAAACTCTGCATCCATTAAACAGTAACTTCCCATTACAAATGTAGTGGTAGAAAAAAGGAGTAAAAGCCAAGAAAAACAAATAAAAAACATAGCTAAAGTCACACCTTGTTAGGGTAACATTATTACTATAGTCATAACCAAATCTTGGATTCTACTCTGGCATGCAAGCTACCCTGATATTTGTGGGATAAAATCTAAACTAATCCTTTCCTTATTCACTTGCTTTAGACTCAGAGTCCGAATTGGGAGAATCTGATTTATCCTAAGTCATGTGTTCATGCTTTAAATAGCCAAAGGTCAGGAAAGGCAAGTTATTCAGACTTGATATTTTCAATAGTGCTATTTTAAAAAATAAATTTATTTAAATTTAAGTTAGTTAGTATTAGTTTTAGTAGTAGAACCCACTGATTCATCCTTTACATATAACACCCAGTGTTCATCCCAACAAGTGCCCTCTTTAATGACCATCACCCATTTAGCCCGTCCCACAAACACCTTCCCTCTAGCAAACTTCAGTTTTGTTCTCTGTATTTAAGTCTCTTATGGTTTGCCTCCCTCTTTGTTGCTATCATTTTTGTTTCCCTTTCCCTATGTTCATCTGTTTTGCTTCTTAAATTCCACATGTGAGTGAAATCATATGATATTTGTCTTTCAATGACTGACTTATTTCACTTAGCATAATACACTCTAGTTCCATCCATGTTGTTGCAAATGGCAAGATTTCATTCCTGTTTTTTTTAATATAATTTATTGTCAAATTGGTTTCCATACAACACCCAGTGCTCATCCCAACAAGTGCCTTCTTCCCATTCCTTTTTTTTTTAATTTAAATAGAAATTAGTTAACATGTAGTGTAATAATGGTTTCAGGAGTAGAATTTAGTGATTCGTCACTTACATATAACACCCAGTGCTCACCACAACAAAAGCCCTCCTTAATGCCCACCATCTATTTAGCCAATCCCCCCACCCAACACCTCTCAAGCAACCCTCAGTTTGTTCTCTGTATCTAACAGTCTCTTATGGTTTGCCTCCCTTTCTGTTTTTATCTTATTTTCCCTTCCCATTCTTTTTTCTCACCAAGTAGTATTCCACTGTGTGTGTGTATTCCACACACACACACATATATATGTATACACACACACACACACACACACACACACATATATATATATATATGTACACACGCACATCAAAACTTCTTTATTCATTCATCAGTCTATGGGCATTTGGGCTCTTTCCATAATTTGGCTATTGTTGACACCACTGCTATAAACATCAGGGTGCATGTGTTTCTTCATATAAGCATTTTTGTATCTTTTGGATAAATACCAATTAATGAAATTGCTAGGTTGTAGGGTAGATTTATTTTTAATATTTTGAGTAATCTTCATACTGTTTTCCTATAGTACTATTGAAACTACACATCAATACTGGATTGCCTTCAAAAAGAATATATTTCAGTAAGTAGCAAAAAAAAGGTTAATGTCTACTGCTCTTTAAATATTGATTAAATATTAGTCTTAGAGAGTGCAGTGGAGTTGATTCTGCCATGATATTAATGTGTATGTGGAGAATTGAAAGCACAGTTGAGGAAGGGAAGAAACAGGTAATTTATCCTCAGTTATGGACACTGATGGACCCTGGCAAAGAAAGGGAATTTGGCAGGTTATTATAGCATCTTGTTTGTAGTAGAAACTCCAATTTTCCCCAAACATGTAGCTTCTTTGTATATACAAATAAAATTTTTAGTTAAGCACATTGCTACTCAGCTGAAGATGACATTTATAAATCTCACTTGCAGGAACATGTAAACATATGGCTAAGTACTGGTTAATAAACGTGATGCTTACAATATCTAGAATTTTTCCCTTAAAAAAGTATTCCCTCTCCTTTTGCCTTTTCTCCTTTCTGCTAGATGGAATGAGAACATGATGGTGGGAGCTGAGGCAGCCATTTTATTTTGTTTAAGATTTTATTTTTAGGTAATATCTACACCAATACAGGGCTAAAAATTGTAACCCTGAAACCAAAAGTCACATGCCTTACTGATTGAGTCAGCCAGGCACCCTTGAATCAGTCATTTAGATCAAAAGATAGAAGCTGCCTTTTGAGGATTGTGGTGAAACAATGTAGAAGGACCCCTAATAATTGTGGAATTGCAATATTAACCCTGGATTACCAACCTAGATTTTGCATGAGATAAAAACAATTTTCTTTCTAAGCAACTATTTTGATTTTAGATCTCTTACATCAGACGAGGCAGTATCATAATTAATACATTTCACATGGCCAGCTATGGGATACATTCCACAGTTCTCTCTCCTGAGGTTCACAAGTTAAACTACTCTAGCTTCAGTATTTTCTGAGGACTCTATGTTGATACAGCACAAATAGATGTCAAAAAGGAAACCACAAGAGTACAATGTTGCAAAGGTCTGATGCTCTTTGCCAAGAAAGAGAGTTTTGCTTATTCCTCTTTCTTTTCACCTTCATGAGTCATAATTTCATATTCAATCTATATTTAAACCCATAACTAATACAGATTATGTATTAGCTAAGAAAACAGCTATTCTGGGGCGCCTGGGTGGCTCAGTCGGTTAAGCGTCCGACTTCAGCTCAGGTCACGATCTCACAGTCCATGAGTTCGAGCGTCGGGGTCTGGGCTGATGGCTCAGAGCCTGGAGCCTGCTTCCAGTTCTGTGTCTCCCTCTCTCTCTGCCCCTCCCCCATTCATGCTCTGTCTCTGTCTCAAAAATAAATAAACGTTAAAAAATTAAAAAAAAAAAGAAAACAGCTATTCTGATTCAAGCTGATGATACATAGAACTGATGCTGATTGACTCCTTTCAAAGTTATTGAAGATTTTCACTAAATCCTAAAACAGATTAGTAAGAATATCTTGTTTTATATATAAACATAGTTTCCTAAAACTCACTTTTGTGGGCTTGGTCAAGTCTTTCTCAATGACCTTAATATTTTTAAAATACAAAATCAAAAAATCAGAGTTGGAAAATCCAGCTGTTCTCAACTATGGCTACATATTAAATTTACCTGGGGTAGACTTTTAGAGGATTCTGATATCCAATGTACACTCCCAGAAATTGAGTAAACTGGTTTCAAAGAAGGAGTTAACAGTAGTTTCTAAAACCTTCCCACAATTCTCATATGCAACTACAATTGGAGACCACTGACCTAACCCAATTCTTAGTTGTGTATTAAAAAATGGTAATCACATGATTCTGAAGTCCACTTAGCTATATGAATTATTAATGTAGTCCCCTTAATTTTATAGATAAGAAAACTAAGGTGCAGATAAATGAAGGGATGAAATCAAGTTCAGTGGCAGGTCCAGATGTAGAAGCCAATATAGGAACAGATTTCCCAGTTCATTATTCAACTCATTCTAGCAATAACCAGTGTAAATATTACTAGAAAATGGAACAATAATAAAGAAAATAAAATGAAGCTGAAGTAAGTACTGGAAGCTTTAAATGAGAATGACATGTAGCTTCAGAAACCTAATAGGAAAGGTAATGAAGAAATTTATTTCATTATTGTTTTCTAGATTACACACTATGTGTTTAATAATTAGTGGTACAACAAGAATATAACACAGGGTTTTTATTCTCAAAAACTTTTAATAGACACATGATAAGACCACACCCGTGAAACTTCAAGGGAGAATCATGTCAAAGCCATCTTTGTCTTTTTGTTGCAAAATGGTATAACTGGCATTTAATAGGTTCTCAGTGTTTACTGGAAAAACAAATATATACAAAATAACTATTAAACAAAAAGCTAGCAAGAGGAAAACTAACTCTAGGATGCAGTAGTCTCAAAAAACTTCATGGAGGAAGGACTTGAGTTAACCTTTGAGGAGAAGGGGGTTTTGCATACCTATAAAAGTAAAAGACAGGTAATCCAGGAGGGTAAAATGAGTAAAAACGTATGCATAAGAGAATTATAGTATGAATTGTTGGCATAAAGGAGATTGGCTGGCTGGAACAGTTTATTTTGGCGTTCAGTAAAAAAGACCTGCTGAGGTCAGATTGTATAAAACCTTCAACAGTGCTCAACTCAGAGTTGGATCCTGAGAGCAGCTGGTGATCATTAGTAATTTTTAATAGGCAGATAATCTAATAAAAGTGGTATCACAGGATGTCAGAAGAAGTGTATCTCCCATATATTGAGATTTCATAATGATTCTCTTCTACTAAAGCTAGATTTGCTCAATTTACCTACAATAAAGAGGTAATACTGCTGATATGGAATGGTTAAAATTTGTAATGGCCAATACCTTAAAAAATGTTACATTGTTAAGTAGGGGATCAGTGCTAGGTAGTACTTTTATAAAGTAGAATTTCCCCCAAGAGACTACCAATGTGGTCAATTGTCTTTTGGGTGTGCCAGAATAAGTATTTGGAAATAAGACACAATATACAGCAACACGTGACTAAATTACTAACTTTTTTTGTTTGGTTATCATTAACATCTCTTGCTGAAGACCAACAAGCTTCTCTTTAGACAGGCCAGTTGCTAAAAAGCCTGATATCCTCATCATGATTTTTTTTTGAACCTTAGCTAGGTGCATATATTTAAAATTGTAAACATGGGAAATTACAAAATTATCTGACACTGGAGAGACATTACTAGGAAATTCTGATATATTGCTGCAAAATATTGCCAATTATAGAAGCTGTCAATTTAACAATAGGCTTATTCATTATGGTGTTTGATTAATGTGAAATTATTCAGTTGGCTACCTTGTAGTTGGCCTATTTTTGTGTCCAATTAGTATGCTAATAATGGTAATTATGTTCTATACTGCATGTCTCATCACCTAGAGGGTTTTTAAAATGATAAAATAATGAGAATAAACAAGCTGATGCTGACATTCAGTGGGCCATTCTAATTACTTACTGAGAGCACACTGGGGAATCAACACTCAACCAGAGAAAATGATTCTTGCTTACTTTGTTAAAACTACTCTTCAAAGAACACTAAGAGTTTGCTTCTGTTGCCTTTCTTTCTGAAGTATTTTATATCCCCACCCAAATTTATTTTCTATGTTTATTTTCTGTATTTATTAAAAAGAAGATAAAGTATATTTATCTGTATCTAGTATTTGTAGTAAGAGGTCAGAAAAACAAAGAATGGGGAATTGCTCAATTGTGCACTTCTGAACCTAATAATTGCTATTTCTTTTTTCCTTTTTATCTCCACTTATAAAAGAACAGAACAAAAACAAAACAAAGCAAACAAAACAACATCGTTCTACTGACAACTCATACTTGGGGGAGTGCTGTGAGAGATGATGGCTTTTGCTAAGTCCTCAGCAAGAAATCAAACATGCTAGTATACAGGAAGGATTTCTTCTCAAAAACATAAAACAAAGTCTCTTTTGTTTGGTTAAAATCCCAGATTTTAAGATAGCCAGATGATCCATATTGGTAAATTAGCATGGAGTTATAGATAAAACTATTATGAGATTTATAATCATATCCTTATAAAAGGTATTCTATAGTTCAAATTACAATACATAAAATTTATAATTTTTTTAAAACATTTAATGTTTATTTTTGAGAGACAGAGAGAGAGAGAGAGAAAGAGAGAGAATGAGTGGGGGAGGGGCAGAGAGAGAGGGAGGCACAGAATCCAAAACAGGGTTCAGGCTTTGAGCTATCAGCACAGAGTCCAATGTGGGGCTCAAACCCACAAACCGCGAGATCATTACCTGAGATGAAGATGGAGGCTTAACCTACTGAACCACCCAGGTGCCCCACTAATGTATAAAATTTCAATGCACAATGATTGACACATTTTGGGCTTTTAAGAAAAATCTTAAATGGATCACAGTATTTATCCTCTGAATCATTTAAACTTGTTGTTTAGACATTTACTAAATAAAAACATTGCACAATCTCTTCCCAGCTGTCTTTAAGAGAGTAAAGAAAAGAGAACTCCATTTCTTGGAAGCTTTATTGTGAGATGGAAAAAGCACTGGAATAAGCTTCTAATCCCTTACTCATCTAATGAGAACCTTATTGAACAAGTTAGTTATGTTTTCTGATATTTAGTTATTTCAACTGCAATGTAAGAGGGCTGGATTAGACCAGAGTTTCTCAAATTGTGTTTTGTTAATCTGTTATATCCCCTGTGATATTAGCAAATTTTGCATAAGAAAAAGGCTTCTGGTGTCAAATACATTTTGGAAATGCTAAAATAAAGAATTGTTTACTGCAGGATTTCTCGGTATTTAATGTACTAACATACCTTATGGATCTCTAAATAAGTTAATATAACATACAGAATCTCTAAGTAAGTTAATATAACATACAGAATTTTGCAATTTGATTATTAAAACACTTTATCAAACAGATATTGACATCTAATGACACACTAGCATTTTGCAGAGTATAGTTTGGAAAATATTGAACTAGACAAATACTTTAAGGTCCTTTCAAGCTCTAATATTTTCCCTCTCTAGACTATAAATTCCATGATAGTAGGGATACATACTACCTCTCTTGTATTTGCTACAGGCTAGGTGTTTGTACAAAGCATAGTACTTGCACAGAGAATATGCTTAATAAATATTTGCTGAGTGAATAAAAGAACGAATTAATGAATGAAAAAAGTGATATATACATAAATACATATATACATGATTATATACATACATACCTTATTTATTTCTATAAAAGTTCAGCAGATAATGGGAACAGAATAATTTTGGGGTCCTGCTACCCTCTCCTGTTGTAGGCTGCCATTTCCCATTGTTCTTGTCCTGGTACCTATGCCTTCAGCTTGTAGAAAAAGCAAAATAGCAAGCTTTTATTATAATTTTAGTTCTTATTCCTTGTTGACTGGTAAGAATAATATATCTACTATTTATTGGGTAATGACTAAACGTTTGACACTGTGCCAAGTAACTTCACTATATTAGCTAATTGAATCCCTTAAACAATCCTATGTGGAATGCATTATTTTCTCTTTTTTACAGAGAGTTAGGTAAAGGTCCCATAGTAAGTGGCAGTTTTAGAATTCAAATAAAATCTGATTTCAGAATGTGACTTCTTAACTTTTATAGTATATCCCTCACTATGATATCATTTGACTTGTGCAATTTGCCAACACTTATTTTTTCTTAAAAGTTTATCTATTTTGAGAGAGAGAGAATGAGAAAGAGAGAAAAAGGGGCAGATAGAGGGAGATAGAGAGAATCCCAAGCAGGATCTGCACTGTTAGCACAGAGCCTGATGAAGAGATTCATCTCATGATCCATGAGATCATGACCAGAGCCAAAACCAAGAGATGGATGCTTAACTCACCTAGCCACCCAGGCATCCCCCCATCCCTCAGCACTTGGTAATGAGCAAGTTGTTTCATGATATGCTGGACTTGCCTATCCTGGTAGATTTGTGGCCCAGGAGAATAATCTCCATATATTTGACTTTCCATGATCATTTGTGCTGATCAGTTCTAAATTAACTACCACATCATAAGTTATAAGTCAACCCATAAAATACATTGATCCCACACTTTTCTACCTTCACTGCTTCCAAGATGAACCAAATTAACCTATGTAACAATGTTGGTATTATTCATATTTTCACAATGAAGAAACTGAAAAGAACTTCCTGTTAACATCTTGCTTGATAAGTAAAAATAAGTTTCACATCTAGATCTAGATATTCAAAGCAGATATCTTTAATATGTGATATAAATCTCATTTCTTCATGGGAACAGGGACTGTTTTTATAAATTCAGTGTGACACAGGAATATTCTGAGCTACAAATTAATATTTGATTATGTGCCAAAGAAACTGTCATGTCTTTATTGAATTAATATTTGTTAAATGGAGCACAGGGTGCCAGATGGTGAGTTCACTTCAATAAAATATCACTGTAGAAATTAAAATATAGAAGTTTACTCCTCACAGGTCCTGGAGGACATACATGGCATGCCTCAAGGAGCCACAAGAAGAGATCAAGGCAGAATGTAAGAGGCAGAAGGTGGGGAAGATGCCTTTATTATGATCAACGACTGGAGTGCTTTGGAGTACCCAGGCTAAGGTCAGATTGGTTCATTTAAACCAAAAGAGCAGAGTTTTATAAGCTCCAAGGTCTTATTAAGGGGACCAGAAGGGGGCCACCTTGGGAGGCAGGGAGACTCTTGATCACTAGGGCTGTTGGGAAAGTCATGCCAGGAACTTAAATTTGCTTGTGATTTTATAGGCTGTTATCCAGGGTATGAACTTGCGTGAGAGGGCTACTTTAGTTTAAGGCACCCACAGGCTACTTGGCCAAACAGAATGAAGGTTGAGACAGCAATACCATGGAGTATCTTAGATAAACTCTTGATGATAAATCTTGCCTCTAATCAATGAAGGGCATTTTTAAGTTTAGAACCCATTTTAAGTTTACTTACTCCCACAAAAAGGGGCAAAACATATTTAAAAAATCCCTGGAGCCTATATTTTGGAAGTATGAAAAAGAACACAAATATAGTAAACTCAGACATTATAGAATTTAGTCAAAAAGCTCCAGAACCACCCCACCAAAAACAATGAAACTACCCCTATAGCTAGCAAGAAAAGGAGGAAACTAAAATTTGGCAAGAGCTATTGGAGTTGAACACAATCTTCAGGAAGTAGTAATAAAAAATCTATACGTGAAACAAACTTGAAGGAACCACATAAGTATGGATTAAAAATCTAAAAATTTATATAAAGTTCCCTAAATATGAAAGAGATCAGTTACAACACACATAATGTGAGACAAAAACATTGTGGGAAGCACAAGATCAGAACATAGAACAAGCTGATCCAGGAGGTATCAGAACAGACATTATTTTATAGTCACACAGATAAACAGTCTTCCTGTTCTTTAGTGGCAAAGAATTGACTTCAAGTGCATCTCAAAATGTCACTGTCTAGATTTCATATTCATACTGTAGTTAATCATATGGTACACAGAGTATATTTGATACTATAAGGATGGAAAGTTTCATCAACCTCAACAGACTTTTTGCTCTTTTCATGAAGTCCAAATGCCAGCAGGCCTTTCCTAAATAAATTGAATTCAATATTACTGTGACCAGAACAGATTAAACAAACAAAAACATAATTAGTCATTCTTATACAATTTTACTTATTGTTAGCTATGTGTGCATATATTGGTAGCTATGTGTGCAAAGATTTTATCATTCTCTCCCAGCCATAGATGCTGACACATATTGAGTTCTCAATAAATCTATTTAAATAAATCAATAATTATATTATCTTACCCAACATAACTAAGTTGTTCACAAAATGTTTTCCCATTTAGTTCCAGCATGGGAAGAACTACAGAAAAAAAAAAAAGCCTCTACTCCTTAGACACCTATGTATAGTTAGCTCTTTGTCTTCCCAGCTTTTTATTAATTGGAAACATTCATTAGCTGGCTCTTATACATTTCAATAAGAATTGATGTTCACAGTAATGACCCTGGAATGCTGACCATTCTGAAGTGCCTTCTGAGTCATCAAAGATATATTCAATTATTCTCAGTATAGTTTTTGTCTTAATTGTATTTCATTGTATTCCATGGCTTTGAAAACTGGCAAGTTGGCTATGCCTAATAGATTAACTTTCTATTAGCTAAGTTATTTGATTAACTAACCCACTGCATTGTACCCTTGTCCCTTTTCCAAAATAATGATTACTGATAGATGTGTTTTTGTGTTGAGAGAAACTATAGTACTAAAATATACTAAATTTCTTCCTGTAACATATATATTACACTATTTTTGAAGGAGATGAATATTTTCTATTGTTTGAAAGGGAATGTAATTCAAATGACAATTTGCTGTTTTTGAGACTAAGGAAAAAGTAAATTAGGTTGCACTAAATGGAAAAAGGCTTTATCTAAGTGTTCTGTTTTGTACAGTTTATATAGATATAATACACATTGTAAAACATAAAACGATGCTTAAAATATTGGAAGTGAAATGTTTTCAATAACCACCCATCTCTAAAGACAGATAGAATAAGCTTGAAACTTATCAAACCATTTATGTTTCTTAAATACCTATTTGGTTGCATTGACTTTGAAGGCTTTCCACACTCATCTTCCATTAGCCTGGTAAAAGAATATCCACTTCTCCTCACAGGAATGAAACAGAAGAAGAGTTTCTCTTTACAAATATTTTGAATAGCTACTACTTATCATTTGAAAACAAACACAAAATCACTTGTTGAAACTCAGGTGGATAAAAAGTACTGCATTTGAGCAGCATAATTGATTATCAGCAAGTATATCTCAAATACTTCAAATGAATAAAGAGAGATAATTAGGTTCCCACCAAGAAATACATTCATTTATTTATTGATAACGATAGGAGAGCTCTTCTGCAAATGGCATTTCATCCTGAAATTCCTCGGCTATTGGAGTAGCAATAGTGTATACTATAATCCACTGAGAGATGTCATGTCGTGGGCTTTGTTTCATTGCAATCTACTTTGGTAATCACAACACTTTCCATAATACTCTACCTGGTAATTCTCCATGCTGTGGCTTGAGGAAGGTTTGATGTTATTCTTACCTGACAAGGGAGTACAGAATGGTTCCATCCACTGATAATAAATAATAATTCATTTTACAAATTATCACATGAGTATAATCCTAGACGCTTTGAGTGGAGAGTGCTTTTAATCACCAAGAAAAAAAAATTGTCATCTTTGAAGAATAAGCCCACATCCAAACTTAGTTCAGTGATTCTTATAAAATAAATAATGTTGTTTTATTTTTTACTTTAAAATTTTCATTATAATCTTAACTATTTCAATATTCCCAAAATTTGCCATGTATACTATTGGTGGTGTGAGGGATGACTTTTATTAGATACATGGGCATTTTGTATGTTAACAGTTATGCATTTTAAAGAAAAAATATTTGTTAGAAAAATATTAATTATTGGTTTCCATACAACACCCAGTGCTCATCCCAAAAGGTGCCCTCCTCAATACCCATCACCCACCCTCCCCACCCCCCATCAACCCTCAGTTTGTTCTCAGTTTTTTTGTTTTTGTTTTTTTTTTTTTTTTCAACGTTTATTTATTTTTGGGACAGAGAGAGACAGAGCATGAACGGGGGAGGGGCAGAGAGAGAGGGAGACACAGAATCGGAAACAGGCTCCAGGCTCTGAGCCAACAGCCCAGAGCCCGACGCGGGGCTCGAACTCACGGACCGCGAGATCGTGACCTGGCTGAAGTCGGACGCTCAACCGACTGCGCCACCCAGGCGCCCCTGTTCTCAGTTTTTAACAGTCTCTTATGTTTTGGCTCTCTCCCACTCTAACCTCTTTTTTTTTTCCCTTCCCCTCCCCCATAGGTTTGTGTTAAGTTTCTCAAGATCCACATAAGAGTGAAACCATATGGTAAAAGCTGTTATTTCGATATATGGAAGCAAATATTTTTTTAAAAAAACAGCTAAAAGTAATTTAAAGCAGTTGCGTCTGGAGAGAAGGAATTTGTAGAGAAGAGAAATAAAACAGAAGCCAGCAACAAAAAAAATATTAATTATTCTTCAAACCTGTGTTTTCATTGATATTATTATTTAGTATAAATTTAAGTTTAAAAAATGTGACTCAAGTCAATTTAAATAAACTATAAAGTCAAAAGAATTATAGTTAATACTGAAAACTATGGTCAGCTTCACAAGAGTTGTAAAGAAATAACGGAATCTTGAGAAATGCTAACATAACTAAAATATAGCCCTACACATTTTGTATACATACAGGAATTTAAAGAGACAGTCCCAACCCTTCCTTGATTTCTAATTTTTCAGCTAGTGAACACTAGTCTATATATATTTGTTTAAATTTTTTTTAACGTTTATTTATTTTTGATACAGAGGGAGACAGAGCACGAACGGGGAAGGGTCAGAGAGACAGGGAGACAGAGAATCTGAAACAGGCTCCAGGCTCTGAGCTGTCAGCACAGAGCCTGATGGGGGCTTGAACTCATGGACCCCGAGATCATGACTTGAGCCGAAGTGGGACACTTAACTGACTGAGCCACCCAGGCACCCTACACTAGTCTATATATTAAAATGATCTTTATAAATTAGCAACATAAAAAGGTAAGGCCAGATTGCCTATGTTGTTCAATATCATTCATGATGTATGAAAACTGAAAGAGACAACATGACCAAAGGAATAGGATATTCACCAAAATATGTCTTTTCAATTTTGACATGTCAATCACCTAAAAAAAGACAAAGCAAAGAAGAATATAAATGTATTTATTTATTTATTTATTTATTTATTTATCCTTTTGATAATTCTTGATAGAGTTATATGTTTTTGTATGATTTGGTCTATATTAATAGATTTACCACCAGTATAAGAACCAAAATAAAACAAGTAAAACTATTTGATCATTGAATCTAAGAAGTTTAAGGAGGGGTGGCATTAAAAGTAATTGATAATTGGTACCTCAGAGCTTTGATATTCAAAGTGTCAAGGGATTAGTAACATGCTGTTATCTGGGAACTTGTTGAAGACCCAAAATAATGGGCTCCATCCTAGACATAATGAATCAGACCCTTCATTTGAATAACTTTACCAGATGATTTTCTACACATTATATTTGAGAAACATTGTCCCAGAGAATAATTTCTCAAAGTGTGGACCAGGGACTATTGGTGTTTCCTGGCAAGTTCAGGTGATCTTCAGCATCAAAACTATTTTCATAATAATACAAAGATGTGAATTTTTTCTGCTTCTTCTTCTTCTTCTCTTTCTTTCTGTGTTGGCATTTGCAGATTATGCAAAAGGACATCAAGGCAGTGACATCTAACTGTATGAATAGTGATTGCATTCATTATATTTAAACGGCCACAGGAAAAAAATAAATAAAAATTATTTTATGAATGTCCTGTATTAAACAGGAAAAATTGTCAATTTTATGAAATTTCAACAATTAAAAATATATGTTTAATATGTGGTGTGATAAAAATTCAAGTATACCTAAAGCATTTCTGCTACACAACAAAATACCAAAGTTATCTCAAAGAAGAATAATCTTGTAATTGAGTTGCAAACTCAGAACTTAAGCTAAAAAAACTTATCATACATCAAACAGCTTGAATGCAAAACAGGTTTGATAATCTAACTCTTAAATTGAGAGAGACATTAAAAAGTTTGCAAAAATGCAAAACCAGCCACTCCTTTTGTTACTAGATATTTTCCTTTGTGTAAAAAACCACCCTAGCAAGTAGGAGATGTTTTTAAAGCACTAGGAATATGGTGACTTAAAGGTTATGGAATCCTCCCAAAACTCCTCTTTAGCATATATATAACTAGTTTTCAATCATTCAGAATTTCCAGAAACATTAGTATAACTAAAGGGGCAAGATATCTGTCTAACATTGAGACTGATTGTGGGTTTGATTTTAAGTTCCTTCAAGTCAGGGAATTTATTGTCTACATTAAAAAGTATATATATTCTAGCCTAATAGTAAATCATAAAAATACAAAACAAAACAAATAGCAAGCATTTTGAGTTTGTATATCACTGATTCCTTTTGTTTCTTACAATTTTTCTTTCATCCTTCAATCAAAATCAAGCTTTTGTTGAAGATACCATTAAAGAAGTTTTAGTAGAATCAATGACTTGGGAAGAGGAATTAAGATGGCAGAGGATGAGGAAGACATTATGCTTTCCTCCTCCTTTGAACACAGGTAGGTAACTACCAAATCATTCTGAATACCCAGGAAATCGATCTGAGGACTGAGAGAACAAACTCCACAACTAAAGGGAGAAAAGAAGCCACACTGTGGAAGGTACAAGGTACAGTGATGTGAATTTGGGGATAAAAGAGCAGTTGGTGCTGCAGAAGGAGGAAGACCTGATCAGGGAGAGAGGAGGGAAAGAGAGAGAGAGAGAGCAAGCATTTGAAAATACCCATAACCAGCAATGAAATTTAATCAGTAATCAAAAATTTCCCAACTCACAAAAGTCCAGGGTCAGATGACTTCACAGGGAAATTCTACTAGACATTTAAAAAAGGGTTAATATCTATTCTTACCAAATTTATTCAAAAAATAGAAATGGAAGGAAAATTCCAAACTCATTCTACAAGGCCAGTATTACCTTGATTCCAAAACCACATAAAGAACCCACTAAAAAGGAGAATTATAGGCCAATATCCCTGATGAACATGGATGCAAATATCTCAACAAGATACTAACAAATTGAACCCAACACTACATTAAAATACTTATTCACCATGATTGAGTAAGATTTATTCCTGAGCTGCAGAGGGGCTCAATATTCATAAAGCAATCAACGTGATACACCACATTAATAAAAGAAAGGGTAAGAACCATATAATCCTCTAAATAGATTTTTTAAAAAGTATTTAATAAAATACAGCAACCATTTTTGATAATAACCCTCAATAAAGTAAGGATAGAGGGAGCATACCTACACCATAAAGGCCATATATGAAAGACCCACAGCTAATATCATCCTCGATGGGGAAAAACCAAGAGGTTTTACTCCATTGTCAGGACCAAGACAGGGATGTCTACTCTCACCATTGTTATTTAACACATTCCTCGAAGTCTTAGCCTCAGCAACCAGACAGCAAAAAGAAACAAAGTCATCCAAATTAGCAAGGAAGAAAGCAAACTATCACAGTTCAGAGGACATAATACTCTATGAAGAAAACCCAAAAGACTCCACCCAAAAATTGCTAGAACTGATACATGAATTAAGCAAAGTTGCAAGATACAACATCAACATACAGAAATCTGGTGCATTTATATACATCAATAATGAAGCAACAGAAAGAGAAATCAAGGAATTAATCCCATTTACAACTGCACCAAAACCATAAAGTAACTAGGAATAAACCTAACCAAAGAGATAAATGATCTGTACTCTGAAAACCATAAGACACTGATGATAGATATTGAAGAGAACCCAAGGAAATGGAAAAACATTCAATGCTTATGGATTGGAAAAACAAATATTGTTAAAATGTCTATAATACTCAAAGCAATATACATATTCAATGCAATCCCTATCAAAGTACCCATAGCATTTTTTTCACACAGATAGAACAAACAACTTCCAAATTTGTATGGAACCACAAAATATGTCAAATACTGAAGCAGTCTTGAAAAAGAAAAGCAAACTGAAGCCATCACAATTCCAGACTTCAATCTACATTACAAGTCTTTAGTCATCAAGACAGTATTGTACTGGCACAAAAACAGACACATAGATCCATGGGACAGAATATAAATACCAAAAATGGACCCGTAGCTATATGGTTAACTAATTTTCAACAAAGCAGGAAAAAATATTCAATGAATAAAAGGCATCTCTTCAACAAATGATGTTGGTTAAACTGCACAGCAACATGCAAAAGAACAAAACTAGGCAACTTTCTTATGCCATACACAAAAATAAATTCAAAATGGATGAAAGACCTAAATGTGAGACAGGAAACCATCAAAATCCTACAGGAGAAAACAGACAGTAACCTCTTTGACCTTGGCGATAGGCACTTCTTAAGAGACACTACTCTGGAGGCAAGATAAACAAAAACAAAAATGAACTAGTGGGATTTCATCAAGATAAATCACTTCTGCACTAAGAAGGAAACAATCAACAAAAATAAAAGGCAACCTACAGAATGGGAGAAGGTATTTCCAAATACAAATCTGACAAAGGGTTAATATCTAAAATCTATAAAGAACTCATCAAACTCAACATCCAAAAAACAAATATTCCAGTTAAAAAAAATGGGAAGAAGAGGGGAGCCTGGGTGGTTCAATCAGTTAATCGTCCAACTTCAGATCAGGTCATAGTCTCAGGGTTTATGAGTTTAAGCCCCACATCTGGCTCTGTGTTGAGAATTCAAAGCCTGGAGCTACTTCAGATTCTATGACTCCCTCTCTGCTCCTCCCCTGCTTGTGTTCTGTCTCTCTCTCTCTCTCTCAAAAATAAAGAAACATTATTTTTTTTTGAAAAATGGGAAGAAGACATGGATAGACTTTTTTTTTCCAAAGAAGAAATCCACATGGCTAACAGACACATGAAAAGATGCTGAGCATCACATCACTCATCATCAGAAAAATACAAATCAAAACTACACGATAGATACAACCTTACACTTTTTAGAATGGCTAAAATTAGCAACATAGGAAACAACAAAAATTTGGCAAGGATGTGGTGAAAAGGGAACCCTCTTACACTGTTGGTGGTATGCAAACTTGTGCGGTCACTCTAGAAAATAGTATGGAGGTTCCTCAAAAAGTTAAAAATAGAATTACCCTACAGCCCAGTAATTGCACTACTAGGTATTTATCCAAACAATACAAAAACACTGATTCAAAGTAACACATGCACCCCTTGTTTATAGCAGCATTATCAACAATAGCCAAATTGTGGAAAGAGCTTAAATGGCCACCAACTGATGAATGAATAAGAATGAAGTGGTATATATATATATATATATATATATATATATATATATATATATACACACACAGTAGAATATTACTCACCATCAAAAAGAATGAAATCTTGCCATTTGCAAGGATGTTGATGGATCTAGAGTGAATCATGCTGAGCTAAATAAGTCAGTCAGGGAAAGACAAATATCATGATTTTCATTCACATGTGGAATTTAGGAAATTAAACAGAGACATAGGTTGAGGGGGGAGAATAAAGGAGAAGAAGGCAAACCACAGGACACTATTAACTATAAAGAACAAAGAGTTGATAGAGGGGAGGTGGCAGGAGATGGGCAAATGGGTGATGGATATTAAGGAGTGCACTTGTGATGAACACTGGCTGCTAAATGTAAGTGATGAATTACTTAATTCTACTCCTGAAACCAATATTACACTATATGTTAACTAAATAAAATTTAAATAAAAACTTGGGACAAAAATTTTAAAATTTAAAAATCTTAAAATTCATATGTCAAATGATCAGTTCATTAGTAAATATCCCAGGGTAGAGTTGAGGGGTGAGGAAGTTTCAAATACAAACCAGGTTATTCTTTGGGGTGTTAGAATCATTCTGTATCCTCCATAAGGTGATGGTCAAGAGAATCTGCACACGTACAAATTTTTATAACTGCACTCAAAATGGTGAATTTTGCTGCATGTAAAAGTAAAACTATGGGGCGCCTGGGTGGCGCAGTCGGTTAAGCGTCCGACTTCAGCCAGGTCACGATCTCGCGGTCCGTGAGTTCGAGCCCCGCGTCAGGCTCTGGGTTGATGGCTCAGAGCCTGGAGCCTGTTTCCGATTCTGTGTCTCCCTCTCTCTCTGACCCTCCCCTGTTCATGCTCTGTCTCTCTGTGTCCCAAAAATAAATAAACATTGAAAAAAAAAATTTAAAAAAAAAAAAAAAAAGTAAAACTAAAGTAAATAAATAGAAAGAAGTTGTAGTATATACGTATGATTTTCAAGATGAACATTTAGTCTAAATTATTTTTTCTTAGAAATTAGCCCAATCTCATGCCTTATGACTTACTGTTCTAGTTTGCCTCTCATGGTTCGAGCCATTGAGGAAAAAAATCAGCTTTGTAATTTATCATCAATTTCATTGAACCTTTCCAAAAATCCAAATATACATCTGGGAGTTTTTTTACTAGCGACTTTAGACGTATAACATTTAAGTAATCAAACATTCTTCTCTCTAGTCTGTACTCTAAATTTATACATAGGAATAAAACATTGAAAAGTTTTCTATTTTCCAGAGAAGTCCCAATTTCAGTTTTGCAATGTCTTGCATGCAAGTTAATCCAATAACATAAGCACGTTATTTCAGATTACTCACACTAATTTTGGCTTAGAAAAAAATTGTAAAATTAAGCCGTAAATCTTGGAGATGGGACACTTAGCTGATCCATGCCATTATTAACCTTGTGTTTATTTGAAAGCACATTACTTTTTGCCAAAGGCCAACTAGCCAAATACACTCCTTTTTATCAAAAGCACTGCAACTATAATAGCACGGGGAGCCTGGGCGGCTTAGTTGGTTAAGCATCTGACTTTTGATCTCAACTTAGGTCTTGATCTCAGTGTCCTGAGTTCAAGCCCCACTTTGGGCTCTGTATTCGGCATGATGCCTACTTAAAAAACTGGGGTGCCTGGGTGGCTCAGTTGGTTAACTTCAGCTCAGGTCATGATGCACGGTCCATGGGTTCAGACCCAGCATTGGGCTCTGTGCTGACACCTCAGAGCCTGGAGCCTGCTTCAGATTTTGTCTCTGTCTTCCCTACTCGTGCTCTCTCTCTCTCTCTCTCTCTCTCTTTATCTGTCTGTCTCTCTCAAAAGTAAATTAGGGGCACCTGGGTGGCGCAGTCGGTTAAGCCTCCGACTTCAGCTCAGGTCATGATCTCGCGGTCCGTGAGTTCGAGCCCCGCGTCGGGCTCTGTGCTGACAGCTCGGAGCCTGGAGCCTGTTTCCGATTCTGTGTCTCCCTCTCTCTCAGACCCTCCCCCGTTCATGCTCTGTCTCTCTCTGTCTCAAAAATAAACGTTAAAAAAAATTAAAAAAAAAAAGTAAATTAGACATTAATTAAAAAAAAACTATAATAGCATAATACCCTCAAAGAATAAAGAGCTCAAAATGTCACATGCACACACACATACACAAATAAACAAGCACTGCCACACACAAAATTTACTTACATTTTAACAAATTATATGTACCCAATGTGTCTGTTTGCCTCATATAAACCATCTATTGCGCTCAAAAATCTTAGAAAATGGAAAATGGTTACACACTTATCAGGACAAAGAACCAAATTAAGCAGTAAAGTGTGACTACCATTAGGAATCATGAATACTAAGAAGAGGACCCATTCAATATTAACCCCTAAATCATACAATGTACCATCCAACCTCTCTTCTGTCTACTCTCTTGATTTTGTACATATATGTTTATGTACACATATATGTGTGTACACATCTGTATATATATATATATATATATATATGTGTGTGTGTGTGTGTGTACATGTATATATTACAACAGATTAACCAAGATTCAAATATATATATGTGTATTTATACAGATTTATATATACAAGTAACACAAATTTTTTGAAATAAAAATATACATTATTTAAAGTTTACCACTCAGCCCCTCCTTATTTTTTCCCTCAATTAAACTGTAACTTCAAGTGTTCAAGACCCAATCTATCTTGACTCATAGATATGCATTCCTTCTCTCAACCACAGGAAACAAAAATAATTTTCTCAATTGATTAGCTGGGAAAATGAGAGAGAAGAGTAAATGATAACTTCATATGCAAGCCTGAAAATAGCGAAACAACCCAACTTAATAAAAGTTTTGGAATAAGATAAATTAGTTGAATATATGAATGAAGAATTTTGTAAGATTTTAAATTATTCAATTTATTTTATAGATTTAGGGCTATTAACTTGACTTCTACTCAAGTGAGCTTCAGTAAGTTGTGACTCTCAATGAAATGTCATTGTATCTGTTATCAAATTTGTAGATATAGAGTTGTTCAGAGTATTCCTTTGATACCCATTTAATGCTCATGTGATTAAAAAAATAGCTTAATTCTGATATCAATAATTTGTGTCTTCTCTCTCTTTTTAATCTGGTTAACCTAATTAGAAATTTATACATTTTATTATGTCTTCAAAAACCAAGCTTGTTTCATTGATTTTTCTCTACTGTTTCTTGTTTTTTTGTTTATTGACTTATGCTTTTTTTTTTTTTTTTCTAAATTTCAACAGCTTGGTTTAGGTGCAATTTGTTATTCTTTATTTTTCTACAGTGAAAACTTAAGTTATTAATTTTTGACTTTCTTTTTTTCTAATTATTTTTTTCAATTAATAAAATTTTTAAAGTCCATTTATTTATTTATTTGAGAGAGACAAAGGCAGTGCCAGTAGGGGAGGAGCAGAGAGAGAGGGAGGGAGAGAGAGAAAATTCCATGCAAGCTCTGCATTGTTTTAATTGACATATAGTTGACACTCAATGTTACATTAGAGTTCAAGTGTACAAGATAGTGATTACACAACTCTATATATTATACTATACTTATCACAAGTGTACCTACCATGTGTCACCACATAATACTATTACAATACCATTAGCTAAATTCCCTATGTTGTACCATTTATTCCCATGACTTATTCATTCCATAACTGGGGGCCTCCAGCTCCTACTTACCTTCCCCCATATTACCCATCCCTCACCCCCTCCACTCTGACAACCATCAACTTGTTCTCTGTATTTATGGGTGTGTTTCTGCTTTTTTATTGTTTAATCTTTTTTTACATTATTGGAATCAATTTTCTAAAATTTTGTTGAAAATTTTTGCATCTATGTGAATGAAGGATATTGATCTGTAGCTTACTTTTCTTGTGACCTCTTTGTCTAATTTTGGTATTAGTGCAATGCTAGCTTCATAGAATGAGTTAGAAGGTGATATCTTTGCTTGTATTTTTTGGACGAGGTTGTATAAAATTAATGTAATTTCTTCCTTAAATGTTTGGGAAAATTCAACAAAGAATCTTTCTGGGCTGGCTGCTTTCAGTTACAGAAGATTATTATTGATTTAATTTAATAGATATATGTCTATTCAGATTATTTTCTTTTTTTCAAGAGCTTTGGTAGACTATGTCTTTCAATAAATTGGTCCAGTTTATCTAGGTTATCAAATTTGTGGACATAGTTTTTACTATTTCTCTATTTTCCTTTTGATGTCCACAGAATATGTAGTGATGCTTACCCTTTATTTTGTTTATATTAGTAATTTGCATCTGCTCTCTGTGTCTCTCTTTTCTTCATAGCGTGGTTCGAGACTTATTGATTTAATTAGTCTTTTCAAATAACCAGTTTAGTATTTCATTGATTTTTTTAATTGAATTCCTGGTTTCAATTTTATTGATTCTGTACTTTTTATTACTCTCTTCTGTGAAAGTTGCATTAAACACCCTCTTATACTAGTTTCCTAAGATTAAAGCTAAAATTACTGATTTTACACCTTTAATGTTTTCTAATATATGCATTTAATACCAGATATTTTGCAGTAAGAAAATTGCTTTTGTTAAATACGGCTAACTTTGGTAATTTAAATTTAAATTTTAAAATCAATTAAAGTTATTTTTAATTTTAATCTTATTCCAAAATATTCAGTATCTCTTTAGAATTCTTTTTGGGCCCATGTAATGTTTATATGTCTACTTTTTAATCTCCTAATATTTTGAGATTTTCTAGCTATCATTCTGTTATTGCTTTCTAGCTAAACAAGATTGAGTTATGAAAGCCAACTGGGTATGAGTTATATCTTTTTAAACTATTATTAAATTTTTATTTGACTCCAGTATACAGTGTTATATTAGTTTCAGGTGTACAAACTAGTAATTCATCAATTCCATACACCACCCACTGCTCATCATGACAAGTGCCTTCCTTAATCCCCCTCACCTATTTCACCCACCCCCCTACCCACCTCCACTCTGGTAACCATCAGTATGTTTTCTATAATTAATCATATGCTTCTTGGTTTGTTTCTCATTATCTCTTTTATTTTTCATTTGGTCATATGTTTTGTTTCTTAAATTTCACATATGAGTGAAATCATATGGTATTTGTCTTTCCCTGACTGACTTATTTTGCTTAGCAAGATACTGTCTAGCTCCATCCATGTTGTTTCAAATGGCAACATTTTATTCATTTTTATGGTTGAATAATAATCCATTGTGGATATATACACCAGTTCCTCTTTATTCATACACGAGTGGATACTAGGGATGCTTCCAAAATTTGCCTATTATAAAAAAAATGTTCCAATAAACATAAGAGTGCATATATCTTTTCAAATAACTATTTTCATATTATTTAGGTAAATATGCAAGATTGGAATTCCTGGGTCATGTAATTCTATTTTAATTTTTTGAGGACACTTCATACTGTTTTTCACAGTGGCTGCATTACTTTGCTTTGCCACCAATAGTGCAAGAAGGTACATTTTCCTCGACATTCTAGCCAATGATAGTTATTTCTTGTGTTTATGATTTTGGCCATTCTGACAGGTGTGAGGAGATATGTCATTAAACTTTTGATTTGCATTGCCCAAATAATGAGTGATGTTGAGCATCTTTTCGTCTGTTGGCCATCTGTACGTTTTCTTTGGACAAATGTCTGTTCATGTCTTCTACCCATTTTTTTAATTGGATAATTTGTTTCTTAGGTATATATATATATATATATATATATATATATATATATATATTTTTTTTTTTTTTTTTAATTTTATTTTTGAGAGGCAGAGAGAGACTGTGCATGAGTGGGGGAGGGGCAGAGAGAGAGAGAGGGAGACACAGAATCTGAAGCAGGCTTCAGGCTCTGATCTGTCAGCACAGAGCTCTACACAGGGCTCAAACTCATGAACTGCAAGATTATGACCTGAGGCAAAGCTGGATGCCTAGCCAACTGAGCCACTCAGGCACCACATTAGGTATTGAGTTGTATCAATTCTTCATATGAGTTGGATAGTAACCCTTTATCATATATGCTATTTGCAAATACCTTCTCCCATTCCATAGGTTGTCTTTTAGTTTTGTTGATTGTTTCTTTTGCTGTGCAGAAGAATTTTATTTTGAGGTAGTTCCAATTGTTATTTTTTCTTTTATTTCCCTTCACTCAAGCAATGCATCTAGAAAAGGTTGCTACAGCCTATGTCAAAGGAGTTACTGCCTGTGTTCTTTTCTAGGGTTTTTATGACTCCAGATTTTATATTGAGGTCTTTAATCCATTTTGAATTTATTTTTGTGTATGGTGTAAGAAAGTGGTAGTTTCATTCTTTTGCAGGTAGCTGACGACTTTTCTGAACACAATTTATTTAAGAAACTGTCTTTTTCCCATTGGATATTCTTTCATGCTTTGTCAAAATTTAATAGAACATATAATTGTGGGTTTATTTCTGTGTTTTTCTATTCTGGTCCATTAATGATCTTTGTGTCTATTTTTTGTACCAATATCGTACTGTTTTGATTACCACTCGTTTGTAACTGAACTTGAAGTCAAGATTTGCGATGCCTCCAGCTTTGCTTTTCTTTTTCAAGACTGCTCTTCCTATTTGAGATCTTTTATAGTTCCATATAAGTTTTAGGATTGTTTGTCTAGTTCTGTGAAAAATGCTGGTGATATGTTGATAGTGACTCTATTAAATGTATACATTGCTTTGGGTAGTAAAGACATTTTAACAATATTTGCTCTTCCAACCCATGATGGAATATCCTTCCATTTCTTTGTGTTTTCAATTTCCTTCATCATCATACAGACTCTTTTCAGAGTAGAGGTCTTTCGCCTCTTTCATTAGGTTTCTTCCTAGGTATTTTATTATTTTTGTTGCAAATGTAAATGGGATTATTTTTTAATTTTTTTCTGATGCTTCAGTAATAGTATATAGAAATACAAGAAATTTCTGTATGTCAATTTTGTATCTTGTGACTTTACTGCATTCATTTATCAGTTCTAGCAGTTTTTTGGTAGAGTCTTTAGGGTTTTCTATACATCGTATCATAACCTATGAACATAGTAAAAGTTTTACTTCTTCCTTACCAATTTAGATATTCTTTATTTTGTTTTGTCGTCTGAATTCTGAGTCTAAGACTTCCAGTACTATGTTGAATAGCAGTGGTGAGAATGGAGAGCCCTGTCTTATCCTGACATTTAGGTGAATAGCTCTAAGTTTTTCCCCATTGAGAATAATGTTACCTGTGGGTTTTTATATATGATCTTTATTATATTCAGGTACATTCCCTCTACACCTACTTTCTTGAAAGTTTTTATGCTGAATGGATGTTGTATTTTGTAACATTTTTTGCATCTATGGAAATGATCATATGGTTTTTATTCTTTCTGCCATTTATGTGATGTATCACGCTGATTGATATGAGAATTCTGAATGACCCTTGCATGCCAGAAATAAATCCAACTTGATCGTCGTGAATGATTTCTTAATGTATTGTTGGATTCAGTTTGCTAGCATTTTGTTGAGAATTTTTGCATCTATGCTCCTCAGAGATATCATCCTCAGAGATATTAGCCTGTATATATATATATATATATTACATTAATTACATTAATTTAATTAAATTATATATTTAATTGATTAAATATAAATATATTATATATTAAATATTTATATTATATATTTAGTTTATCTGGTTTGGTATCAGAGTAATCCTGGCCTCATAGAATGAATTTGGAAGTTTTTCTTTCCTTTTCTTTCTTTGTTTTTTGGAATAGTTTTTTTTTTTTCAACGTTTATTTATTTTTGGGACAGAGAGAGACAGAGCATGAACGGGGGAGGGGCAGAGAGAGAGGGAGACACAGAATCGGAAACAGGCTCCAGGCTCTGAACCATCAGCCCAGAGCCCGACGCAGGGCTCGAACTCACGGACCGCGAGATCATGACCTGGCTGAAGTTGGACGCTTAACCGACTGCGCCACCCAGGCGCCCCTGGAATAGTTTGAGAAGAGTAATTATTAAATCTTTTTTAAATGCTTGGTAGAAATCATCAGTGAAGCTCTCTGGTCCTGGACTTTTTTTACATTGCCGTTGTGAGGCTTTTGATTAGTGATTCAATTTCTTTGCTAGTAAATGGCCTGTTCAAATTTTCTATTTCTTCCTTTTTCAGTTTCATTAGATTATATGTTTCTAGGAATATACCCATTTCTCCTACGTTGTCTAATTTGTTGGCATATAGTTTTTCATAACGTCCTATTGGAATTGTTTGTATTTCTGTAGCATTGGTTGTTATTTTTCCTCTGTCATTTGTGATTTTATTGGATCCTTTTTTTTTTCTTTTTAATAAGTCTGGTTAGGAATTTATCAGTTTTATTAATTTGTTCAATAATCAGTTTCTGGATCCATTGATCTGGGTTTGTTATGTTTGTTTGTTTGTTTGCTTTTAGTTTCTATATCATTTATTTCTACTCTAATCTTTATAATTTATTTCCTTTTACTAGTTTAAGGTTCAATTTTTTGTTATTATTCTAGCTCCTTTAGGTGTAAAATTAGGTTGTTTATTGGATATTTTTCTTGCTCCTTGTTGTAAGCCTGTATTGTTTTAAACTTCTGTCTTAGAACTGCTTTTGATGCATCCCAAAGATTTGGACCATTGTGTTTTTATTTTTATTTTTTAAGTATTCTTTATTTCTTCTTTGATCTATTCATTGAGCCGTTCATTGTTTAGTTGGGTGTTATTTAACCTCCATATATTTGTGGTCCTTCCAGATTTTTCATGTGGTTGATTGCTAGTCTCAAAGCATTGTGGTAAGAAAAGATGCATGGTATGACTTCAATGATTTTGAAAGTGTTAAGACATGTCATGTGGTCTAAGATGGATTTCTTCTAGCAAATGTTCCATATGCACTTGAAAGGGATACATATTTTGCAGTTTTAGGACGGAATGTTCTAAATATATCTGCTACATCCCTCTGGTCCAATGTGTTATTCAAAGTCACTATTTCCTTATTTATTTTTATTTATTTGTTTTTTTGGTTTGGAAGATCTGTCCATCAATGTATATGGGGTATTAAAGCCCCCTACTATTATTGTATTACTATCAATTACCTCTTTTATATTTGTTATTAACTTTTTAATGCATTTGGGTGGTCTATGTTGGGTGCATAAATATTTACAATTGTTCCATTCATTGGTATAGATCGCCCATCTGTGTCTCTTTTTGTAGTTTGTTTTAAAGTTAATTTTGTCCAATATAAGTATTGCTACCATGGATTTCTTTTGACACCCATTTATGTGATAAATATTTCCTCATCCCTCCACTTTAAATCTGCAGGGGTCTTCCATTATAAATTGAGTCTCTTGTAGGTAGAACTTAAATGGGTTTTGTTTTTTTACCCATTCTGTCACTCTATGTCTTTTTATTCGAGCATTTATTCTATTTATATTCAAAGTAATTATTGACAGATATGTATTTATTGTCATTTTGTGTTTGTCGTTGAAGTTTTTCTCTGATCCCTTCTTTCTTGCTCTCCTTCATGGCTTGCTGACTTTCTTGAGTGATAAACTTGATTTTTGTTTATTCTTTGTATATCTATTCCTGGATTTTTATTTGTGGTTTCCATTCAGTTTGTATGTATCATTGTACACATATAGCAGTCTGTAGTACCTTCATGGTCACTTAAGGTGGAAATCATTACTTAATCATCTTCTTCTCATGCTTTCTGCATATGCTGTCATATTTTACATCTTTTTATTTTGGGAACCACTTGGCTGATTTTTACAGATATACTTATTATTTTTAATGTTTATTTATTTTGAGAGAGAGAGAGAGGGCATGCACAAGCAGGGGGAGGGGGAGAGACAGAGAAAAGAGGGAGAGAATCTCAACCAGGCTCCACACTGTCGGCACAGAGCCCAGCACAGGGTTTCAAACTCACGAAGTTTGAGATCATGACCTGAGCTGAAATCAAGAGTCAATGCTTAACCGACTGAACTACCCAGGTGCCCTTATATTTACTTTGTATACTCTCATTTATGGTCTTTATTCTCCACTCAAAAAAATCCCCTTTAATATTTCTTGTAAGGTTATTTTTATGATTATGAACTAAGTTTTTTGTTTTTTTCTTTTTTCTGGGAAATTCTTTATCTCTCCTTCTATTTGAAGTGATAACATTGTTGAATAGAGTGCTCCTGGCTGCAGATTTTTTCCTTTCAGCACTTTTTTTATATTGATTTATTTTGGGGAGAGCATAAGTGGGGGAGGGGTGAGGGAGGGGGACAGAGGGTCCAAAGTGGCTCTGCACTGACATGCTGACAGCAGCCAGCCCAACATGGGGCTCGAACTCAGGAACTGCGAGATCATGACCTGAGCCAAAGTCGGACACTTAACCAACTGAGCCACTCAGGCACCCCTTCCCTTTCAGCACTTTGAATATTTCATTCCACTATTTTCTGATCTTAAAGTTTCTACTGAAAAATCCTCTGCTAGCCTTAAGGAGTTTCCCCATGTAACTGTCTTCTTTTCTCTTACAGGTTTTAAGATTATTTCTTTATCATTACTTTTTGCCATTTTAATTATTATGTATCTTGGAATAGACTTTCTTGGGTTGATATTTTGGGATCTCTGTGTGCCTCTAGGATCTATATATCTGTTTATTTACCCATATTGGGGAAGTTTTCAGCCTTTATTTCTTCAAGTAAATTTTCTGCCCCTTTATCTCTTTTTCTTCTGGGAGCCCTAAGATGTGAATGTGATTACGCTTCATGGAATCACTGATTTTCCTAAGAGTATTTTCAACTTGAATAATTGTTTTCCTCTCATCGCTGAGCTTGGTTTCTTTACATTACATTGTCTTCCATGTCATTAATTCATTCCACTGCTTCATCCAATCTAGCCTGCTCTTAGATTCATCAAGTGTATATTTTATTTCATTTATTGAGTTCATCTCTGATTAGATCTTTCTATATCTTTTTTTAATGCTTATTTGCTTTTTGGACAGAGAGAGACAGAACATGAATGGGGGAGGGTCAGAGAGAGAGGAAGACACAGAATCTGAAGCAGGCTTCAGGCTATGAGCTGTCAGCGCAGAGCCCGAAGAGCCCGACACAGGTCTCTAACTCACAGACCGTGAGATCATGACCTGAGCTGAAGTCGGACACTCAACCGACTGAACCACCCAGGCACCCCTAGAACTTTCTATATCTTGATTAAGGGTCCCATTGATTTCTTTTACTCTCTTCTCAAGTCAGGTGAGTAGATCTATGATCATTGTTTCCTTCCAAAGTTTGATTTAAATTCCAACAAGTTAATGTGCATTATAATATTAGTTTGAGGTGTAGAATTTAATGATTCAACACTTACATGCAACACTGGGTGCACATCATAGTAAATGCCTTCTTTAATCTCCATCAGGAATTGAACCCAACCCCCCACCCACCTCCCCTGTGGTAAACATCGGTATGTTGTCTACAGTTAAGAGTCTATTTCTTGGACTTCCTCTTTTATTTTCCCAACTATGTTCATTTCCTTTCTTCTTAAATTCCACATATGAGTGAAAACATATGGTTATTTGTCTTTCTCTGGCTGACTTATTTTGCTTACCATAATATACTCTAGCTCCATCCATGTCATGCAAATAGCAAGATTACTTTCATTTTTATGGCTGAGTAATACTGTAACATATATATTACAGTATCTTCCTTATCCATTTATCAGTTGATGGACACATGGGCTATTTCCATAATTTGGCTATTGCTGATAATACTACTATAGGCACAGCAGTGTATGTATCACTTCAAACTACTATTTATGCATTCTTGGTAAATACCTAGTAGTACAATTGCTGGATCATACAGTAGTTCAATATTTAACTTTTTGAGGAACCTCCATACTGCTTTTCAGAGTGGCTGCAGCAGTTTACATTCCCACCAACAGTGTAAGAGTGTTTCCCTTTCTCTGCATCCTCACCAAAACCTGTCGTTTCGTGTGTTTAATTTTAGCCATTCTAACTGGTGTGAGATGATATCTCATTGTAGTTTTGATTTGCATTTACCTGATGATGAGTGACGTTGAGCGTCTTTTCATATGTCTGTTGGTCATCTGTATCTCACCTTTGGAAAATGTTTAGTCGTGTCTTGTGCCCATTTTTTAACAGGATTATTATATACTTTTTAAGTTCAAGTTAATTAACATCCAGTGTCATCTTGGTTTCAGGAGTTAAGTGTTTTTTTGGATGTTGAGTTTTATAAGTTCTTTATATATTTTGGAAGGTAACTCTTTATCAGATATACTATACTGATACTGATACTGATACAGATATACTATACTTCTCCCATTGCCAAGGCTGCCTTTTAGTTTTCTTGATTGTTTCCTTCTATGTGCAGTAGCTTTTTATTTTGATACATTTTCAACAAGTTATTTTTGCTTTGTCTCTCTTGCCTCAGGAGACATATCTGGTAAGAAATTGCTATGACTGATGTCAAAGAAGTTACTGCTTATGCTGCCTTCTAGGGTTTTAATGGTGTTCTGTATCACATTTAGGTCTTTCATTTATTTTGAATTTATTTTTGTGTATAGGCTAAGAAAGTGGTCCAATTTCATTCTTTTGCTTGTGGGGGTCCATTTTCCTGACACCATTTGTTGAAGAGACTGTCTTTTTCCCTTGGATATTCTATCCTGCTTTGTTGAAGTTTAATTGACCATATAGATGTGAATTATATTCTTTTCCATTGATCTATGTGTTTGTTTTCGTGCCAATATTATACTGTTATGATCAATACAACTTTGGAATATAACTTGAAGCCCAGGATTGTGATGCCTCCAGCTTTGCTTTTGTTTTTCAAGATTGCTTTTTCTATTCAGGGTCTTTTGCAGTTCCATACAAATTGGAGATTGTGTTTTCTAGCTCTGTGAAAAACGCTGTCATCATTGTTATAGGGATTGCATTGAATGTATAGATTGCTTTGGGTAATATAGGAATTTTAACAGTATTTGTTCTTCTAATCTATGAGCATGGAATATTGTTTTACCATTTCTTTGTGTCATCTTTAATTTCTTTCATCAGTGTTTTATAATTTTCAGAGGATACGAAGTTTATCTCTTTGGTTAGGTTTATTCCTAGGTATCATCATTTTGGTGCAATGTTAAGTGGGATTGACTTATGATTTCTCTTTCTGTTGGTTCATAATTGGTGTCTGGGTCCTTTATCTTCTCTTTTTGATAAGTTTCCCTAGGGGCTTATCATTTTTATCAATTTTTTCAAAGAACCACATCCTGGTTTCATTGATCTTTCTATTGGTTTTTGTTTTTTGTTTTAGTTTATTTATCATGTATTTCTGCTCTAATGTTTATTTTCTTTTTTCTGCTGGCTTTAGGCTCCATTTATTGTTCTTTCTATAGCTCCTTTCATTTTTTTTTTATGTGTGATTTTCCTTGTTTCTTGAAGTAGGCCTGTATTGCTACTCCCCTCTTAATGACTGTTTTTGCTTGCTGTATCCCAAGAGTTTTGGACTGATGTGTTTTCATTTTCTTTTGTTTACTTGAAATTTTTTTGTTTTTTTCTTTGATTTTCTGGTTTACCTATTCATTGTTTAGTAGCATGTTCATTAACCTCCATGTATTTGTGGTCTTTCTTTCTTTTTCTTTCTTTTCTTTTTTTTTTTTTTTTGTGGTTGAATTCAAGTTTCATAGTGTTGTGGTTAGAAAGTATGCATGGTATGATCTCAATCTTTTTGTACTTGTTGAGGCCTGATTTGTGACCTAGTATGTGATCTATTCTGGAGAATGTCCCATGTGCACTTAAAATGAATGAGTATTCTGCTGCTTTAGGATGAAATACTCTGAATATATTTGTTAAGGCCATATGGTCAAATGTGTCATTCAAAGCTATTGTTTTCTTGTTGATATTCTGCTTAGATGATCTGTCTATTGTTGTAAGTGGAGTCGTGAAGTTCTCTACTATTTTTTGTATTCTTATCATTGAGATCATTTGTGTTTGTTAGTAATTGTTTTATATATTTGGGTGTTTTCATGTTGATTGCATAAACATTTACAATTGTTGGGTATTTTTGTTGGATAATCCCCTTTATTAATATATATTGGCCTTCTTCATATCTTGTTATGGTCTTTGTTTTAAAATCTAGGTTTTCTAAGTATTGCTACTTCATCTTTCTTTTGACTTCCATTTGTATGATAAATGTTTCTCCATCTCCTCACTTTAAATCTTCAGGTGTATATAAGACTAAAATACTCTATTTTATGCAGCATATGGATGGATTTATTCTGACACTCTATGTCTTTTGATTGGAGGTTTTAGTCTATTTTCTTCTTCTTCTTCTTCTTCTTCTTCTTCTTCTTCTTCTTCTTTTAGTACAATTTCATCTGAGTGATTATTGATAGATAGATATTCAGGGCCATTTATTACTTGTTTTGTTGTTGTTTCTGGATATTTTCTCTGTTCCTTCCTAATCTTTGTTGCTTTTGTTTTTTTCCTTCATACTCAAAGAGTCTTCTTTAATATTTCTTGCAAGGTTGGTTAGTGGTCACAAACTCCTTTAGTTTTTGTTTGTCTGAGAAACTCTTTATTTTTCCTTCAATTCTGAATGACTGCTGGGCTGAATGGAATATTCTTTTTTTTTTTTTTTTTTTGAGAGAGAGAGAGAAAGACAGAGAAGGTGAGGGGCAGGCAGAAAGTGAGAGAGAATCTCAAGTGGGCTCCATGCTCAGTGCAAAGCCTGACACAGGACTTGATCCCAGGACCATGAGATCATGACCTGAGCCAACATCAAGAGTTGGTTGCTTAACCTACTGACCACCTAGGCAACTCTGGATGGAATATTCCTGATTCCATGTTTTCTCATTCAGCACTTTGAATATCAGATTTCTGTGAAGAGATCTGGGGTCAGCCTTAAGGATCTTCCCTCATAAGTAAGGACTCCTTTTGTGATGCTGCTTTTAAGGTTATGTTTCCAGTTCCTGGGAGTAATAGCTTTATGAAGAAGGGGTCATATAGTGTTCAATGACTGGCATTTCAGTGCTCTGCAGCACCCAGTATCTGTTTCTCCCCCTAAAGCACATCTCTGCAGTTCCTACCTTCCTCAATGTGGCCTCTTCTGTAGCTCTAGTTGTGGAGTTTATTCTGTCAGTCCTCAGGTTGAATTTTTGGGTATGCAGAATGTTTTGATAGTTGTTAATTTTGTTCAAGGGACAAGAAGAGCCTTGGGTCTTCCTATTATGCCACCACTTTAGTTCCAAGTCTTATGATTACTACTTTAAATTCTCTATCAGGCATATTACTTATATCCATTTTGCTTAGGTCTCTTGTTGTGGCTTGGTCGGTTTTGTTGTTGTTGTTGTTTGTTCATTTGTTTTGTTTTAGATATATTTCTCTTTCTCCTCATTCTTTCTAATTCTCTGTGACTATTTTTGTGTTTTAGGAATGTCAGCTATGTGTCCTCCTGTTGGAGATAATGGCTTCATGAAGAAGAGATTCTGAAATGACCTGAAGTGCAGTGTTCTCTGTTCTCCAGGACCTGACTCTTCAGGGAGCATCTCCTCTGCAAGTTGTGTGTGGCCTATTGTGTCACACACAACTGCACACCTGCCTCTCTTCCATTCAATTCATTTGTCAGAAGTGGCTCTCTTTGCCTGTTATGGGCATTGTTTGGTCCCTGGCAGGTGTGGAGTGTCCTTTAACAATGTACATACTGGTCTGCTTGCCAATTGAGACTTGGAGCCTCTGCTGCTGGGAAGCCCAGCCTTAGGGGATCTGCAAAGGGTTTTTGGGAAGGTCTCACACATTTAATAAGTTGTGCTGCAGGCTTCAGCAGCACTCACAGCTACCACTGCAGCAACCACCACTGCCAGCAAGACTGAGGCCCTGCAAAAAGCATGGGTCAGATTAGCAGTGCTGGCCAGATTTGCATTGGTCCTGTGGGGAAGAATCCCTGCAGTGCTGAGGATGAGATAAGCCTTGACTGGAAAGGGTGGAGCTGCCAAAGTATGGGTGGGTGGGGCTTGGTGCAAGGAAGTTAGGTAGAGAATGTGAGCTCAGGGCTGGTTTTCACAGGTGGCGCTGTGTTTATGCTGGGGGGCAGGGGAGGGAAAGGGTGACTGCCAACACCTTTGTTGGCAGGAGGGGTATTTCTAAGATCCTTTTCTGTCCGGGACACACTCTGCAAATCACTCTCCCTTTGGTCTGCACCACGAATTTTATAAACTGCTGGTTCCAGGCTATATATGCTCAGGCTACTTGTCCTGTTGCCTCTTTATGGGTGGGGACTCAGCTTCCTAATATCCGCAGGGCTCTCCCAGAACCTAGTATGCTAATTTTAAGAATTCCAGGCTCTAAGTCCATCTGTTTGTAAGAACTCATGAAATGCATCCCCCCTGGCTTTCAAAGCCAACCTTCATGGGTTTCATTTTCCCTGTGTGAGATCACCAGTGTGATAATCTGTTTCTCACCTTTCATAGTGTTTCTGGCTCCCTCCAGTCCACAGACAGCCACAGTCCCTTTAGGTCTCAAAATGCATCTCCAACTTTCCTTCTTTGATGTGGCCTCTTCTGTACCTTTGTGCCCAGTTTTTTGGTCTTTTTCTGGGATATTTAAGCTAATTTGAGTTTTATCTTGTATCCTTAAGATGAGGCAAGGTTAGGATTCTCCTACTCTGCCAACTTCCCCGCCTCTGATTTATATGATGTTAAATTTGTTAAAGTGTATTTTATGTACCAGAATATGGTCTCTCGGTGAATATTTCCTGTGATCTGAGAAAAATATGTATTCTGCTGTTGTTTAATATATTATTAAATACATATCAATTACATCCAATTCAACTGATGCTACTCTTGAGTTTATTCCTTACAGATATTCTACCTACTTGATCCATTAATTTTTAAAAAGGTACTGAAGCCACCATAGACAATAGTGATTATGTCTATTTCCCTCCTGGCTGTATCACATTTTGCCTCATGCTCTTTGATCTGCATTTGCTAAGTGCATTCAAGTTTAGGATTGCTATGTATTCTTGAAGACCTCACTTTTTTATCATTGTTTTATACCCTTCTTTATCCCTAATAACTTTATTTGCTTTGAGGACTGCTCTATATGAAATTAATATGCTACTCTTGCTTTCTTTAATGATAGCAGGGTATATACCTTTCTCCATGCTTATACTTTTAATGTATCTGTGCCTTAATGTTTATGTGGATTTTTATAGACAATATGTAATGTATATTTATGTTTTATTTATTCTGACATTCCCTGTTAATTGCTGTAATTTTACTGTTGATATTTAAACTGATTATTGATATCTACTACACCAGTGTATTAATATTTATCATATTTTTTAGTAATTTCTATTTTCTATCCTGGTTTTATTTGTTTGTTTGCTTGTTTGTTTGTTGTTAATCTTCCACTAGTTTTCTAGTCTTTTTTCCCCATGGTTTTAACTGAGAATATTTTATTTTGTCTTTTTTCCACCACTCATATCAATTATAATTCTTTTTTATTATTTTCAATGGTTTTCCTAGAGTTTACAATATCTATTTAGAACTCATTCAAGTCCACTTTCAAATAATACTATCTTGTTTCCCCAATAGTGCAACTATTTTGTAACAGAGTATTCCCAGCTTCTTCTTCCTATTCTTGTATCATTGTTGTCATTCATTCCACTCCTTCGTAAGCTATAACCAATATATATTTGCTATTATTACTTTCAATACACTTTTTGACACATAAATAAGAATAAGAAATCAGAAATAAGAAGAATTAAGAAAAAATAGAGAAATAATTTATTTTTATTTAGATGTTTTCTGATGTTTTTCCTTTCTTTATGTACATACATATTTCTGATTTACATTAGTTTCTTTCTCTATGGAACTTTTTTAAAAATTTTATTTATTTTTTAATTTACATCCAAATTAGCATACAGTGCAACAGTGATTTAAGGAGTACATTCCTTAGGGCCCCTTACCCATTTAGCCCATCCCCCTTCACACAACCCTTCCAGTAACCCTCAGTTTTTTCTCCATATTTATGAGTCTCTTCGGATTTGTCCCCCCTCCCTGATTTTATATTATTTTGAGTCCCTTTCCTTATGCTCACTTGTTTTGTCTCTTAAAGGCTTCATATGAGTAAAGTCGTATGATTTTTGTCTTTCTCTGACTGACTAATTTCATTTAGCATAATACCCTCCAGTTCCATCCACATAGTTGCAAATGGCAAGATTTCATTCTTTTTGATTGCCAAATAATACTCCATTGTATATATATATACCACATCTTCTTTATCCATTCATCCATTGAGGGGCATTTGGGCTCTTCCATACTTTGGCTATTGTTGATAGTAAATACAGCTTTAAATTTTAATCTAAGTAATACCCAGCTGATAAATTTCTCAAAATAAAGAATTTGGCCTTAAGATTAATATTTTTATTTTACTTAACTTTTAGGATTTTTTAAATATGAAATTTATTGTCATATTGGTTTCTTTTTTAATTAATTAATTAATTTATTTATTTTTTTCCTAATATGAAACTTATTCTCAAATTGGTTTCCATACAACACCCTGTGCTCATCCCAACAGGTGCCCTCTTTAATACCTATCACCCACCCTCCCCTCCCTCCCACCCATCATCAACCCTCAATTTGTTCTCAGTTTTTAAGAGTCTCTATGGTTTGGCTCCCTCCCTCTTTAACCTTTTTCTATTTTTCCTTCCCCCCCCCCCATGGTCTTCTGTTAAGTTTCTCAGGATCCACATAAGAGTGAAAACATATGGTATCTGTCTTTCTCTGTATGACTTATTTCACTTAGCATAACACTCTCCAGTTCCATCCATGTTGCTACAAAAGGCCATATTCCATTCTTTCTCATTGCCACGTGGTATTCCATTGTGTATATAAAACACAATTTCTTTATCCATTTATCAGTTGATGAACATTTAGGCTCTTTCCATAGTTTGGCTATTGTTGAAAGTGCTGCTAAAAACATTGGGGTACAAGTGCCCCTATGCATCAGCACTCCTGTATCCTTTGGATAAATCCTAGCCGTGCTATTGCTGGGTCATAGGGTAGATTCATTTTTAATTTTTTGAGGAACCTCCACACTGTTTTACAGAGTGGCTGCACCAGTTTTCATTTGCACCAACAGTGCAAGAGGCTTCCTGTTTCTCTACATCCTCACCAGCATCTATACCCTCCTGATTTGTTAATTTTAGCCATTCTGACAGGCATGAGGTGGTACCATAGTGTGGTTTTGATTTGTATTTCCCTGATGAGGAGCAACGTTGAACATCTTTTCACGTGCCTGTTGGCCATATGGATGTCTTCTTTAGAGAAGTGTCTATTCGTGTTTTCTGCCAATTTCTTCACTGGATTACTTGTTTTTTGGGTGTGGAGTTTGGTGAGCTCTTTATAGATTTTGGATACTAGCCCTTTGTCCGATATGTCATTTGCAAATATCTTTTCCCATTCTGTTGGTTGCCTTTTGGTTTTGTTGACTGTTTGCTTTGTAGTGCAGAAGCTTTTTTTTTTCATGAGGTCCCAATAGTTCATTTTTGCTTTTAATTCCCTTGCCTTTGGTGATTTGTCAAGTAAGAAATTGCTGTGGCTGAAGTCAGAGAGGTTTTTTCCTGCTTTCTGCTCTAGGGTTTTGATGGATTCCTGTCTCACATTCAGGTCCTTTATCCATTTTCAGATTATTTTTGTGAATGGTGTAAGAAAGTGTCTAGTGTAATTCTTCTGCAAGTTGCTGTCCAGTTCTCCCAGCACCATTTGTTAAAGAAACTGTCTTTTTCCATTGGGTATTCTTACCTGCTTTCAAAGTTTAGTTGGCCATACTTTTGTGGGTCTAATTCTGGAGTCTATATTCTATTCCATTGGTCTATGTGTTTGTTTTTGTGCCAATACCATGCTGTCTTGATGATTACAGCTTTGTAGTAGAGGCTAAAGGCTGGGATTGTGATGCTTCCCGCGTTGATCATCTTCTTCAAAATTACTTTGGCTATTCAGAGTCTTTTGTGGTTCCATACAAATTTTAGGATTGCTTGTTCTAGCTTCAAGAATGCTGGTGCAATTTTGATTGGGATTGCATTGAATGTGTAGATAGCTTTCGAAGTATTGACATTTTCACAATATTTATTCTTCCAATCCGTGAGCATGGAATGTTTTTCCATTTGTTTGTATCTTCTTCAAATTCCTTCATAGCTTTCTATAGCTTTCAGCATACAGATCTTTTACAACTTTGGTTAGGTTTTATTCCTAGGTATTTTATAGATCTTATTGCAATTGTGAATGGGATCAGTTTCTTTATTTGTCTTTCTGTTGCTTCATTATTAGAGTATAAGAATGCAACTGATTTCTGTACCTTGATTTTGTATCCTGCAACTTTGCTGAGTTCATGTATCAGTTCTAGCAGACTTTTCATGGAGTCTATTGGATTTTCTATGTGTAATATCATGTCATCTGCAAAAAGTGAAAGCTTGACTTCATCTTGGCCAATTGTTATGCCTTTGATTTCCTTTTGTTGTCTGATTGCTGATGCTATAACTTCCAACACTATGTTAAACAACAGTGGTGAGAGTGGAAAGCCCTGTCATGCTTCCTGATATCAGGTGAAACCTCTCAGTTTTTCCCCATTGAGGATGATATTAGCTGTGGGCTTTTCATAAGTGACTTTTATGATGTTTAAGAATGTTCCTTCTATCCCAACTTTCTTGAGGGTTTTTATTAAAAAGGATGCTGAATTTTGTCAAATGCTGTTTCTGCATCGATTGACAAGATCATATGGTTCTTATCTTTTCTTTCATTAATGTGAATGTGTCACATTGATTGATTTGCAAATGCTGAACCAGCCCTGCATCCCAGGAATGAATCCCACTTGATCATGGGGAATAATTCTTTTTATATGCTGTTGAATTCGATTTGCTACTATCTTATTGAGAATTTTGGAATCCAATTTCATCAGGGATCTTGGCCAGTAGTTCTTTTTTTTTGCTGGGTCTCTGTCTGGTTTAGGAATAAAAGTAATGCTGGTTTCATAGAGTGAGTCTGGAAGTTTTCCTTCCCTTTTTATTTTTAGAACAGCTTGAGAAGGATAGGTATTATATCTGCTTTAAATGTTTGGTAGAACTCCCCAGGGAAGCCATCTGGTTCTGGTCTCTTATTTGTTGGGAGATTTTTGATAACTGATTCAATTTCTTCACTGGTTATGGGTCTGTTCAAGTTTTCTAGTTCTACCTGTTTGAGTTTTGGAATTTTGTGGATGCTTACAAATTTGTCCATTTCTTCCAGGTTGTCCAGTTTGTTGGCATATAATTTTTCATAGTATTCTCTGATAATTGCTTGTATTTCTGAGGGATTAGTTGTAATAATTCCATTTTAATTCATGATTTTACCTATTTGGGTCATCTCCCTTTTCTTTTTGAGAGACCTGGCTGGAGGTTTATCAATTTTGTTTATTTTTTTCAAAAACAAAACAAAACAAAAAAAACAATTGTTGGTTTCATTGATCTGCTCTACAGTTTTTTTAGATTCTATATTGTTTATTTCTGCTCTGATCTTTATTATTCCTCTTCTTCCGCTGGGTTTGTTGTGTCTTTGCTCTTCTGCTTCTAGTTCCTTTAGGTGTGCTGTTAGATTTTGTATTTGGGATTTTTATTGTTTCTTGAGGTAGGCCTGGATTCAATGTATTTTCCTCTGAGTACAGCCTTCATTGCATCTCAAAGCATTTGGATTGTTGTCTTTTCGTTTTCATTTTTTTCCATATATGTTCTTTAAGTCTTCTTTAATTGCCTGATTAACCCATTCCTTCTTTAGTAGGGTATTCTTTAACCTCCATGCTTTTGGAGGTTTTCCAGACTTTTTCCCGTGGTTGATTTCAAGTTTCATAGCATTGTGGTCTGAAAGTGTGCATGGGATGATCTCAATTTTTTATACTTACTCAGGGCTGTTTTGTGACCCAGTATGTGATCTATCTTGGAGAATGTTCCATGTGCACTTGAGAATAAAGTATATTCTGTTGCTTTGGGATGCAGAGTTCTAAATATACCTGTCAAATCCATCTGGTCCAATGTATCATTCAGGGTCTTTTTTTCTTTATTGATCCTGTGTCTAGATGATCAATCCATTGTTGTAAGTGGAGTATTAAAGTCCCCTGAAATTACCACAGTCTTATCAATAAGGTTGCTTATGTTTGTGATTAATTGTTTTATATATTTGGGGGCTTCCATATTCAGCACATAGACATTTATAATTGTTAGCTCTTCCTGATGGATAGACCCTGTAATTATTATATAATGCCTTTCTTCATCTCTTGTTACAGCATTTAAAGTCTAGTTTGTCTGATATAAGTAGGGTTACTCCAGCTTTCTTTTGACTTCTAGTAGCATGATAGATAGTTCTACATCCCCTCACTTTCAATCTGAAGGTGTCCTATGGTCTAAAATGAGTCTCTTGTAGACAGCAAATAGATGGGTCTTGTGTTTTTGTGTTTTTTTTTTTATCCATTCTGATACCCTATGTCTTTTGTTTGGAGCATTTAGCCCATTCACCTTCAGTGTTATTATGGAAAGATATGCGTTTAGAGTCATTGTGATGTCTGTAGGTTTCATGTTTGTAGAGATGTCTCTGGTACTTTGTGGTCCTTGCAACATTTTGTTCACAGAATCCCCGTTAGGGTTTCTTGTAGGGGTGGTTTAGTGGTGATTAATTCCTTCAGTTTTTGTTTGTTTTGGAAGACCTTTATCTCTCCTTCTATTCTGAATGACAGACTTGCTGGTTAAAGGATTCTTGGCTGCATATTTTTTCTGTTCCTCACATTGATGATTTCCTGCCATTCCTTTCTGGCTTGCCACGTTTTAGTAGATAGGTCTGCCACTAGTCTTATGGGTCTCCCTTTATAAGTTAGAGCCTTTTTATCCCTAGCTGCTTTTAGAATTTTCTCTTTATTCTTGTATTTTGCCAGTTTCACTATATGTTGTGCAGAAAATCAATTCAAGTTACGTGTGAAAGGAGTTCTCTGTGCCTCTTGGATTTCAATGCCTTTTTATTTCCTCAGATCAGGGAAGTTCTCAGCTATGATTTGTTCAAGTACATGTACACCATCAGCTCCTTTCTCTTTGTCTTCCTCTTCTGGAATTCCTATTATACAGATATTGTTTAATTTGATTGCACCACTTAGTTCTCCATTTCTCCCCTCATACTTCTGGATTTTTTTTATCTCTCTTTTTATCAGCTTCCTCTTTTTCCATAATTTTATCTTCTTATTCACCTATTCTCTCCTCTGCCTCTTCAATCCGTGCTATGGCAGCCTCCATATTATATTGCACCTCATTTGTAACATTTTTTAGCTCCTCACGACTATTTCTTAGTCCCTTGATCTCTGTAGCAATAGATTCTCAGCTGCACTCTATGCTTTTTTCAAACACAGCGATTAATTCTATGACTATTATTCTAAATTCTTGTTGCATTATATTGCTTAAATTGGTTTTGATCAATTCATTAACTGTCACTACTTCGGAGTTTGTTTTGAGGAGCATTCTTCCATTTCGTCATTTTGGGTAGTCTCTGGGGTGGTCCAAACTGCAGGGCACTTCCCCTGTGCTGTCTGGAGTGACTTGTGTTGCCAGGCAGGGTGCAGTCAGACCTGATGTCTGTCCCCAGCCCACTGCTGGGACCACAGTCAGACTGGTGTGTACTTTATCTTCCCCTCTCCCAAGGACAGGACTCACTGTAGAGTGGTGTGGCCCCTGTCTTGGCTACTTGCACACTGCCAGGCTTGTGGTGCTGCTTTGATTGGATCTGGCATATTAGCTAGGGTGGATCCGCAAGGTGCACAGGGGCGGGAGGGGCAGGCTCAGCTCCCTGTGCTGTCAGTGGTCCCCTGTGGGAGGGGCTCTGCAGCACGGGGAGAGAGGCGGACCTGTCAGAGGGATGGTTCCACAGATGCACAATGTTAGGTGTTTGTATGGTACAAGCAAGTTCGGTGACAGGAACTGGTTCCCTTTGGGATTTCGGCTGGGGGATGGGAAAGGGAGATGGTGCTTGCCAGCTCGTTTTTCCCTGTCTAGCTGAGCTCTGTCTTCTAGGGCTCACCACCTCTCCCTGCTAATGTCCTTTTGCCCTCCAGCTCTCTGAGAAGAGCTGTTAACTTACAACATTCCAGATGTTAAGTTCTGCTGGCTGTCAGAACTCATGCAGTCTGGCCCCTCCGCTTTTGCAAACCAGACTTCAGGGGCTCTGCCTTGCTGGGTGGGCTGCCCCTCCATTGCCCTGGCTCCCTCCAGCCAGTCCGTGTTTCATGAACCGCCTCTCCACCCTTTCTACCATCTTCCATGGGCCTCTTGTCTAAGCTTGGCTCCAGAAGTTCCGTTCTGCTACTCTTCTGGTGGTTTTCTGGGTGATTTAGGCAGATGTGGGTGGAATCTAAGTGATCAGCAGCACAACATGAGCCCAGCATCCTCTTATGCTGCCATCTTCCATCACTCTCCAAATAGAACTTATGTTAATAATTCTTGACAAACAGGTCCCCTGGTGGCAAATTTTCTCAATTTTTATTGTCTCAGAAAATATTAACTTCTTTTTTTTACTTTTGAAGGATTATTTCCTATATAAAGAATTCATGATTTTCTTTATTTTTTTTTTAATTTGAGGATTGTTGACACACAGTGTTACATTATTTTCAGTTGTACAACATAGTGACTCAACATCTCTATACATCATGCTATGCTCATCACAGTTGTACCTACCTTCTGTCACCATACAACATCATTACAATATAACTATATTCTATATTCTATGCCTTTTATTTATGTGACTTACTCATTCCATAATGTTGGTACATTTTTTTTATTATAAGATTTTATAGATTTCATTCTCCTCTGTTTTTCCTTGCATGATTTCTGAAGAAAAGTCAATACAATCTTTATTCTTATAGCTTTATAGCTAATGTTCTTAATCTTCTGGTTTCTTTCAAGTTTTTTTTTTTTTATTTTCTACAGTTTAAATGTGATATACCACGGTGTTGGTTCTGAGTAATTAAGCAGCGTGGTGTTCTCTGAGCTTTTTGGACCTGTGGTTCGTTTTGTGTTATCATTTTAGGAAAATTCTTTCAGTTAATATTTCTTCAAATATTTCTTCTGTTTCTTTCTCTATTCCTTCTTTTGCTATTTGTTTTATGTATATATTACATCATTTATGATATTACCACAGTTCTAGATATTTTGTTTTGTTTAATTTTTATTAAGTTATTATTTTTTTATTAAAACCATTAATCACATTTATCTATTTCACCCATCCGTAACCCCATTCCCCTCTGGTATTCACCATTTTTTTCCCCTCAGTATTTACTAGCCTTTGTGTGTGTGTATTTGTCTCTTTTTTCTTTGCTTGTTTTTTTTTCCTTTGTTTGTTCCTTAAATTCTACAGATGAAAAAAATCATATGGTATTCATCTTTTTCTGACTTATTTCAATTAGTATACCTTCTAAATTTATCCACATTATTGCAAATAACAATATTTCATTATTTTAATGGATGAGTAATATTCCATTTATCTATATACCACCTCTTTATCTACCCATCTATGGATGGATACTGGGGTTGTTTCCATGTCCTGGCTATTGTAAATAATGCTTCAATAAACAAAGTGGTAAACATAACTTTTTAAATTAATATTTTCATTTTCTTTGGGTAAATATTCACTAGTGAACTATTGGATCATATGCTAATTCTACTTTACAGTTTTTGAGAAACTGCTTACTTTTTCCACAGTGGCTGTACAAACTTGCATTCCCACCAATAGTGCATGAAGGTTCCTTTTTGTCCACTTCCTTGTCAGCACTTACTATTTCTCTTGCTTTTGATTTCAGTCATTCTGACAAGTGTGAGGTGATACCTCATTGCGTTTTTGATTTGTATTTTCTGATAGTGACGTTGATCATCTTTATGTCTTCTTCAGAAAAAACATCTACTCAGTTCCTCTGCCTATTTTTAAATCAGATTACTTGTTTCTTTGGAGTGGATTTGTTTAATTTCTTTATATATTTTGGATATTAACCTCTCATCAGATATGGAATTTGCAGATATATCTTCCCACTTAGTAAGTTGCCTTTTTGTTTTGTTGATGGATTTTCTCACTGTGCAAAAGCTTTTTATTTTGCTGTGGTTCCAAATAGTTTATTTTCACTTCAGTTTACCTTGTTTGAGAAGACATATCTAGAAAAAAATGTTTCCAAGGCCAATGTCAAAGAAATTATGACCTATGTTTTCTTCTAAGTGTTTTATGATTTCAGCTCTAACTTTTAGGTCTTTACTTAATTTTTGAGTTTATTGTTTTGCATGGTGTTTAAAGCTGGTCTGGTTTCATTCTTTTGCACGTCGCTTTCCAGTTTTCCAAACACTATTAATTGAATAAACCGTGTTTTCCCTGCTGTATATTTTTGTCTCCTTTTGGTAGATAAACTGATTATATAAGCATGGATTTATATCAGGGATCTCTATTTTGACTATATAAGCATGGGTTTATATCAGGGTTCTCTATTCTGTTACAGTGATCTATGTGTCTATTTTGTGCCTGCACCATACTTGATTATTACAGCTTTGTAGTATATCTTGGGATTGGGATTGTGTTACCTCCAGCTTTGTTATTATTTCTCTAGACTAATTTTTCTGTTTGGGTATTTTTGGTTTCATACAAATTTTAGAATTTGTTTTAGTTCTGTGAAAAATGTTGTTGGTATTTTGATAGGGATTGTATTAAATTTGTAAGTTGCTTTGTGTAGTATGGATATTTTAACATTATTGGTTTTTCCAATCTATGACCATGGGTTATGTTTTCATTTGTTTGTGCTGTCTTCAAGTTAATTTATCAGTATTTTATAGTTTATGGTGTGCAAGTATTTCACTTCCTTGATTAAATTTATTTCTAGGTATTTTATTATTTTAGGTACAAATGTAAATGGGATAGTTTTCTTAATTTCTATTTCTGCCACTTCATCATTATTGTAAGAAATTCAAGAGATTCCTGCACATTCATTTTGTATCCTGTTATTTTATTGAATTCATTTACCAGTTCTAGTAGTATTTTGATGGAAACCTTAGGGTTTTCTATACAGATATCATATCATCTGCAAGTAGTGGATGTTTTACTTATTTCTTACTAATTCTTTTTATTTATTTTCCTTGTCTGATCATTGTGGCTAAGGCTTCCAGTATTATGTTGAATTAAAATAGTGAGAGTGGATATCTTTGCCTTGTATCTGATCCTAGGGGAAAGGTTGTCTGTTTTCACCACCAAGTATGATGTCAACTGTGGGTCTGTTAATATATGACTTTTATTATGTTGAGGTATGTTCCCTCTAAACCTATTTTGTTGAGAGTTTTTATTATAGATGGATACTGTATTTTGTCAAATGTTTTTCTGCATCCATTGAGATAATCATATGATTTTTATTTGTTTTCCCATTGTGTTGTATCATGATGATTGATTTACAAATATTAAACTACCTTGCATTTCATGAATAAATCCTACCTGATTGTGATTAATTTTTTAATGTATTGTTGGGTTCTGCTAATATTTTGTTAAGGATGTTTGCATTTATGTTCATCAGAAATACTGACCTGTTATTTTCTTTGTTTTGTGTGTGTGTGTGTGTGTGTGTGTGTTTCAGTATGTGTCTTTAGCTGGTTTTGGTATAAGGGTAATTTTTGCCTCGTGGGATGTATTGGAATCTTTTCTTCCTCTTCTATTTTTTTTAGAAGAAATTTGAGAATTTCAGAAGAGTAGGTGTTAACACTTCTTTAAGTATTTGGTAGAATTTACCTGTGAAGCCATCTGGTCTTGGACTTTTATTCGTTGGGTTGTTTTTGATTACTGATTCCATTTCCTTGCTAGTAATTGGTCTGTTTCTATTTTTTATTTTTTCTAATTCAGTTTTGGAAGGTTATATATATTTAAAAAATTCTTTATTTCATTACAATAATTTTATTTACAACATTTACTTTTGATTTTTTCTTAGAGATTTCATCTTTCTGCTGCTACTAACCATCTTTTCTTGCATGTTGTTTACTTTTTCCATTAATGCCTATAGCATGTTAATATAGTTATTAATTTGTGATCATTCCTATATCTGTAGTATATACAAATCTTGTTCTAATGTTTACTCTAATTAAAGTTTGACAGATAATTGTTTGTTTTGTTTTTTGTCTTTTGGTATGTCTTGTAATGTTTTGCTGAAAGCAGGACATGATGTACCAGATAAAAAGAACTGAGGTTCACAGGCCTTTAGTGTGAGATATTATGTTAATCTGGTTAAGGTTTTAATTGTGTTTAATTTTTCTTGTGGCAGTCAGTACAAGAAGCTACAAATTCTTTTAGTATTCTTGTTTGTGTCTTCCTTCTTACCTCTGAGGTTTCTATATGCAGGGCCTCATAATTTTTTTAATGTTTATTTTTGACAGAGAGAGAGAGACAGAGCATGAATGGGGGAGAGGCAGAGAGAGAGGGAGACACAGAATCTGAAGCAGGCTCCAGGCTCTGAACTGTCAGCACAGAGCCCGACATGGGGCTAGAACTCACAGACCGCGAGATCATGACCAGAGCCAAAGTCAGTCGCTCAACCGACTGAGCCACCTAAGTGCCCCTATATATAGTGCCTCATAAAGGGTGACTTTCTTGCATCTCTTTTAGCAATGCTTCACTATAACTATAATCAAGCTGTCTTGGGTGGTAATAATGTAAGCTAAAAGGAGCATTCTATAACCTTCAGGTTAAGTGCCAGTATTTTAGTGAATGTCTGCATTGGTGCTTTGGCTTTCAGAAATACTTATGTCTATCCTCAGTGTTATCAATTTTCATCCACTTTCTCCTCCATCTCCTGGCTACAGAATTTTCAATATATTTTTTTGAAGCCCTAACCCTGTTGACTTGCTTCCTTATTCCCTTAGATGTTACTGAAAACTGGAAGAGGCTTCAGTTGTAAGTAATTCCCTGAATCCTACTTGAGATAATGTTTCAGTATTGTGCCTTAGCAAAATTCATTCTTCTCTAAGAGTAAGCCTTTGTTATGGCTAAATCCCTGGATGTGTTTAAAATTGTTACTCCTCTTTTTTCACTGCCAAGTCTTTGAGGTGTTGTTTTTTGTTTTCTCACCATGTAAACCTGGTGAACTTTCTAGGAAAAAAAAATCTCACAAAAGGTATCTTCCTAAAACTGCTATACCGGTAGTTTCTCACTCTCAAGCTACTCCATATTTAACTTCCAGTCATTTATCAACATTATTGTTTAAGTGTTCTTACCAGTTTATAGCAACAGTGGCTTATGCTTGAGATAAGAACATTTCAATTGCTGTATATCTCTGGAATACTTCCATCTCTTAATCTCAACGTGGTGATTTTCCCTATGATCTCAACTGTCTAATGATTCAAGGAATGCTGATACATTTCAGTTTGTCCATTTGTTTGTTGTTGTAAGGAAAAGTGACAACTTTCAAACATTTTTGAGTATCAAAACTGGATGTGAGATGAAGCATTCTGAAGACTGGTTTTTCGTCTGTGGGATCAAACCCTGTGAGGTTTGTAATTAATGATTTAATTCTACTCTTTAATAAAACTACTTGCAGTGTGGCATCAATAAGATCACTTACTTTTTTTCTGTTTGTAATTGGTAAGGATTTCAAGGACATCTTTGTTATTAAAGTATGTACAAGTATTCAACACTTTATCCTCAATTCCAAAATACAAAAATCATTGAAAATAGAAGTTTTGTTTCTGTTTATCTGTTTTTAATAACTGTGGAAAAGTAAAATCTTGCATGAGCCAACATAAATGTGTTTTATGTGTTTGCCTAAATAAATAAATATTAATGTTTTTGTTCATGGTATCCTTCCTTAGGCCCCAGTGGAGGAATTAAGTATTATACAATATATAATCTTTAAATTAAAAAAAATAAAAACAATAATTTCCATTAAAAACTATCTGGCCCAAAGGGTTTTAACATGTGTTTTGTAAAATATTTAATGTAATATGAGTTATTCTCATGAGATTTTAACATTTCAGATAGGAGAGCTAAGACGGCAGCATAGTAGGAGGACCCTAGTTCTGCCTTATCCTTTGAAAACAACTAGATAAATATCAAATCGTTTTTAATACTGAAGAAATCAACCTTATGACTGATAGGACAAACTGCACAACTAGAGGGAGAGAAGAGGCCACTTCAAGAAAGGAAGGAAGTGTGGACATGTGGTTGGGGGAGAAATGGATCACAGGTACTGCAGAAGGCAGGGAGCCTTGGTTGCAGAAAAAGGGAAGAGGGAGTGGAGTACACAAGGATAAGCACAAAGAGAACACTTTTCCAAAACCATTGGCTGGGAAAAGTAGAGGGACGATTTTCATGACTTTTTGCAACCAGTAGGTCTCAAAGACTAGAGATTCAGAGGTCCCCAGGCTTGGCTGTGATACAGATTTTATACCAAGATACAAAACTAAATCATTTCCCTTTGCTCTGTGTAAAGTTACTTCTGACACAAAATACATTAAAGTTTCCACGAGCACCAAGGTGGCTCAGTTAAGCAGCTGATTTTGATCAGGTCATGATCTCATGGTTCATGGGATCAAGGCCTGCACTCCGAGCACAGATCCTGTTTGATCTCTCTCTCTCTCTCTCTCCTCTCCCCCCTCTCAAAATAAATAAATAAGTTTTATAATCTTCTACAAAAGCTAGTACATCTAGGGGCCCTCAATTAATATTTAGTTATTGAAACACATGTAACCCTATGCAATCTGACATGATTGGGACTGAAATGTTATGTATGACCAACTATTCTTGCTAATATAGATTTGCCATATATAACAATGATTCAGTATTTCAGAATGCTTTTGAAATGTCAAAATTATGAATACTGATCAATTATACTGAGGATGTGCAGAAGGGCAGTTTAATAAGTCTCGTGCCTCGGGCAGTTTAATAAAGTCTCGTGCCTCTTAGTAAAGAATTTACTACATTTTGAATAATATTAACTACTACTACTTATTTAGCTCTATTATTGTCAATTTAAATTTTTTTTCAACGTTTATTTATTTTTGGGACAGAGAGAGACAGAGCATGAACGGGGGAGGGGCAGAGAGAGAGGGAGACACAGAATCGGAAACAGGCTCCAGGCTCTGAGCCATCAGCCCAGAGCCTGATGCGGGGCTCGAACTCACAGACCGCGAGATTGTGACCTGGCTGAAGTCGGACGCTTAACCGACTGCGCCACTCAGGCGCCCCTATTATTGTCAATTTAGAGATGATTGGGTCCACACACAAAATGCAATTCCAATGTATAATTCTGAACATCTATTTCTTTTTCATATTATTTGTGATTTGAGCAAGAAAAATGTCAGAAAATATGCTAAAAATAAGGCACGAGGTTCATCTGAAAAGAAAAGGAAGGAAATGACACTTTTTATGTTCATTGTCTTGGGTTCAAACACTTTATTTCTAAATACTTAAATTTAATCAACATTTGCTAAGCTTTTACTGACTGTCAGAAATTGAGCTATGCTACTATACCTGGAAGTGGATAAACATTTGATTCAGCAAATATTTATTTTGAGATAAACTGTATTTTAGGAAGATATAGAAATAAATTCCATGGCATTCTCTTATCATCTAGTATCTTCCACTCTGATTTGTAGAGGTGAAATTCCACCATGTTTACTATCAACTTCACTTTGAAATTTTTCCTACTTGATATGGAACTATGGGACCACTGTGCCTCCTGGGGGAATGATCATTCTAGAATGTTATTTGGCAGGCATAAATCTATTTCTCTTTAAGGTGTGTAGTAGTGGGAAATATAACAGACATTATCAGCTTATATGAAATTTTGATGTATCTGTATTTAATTAAACTAAACTGTTTCAATGTAACACTAGTCCATTCTAAATAAAAAGACATTACTTTAAATTTTAAAAAGAAAATTTCGATAATTAATATTCTATAGAAGAGAAGAACCACTTCTAGAAGGAAAGTACTAAAACAATCAACAGAAAGGGAGATAATATTTGCAAACCATATGACTAAAAGTGGTCTAGTATTCAGTATACATATTGAATTCTTGCAATGCAACAACAAAAATACACACAACCCAATGAAAAATGGAGAAAAGATTTAAGTAGCACTTCCTCCAGAAGAGATATAAATAACCAAAATTCATATGAAAAGATGTTCAATACCAGTAGTCATTAGGAAATGCAAATCAAAACCATGATGTGATACCACTCCACACACACTAATGTGGCTATAATAAAAAGATACACAATCACACATGTTATCAGGGATGTGAGTAAATTTGAACCCTTGTGAATTGGTTTTGGAAATATAAAATTGTGCAGTCACTTTGGAAAACTGGAAGGTCCTCAAATAGATAAAGATGTAGTTAGCATATTAACTGAGCTATTATACTCCTAAGAACATATCCAAGAAAATTAAAGCATTTGTTCACACAAAACCTTGTACAAAAGTGTTCATAGTATTATTATCATTAATAGGCCCATAAGTGGAGATAATAGAAAAGTCCATTAACTGAAGAATTGACAAACAACATGTGGTATATCCATGCCATGAAAATTCAGCCCTAAAAAAGAAATGCTGATACATGTTACTTCATGAATGGACCTCATAAACATTAGGAAGTGGAAAAGTCAGTCACAAAAGGCAGCATGTTGTTATTATCCCATTTTCCTGGAAATGTTCAGAATAGTAAATTCATAGAAATAGAAATTAGGTTAGTGATAAGCAGGCTTTGGGAGCAGTGGGAAGTGTACATGGGGCTTTTTTCTGGAGTGAAAAATACTCTAGATTTAGGTAGAGATTATGGATGCATAACTTTATTAATATAATAAAAATCAATGAATTGTACCCTTTAAAAAGGTGAAATTTTATGTCACATAAATTGTATCTCAATTATATATGAACATATATAATTAGAAATGACTCTAACCCCAGCCTTTAATTAAAATGAGCTGTTTTGTGCTTGTACATGTCGTCTCAGAATTAAAAGGTAGACATATAAAAGCACTTAAAAATAATCACTCCACACACAAAATTGTTCAATACCTTTATTTGGACAATATTAAAGTTCCTCTCTCCATAAAGTAGTTTGCAGATATGTTATAAATTAAAAGATTCTTATCAACATAAACCACAATAGCTAAAAGAATCTCAATATGTTTATATTCTCCTATATTCACAAATATCCATTAACATTATGATGGTTTTAGAGAATGCATATGGAAATTTCAACATCTATTCCTAAAACAAAATAACCACATTACAAAAGCAGTACATACAATTCAATAAATGTTTTAATCGTTATAAAGACAGTCTATTTGAAACCAAAAGTGCATATAACCTGCAATAAAGAAATACCTAAGTCATTTGCATTATGGTCAATATCAAGACAAATATACCCATTTTAACAACTATTAGTTAATAAGATTTTTATTTTAGAAAATTTTTAGATTTGCAGAATAGTTGTGAAGACAATACTGAGTTCCCGTATAACTTACATCCAGTTACTTTGCTAGCATACTATATTATTGACATTTTACATTAGTTTGGTTTATTTGTCACAGTTAATCACCCAATATTGGTACATTATCATTAACTAAGATCTACCTTATTCAGATTGCCTTGCTTTTGACCTAATATTATTTTTCTGTTATAGGGTCCCATTCAGGTTACTACATTTAGTAGTCATGTCTTATTAGCATCTTTTGGCTGTGGTAATTCCTCAGACTTTCCCTGTTTTTTTTTTTTTTTTATGGTATTGATTTGAGAACCATTAGGGCATTTTGTAGTGTCTTTCAACTGGGGTTTATCTGGTGTTTTTGTTATGATTAAATTAGTGTTATGATTTTTGTGGGGAGGTAAGAGATAAAGTGCCATTTCCATTACATCATATCAAGGTCCACACTATCAACATAACTTATTGTTCTTCATGTTAATTTTAACCACTTGATTGAGATATTTTTTTCATATTTATTCATTACTTAAGACGTTATTATTTGGCATTTATGTTCTGCACCATTTGGAAGGAAGTCATTATGTGAAATTTACATTTAAGGAGTGTGGAGTATTGCTCCTTAAGGGTGGAATATCTGTAATATTTTTTGAAACTTTTCTCTTTTTTTGTTTCAAGTATTTATAACATTCTAGTTAGTGTAATATTGGTTTCAGGAGTAGAATTAAGTGATTTATCACTTACATGTGACACCCAGTGCTCATTACAACAAATGTCTTCCTTAAAACCTATCACCCATTTAGCCCATCCCCCACCCATCTCCTTTACATTAACCCTCATTTTGTTCTGTATAGTCAAGAGTCTTTTATGGTTTGCCCCATCTCCTTTTTTATTTCTTCCCTTATGTTCATCTATTTTGTTTCTTATATTCCACATATGAGTGAAATCATGATATTTGACTTTCTCTGACTGAGTTGTTTCACTTAGCATAATACACTCTAGCTCTATTCACATCATTGCAAATGGTAAGATTTCATTCTTTCTGATGGCTGAGTAATATTCTTTTATAAACACACACACACACACACACACACACACACACACACCACATCTTCTTTGTCCATTCATCAGTCGATGGACATTTGGGTTATTTCCATAATTTGGATATTGTTGATGATGATGCTTTAAACATCGAAGTGTATGTATCTTTTTTTAATTGGCTTTTCGGCATCCTTTGGGTAAATGCCTAGTAGTGCAATTGCTGGATCCTAGGGTACTTCTATTTTTCACAATTTGAGGAAATTCTATACTGTTTTCCAGAGTGGTTGCACCAGTTTGCATTCCCACCAAGAGTGTAAGGTTCCCCTTTCTCTGCATCCTCACCAATATCTATTTCCTGTGCTATTAATTTTAGCCCTTATGTCATGTTTGAGGAGGTAGTTCATTGTAGTTTTGATTTGTATTTTTCTGACATGGGGACTTTGTCAATTTTGCTTCATTTATTTATATCAACATGGGCTCATCAATATTTATACTTAAGGGTATAAAGTAAAACTTTACATTATTATTATTTAACTAATTTTGTTGCTCAAACTGTTCCAGCTTTAGTCATTGGAAGCTCTTTCAGTCATTTGAAATATACCCATTGTTGTGGGGTTTATGTTAGTGCATTGTAACTTTTTAGCTATGAAAGATGCTCCACGTTCATATGATATATTCCATAATCTAGCCTCTAAATCAGCTATTTATCCAAGGAACGCTGGTTCTTTTCATTTCATAATGATTTTTAAAAAATGACTTTGGATGTGCTTCTTGTCTCTGGGGAGTCATTGCATCTATTCATCAATTGAGAAAGGAAATAGATGTTAATATGTACACTAACTCAACTATGTACATTTATAAATATATTTATATATATCCATTTGTATCTATATTATGTTAAACATGATTTTGCACTGATGTCCTTAGCTCTAATCCCCAGTATCATATCGGTCATCCTAGTTTTTCCCTTGTTTACATATAACCACTTATTCTAACAATGAGAAACTAGGTTCACAGCATCTTATATCCATTAACTAGCTATAAATTATGAGGGGAAAAGTATCCCAAATAGGGTAACAATCATAGAATATGAAATGTTTAGAAAAATCTTAACAAAAAAATCACAAGAAACACATAAAGAAAACTATAACATGTTTAAAAAAGACATACAGAAACCATAAGTAAATGAACTTATAAGCCTAGTTTAAAAACAAAAGAATAAAGACGGTGATCAACAGATAAATGAAGATTCTCAACATCACTAATCACTGGGGAAATGCAAATCAAAACCACAATGAGATATCACTTTACTCCTGTCAGAATGTCTATCATCAAAAAGGCAAGAAATAACAAGTGTTGGCGAGGATGTGGAGAAAAATAAATAACTCATGTGCACTGTTGGTGGAAATGTAAATTGGTACAACCACTGTGGAAAACATTATGGAAGTTCCTAAAAAAATAAAAATAAAAATACCGTATCATCCATTATTTCCACTACTGGGCATTTACCCAAATAAAACAAAAATACTAATTCGAAAATATATATACACCCTTATGTTTATTGCAACATTATTCACAATAGCCAAGATATGGGAGAAACCTAAAAGTCCATTTATAGATAAGTTGATAAATATGTTTTCACACACACACACACACACGCACACACACACACACACACACACACTGAAATATTATATGTCCATTAAATAATGAAAGTTGCCATTTTCAACAATGTGAATGGACCTAAAAGATGTTATACTAAGTGAAATAACTGAGATTGAAAAAAATTACTATATGATTTCATTCATATGTGGAATGTTAAAAAAAAACAAAGTCATAAACAAGTAAAGAGCAGAATCAGACCTGTAAATACAGAACAAACTGATGGTGGCTAAAGGGAATGAGGGTGGACGGATGGGCGAAATCGGTGAAAGACAGTGGGAGATACAAGCTTCCAGTTATAGAAGGAATAAATCATGAGAATAAAAGGCATAACATAGGGAATATAATAAATGATATTGTAACAGTGTTGTATGGTGACAGATGGTAGCTATATTTGTTGTAAGTATATGTATTTACATAGACCTTGAATCACTGTGTTGTACACCTGAAACTAATGTAACATTGTGTGCCACCCATAATCAAATAAATTTTAATTGCAACATTTTTCTATTATTAGAACGTCACCTCCTACAAGGCATGGAACACATATGTTCTTTATATTCTGCCTCAAATTATTAAGCATCTAGCAAAGTAACTGTTCTGAAAAATTCTCAAAAAATGTTCAGCAGAGAGCAAAACAATAGACACCTGTTTATCCACCATCTCTCAATTCTTCTAGGAACAGCAAGCATTCTCACACAAAATCTCTTGTTTAGATTCTTTAAATCTTTGGGATTAAGATGGTGGAATCGTAGGAGGACCTTATACATGTCTCATCCCTTGAACACAGCTAGATAACTATCAAATTATTCTGAACACTCAGTAAATCAGTCTGAGGGCTAATGACAAACTGCACAACTAGAGGGAGAAAAAAGACTACATCATGGGAGGTAGGAGGTGCAGAGACATGATCTGGGGGAGAAAAGAATTGTGGATGCTGCAGTCCAGAAGGAGGGAAAGAGAGAGAGACAGAGTGTGTGTGTGTGTGTGTGTGTGTGAGAGAGAGAGAGAGAGAGAGAGAGAGAGAGAGAGAGAGAGAAAGCAGCATGCAGGAGATTGCACAAGAAAAAATACTTCCCCAAAACCACTGAGTGGGAAAACAAGAAGGGCTGATTATCTCAAGTTTTGACAAGCTGCAGAGCTGAAAGTCTGAAGTTTTAGAAGTCCATGCCATCCCCAGGGTTAATTCTAGCATGCATAGTGGTACTCCTGTAGAAAAGCAGGACAGAGGCCTGGGGGTGGACAATGTGTTCTGAGGATGCCCTGGGTCACACTGGAAAAGACAATTCCCCTTAAAGTGCATTTGGGAGAGACAACACTGCTTCTTGGGGGACAAAACAGCCACTGGGGACCTGTAAGCTGCCCCATTCATTAGCACGTGAGCAGAGAGAACTGCTGAGGGCAGCTAACCAGGATGTGGGCTTTTGTTACACTTTACCATAAACTCCAAAGCCCTGCACATTTGTGGACTGTTTTTCTGGGACAAACCAATACAAGTCACAGTGTGGTAAGCCTCTCCCCCAGAGGATCAATGTGGGTCATCACCGTGCCAGGTCTCTAAAATTTGGAGTTTTGAAACCCAGCCTGGTCCCCTGAGGTGAAACACAGGAGCACAGTACTGCGAGGCAAGCAGACAGTTTTGACACAGACAGGATGAAAGCAGGGATCTGATAGAGGCCTGAGACACAAGAAGGCAGATTGCTCACTCATCTTTGAGGGCTTGTTGAACACCAGTGGGTGTAAACTCCCCTCTCCAGAGAAAAGAGTAAGCTGATGCTATTTTTCACCCCTTAGAACAGATGGATTTAAGCAAACAGCACAGTACATACAGTAGAGGCTTTAGCCACTTACAGGAGGCCTTGTCCACCCCCATACTTGCAGGCGCCTTTGTTTTACTAAGGTGAGTATGATTGAGAGCCAGAGCAACAGCTGCCCTCACCCCCAAAAGGCCAGAACAAACCCTCTTAATGCACCAGGTCTACTGATCACAGAGTGCTGCAAAGCTTCAGCTGTAGTGGGAGCAGGACGAGGCACAGGCTTTCCTAATACACAAAAGACAGAGACCTAGACAAAATACCAAGACAGAAGAATTCATCTCAAAAGAATGAACAAGAGGAGGTCACAGCCAGGGAGCTAATCAAAATAGATATATGTAACAGGCCTGAAAAATAACTTAAAAAATAATCATAAGGATACTACCTCAGATTTTGAAAAGCATAGAAGAAACCAGAAAGACCCTTACAACAGAGATAAAAGACATAAAAACTAGTCAGACTGAAATAAAACCTTCTATAACTGAGGTGCAAAACTGACTGTTGTAATAACCAGAAGGATGGAAGAAGCAGAGAAATGAATAAGTGATACAGAAGATAAAATTTTGGAAAATAATGCAGCTGGAAAGAGGAGGGGAAGAAAAATATTGAATCATGAATGTAGACTTAAGGAACTCAGTAACTCCATAAAATGTAATAATATTCATATCATAGGAGTCCCAGAAGAAGAAGACAGGGGAAAGGAGATAGAAGGCTTATTTGAGCAAATTATAGCTGAAAACTTTCTTGATCTGGGGAAGGAAACAGACATCAAAATCCAGGATGGACATAGAACTAACTCCCAACAAAATCAATGAACGTCAGCCAACACCAAGATATACCGTAGTAAAATTTGCAAGATACAGAGATGAGGAAAGAATCCTGAAAGCAGGAAGGGAAAAGAAATCTCTCACCTACATGTGAAAATAAATTAGTTTAGCAGAAGATCTTTCCACAGAAAACTGGCAGACCAGAAGGGAGAGGCATGGTATATTGAAATGCTGAATGGGAAAAATAGGCAGCCAAGAATACTTCATACAGCAAAGCTCTCATTCAGGATAGAAGGAAAGATAAAAAGTTTCCCAGGCAATGCAAAACTAAAGGAGTTTGGGACAACTAAATGAGCTTTACAAGAAACATTAAAGGAGACTGTTTGAGTGGGATATATTCATTAAATCTTTTAAATTTGCAACTCAAATGAGGGATGCCACATTCCTACACACCCTTTCTATGATAATAATCATTGCTGTAAAAGGATATATAACATTAGCTATGTCAAGCAGGTTGGTTGCCTAGAAATTTTCAAAATAGAGCTAGTTGGAGTGGAGTTTCTGTTATGTGCAATCAAGAGTCCTGGTCAATAATGGAACATGTTGCATAATACATGTTTTCATTAAAAATTTACTTTATATAAATGCATTTTATAAACACAGCTTATATATATATATATATATATATATATATATATATACACACACACACACACACACACACACACACATATATATACATGTATATATATATATATAAGCTGTGGTTATAAAATGCATTTATATAAAGTATAATGTATATATAAAGTATATATGTATATATATATTTATGTTTATTGTAGTACATTAAAACATAGCTTATATATTTTTTTCTGTTTATTGTAGTACATGACTTTCATCATACTGTTCTTTGGATGCAACCTCCCATTTGAATGTTTAGTGAAGACCAATAATATAAGACCCAATTATTTCAGTTTTAGGCTGGTTAGAATTTTTTTTCAATAAACAATTATTCTGGCGAAAAGCTTCCAGATCCAATATGGTTAACAAAAACAACAAAAAAATCAAAGTATGTCAAGATCCATATCTTCAAAATTGTGATTTTAATGCATTTGGGAAACTTGAAATATAATTATACATTTTTTAGAATGGATAATTCTTTCATTCCACATTCTAAAATGTAGCATATGATAAAACATGTTTTTTTTCGGAATACAAAAATAAATATTAGTAAACTATAAGAAGGACTTAGCTGTATCTTGCCTCAACTCTCACCCATTTTCTAGAGCACAGTACTTTCAAGAGAGTTGAGAAGTTTGTAAAAATGCAATCAATAGAAACACAAGATCCTGGGGTGCCTGGGTAGCTCAGTGTGTTAAGCATCCAACTTTAGTTTGGGTCATGATCTCACAGTTTGTGTGTTTGAGCTCCATGTAAGGCTCTGTTGCTGACAGCTCAGAGCCTGGAGCCTGTTTCAGATTCTGTGTCTCCCTCTCTTTCTGCACCTCCCCTGCTCCCATTATGTCTGTCTGTCTCTCTCTCTCAGAAACAAACATTTGGGGCACCTAGGTGGCTCAGTCAGTTAAGCATCTAATTTCAGTTTGAGTCAAGATCTCACACATCATGAGTCCCAGCCCCACATCCAACTCTGCTGACAGCTCAGAGCCTGGAGCCTGCTTTAGATTCTGTGTCTTCTCTTTCTCTGCCCCTCCCTGTTCATTCTCTCTCACTCTCTCTCTCTCTCAAATAAATAACCATTTTTTTAAATAAAATTTAAAAAAAACTTAAAAAATAATTTAAAAAAGGAGAAAACAGATCCTATTTATCTATGAAGCCTGGTTACAGAGGTACAAAGATATTAATGATGATGTAGATGATCTGGAGACGATTTTCACTCTTTGAACATGTGAACTGTACCTTCTTTGGAGCTTGAAGAATGAAAATCTTTGAGCAAATTCCACAGTAAAAAAATTCAAACATTGTATATTGATTTTGTCATTTAGACTAGGCATTTGAGGTCATGTCAGCTCTAGATTGTAGTACCCATTGATGGAGTAGGTTGACCTTATGTGGCAAATTAACCTCTTGTAGCCCTCAGATTACCAAAATAAAGTAAGAATGAATACCAATCAATAATGCTCACACTTTGGTTACTTCACCAGAAAAATAAAATATCATAACTTCTTAGGAAGAATATACATGCAAGAAAGGCAAAAAATGATTTAACAAGGAGATTCATATAATTACTCATTTTTAATTCAAAAATTGGAATTAAATTGCAATCTATTTTCCTCCTTTTAATATTCTTTCATACATTTTGTTTGTATATGCTGAGCAAACAAGGACTACTCACTTTCTCATGTATTTTCACTTGGAAAAAAGCTAGAAACTGAACCAAACTTAGTAGATAAGTGGAACAACCTAGTATATTTAAAAATGCAGATAACTGTGACCCACTCCAGGAGATTTTACTTCAGATAATCTAGAGACAAGCTCCAAAATCTTTATTTTTCACATCCTTCACAGATAATATTACTGATCAGTCAGGTTTGGGAACCTATGGGGTAGACAAAATTTAAGGTCTATTTTAACCCATTATTGTGTGGGAGCACAAAATTTTATTTATTTTTTATTTTTTTTTATTTTTTTAAAATTTACATCCAAATTAGTTACCCTATAGTGAAACAATGATGTCAGGAGTAGATTCCTTAATGCCCCTTACCCATTTAGCCCATCCCCCCTCCCACAACCCCTCCAGCAACCCTCAGTTTGTTCTCCATATTTATGAGTCTCTTCTGTTTTGTCCCCCTCTCTCTTTTATGTTATTTTTGTTTCCCTTCCCTTATGTTCATCTGTTTTGTCTCTTAAAGTACTCATATGAGTGAAGTCATATGATTTTTGTCTTTCTCTAATTTCACTTAGCATAATCATTTAATCCCTAAAAAGGATCAGTCCTGATTTCTGTCATTATTAGGAATACTTTTAATTAAAAAAAAAAAAAACTTTGTCCTTCCTTCCTTCCAGTATATTCAAATAGGATACTTGATTCAGATACTTTATATCAAGTACACAATTTCTCTTTATTTTTGTTAGCAAAATCCTAATTTTTTGCTAATGTCTGTTTAATAAATACCTATTAGTATAAACCAATCATATTAGACTCATTCTAGTTACCAGGAATTTGTTGGTGGAATACTATATTATTCATCTCTAGATGATGGAATCTGAAAGAAAATTCCTGGAGAGTTTCTAGAAAAGATTGCATTGCTTTTTTTAAAAAGCATGAAGAGGGGTGCCTGGGTGGCTCGGCCGGTTAAGTGTCCAGCTCTTGACCTCAGCTCAGGTCATGATATCACAGTTCATGGACTAGAGCCTCACATCAGACTCTGCACCATCAGTGTGGAGCCTGCTTGGGATTCTCTCTCACCCTCTCTCTGCCCCTCCCTGCCCAAGTGGTCTCTCTCTCTCCTCTCTCTCTCTCTCCCTCTTTTTCTCCATCTCTCTGTCTTCCCCCTCTCTCTCTCAAAATAAATGAAAAAGGTTTAAAAATAAATAAATAAAAATATGAAGAGTCTGGGGAACATTTTCTGGGAATTAAAAATATATTTATATATTTTTTCTATATATCTAATAAATGGCTAAATCTCTACTATGTGGGTCTATAACATGTTGTGTATCCATATATTAATTTCCATTGGCTGCCACAATCACTTACAACAAATGCTGTGACCTAAGACAACAGTAATGTATTCTTTACCAGTTATTGAGAATAGAAGTCCAAATAAACAGCAGAACTGCATTCACTCTGAGACTACAAGGAAGAATCTGTCATTTACCTCTCTCCTAGTTTCTGACAATCATTGATGTTCCTTGGCTTGTAGCTATATACTCCAATCTCTGCTTCTGTCTTCACATAACACTCTCTTCTGTGTATCTGAGTCTTCTCCTATATGTGAATCTTATAAAGGCACATATAATTGTGTATAAGGAAAACCTATACAATCTAAAATTAACCCCTCATCTCAGGATACTTAATTCAATTACGTCTGCAAATATTTATTTTCAAATAAAGTAACATTCACATGTTGTGAGAATTAGGATGTTAACATTTTTTTGGGGTGTGGGGGACAGAATTTAGGCTACTAGAGTCCTAAGAATAGAATTTGGTGTTAGGAGATCTGTATTCCAATTCTAGCTCTACCTCTAATTGATTGTGTGTCCCTTTATGATTCACTCCCCTCCTTTGGTCCCCAGTTTATTCATATGTTCAAATAAAGTAATTGTAACTGAGTATTTCTAAAATCTATTCTTTCTATAAATCCCTCTAACCTGATATATCCATGGTGTTTTATACCATAAGAACAGTACACAGAGAAGTACCCAACAGAAAGTTGCCATGTTCCATAAGATTCTAAATGTCAGTATGTAGGTAAAAAATGCACACGGGGTCTGAGAAATAGGGTAGATCAAATAGAATAGAACAAAAATTAAAATATTTTATAAAGTTTAGTCTCTAGTAGTCAAGCATGACAGGAATCTCACTAAATTTTTATTGTTATGGTAAATAACTCATAACAAAATTTACCATCTTAACCATTTATAAGTGTAATTGTACAATTCAGTATTAAGTATATTCACGTTGTAGTGAAACATCTCCAAAATGTTTTTTTTTCAGCTTGCAAAGTGGGAATTCTATACCTATGAAACAAGTCCCCATTTTTCTCTGCACCCTGCTCCTGATAACTATTTGTATGAATTTGAATTCTTCATGTACATTATATAAGTAGAATTATATAGTACTTGACTTTTGTGATCAGCTTATTTCATTTAGCATGATTTCCCCAAAGATCATCCATGTTGTAGCATATGACAGGATTTCCTTCATTTTAAGGCTGAGTAGTATTTCATTGTCTGCATATAAGACATTTTTTTTAAATTTTCATTTATTTATTTTGAGAGTGTGTGTGTGTGTGAGGAGGAGGGCAGAGAGAGAGAGGGAGAGAGAATCCCAAGCAGGTTCCATGATGTCAACACAGAGCCTAATGCAGGGCTCAACTTCACAAACTGTAAGATCATGATATGAGCCAAAATAAAGAGTTGTATGCTTAACTGACTGAGCCACCCAGGTGTCCCATCATTATATGACATTTTATTTATTTATTTAAACATCAATGGGCATTTGAGTGGTTTTAATTTTTGGACATTGTAAATATTGTTGCTGCGAACCTGAGTATACAAATATCTCTTCAATATCCTTCTTTTAGTTCTTTTGAATATATACCCAGATGTGGGATTGCTGGATCACATAGTAGTTCTATTTTGAATTTATTCAAGAACCTCCATGCTGTTTTCCATAGTGGTTACAGTATTTTACAATACCACCAATAGATGTGAAATAGTATAACAATATGGTTTTGATTTAAATTTGTCTAATGATTAGTGATATTGAGTAACTTATTATATGTGTGTTGGACATTTGTTTATAGTCTTTGGGAAAATGCCTATTCAAGTCTTTTACCCATTTTAAAATCATGTTATTTCCTTGTTGAGTTGTCATTATACTCTGGATATTAATCCCTATTTAAATTCATGATTTATAAATATGTTATCTTCCATAAGTTGTTTTATTACTCTGTTGATTGTGTTCCTTGATAAACAATGATTTTTTTTTAATTTAATGTAGCCCCATTTGTCTATTTTTGCATTTGTTGCTGTGCTGTTATATCCAATAAATCATTGCCAAGTTCTATGTGTTTAAGCTTTCCCCATATGCTCAATTCTAAAATTTTTCTAGTTTTAGGGCTTACATTTAGATTTTCAATTCATTTTGAGCTCACTTTTCTAAAAAATTAAAATAACGACCCAACTTCACTATTTTGCTTGAAGATAACCAGGTTTTCAAAATTTGAAAATGTCTTGGAACACTTGTCAAAAAAAACATTTGACTTTATTTAAGGCTTTATTTCTGTGTTCTGTACTCTATTCCATTGATCTATTTGTTTGTCTTTATGCCAAAACCAAAATTATTATATTAAGGTAGCTTTTTAATATATTTTTAAATCAGGAAGTGTGAGCCCTTCAAATTCAATTTTATTCGTCAAACCTGTTTTGGCTATTCAGTATTTCTTGACATTCCTTATCAGCTGTTGGATGATTATTTTTTACTTTTGCAAAGGAATGTTTTAGAATTTTGATAGGGATTGTGCTGGATCTGTAGATCACTTTGTGTATTACAAACATCTTAACAATATTACATGTCCCAATCTGTGAACACAGAATGTTACTCCACTTATTTTTGTATTTTATAATTTATATGATAAGTGTTTTGTAGTTTTCAGAGTGCAAGGCTTTCACCTCTTCGTTAGTTTTATTCCTAAATTTTTTCTAATTTTTATGTTATTGAAATGGTATTATATTTTATTTACTTTTCAAATTGGTCATTGTTAGTATATAGAAATTCAACTAATTTTAAGTGTTGAATTTGTATCCAGCAAATTTTATGAATTTTTTAGCTCTAATAGATATATATGAAATACTGAGAATTTTGTACATAGTATTTTTCCTTCTAAAAACAGATAATTTTACTTATTAATTTCCAATTTGGATATGTTTATTTTTCTTACCTAATTGGCCTGGGTAGGCGTTATAATACTATGTTGAATATAAAAGGAAAACATGTGCAAACTTGTCTTGTTATCAAAATTAGAGGAAAATCTTTAATTCAGTCATTATTGAATGCAATGTCAGCTGTGGGATTTTCAAAAATGGCCTTTATAATTTTGAGATAGATTCCTTCTGCTTGGAGTTTGTTGTTTTTATCATGAAATAATGTTGAATCTTGTAAGTTTTTCTGAATCAATTGAGATGGTCATGTGGTTGCTCTTATTCATTACATTAATGTGTCATATCACACTGATTGAATTTAGTAATTTGAAACATTCTTGCATTCCAGAAATAAATGTCACTTGGTCATGTACGATCCTTTTAATGTGCTGTTGAATTCAGTTTGCTGATATTTTTTCAAGATTTCCACAGCAATAATAATTAGGGATATTGGTCTGTAGTTTAATTTGCTTATAGTTTCTTTGCTTGACTTTGGTATCAGGATAATTCTGATTTTATAAAATGACTTTGGAATTGTTCTCACCCGCACAGTTTATTTTTTAAGTTTTTATTCAAATTTCTTTTAGTTAGCATACAGTGAAATGTTATTTTCAGGTGTACAATACAGTGATTCAACACTACCATACAACATCCAGTGATCATCACAAGTGCACTCCTTAATTCCCATTACTTATTTAACCCATCCACCTACCCAACACCCCTATGCTAATGACCAGTTTGTTCTCTATAGTTAGGAGACTGTTTCTTGGATTGCTCTCTCTCTCTTTTATTCTTTCACTTTGTTCCTTTGTTTTGTTTCTTAAATTGAACGTATGAGTGAAATCATGTGGAATTTATCTTTCTCTGATTGACTTATTTCACTTAAAATTATCTTCTCTAGCTCCACCAATGTCAATGCAAATGGCAAGATTTCCTTTCTTATGGCTGAGTTATATTCCATTGTGTGTGTGTACACATACACACACACACACAACTTCTTCATTATGCATTCATCGGTAAATGGAAAATTGGACTGTTTCCATAATTTGAGTATTATAGATAATGCTGCTATAAACATCAGAGTGCAGGTACCCCTTTGAATTAGTATTTTTATATTCTTTGGGCAAATAGTAATGCAATTGTTGGATCATAGGGTAGTTCTATTTTTAACTTTTTGAGGAACGTCTATAGTGTTCTTCAGAGTGGCTGAAACACTTTACATTCCCACCAATAGTGTAAGAGGGCTTCCCTTTCTCCACATCCTTGCCAATACCTGTTGTTTCTTGTGTTGTGGATTTTAGCTACTCTGACTGTTGTCAGGTGATATCTCATTGTAGTTTTGATTTGTATTTCCCTGATGATGAGTGATGTTGAGCATCTTTTCATGTGTCTGTTGGCCATCTGGATGTCTTCTTTGGAAAACATGTCTATTCTTGTCTTCTTCCCATTTTTAATTTTATTATTTGGTTCTGAGGTGTTGAGTTCTGGAAGTTATTTATATATTCTGGATAATAACTATTTAACAGGTATATCACAAGCAATTCTCTTTCCCCATGCCATAGGTTGCCTTTTAGTTTTGTTGATTGTTTCCTTTGCTGTGCAGAAGCTCTTTTATTTTGATGATATCCCAATAGTTTATATTTACTATTGTTTCCTTTGTCTCCAGGGAAAGAAGTTGCAATGGCTAATATGAGGAAAGATACTGCCTGTCTTCCCCTCTAGGATTTTTATGGTTTTTGGTCTCACATTTAGGTCCTTAATCCATGTTGAATTTATTTTTGTGTATGGTGTAAGAAAGTTGTCTTCTTTCATTCTTTTGCATGTTGCTGGCCAGTTTTCCCAACATGATTTGTTGAAGAGACTATCTTTTTCCCATTAGATATTCTTTTCTCAGTATCATGCCATCTATAAATAGTGGAAGTTTTATTTCTTCCTTACTGATTTGGATTCCTTTCATTTCTTTTTGTTGCCTGATTGCTGTGGCTAGGACTTCCAGTACTATGTTGAATAAAAGGAGTAAGAGTGGATATCTGTATCTTTTTCCCAATGGTAGCCAAAAAATTCCCAGTTTTCTTCATTAAAGATGATGTTAGCTGTGGGTTTTTCATTTCTGGCCATTATTATGTTGAGGTATATTTCCATGTACTTTTTGATACCTTCTTTGATTTCTTAGTTGACCCATTCATTGTTTAGTGGGATGTTATTTAACCTCCATGTATTTGTGGTATTTCCAGATTTTTCTTATGGATTATTTCTAGTTTCATAGCAATGTAGTCAGAATAGTTGCATGACATGACTTCAATTTTCTTGAATTATTTGAGGCTTGTTTTGTGACCTAATGTGATCTATTCTGGAGAATGTTCCATTTGCAGTTGAAAAGAATGTGTATTATGCTGTTTTAGGATAGAATGTTCTGAATATATTTGTTAAATCCATCTGGCCGGTGTGTCATTCAAAGTCACTGTTTAATTGTTTAGTTTGGATGATATGTCCATTGATGTAAGTGGTGTGTTAAAATTGCCAAGTTCCTTTATATTTGGTTTAATTTTTATGCATTTGGTTGCTTCCATGTTAGGTAGATATTTACAATTGTTAGTTCTTCTTGTTGGATTGTCCTCTTTATTATTATAGTGTATGTCTGTCTCTTTTTATAAACTTTGTTTTAAAGTCTATTTCATTTAACATAAGTATTGTTATTCTGGATTTCTCCTGAGATTCACTCCCATGCTAAGTGTTTCTCCATCCTCTCAATTTCAATATGCAGGTGACTTTATGTCTGAAATTCATGTCTTGTAGATGGCATATGGATGGGTCTTGTTTTTTGTTTGTTTGTTTGTTTGTTTGCTTGTTTGTTTGGTTTTTATCCATTCTGGTAGCCTATGTCTTTTGACTAGAGAATTTTTTCCATTTTTATTTAAAATAATTATTGATATATATGTATTTATTGTCATTGTATTACTTGTTTTGTGGTTGCTGTTTTAATTTATTTTTTAAAATGTTAATTTATTTTTTAAATGTTTCTTTATTGTTTAGAGAGAGATATAGAGAGGAAGAGCAGGAGTGGGGGAAGGGAAGAGAAAGTGTGAGACACAGAATCTGAGGCAGGCTCCAGGCTTTCAGCTCTTAGCATAGAGCCTGACACAGGGTTCAAACTCACGAACCATGAGATCATGACCTGAGCCAAAGTCAGACGCTTAACCAACTGAATCACTCAGGTGCCCCTTTTGTGGTTGCATTTGTAGCTATTTTCTGATCCTTTCTTCCCTTCCTCTCTTTCATGGTTTGTTGGTTTTCTATTGTGATGTACTTGGATACCTTACACTTAATTTATTTCTTTTCTTAATCTTCATATTTTGTGTAGTTTTTAATGTTTTTTTTTTCATTTGTGATTACCTCAATTTATATATAACATCTTTTCATAGAGTTGTGTATATTAAGATGGTGACCTGTTAATTTTGAACTCATTGTTCTCCCCACCACGTTGCAAACATTTGGTATTATATTTTACATAGTTTTATTTTATGAATACATTGACTGATTTTTATAGAAATACTTATTTTTACTGGTTTTGTGTTTCCTACTTTTCACACTCTCACTTATGGTCTTTTATTTCCACTCAAAATATCCCCTTTAATATTTCTTTTAGGGCTGGTTTAGTGGTCATAAACACCTATAGTTTTCTGATAGACTTTTAAATCTCTCCTTCTATTCTGAATGATATCCTGGGTGTATAAAGTATTTTTGGCCACAGGTTTTTCCTTTTCAGCTCTTCAAATATATTGTGACACTGCCTTCTAAGTCCACAAATTTCTGCTGAAATTCAGCTGAGAGCCTTATGGCATTTTCTTTGTATGTAACTGCCTTCTTTTCCTTGCAACCTTTAAAATTGTCTTTATCAGTTTATTGCCAATTTAATCTCTATGTCTCTTGCTGCAGACATCCTTGGGTTGAATTTGTTAGCCAATCTGTTATTCCTGAATGTGGATCTGTTTCCCTCCTCAGATTTGGGAAGATTTTAGGTATTATTTCTTGAAATACATTTTCTGATCTGCCTTTTTCTATCTTCTTCTTATGGGATCTTTATAATCTAAATACTATTACATTTGATGGAGTGACTCAGTTCTCTAAGTGTATTCTCATTATGTAGTATTTATCTGTCTCTCATCTATTCAGCTTCATTCATTTTCATAATTCTACCTTCCAGGTCATGGATCTGTTCCTCTGCTTTCTTTAGCCTATTGTTTATTCCTTGTATTGTATTTTTAATTGCATTTATTGAGTTTTTCATCTGTGCTGTTATTATTTATTTGTGCAGGGTCTCACTGAAGTCCTCTACCTATTTCTGAATTACAGTGAATATCTTTATGATCATTACTTTAAAATATCTATCAGGCATACTACTTATCTGTTTTGCTTAGATCTCCTGTTGTGATTTTGTCAAGTTTTATTTGGGACAAATTCTTCTGTCTCCTCAGTTTGTTCACCTCTTTGTGTCTATTTCTGTGTTTTAGGAAAACCAGCTACATCCTTTCCTTTTTAAAGTAGTAACTGAGGCACCTGTGTTGTTCAGTTAAGCGTCTGACTCTTGATTTCAACTCAGGTCATGATCTTGTGGTTTGTGAGTCTGAGCCCCACATCAAATTCTATACTGGCAGTGTGGAGCCTGCTTGGGATTCTCTCTCTCTCTCTCTCTCTCTCTCTCTCTCTTTCTATCTCTGCCCCTCCACCCACTCTCTTTCTCAAAACAAATAAATAAACTTTAAAAAAAATAAAGTAGTGGCTTTATGGAGAAGAGGTCCTATACTGCCCTGCAGTGCAGTGTCCCCTGATCACTAGAACCTGGTATTTCAGGGGAGTCTCCTAAGTGTGTTGTTTACATGCTGCTATTGTGTCCAAGTAGCTTTTACTTTAAGTCCAGACTTCTGTGCTGATATTCTGCATACTCTAGGTGGTATTCCTGAGACCAAGGCAGGCCAGCTCTGAGGGGGTGTGACCCCAGGAGGGCTTGGGTGATGGGTAGCAGTTTTAGCAAAATTTGCACTGAGATTAAGCTGGATCTCCCAAAAGTTCAAGGACAGCCAGAGGCACAGAACATGTTAGTGGCAGTGGCTGGGGGCATGACACACAGTTGGTATGGTGGCTACATATGCATGGTGGTTGAGTGTGGCATGTGATGTCTGCATATAGAGGCTGGGTGCAGAGGACAGAGGCACTTTAACAAAATTTGAACTGAGCCACTAGGCTTGGGCTGGACCTCTCAAAGCTGGGTAGCCACCAAGGGTGTGCACAGCATTAAACATTTTGTGCTGAGCCCAGGACCCAGGCCAGCAAGCTTGGAATGGGAAAGTCCTCAGAACTTGAGGGCAGGGCACACTGCTAAGAGGTTAGTTAGCAAGTGTCTGTGCATCACCATCTCCTGCAAATTGTTCTGTGTTTATGTTGGGAGGGTGGAGGAGGAAAATGGCTCTTGCCAAGTCCTTTGTTTCTGGAGAAGTCCTCCATCAGGCTCTGAAATCTATACAAACAGATCTCCATCCTGTTGTCTGTAGGCTCTATGTTGCCTCTCCTTGGGCTGTTACCTGTTTAAGGACAGGGACCCAGCTATCACTTGCCCTCCTGACTTGCCAAATGCTGACTCAGGTGACTTTTAAAGTCCCAGGCTTCAAGTCCTGTTGCTTGTACAAAGTTACGGAATTCAGCCCCTCTGCTTTTCAAAAGTAGACATAATGGGGATTAATTTTACCTCTGTGGGCTCGCTGGTGCTTTCACATCTCCATACCTATAGATGTCTCCCTCTTGTGGGCAACTCCCCACGACCATTTCTGTCTTCCTAACCTCTCGGATGTGACTTCTTCCTACATTTAATTGTGGAGTTTGTTCTGCCACTGTCTGTTTTACTCTCTGGCTTATTGATTTGGATATGAGTGATATCTAGACGTAAATGTGGGATGGGGTGAGCTTGGGGTCCTCCTACTCTGCTATAATCTGTGTCATAGACTCTGTGTCTAAAGTTCTCTTTTGTCTAGCAAAAGAGCAGGACACAGGATTGAAAGTGAGGCTAATGTCCAGGAAAAGACAAGAGCCCTGAAAAAGGGTTATTGCCCCATTTTTATTAGGATAAGAAGGCTTACAAACATGGCAATGGATGTGCACAAAGGGACAATGAATCTGTGAACATTAACTTGTGGATGTGAGGGAAAGGGGGTCTTGAGGATATTTGGAGTTAGGGGTTGGGTTAATACAAAATAAAATCCAGCTGCCAGGCAGTCAGGAGGAAGGTCATTTACAGTGGACGTGAGGCATCACCTCTGTTTATCTTAGCTAGCCTAGGGGATGAGACAGCGGAAGTAACCTCAGGGTTGACAAAGCACCTTTTCTTTTGTTTACCATCTCTGCTCTGGGATGCTTTGCTTACAGTGCAGCAGTCCATATTCCAATTCACCAGTTTACCTAACCTGGCCCTATTCTCCTATGAAAGCAGCTTTTCTGCTATAGTACTAAATTGGGGGTGCTTCCACCCTGATTATCTAATCTTGTTTATTTCATATACCTATGTATTGAGCACCTTTGTGCCATTCCTATTTTAGGCTGTTGTCTCTTCCTCCCTATTCTGGGGGCTCTGCACCCTCTGTCTATATTGGGGGCCTTCCCACCTCCCTATTCCTGGCACCTTTGGACCTCCCTATTCTCGGGGTGCCTTTGCACCCCCTATTCTTGGAGTGCCAATCTGGTTTACCCAAACTTGGGTGTGAGAATTTTGTGGCTTTGTATTTCTTTATGCCTTGTTAACCCATTGGTGTAAGCCTGGGGGATTCCTAAGCTTATCCCCCACAATTCCCCCTTTTTGTTTTTCTTGGTTCTTTTAGCTTTGTGTTCAAGGACCGTCATGATGAGCTCCTGGTCCTTTTTTTGCTTTTGGATGGCTTGGAGGGTGAATCTGCAATGACATAAAAAGGGACACAGTAAAAGCATTCTGCTTCCCAAAGTTATCCAGAATTTGTGATGGGTGCTAGCCATAAGTGAGAAAAAAGGTCATGCCACATTTCTCAGGAATCAGCCCATTCATTTTTAAGCTGATCTTCTGCATATTGTAGCTGTTGGCACAATGTCATATCTAAATCTTCTATATCGTCAGAGAGGTGGGAAGAAAATACACTGCAAAAATGTGTCTGGACAGCATGCCAAGCTTGGGAATGATTATGAGGAATGCCAGTCATGCAGATATGCTGGTAGTTAGAGTCACAGGGCAGTCTAGAGTGGAAGAACAAGGCCTCCTGTTACTTTCCAATAAATTTCACTGCAGCCTCAAGAGCTTTGAGGTGGGCCAAAACTTGTCTATCAATAGAAGTTTTGCTTACAAGTTCTTTGGTAGTGTTGACCATAAACTTATTTAAAAAAAATTTTTTTTTCAATGTTTATTTATTTTTGGGACAGAGAGAGACAGAGCATGAATGGGGGAGGGGCAGAGAGAGAGGGAGACACAGAATCAGAAACAGGCTCCAGGCTCTGAGCCATCAGCCCAGAGCCTGACGCGGGGCTCGAACTCACGGACTGCGAGATCGTGACCTGGCTGAAGTCGGACGCTTAACCGACTGCGCCACCCAGGCGCCCCAGACCATAAACTTATTAAGGGCATGAGCTGTGTGGATAGTATGATGCAGGCTGATTCCAGCTACAGTGGCAGAGGCTATAACACCTACTGTTGTTAGGATGTCCATTGTTAACAGGCCAACAAATCTCTTTTGTCTTGCAGCAGAGTGCCAGTGTAGAATAAACTTGCAAAGTGCATCTAGTCCTGATGGATGTATATAGGGCTCAGACCTATTAACAGGAATCTAGGCTGAGACACGCTACTAACAAAGAAGAGATATTTAATTGGGTGATGTTATCATTACTTACGCAGGATATAAACCAGGCCTGAGAAGGAGAGGTATTATAATTTCCTAGTTATCAGATCTGTAAGGTGGAGGTAGCAAAGAGAATGTAAGGAGAATGGATGCAAATAATGGTCCATGTAAATTGGTTATTGTACAGGGAGGCCCCAGTTAGGTTAACATGTTGTTTTACATAAATTTGACCATGGCCAAATGAGTACGAGTGAAGAAGGGAAGACCTAGCTTACAAAGATTAACAAGTCAAGGTCCTGTTAATTTCCCTTTAAAAAAAATTATTACATTTGTTTATTTTTGAGAGGCGGAGAGAGACAGAGCACGAGTGAGGGAGGGGCAGAGAGGGAGGGAGACACAGAATCCGAAGTAGGCTCCAGTTTCTGAGCTGTCAGCACAGAGCCCTATACAGGGCTTGAACTCAGGAGCCATGAGCTCATGACCTGAGCCAAAGTTGGACGCTCAACCGACTGAGACACTCAGGCGCCCCTAATTTCCCTTTATGTGCAGAAATTATAGGGCCAGACAAGCCTTCATCTTTTAAAAAAATATCCTCCCTACTAGGCTGGCCAAAGGATATGGTTTTATTAGAATATTTTGTTTCAATAAGTTCTCTAGGAACCCTGTCCTCAGCCTCTCCATAACAGGTTTTCCAGGGAATAATATTCCAGGGGTGGTCTGAATATTTGAGACTAGAACAAGCCACAACATTAGGAGTATGACATATGCTTGTTCTGAGGTATAGCAAAGCTTGTGGCTGAGAAAAAGGTAAAATTGTCTGGCCTTATAGAGGTTTGGGGCTGTATATGTAAAAGCAAGTTGATTTTTATTTTAAGGCAAATGTTCCATTTGTTCATAACTGGTATAAAGGAAAATGATGGACCTTTAAATATTAATCTGACATCTTGAAACATTTTGTAATGACTTAATAGTTCCAGGAATTTTGTATTGATTCTTTGAGATTTTTTTTGTGGAAATAATCATCATTCTGTCTTTTTCTAGTTTGTTGAAAGTCCTTACCATGAATGGATGTTGGATTTTTTTAAATGCTTTTTCTGCATCTATCAATATGAATATTTTTTAAATCTTAGTCTTTTGATGTGATACATTTAATAATTGATTTTTAAGTGTTGAACCAGCCTTGCATACTGTAAGAATATCACTTTATTGCATGATATAATCATTTGTATACTTTGATAATTTGATTTTCTAATATTTTGCTGAGGATTTTAGCTGCTACTTTCGTGAGAGATATTAGCCTGCAGTTTTTTTTTATTGTAATGTTTTATGGTTTTGATATTACAGTAATGCTGTTCTCATAAAATGAGTCAGGAAGTATTAAATCCGATTCTATGTTTTCAAAAGTATTGTATAGAATTGGCATAATTTATTTATGAAATGCTTGGTAGAATTCACCAGTGAACTTAACTGAGTCTGGTGCTTTCCATTGTGGAAGATTATTAATTATTAATTTAATTTATTCAATGTATAGGCCTATTCATATTATCTTTTTCTGGTTTGATTTTGGCATACTTTACCTTTAAAGAAATTGTTCCATTTTATCTAGTTTATCAAATTTGTGTGCATAGAGTTGTTCTTAGAATCCCTTCATCCCTTTGATGTTCAACAAATCTGTAACGATGTCACTGTTTAATTTTTGATATAATTTGTGTCCTTTCTCTTTTTTCTTAGTTACCCTGGCTGCAGCCTCATTGATTTTTTTGTTTTTTCAAATAAACAGTTTCATGTTTTATTGATATTCCTTATTGATTTCCTGTTTTTAGTTTTATTGATTGTGCTTTCATTTCTATTATTTTTTTCTTATGAACTGTTCATTTAATAGCATCTTCTTTTCCTGGTTTCCTAAGGTTGAAACGGATTATTGATTTTACATCTTTCTTATTTTCTGATATGTCCATTCAACACTAGATATTTTCTCTAAGCCCTGATTTTGCTGAATCCCGCTAATTTTGATAACTTATTTTTTAATTTTCATTTCATTCAAGAAAATTTAAAGTACCTTTTGAGACTTCTCTTTGACCCATGTGTTATTTAAAAGTGTGTGGTTTAATCTCCAAGTACTTTGGAATTTTCCAGCTATTGCTGTTATTGGTTTTTAGTTTAATTCTACTATGGTATTAGAATCTAATTTGTATGGCTTGTATTCTTCTAAATTTATTAAATGGTATTTTATGTCCCCAAATATGGTCTATTTTGGTGAATATTCCCTGTCAGCTGAAGAAATATATGCATTCTGCTTATGTTGGTTCACCACATATCAATTACATCTAATTTGATTAACTATTCAGTTTTATTATTTCTTACCAATTTTCTGCCTACTGGGTCTGCTAATAACTGGAAAATGGCTATGGTAGCCATCAACTAAATTAGTTGATATGTCTACTTTCCCTTTCAGTTCTATAAGATTTTGCTTCATGAATTTTGACCCAAATTTATTAGGTTATCCATGTTTAAAATTGCTATGTATTCTTGAAGAACTCATCTTCTTAACATTGTTTTATGCTTCTCTGAAATCAATGTAGGAATTCCTACTTTTCTTTGATTAGTATCAGCAAGATATACTTTTGTTTATTCCTTTACTTTCAATCTGTGTTTTTATAGTATTTATTTTTTATTTTAATTCCAGTTTGTTAACATACAGCATTAAATTAGTCATCATGACAAGTGGACTCCTTAGTTCTCATCACTTACTTCACCCATCCATCTACCCACTTCCTGTCTGGTAACTACCATATTGTTCTTTATAATTAATAGGTTATTTCTTGCATTGCATCTCTCTCTCTCTGTCTCTCTCTCTCTGTCTCTCTCTCTCTCTCTCTTTCATTTTTTTCCCTTTGTTTCTTTGTTTTGTTTCTTAATATCACATGTTGGTGAAAGCATATATTTGTCCTTCTCTGGCTGACTTATTTCACTCTAAGTTATACACTCTAGCCATGTCATTGCAAATGGCAAACTTCATTCTTTTAAATGGCTGAGTAGTATGTATCTGTGTATGTATGTATGTATATCACATCTTCCTTATCCATTTTATCAGTTGATGGACATTCGAGCTGCTTCATTATCTTGGCTATTGTAAACGATGCTGTTACAAACATAAGGGTATGTGTTTCATTTCACTCTCCTGAGAGCATGATTCTAATAACTGCTTTGAATTATTTGTACAATAAACCTAATATTTTGGCAACTTGTAATTAATGTATCTTTAAAAATTGTTAAATTCAAGTTAGTTAACATACCATGTAGTATTGGTTTTAGGAGTAGAACTCAGTGATTCATCACTTATATATAACACCCAGTGCTCATCCCAATAAGTGCCTTAATGCTTTACCCATTTAGCCCATAAGCCACCCACCTCCCCTGCAGCAATCCTGTTTTTTCTCTGTATTTATGAGTCACTTATGGTTTGCCTCCCTCTCTGTTTTATACTTATTTTTCCGTCTCTTACCCTATGTTCATCTGTTTTGTTTCTTAAATTCCACATGAGTGAAATCATTTATATTTGTCTTTCTCTGACTTATTTCCCTTATTATAATACACTCTAGTTCCACCCACGTTGTTGGAAATGGCAAGATTTCATTTCTTTTTGATCACCAAGTAATATTCCATTGTGTGTATACATACCACATCTTTATCTATTCATCAGTTAGTGGTCATCTGGGCTCTTTCCATAATTAGGCTATTGTTCATAGTGCTGCTATAAACATTGTGATACATGCATGCCTTTGAATCAGTATTTTTGTATCCTTTGGATGAACACCCAGTAACACATTTGCTGGGTCATGGGGTAGTTCTATTTTTAATTTTTTGAGGGACCTACATACTGTTTTCCAGAGCTGCTGCTCCCCTTTGTATTCCCACCAACAGTGCACAAGTGTTCCCTTTTCTCTGTAACCTTGTCAACATCTGTTGTTTCCTGAGTTGTTAATTTTAGCCATTCTGACAGGTGTGAGGTTGTATCTCATTGTGGTGATTTGTATTTCCCTGATGATGACTGATGTTGAGCATCTTTTCGTGTGTCATTTAACCATCTGAATGTCCTCTTTGGAAAAATGTTTATTTATGTCTTCTGCCCATTTCTTCCCTGGATTGTTTTTGGTTGTTGAGTTTGGTAGTTTATAGATTTTGGATACTAAGACTTTATCCAATATGTCATTTGCAAATATCTTCTCCCATTCCATAAGTTGCCTTTTAGTTTTGTTGATGGTTTCCTTCACTGTTCAGAAACTTTTTATTTTGCTGAAGTTCCAATAATTTCTTTTTTTTTTTTTTACTTTTGTTTCCCTTGCCTCAGGAGTCATATTTAGTAAGAAGCTTATATCTCTGATGTCAAAGTAGTCGCCACCTGTGTTTGCCTTCAGGATTTTGATGGTTTTCTGTCTCACATTTAGGTCTTTTATCCATTTTGAATTTGTTTTTGCATGGTTTAATTCTTCTGCATGCCACTATCCAGTTTTCCTAACACAATTTGCTGAAGAGACTGTCTTTTTTCCATTAGATATTCTTTCCTGCTTTGTCAAAGATGAGTTGACCGTATAGTTGTGGGTCCATTTCTGGGTTGTTTATTCTGTTCCATTGACTTGTGTCTGTTTTTGTGCCAGTACCATACTGTCTTGATGATTACAGCTTTGTAATACAGCTTGACGTCCGGAATTGTGATGCCTCCAGCTTGGGTTTTCTTTTTCTTTTTCTTTTTCTTTTTCTTTTTCTTTTTCTTTTTAATGTTTATTTATTTATTTTTTTGAAAGAGAGACAGAGTGTGAGTTTGTGGGCGGGGGCAGAGAGAGAGGGAAACACAGAATCCAAAGCAGGCTCCAGGCTCTGAGCTTGTCAGTGCAGAGCCCGATGCAGGGCTTGAACTCATGACCCGTGAGATAATGACCTGAGCCGAAGTCGGACACTTCACCAGCTGAGACACCCAGGCACCCCTGGTTTTCTTTTTCAATATTACTTTGGCTATTTGGGGTCTTTTCTGGTTCTTAACAATTTTAGCATTGTGTTTTCTAACTCTATGAAGAATGATGTCTATACTTGCCAAAGCAATCTACACAATCAATGCAATCCTTGTCAAAGTAATAGTTGTCTTTTGATTTTTCATTTTTCAGATTTTGAGATTTTAATGACTATTTATTTTCCATAATTTTTGTTATATATTTGACATTTTTTTATATTATGTTGTTACTCTGAGTAATGCTGAAATACTGTAAAGAAAGTACATATTTTATTTTTTAGTTTTTAAGTAAGGTATTAATTTGGTTAGGTGTAAGCTTCAAGTATCTACTTTCTTTCTCTGGGATGTGGTTTTAATGTCAGTTCAGTTTTCACACACTTTATTACCTATTCATATCTGTTCCATTATCTGCCCAACTCAGCAGCAAATCTGGAACATGAATGGGTATATTTTGTAGTTCAGTTCCTATAGCTTTAATGTTTTGTTTTGAATAAGAGTCTTGCATAGTTAGCTTGGATTTGAATACGTTAGATTATAAATGAATTTTGGGGATCACTTTATGAAGCTCTTCTTTCCATAATTTCCTGGCACTTTATAGGTTTTAGTTATATCTCCTCTTTTTTCTTTGGCTATTAAGAGATTCAATATCCCCCAACATGCTGCACACCTGTGATAACTGCATCTGTCTTTGAAGGCAAGCTTTGAGTGAGGAAAAATAATTAAATAGGAATTTTCCACACATGCTTGGAATCACAGTCCCTTTGGCCTTATGGAATATCTCAAGATCCTTACTGCTGGAATTTAATGCAACTGGTCCACCACTGCTGCTATCAATACCACTTAAAACCGGGAATTTTCTAGAAATTTGGGCACAAGAGAAGAGAATAATAATTAAGGTAATGAATTTCTACTACTCTATGACGCATGGAGTTTCCATTTCTTGCCTAATGAACCAAAAATATTGTATTTATGTTAGAATTATTTATGTCACAGTTCTAAGTTTTAGACTTTTTGAGTCCAAGTTGGGAGATACCAAATGAGAGGAATGGAAAAAAGTAGTATCTCAAGTCAATTTTTTTTTTTTTCATTCACCGTCCAACTGCTAGCATTTACTTTCAGTCTTCAGAGACCTACTCCATGAATTCTTTCTGGATTTGTAGTCACATTCAGTAGGAAAAACAGAGTGGATTGTGTTTATTCTTTCTTGTACATAACTACTAACTTTTTATTTCTTCTTTAGGCCTCAGTTTCTCATCTATCTAATGAGGATAATAGTTATAAAGGGAAATAAATACTAGTTGTGAAGATATGTTTCAGGTATCTCAGTGTATGGGCTGAAGAAATGCTCTCTCTATATATGATAACAATTATATTTCTCCCTTATTATAAAGTAAAAAGTTTGAACTGGATTATTATTTCATCTTTTTCCATATTGCCACTGTGAAATAAATAATATATACAGAAAAATGCATAAAGCTTACATGCGCAGTTAAAGATAAAGAAATTTGTTATTTTATTTTATAGTACATTTCATGGAAGGAAATGTTAAATATAATTAAAACTTACTATTAATGGTCTTTGGTTATACAAACACCATAAGAGATGTTAATTAATACATCAGAATCTTTATTTAACAATAGTTATTTATTACCTACTAAATACAAATCACTTTACCGTAAGCTAGGAAAGGAATGTAAGGACGAAAATAAAAACAAATAGGATCCTGGCTCTGCCAAATGTCTACCCGTGGTTTGGTAAATTTTATTAAGATATATTACTCTTTGCTGAGATGATAGTCTAACCTGAGATATGTGAGTAACCTTATAAATTTGCATGAAAAACATTTTAGAGTGCCTAATTTCAAATTCCAGCTCTAACACTTATATTTGGAACTCGGGACAAGTCACTCAATTTCTCTCTGTCCCAGACTGTTTATATTTAAAGTGGTTAATAATAAAACAATACATAGCTCACAGGATTTATGTGACAGCTGTATGAGTAAATGAAAGAGTTGAATACATGTTAGCTCTTATTAATTTGACAATTCATTGTGATTATAAGCATTCTATTGGGGCACTCTTTGGTCTTTCGCCTCTTTTTTAGACATTTCTGTGTACCTTTTTCCCCCATCTGGCTGTTGTTAACACAAATAAAGTAAAAGTCTGTTTCATTTTTTCTTAAAGTTCATTTATTTATTTTGATAAAGAGAGAGCAAGAAAGCAGGGGAGGGGCAAAAAGAGGGGGAGAGAGAGAAACCTTAGCAGACTTCACGCTGTCACCACAGAGCCCCATGTGGGGCTCTATCTCACAAACCATGAGATCATAACCAAAGCCAAAATCAAGGATCAGACACTTAACCGACTGAACCACCCAGGTGCACCAGAAGTCTGTTTTAGATAACAACATAGTTTCTAAGGATATTAATTAGAAAAACAAATAAAAATTCCCTGTTCTATATTATCAGCTATTTTAGATTATTACTTTACTACTATATTATGTTTAATACAAAGTGCTTTAAAATTCTCATTAGCTATATACCTTTAAAAATATTAGTTTCTATGATTTTCTCAGTTTCCTTACCTGCACAATTATAATAATGTTATCTATTTTGTAAATGTATAGGAAATAGTTTATTTAATAAATTGTTTTGAGGACTTACTATTTGTCAGATACACTGTGAACATTGATATACAAAACACACAGAGTTGTTCTCATAGGGCTTACCTTTTAGAGGAGAGAGACTTTAAACAAATATCCCGAAATAAAATATAAATGTAAATTAAATTTATTGAATATGAAAAAAGGAGATGTGTGATGAGAGTATGAGGAGATGTGTAAAAATTGGGGCAGTTAATTTATATAAGAGAAGTTATTTTGAAGAAGTTATACTTAAGTTTAAATCAGAAATATAAGTATCAATTGAATATTTAAAGTTTTTAAAACAGAAGCAGATAATTGTATTTGTGAACAATGAAGCAGAAAAATAATTGGATTATTCCAGAAAATCACATAAGGTCAAAAGCATACTTAATGAAGAAAAGATTGAAAACGAGGTCAGAAATATATTCAAAGGTTACTTGATCCAGAGAGTCTTATTAGCCATATTAAGGACTTTATAATGTAATGATACATGCTTTAAACAAGACAGTGGTATATCTAAATGTATATATTAATTGTTTTTTTTATTTTACTTTTGAAGAATAGACTGAAAAAGAAAGTAGTGAAATAGTAAAATGATTAGTCAAATGATTCACAGTTCAGGAAGTAATAAATTAGGATTTTTCTATTAGTGACCTTGACAATGGAGAAGAGATGGATTTATATAGATATATGTGGATTAGCAGTAAAATCAAGAGTAAATACTGGTGGATGAGGTACAAAAATTTGGAAGAGAGATATCAAGGAGGATCACCAGAATTCAGACCTGAACAACTGGGTGAATAAAAGCGATGTTTTCTTTTTTTTTTTTAATGTCTTTCTTCCTTCCTGCCTTTCTTTCTTTCTTTCTTTCTTTCTTTTTTCTTTCTTTCTTTCTTTCTTTCTTTCTTTCTTTCTTTCTTTCTTTCTTTATTTTTTCTTTCATATGAAATGTATTGTCAAATTTGTTTCCATACAACACACAGTGCTCATCCCAACAGGTGCCCTCCTCAATGCCCATCACCTACTTTCCCCTACCTCCCATCCCCCCATCAACCCTGTTTATTCTCAGTTTTTAAGAAACTGAGGGGTTGGCTCCCTCGTCTCTCTTTTTTTCCTTCCCTTCCCCCATGGTCTTCTGTAAAGTTTCTCAGGATCCACATAAGCGTGAAAACGTCACTCTCCAGCTCCAACCACATTGCCACAAAAGGCCATATTTCATTCTTTCTCATTGCCATGTAGTATTCCATTGTGCATATAAACCACAATTTATTGATCCATTCATCACTTGGTGGACATTTAGGCTCTTTCCATAATTTGGCTATTGTTGAAAGTGCTGCTATAAACATTGGGGTACAAGTTACCCTATGCATCAGCACTCCTGTATCCCTTGGATAAATTCCTAGCAGTGCTATTGCTGGGTCATAGGGTTGACTTTTTTTTTTTTTTTTTTTTTGAGGAACCACCACACTGTTTTCCAGAGTGGCTGTACCAGTTTGCATTCCCACCAGCAGTGCAAGAGTGTTCCCATTTCTCCACATCCTCGCCAGCATCTATGGTCTCCTGATTTGTTCATTTTAGCCACTCTGGCATGAGGTGATATCTCAGTGTGGTTTTGATTTGTACTTCCTTGATGAGGAGTGATGTTGAACACCTTTTCATGTGTCTGTTGGCCACCTGGATGTCTTCTTTAGAGAAGTGTCTATTCATGTTTTCTGCCCATTTCTTCACTGGATTATTTGTTTTTTTGGGGTGTGGAGTTTGGTGAGTTCTTTATAGATTTTGGATACTAGCCCTTTGTCTGATATGTCATTTGCAAATATCTTTTCCTATTCCGTCGGTTGCCTTTTACTTTTGTTGATTATTTTTTTGCAGTGCAGAAGCTTTTTATCTTCATGAGGTCCCAATAATTCATTTTTGCTTTTAATTCCCTTGCCTTTGGGGATTTGTCAAGTAAGAAATTGCTACGGCTGAGGTCAGAGAGGTTTTTTTCCTGCTGTCTCCTCTAGGGTTTTGATGGTTTCCTGTCTCACATTCAGGTCCTACATCCATTTTGAGTTTGTTTTTGTGAATGGTGTAAGAAAGTGGTCTAGTTTCATTCTTCTGTATGTTGCTGTCCAGTTCTCCCAGCACCATTTGTTAAAGAGACTGTCTTTTTTCCATTGGATATTCTTTCCTGCTTTGTCAAAGATTAATTGGCCATACATTTGTGGGTCCAATTCTGGAGTCTCTATTCTATTCCATTGGTCTATGTGTCTGTTTTTGGGCCAATACCATGCTGTTTTGATGATTACAGCTTTGTAGTAGAGGCTAAAGGCTGGGATTGTGAAGCTTTCTGCTTTGGTCTTCTTCTTCAAAATTACTTTGGCTATTTGGGATGTTTTGTGTTTCCATACAAATTTTAGGATTGCTTGTTCTAGCTTTGAGAAGAATGTTGCTGGAATTTTGATTGGTATTTCATTGAATGTGTAGTTAGCTTTGGGTAGTATTGACATTTTATCAATATTTATTCTTCCAATCCATAAGCATGGAATGTTTTTTCCATTTCTTTGTATCTTCTTCAATTTCCTTCATAATCTTTCTATAGTTTTCAGCATATAGATCTTTTACATCTTTGTTTAAGTTGATTCCTAGGTATTTTATGCTTCTTGGTGCAATTGTGAATGGGATCAGTTTCTTTATTTGTCTTTCTGTTGCTTCATTATTAATGTATAAGAATGCAACTGATTTCTGTACATTAATTTTGTATCCTGTGACTTTGCTGAATTCATGTATCAGTTCTAGCAGACTTTTGGTGGCATCTATCGGGGTTTCCATGTATAGTATAATATCATCTGCAAAAAGTGAAAGCTTGGTTTCATCTCTGTCTATTTTGATGCCTTTGATTTCCTTTTGTTGTCTGATTGCTGATGCTAGCACTTCCAACACTATGTGAAACAACAGAAGTGAGAGTGGGCATCCCTGTCGTGTTCCTGATCTCAGGGGGAAAGCTCTCAGTTTTTCCCCATTGAAGATGATATTATCTGTGGGTTTTTCATAAATAGTTTTAATGATGTTTAAGTATGTTACTTCTATCCCAACTTTCTCGAGGGTTTTTATTAAGAACAGGTGCTGAATTTTGTCAAATGCTTTTTCTGCATCGATTGTCAGAATCATATGGTTCTTATCTTTTTTTTTAATGTGATGTATCATATTGATTGATTAGTGAATGTTGAACCAACCCTGCATCCCAGAAATGAATCCCACTTGATCATGGTGAATAATTATTTTTATATGCTGTTGAATTCGATTTGCTAGTATCTTGTTGAGAAAAAGGTGCTGTTTTCTAAGGAGCTGCTTCCTTCCTGAGAAAGGAAGATTTGTAAGGAGACTATAAACTACTTTAGATAGTTCTTACCAAATAACAAGAACTCTATAAATGATAACTCATTTCCCTGATGATAAGTGATGTTGAGCATCTTTTCATGTGTCTGTTAGCCATTGTATACCTTCTTTGGAAAGATATCTATCCACGTCTTGTAACAACTTTTAACAGGATTATTTGGCTTTGGGTGCTGAATTTTATAAGTTCTTTGCTTATTTTTATACTAACTCTTTATCAGGTATGACATTTGAAACTATCTTCACCCATTCCTAAGGTTGACTTTTAGTTTTGTTCTTTGTTTCCTTGACTGTTCAGAATGTTTCTATGTTGATGAAGTCACAATAGTTTACTTTTGCTTTTGTTTCCCTTGCCTCAGGAGACATCAGTTCACACCAGTTAGAATGGGTAAAATTAACATCACAGGAGACAACAGATGTTGGTGAGAATGTGGAGAAATGGTAACACTCCTACATTGTTGGTAGGAAGGCAAATCTGAAGTTTAAAATAGAATTACCCTACAACTGAGCAATTGTGCTACTAGGTATTTACCCAAGGGATACAAAAATACTGATTTGAAGTGATTCATTTTCCCCAATGTTTATAGGAGCATTATCAACAATGGTCAAATTATGGAAAGAACCCAAATGTCCATCCACTGATGAATGGATAAAAGAGAAGTTATATATACAAAATATGGAATATTACTCAGCCATATAAAATGAAATGTTGCCACATGTAACAATGTGGATGGAGCTAGAATGTATAAGTAAAGCAATTCAGTCAGAAAAGGACAAATACCACATGATTTCATTCATATGTGGAATTTAAGAAATAAATAGATGATAATAATGGGCAGTAAAGAGAGGAAAACCATGAAACAGACTTTTAACTATAGACAACAAACTGAAGGTTTCTGGAGGCTAGGTGGGTGGAGGGATGGATTAAATATGTGATTGGTCTTGAGGAGGGCACTTGTGATGAGAACTGGGTATTGTATGTAAGTGATGAATCCCTAAATTTTATATCTGAAACTAATATTATACTATGTGTTAACAAACTCAAATTTAATATAAACTTGAAAAAGAAAAAAAAATTAACTCCATAAATGTTATGGCTATTTTCATTGTTCATTTATTCATTCAGTCATTGCACAACTATATATTTTCTTAAGTGGATTCACCTTATTTTATTTTTTTATCTTTTTATTTTATTTTATTCATCATGATAAATGTACACTTTAATCTCCATCTTCTATTTTCCTCAATCCTCCCTGGTAACCATTAGTTTCTTCTCTATAGTTGAGTCTATTCCTTGGTTTCTCAATCTCTCTCTCTCTTTCTCTCTCTAACTCTTTACCTGTGTCTCTGTCTCTCTCTGTGTATCTCTCTTTTCTTTGCTCACTTGTTTTGTTATTTAAATTCCACATATGAGTGGGATTCTTTTTTTTTTAATTTTTTTCAGTTTATTTATTTTGAGAAAGACAGAAAGAGAGAGAGAGAAGAGTACAAATGAGGTACAGGCAGAGAGAGAAAGAGAGAGAATTCCAGAATTCCAAGCAGGCTCTGCACTGTCAGCACAGAATTTGATATGGGTCTCGAACTCACAAACTTTGAGATCATGACCTAAGCTGAGATCAAGACTCAAGAGATCAAAAGCTTAACTGACTGAGCCACTCAGGCACGCATCTTGTATTTTTGATTTCAGCTATTCTGACGTTTTGAGGTGATATCTCATTTTGGTTTTGATTGCATTTCATTCATGATTAGTGATGCTGAGTATTTTTTCATATATCTATAAGACATCTGTATATCTTATTTGAAAAAGTCTCTATGTCTTGTGCTCATTTTAATTGAATTATTTGTGGGGTTTTTGGTGTTCAGTTGTATAAATTATTTATATATTTTGCATATTTACCCCTTATCAATACATCATTGGAAATGACTTCTCCCATTCAGTAAGTTGTTTTGTTTTGTTGATGGTTTTCTTTGCTGTGCAAAACTTATTATTTTTGTGTAGTTCAAATAGTCTAATTTTCTTAATTACATTTGGGAATGCTTGGGTTGCCACTTCAAATTTTTTCTTCACAATGGTATGCATCCTACCTTACAATTTATAATTATTAATGGAAATATCTTCTGATTACTACTAAATTAAATCTATGCAAAATGTTGTGGCTTGTAATCTACAGCATTAATGAAACTATGTTAATTTTCAGGTTGGATGTTTGTGAAAGGTCAGCTTTGGTATAAATCATCTTATTTGCTTACATTTTTAGAGAGAAAGCTAATAAAAAAGAAAACTAGAACAGAGAATAATAAATTATGATTAAAGAATTTTGAGCATATTATGCCATTCATTTTCTTGCTGAAATTCTAACCAATATTATTATTACTATTTAAATCAAAGAAAATAGAAAAAATTCAATGGTATAAATGCAGTAAAACAGGCAATGCAGTTAAAATATTTATCTAAAATATTTTAAAAAAACTGTCCTTTGTGTTGTCTATTTTCTTTTCTACAAATATTTACAGGAAACTTTTATGTACCATAAAATTTTATATAATCAATGAGAAGATTAAAAGCAATAATGTTTCAAAGGAAGGATATAGATGACAGTTTTTTTTTATATGAAAAAGTTAATATAATGCTTCCCCTAGCAATAAAGGGTAACTATACAAAGGAAACTTCCAAAGTGGCAAAGGAAATTGTATATAAAATCAGGTTAATAATCAGGTCTGTGACACAGGATGATATTTGCAAGTTAGACAAATACAGCTATAGCCTTTGGGATCTGCCAACTTATAAGTCTGTGACAGGAAAACAAAATAAAGCTAAAGAATTTCCAACATGTGTAAGACAACTTTTAAAATTAAAAACTTGAACCAAAACCTATCCACATAAATGGTAGTGCAGTGAAGGGACAGTTAATTTTGCAAATTTAGTAAAATTCAAAACAACACACACATGCATACATACACACATAAAAGTTTTAGTAAATACGTTCTGGATGATTGGATGTATCAATAATTTGGATTCATTGGATATATGCTCCATTTCTGGCTCACTTTTTTGTCTAAAAATAACCTTGAGGTAACATTTTTTGAGGTAACTTTTTTAAAGGTTAGGGTTAGAGTATGTGGCTGGCATTTTGTAGTTTAGAGATCTCTCCAGAAGGTTAGTTTTAAGGTTGGGGGTAGGAATTAGGGTTAGGGTTTAGAGGTTAAATTTAGGGTTACAGTTGAGGTAACTTTTTTTTTGGCCATATTCAAAACTGACTTGATTTGAGAAAGTATATAGTGTCTAAATGAATGCTTCTGTAAACTTCATGGAATTGATCAATAACAGACAACTAATAGTTATGTCTGCCTTGGGTTAAATTCTTGCCAGGAGTACTATATTTCTTTGATAACATTTCAATTAAAATGTATTTATGAAATTACCATGTATACGTCTTACTGTCATATATTTGATACAGGAAAGGAAAGGAAATTTATGATAAAAATAATGGTTTCATGCTTTTGAGTATGTGTTACATTCCAGGCAATAAGCTAAGGTTCTCCAAAATAATCCTTACAGATGATAATCAACTTCATTTTACAAATGTGGACATAGTGGCTTAGAGTTTTTTCTGTATTTATTTGTTCAAAATCATAAAACTAGAAAATAAAGACAGGTTGAAAACCCAGGACTGTTAGATTTCAGGGTAATACTGTCCTCTAGAACTATTTGTGGTGATGGAAGACTTATGTATCCATGTTCAACATGACATCCAATAGCCAAATGTGGCTATTATGCACTTAGAATATAGCTATTATAACTGAGGAATAAGAGTTTATTTAATATTAACTTAAATTGAAATTGCCACATGTAGCTAACAGCCACTGAATTGGGTAGTGTAGATATAAAGACTATATCTTTACCACTACACTATATACTATTGACAATTTTGTATGGGACAAATATTGGGCTAAGTAGTCTACATGCATTCTCTCTTAATACTAATGGCAATGCCATCAAGTAATTACTATGATTACTCACTGTAATTTAGAGGAAATTGGGCTCAGATTAGTTACCTAGCTTATCACATAGTAAATAAGCGAAGAGGTCAGAATTAGAGTTTTGATATGACTCCAAAATCATTTTCTTTCTGGTATACTACACTGACATAGCAAGTCAATGTATAGTTTCTCCACTCAAGAAGCTTACAGAACAATCAAACAACCCAAGGAAAATATCTTACACTTGTGGAAGAATGAAATCATAATGCAATTCAGTGTGAAACCAAGTACTTATTTATGTGATAAAAACCTGCCACTTATGTAAAATAATATGTAAGGTAAGCTAGAATAAATGAAGATGTATTTCCTGGAGGACACAGAAATCAGTATTATTTGAATAGAGAGAAAGGATGGAGCATTTCAGTCCCAAGAGAAAGCATGAGCAAACACACAGCAAGAAACATTCCCCTTCTTGGATGATTTAATAGAATGAAAAAAACTGAACGTGATGAAATGAAGTTCATATTCAGAAAAAGGTGAAGATCTTGAACAGATAAAATAAAATATAATTCTGGAGGAGGAAGCTAAGATGGTAGCATAGTAATAAGACCTTAGGCTTCTCTCATTCCTTGAACACAGCTAGATAACAATCAAATCATTTTAAATACCCAAGAAATTGACCTGAGGACTTATAGAACAAATTGCACCACTAGAGAGAAAGAAGAGGCCAAATTGAGGAAGGTAGGAAGTACAGAGATTTTGTTTGGGGGAAAAATGGATTGTGGATGCTGTGTTGGGAAGGGAGCCAGGATCAAGGAGAAGGGTGAGAGAGAGTGGAGAGTGCAGAGATACACACAAGGAGAACACTTGCCCCAAAACATTGGCTGGGTAAATGAGAGGAGCTGATTTTCATGAGTTTTTGCAACCAGTGGGCTCAAAGACTGGAGTTTTAGGGGTCCATGGGCTTGGCTGGTGTAAAGCTCTGAAGGCACTGCCTGACTCCTGGAGAGCAAGTAGGCGAGCAACGCAGGGGCAGATGACACAATTTGAGTACAGGTTAAAGTGAATGGGGAGAGTCTGTTCCCTCTACCTGGAGTGCATCTGTGATAGGTGGCACTGGCTTTCCAAGGACAAAGAGCCAGGGGGCACCATATAAGTGCCAATCCCTCAACATAGGTGCAGGGACACTTGCGGAAGGCAGCACACCCAGACACTGTCTGTTTAGTCTGCTTTGCTCCAAATCCTATGCCCTTATGCTCTGGCATGACTGCCTTTCTATATCAAACCTGCATCAGTCTCAGTAATGTGAGACACTGCCCCAGAAGACAAGTGTATGCCCCCACCACACCAAGTCCCTAAAGCTTGGATTTTTAAAACTCAACAGGCTTGACTAGGATATATCCCAAAATACACTGTGCTGCTCCAAGAAGGCAAACAACCCAGAGAAAGATGGTATGAAAACAGTTATCTGAAAAATCCTTAGGATGAATGAGGGGAAATTATTTTATCTCTGGCAGGGCTCCCCTGAAAGCAGCAAATTTGGACTACCCTCTCTGATGACAAAGGAGCTGACTGGATCCATTTTTTCCCTGGTCCCTCAGGATAAACCAACTTCTATAAGCAACACAGCACCAACACTGGAAGCCTAACCTACTTAAACAAGCCTTACTGCACTCTGCTCAGCTTGGACTGTTTTTCTCAGGAAACTGTGCCTAAGGACCAGTACAGCAGGCTCCTTCCCCAGAAGACCAGCACAAACCTCCACATGCACCACATCTATTAAGCAAAGAATTCTAAAAAGCTTCAGTTTTAATGATAATAGCATGAGATCTCTTTTATCAAGCAGACCATAGTACACCTACTTAAAACTTGCCACACTTGCCAAAGTCCTTGCCAAGGTCCAAACACCTCCCCCCACCGGCATGCAAGGGGAACCTCTGCAGACTACTGACCTGAGGGATAAAGCAGTCAAAACACAGCAGCAGAGTCCACATTGAACACATCAGAGATATTTTCTGAGCCCCAGGCCCTGGACATTGTAAGATGTCTTCTTCATCAAGCCATTACTCTCAGAAGCAGGAAATATAACAAGATTTTCTGACACACAAATGAAGACAAAGACCTAGAGATGACTAAGTGGCTCAGTCAGTAAAGTATCCAAACTTGATTTTGGCTCAGGTCATGATCATGCAGTTTGTGGCATGGAGCCCCTTGTCAAGCTCTGTGCTGACAGCACATGGAGCCTGCTTGGGATTCTCTTTTTCCTTTTCTCTCTGCACTTACTTCCCCATGTCTCTCTCAAAATGAATACTTATTTTTAAAAAGAAGACAGAGACCTTGACAAAATACCAAGAAAGAAGAATTAGTCCCAAAAGAAAGAACAAGAAAAGGCCATGGCAAGAAATATTATTGAAACAGATACAATAAGTAAGATATCTGGTGCAAAAATTTAAAGCTACAGTCACAAATATACCTTGCTGGTCTTGAGAAAAGCATGGAAGATATCAGGGAGACCCTTACCACAGAGGTAAAATAGCTAAAAAATAATCAGGAAGAAATGAAAAGTGCAATAACTGAGACTTGAAACCCAATGGATGTAATGATCACAAGGATGGAATAAGTAAAAGAAATAATAAGTGATATACAAGATGGAATTATGGAAAATAATGAAACTGAACAAAAAAGGGAAAGAAGAATGATGGCTAACAACAATAGACATAGGAACACAGTTATTCCATCAAAAGTAATAATATTCATACCACAAGGGATGCAGAAAAAGAAGAGAGAGAAAAGAGGGCAGAACATTCATTTGGAGTAATGACAGCTAAAAAATTCACTAATCTGGAAAATGAAAAAGATTCTGAGATCCAGTTGGCACAGGGAACTACCATCAAAATCAACAAAATGGGACAAGAAGAAACATTGTAGTTAAATTTGAAAAATAGAGTGATAAAGAAAATGTCCTAAAAGCAGCATCATTAAAAAAGTTCCTAACTTACAAAAGAAGACCCAGAAGGGTAGCAGCAGCTATATCCACAGAAACTTGACAAGCCAGAAGGGAGTGGCATGATATATTCAATGTGCTGAATGGGAAAAATCTGCAGCCAAGAATATTCTATCCAGCAAGACTAACATTCCAAATAGAAAAAAAGATAAAGAGTTTCCAGACAAAAACTAAAGGATTTCATGACCACTAAACCAGCTTTGTAGGAAATATTAAAGGGACTCTTTGAGTGGGAAGGAAACATGAAAAGTGGCAAAGAATAGAATGGAATGGAGGAAATGTCGAGAAACAACAATAAAACAAGTAATACAATGGCACTAAAGACATATCTATCAATAATTAATTTGAATGTAAATGGAATAAACACTCAAATCCAAGATTTAAGGTGTCAGAATGGATAGAAAATATATAAGGATAGACCAATATATGCTGCCTAAAAGAGGTTAATCTTAGACCTAGACACCTGCAGATTGAAAGTGAGGGGATGGAGAAATATTTATCACACAAATGGGCATCAAAAGAAAGCTGTAGTAACAATACTTATATTGTACAAACTAGTTTTGAAACCAAAGCCTATAACAAGAGATAAAGAAAGGCTCTATATTATAATAAAGTGGACATTACAACAAGAAGATCTAAGAACTGTAAACATTTAAGAATCAAACATGACAGCAAACAAATATAAAAAACAATAACAAATAGAAAGAAAGTCATTGATAATAATACGATAATTGTAGGGGACTTTAATACCCCACTTACATCAATGGACAGATCATATAAGCAGAAAATCAACAAGGAAACAATGGCTTTGAATGACACACTAGACCAGATGGACTTAAAAGAAAAATTCAGAATATTCCATGCTAAAGCAGCAGAATACACATTCTTTTCAATTGCACATGTTACATTTTCCGTAATAGATCACATAGTAGATCACAAATCAGGCTTCAATAAGTACAAAATGTTTAAGGTAATGGCATCCATAGTTTGTGACCACAATGTTACTTACGAAACTTGAAGTCAATTACAAGAAAAAAAAAATGGAAAGACCACAAATACATGGAAGATAAACAACATAGTAACAAACAATGAATGGATCGACCAGGAAATTAAAGAAGAAACTTAAAAAAAATACATGAAAAAAGTGAAGATGAAGCATGATGGCCCAAAACCTATGGGATGCAGCAAAAGCAGACATAAGAGGAGGGTAAATACCAATACAGGAATACTTCAACAAGCAAGAAGAACCTCGAATAAACAATATAATTACCACCTAAAGGAGCTAGAAAAAGAACAACAAATGAAGCTAGAAGTTAGCAGGAAAAGGGAAATAATCAACTTTAGAGAAGAAAATAATGATATAGAGACTAAAAAACGAGTAGAATAGATCAATAAAATCAGGAAGTGTTTGTTTGAAAATAAATAAATAAAAACCATAACCCCCTTGCCAGATTTATCAAACAGAAAAGAGAATGAACCCAAATAAAGAAAATTACAAATGAGACAGGAGGAATAACAATTGACATCATAGAAATGAAAACAATTATGAGAGAATACTCTAAAAATATTCCAACAAATCAATCTGGAAGACATGGATAAATACCTAGAAACATAGAAACTACTAAAACTGAAACAAGAAAGAAGAGAAAACTTAAACAGACTGATAACAAACAAAGATATTGAATTAGTAATGTAAAATCTACTAGCAAAAATAGTACAGGGTCAAATGGCTGCATAGGTGAATTCAACCAAACACTTAAAAAGTAGTTAGTACCCACTTTTCTCAAGGTATTCCAAAAAAATATAACTGGAAAGAAAACTTCCAATTGCATTCTGTGAGGCTAGCATTATGTAGATTCTAAAACCAAACACAGAGTCCACTAAAAAAGAGAAATACAGGCCAATATCCCTGATGAAGGTAGATGCAAAAATTGTCAATAAAAGAGTAGCAAATTGAATCCAACAGTAAATTAAAAGAATCATTCACCACGATCAAGTGAAATTTATTCTTGGGATATAAGTATTGGTTGATATTTTCAAATCAATCAATGTGATGTACCACATTAATAAAAGAAAGAATAAGAAGCATATGATCTTTTCAACAGTTGCATAAAATGAATTTGATAAAGTACAACTTCCATTCTTGATAGTAACCCTCAAAAAATAGAGATAGAGAGATCATAGCTTCACATAATAAAGACATATACAAAAAGTTAATAGCTAATATCATACTCAATTGAGTAATTGAGTTTTTCCTCTGCAGTCAGTAACAACACAGGGATGTCCACCTTCATGACTGTTACTTAATATAGTAAGTCCTAGCCTCAGAAACGAGATAACAAAAAGAAATACAGGACATCCAAATCAGCAAGGAAGAAGTCAAACTTTCACAACTTGCACATGGCATGATACTCTGTAGAAAACCCAAAAAATTCCACCAAAAATTGCTAGAACAGATACACACATCCAGAAAAGTTGCAGGATATAAAATCAATCACAGAAATTGGTTGCATTTCCTTCCATCAATAATGAAGCAACAGAAAAATAAATAAAGGAGTCAATCACAATTACAAATGCACAAAAAATCATAAGAAACCTATAAATTAAACTAACTGACGAGGTAAAAGATCTGTACCCTGAAAACTATAAGACATTGATGAAGAAAATTGAAAATTACAAAATAAATGGAAAAACATTCCATGCTTATGAATCAGAAGAACAAATATTGTTAAAATATCTATGCCACCCAAAGCAATCTACATGTTTAATGCAATCTCTATTGAAATACCAACAGCATTTTTCACAGAGATAGAACAAATAATCCTAAAATTTGTATGGAATCATAAAAGACCCAAAATAGCCAAAGCAATCTTGAAAAAGAAAAGCGAAGCTGGGACTTCACAATTTTGCACTTCAAGCTATATTACAAAACTGTTGTCATGGAGGCCGTATGGTACTGGTTCAAAAACAGACACAGAGATCAATGGAACAGAATAGAAAATCCAGAAATGGACCCACAACTATATGGTCAATTGATCTTTAACAAAGCAAGAAAGAATATCCAATGGGAAAAAAAAAGATAATCTCTTCAACAAATGGTGTTCAGAAAAGTGGACAACATGCAAAAAAGGAACTGGACCACTTATGCTATACACAAACATAAATTCAAAACTGATGAAAAACCTAAATGTGAGACAGAAAACCATCAAAATCCTACAGGAGAACATAATCAATAATCTATGTGTCACCAGCCATCGCAACATCTTAGTAGATATGTCTCCTGAGGCAAGGGAAACAAAAGCAAAAATAAACTATTGGAACTTGATCAAAATAAAAAGCTTCAGCACAGCAAACAATCAACCAAACTAAAAGGCAATCTTTGGAAAGGGAGAAGATATTTTCAAGTGATATATATGAGATAAAGGGTTGGTAACCAAAATATATAAAGAAGTTATAAAAGTCAACACCCAAAAAATGAATTATCCATTTAAACACTAGGAAGAATAAATAAATAGACATTTTTTTCCAAAGAAGGTATACAGATAGCTGTCATATGAGAAGATACTCAACATCCCTTACCATCAAGGAAATACAAATCAAAATCACAATGAGATATCATCTCACACCAGTAAAAGTGGCTAAAATTAACAACATAGGAAAAAACAGGTGTTGGCGAGGATGTGGAGAAAGGGGAACCTTCTGATACTGTATGTGGAAATGCAAAATTGTGAAGGCACTCTGGATAACAGTATGGAGGTTCCTCAAACAGTTAAAAATAGAACTACACTGGGGCGCCTGGGTGGCGCAGTCGGTTAAGCGTCCGACTTCAGCCAGGTCACGATCTCGCGGTCCGTGAGTTCGAGCCCCGCGTCGGGCTCTGGGCTGACGGCTCAGAGCCTGGAGCCTGTTTCCGATTCTGTGTCTCCCTCTCTCTCTGCCCCTCCCCCGTTCATGCTCTGTCTCTCTCTGTCCCAAAAATAAATAAACGTTGAAAAAAAAAAATAGAACTACACTATGATCCAGCAATTGCACTACTAGGTATTTACACAAAGGATACAAAAATTTGCTGAGTTGATGGGATACATGCACCTGATGTTTATAGAAGTTTTATCAACAAAGCTAAATTATGGGAAACACCCAAATGTTCATTGACTGATGAGTGGATAAAATGATGTAATTGTATCTATAACTATATCTATATCTATGTCTATGTCTATGTCTATGTCTGTATCTATATCTATCTTGTCTATGTCTATATCTATATATCTATACCTATATAATTGAATATTACTAAGGTCTAAAAAAGAATGAAATCTTGACATTTCCAGTGACGTGGATGGAGGTAGAGTGTATTGTGTAAAGCAAAGCAAATTAGTCCGGGAAAACAAATACCATATGATTTCAGTCATATGTGGAATTGAAGAAGTAATATAGATGGACATAGAGGGAAAAAAACGAGAAAGGCAAATCATAAAGCAGACTCAACTATAGAGAGAAAACTGAGGGTTGCTGGAGGGGAGTAGGGCAAGGAATGGGTTAAATGGGTTATGGATCTTAAGGAGGGCATTTGTGATAAGTGCTGGGTCTTGCATGTTAAGTGATGAATCACTAAATTCTACACCTGAAAATACTATTATGCTAACTGGAATTTACATACAAACCTTAAGAGGTGAATCGCTGGGTTCTACTTCTGAAGGGAAGACTACACTGTATGTTAAATAACTTGAATTAAAAAAAAATTAAAATAGTAATTCTGGTGACCTTGAAAGTCATACTGAGAAGCAGAGATTTCATCTCTGAGAAATGGATTTCAGAGTGAAAATGTATATTGTGGATTAAAGGATATGGAAGAAAAAGGTCCACTAAAGTTTACATATTGAGTTTGTAGTATTCACAGATACCCTCCCTAACCGTTATATCTATAAAGATGAATGAAGGATAACAATAAATCATAGTAACACACCCAATAGAATTTGGTTTCCCAAGGAATTAAAAAATTTTCATCTAACACAGATTTAACCACACTGAGGACAAAAGAAATTTGACCATAGAATTTACTTCATACATTTGAAACTTCTTCTGCCCCAAGTATCCATAGTAAACATAGGTCTGTTTTGAGTAGAGATTGAGATTTTTATAATGGGATGCTGCATATCAAAAATAACTACTGGGGCACCTGGGTGGCACAGTCACTTGAGCGTCCGACTTTGGCTAAGGTCATGATTTCACAGTTCATGAGTTCGAGCCCCACATCTGGCTCTGTGCTGACAACTCAGAGCCTGGAGGCTGCTTCAGATTCTGTGTGTCCCTCTCTCTCTGCCTTTCCTCCACTCACGTTCTGTTTGTCTCTTTCTCAAAAATGAAAAAAAAAAAAAGATAAAAATAAGTACTAAAGAAAGGTGCCCCAAATCTCGCCAAGTATCCATTGTTAAGAAATTCAGTTTAGGAGTGCCTGGGTGGCTCAGTTGGTTAAGCGTCCAACTTCGGCTCAGGTCATGATCTTGCGGTCTGTGAGTTTGAGCCCCACGTCGGGCTCTGTGCTGACAGCTCAGAGTCTAGAGCCTGTTTCAGATTCTGCGTCTCCCTCTCTCTCTGACCCTCCCTCATTCATGCTCTGTCTTTTTCTGTCTGAAAAATAAATAAACATTAAAAAATAAAAGAAAAAAAGAAATTCAGTTTAAAGGAGAGTCCAAAAGGGAAAGGAGAGAGACTGGAACTGTTATTAGAAGACTTAAGGAGGGGCGCCTGGGTGGCTGAATCAGTTAAGTGTCTGACTTCAGCTCAGGTCATGATCTCACAGTTAGTGGGTTTGGGCCCTGTGTCAGCTGTGCTGACAGCTCAGAGCCTGGACCCTGCTTTGGACTCTGTGTTTCCCTCTCTCTCTGTTTCTCCCCCACTCTCTCTCTCTCTCTCTTTCTCTGTCTCTCTCAAAAATAAATGAACATTCAAAAATTTTTAAAAGAAGACTTAAGGAAGGTGAAGGAAAGAATCATTGTGTGATCTTTGAGAAGTTACTTAGGCACAAGTAGCCTCATCATTATGATGAGTTAAATTATAGAGGAAAACTTTTGAAGTTTGATAACTTTTTAAAGTTACTTTTTCATTTGTTGACATACAATTTTTCATAATGTTATCTTATAATTGTTTGTACTTCTGTGGTATTAGTTGTTATTTCTCCACTCTCATTTCTGATTTTACTTATTTGGGTCATTTCTCTTTTCTTTTTGATAAGTCTGGCTAAGGGTATATGAATTTTATTACTTTTTCCAAAGAACCAACTCCCTGTGTCATTGATCTGTTTTACTGTTTGTTTTTAGTTTCTATACATCTGCTCTAATTTAATTTCCCTTCTTTTGCTGACTTTAGGCTTTGTTTGTTGCCCTTTTTCCGGTTCCTTTAGGTATAAATTTATGTTGTTCATTTGCTGCATCCCAAAGGTTTTGGGTTGTTTGTTTTCATTTTTATTTATTTCCATGTACTTTTTTCTTTTCTTTGATTTCCTGGTTGATCCATTCATTTTTAAGTTGCATTCTGTTTAAATTACATGTATTTGTGATCTTTCCAAATTTTTTTTTCTTGTGAATGACTTCGAGTTTGATAACATTGTGGTGAGAAAAGATACCATGCGTATGATTCTTAATTTTTTGTACTTTTTGAGGCTAGATTTGTGACCTAGTATGTAATCTATTCTCAAGAATGTAACATTTGCATTTGTAAAGAATGTGTATTCTGTTCTTTCACAATGGAATGTTCTGAATATATTTGTTAAGTCCAGCTTGTCAAGTGTGCCTTTCAATGCGATTCTTTCCTTGTTGATTTTCTGCTTAGATGATCTACCCATTGATGTAAATGGGGTATTAAAATCCCTTATGAGTATCGTATTATTATCAGTGAGTTTCTTTCTGTTTGTTATTATTTTTTATGTATTTGTTTGCTATCATGTTTGGTTCATAAATATGTACTGTTCTCAGATCTCCTTGTTGTGCAGTTCCCTTTATTATGATATAGTGCCCTTGTTTAACTCTTGTTACAGTCTTTGGTTTAAAAGCTAGATTTTACAATGTAAGTATTGCCACTCCAGCTTTCTTTGGATGTCCATTTGTGTGATAAATATTTCACCATCCACTCACTTTCAATCTACAGGCGTCTTTAGGTCTAAAATAAGTCTCTTGTATAGGCAGAATTTAGATGGGTCTTGCTTTTGTTGTTTGTTTGTTTGTTTGTTTGTTTTTATACATTCTGACATGCTATGTCTTTTGTTTGGTGAATTTAGTCCATTAAATTCACAGTAATTATTGGTAGATATGTATTTAGTGCCATGTCATTACTTGTTTTTCCATTGTTTCTTGAGATTTTATCTGTTCCCTTTCTTGTCTTTGTCACTTTTGGTCTTTCCTTTCCATTCAAAGGGTGTCTTGTAATATTTCCTGCAGGGCTGGTTTAAGTGGTCACGAAATCCTTTAGTTTTTATTTGTCTGGGAAACTCTTTATCGCTCCTATTTTGAATGATAGCCTTGCTTGGATGTAGATTTTTCCTATTCAGCACATTGAATATATAATTCTACACCCTTCTGTCTTGTCATGTTTCTGTTGAGAAACCTCCAGCTATTATTCTTCTTCCCTTGTAGGTAAGGGACTTTGTTTGTCTTGTTGCTTTTAAGATTTTTTTCTTTATCGCTATATTTTGCAAATTTAATTACAATATATCTTGCTGTTGGCCAGCTTTTGTTGATTTTGAACGGAGATCTCTGTGCCTCTTGACTCTGGATATCTGTTTCCTCCCCCAGATTAGGAGCGTTTCCAGCCATTATTTCCTCAAATGAATGTTATGCCCCCTTTCTCTCTCTTCTTCTGGGACACTTATAATACAAATGTTACTATGTTTGATGGAGTCACTGATTTCCTTAATTCTATTCTTGTGTTCTATAATTCTTCTTTCTCTCTTTTGATGAGTTCCATTCTTTTCCTTTATTTTGTCTTCTATATCACTTATGCGTCCCCCTGCTTCTTGCAGCCTTATGTTCATTGTATGAAGCCTGTCTCCAATCTCAATTATTGAATTTTTCCTTTCTGACTGTTTTTTAATTATTTTGTCTTACAGGTAAGGGCCTTCCTAAAGTCTTCTATTCTTTTCTCAAGCCCAGCAAGTACCTTTATGATTGCTGCTTTAAATTCTCCATCAGACATGTTACTTTTTCCTGTTTTTCTTAGATCTCTACCTGTGACCTTATCTTGTTTCATTTGGGATTAGCTCTCCCATCTTTGTATTTTGTTTAAATTGCTGGTGTGCCTGGGTGCCTCAGTCAGTTGGGCTTCCGACTTCAACTCAGGTCATGATCTTATGGTCCATGAGTTCGAGCCCTGTGTCAGGCTCTGTGCTGAAAGCTCAAGGCCTGAAGCCTGCTTCAGATTCTGTGTCTCCCTCTCTCTCTGACCCTCCCCCATTCATGCTCTGTCTCTCTCTGCCTCAAAAATAAACAAACATTAAAAAGATAAAATAAAAAAATAAATTTCTTCCTTCTTCTACAACAGTCTGTTAGGGTTCCAACTCCTGAGAATAATGGCCTAATAAAGAAGAGGCCACATAGTATCCAGGGCCTGGCACTTCAGGGAGTGTCTCCTGTGTGTGCTGCTTGCATGCTGCTGCTGTGTTTTGGCTACTCTATCTTTCAGGTCAGTTGTCTGCAGAGGCTCTCCTTGCCTCAAGTGGTCAGTGTGTGGTCCTTGGCCAGACTGTGGCAAGTTTTAACTAGGTATGCTCTGTTCTGCTTGTTAAATGAAACTTGATACTACTTCCACTAGAACTGAAGACCTGAAAAACTCTGTGGTTGGGAGATGTGCTGTAGACAGGGGTTTGTGCTGGTCTTCTGGGGGAGGAGCCCACCTTTCTGGTACTGAGGAAATTTTGACTGAGAAGAGTAGTACTTCTAGATCTTAGGTGTGTAGGGTTTGGTGTAAGCAAGTGAGTCTGTGTTGAAGCTGAGGGGTGGGGGAAGGAAATGGTGCCAGCCTTTTCCTTTGCCCTGGAAAGTAGTCTCTGTCTACATGTACTCTCAGGGAATCACTACTAGAAGTGTGAATAATCTCCCCCTGGGTGTCCTAGGGTTTTTTCAGATACAATTTTCCACACTGCCTCCAGGTTATTTGCCTGCCTTCCTTTCAGGAGTAGCGCAGTGCCTCTGGGCTCTATCCCAGCCAAGCCTGCTGACTTTTAAAACTCCAGGCTTTAAGCACTTCATGTGGGCTGAGCCCTGCACCGACCTTCTTGGGGAGGGTTCTGCTGCTCTGGGACTGAGGCAAGCTTGACCTGGAATGGCAATTCTGTCACAGCATAAGGGTGTGGGACTTGGTGTAACCAATTCAGGCAGTCAGTGTTAGAACAGAGATGCTTTCTTTCAGCAGGTGTCTCTGTGTTTATGATTTGGGAAGGGGAAGGGAAATGTCTCCGGCCAGCTCCTTTGTCAGAGGAGAGGAATCTCTGTGAATGTTGCTTCTCAGGGTTGCACTCCAAGAAGAGCAAATAATCTCCCCGCTTTGTGCTACAGGAATTCTTCAGACTGCTGCTTCCAAGCCATCTTCCCCTGGGTTGTTTGCCTTCTTTCTCTCCAGGAGCAGGACAGCACCCTCAGGGTTCTATCCCAGCCAAGCCCACTGATCTTTAAAACTCTAGTCTTTAGGCCCTGCTGGTTGCAAGAAGTCATGAAAAACAGTCCTTTGTGTTTTCCCAGCCAATAACTTGGGGGAACTTTTCTTATGTGTTTCCCAGTGTGCTCCTCTCTCTCTCTTTCTCACATTTCTCCATGACTACAGCTCCCTCCTCTCTGCAGCACCCTGGATCCTTTCTCCCCCAAACCACATCTCTGCACATCCAACGTTGTTTCATGAGACTTCTTTCCCTTTAGTTGTGGAGTTTGTTCTGTCAATCTTTGGATTGATTTCTGGTGTATTTAGAATGATTTGATAATTATCTAGTTGTGTTTGTGGAATGAGAAAAGCTTAGAGTCCTCCTACTCCACTGCCATCTTCTCCCCTTATTAGAAAGCTGGATGTTAACTTTTAGTATAATCTACAGAATGAGAAGACAAAGGTATTCAACCTAATATTTAAAAAATACATAAACCCTCAAAGTGGAAATACTTTTAGATGTTAAAACTTCTCACAGTATAAATAAAAATATTTTAAGGTTAAAACTAATTCTTGATTTGTTCAAGAGCAAACCATAGTTGTTAGACTTGTGTTGGAAGATGTGGAACAATTAGCCTTTTCTCTTACCTGAGTTTTAATTAAGACACAGAAAACTAACCTGTCTGATATTCTACAAAGCCAGTCACAGGCACTACCTGGTAAATTTGAGCAGCCTAGTGCAACGGAGGCAAAGGACTGAAAGAAAAAGTAATCAAGCATTAAAAAAGAGCATCCAGAGATGATAATACATCAAATTGAGGGGTCAATTCCAATGAAAGATTAATAAAGTTTAAGAATCCATGATGAGTAATTTTAAACACAGCAGAAATAAATGCAATGTCTTTCATAAGACAATGATATTGAATAGTAGAAAAATTTAAGTCCTGAGTATCCACATCAAGATGTACAGAAAGAATACTGATTCACAGGACAAGGGTAAAACTGGAATTTGTTTCATTTTCAATATCATAAGAAAAAGAAAAGAAGAAGGAGGAAAAGAAAGAAGGAAACATCCTTGATTTTACTTAAATCAAAAAGAAAGATATTATTTTGGGAAAGACTGTGGCAACAAAATAAATTAACTTAGTACAAAGTATACCAACATTGGAACTCCTTGAAAATGGTAGGTAATTCTTCACTGTGATTACAGAAGAAATTCACATTTCTGCCATGTTCTCTGTAGTCACTGTCAATAAACTTTCATTTCCTGCACACAGAATAGGGGTCAAATGCTAGGCTTCAACATGTAAAGAAAGTCTGGGCTCAAGACTTCATAAACTTTTTATATCTACTGTAACAGAAATTGAACAAGTAGAGCCACATTATTTGTGTCAGGACATCACTGTGGGCTTCTTTGATTTCTTAGTTTGTACATTGCCCCAGCAGGATTGCTGGTAACTTCAATAATCTGGTACCTAGATCCTTAATATTTGTTATTTTCTAAAACCTGTATTTAAATTCCAGTTAGTTAGCATACAGTGAAATATTAAGTCAGATGTGCCATTTACTTATTCAACACTTAATACAACACCTAGTGCTCATCACAAGTACACTCCTTAATCCCCATCACCTATTTAACCCATCCCTCCACCCACCTCCTCCCTGATAACCATCAGGTTGTTCTCTATAATTAAGAGTATGTTCCTTGCTTTACCTGTCTCTTTCTTTTTCTTATTGTTTTGCTTTTTAAATTCCACATATGAGTGAAAACATAAGGTATTTGTCTTTCTCTATTTCACTTAGCATAATACTCTGAGGCTCCATTCACATCATTGCAATGGCAAGATTTCAATTTTTATGGCTCAGTAATATTCCTGTGTGTGTGTGTGTGTGTGTGTGTGTGTGCACATGCACACGTGTGTGTGCCATGTCTTACGTATCCATTCATCAGTCGATGGGACATTTGGGCTGTTTCTATAATTTGGCTATTATAGATAATGGTGCTATAAACGTTGGGGTGCATGTATCCTTTTGAATTCCTATTTTTGTATTTGGGTAAATACCTAGTAGTGCAATTGCTACATTGTAGGGTACTTATACTTTCAACTTTTGAGAAAACTCCATACCGTTTTCCACAGTGGTTGCACCAGTTTGCATTCCACAAAAAGTGCAAGACAGTTCTCCTTTCTCTACATCCTCAACAACACCTGTTGTTTCTTGTGTTGTTGATTTTATTTGTTCTGACAGGTGTGAGATGGTATCTCATTGTGGTTTTGACTTGTATTTCCCTGATGTTGAGTGATGGTGAGCATCTTTTCATGTGTCTGTTAGCCATCTGGATGTCTTCTTTGGAAAGTGTCTATTCATTTCTTCTATCCATTTTTTCACTGGATTATTTGTTTTTTGAGTGTTGAGTTTCATAATTTCTATGTATTTTGGATACTAACCCTTTATAAAATACGTCATTTACAAATATTTTCTCCCATTCTGTAGGTTGCCTTTCAGTTTTGTTGATTTTTTCCTTCACTCTGCAGAAATTTTATTGTTTTATTTTATTTTATTTTTTATGAAATCCCAACAGTTTAGTTTTACTTTTGTTTCCCTGCTTCTGGAGACATATCTAGTTAGAAGTTGCTGTGGGTGATATAAAAAAGATTACTACCTATGATATTCTCTAGAATTTTGTATGTTTCCTGCCTCACACTTAGATCTTTCATTTTTTTGAATTTGTATTTCTATACAGTTTAAGAAAGTGGTCTAGTTTCTTTATTCTGCATGTTGCTGCCCAGTTTTCCCAACACCATTTGTTGAAGACACTGTCTTTTTCCCATTGGATATTCTTCCCTGCTATGTTGAAGATTAATTGTCCATACAGTTGTGGGTTCATTTATGGGTTTTCTATTCTGTTCCATTGATCTATATGTCTATTTTGTACCAGTACAGTACAGTTTTGACCACTACAGTTTTGTAATATAACTTGAATATAATATCAGTTGAAGTCTGGAATTGTGATGTCTTCTGCCTTGCCTTACTTTTTCAAGGTTGCTTTGTCTATTTGGGGTCTTTTGTGGTTCCATAAAAATTCTAGGATTGATTTTTACAGCTCTGTGAAAAATGCCGTTTGTATTTTCATAGAGATTGTAGTAGATTTGTAGATTCCTTTGGGTAGTATAACCATTTTAACAGTTTTTTGTTCTTCCAATCCATGAGCATGGAATATTTTCCCATTTTTTTGTGTTATCTTCGATTTCTTTCTTCAGAGTTTTATAGTTTTCAGAGTAGAGATCTTCTACCCTTTTGCTTGGGTTATTTCTAGGTATCTTATGATTTTTGGTATGATCCTTGGTATTTGAAGACAGTAGTTTCACCAAGACACATTACCCATTACCTGTTTGTATTTTCTTCCCCCACTGTGAAAAAAAAGCTATTACTTTATTATTGGGAAGAGTTGTTGCATAAATTCCAATAATCCTTTTCAGGTTGTAATTACCAGATTTCTTAAGTCTGAGGTAAATTATACTTCAAAGTTAAGTGAATATTTCATTGTTGCTTTCTATTTATATATAACAAAGTTATGGGATCTATTTTGATGTTTTATAAATATTTCTACTTTGCAGCCCAAACAAAGATCAAGCTGCATAGTAGTTCCCAAGACAACTTCCACCCAGTTGATTTGGGAAGGGTACACTTACGAACCTCTCAATGAGGTTCTGTACAACTCTATTTCACTTTGTGTGTGCTTAATCATCCCCTATTGAAGCCTCTTTCTTGATAAACTTTTCTCAATGGCTCATATTCCATTAGGTTTTTGCTTCATTGTCAGACGTCCTACTTAATGCTCTTCCTACATCATCCTTAGACATAAATGTACCAGAGGTTTTTGTAGCCATCTAGTCTCCTATTCTCTCATTTGCCATCTAGATTTGGCTTCATCTACACATTCACAAATTTAATGAATGCCTTTTCTGTGCCAGATACCATATTAGGCACCAGGCATACATGGAGAACAAAGGTAAACTTGGAGAATTATTTTATATTCCAGTAGCGGGTGAATAATAATAAGGAATAAGTTAATTAATTTTGAGTACAATGTGTACTATGAATGAAATAAAGAGGTTTATATGATATATAACAATGAGGGATAGTTTAGTGGAGTGACCCAGAAAGTGTTCTCTAAAGAAGTAAGATTTTGATTGTTACTTGAAGGAGGAGAAAGAGCTAGCTCTATGAAGTCTTGTGAATTCCCCTTTAAAAATGTGTATACTTATTTATTGCATTTTCCTATTCTTAATAAATATAGATAAAAAGAAATATTCATTTCCTTATTGGATAACATAGTTTCAATATTATGCATGGACAGCCTCTCAAATGCTCACCTGTGAACATCTTATTTAAACTTAAACCACACCGAAGTCAATTCTGCAAATGCTCTTGTGTATCTTAATACTGATATAACCTAATGAATTGCTTTCCAGCCTTACCCCTTACTCTAATTGGCTCTGGAAATCTTGACACCTCATTAGGCTTTTGTCATCTTCATATTTTAATCTTTAAAATAAGAATATTAGATTACATGTTTTATTAGGGTTAATTCAGTCTGAAATTCTAGAATTGACATATTGCTTCATGATCTGAGAGTAGTTCTTGGGAAGGAGCACTGGTGGAGCAGAATTAAAAAAAAATAGAGTGAAAAGATAGATGAAAAGTCAGGATCAAAGCTATTACAGTGTGTGCCACCTGGGTGGCTCAGTTGGTTAAGCATTAGACTTCAGCTCAAGTCATGATCTCATGGTTTGTGAGTTCAAGCCCCTAATGGGGCTCTCTGCTGTCAGCACAGAGCCCACTTTAGATCCTCTGTCTCACACTCTCTCTTCCCCCCACTCATTCTCTCTTTCTCTCAAATTAATTAATTAATTAAAATGAATTAAAAAGCTATTACAGTGAATTTACTTTGCTCCCCAGATTATCTACATGCCCAATTTGTAATGGTGAAGCATGCCATCTCACTTCACTAGATGGTTTATCAAACAAATTTGGATACAATAGTGTCCTAGACTTGTTCTTGCCTTTTTATTATTCTCATAAAGTATACACAATGTAATATATATTTATTTTAACAATTTGTAAGTGTACAACTCAATAACATTAAAAACATGCACAATTTTGGGTACCTATCACCACTATGTATGCCCCAAATTTTTCATCATCACCAACAATGTTTCTATACTCACTGAACAATAACTTTTCATTTTTCCTTCTCCTATCCTTGGTAACCTCCATTCTACATTCTGTATCTAGGAGTGATTTCTATTTATTTTTACTGTATTATTGTTGCAGCTAGGATTTCCACTTCTATATTTAAAAATAGTGGTGAGAGTGAACATCCTGGTCTTGTACCTGATGTTAGACGAAAGATTTAAGTTTTCATCATTAAGTATGATATTGGATATGGGTTTTTCATATGTGACCTTTATTATGTTGAAATATGCTTTCTCTAAACCCAACTGTTGATGGTTTTTATCATGAATGTATATTGTATTTTGTTGAATTTAGTTTATTAATATTTTGTAGAGAATTTACTACAACTATTTCATTAGATATATGGCCTATAGTTGTGTGTGTGTGTGTGTGTGTTTGCATGTGTGTGTTTGTGTGTGTGTGTGTGTGTGTGTGTTTTGTCTGTTGGTTTTGGGATCAGTGTAATGAGGGCAACTTAGAATGAATTGAGAGATTTTCACTCTTCCTTTTTTTAACCCAGGTTTATATTTAAACCAAGTTAGTTAATATGCAGTGTAATATTAGTTTCAGGTGTAGGATTTAGTGATTCAACACTTATGTATAACACCAAGTGTGCATCAGAACATGTGCCCTTCTTAACCACCATCACCTATTTAAACAACTCTGGTATCATGAGTTTCTCCTCTATAATTAAGTGTCTGTTTCTTGGTTTTCCTCTCATTTTCATCCCCATATGCTCATGGTTTTGTTTCTTCAATTCCACATATGAGTGAAATTGTATGGTATTTGTCTTTCTCTGGATGACTAATTTCACTTACTATAATACTCTGTAGTTCTCTCAATGTAGTTGTAAATGTCAAGATTACATTGTATTCAATGGGTGAAAAATATTCAATGGTATGTATACACACACACACACACACACACACACACACTTCTTTTTTCTTAGATATATGAAACTTATTGTCAAATTGGTTTCCATACAACACCCAGTACTCATCCCAAAATGTGGCCTCCTCAATAACCATCACCCACGATACTCTCCCTCCCACCCCCCATCAACCCTCATTTGTTGTCAGTTTTTAAAAGTATCTTATGCTTTGGCTCTCTCCCACTCTAACCTCTTTTTTTTCCTTCCCCTCCCCCATGGGTTCCTGTTAGGTTCCTCAGGATCCACATAAGAGTGAAAACATATGGTATCTGAATTTCTCTGACTGACTTATTTCACTTAGCATCACACTCTCCAGTTCCATCCATGTTGCTACAAAGGGCCATATTTCACTCTTTCGCATTGCCACATAGTACTCCATTGTGTATATAAACCACAATTTCTTTATCCATTCATCAGTTGATACACATTTAGGCTCTTTCCATAATTTGGCTATTGTTGAAAGTGCTGCTATAAACATTGGGGTACAAATGCCCCTATGCATCAGTACTCCTGTATCCCTTGGGTAAATTCCTAGCAGCGCTACTGCTGGGTCATAGGGTAGGTCTATTTTTAATTTTTTTGAGGAACCTCCACACTGTTTTGCAGAGCGGCTACACCAGTTTGCATTCCCACCAACAGTGCAAGAGGGTTCCTGTTTCGCCACATACTTGCCAGCATCTATAGTCTCCTGATTTGTTCATTTGACCACTCTGACTGGCATGAGGTGGTATCTGAATGTGGTTTTGATTTGTATCTCCCTGATGAGGAGCGACATTGAGCATCTTTTCATGTGCCTGTTGGCCATCCGGATGTCTTCTTTAGAGAAGTGTCTATTCATGTTTTCTGCCCATTTCTTCACTGGCTTATTTGTTTTTTGGGTATGGTTTTTGGTGAGCTCTTTACAGATTTTGGATACAAGCCTGATACGTCATTTGCCGATTGTCCGATATGTCATTTGCAAATATCTTTTCCCATTCCGTTGGTTGCCTTTTAGTTTTGTTGATTGTTTTCTTTGCTGTGCAGAAGCATTTTATCTTTATGAGGTCCCAGTAATTCATTTTTGCTTTTAATTCCCTTGCCTTTGGGGATGTGTCAAGTAAGAAATTGCTGTGGCTGAGGTCAAAGAGGTCTTTTCCTGTTTTCTCCTCTAGGGTTTTGATGGTTTCCTGTCTCACATTCAGGTCCTTTAGCAATTTTGAGTTTATTTTTGTGAATGGTGTGAGAAAGTGGTCTAGTTTCAGTCTTCTGCATGTTGCTGTCCAGTTCTTCCAGCACCATTTGTTAAAGAGACTGTCTTTTTTCCATTGGATATTCTTTCCTGCTTTGTCAAAGATGAGTTGGCCATACGTTTGTGGGTCTAGTTCTGGGGTTTCTATTCTATTCCATTGGTCTATGTGTCTGTTTTTGTGCCAATACCATGCTGTCTTGATGATGACAGCTTTGTAGTAGAGGCTAAAGTCTGGGATTGTGATGCCTCCTGCTTTGGTCTTCTTCTTCAAAATTACTTTGGCTATTCGGGCCTTTTGTGGTTCCATATGAATTTTAGGATTGCTTGTTCTAACTTTGAGAAGAATGCTGGTGCCATTTTGATTGGGATTGCATTGAATGTGTAGATGGCTTTGGGTAGTATTGACATTTTGACAATATGTATTCTTCCGATCCATGAGCACGGAATGTTTTTCCATTTCTTTATATCTTCTTCAATTTCCTTCATAAGCTTTCTATAGTCTTCAGCATACAGATCTTTTACATCTTTGGTTAGATTTATTCCTAGGTATTTTATGCTTCTTGGTGCAATTGTGAATGGGATCAGTTTCTTTATTTGTCTTTCTGTTGCATCAATATTAGTGTATAAGAATGCAACTGATTTCTGTACATTGATTTTGTATCCTGCCACTTTGCTGAATTCATGGATCACTTCTAGCAGACTTTTGGTGGAGTCTATCGGATTTTCCATGTATAATATCATGTCATCTGCAAAAAGTGAAAGATTGACTTCATCTTTGCCAATTTTGATGCCTTTGATTTCCTTTTGTTGTCTGATTGCTGATGCTAGCACTTCCAACACTATATTAAACAACAGCAGTGACAGTGGACATCCCTGTCGTGTTCCTGATCTCAGGGAGAAAGGTCTCAGTTTTTCCTCATTGAGGATGATGTTAGCTGTGGGCTTTTCATAAATGGCTTTTATGATCTTTAAGTATGTTCCTTCTATCCCAACTTTCTCGAGGGTTTTTATTAAGAAAGGATGCTGAATTTTAACAAATGTTTTTTTCTGCATTGATTGACAGGATCATATGGTTCTTTTTTTTTATTAATGTGAGGTATCACGTTGATTGATTTGCAGGTGTTGAACGAGCCCTGCATCCCAGGAATGAATCCCACTTGATCATGGGAAATAATTCTTTTTATATGCTGTTGAATTCGATTTGTTAGTATCTTATTGAAAATTTTTGCATCCATATTCATCAGGGATATTGGCCTGTGGTTCTCTTTTTTTACTGGGTCTCTGTCTTGTTTAGGAATGAAAGTAATACTCCTTCATAGAATGGGTCTGGAGGTTTTCCTTCCCTTTCTATTTTTTGGAATAGCTTGAGAAGGATAGGTATGATCTCTGCTTAAATGTCTGGTAGAACTGCCCTAGGAAGCCATCTGGACCTGGACTCTTATTTGTTGGGAGATTTTTGATAAATGATTCAATTTCCTCACTGGTTATGGGTCTGTTCAAGCTTTCTATTTCCTCCTAATTGAGTTTTGGAAGTGTGTGGGCATTTAGGAATTTGTCCATTTCTTCCAGGTTGTCCAGTTTGTTGGCATATAGTTTTTCATAGTATTCCCTGATAATTGCTTGTATTTCTGAGGGATTAGTTGTAATAATTCCATTTTCATTCACAATTTTATCTATTTGGGTCATCTCCCTTTTCTTTTTGAGAAGACTGGCTAGAGGTTTATCAATTTTGTTTATTTTTTCAAAAAAAACAACTCTTGGTTTCGTTGATCTGCTCTACTGTTTTTTTTAGATTCCATATTGTTTATTTCTGCTCTAATCTTTATTATTTCTCTTCTTCTGTGGGGTTTAGGGTGTCTTTGCTGTTCTGCTTCTATTTCCTTTAGGTGTGCTGTTAGATTTTGTATCTGGGATTTTTCTTGTTTCTTGAGATAGGCCTGGATTGCAATGTATTTTCCTCTCTGGACTGCCTTTGCTGCATCCCAAAGCGTTTGGATTGTTGTATTTTCTTTTTCATTTGCTTCCATATATTTTTAAATTTCTTCTCTAATTGCCTGGTTGACCCATTCATTCTTTTTTTTTTTTTTTTTTTTTTTAAATTTTTTTTTTCAACGTTTATTTATTTTTGGGACAGAGAGAGACAGAGCATGAACGGGGAGGGGCAGAGAGAGAGGGAGACACAGAATCGGAAACAGGCTCCAGGCTCTGAGCCATCAGCCCAGAGCCCGACGCGGGGCTCGAACTCACGGACCGCGAGATCGTGACCTGGCTGAAGTCGGACGCTTAACCGACTGCGCCACCCAGGCGCCCCGACCCATTCATTCTTTACTAGGGTGTTCTTTAACCTCCATGGTTTTTGGAGGTTTTCCAGACTTTTTCCTGTGGTTGATTTCAGGCTTCATAGCATTGTGGTCTGAAAGTATGCATGGTATGATCTCAATTCTTGTATAGTTATGAAGGGCTGTTTTGTGACCCAGTATGTGATCTATCTTGGAGAATGTTCCATATGCACTCAAGAAGAAAGTATATTCTGTTGCTTTGGGAGGCAGAGTTGTAAATATATCTGTCAAGTCCATTTGATCCGACGTATCATTCAGGGCCTTTGTTTCTTTATTGACCGTGTGTCTAGATGATCTATCCATTGTTGTAAGTGGGGTGTTAAAGTCCCCTGTAATTACCACATTCTTATCAATAAGGTTACTTATGTTTGTAATTGTTTTATACATTGGGGGGCTCCCGTATTTGGCGCTTAGACATTTAAAATTTTTAGCTCTTCCTGATGCATAGACTCTGTAATTATTATATAATGCCCTTCCTCATCTCTTGTTACAGCCTTTAATTTAAAGTCTAGTTTGTGTGATATAAGTATGGCTACTCCAGCTTTCTTTTGGCTTCCAGTAGCATGATAAATAGTTCTCCATCCCCTCACTTTCAATGTGAAAGTGTCCTAAGGTCTAAAATGAGTCTCTTGTAGACAGCAAATACATGGGTCTTGTTTTTTTATCCATTCTGATACCCTATGTCTTTTCGTTGGCGTATTTAGTCCATTTACATTCAGTGTTATTATTGAAAGATATGGGTTTAGAGTCATCGTGATGTCTGTAGGTTTCATGCTTGTAGTGACGTCTCTGGTACTTTGTCTCACAGGATCCCCCTTAGGATCTCTTGTAAGGCTGGTTTAGTGGTGACAAATTCCTTCAGTTTTTGTTTGTTTGGGAACACCTTTATCTTTCATTTTATTCTAAATGATAGATTTGCTGGATAAAAGATTCTTGCCTGCATATATTTTCTGTTCAACACATTGAAGATTGCCTGCCATTCCTTTCTGACCTGCCAAATTTCAGTAGAGAGATCCGTCACAAGTCTTATTGGTTTCCCTTTCTACGTTAGAGCACGTTAAGCCCTAGCTGCTTTCAGAATTTTCTTTTTATCCTATTATTTTGCCAGTTTCACTATGATATCGCATGCAGAAGATTGATTCAAGTTACGTCTGAAGGGAGTTCTCTGTGTCTCTTGGATTTCAATGCCTTTTTCCTTCTCCAGATCAGGAAAGATCTCAGCTATTATTTCTTCAAGTACACCTTCAGCACCTTTCCCTCTCTCTTCCTCCTCTGGGATACCAATTATGCGTGGATTATTTATCTTTAGTGCATCATTTATTTCTCTAATTTTCCCCTCATACTCCTGGATTTTTTATCTCTTTTTCTCAACTTCCTCTTTTTCCATAATTTTGTCTTCTAGTTCATCTATTCTCTCCTCTGCCTCTTCAATCTGAGCTGTGTTTGTCCTCATTTTATTTTGCAGCTCATTTATAGCGTTTTTTAGCTCCTCCTGGCTGTTCCTTAGTCCCTTGATCTCTGTAGCAGGAGATTCTCTGCTGTCCTTTATACTGTTTTCAAGCCAAGCAATTAATTTTATGACTATTATTCTAAATTCACTTTCTGTTATATTGTTTTTTTTTATTTTATTTTTTTTATAAGAAATTTATTGTCAAATTGGTTTCCATACAACACCCAGTGCTCATCCCAAAAGGTGCCCTCCTCAATACCCATCAACCACCCTCTCCTCCCTCCCACCCCCCATCAACCCTCAGTTTGTTCTCAGTTTTTAACAGTCTCTTATGCTTTGGCTCTCTCCCACTCTAACTTTTTTTTTTTTCTTCCCCCTCCCCCATGGGTTCCTGTTAAGTTTCTCAGGATCCACATAAGAGTGAAACCATATGGTATCTGTCTTTCTCTCTATGGCTTACTTCACTTAGCATCACACTCTCCAGTTCCCTCCACGTTGCTACAAAAGGCCATATTTCATTTTTTCTCATTGCCACGTAGTATTCCATTGTGTATATAAACCACAATTTCTTTATCCATTCATCAATTGATGGACATTTAGGCTCTTTCCATAATTTGGCTATTGTTGAGAGTGCTGCTATGAACATTGGGGTACAAGTGCCCGTATGCATCAGTACTCCTGTATCCCTTGGATAAATTCCTAGCAGTGCTATTGCTGGGTCATAGGGTAGGTCTATTTTTAATTTTCTGAGGAACCTCCACACTGCTTTCCAGAGCGGCTGCACCAATTTGCATTCCCACCAACAGTGCAAGAGGGTTCCCGTTTCTCCACATCCTCTCCAGCATCTATAGTCTCCTGATTTGTTCATTTTGGCCACTCTGACTGGCGTGAGGTGATACCTGAGTGTGGTTTTGATTTGTATTTCCCTGATAAGGAGCGACGCTGAACATCTTTTCATGTGCCTGTTGGCCATCCGGATGTCTTCTTTAGAGAAGTGTCTATTCATGTTTTCTCCCCATTTCTTCACTGGGTTATTTGTTTTTCGGGTGTGGACTTTGGTGAGCTCTTTATAGATTTTGGATACTAGCCCTTTGTCCGATATGTCATTTGCAAATATCTTTTCCCATTCCGTTGGTTGCCTTTTAGTTTTGTTGGTTGTTTCCTTTGCTGTGCAGAAGCTTTTTATCTTCATAAGGTCCCAGTAATTCACTTTTGCTTTTAATTCCCTTGCCTTTGGGGATGTGTCGAGTAAGAGATTGCTACGGCTGAGGTCAGAGAGGTCTTTTCCTGCTTTCTCCTCTAAGGTTTTGATGGTTTCCTGTCTCACATTCAGGTCCTATATCCATTTTGAGTTTATTTTTGTGAATGGTGTGAGAAAGTGGTCTAGTTTCAACCTTCTGCATGTTGCTGTCCAGTTCTCCCAGCACCATTTGTTAAAGACTGTCTTTTTTCCATTGAATGTTCTTTCCTGCTTTGTCAAAGATGAGTTGGCCATACGTTTGTGGGTCTAGTTCTGGGGTTTCTATTCTATTCCATTGGTCTATGTGTCTGTTTTTGTGCCAATACCATGCTGTCTTGATGATGACAGCTTTGTAGTAGAGGCTAAAGTCTGAGATTGTGATGCCTCCTGCTTTGGTCTTCTTCTTCAAAATTCCTTTGGTTATTCGGGGCCTTTTGTGGTTCCATATGAATTTTAGGATGGCTTGTTCTAGTTTCGAGAAGAATACTGGTGCAATTTTGATTGGGATTGCATTGAATGTGTAGATAGCTTTGGGTAGTATTGACATTTTGACAATATTTATTTTTCCAATCCTTGAGCAGGGAATGTCTTTCCATTTCTTTAAATCTTCTTCAATTTCCTTTGTAAGCTTTCTATAGTTTTCAGCATACAGATCCTTTACATCTTTGGTTAGATTTATGCCTAGGTATTTTATGCTTCTTGGTGCAATTGAGAATGGGATCAGTTTCTTTATTTGTCTTTCTGTTGCTTCATTGTTAGTGTATAAGAATGCAACTGATTTCTGTACATTGATTTTGTATCCTGCCACTTTGCTGAATTCATGTATCAATTCTAGCAGACTTTTGGTGGAGTCGATCGGATTTTCCATGTATAATATCATGTCATCTGCAAAAAGCAAAAGCTTGACTTCATCTTTGCCAATTTTGATGCCTTTGATTTCCTTTTGTTGTCTGATTGCTGATGCTAGAACTTCCAGCACTATGTTAAACAACAGCGGTGAGAGTGGGCATCCCTGTCGTGTTCCTGATCTCAGGGAAAAAGCTCTCAGTTTTTCCCCGTTGAGGATGACGTTAACTGTGGGCTTTTCATAAATGGCTTTTATGATCTTTAAGTATGTTCCTTCTGGGTCGGGAGGGAAGATGGCGGTGTAGGAGGACGCTGGGTTCACCGCGCGTCCTGCTGATCACTTAGATTCCACCTACACCTGCCTAAATAACCCAGAAAACCGCCAGAGGATTAGCAGAACGGAATCGCCGGAGCCAAGCACAGAAGAGAGGCCTACGGAAGAGGGTAGGAAGGGCGGCGAGGCGGTGCATGCTCCACGGACTGGCGGGAGGAAGCTGGGGCAGAGGGGTGGCTCGCCGGCCAAGCAGAGCCCTGGAGTCTGGCTTGCAAAAGCAGAGGGGCCTGACGGACTGTGTTCCAACAGCAAGCGCCACTTAGCGTCTGGGAGGTCATAAGTTAACAGCTCTGCTCGGAAAGCGGGAAGGCTGGAGGACAAAGGGAGGGAGAGCTGCTGACCCCCCGGACGACAGAGCTCAGTTTGGTGGGGAACAAAGGCGCTCGCCAGCGCCATCTCCCCCGCCCATCCCCCAGCCAAAATCCCAAAGAGAACCAGTTCCTGCCAGGGAACTTCCTCGCTCCGCGCAAACACCCAACTCTGTGCTTCTGCGGAGGAGCCAAACCTCCAGCAGCTGACCTGACTCCCTCCCGCTGCCACAGGGCCCCTCCTGAAGTGGATCACCTAAGGAGAAGCGAGCTAAGCCTGCCCCTCCTGCCCGCGTGCACCTTGCCTACCCACCCCAGCTAATACGCCAGATCCCCAGCATCACAAGCCTGGCAGTGTGCAAGTAGCCCAGACGGGCAATGCCACCCCAAAGTGAATCCCGCCCCTAGGAGAGGGGAAGAGAAGGCACACACCAGTTTGACTGTGGCCCCAGCAGTGGTCTGGGGGCAGACATCAAGTCGGACTGCGGCCCCGCCCACCAACTCCAGTTATACACCATGCACAGGGGAAGTGCCCTGCAGGTCCTCACCACGCCAGGGACTATCCAAAATGACCAAGCGGAAGAATTCCCCTCAGAAGAATCTCCAGGAAATAACAACAGCTAATGAACTGATCAAAAAGGATTTAAATAATATAACAGAAAGTGAATTTAGAATAATAGTCATAAAATTAATCGCCGGGCTTGAAAACAGTATACAAGACAGCAGAGAATCCCTTGCTACAGAGATCAAGGGACTAAGGAACAGTCACGAGGAGCTGAAAAATGCTTTAAATGAAATGCAAAACAAAATGAAAACCACCACAGCTCGGATTGAAGAGGCAGAGGAGAGAATAGGTGAACTAGAAGATAAAGTTATGGAAAAAGAGGAAGCTGAGAGAAAGAGAGATAAAAAAAATCCAGGAGTATGAGGGGAGAATTAGAGAACTAAGTGATACACTAAAAAGAAATAATATACGCATAATTGGTATCCCAGAGGAGGAAGAGAGAGGGAAAGGTGCTGAAGGGGTACTTGAAGAAATAATAGCTGAGAACTTCCCTGAACTGGGGAAGGAAAAAGGCATTGAAATCCAAGAGGCACAGAGAACTCCCTTCAGACGTAACTTGAATCGATCTTCTGCACGACATATCATAGTGAAAGTGGCAAAATACAAGGATAAAGAGAAATTTCTGAAAGCAGCAAGGGGTAAACGTGCCCTCACATATAAAGGGAGACCTATAAGACTCGTGACTGATCTCTCTTTTGAAACTTGGCAGGCCAGAAAGAATTGGCACGAGATTTTCAGTGTGCTAGACAGAAAAAATATGCAGCCGAGAATCCTTTATCCAGCAAGTCTGTCATTTAGAATAGAAGGAGAGATAAAGGTCTTCCCAAACAAAAACTGAAGGAATTTGTCACCACTAAACCAGCCCTACAAGAGATCCTAAGGGGGACCCTGTGAGACAAAGTACCAGAGACAACACTACAAGCATAAAACATACAGACATCACAATGACTCTGAACCCGTATCTTTCTATAATAACACTGAATGTAAATGGATTAAATGCGCCAAGCAAAAGACATAGGGTATCAGAATGGATAAAAAAACAAGACCCATCTATTTGCTGTCTACAAGAGACTCATTTTAGACCTGAGGACACCTTTAGATTGAGAGTGAGGGGATGGAGAACTATTTATCATGCTACTGGAAGCCAAAAGAAAGCTGGAGTAGCCATACTTCTATCAGACAAACTAGACTTTAAATTAAAGGCTGTAACAAGAGATGAAGAAGGACATCATATATAATAGTTACAGGGTCTTTCCATCAGGAAGAGCTAACAATTATAAATGTCTATGCGCCGAATACCGGAGCCCCCAAATATATAAAACAACTACTCATAAACATAAGCAACCTTATTGATAAGAATGTGGTAATTGCAGGGGACTTTAACACCCCACTTACAGAAATGGATAGATCATCTAGACACACGAACAATAAAGAAACAAGGGCCCTGAATGAGACATTGGATCAGATGGACTTGACAGATATATTTAGAACTCTGCAACCCAAAGCAACAGAATATACTTTCTTCTCGAGTGCACATGCAACATTCTCCAAGATAGATCATATACTGGGTCACAAAACAGCCCCTTCATAAGTTTACCAGAATTGAAATTATACCATGCATACATACTTTCAGACCACAATGCTATGAAGCTTGAAATCAACCACAGAAAAAAGTCTGGAAAACCTCCAAAAGCATGGAAGTTAAAGAACACCCTACTAACGAATGAGTGGGTCAACCAGGCAATTAGAGAAGAAATTAAAAAATATATGGAAACAAACGAAAATGAAAATACAACAATCCAAACGCTTTGGGACGCAGCGAAGGCAGTCCTGAGAGGAAAATACATTGCAATCCAGGCCTATCTCAAGAAACAAGAAAAATCCCAGATACAAAATCTAACAGCACACCTAAAGGAAATAGAAGCAGAACAGCAAAGACACCCCAAACCCAGCAGAAGAAGAGAAATAATAAAGATCAGAGCAGAAATAAACAATATAGAGTCTAAAAAAACTGTAGAGCAGATCAACGAAACCAAGAGTTGGTTTTTTGAAAAAATAAACAAAATTGACAAACCTCTAGCCAGGCTTCTCAAAAAGAAAAGGGAGATGACCCAAATAGATAAAATCATGAATGAAAATGGAATTATTACAACCCATCCCTCAGAGATACAAACAATTATCAGGGAATACTATGAAAAATTATATGCCAACAAATTGGACAACCTGGAAGAAATGGACAAATTCCTGCACACCCACACTCTTCCAAAACTCAATCAGGAGGAAATAGAAAGCTTGAACAGACCCATAACCAGCGAAGAAATTGAATCGGTTATCAAAAATCTCCCAACAAATAAGAGTCCAGGACCAGACGGCTTCCCAGGGGAGTTCTACCAGACGTTTAAAGCAGAGATAATACCTATCCTTCTCAAGCTATTCCAAGAAATAGAAAGGGAAGGAAAACTTCCAGACTCATTCTATGAAACCAGTATTACTTTGATCCCTAAACCAGACAGAGACCCAGTAAAAAAAGAGAACTACCGGCCAACATCCCTGATGAATATGGATGCAAAAATTCTCAATAAGATACTAGCAAATCGAATTCAACGGCATATAAAAAGAATTATCCACCATGATCAAGTGGGATTCATTCCTGGGATGCAGGGCTGGTTCAACATTCGCAAATCAATCAACGTGATACATCATATTAACAAAAAAAAAAGAGAAGAACCATATGATCCTGTCAATCGATGCAGAAAAGGCCTTTGACAAAATCCAGCACCCTTTCTTAATAAAAACCCTTGAGAAAGTCGGGATAGAAGGAACATACTTAAAGATCATAAAAGCCATTTATGAAAAGCCCACAGCTAACATCATCCTCAACGGGGAAAAACTGAGAGCTTTTTCCCTGAGATCAGGAACACGACAGGGATGCCCACTCTCACCGCTGTTGTTTAACATAGTGCTGGAAGTTCTAGCATCAGCAATCAGACAACAAAAGGAAATCAAAGGCATCAAAATTGGCAAAGATGAAGTCAAGCTTTCGCTTTTTGCAGATGACATGATATTATACATGGAAAATCCGATAGACTCCACCAAAAGTCTGCCAGAATTGATACATGAATTCAGCAAAGTGGCAGGATACAAAATCAATGTACAGAAATCAGTTGCATTCTTATACACTAACAATGAAGCAACAGAAAGACAAATAAAGAAACTGATCCCATTCACAATTGCACCAAGAAGCATAAAATACCTAGGAATAAATCTAACCAAAGATGTAAAGGATCTGTATGCTGAAAACTATAGAAAGCTTACGAAGGAAATTGAAGAAGATTTAAAGAAATGGAAAGACATTCCCTGCTCATGGATTGGAAAAATAAATATTGTCAAAATGTCAATACTACCCAAAGCTATCTACACATTCAACACAATCCCAATCAAAATTGCACCAGCATTCTTCTCGAAACTAGAACAAGCCATCCTAAAATTCATATGGAACCACAAAAGGTCCCGAATAGCCAAAGGAATTTTGAAGAAGAAGACCCAAGCAGGAGGCATCAAATCCCAGACTTTAGCCTCTACTACAAATCTGTCATCATCAACACAGCGTGGTATTGGCACAAAAACAGACACATAGACCAATGGAATAGAATAGAAACCCCAGAACTAGACCCACAAACGTATGGCCAACTCATCTTCGACAAAGCAGGAAAGAACATTCAATGGAAAAAAGACAGCCTCTTTAACAAATGGTGCTGGGAGAACTGGACAGCAACATGCAGAAGGTTGACCTAGACCACTTTCTCACACCATTCACAAAAATAAACTCAAAATGGATAAAGGACCTGAATGTGAGACAGGAAACCATCAAAACCTTAGAGGAGAAAGCAGGAAAAGACCTCTCTGACCTCAGCCGTAGCAATCTCTTACTCGACACATCCCCAAAGGCAAGGGAATTAAAAGCAAAAGTGAATTACTGGGACCTTATGAAGATAAAAAGCTTCTGCACAGCAAAGGAAACAACCAACAAAACTAAAAGGCAACCAACGGATTGGGAAAAGATATTTGCAAATGACATATCGGACAAAGGGCTAGTATCCAGAATCTATAAAGAGTTCACCAAAGTCCACACCCGAAAAACAAATAACCCAGTGAAGAAATGGGCAGAAAACATGAATAGACACTTCTCTAAAGAAGACATCCGGATGGCCAACAGGCACATGAAAAGATGTTCAGCGTCGCTCCTTATCAGGGAAATACAAATCAAAACCACACTCAGGTATCACCTCACGCCAGTCAGAGTGGCCAAAATGAACAAATCAGGAGACTATAGATGCTGGAGAGGATGTGGAGAAACGGGAACCCTCTTGCACTGTTGGTGGGAATGCAAATTGGTGCAGCCGCTCTGGAAAGCAGTGTGGAGGTTCCTCAGAAAATTAAAAATAGACCTACCCTATGACCCAGCAATAGCACTGCTAGGAATTTATCCAAGGGATACAGGAGTACTGATGCATACGGGCACTTGTACCCCAATGTTCATAGCAGCACTCTCAACAATAGCCAAATTATGGAAAGAGCCTAAATGTCCATCAATTGATGAATGGATAAAGAAATTGTGGTTTATATACACAATGGAATACTACGTGGCAATGAGAAAAAATGAAATATGGCCCTTTGTAGCAACGTGGATGGAACTGGAGAGTGTGATGCTAAGTGAAATAAGCCATACAGAGAAAGACAGATACCATATGGTTTCACTCTTATGTGGATCCTGAGAAACCTAACAGGAACCCATGGGGGAGGGGGAGGAAAAAAGAAAAAAAAAAAAAAGAGGTTAGAGTGGGAGAGAGCCAAAGCATAAGAGACTGTTTAAAACTGAGAACAAACTGAGGGTTGATGGGGGGTGGGAGGGAGGGGAGGGTGGGTGTTGGGTATTGAGGAGGGCACCTTTTGGGATGAGCACTGGGTGTTTTATGGAAACCAATTTGACAATAATCTCATATATTATAAAAAAAAAAAAGTATGTTCCTTCTATCCCGACTTTCTCAAGGGTTTTTATTAAGAAAGGGTGCTGGATTTTGTCAAAGGCCTTTTCTGCATCGATTGACAGGATCATATGGTTCTTCTCTTTTTTTTGTTAATGTGATGTATCACGTTGATTGATTTGCGAATGTTGAACCAGCCCTGCATCTCAGGAATGAATCCCACTTGATCATGGTGAATAATTCTTTTTATATGCTGTTGAATTCGATTTGCTAGTGTCTTGTTGAGAATTTTTGCATCCATATTCATCAGGGATATTGGCCTGTAGTTCTCTTTGTTTCCTGGCTTCATAGAATGAGTCTGGAAGTTTTCCTTCCCTTTCTATTTCTTGGAATAGCTTGAGAAGGATAGGTATTATCTCTGCTTTAAACGTCTGGTAGAACTCCCCTGGGAAGCCGTCTGGTCCTGGACTCTTATTTGTTGGGAGATTTTTGATAACCGATTCAATTTCTTCGCTGGTTATGGGTCTGTTCAAGCTTTCTATTTCCTCCTGATTGAGTTTTGGAAGAGTGTGGGTGTGCAGGAATTTGTCCATTTCTTCCAGGTTGTCCAATTTGTTGGCATATAATTTTTCATAGTATTCCTTGATAATTGTTTGTATCTCTGAGGGATGGGTTGTAATAATTCCATTTTCATTCATGATTTTATCTATTTGGGTCATCTCCTTTTTCTTTTTGAGAAGCCTGGCTAGAGGTTTGTCAATTTTGTTTATTTTTTCAAAAAACCAACTCTTGGTTTCGTTGATCTGCTCTACAGTTTTTTTAGACTCTATATTGTTTATTTCTGCTCTGATCTTTATTATTTCTCTTCTTCTGCTGGGTTTGGGGTGTCTTTGCTGTTCTGCTTCTATTTCCTTTAGGTGTGCTGTTAGATTTTGTATCTGGGATTTTTCTTGTTTCTTGAGATAGGCCTGGATTGCAATGTATTTTCCTCTCAGGACTGCCTTCGCTGCGTCCCAAAGCGTTTGGATTGTTGTATTTTCATTTTCGTTTGTTTCCATATATTTTTTAATTTCTTCTCTAATTGCCTGGTTGACCCACTCATTCGTTAGTAGGGTGTTCTTTAACTTCCATGCTTTTGGAGGTTTTCCAGACTTTTTTCTGTGGTTGATTTCAAGCTTCATAGCATTGTGGTCTGAAAGTATGTATGCATGGTATAATTTCAATTCTGGTAAACTTATGAAGGGGCTGTTTTGTGACCCAGTATATGATCTATCTTGGAGAATGTTGCATGTGCACTCGAGAAGAAAGTATATTCTGTTGCTTTGGGTTGCAGAGTTCTAAATATATCTGTCAAGTCCATCTGATCCAATGTCTCATTCAGGGCCCTTGTTTCTTTATTGTTCGTGTGTCTAGATGATCTATCCATTTCTGTAAGTGGGGTGTTAAAGTCCCCTGCAATTACCACATTCTTATCAATAAGGTTGCTTATGTTTATGAGTAGTTGTTTTATATATTTGGGGGCTCCGGTATTCGGCGCATAGACATTTATAATTGTTAGCTCTTCCTGATGGAAAGACCCTGTAACTATTATATATGATGTCCTTCTTCATCTCTTGTTACAGCCTTTAATTTAAAGTCTAGTTTGTCTGATAGAAGTATGGCTACTCCAGCTTTCTTTTGGCTTCCAGTAGCATGATAAATAGTTCTCCATCCCCTCACTCTCAATCTAAAGGTGTCCTCAGGTCTAAAATGAGTCTCTTGTAGACAGCAAATAGATGGGTCTTGTTTTTTTATCCATTCTGATACCCTATGTCTTTTGCTTGGCGCATTTAATCCATTTACATTCAGTGTTATTATAGAAAGATACGGGTTCAGAGTCATTGTGATGTCTGTATGTTTTATGCTTGTAGTGTTGTCTCTGGTACTTTGTCTCACAGGGTCCCCCTTAGGATCTCTTGTAGGGCTGGTTTAGTGGTGACAAATTCCTTCAGTTTTTGTTTGTTTGGGAAGACCTTTATCTCTCCTTCTATTCTAAATGACAGACTTGCTGGATAAAGGATTCTCGGCTGCATATTTTTTCTGTCTAGCACACTGAAAATCTCGTGCCAATTCTTTCTGGCCTGCCAAGTTTCAAAAGAGAGATCAGTCACGAGTCTTATAGGTCTCCCTTTATATGTGAGGGCACGTTTACCCCTTGCTGCTTTCAGAAATTTCTCTTTATCCTTGTATTTTGCCACTTTCACTATGATATGTCGTGCAGAAGATCGATTCAAGTTACGTCTGAAGGGAGTTCTCTGTGCCTCTTGGATTTCAATGCCTTTTTCCTTCCCCAGTTCAGGGAAGTTCTCAGCTATTATTTCTTCAAGTACCCCTTCAGCACCTTTCCCTCTCTCTTCCTCCTCTGGGATACCAATTATGCGTATATTATTTCTTTTTAGTGTATCACTTAGTTCTCTAATTCTCCCCTCATACTCCTGGATTTTTTTTATCTCTCTTTCTCTCAGCTTCCTCTTTTTCCATAACTTTATCTTCTAGTTCACCTATTCTCTCCTCTGCCTCTTCAATCCGAGCCGTGGTGGTTTCCATTTTGTTTTGCATTTCATTTAAAGCATTTTTCAGCTCCTCGTGACTGTTCCTTAGTCCCTTGATCTCTGTAGCAAGAGATTCTCTTCTGTCCTCTATACTGTTTTCAAGCCCAGCGATTAATTTTATGACTATTATTCTAAATTCACTTTCTGTTATATTATTTAAATCCTTTTTGATCAGTTCATTAGCTGTTGTTATTTCCTGGAGATTCTTCTGAGGGGAATTCTTCCGCTTGGTCATTTTGGATAGTCCCTGGCGTGGTGAGGACCTGCAGGGCACTTCCCCTGTGCTGTGGTGTATAACTGGAGTTGGTGGGCGGAGTCACAGTCAGACCTGATGTCTGCCCCCGGCCCACTGCTGGGGCCACAGTCAGACTGGTGTGTGCCTTCTCTTCCCCTCTCCTAGGGGCGGGATTCACTGTGGGGTGGCGTGGCCCGTCTGGGCTACTTGCACACTGCCAGGCTTGTGATGCTGGGGATCTGGCGTATTAGCTGGGGTGGGTAGGCAAGGTGCACGGGGGCAGGAGGGGCAGGCTTAGCTTGCTTCTCCTTAGGTGATCCACTTCAGGAGGGGCCCTGTGGCAGCGGGAGGGAGTCAGATCCGCTGCCGGAGGTTTGGCTCTGCAGAAGCACAGAGTTGGGTGTTTGCTCGGAGCGAGGAAGTTCCCTGGCAGGAACTGGTTCTCTTTGGGATTTTGGCTGGGGGATGGGCGGGGGAGATGGCGCTGGTGAGCGCCTTTGTTCCCCACCAAACTGAGCTCTGTCGTCAGGGGGGTCAGCAGCTCTCCCTCCCTTTGTCCTCCAGCCTTCCCGCTTTCCGAGCAGAGCTGTTAACTTATGACCTCCCAGACGCTAAGTGGCGCTTGCTGTTGGAACACAGTCCGTCAGGCCCCTCCGCTTTTGCCCGCCAGACTCGGGGGCTCTGCTTGGTCGGCGAGCCGCCACTCCGCCCCGGCTCCCTCCCGCCAGTCCGTGGAGCGCGCACCGCCTTGCAGCCCTTCCTACCCTCTTCCGTGGGCCTCTCGTCTGCGCTTGGCTCCGGCGACTCTGTTCTGCTAATCCTCTGGCAGTTTTCTGGGTTATTTAGGCAGGTGTAGGTGGAATCTAAGTGATCAGCAGGACGCGCGGTGAGCCCAGCATCCTCCTTCACTGCCATCTTCCCAGAATCCCTCCTCTGTTATATTGTTTAAATCATTTTTGATCAGTTCATTAGCTGTCGTTATTTCCTGGAGATTCTTTTGAGGGGGATTCTTCCATTTTGTTATATTGGGTAGCCTCTGGAGTGGTGCAGAACTGCGGGGCACTTCCCCTGTGCTGTCTGGAATAACTTGCATTGGTGGGCGGGGCCGCAGTCAGACCTGATGTCTGCCCCCAGCCCACCGCTGGGGCCACAGTCAGACTGGTGTGTGCTTTCTCTTTCCCTCTCCTAGGGGCGGGATTCATTGTGGGGTGGTGTGACCCGTGTGGGCTACTTGCACACTGTCAGGCTTGTGGTGCTGGGGATCTGGCATATTAGCTGGGGTGGATTGGCCAGGTGCACAGGGGCAGCAGGGGTAGGCTCAGCTCTCTTTCCTTCAGTGATCCACTTCGGGTGGCGTCCTGCGGCACCAGGAGTGAGTCAGACCCGCCGCCGGAGGGATGCATCCACAGAAGCACAGCGTTGGGTGTTTGCGGGGTGCAAGCAAGTTCCCTGGCAAGAACTGGTTCCCTTTGGGATTTTGGCTGGGGGATGGGCGAGGGAGATGGCGCTGGCGAGCGCCTTTGTTCCCCGCCACCTGAGCTCTGTCATCCAGGGCTCAACAACTTTCCCTCCCGTTGTCCTCCAGCCCTCCTGCTCTCGAGCAGAGCTGTTAGCTTATAACCTTCCAGATGTTAAGTCCTGCTTGTTGTCTGAACACACTCTGTCCGGCCCCTCTGCTTTTGCAAGCCAGACTCAGGGACTCTGCTTTGCCGGCAGGCTGCCCCTCTGCCCTGGCTCCCTCCCGCCAGTCTGTGTCATGAGCACTGCCTCTCAGCCCTTCCTACCCTCATCCATGGGCCTTTCGTCTACACTTGGTTCCAGAGAATGCATTCTGCTAGACTTCTGGTGGTTTTCTGGGTTATTTAGGCAGGTGTGGGTGGAGTCTAAGTGACCAGCAGGACATGGTGAGCCCAGCGTCCTCCTAGGCCGCCATCTTCCTCTGTATCCAGACACCCTATCTTCTTTATGCATTCATCACTTGCTTTAAATTTGGGCTCTTTCCATAATTTAGCTATTATTGATAATGCTGCTACAAACATCTGTGTGCCTTTATCCTTTAAATTTAGTATTTTTGTATCTTTTGAATGAGTACATAGTAGTGTAATTGCTGGAATATAACATAGTTCTATTTTTAGCTTTTTGAGGAATCTTCATACTGTTTTCCATAGTATCTGCATAACTTTGCATTCCCACCAACAGTGCAAGAAGGTTCCCCATTCTCTGCATCCTTGCCAACACCTGCTGTTTCTGGTATTGCTAATTTTATCCATTCTGACAGGTGTGGGTTTACATCTCATTGTAGTTTGCATTTCTATTTCCCTCATGATGAGTGATGAACATCATTACCTGTGTCTGTTAACTATCTCTATGACTTCTTTGGGAAAATATCTATTCGTGTATTCTGCCCATTTTTAACAGGATTGTTTGTATTTTAGGTGTTGAGTTTTATGTTCTTTACATATTTTCAAATCTTACCCTTTATCAGATATGTCATTTTCAGCTATCTTCCCCTCTTCTGATGGTTGACTTTTAGTTTGGTTGATTGTCTCCTTTGCTTTGCAGAAGGTTTTTATCTTGATGAAGTCCCAAAAATTTATTTTTGCTTCTGTTTCCCTTGCCTGAGGAAACATATCTGGTAAGAAGTTGTTCTGGCCAATGTCAAAGAGATTACTGCCTGTGATTTCCTCTAGGATTTTGATGCTTTCCTGTCTCACATTTATATTTTTCCTCCATTTTGAATTTATGTCTGTGTATGGTATAAGAAAGTGGCCCACCTTCATTCTTTTGCATGTTGCTGCCCAGTTTTCTCAACATCATTTTTGAAGAGAGTGTCTTTTTTTTTTGCATTAGATATTCTTTTCTACTTTGTTGAAGGCTAATTGACCATATAATTGTTGGTTCATTTCTGGGTTTTTTATTCTGTTCAATTAATCTATTTATCTGTTTTTATGCCACTAACATAATCTAAAGCATTACAACTTTTTAATATAGCTTGAGGTTTGGATTTGTGATGCCTTTAGTTTTTTTTCTTTCTCTCTTTTTCAAGATTGCTTTGGCTATTTAGGGTCTTTTGAAGTTACATACAAATTACAGGATTATTTGTTCCAGCTATGAAAAATGTTGGTGGCATTTTGATAGGGAATGCGTAGAATATGTATATTGTTTTGGGTAGTGAACACATTTTAACAATAGTTGTTTTTCCAATCCATGATCATGGAATGTTTTTCCATTTCTTTGTGTCGTCTTCAATTTCTTTCACCAATTTTTTTTTTTCGGCTTAAGTACAGGTCTTTTACCTCTTTGGTTATGTTTATTCCTGGGTATATTATTATTTTGGTGAAATTGTAAATGGGAATGTTGTCTTAATTTCTCTTTCTGCTGCTTCATTATTGGTTTATATAATTGCAACAGTTTTCTATAGATCAATTTGTATCCTTTCTCTGCATCCTCAACAACACCTATTTTTTTCTTGTATTGGTGAATTTGGCCACTCTGGCAGATGTAAGATGATATCACATTGTAATTTTGATTAGCATTTTCCTGATGATCAGTGATGTTGAACATTGTTTCATGTGTCTGTCCATATCTATGTCTTCTTGGAAAATTTTCTATTCATGTCTTCTGCTATTTTTAATTGGATTATTTGTTTTGGGGGTGTTAAGATTTAAATTATTTATATATTTTGGGTACTAATCTTTTATCAGACATGTCATTTGCAAACATCTTATCCCACTACATAGGTTGCCTTTCATTTTTGTTTATTGTTTCTTCACTGTGCAGAGGCTTTTTATTTTGATGAATTTCCAATAATTTATTTTGCTTTTGTTTTCCTTGCCTCAGGAGACATAGCTAGAAAAAGTTTGCCATAGCCAGCGTTAAAGGGTTACCGCCTCTGCCTTCTTGAGTATTTTGATGATTTCCTCTCTCACATTTATGTCTTTAATCACTTTTGAATTTATTTTTGTGTATGCTGCACGAAAGTGGTCCAGTTTCATTCTTTTGCATGTTGCTGTACAGTTTTCCCAACACCATTTGTTGAAAGGACTGTCTTTTTTCCATTATATATATTTTTCCTTTTTGTCAAAGATTAATTGCCCATATAGTTGTGGGTTCATTTCTGGGTTTCTCTCCTGTTCCATTGATCAATATGTCTATTTCTGTGCCAGTACCATACTGTCTTGATCATTACAGCTTTGCAGTATAACCTGAAATCTGGAATTGTGATCTTTCCAGCTTTGCTTTTCTTTTTCAAGGTTGCTTTGGGTGTTCGGGGGTCTTTTGTGGTTCCATACAAATTTTAGCGTTGTGTGTACTAGGTCTTTGAGAAATACTGGTGTCATTTTAACAGGGATTGTATTAAATTTGTAGATTGCTTTGGGTAATAAAGAAATTTTAACAATTTTTGTTCTTCCAATCCATAAGCATGGATTTTTTTTCTTTCATTTCTTTATGTCATCTTCAAGTTCTTTCATCAGTTTTTTAATGTTTTCAGAGAAGTGATAATTTCTTTCTTTGGTTAGGTTTATTCCCAGGTATCTTATGGGTTTTGGTGCAATTGTAAATGGGATCAATTCTTTAATTTCTCTTCCTTCTGCTTCATTATTGGTGTATAGAAAAACAGCAGATTTCTGTACATTGATTTTGTATATTGCAACTTTAATGAATTTGTATATCAGGAGTCTTTTGAGTTTTCTATATAGAGTATCATGTCATCCACAAATAATAAAAATTTACTTCTTTCTTGCCAATTGAAATGATTTTATATTTGTGTGTTGTATGATTGCTGAGGCTAGGACCTCCAGTACTGTATTAAATAACAGTGGTGAGAGTGGACATTCCTGTCTTGCTCCTGCCCATAGAGAATAAGCTCTCAGTTTTCTTTCATCGAGAATGATATTAGTTGTGGGTCTTTCATATATGGCCTTTATGATGTTGAGATGTGTTCCCTCTATCCCTACTTTGTTGGAGGTTTTTATAAAGAATGAATACTGTATTTTATCAAATGCCTTTTCTGGATCTATTGAGATAATCATATGATTCTTATCCTTATGTTTATTAATGTAATTTATCACTTTAATTGATTTTCAAATACTGAATCATTCTAACAGCCCAGGAATAAATCTCACTTGATTGTGGTGAATGATTCTTTTAATGTATTGATGGATATAATTTACTACTATTTTATTGAGAATTTTGCATCCATGTTTATCAGGGATATTGGGCTGTAGTATTCTTTTTAGTGGAGTCTGTGTTTGGTTCTGGAATCAGGGTAATCCTGATTTCATAAAATGAATTTGGAAGTTTTCCTACCACTTTTATTTTTTTGTAATACTTTGAGAATAGGTATTAACTGTTCATTAAATGTTTTGTAGACTCCCCCTTAAAGCCATTTGGCCCTGAACTTTTGTTTGTGGGAGATTTTTTATTACTGATTCATTTTCTTTGATGGTTATCTGTCTGCTAAAGTTTTCTCTTTCTTCCTGTTTTGGTTTTTGTAGTTTATATATTTCTAGTAATTTATCCATATAGTTTTTCATAGAATTCTCATGTTACCGTTTTCATTTATGTGATATTGGTTGTTTTTACTCCTCTACCTTTTGTAATTTTCTTTATTTGGGTCCTTTCTGCTTTCTTTTTGATATATCTGCCCATGGGTTTATTGATTTTATTAATTTTTTCATAGAACCACCTTCTGGTTACATTGATCTGTTCTATTGTTTTTTGTTTGTTTGTTTGTTTGTTTAGTTTCTATATAATTTATTTCTGCTCTCATATGTATTATTTCCCTTCTACTATTACCTTTAGATTGCATTTGTTTTTCTTTTTCTCATGACTTAAGCTATTAGGAAGTTTGTTTATTTCAGATTTTCTTGCTTTTTGATGTAGAGATGTATTGCTATATATTTTTTACTATTAGGATTGCCTTTGATGCATCCAAAAGGTTTTGGACCATTTTGTTTTTATTTTGATTTGTTTCTGTATAGTTTTTAAGTTTCTTCCATGATTTCCTGGTTGACCGATCCACTGTTTAGTAGAATGTTGTTTAACTTTCATGTAATTTTAGTCTTTCCAAATTCTTTCTTGTGATTGATTAAAGAGTCATTGAATTGTGGTCAGAAAAGTTACATGGTATGATCTTAATATTTTTGTACTTGTTGAGGTCTGACTTGTGACTTAGTATGTGATATATTCTGAAGAATGAAACATGTGCACTTGAAAAGAATGTGTATTGTTCTGCTTTAGGATGAAATGTCCTGAAAATATCTGTTAAGTCTGTCTTGTCCAGTGTATCTTTCAAACCCATTGTTTCCTTATTGATTTTCTGCTTTCATGATCTATCCATTGATGTAAGTGGAGTGTTAAAGTCCCCTACTATTATTGTATTATTATCAACGAGTTCCTTTATGTTTGTTATTCATTGATTTATATATTTGGGTGTTTTAAGTGGGGGGATAAATACTTACAATTGTTACATATTGTGGGATAGTACCCTTTATTATGATGTAGTGCCCTTCATCTTTTGTTAGTCTCTGGTTTAAAATCTAGTTTGTCTGATAAAAATATTGCTACTCCAGCTTTCTTTTGATGTTCATTTACATGATAATGTTTCTCCATCCCCTAACTTTCAATCTGCAGGTGTCTTTAGGTGTAACATGAGTTTTTTGTAGGCAGCATGTGGATGGGTCTTGTTTTTTGTCCATCCTTACATGCCATATCTATTGATTGGAACATTTGGTAAATTTACCTTCAAATTAATGATTGATAGATGTGTATTTAGGGCCACTTTATTACCAGTTTTTTTTTTAATTGTTTGTGGAAATTTTCTCAGTTCCTTTCTTGTCTTTGTTAATTTTGATATTTTCTTTCTGTCCAGAGTCCCCTTTAATATATTTTACAGGGCTCTTTTAATGATCACAAACTCCTTTAGTGTTTGTTGTATGGGAAATTCTTTATCTCTTTTTCAATCCTGAATGGTGGACATGTTGGAAGGAGTATTCTTGGCTGCAGACTTCTCCCATTCAACACTTTGAATGTCATTCCTGGCTTGTCAAGTTTTTGTGGTAGGATCTGCTGCTAGCTGTATGGGTCTTCCCTTGTAAATTAGGGACTTATTTTTTTCTTTCTTATTCTCATTTTTTTATCATTGTATTTTGCAAATTTTATTACAATATGTTTTGGTGTTGACCTCCTTTTGTTGGTTTTAATGGAAGTTCTCTGTGCCTCCTGGATCTGGATATGTGTTTCCTTCCCCAGACCAGGGAAGTTTTCATCTATTATTTCCTGAAATAAATTTTCTTCTTCTTTTTCTATGTCCTCTTTTTCTTGGACTTTTATAACATGAATGTCACTATGTTTAATGGAATTACTGAACTTCCTAAGGCTATTCTCATGTTCCTTAATTCCTTTTTCTATCTTTTTTCAACTTCATTATTTTCTATTATTTTATTTTTTTGTCACTTATATGTTCCTCTGCTTATTCAGTCCTTGTGTTTATTGCATTCAATCTGTTTTGAATGTCAGTTATTGCATTTTTTCATAGCTTACTGACTGTTTTTTTTAACTTTTTTATATTTTCAGTAAAGGCTTCACTCAAGTCTTCCATTATTTTCTCAAGCTCATGAGTATCTTTGATTGTTGCTTTGAATTCTCAGTCAGGCGTATTACTTATATCTGTTTCACTTAGATCTCTGGCTATGAACTTATATTGTTGTTTCATTTGTAATGAATTCCTCTGTCTTGGCATTTTGTGTAAGCTTCTGTCTTCTTCTATGTGTAAGAAAAGCCTGTTATATGTTTTTGGCTCCTGAGGGAATGTATTTATAAACTTGCTCTCATATAGTGCACAGGGCTTGGTGCTTAAGGAATGTCTCTTGTGTGTGCTGTTTGCACTCTGCTGCTGTGTTTTAGCTACTCTGTCATTTGGACCAGTTGTCTGCAGAGGCTCTCCTTAACTGCAGTGGGCAGTGTTTCTTCTTTGGTCAGAATGTGGTGAGTTTTAACTAGGTGTGCTGTGGTTGGCTAGTTAAATGAGACTTGATATTCCTTCTAGGAGAACTGAAATTATCTTGCTGGTCCAGAGATGTGGTGTGGACTGGGTTTCTGCTGGTGTTCTATGGGCCCACTAGGTTGGGACAGAGGCCAATCTGAACAAGAATCATAGTGCCACCAGATTTCAGGGGTATAGGACATTGTGTAATCAGATTAGGCAGCCAGTACCAGCACTGTGCTGCTTACTGCAGCTGGTTCTTTGTTTATGCTGAGGGATGGGGGTGGGAATTGGCACCACCCAGCTCCTTACTCCTTGGAGAGGTGTCTCTGTGTCTGTTACGTTCAGGGTAGCACTCAAAGAAGAGCAAATAACCTTCCTGCTGTGTATCTCAGGCATTCCTTGGATTGCTTTTTCCAAGCCATCTGCCCCTAGGTTGTTTGTCTGACTTATCGCCAGGAGTAAGTCAGTGCCCTCAAGGCTCTGTCTCAGCCAAGGCTGCTGACCTTTAAAACTCCAGTCTTCAGGCCTCACTGGTTGCAAAACCTCAAGAAAATCAGCTCCTCTTATATTCCCAGCCATTGGCTTTGAGAAAGTGTTCACCTTGTGTGTTCTCCTGTGTTCTCTTCTCTCTCTTCCCTTTCTCCTTAACCATGGATCCCTCCCCTCTGCAGAACCCATGATTCATTTTTTCCCAAACTGCATCTCTGGACTTCCTATCTTCCTTGATGTGGCCTCTTCTATCATTCTGGTTGTGGAGTTAGTTTTGTCAGTCTTCAGGTTGATTTCTTTGGTATTTAGAATGATTCAATAGTTATCTATTTGTGTTGGAGAGATGAGAGGAGCCTGGATTCCTCCTACTATGCTGCCAGTTTAGTTCCTTTCCTTTCTTTTTCATTTTTTGGATAGTTTGAGAATTGTAAGTATTTACTTGAAATGTCTGGTAGATTCACCTTGAAGCCATCTGGTCCTGGATTTTTGTTATTTGTGCTTTTTGTTTTTCCTGCTCATTGATTTCCATTAATAGTTATTGATCTTTTCAAATTTTGTATTTCTTTGGGGTGTGCCTGGGTGGCTGTCTGTAAACTGTCCTACTCTTGATTCCTGCTCAGGCCATGATCTTGGCAGTTTGTGAGTTCAAGCCGGATGTAAGGCTCCACACTGCTGACAGTGCAGAGACTGCTCGGAATTCTTTCTCTCCCTCCCTCACTTCTCCTCTCTCTCTCTCTCTCTCTAAGACATAAACGTTACAAATAATTTTATTTTTCCTCTTGATTCTATTTTTGAATTTTATATGTTTCTAGAAATTTATACATTTATTTTAGGTTAGCTAATTTGATAGCATATAATTTTACAGAAATATTATCTTATAATCCTTTTAATTTCTGTGGTGTCAGTTTTTATTTCTCCTCTTTCATTTCTGAGATTTATATAAGTTTTCTCTTCTCTTCCCCCCTTTTTCTTTTCTTTCTTTTTTATAAGTCTGGATAAAGGTTAATCAATATTGTTTAACTTTTCAAAGAACCAATTCCTGGTTTCATTGATCTTTTCTATTTTTTTTGTTTGTTTGCTTAGTTTTATTTCATTTATTTCTGCTGCAATCTTTATTGTGTCCTTTCTTCTACTAGCTTTGCGCCTTGTTTGTTCTTTCTCTAGTTCTTTTAGGTATAAAATTACATTGTTTATCGGAGATTTTTCTCATTCCCTGAGGAAGACCTCTATTAGTATAAAATTCCCTCTTAGCACTAGGTGTCCTCTGTAAGTGATGAATCACTAAATTCTCCTCTTTAAAACAACATTGCACTATGTGCTAAGTAGAATTTAAATAAATACTTGAGCATTAAACAAACAAACAAACTTATTTTTCTCTTAAAACTACTTTTGTTGTGTCTCAAAGATTTTGAACTGTTATGTTTTCAATTTTTTAGTCTCCTTGTATTTTTTTATTTCCCTTTGATTTCTTTGGCGACCCATTCTTGTTTAGTAACATGTTTTTTTTAACATTCTTGTACTTGTGTTCTTTCCTTATATATCTATATTTTGTAATTGCTTTCCAGTTTCATAATTTTGGGGTCAGAAAAGATACTTTATATGATTTGTATCTTCTTAAATTTAGTGAGACTTGTTTTGTGGCCTAAGTTGTGATCCATCCTGGAAAATGTTCCATGTGCACTAGAAAAAAATGTGTATTCTGCTGTTTCTGGTTGGAATGTTCTATATCCACCTGTTAGGTCTACCTGGTCTAATGTGTCATTCAAAGCCACTGTTTCCTCATTGATTTTCTATCTGGATGTTCTATCCATTGATGTAAGTGAGGTGTTAAAGTCCCCTGATATTATTGTCTTATTGTCAATTTCTCCCTTTATGTATGTAAATAATCGTTTTATGTGTTTAGTTGCTCCTGTTAGGTGCATAGATATTTTCAATTGTTATATCTGTTTGTTGGACTTAACATTTTATCAAGTAGTGCCTTTATTTGTCTCTTGGTACAGGCTTTGTTTTAAAGTATAATTGGTTTGGGGAGCCTGGGTGGCTCAGTTGGTTGGGCATCTGACTTTGGCTCAGGTCATGATTTCACAGTTCGTGAGTTCAAGCCCCATATCAGGCTCTATGCTGACAGCTCAGAAACTGAAGCCTGCTTTGGATTCCGTGTCTCCCTGTTACTCTGTCCCTCCCTGCTCATGCTCTCTCTCTCTGTCTTTCAAAAATAAATAAACCTTAAAAATGTTTAATTGGTTTAATGTAAGTATTGCTACCCTAGTTTGTTGTTATTATTTTGCTTCGATTTGCATGGTATATGTTTTTCCATCCCTTCACTTCCAGTCTGTTTGTGTCCTTAGGTCTAAAGTGAGTATCTCCATGGCAGTATATAGATGGGTCTTGTTTATTTTATCCACTCAGTCACCCCAAGTCTCTTTATGGAAGCATTAGTCCATTTACATTTAAAGTAACTATTTACTGGTGTGTCCTTATGGAATTTTATTAATTGTTTCTCATTGCTTTTTGTAGTTCTTCTTTCTTCCTTTCTCTCTTGCTCTCTTACCTTGTGGTTTGGTTGCTTTATTCAGTGTTATACTTGGATTACTTTCTCTTTTTTTTGTGTGTGTATCTACTATAAGTTTTTAATTTGTGGTCACCATTAGGTTTATACACAACGTTTTATATGAATAGCAATTTATATTACTTTGAAGGCTGCTTAAGTTCAAACGCATTCTAAATAGCACTATATTTTAACTCTATCTCTACTTTTTATGTATATCATGTGATATTTCACATCTTTTTAAAAAAAGTTTATTTATGTATTCAGAGAGGGAGGGAGAAAGAAACAGAGACAGAGACAGAGACAGAGACAGAGAATTCCAAGCAGGCTCTGCACTGTCAGTAGCTTAAACCCACAAATTGTGAGACCATGACCTGAGCCTAAATCAAGAGTCAGACACTTAACCGACTGAGCCCCCTAAGCACCCTTATTTTACATCATTTTTATTTTGCGTAACTTTTTATTGATTATTGTAGATACAATTAGTTTTAATAATTTTACTACACTATACACATACAAATACTTTTACTAAGTGTTTGCCTTTACCTGTGATTTTTTCCCATTCATAATTTTCGTCTACTTATAGCCTTTTCCTTCCACACGAACAATTCTCTTTAATATTTCTTGTAAAGATGGTTTAGTTGTAACAATTTTTTTAACTTTTGTCTGCCAAACTCTCTTTTTTATTCTGAATGACAATCTTGCAATATTTTGGTAGAGTATTTTGGGCTGTAGATTTTCCCTTTCAGCACTTAATGTGTCATGCCACTCCCTTCTGGCCAAAAAAAAAAAAAAATCAGCTGATAGTCTTATGGAGTTTTCCTTGTACATAACTCTTTTCTTTTGTTTCTTTAAATATTGTCTATCATTATTTTTGCCATCTTAATTATCATGTATTTTTTGTGGACCTCCTCAAGTTGATTTCATTGGGGGTCTCTGTGCTTCTTGAACCTGGATATTGTTTCCTTCTCCAGATTAGGGAATTTTTCAGGTATTATTTCTTCAAATAAATTTTCTTCCTTCTTCTGTCTCTCTTATTTTCATGGATGCCTGTAATACAAATTTAATTATGCTTGATGATGTCACTGAGTTCCCCTACACTACTCACTTGCTCTCATTATTATTATTATTATTATTTTGCTGTTTGGCTTGGTTGTTTTCTTTATATGTCTTCCAGGTCACTAATCCATTCTTCTCTATCCTTTAATCTGCTGTTATTTCTGTTTAGTATATATATATTTTTTATTTTGATAGTTGAATTCTTTACACTTGACTTTATTTATTTATTTATTTATTTACTTTAATATGAAATTTATTGTCAAATTGGTTTCCATACAACACCCAGTGTTCATCCCAACTCAATACCCATTACCCACCTTCCCCTCACTCCCACCCCTCATCAACCCTCAGTTTGTTCTCAGTTTTTAAGACCCTCTATGGTTTGGCTCCCTCCCTCTCTAACCTTTTTTTCCCTTCCCCTCCCCCACGGTCTTCTGTTAAGTTTCTCAGGATCCACATAAGAGTGAAAACATATGATATCTGTCTTTCTTTGTATGACTTATTTCACTTAGCATAACACTCTCCAGTTCCATCCACGTTGCTACAAAAGGCCATATTTCATTCTTTCTCATTGTCACATAGTATTCCATTGTGTATACAAACCACAATTTCTTGATCCATTCATCAGTTGATAGACATTTACACTCTTTCCATAATTTGGCTATTGTTGAAAGTGCTGCTATAAGCATTGGGGTACAAGTGCACCTATGCATCAGCACTCCTGTATCTCTTGGGTAAATTCCTAGCAGTGCTATTGCTGGGTCATAAGGTAGATCTACTTTTAATTTTTTGAGGAACCTCCTCACTGTTTTCCAGAGTGGCTGCATCAGTTTGCATTCCCACCAACAGTGCAAGAGGGTTCCCGTTTCTCCACATCCTCGTTAGCATTTATAATCTACTGATTTGTTCATTTTAGCCACTTTCACTGCTGTGAGGTGGTATCTGAGTGTTGTTTTGATTTGTCTTTCCCTGAGGAGGAGCGACGTTGAGCATCATTTCATGTGTCTGCTGACCATCTGGATGTCTTCTTTAGAGAAGTATCTATTCATGTTTTCTGCCCATTTCTTCGCTGGATTATTTGTTTCTTAGATATGGAACCACAAAAGTATGGCCAACTAATCTTTGACAAAGCAGGAAAGAATATCCAATGGAAAAAAGACAGTATCTTTAACAAATGGCGCTGGGAGAACTGGACAGCAACTTGCAGAAGTATGAAACTGGACCACTTTCTTACACCATTCACAAAAAGAACCTCAAAATGGATAAAGGACCTGAATGTGAGAAAGGAAACCATCAAAACCCCAGAGGAGAAAGCAGGAAAAAACCTCTGAATTCAGTTGCAGCAATTTCTTACTTGACACATCCCCAAAGGCAAGGGAATTAAAAGCAAAAATGAACTATTGGGACCTCATGAAGATAAAAAGCTGCTGTACTGAAAAGGAAACAATCAACAAAACTAAAAGGAAATCAATGGAATGGGCAAAGATATTTGCAAATGACATATCAGACAAAAGGGTAGTATCCAAAATCTATAAATAACTCACTTGATTGTTTTTTAATGGATTTTTATCTCTATTGAAGTTCTTACTGAATTCATCCACTCTTTTCTCAAGTATGTTGAGTATTTTTATAACCATTACTTTGAATTATTTTTCAGGTATATTGCTTATCTTAGTTTCATTTACCTCTTATGCTGTCATTTTGTCTTCTTCTTTCATTTGTTACGTATTACTTTGTCTCTTCACATTGTCTAACTGTTTCCTTCTACGTATTAGGAAGGCCAACTACAACACCTAGTCATAAAAGTAGTGGCTTTGTGTAGATATGTTCTAGTGGTGCCCTGTATTGCAACATTCTTTGTCATCAGAAGTAAGTACTTCATGAATGTCTCCTATGAGCTGTGGGTGCCCTATATTTGGAGCTGAGCCACATTTGTCTTTACCCCAGCTGTCTGCAATTACTTGCTTTGCCAGTTGTGGGCACACTGGACAGTGTTTGGTCACTGTGCTGTTGAGAGTCATGTCAGGATGATGGGGACTAGTAGGTGGACAGGGTTGGCATTTAGGCCAGGTGTCTGCAGTTAGCTTCTTTGCCACAGTTGCAAGTGCACAAAATGACAGAGTTTGTTTTCTATGTGGACAATAGACACTTTCATTTGTGGACAGGGCTGGCCACCAGACTAGATGTCTGTAATTAGCCTTTCTGCCACAGTTGCAGGCACACCAAATGACAGGGCTTGCTCTCTATGCGGTTGTATAAGAAGCCTGGCTACTGGAATAGTGGGTATGTTAATATGTTGGGTTATCTCTTTCCAGGACAGGACTCACTTTGGATTTGTGCATGTCTCTGCTGGGGCTTCTCTCAAGGTGTGATGTGGCAGGAGCTACTTCAAAGAAACAGCTGTTGAGGTAGGTAGGTTGGATGGCATGGATCTGCATGGGAATTAAATGGTAGGGCATGTGGTGCTAACAATATGGGTCGGGGGTGTTAGGGCTGGCTTTTGAAAGTCTCTGCTTATCTCAGATGGAAAGGGGAAGATAAATGATGCCAACTAGCAAGTTTGTTCCTGGAGAAATCTCTTGTAGATCCTTGCCCCTCCAGCACATGTTCTGATATTAGGAAATAAATCTCCTTCATGTATACCCCAGGTGTTTTTAAAACTGCTGTTTTTATGCTGTGTTCCAGGCCAAGTTATGTACTTTGCTGGTTCTTTAAGGACAGGGACTCAGTTTCTTATCACCCTCTGGTTCTCCTGGAGGTAAGCTTACTGATTTTAAAAGCTTCCCAAATTAAGCACCACTAGTTTCAAGTCCAGATATTACAGGAACTCATTTTCCCAGTGCAGGCCTCCAGTGCCTTGAGTGCCTTGTGTGGTTTCTGATTCTGTTGCTTCTCTGTGCTTGTAGTATCCCTTATGTTTGTGATTATTGTCTCATCAAGGGTTTGGTTCTCAACTTCGTCTGTGTTTCTTCCACCTTTTTTGATGTGGCGTCATTTCCACAATAAAATGTGGAAGGTTTGTTCTCCCAATCATCAGGCTACTTTCAGAGTTAGTTGCATAGATGTAACTCTTATCTTAAAGTGTTCATGGAACAAGGTGAGCTCAGAATTCTCCCACAATGGCATAATCCCTGACCCTCTGACTTATAGCCCCTGTTGTTTTATACCTTATGGGTGTTAATTTCTTATCAGATATACAATATGTAAATTTTTCCCATTTTATGGGTTACCTTTTTACTCTCTTGCTTAAGTCCTCAGATGCACAAGACTATAATTTTAATAAATTATATTTTATCTGTCTTTTGTTTCTGTAATTTGGTTGTTATATAAAAAAATCATTGCTAATTCCAATGCTATGAAATTTCCCTATATTTCTTGCTTAGAGTTTTATTGTTTTAGCTCTAAAGTTTAGATCTCTCATCTGTTCTTAGTTAATTTTTGTATATGGCATAAGGCAATGGTCCATCCTCATTATTTTGCATTGAATATCCAGTGATCCCATTACCATTTGTTTTAAAGACCCTCCTTGTTCCACTAAGTGGTTTTGGCACCTTTGTTGAAAATCAATTCACCCCATATACATAAAGGTTTCTTTCTGGGCTCTCTGTTCTATTTATGAGTCTTGTGGGGAAAATATAGAAGGCATTTAAAATAGCTTCTACCATCAAGGAACTTTTCATTGGAGAATTAAGAGATATTTTCATGTAAAAAGTTAAATGTAGCATCAACAAAATGGTACAGAATAGGGGAGTCATAATGAACTAAATGAGGGAAGTTTGATAGGAATGATAAGGAGTTGTAAGAGAAGGACAAGATCACCTGAGATTTTACAAACATGTAGACATAGACAAGGCTAAAAGAAAAAAAAAGAGAGAAAGATGTTCAGGAAGATTGAGAATTAGAATAAAAGCAAGAAAATTAATAGTATGTTTTTATTACAGGAAATAAGGACCTTGTCTCTTTAGTCAAATAAGAGTAAATAGCATGCCCTATTTCAGTCAAGGCATAGAGTGGGTTAAATAAGACTCATGTTTTTAGACCGTGCAAATGGATATTCTACATCTTTCTTATGTACAAGCTACCTCATTATTGTTTGTATAGATATATCTTCTAAGTGTCTGTTAACAATTACTAACCCTGTGCATAATAACCTCATAAGATGCCCATTTCTTACAGGTAAATATATTACCAAACTTTTTACAGTTTTCCCTCATAACCACTGGAGAGAGAGAATTTCTGGGAGCTTGGCACTTTGAACGGTCTATTTTTTTGTATAGTTGACGTGCAATATTATATTAGTTTGAGATGTACAACATAGTGATTTGACAAGTTTAAATATTATGCTATGCTCACCACAAATGTAGCTATCACCTGTCCCCATACAATGTTATCACAATGTATTGACTATATTCCTTATATTGTGCCTTTTGTCCCTGTCATTTATTCTAAATGGTCTGCTTTGGCAGAGTTGGTTTGTTGAAGTTATACGGGAAAAATGTGAATAGTTTCAAGTGTTCAAAATACATAAATCATACACATGGATAAATACAATTTCTTAATATCAAGTTTAGATAATATCATATCAATCAAAGATATTTTACTTCTATAATTTGCTTCATGCAAATGGAACAGAGCCATTTAAATTATTTTATTGGGGCGCCTGGTTTGCTTAGTCGGTTAAGCGTCTGACTTCAGCTCAGGTCATGATCTCATGGTTTGTGAGTTTGAGCCCCGCATGGGGCTTTGTACTCACAGCTAAGAGCCTGGAGCCTGCTTCGGACTCTGTGTCTCCCTCTCTCTCTGCCCCTCCCCCACTCATGCTCTGTCTGTCTCTCTCAAAAATAAATAAATGTTAAAAAAAATTTTAATTATTTTATTGATGATGTTAAGTCTTGCCACAAAACTGTCTCATTACAATTACTCTCATAATGTCTAATGATGGGACTTTAGTGGTAAGTAAACACAGTAGTTCTTACTGACCTATAAACATTGGGTGATTTCTAGGAACTCATGCTTATTTCGGGAGACATCTATGATGAACCTTTTATTAATTTTCTGTTACCATAATTTAGAAACAGTTGGCATACTGAATTATAGCATAGACAGAAATATCACATTCTTAAACAGTAAAATCATTTGGAAATATTTAGCAGTGTCTCTTATTTCCAGTCTTAACTATTTCAATGAAGTATGTATGATTGATGATTTTGTGAGAACAAAATAAAGCCATGTACTCTTCACCTTAGAAAATCATTTCAGGGTTGATGAGATAGGTTAAAATACTTTTACTAAGGTGAAGTGGAACAATATTAGGCACATCTAATGAAACTGCTAACAACAACAAAAACAAAAACATACTCCGATTTCTAGATTTTTTTCCTACCAAGTGAGAGCAAAAGATTACAATGCTTTTAAATAGTTTATTTTAAATAAATAACAGTTGGATATAAGATATGGCAGTGAATCAGTTGACTGTATAAACATCCCATATAAAAGCATATATTTTCCTTTTTCAGTGATAATTATAAGGGCACAATCACTTAAAATAAGACACCAAAGTTTGAAAAAGTGAGTTTTGTGTTGACATTATCTATTTAAAATCCAATCACACCACCACAGAAATTCACCTTCTAGTGAATTTGTACACTTGAAGGAAGAAGCAGATGTAAAATGTTCTTGCTCTTATAATGTGGGCAACAGAGAGCCACAGATACTGGGGTGTCCAGTCTCAGCCACAGAATACTTCTCTGCTTCTTGCCCACACACTCGTCTGAGTGGCAATGAGCCAGAAATAGAAGTTAATCATTGTAAAAGCCAAGTGTCCTGTTGACAAATATACATGATACCAGGTTATGAGAAGGTACAACCCAAGATTTAGTAGAAACATATAGAATCTTTTCTTCCCAAGAACATAACAAGAGTTAGAAGTAGAATATTAGAAGTAGGATCAAAAATGGGTGTGGGTATTATAGAAAAAAAAAATTATTACCACAAGAAGGGGAACTAAATCTTCATTAATCAGACAAAGAGGCACCCTTTTTCCTGCAAAGCCTCAATTTTACTTTCAGGAAAAGAGCATTTAAAGGGCTGTGGCCTGGCTCATCTTTCTCGCATTTCAGACCCACAATAGCAATCTCCAAGCTTTGCCTTACTGGAACCAACAACCACAGAGAGTATTGGGTGTGTTAGAAATGCTATATATAGCCTATGCCATTTATGTGTATTTTCTTTGTGTCAATTACTTTCAAATAGAGCATGGTCAGTTGCCATTTGCCAAAATAACCAAGTGTCATGTTTTCCCTGTCTATCATAATAGGATGACGCAAATTTTTGTTTTCCTTCTTCTTCTTCTTGTTCTTCTTCTTCTTCTTCTTCTTTTTTTTTTTTTGGTGCCATTTTCTGCTAAGGTCAATACAGAAAAATAAAGGGAGAGGGCTGTTCTCGATAAGAGAAGAAGCCATATAACTTAAGCCCCTGATATTTTTCCAGATACTACAACCACTGTTGCTAAGATTGCCCTTGGTTCTTTGGGTAGCAGACATAGAGACTCCAGATGTCAAAGAGGCATGTGTTCATATTTAGTCTTACTAACCTGTTTGCCTTAGACTGATCTTTCTGGGGATAGATCCATGAAAAACTTAAGAAAAGTCGTGTTATGGACTTAATATTTGTGCTACCTAAGTCATGTGTTGAAATCTGACTCCCAATGCAATGGTACTAGCAAGTGAGAACTTTAGGGTTGATTAGGTCATGAAGGTGAAGCCTTCATGAATTAAGTAAATGTCCTTACAAAAGAGACCCCAGAGAACTCTTACACCCTTTTTGCCATATGAGGATAAAGCAAGAAAATGGCTGTCAAGAAAGCAGGACAAGGGGACTCACCAAACACCAACTCTGCCAGCACTTTAATCTTGGACATTTTAGCCTCAGAACTGTGAGAAATAAATATTTGTTTAAACCACCCAGTTTAGATGAGAGAGGGAAGATGGCGGTGTAGGAGGATGCTGGGCTCACCGCACATCCTGCTGATCACTTAGATTCCACCTACACCTGCCTAAATAACCCAGAAAACCGCCAGAGGATTAGCAGAATGGAGTCTCCAGAGCCAAGCACAGACGAGAGGCCCATGGAAAAGGGTAAGAAGGGCGGCGAGGCAGTGCGCGCTCCACGGACTGGCGGGAGGGAGCCTGGGGAGAGGGGTGGCTCGCCGGCCAAGCAGAGCCCCCGAGTCTGGCTGGCAAAAGCGGAGGGGCCTGACAGACAGTGTTCTGACAGCAAGCGCGACTTAGCGTCTGGGAGGTCATAAGTTAACAGCTCTGCTCAGAAAGCAGGAAGGCTGGAGGACAAAGGAAGGGAGAGGACGACAGAGCTCAGTTTGGTGGGGAACAAAAGCACTCACCAGCGCCATCTCCCTCGCCCATCCCCCAGCCAAACTCCCAAAGGGAACCAGTTCCTGCCAGGGAACTTGCTTGCTCCCCGCAAACACCCAACTCTGTGCTTCTGCGGAGCCAAACCTCCGGCAGCAGATCTGACTCCCTCCCACTGCCACAGGGCCTCTCCTGAAGTGGATCACCTAAGGAGAAGCGAGCTAAGCCTGCCCCTTCTGCCCCCGTGCACCTTGCCTACCCACCCCAGCTAATACGCCAGATCCCCAGCACCACAAGCCTGGCAGTGTGCAAGTAGCCCAGATGGGCCATGCCACTGCACAGTGAATCCCGCCCCTAGGAGAGGGGAAGAGAAGGCACACACCAGTCTGACTGTGGCCCCAGTGGTGGTCTGGGGGCAGACATCAGGTGGGACTGCGGCCCGCCCATCAACTCCAGTTATACACCACAGCACAGGGGAAGTGCCTGCAGGTCGACACCATTCCAGGGACTATCCAAAATGACCAAGCGGAAGAATTCCCCTCAGAAGAATCTCCAGGAAATAACAACAGCTAATGAACTGATCAAAAAGGATTTAAATAATATAACAGAAAGCGAATTTAGAATAATAGTCATAAAATTAATTGCTGGGCTTGAAAACAGTATAGAGGACAGCAGAGAATCTCTTGCTACAGAGATCAATGGACTAAGGAACAGTCACAAGGAGCTGAAAAGAGCTTTAAATGAAATGCAAAACAAAATGGAAACGACGACAGCTTGGATTGAAGAGGCAGAGGAGAGAATAGGTGAACTAGAAGATAAAGTTATGGAAAAAGAGGAAGCTGAGAGAAAGAGAGATAAAAAAATCCAGGAGTATGAGGGGAAAATTAGAGAACTAAGAGATACACTAAAAAGAAATAATATACGCATAATTGGTATCCCAGAGGAGGAAGAGAGAGGGAAAGGTGCTGAAGGGGTACTTGAAAAAATTATAGCTGAAACTTCCCTGAACTGGGGAAGGAATAAGGCATTGAAATCCAAGAGGCACAGAGAACTCCCTTCAGACGTAACTTGAATCGATCTTCTGCACGACATATCATAGTGAAACTGGCAAAATACAAGGATAAAGAGAAAATTCTGAAAGCAGCAAGGGATAAACGTGCCCTCACATATAAAGGGAGACCTATAAGACACGTGACTGATCTCTCTTTTGAAACTTGGCAGGCCAGAAAGAATTGGCACGATATCTTCAGTGTGCTAAACAGAAAAAATATGCAGCCGAGAACCCTTTATCCAGCAAGTCTGTCATTTAGAATAGAAGGAGAGATAAAGGTCTTCCCAAACAAACAAAAACTGAAGGAATTTGTCACCACTAAACCAGCCCTACAAGAGATCCTAAGGGGAACCCTGTGAGACAAAGTACCAGAGACATCGCTACAAGCATAAATCATACAGCCATCACAATGACTCTAATACCCATATCTTTCTATAATAACACTGAATGTAAATGGATTAAATGCGCCAAGCAAAAGACATAGGGTATCAGAATGGATAAAAAAACAAGACCCATCTATTTGCTGTCTACAAGAGACTCATTTTAGACCTGAGGACACCTTTAGATTGAGAGTGAGGGGATGGAGAACTATTTATCATGCTACTGGAAGCCAAAAGAAAGCTGGAGTAGCCATACTTCTATCAGACAAACTAGACTTTAAATTAAAGGTTGTAACAAGAGATGAAGAAGGGCATTATATAATCATGACAGGGTCTATCCATCAGGAAGAGTTAACAATTATAAATGTCTATGCGCCGAATACCGGAGCCCCCAAATATATAAAACAATTACTCATAAACATAAGCAACCTTATTGATAAGACTGTGGTAATTGCAGGGGACTTTAGCACTCCACTTACAGAAATGGATAGATCATCTAGACACATGATCAATAAAGAAACAAGGGCCCTGAATGTTACATTGGATCAGATGGACTTGACAGATATATTTAGAACTCTGCATCCCAAAGCAACAGAATATACTTTCTTCTCGAGTGCACATGCAACATTCTCCAAGATAGATCATATACTGGGTCACAAAACAGCCCTTCATAAGTTTACAAGAATTGAAATTATACCATGCATACTTTCAGACCACAATGCTATGAAGCTTGAAATCAACCACAGGAAAAAGTCTGGAAAATCTCCAAAAGCATGGAGGTTAAAGAACACCCTACTAACGAATGAGTAGGTCAACCAGGCATTAGAGAAGTAATTAAAAAATATATGGAAACAAACGAAAATGAAAATACAACAGTCCAAATGCTTTGGGACGCAGCGGAGGCAGTCCTGAGAGGAAAATACATTGCAATCCAGGCCTATCTCAAGAAACAAGAAAAATCCCAAATACAAAATCTAACAGCACACCTAAAGGAAATAGAAGCAGTACAGCAAAGGCAGCCTAAACCCAGCAGAAGAAGAGAAATAATAAAGATCAGAGCAGAAATAAACAATATAGAGTCTAAAAAAACTGTAGAGCAGATCAACGAAACCAAGAGTTGGTTTTTTGAAAAAATAAACAAAATTGACAAACCTCTAGCCAGGCTTCTCAAAAAGAAAAAGGAGATGACCCAAATAGATAAAATCATGAATGAAAATGGAATTATTACAACCCATCCCTCAGAGATACAAACAATTATCAGGGAATACTATGAAAAATTATATGCCAACAAATTGGACAACCTGGAAGAATTGGACAAATTCCTAAACACCCACACTCTTCCAAAACTCATTCAGGAGGAAATCGAAAGCTTGAACAGACCCATAACCAGCGAAGAAATTGAATCGGTTTTCAAAAATCTCCCAACAAATAAGAGTCCGGGACCAGATGGCTTCCCAGGGGAGTTCTACCAGACGTTTAAAGCAGAGATAATACCTATCCTTCTCAAGCTATTCCAAGAAATAGAAAGGGAAGGAAAATTTCCAGACTCATTCTATGAAGCCAGTATTACTTTGATTCCTAAACCAGACAGAGACCCAGTAAACAAAGAGAACTACAGGCCAATATCCCTGATGAATATGGATGCAAATATTCTCAATAAGATACTAGCAAATCGAATTCAATGGCATATAAAAAGAATGATTCACTATGATCAAGTGGGATTCATTCCTGGGATGCAGGGCTGGTTCAACATTCGCAAATCAATAACGTGATACATCACATTAACCAAAAAAAAAGAGAAGAACCATATGATCCTGTCAATCAATGCAGAAAAGGCCTTTGACAAAATCCAGCACCCTTTCTTAATAAAGACCCTTGAGAAAGTCGGGATAGAAGAAACATACTTACACATCATCAAAGCCATTTATGAAAAGCCCACAGCTAATATCATCCTCAACGGGCAAAAACTGAGAGCTTTTTCCCTGAGATCAGGAACACGACAGGGATGCCCACTCTCACCCCTGTTGTTTAACATAGTGCTGGAAGTTCTAGCATCAGCAATCAGACAACAAAAGGAAATCAAAGGCATCAAAATTGGCAAAGATGAAGTCAAGCTCTCACTTTTTGCAGATGATATGATATTATACATGGAAAATCCGATAGACTCCACCAAAAGTCTGCTAGAAGTGATCCATGAATTCAGCAAAGTTGCAGGATACAAAATCAATGTACAGAAATCAGTTGCATTCTTATACACTAACAATGAAGCAACAGAAAGACAAATAAAGAAATTGATCCCATTCACAATTGCACCAAGGAGCATAAAATACCTAGGAATAAATCTAACCAAAGATGTAAAAGATATGTATGCTGAAAATTATAGAAAGCTTAGGAAGGTAATTTAAGAAGATATAAAGAAATGGAAAGACATTCCCTGCTCATGGATTGGAAGAATAAATATTGTCAAAATGTCAATACTACCCAAAGCTACCTACACATTCAATGCAATCCCAATCAAAATGGCACCAGCATTCTTCTAGAAACTAGAACAAGCCATTCTAAAATTCATATGGAGCCACAAAAGGCCCCGAATAGCCAAAGTAATTCTGAAGAAGAAGACCAAAGCAGGAGGCATCACAATCTCAGACTTTAGCCTCTACTACAAAGCTGTCATCATCAAGACAGCAGGGTATTGGCACAAAAACAGACACATAGACCAATGGAATAGAATCGAAACCCCAGAACTAGACCCACAAACGTATGGCCAACTCATTTTTGACAAAGCAGGAAAGAACTTCCAATGGAAAAAAGACAGTCTCTTTAACAAATGGTGCTGGGAGAACTGGACAGCAACATGCAGAAGGTTGAAACTAGACCACTTTCTCACACCATTCACAAAAATAAACTCAAAATGGCTAAAGGACCTGAATGTGAGACAGGAAACCATCAAAACCTTAGAGGAGAAAGCAGGAAAAGACCTCTCTGACCTCAGCCGTAGCAATCTCTTACTCGACACATCCCCAAAGGCAAGGGAATTAAAAGCAAAAATGAATTACTGGGACCTTATGAAGATAAAAACTTCTGCACAGCAAAGGAAACAACCAACAAAACTAAAAGGCAACCAACGGAATGGGAAAAGATATTTGCAAATGACATATCGGACAAAGGGCTAGTATCCAAAATCTATAAAGAGCTCACCAAAGTCCACACCCGAAAAACAAATAACCCAGTGAAGAAATGGGGAGAAAACATGAATAGACACTTCTCTAAAGAAGACATCCGGATGGCCAACAGGCACATGAAAAGATGTCCAACGTCGCTCCTTATCAGGGAAATAGAAATCAAAACCACACTCAGATATCACCTCACGCTAGTCAGAGTGGCCAAAATGAACAAATCAGGAGACTCTAGATGCTGGAGAGGATGTGGAGAAACGGGAACCCTCTTGCACTGTTGGTGGGAATGCAAATTGGTGCAGCCGCTCTGGAAAGCAGTGTGGAGGTTCCTCAGAAAATTAAAAATAGACCTACCCTATGACCCAGCAATAGCACTGCTAGGAATTTATCCAAGGGATACAGGAGTACTGATGCATACGGGCACTTGTACCCCAATGTTCATAGCAGCACTCTCAACAATAGCCAAATTATGGAAAGAGCCTAAATGTCCATCAACTGATGAATGGATAAAGAAATTGTGGTTTATATACACAATGGAATACTACGTGGCAATGAGAAAAAATGAAATATGGCCCTTTGTAGCAACGTGGATGGAACTGGAGAGTGTGATGCTAAGTGAAATAAGCCATACAGAGAAAGACAGATACCATATGGTTTCACTCTTATGTGGATCCTGAGAAACTTAACAGAAACCCATTGGGGAAGGGAAGGAAAAAAAAAAGAGGTTAGAGTGGGAGACAGCCAACGCCTAAGAGACTGTTAAAAACTGAGAACAAACTGAGGGTTGATCGGGGGTGGGAGGGAGGGGAGGGTGGGTGATGGGTATTGAGGAGGGCACCTTTTGGGATGAGCACTGGGTGTTGTATGGAAACCAATTTGACAATAAATTTCATATATTAAATAAATAAATAAGTAAATAAATAAACCACCGAGTTTATGGTATTTTTATTGTAGCAGGCCAAATGGAACAAGACTCCAAGTAAAATACATTAAAGAGGATTTTAGCAAGCCTTGGGGAGAACAGCAGTAGAGAACACAGCTCCAGTATCAGATTTCACTTATTTATATCGAGGTGAGGGATAATTAGGACAGACCTCACTCTTCTAATTCAGAAGCTTCAAGAAAATAGGGGCTATTGTATTGCAACACTGTTTATTGTTTGAACTTGGTTCTCTTCTCATTTTATTCTTTTCCATCATCTCTCTCAGGTCTCACGCTAATGAGACAACAGTTATTTCTTGCTTTTGGGGCATGGAGTGAGAGAGTTCAGAAAACTAAGCTTCCTTTTTGTGCTTTATCTGTTTTAGGTCCTCCTTGAAAAATGAGTGTTACCTTACAAGGCTTTCAGAAAAGACCAGTCTCATATAAATAGTTACATACAAGATCTGGATAGAGAAGGATCACAAAGGCTCTCTAGCCTTAAATATAGGCTTATACTGTGTCAGAGATGAATTGCCACACTAAAGATTATTTATTTCACTGATCCCTTACACAGGGTTGTCTTTTTTTTTTCAAAATTGAAATTTTGAAAAACAAACTACTATATACTGTCACAATTTTTAGGTCAAATAAAATTAACACAAAAAAAGCAGGGAAGGGAAATGCTAAATATAAATCTTTAAGTGTCAACTCTATTAAAAAATACCATTGTATAGTCTTTAGATTTGCTCTCTTTTATTTTCTTATAAGACTAGTAAAAACTTAGCCAGAGATCAAAAATGGCCCGTTTATATATACAACCCTCATTTCTTTTTCTATCATATGATATGTATGTGTTTTTGTAGATATATACATATACAGATATGATATGTAACATATATGTACTTATATATGTCTATATATACATATGTAAAAGGAAATATTTCTAAATGTCTATATATACATATATAAAAGGAAATATTTCTCATAATTTACAAATATGTGGTTTGTGTAAGTATAGCTGATCTACCCATCTTACTGATGAGTTATTTAATAGAATTACCTGGCCTGGGATTGAAGCAATATCTTATGATATAATTATGAGTGAAAGGCCAGTTTGAATAGAGTGATATATCTTAGAAATGGAGCAAGATGCATTTTATAAACTTTTTATATCCTGCTTGTTCTTATTGTGCTGAGCTTGATGGAGCTAAAGTTCTTGTATGATTTTGGGTATTTATATTCTGATTTTAAAATAAATCATATTTATTATAAAAAATTTGGTATAAAATGGGAACTATGACTCATAATCTTACCACACCAGATAACCACTTAGCAATTTTGGCACACTTTTACCCTGTGTTTTTGAAATAAATCCATTTGACACAGTAATGTACACATTGTGTATGCTGTATTAGATGTTTCTATAAAATATTAAAATATACTTATTTAATTAATAAGAACCTTTAGCATTATATCGATAACTGTACAGTATTTTATAATACAAATATAGTGTAATTTACTTCAGTAAATTACTATTGCTTGAAAGATAACTTGGTTATGACTTTTTGCTATTAAAAATGCTGCTGCATTGAATATCTTTGTGTTTAACGCTTGCTTATATTTGGTATGATTTTCTTAGGCTAGATTTCCCAAAGTGAAACAACTCAGTTGAAAGATATAAACTTTATAGTCCCTTGGGAAATGTTGCCAAATTGCCTTAACAGGGTTTTAACTTATTTTCACTTAATTTCATCCAGAGCTAGAGAAGATGAGCATTTCAACATTTCCTAAGCATCTATCTCATTTCTATAGAAAACTAGACTATTCACATATGCATATTTGTTAGACTATTAACATCTCTATGTTATGTATGTATATATGTATGTTTTTTTTAATTTTTTAAGATTTAGTTTTGAGAAAGAGATTGAGAGAGAGAGAGAGAGAGAGAGAGAGAGAGACAGAGAGAAAGCATGAGCAGGGGAGGGTAAGAGAGAGAGGGAGACACAGAATCTGAAACAGGCTCCAGACTCTGAGCTGTCAGCACAGAGCCCAACGTGGGGCTTGAACTCACAAACTGTGAGATCATGACCTGAGCCGAAGTCGGATGCTTAACCGACTGAGCCACCCAGGCACCCCTATGTATATTTCTTCATAAGAAACTAACTTAATCTTCACCTTTATATAAAGGAAACAATGGGAGCACCTGGGTGACTCGGTCCATTAAGCGTCTGACTCTTGATTTCAGCTCAGGTCATGATATCATGGTTGTGAGATTGAGCCCTGCATCAGGCTCTGTGCTGACAGTTTGCAGCCTGCTTCGGATTCTCTGCCCCCTTCTTGCTCTCTCTCTCTGTCTGTCTTTGTCTGTCTCCAAATAAATAAGCATTAAATAATTTATAAACAGTACAATGTTGATGAATCCTTCTTATTGTTAAATGCTTCCAAACTTACATGAAGAATAGCTTTCTAATACATATGGTGGGTAGTTGTATGAAATGGTAAGGTTCACCTACATTTATTTTTTTTAATTTTTTAAAAATTTAAATCAAAATTAATTACCATATAGTGTAATAATGATTTCGGGAATAGAATTTAGTGATTTATCACTTACATATAACACTGAGTGCTCATCCCAACAAGTGTCCTCTGTAATATCCTTTGCCCATTTAGTCAATCCCCACACCAACACCCCTCAAACAACCCTCAGTTTGTTACCTGAATTTAAGAGTCTCATTTGGCTTATCACCCTCTCTGTTTTTATATTATTTTCTTCCCTTCCTTATGTTCATCTGTTCTGTATCTTAAATTCCACATATGAATGAAGTCATATGATATCCTTTTTTGACTGAATTATTTCACTTAGGTTAATACACTCTAGCTCCATCCATGTTGTTGCAAATCACAAGATTTCATTCTTTTTGATCACCGAGTAATATTCCATTTTATATACATAGCACATCTTCTTTATCCATTCATCAGTCAATGGACATTTTGGGTATTTCTGTACTTTGGCAATTGTCAATAGTGTTGCTATAAACATTGCGGTGCATTGCCCCTGTGAAACAGCATTCCTGTATCCTTTGGATCACTACCTAGTAGTTCAATTGCTGAGTCGTAGGGTAGTTCTATTTTTAATTTTTTGAGGAACCTCCATACTTTTTTCCAGAGTGGTTTCACCAGTTTGCATGCCCACCAGCAATGCAAAAGGGTTCCTCTTTCTCTGCATCCGTGTCAACATCTGAGTTTTTAATTTTAACCATTCTGACAGGTGTGAGGATGTGCCTCATTGAGGTTTTGATTTATATTTCCCTGATGATGAATGATATTGAGCATCTTTTTGCGTGTCTGTTAGCCATCTGGATGTCTTCTTTGGAAAAGCATCTATTCATATTTTTGCCCATTTCTTCACTGGATTATTTGTCTTTTTGGATGTTGAATTTGACATCTTCTTTATAGATTTTGGATACTTACCCTTTATCTGATATGTCATTTGCAAATATCTTTTCCCATTCTGTGGGTAGCTTTTTAATTTCGCTGATTGTATCCTTCACTGTGCAGAAGTTTTTATCTTGATCAGGTCCCAATAGTTCATTTTTGCTTTTATTTCCTTTGCCTCCAGAGACATGTCAAGTAAGAAGTTGCTGTGGCTGAGGTAAAAGAAGTTGTTGCCAATTCTGTTATCTAGCATTTTGTGTCTGTTTCTGTGCCAGTACCATACTGTCTTGATGATTAAAGTTTTGTAATACAGTTGGAAGTCCAGAATTGTGATGCCTCCAGCTTTGTTTTTCTTTTTCAGGATTGCTTTGGATATTTGGGGATTTTTATGGGTCCACACAAATTTTAGGATTGTTTGTTTTAGCTCTGTGAAGACTGTTGGTGCTATTTTTTTTTTAATTTTTTTTTTCAACGTTTATTTATTTTTGGGACAGAGAGAGACAGAGCATGAACGGGGGAGGGGCAGAGAGAGAGGGAGACACAGAATCGGAAACAGGCTCCAGGCTCTGAGCCATCAGCCCAGAGCCTGATGCGGGGCTCGAACTCACGGACCGCGAGATCGTGACCTGGCTGAAGTCGGACGCTTAACCGACTGCGCCACCCAGGCGCCCCTGTTGGTGCTATTTTTGATAGGGATTGTGTTGAATGTGTGGATTGCTTTGTGTGGTATTGACATTTTAACAATATTTGTTCTTCCTATCCATGAGCATGGAATGTTTCTCTGTTTTTGTGTCTTCTTCAATTTCTTTCATAAGCTTTGCATAGTTTTAGTGTACACATTTTCACCTCTTTGATTAGGTTTTTACCTAGGTATTTTATGGTTTTTGATGCAATCGCAAATGGGATCGATTCCTTGATTTCTCTTTCTGCTGTTTCACTATTGGTGTACAAAAATGCAACCAATTTCCTGTACATTGATTTTGCACATTGATTTTATTTCTATCTGTTGATTTACATTGATTTTATATTATGACTTTGCTGAATTCATGCATGAGTTCTAACAGCTTTTTGTGGAATTTTTTGGATTTTCCACATAGAGCATTATCTTGTCTGCAAAGAGTGAAAGTTTGACTTCCTACTTTCTGATTTGGATTCCTTTCATTTTTTTGTGTTGTCTGATTGCTGAGGCTAGTACTTCAAACATTCTTTTGAATAACATGGTGAGAGTGGACATCCTTGTCATGTTCCTGACGTTAGGTGGAAGCTCTCAGTTTCTCCCCATTGAGGATGTTATTAGCTGTGGGTCTTTCATACATGGTTTTTATGATCGTGAGGTATGACCCTTCTAGGCCTACTCTCTTCAGGGTTTTTATCAAGAAAGGATGCTGTATTTTGTCAAATGTTTTCTCTGCATCTATTGAGAGGATCATGTAGCTCTTATCCTTTCTTTTGTTAATGTGATGTATCATGTTGATTGATTTGCAGATATCAAATCATCCCTACATCCCAGGAATAAATCCCACTTGATTGTGGTGAACAATTATTTTAATGTATTGTCGGATCATGTTTGATAGTATCTTGTTGAGAACTTTTGCATCAATCTTCATCAGGGAAATTGGTCCGGAGTTTTCCTTTTTAGTGGGGTCTTTGGTTTTGGAATCAAGGTAATTCTGGCCTCGTAGGATGAGTTTGGAAGTTTCCCTTACATTTCTATTTTTTTGTAACAGGTTCAAAATAATAGGAGTTAACTCTTTTTTAAATGTTTGGTAGAATTCCCCTGGAAAGCTACCCAGCCCTGGACTCTTGTTTGGAGATTTTTATTTTTTTTTTTTATTTTTTTTTTCAACATTTTATTTTTTTTTTGGGACAGAGAGAGACAGAGCATGAACGGGGGAGGGGCAGAGAGAGAGGGAGACACAGAATCGGAAACAGGCTCCAAGCCATCAGCCCAGAGCCTGATGCGGGACTCGAACTCACGGACCGCGAGATCGTGACCTGGCTGAAGTCGGACGCTTAACCGACTGCGCCACCCAGGCGCCCCTTGTTTGGAGATTTTTAATTACTGATTCAATTTTGTTATTGGTTATGGGTTTGTTCAAATTTTCTATTTCTTCCTGATTCAGTTTTGGTAGTTTATATATTTCTATGAATTTTTCCATTTCTTCCATATTGCCCAGTTTGCTCATAGTATTCTATTATGGTTTGTATTTTTGAAGTGTTGGTTGTGATCTCTCCTCTTTCATTCTTCATTTTATTTATTTGGGTCCTTTCCTTTTTCTTTTAGGTCAGTCTGGCTAGGGTTTATCAATTCTGTTGATTCTTTGAATAAACCAGCTCCTGGTTTCATTGATATGTTCTACTGTTGTTTTTTTATTATCATTGATTTTTGCTCTCATCTTTATTATTTCCCTTCTTCTGCTGGTTGTGGGCTTTAATTGTTGTTCTCCAAATATTTAAGGTGTAAGGTTAGGTTGTGTATTTGAGACCTCTCTTCCTTCTTTAGGATGTCTTGGTTGCTATATACTTCCCTCTTATGACTGCTTTTTCTGCATCCCAGAGGTTTTGGACTGTCGTGTTTTCATTTTCATTGGTTTCCATGTACTTTTTAGTTTCCTCTTTAATTTATTGGTTAACCTATTGATTCTTCAGTAGTGTGTTCTTCAATCTCCAATTATTCATGTTTTTCCAATTTTTTTTCTTGTGAGTGATTTCGAGGTTCATAGCATTGTGATGTGATAATATGTAAGGCATGGATTCAATCTTTTTGTAGTCATTGAGGGATGATTTGTGTCCCAGCATGTGATCTATTCTGGAGAATGCTCCATGTGCATTTTCACCCACATTTGAGTAGAAGTTCTCCCCCCTCTATTCACCTGTGCAATCGCTTCTGATGCTGAACAACAGACATATGCAGGTGTTCTAATTATTTGCATGGTCTGTCACTAAAGGGAATAAGAGTAATTTTTAAAATGTCAGAAGTGTACATCTGAATGAATGTTATTCTTCAAATAATTTAAATTGGGAGGTTAAATATGTAATCCAACTATGTTAACAGTCCTCTAAGCATTGATAAAAATCCTATATTTGAAGGGATTTCATCTCTATGTCCAAACTCCATGTTCTAATATTCAAGTACCTTTGCAAGCTATTTTTAACTTATCTATCTAAACTTAATATCAGTTCATATATGTTAGGTTTTGACAATGCAACAAGCAATCCCTAAATCTCAGTGGCTTAAAGTAACACAAATATATTACAAAGTCTTATATGGTCTCAGCCATCTCCTTAGGATAGCTGTCCTCCCTGTGATGGCCCAGTTATACAGGATACTTCAATTTTGTGACACCATATTCTCTTCAGCGTTTAAATCAGCAGAGGAAGAGAGATTAGGATTGTATGAATGTAAATGCTTCTGCCTGCAAATAACTCATGCCACTTAGCTCATCTTTAATTGGTACACCTAACTAAGAATGCAGGAAGATTCAATTTTTCCATATATCTAGAAAAAAAAAAGAGGACTGGGAGTACTGTAAACAGTAGTATTCTCTACCATGACTTATTTTCTGCTACTTTCCTGCACATATGCACACTTTTCAATAAAAACAGTATTTGCAGTATAATTTGTTTGTTTTGCAATATTGTTGTGTGCATTTTAGAGTGTTCTATTTTTGAGAGAACTTATTTGTAAACATCACAGCAGTACTGCCTCATTTGAAAGCCTTTAGTTTGGATCATTCTTAATCACTCAAATATATTCCATGGTTTTCTTTCTGCATGCTTTTGCTCATATTTAAAATCATTGTTTCTTCCTGTCCATCTATAAAAATCCTATCACTCTTTCATACTCCAACTTAAATGTTATTTTTTAACAAAGTTTTACTTATTATATGTAGCTAGAAATTCTCTCTCTTTCTTCTGAATTAAAGACTTGCAACACTTAATACATCATGCTTAGTATTATTCTTATTTTAATCAATTTTATAGAGTGGAAGGAATAAGAATTTTGAAGCTAGACAGGCCTGGGTCTGAATCCTGGCTCTGCTATTTAATATCTATGTGACTGTGTACATTATGTAGCTCTTCTGAACTGTTTTTTTCCCTTATTAATAAAAAAGGAGAATATTACTAGTCTGTTTAGACTGCTATTACAAAATACCACAGACTGGGTAGCTTATAAACAGTAGAATTTTATTTTTTACAGTTCTGGAAGCTTGAAGTCCAAGATCAAGTAAATGGCAAATTCAGTGTTTAGTGAGGGTCCACTTTCTGGTTTATAGATGACACCTTCTTGCTGTGCTGTCACATGGTGGAAGGGGCTAGGGGATTTTCTGTATTATCTTTCATAGAGTACTAATAGCATTCATGAAGGTTCCAGTCTCATGACCTAATAATTGTTTAAAGGCTCCACATATTAATACCATCATTTTTGAAGATTAGAATATCAAAATATGAATTTTGAGGAAACACAAGCATTCAGGCCACATTAATTACATACTTCAAATAATTGTTGTGAGGATTAAATACTGTATGACATATAGAGACCCAAGAAAACTGCTTGGTGCAGAGTAAACACTTGGTAAATGTTCTTTACTTTCACTTTTTAGTCCTATTCCAGAGACTGTGACCCCATAAGTGAAGTTTTTGAATAGGCAGTCAAAGAATATTTTTTTCCTCAGTTACATCTTGTTATTTATCTTGCTCATTTTTAAATCTTTAACTTCATCCATTTGCAACTATTGTTACACATTACAATCATCTGGCATTACTTCTAAAAATTTACATCAATATTTTGGCTCCACCTCAGACTAATAAATCACCATTTATGTGAGTGGGACTCAGTATTTTTAAAACTTCCCAAGTACTTTCAGTTCATAACCAAAGTTAAGTACTCCTCTATAGCATCTAAAACACAGTGTTTCCTACATATCAAACATTCAGTAAATATCTGTTGAATGAGATTAGTTGTAACCACACAAATAAGCTAATGATAGCATTGTATTTTAAAATTCCATTTGTTAGTCTAAAATCATATTAGCCAACTTATTCAAGACTGTGGTCACCTTCTTTTTGTTTTGATAATCCTTAATTTTTTAAAGTTTGTTTAAAGTTTATTTTTATTTATTGTGACAGAGATAAAGAGCAAGTGGGGGAGGGGCAAAGAGAGAGAGAGAGGGAGACAGAATCCTAAGCAGGCTCCACATTGTCAACACGGAGCCTGATGCGGGGTTTGATGTCACAAACCATGAAATCATGACCTGAGTCAAAATCAAGAGTCGCACACTTAACTGACTGATCCACCAGGCGCCCCAAAGTTTTGATATTTTAATTCCAAATCAAGTCCGTACTCAAAACATTATAATTTTCTACCATGGACAATCTTGAAAATAATGTGCCTCACACAGAGAAGGCATTTTTCAAAAAGAAGGAAATTCCAAAACATTTTCAACAATGGCGATATTATTAGGTTTCTGTGAATAGCTTCCCAAATAAACTAGTTTGGGTGCATGGGCTAGTTTTAATTTATAAGTTTATATGTGAAATTATGAGTAATGAAGAATTTTCTATGCTAATCATGTATTTAATTCTTTTAAAGCCTCAGAAGTTTTTGGTATCTTCTCCATGGAACATACCAATATTATTATAGATGTTTTTTGAAGTTATTTTCTCCTTCCAAGGCTTCTCCAATGTATATCCTTGACTTAAATTTGAAAAAGCATGAGTTAAAAGAAATCTCAAGTATAAAAATGAAATTGAGGCCGTGAGTATGAAATAATTTAATTTTTACACTCACATCATAATTTTATTTGACAGACACACTCTTCAATGATGTCACCTTATATACAGTTAGGTTATTGCATTAGAATTTCCATGAATTACTTTCAGCCAATTAAAAGAATTAAGATGTGTTACAGAGAATCAGTATTCTAATTATCTGTTGCTATTTAGACCTTTAAAAATCATAGAAATAAATTCATAAGACACAATTAACATTTTAACATATGACAATGTTAGATATAGAAGTGGCTTAATGCAATGAGTATGGTACTTGAGCACTTGTTTTAATGCTGTAGTGAATTCAAAGTTATGTACATGTTTTTATTATATGAAACTTGACCTGATACCAAACACATTGAGCATAACTTCCGTTTTTATAAATTTTTATTTACCTTAGAAGAAGCTTCTTTTGTGATCTTAACTCTTCAAGTTAAATTAATGTTAACAATGTATTTTATATTTCATCTGAACCACCTGGAAATAACATAAAACTGAAATACTAGCTGGAGAGACAAGTAAATACAGGAATGAAGCAGAGGATAAATCGATATTCACTATTCAGGCTATGGCAAACATACATTTTTTTTTCCATGCAGTGGTTTATCCCATATTTCATCAATTTTTCTTTCTCTGAAATGGAAAACTATTGGAAAAATAGGCTAACGAAGCATTTAAGTCATCAGTAATACCAAGAATCTATGTAGGATAATTGTTTCAAAGTAACCTAAGGATTTGCGGGGGGGGGGGGGGCACCTGGGTGGTTCAGTAGGTTAAGCATCTGACTTTGGCTCAGGTCATGATCTCGCAGTTTGTGAGTTCCAGCCCTGCATCAAGCTCTGTGCTGACAGCTCTGAGCCTGGACCCTGCTTGGAATTATTTGTCTCCCTCTCTTCATCTCTCCTGCTCACTTTCTGTCTCTCAAAAATAAACATTGAAAAAATAACCTAAAGATTTTAACCATTACTCATATTTCTATGTTTCCATTATTTCTTCATATTCGCAATGAATCCTAAAACCTAAATTCAAAGTCACATTCTCCGCCCAATTGCATCCAGCTACTTGTTATGATACACTAATTAGAGTGGCTTGTAATTATGGGAATGCCAACTTTAGGTTAAAATTCTTCTAGTGCTTTGACCTCAATTTCAGTTATTGCTAAAAACTAATAAATTCCTTTGTTGGTAGCGTAGCTAGAGATTAATGATATATATCTAATAGTGTGGCTGTCTCACCACTTGAACTGGAATTCTTTTGTGCTATCATCATGGTGTATAGTTGCCCTCAGATCTATAGGTTTTGGCAAAAATTACTAGCTGGTTACAAAACCACTTACTTGTCTTCTGGACACACAGTTACACTAAGTGTCTCAGATTCCTTTGTTATTATAATGTATTTTTGCGGTTGGATTTTTAATTAATGAAATAAGAGTAGAAGTTGTGCCATTTTCTGTAAGGTTTATAAGTAGTGGGTATACCTTCCTCACAATTTTCTCTTCTTTCAACCAAATGTATATGACAATTAGGCTCTATTGGAAGGTGCATTCCAAAGATAGGGGGAAAAAGTTTATAAATCACCACCTTTAGGATAGTATCCTGCCAAAAACAAGCACCCAGTTTGAATTGTTAAATTATTGAAAAATAAATCTGTATTGAATCTGAGCTATTTGCTATTTAATTTTTCATTCTACTTTTTATATTAGTTTAGCTTACCATACAAAATATATGGGACCAGACACTCCTTTTTTTATGCCAAGTGGTGACAATCTCTTAGTAGAGTCTCACATTAACTATTTTCAGAAGACATAGATGAATATACCTAAGTGCCAATTTTCAAATTTTCAATAGGTGACACCTGATTCTAGTGGTAAAAAGAAAACATATGACACAAAAGTGCTTCATAAACAGAATTAGGTAGTCATAGAACTAGTTAACAAGAAATCCAAGTATAGCAAGCATGGAAAGGCATCAAATCTAGATCAGAGGGTAGATTAATAATTTATTATTGATCTACAATAAAGGAGACATGTCTAGTGATAGAAATCTGATGTCCATCAGATGCAGGGTCTCTCTCCATTATGTCATACAATATAACAAGTCTACTAAGACAGTATATCTTAAAAATTATCATCACAAGAAAGAATATTTATTTATACATTTTTGAAACCGTAGAAGGTGATAGATTTTAACTAAACTTGTAGTAATAATTTGACAATGTATGTAAATCAAGTCATTATGTTGTACATCTTAAACTTATGTAGTGCTGTTTGTCAACTATATCTCTATAAAACTGAAAAAATTTAAAAATGTTAAATTCTTACTCTTTGTTTCCTCATTTGTTTAAAATTTTGGGAAATCACCCCCAGCTATGCAATATATTCTTTCTTTAGAGTAGAAACTCACTGATTATATTACATCATTATTTTGATCCTGAGGAAATAAGCCAGTCACCTTGATTAGAGGAAACACACTATCTCCTAATAAAACACACACACACACACACACACACACACACACACAATCACATTTTCCAGTAAAGTCAATGATGACAACCTTCTGTGCATGGTTAATTTTATTCATTGTATGTTTTACTCTTGTCTCTAAGGGAATAATCGTATATCCCAGTTCCTGAGGCACTTCTGAACTCCGTATCCACCTCAGGAACTTTAACAGAGAATACATAGATCCTAGAAAATTAAGACTTTCAGGATATATCCCAGTATGGTTTTCTTAAATATAGTAATAAAGTTAGACTTACAAATTATCAGTTTGATTTTAAAAATAGAGTTCAAATGTTCAAAACATTGCCATGTAAAACAAAAATAAAATAAAATCACAAAAATCTGAACTCTATGCCCAAATTCCTTTCTAATTTTTCTCCATCTATCTCACAGTCACCTCTCAGCATATAAGTGCTTAAACATAAAATTTGTTCATATATGTATACACACACACACACACACACACATATATAAGGCCTCATCATGTTCTTTTTAAAATTTTTATTGTCTTTTAAAAAATCATTTAATTATTTTCAAGATAACCATTCTCTGCCTTTTTTTTTTTTTTTTTTTTGTATTTCTTCATGAGAAAGACATGTCTTTTTTTTCTCTCTCTTTTTTCTCTGAGTTGCTTCTTCTCTGGAGCTGTTTCCATCTAGAAGAATGTCTTCATTTGCTTTCAAAACACTCTTTTCTTGTTGCCCTTTTCTTTAGCATATGCCCATCTTCTTACTTTGCCTACTTTACTTATTTCCAATTACCTGCCCACCAGCTATCTTTACAAGCCAAAATCAACAGTTATGTCATTTGAAGGGTCTAAACTATCTTGCCACCAAGCTAAAATAGCATAAAAGAGGTAGATAGTTTAATAAGGTAAGTCTTTGTTAAATATAAAGAGATTTTTTTCATAATTTCAAATGCTATGAACTTCTAGAAAAAGATTTGAGATAATCTACTTGGATGAATTCTAAATAAGGAAGTACTTCAAATGAACTTAGCCATAAAGTATAAAAGTGGAACAAAATTACTGAGCTACAGAATAAAACTAGAGTTAAAAGCAAAAATATTAATGAATATATTTAAGCTTGCTTCAGACGTATATTCTCCCACCCTCTTCAATAATAATCAAATATAAATTGTCAAAATATTTCCCAAATTAACATGAACTAATCCAATAATTTACCTGGTTGGCTCCTAGGAACAGTAACAATAGATTTACAAATAGATATACAACTTAAATTTCTTAAGTAGTTTATTTTTGAAACAAGTCCTAGAGTGTGAAGTTTTTGTTTCCGAAATAATGATAATGAGAATTATCTATTAAATAGGATACACAGTTGGCTTCATCCACCTCATAAACTTACACTCACTAATCAGGACTTGTTTGATCCTACGTGCATGATATACATACACAGTTGCACCTATTTTGTAATGTATTTCCATTTAGAATATCAAGTGGGATTCATTCCTGGGATGCAGGGCTGGTTCAACATTCACAAATCAATCAACGTGATGCATCACATTAATAAAAGAAAAGATAAGAACCATATGATCCTGTTAATTGAGGCAGAAAAAGCATTTGACAAAATTCAGCAACCTTTCTTACTAAAAACTCTCGAGAAAGTCGGCATAGAAGGAACATACTTAAAGATAATAAAAGCCATTTATGAAAAGCCCACAGCTAACATCATCTTCAAAGGGGAAAAACTCAGAGCTTGTTCCTGAGATCAGGAACATGACAGGGATATCCAGTCTCACCACTGTTGTTTAACATAGTGTTGGAAGTTCTAGCATCAGCAATCAGACAACAAAAAGAAATCAAAGGCACCAAAATTGGCAAAGATGAAGTCAAGCTTTCACTTTTTGCAGATGACATGATACTATACATGGAAAATCCGATAGACTCCACCAGAAGTCTGCTAGAACTGATACATAAATTCAGCAAAGTAGCAGGATACAAAATCAATGTACAGAAATCAGTTGCATTCTTATACACTAACAATGAAGCAACAGAAAGACAAATAAAGAAGCTGATCCCATTCACAATTGCACCAAGAAGCATAAAATACCTAGGAATAAATCTAACCAAAGATGTACGAGATCTGTATGCTGAAGACTATAGAAAGCTTATGAAGGAAATTGAAGAAGATATAAAGAAATGGAAAAACATTCTGTGCTCATGGATTGGAAAAATAAATATTGTTAAAATGTCAATACTTCTGAAAGCTATCTATACATTCCATGCAATCCCAATCAAAACTGCACCAGCATTCTTCTTGAAGCTAGAAGAAACAATCGTAAAATTCATATGGAACCACCAAAGGCCCCGAATAGCCAAAGTAATTTTGAAGAAGACCAAAGTAGGAGGCATCACAATCCCAGACTTTAGCCTCTACTACAAAGCTGTCATCATCAAGACAGCATGGTATTGGCACAAAAACAGATACATAGACCAATGGAATAGAATAGAAACCCCAGAACTAGACCCACAAACGTATGGCCAACTAATCTTTGACAAAGCAGGAAAGAACATCCACTGGAAAAAAGACAATCTCTTTAACAAATGGTGCTGGGAGAACTGGACAGCAACATGCAGAAGGTTGAATCTAGATCACTTTCTCACACCATTCACAAAAATAAACTCAACATGGCTAAAGGACCTGAATGTGAGACAGGAATCCATCAAAACCCTGGAGGAGAAAGCAGGGAAAAACCTCTTTGACCTCAGCCGTAGCAATTTCTTACTTGAAACATCCCCAAAGGCAAGGGAATTAAAAGCAAAAGTGAATTACTGGGACCTTATGAAGATAAAAAGCTTCTGCACAGCAAAGGAAACAACCAACAAAACTAAAAGGCAACCAACGGATTGGGAAAAGATATTTGCAAATGACATATAGGACAAAGGGCTAGTATCCAGAATCTATAAAGAGCTCACCAAACTCCACACCCGAAAAACAAATAACCCAGTGAAGAACTGGGGAGAAAACATGAATAGACACTTCTCTAAAGAAGACATCCGGATGGCCAACAGGCACATGAAAAGATGTTCAGCGTCGCTCCTTATCAGGGAAATACAAATCAAAACCACACTCAGGTATCACCTCACGCCAGTCAGAGTGGTCAAAATGAACAAATCAGGAGACTATAGATGCTGGAGAGGATGTGGAGAAACGGGAACCCTCTTGCACTGTTGGTGGGAATGCAAACTGCTGCAGCCGCTCTGAAAAATAGTGTGGAGGTTCCTCAAAAATTTAAACATAGACCTACCCTATGACCCAGCAGTAGCACTGCTAGGAATTTACCCAAGGGATATAGGAGTACTGATGCATAGGGGCACTTGTACCCCAATGTTTAGAGCAGCACTCTCAACAGTAGCCAAATTATCATCTCTCAACTGATGAATGGATAAAGAAATTGTGGTTTATATATACAATGGAGTACTACATGGCAATGAGAAAGAATGAAATAATAGCCCTTTGTAGTAAGGTGGATGGAACTGGAGAGTGTTATGCTAAGTGAAATAAGCCATACAGAGAAATTCAGATACCATATGTTTTCACTCTTATGTGGATCCTGAGAAACTTAACAGAAACCCATGGGGGAGGGGAAGGAAAAAAAAAAAGAGGTTAGAGTGGGAGAGAGCCAAAGCTTAAGAGACTCTCAAAAACTGAGAACAAACTGAGGGTTGATGGGGGGTGGGAGGGAGGGGAGGGTGGGTGATGGGTATTGAAGAGGGCATTTTTTGGGATGAGCACCAGTGTTGTATGGAAACCAATTTGACAATACATTTCACAAAAAAAATACAGTATCTTTGCTTTTTTGTTCAATTATCTTTAGCTTTTAACTTTCTAAAACTGTATTCTTCCCAATTTCATTTGCTGGTCCTGAATTGTTGATTTGTGAGAAAAGAATAAACAAGAAAATAGTTTTAGAAGACAGTTTTCATAAAATGCCCAACTAAATAGCACTTTTAAAATTCAAGTTTTCTAAATTGTAGACATTTTAATTGTCTGTTAATATTCATTAAGTATAAATTAGATAACATTAATTAATCAATTCAAATGCAAGAAAATTCCGTCTTCTCACATTCTTTTTTTAAATGTTTTTATTTATTTTTAAGAGACAGAGAGACAGAGCACAAGTGGGGGAAGTCCAGAGAGAGGGAGACACAGAATCAGAAGCAGGCTCCAGGCTCTGAGCTGTCAGCACAGAGCCCAGCAGGGCTCAAACTTGTGAAGTGAGAGATCATGGCCCGAGCCAAAGTTGGACACTTAACAGATTGAGCGATTCAGGTGCCCCTGTCTTCTCACATTCTAATGGATGCAGCCTAATGGCCCTCTAACACCACCAGCTCACATATTATGTCAGGAAAATATCCTAAGTACTCTCAGTCTGAAACAAAAATGTTGTACCGCCTAGCTGTTCATCATGGCCTTTGATTCAACTGGCATGCTTAACCCAAATCTTTAAATCAGAAAAGGGGAAACAAGCAGCACTTTAGGATATATACTTCTGCATTTTTCAACTTCAGAGCATTGTAATTTAGTAAATATGTGGGTAAGAATGAGTTCTAGCTCTGACACTTAAGAACCTAATACTCTGAGCCTCAGTTTCTACATGTGTAAAATAGGAATGATAATAGTACCTGCTTCATAATGTCTTTATAATGATTAAAATAATTAATATATGTAAAAAGCTTATAGGAACACCTATCATGTAGTATGAGTTCAAGAAATAGTATTAAGCAACATATACTTTTCATGTTCCTTTTCACAAACTCCTAAATACCGGACTTGGAGCTAAAACTTGAGGTAAAACTTTTTCACAGTGCTTGGGATCACATAGGTACATATCATTCTACCTCTTAAAAATTTCATGGTAAAACAGAAGGTCTCTGGGGCCCATGAAGTTCTCATTTCAAAGCTAAAACACGATCTCATAAGTGTGTTTCTTGTACAAACTGCAATGCACTCATATAAAGAGAATATTCTTCACTTGGAAGATTACAGAAGAGTAGAATGACCATATGCTTGCCTCATCCAATGAACAAAACTATATAACAATCAAATCGTCCTAAATACTCCAGAAATAGAACTGAGTAATGACAAAACAAACTCCACAAGGGAAGAAGCCATAAAGTAAGAAGCCATGGTTGTGTAGAAAGGCAATAGAGAGAGGAGTACACAGGGGAACATACCAGAACACTTCCCTAAATCCATTGGCTTGGAAAATGAGAGGGCCTTAATTTCTTGAGTCTTTGCAACCAGTGGGGCTTAAAGCCTAGAGTTTCAAAAGTCATCAGGTTGGTTGGTACAGAGCCTCAAGGGCACTAGCTGCTCCTAGAAAAAAGGCAGGTAAACCACCCAAAGACAGACAGTGAGGAAACAGCAATATGACGAGCAGGTAAACCTGCTAGGGCACACAGTGGGGAGATGATATCCTCTTCTCAGAGAACATCCCTGGGAGGCAGCATTCTAAGAGATACCTCTCCAGGAACAGAGGAGCTGACTGGCACCATTTCCATCCCCACCTGTCAGCATGAGCACAGAGACACCTAGAGGAAGCAGTAATGTAGCAACAGTGGCTGCCTAACTTACATACACCAAGCTTTACCTCCATGTGCTATGGTTGGACTTACCTTCTCACCTTCTCAATTATGATTGCCTCAGTCCAAGCATGAAGGGCCCGGTCCCCAGAAGACCAGCACAAATCCATGCTCTCACCACATCACCTAACCAGAGAGATCCGTAAGGACTCAATTCTGGTGGAGGTGGTGTCAGGTCTCATTTCCCAAGCAGACCAGAGCACATCTCATTAAAACTCTCCAATTTCAGGCCAGGGACCAAACACTGTCCACAGCAAGCAAGGAGAGCCTCTGCATACAAGCCTGAAGAATATAGCAGCCAGAACACAACATCAGAGCATACACAGCACACACGTGAGAATCTCACGGAAGCCCCAGGCCCTGGGAGTTGCATAACTTCTTCTTAATAAGTCTTTACTTTCAGAAGCAAGATAAATAACTGGGTTTCTAACACAGAGAAAAAGGCATAAATGTAGACAAAATGCATCAGGAATGAATTTATGCAAAATGCAAGAAAAAGATAAGGCTACAGCCAGAGATCTAACCAAAACAAATATAAGTAACATGTCTGATAGAGAATTTAAAGCAACAATCCTTTTTTTTTTTGTAAAAACAGAAAGAGAGAGAGAGACAGATATAGAGACAGAGATTAGAAACAGGCTTGGTGCAATGTATAGCAGGCTGGAAGAAGCAGAGGAATGAATTACTGGCATAGAAGATAAAGTAATGGAAAAAAATGAAGCTGAACAAAACCGAGAATTATGCAACATGAGAATAGACACAGGGAACTCAGTGACTCCATCAAATGGAATAACATTTGTACTATGAGTAGCAGAAAAAGAGATAGCAGAAAAAGAGATAGAAAAAGAGATAGAAAAGGGGGCAGAAAATTTATTTGTGGAAATAATATTTGAAAACGTATCTAAACTGAGGAAGGAAATAGACATCCAGGTCCAGGAGACACAGAGAACTCCCATCAAAATCAACAAAAGGAGGTCAATACCAATGTATATTGCAATTAAATTTCCACAATGTAATGATAAAAAAAACTTAAAAGCAGAAAGACAAAAGAAGTCCTTAATGAAAAAAGGAAAATAAATAAGGATACATGGAAATTTCCCCACACAAAGTTGGCAAGCCAGAAGGGAATGGCATGTTATATTCAAAGTGCTGAATGTGAAAAATCTTCAGTCTACAATACTGTATTCAGCAAAGCTGGCGTTCAGAATAGATGGAGTGATAAAGAGTTTCCCAGACAAATGAAAACTAAAGGAGTTTGTGACCACTAAACCAGCCTTGCAAGAAACATTAAAGGAGACTTTTTGCATTCATAGAAGAGGACAATAGTGACAAGGACAAGAAAGAATGAGAGAAAATCTCTAAGAACAATAACAAAACAAGTGACAAAAAAGCACAAATACATACTATCAATAATTACCGTGAATGTAAATGGACTAAATGCCTTAATCAATAGACATTGGGAATCAGAATGGATAAAAAAAAAATACAAGACCTATCTATATGCTTCCTACAGAAGACTCATTTTAGACCTAAAGACACGTGAAAATTGAAAGTGAGGAGACAGAGTAATATATATCAGGTAAATGGATGTCAAAAGAAAGCCAGAGCAGCAATACTTATATTGGGCAAACTGCACTTTAAAACAAGCACTATAGCAAGAGATGAAGAAGGGCACTATATAAAAAGAAAATGAATAATACAATCAGAAGGTTAAAAAAAACTGTAAATATTTCTGCACCCAACATAGGACAAGAAATATACATACATAAAAGTCTTAACAAATATAAATGAACTCAACAATAATAATAAAATAATAGTAAGGGAATTTAACACCACATTTACATCAATGGACAGATCATCTAAACAGAAAATCAACAAGGAAAAAAGGCTCTGAAAGACACACTAGATCAGATAGACTTAACAGATCTATTTAGAACATTCCATCCTAAAACAACAGAATACTCAATCTTTTAAATCCTCATGGGATATTATCAAGAATAGATCAAACATTAGGTCACAAATCATGCTTCAACAAATGCAAGATGATAGAGATTATAGCATCCATGTTTTCTAAACACAGAAATATGAAACTTGAAGTGTACCACAAGAAAAAATATGGAAATATCTCAAACATAGGGAAGTTAAAGAACATCCTACTGAAGAATGAAGGGATAAACCAACAAATTAAAGAGAGGATTTAAAAAATATGTAAACAAACAAAAATGAAAACATAATGGTCCAAAACCTTTAGGATGCAGCAAAAGTGGTCATAAGGGGGAAGTATATAAAATACAGGCCAACCTCAAGAATCAAGAAAAATCTCCAATATGCAACCCAAAATTATACCTGAGGAGCTAGAAAAAAAACAACAAAAAGACTCTAAAGCCTGCATAAGGGAAATAATAAAAATTAGAGTAGAAATTAATGATATAGAAACAGAAAAAAAAAAAAAAAAAAAAAAAAAAAACAACAGAACAGATCAATGAAACCAGGATCTGATTCTTTGAAAAAAATAATAAACTTCATGAACACCAAGCCAGACATATCAAAAAGAAATGAAAAAAGACTCAAATAAGTATAATTATGAATAAGAGAGGAGAGGTCACAACCAACACCATAGAAATATAAACAATTATAAGATAATATTATGAAAAATTATATGCTAACAAATTGTCCAATATGGAAGAAATGGATAAATTTCTAGAACAATAAACTACCAAAACTGAAACAGGACGAAAAAGAAAAATTAAACAGATCAATATCCAGCAAAGAAATTGAATCAGTAATAAAAAATTTCCCAAAACACAAAAGTATAGGGCAAGAATTCCCAGGGGAATTGTACCCAGTACTTAAAGAAGAGTAATATCTATACTTCTCAAATTGTTACAAAAAATAGAAATGGAAGAAAAGGTTCAATACTAATGGTATTACACCAGCATTATATATATTTTTTGACAAAAGAATAGGTGTTTATTATTTTATTTTATTTTATTTTATTTTATTTTTTTATTGTTTTTTTTAAATATGAAATTTATTTTCAAATTGGTTTCCATACAACACCCAGTGCTCATCCCAACAGGTGCCCTCCTCAATGCCCATCACCCACTTTCTCCTTCCTCCCACCCCCCATCAACCCTCAGTTTATTCTCAGTTTTTAAGAGTCTCTTATGGTTTGGTTCCCTCCCTCTCTAACCTTTTTTTTTTCCTTTCCCCTCCCCCATGGGTTTCTGTTAAGTTTCTCAGGATCCACATAACAGTGAAAACATATGGTATCTGTCTTTCTCTGTATGACTTATTTCACTTAGCATAACACTCTCCAGCTCCATTCCATTGTGTATATGAACCACGATTTTTTTTTATCCATTCATCAGTTGATGGACATTTAGGCTCTTTCTATAGTTTGGCTATTGTTTAAAGTGCTGCTATACACATTGGGGTACAAGTGCCCCTATGCATCAGCACTCCTGTATCCCTTGGGTAAATTCCTAGCAGTACTATTGCTGGGTCATAGGGTAGCTCTATTTTTATTTTTTTTAGGAACTTCCACACTGTTTTCCAGAGCAGCTTCACCAATTTGCATTCCCACCAACAGTACAAGAAGGTTCCTGTTTCTCAATATCCTCACCAGCATCTATTGTCTCCTGATTTGTTCATTTTAGCCACTCTGACCAGCGTGTGTTATGCTAAGCGAAATAAGTCAGTTAGAGAAAGACAGATACCATATATGTTCACTCATATGTGGACCTTGAGAAACTTAACAGAAGACAATGGGGGAGGGGAAGGGAGAAAAAAGTTACACAGAGAGGGAGAGAGGCAAATCATAAGAGACCCTTAAATACAGCGAACAAACTAAGCATTTACGGGGGGGGGAGGGTTGGAGAGGGGAAAGTGGGTGATGGGCATTGAGGAGGGCACTTGCTGGGATGAGCACAGGATATTGTATGGAAACCAATTTGACAATAAATTATATATAAAAAAGGCATCCAAACTGGTAAACAAGAAGTCAAATATTCACTATTTGCAGATGGCATGGCACTCTACATAATAAACCCAAAAGACATCATGAAAAATTACTAGAACTGATACACGAATTCAGTAAAGTTGCAGGATACACAATCAATGTACAGAAATTGGTTGTATTTCTATACAGCAGTAAAGAAGCAGCATAAAGAGAAATCAAGGAATCAATCTCTTGTACAATTTCACCAAAAACCATTAAAAACCTAAGAATAAACCTAACCAAACAGGTAAAAGGTCTGCCTTTGAAAAGTATAAGACACTTAGGAATGAAATTGATGATGACACAAAAAATGGAAAAACATTGCATGCTTCTGAATTGGAAAAAAATATTGTTAAAATGCCTATACTACAAAAATTAATCTACACATTTAATGCAATTCCTATCAAAATACCACCAACATTTTTCATGGAGCAAGAACAAGATCCTAAAATTTGTATGGAACTACAAGAGACCTCGAATAGTGAAAGAATATTGTAAAAGAAAAGCAAATTTGGAGGCATGCCTTTACCAGACTTCCAGTTATATTACAAAGCTACCATGACCAAGACAATATGGTACTGGCACAAAAACAGACACACAGATAAATAGAACAGAATAGAAAATCCAGAAAGGAACCCACAACTGTGTGACCAGCTAATCTTCAGCAAAGCAGTAAAGAATATCCCAAAGGGAAAAAAGTGTTTTCAACAAATGGTGTTTGGAAAACTGGGCAGCAACTTGCAAAAGAAAAAAATCTGGACTACTCTATTATACCATTCACAAAGACAAATTCAAAATAAATGAATGACCTAAATATGAAACAGAAAACCATCAAAATCCTAGAGGAGAACACAGTCAATAACCACTTTGACATCGGCCCTAGCAACTTCTCTTTAATTATGTCTCCTGAGACAAGGGAAACAAAAATAAAAAATGAACTATTGGGACTAAATCAAGATTAAAAGCTTCTGCATAGTGGAGGAAACAACCAACAAAACTAAAATGCAATCTCCCAAATGGGAGAAGATATTTGCAAATAGCATATCTGATAAAAGGTTTGCATCCAAATCTATAAAGAACTTATAAATCTCAACACCCCAAATCAAATAACCCTGTTAAAAAAGGGGGAAGAAGACATGAATAAACATTTTTCCAAAGAAGACATATGGATGGCTAACAAGCACATGAAAAGATGCTCAACATCACTCATCACCAGGGAAATACAAAACAAAACTACAATGATATATCACCTCATACTTGTCAGAATTGCTAAAAGGAACAACACAGGAACAAAAAGGATATGGAGAAAGGGGACCCTCTTGCCCTGTTGGTGGTAATGCATACTGGTGCAGCCACTCTGGAAAGCTGAGTGTGGAGGTTTCTCAAAAAGTTAAAAATAGAACTACACTATGATCCAGCATTTTCACTAATAGATTTTTACCTAAGGGTTACAATTTTTTTTTATTCAAAGGGATGCATACACCCTGATGTTTATAGTAGCATTATGTATAATAGCCAAATTATGGAAACAGCCTATTTTTCCATCTAATGATGAATAGATAAGGAAGATGTTGTATATAACTATACAATGAAGTATTACTCAGCCATTAAAAATGAGTGAAATTTTGTCATTTGCAGTGCCATGAATGGAACTAGGGGGTATTATGCTGAGTAAAATAAGTCATTCAAAGAAAGAGAAATACCATATGATTTCACAGATATGTGAAATATAAGAAACAAAGCAAACAAACATAGTGATAAAAAAGAGAGAGGCAAACAAAGAGATTCTTAACTATAGAGAGAAAGTGATGTGTACCATGGGGGAAGGTGGGTGGGCAATGTGTTAAGTAGGTGATGGGGTTTAAAGTACACTTGTCATGAGCACTGAGTGTTGTATGTAAGTGTTGAATCACTAAATGTATACCAGAATCTAATATTACACTGTATGTATGTTAGCTAACAGGAATTTAAATAAAAACTTTTAAAAATGACTCTTCACCTGGTAATGATGAATACAAAACAAATCAGAATTTTAACACAAAATACGTAAAGTACGAATTGTAGATTCTGGTAAATCATTTTCTTTTATTTTTTAATAAATAATTTTCATACAGAAGTAATGACTTCTTTATGGAAAATGGGTTGCTAATTTTCAACTACTGATTTTTAAATACATATGTATATAGATACATATATATGCATATGTATGTATATATGTATATTTTATATTTATACACATATATAGGTAATATCTATGTATATATACACATAGATATGGATGTATGTGTGTCTATGTATGTATGTATATGTGCATATGTATATATATGTATATGTGTATGTATATATATATATATATATATATATATATATATATACATACACATACATATAGGCAGTTTCCATAATTGGGCTACTGTTGAAAATGCTGCTATAAAGATTAACGTGGATGTGTACCATAGAATTAGTGGTCTTGTATTCTTTGGGTTAATACCTAGTAATGCAATTTTTGGATCATAGGGCAATTTTATTTTTCACTTTTGAGAAACCTCCATACTGTTTTCCAGAGTGGGTACAACAGTTTGAATTCCCACCAACATTGCAAAAGTGTTCATGTTTCTCCACATTCTTGCTAACACCTGTTGTTTCTTGTGTTGTTGATTTCAGCCATTCAGAGAGCTTTGAGGTCATACCTCATTGCAGTTTTGTTTTGGATTTCCCTGATAATCAGTGATGTTGAACATTTTTTCATGTGTCTGTTGGCCATCTGTATGTATTCCTTGGAAATATATCAATTCATACTTTTTACCCATTTTTAACTGGATTATGATTTTAAAATATTTAAAATTTTTAAATTCCTTATATATTTTAGATACTAACCCTTTATCAGATATGTCATTTGCAAATATCTTCTTCCATTACATAGGTTGCCTTTTAGTGTTGTTGATTGGTTACTTCACTGTGCACAAGCTTTTAATTTTGATAAAGTTCCAATAGCTTATTTTTGCTTTTGTTTCCCTTGCCTTAGAAGACATATTTAGAAATAGGGTCAAGGAGGTTACTGCCTGTGTTCTTCTCTAGTATTTTAATGATTTCCTGTCTCACTTTTAGGTCTTTAATTCATATTCATATCATATTCATATCATTTCATTCATATATTCATACACAAACAAGTTTGTGTAAGGTGTAAGAAAGTGGTCCAGATTCATTCTTTTGCACGTGGCTGTTCAGTTTTCCCAATACCATTCGTTGAAGTCTTTTTCCCATTGGATATTTTTCCTGTTTTGTCAAAGGTTAAGTGATCATGTAGTTGTGAGTTCATTTCTGGGTGGTTCTAGTCTGCTTTTTTGATCTGTATAGCTATATTCTTGCCAGTACCCTATTGTCTTGATCACTCCAGCTTTGTAATATAGCTTGAAGTTGAGAATTGTGATGCCTCTAGCTTTACTTTGTTATTTCCAAGTTTCTTTAGCTATCTGGGATCTACTGTGATCCCATACAAGTTTTAAGATTGTTGTAGCTCTGTGAAAAATGATAGTAGCATTTCGATAGGGATTGTATTGATAGTGTGGATTGCTTTGGGTAATATAGACATTTTAACAATATGTCTATATTTCCCATTCATGAGCACAGAATATCTTTCCATTACTTAGTGTCACCTTCAATTTATTTAATCAGTGGTTTATAGTTTTCAGATCACAGGTCTTTCACCTATTTGGTTAGGTTTATTCCTAGGTATCTTATGGTTTTTGATGAAATTGTAAATAGGGTTGATTCCTTAATTTCTCATTCTGCTGCTTCATTATTGGTGTAGAGAAATGCAATAGATTTCTCTATGTTGATTTTGTATCTTGCAACTTTAATGAATTTTGTGTCAGTTCTAGCAATTTTTGGTAGAGTCTTTCAGGTTTTCTATATAGAGTATCATATCATGTGCAAATAAAGAAGTCTGACTTCCTCTGGCCAATTGGAATTCCTTTTATTTATTATCACTTTGCTGTTGTTGTCTGATTGCTGTGCCTAGGATATCTAGTACTAGGTTAAACAACAGTGAGGAGAGTGGACATCCTTGCCTTGTTTCTGACCATAAATGAAAAGCTCTCAGTTTTTTCACCATTGAGGATGAAATTATCTGTGGGTTTTCCAGATGGCCTTTATTATATAGAGGTATGTTCCCACTAACACTATTTTGTTGAGTGTTTTAATTTTTTTTAACGTTTATTTATTTTTGAGACAGAGAGACACAGAGCATGAATGGGGGAGGGTCAGAGAGAGAGACACACAGAATCTGAAACAGGCTCCAGGCTCTGAGCTGTCAGCACAGAGCCTGACGTGGGGCTCGAACTCACGGACCACGAGATCATGACCTGAGCCAAAGTTGGGCGCTTAACCGACCGAGCCACCCAGGCGCCCCTTGAGTGTTCTTATCATGAATGGAGTTTGTCCTTTGTTAAATGCAGTTTTGCATCTATTGAAATGACCATTTGGTTCTTGTCTTTTCTTTTGTTAATGCGGTGTGTCATAATGATTCATTTGTGAATATTGAACCACGCTTGCAGTGCAGAAGTAAATGTCACTTAATCATGGTGATTGGTCTTTTAATATACTGTTGGATTCAGTTTGTTAGAATTTATTTTGAAAATTTTACATCCATATCCATCAGGGATATTGGACTGTAGTTCTCTTCTTTTAAAGGAGTCTTTGCCTGGTTCGGTATCAGGGTAAATCTGGCCTAAGAGAATGAATTTGGAAGTTTTCCTTCCACTTCTATTTTTTGGAATAGTTTGAGAAAAAACGTATTAACTCAACAGTTTGTTAGCTGTCACCTTTGAAGCCATTTGCCCATAGACTTTTGTTTATTGGAAGAGTTTTTATTACCAATTCCCTTGCTTGTTATTGGCCTGTTTACATTCTCTATCTGTTCCCCTTTTTAAGGGTATTTTAAGTTTTTAGGTGTTTATACATTTCTTCCAGGTTGTCCAATTTTTGGCATATACTTTTTCATAATATTATCATATATTGCTTGAATTTCTGTGGTGTTGGTTGTGATATGTCCACTCTCATTTGTGATTTTATTTATTTGAGTCAATTCTATTTTGTTTTTGATAGGTTTGTCTAAGGGTTTATCAATTCTATTAATGATTTCAATGAACCATCTCCTCGGTTCATTGATCTGTTTTATTGTGGATTTGTTATTGTTGTTGTTTTTAGTTTCTATATCATTTCTTTCTGCTCTAATCTTTATTATTTCCCTTCTTCTTCTGGCTTTAAGCTTCATTTGTTGCTCTTTTCTAGCTCCTTTATGTGTAAGTTTACATTGTTTATTTGATATTTTTCTTCCTTCTTATGGTAGGTCTGTATTGGTATATACTTCTCACTTAGGACTGATTTTGCTGCATCCTAAAGGTTCTGTACCATCATGTTTCTATTTTCATTTTTCCATATATTTTTTTTAATTTTTTTCTTTGATTTCCTTGTTGACCCATTCATTCTTTAGTAGCATGTTATTTAACCTCCACATATTTGTGGTCTTTCCAAATGTTTTCTTGTCACTGACTTCAATATTCTTATTGTTGTGGTCAAAAATATGCATGCTATTATCTCAATTATTTTGTATTTTTTGAGGCGTGATTTGTGACCCACTACGTGATCTATTCTGGAGAATATTCCATGTGTACTCAAAAGGAATGTGTATTCTTCTGCTTTGGTATGGAGTGTTCTTTATATACCTATTAAGTCCATCTGGTCCAGTGTGTCATTCAAAGCTATTATTTCCTTGTTGATTTTCTGCTTAATTTGTTCATTGCTGTGAGTGGGGTGTTAAATTCCTTTATCATTGTATTATTATCATCACTGAATTTCTTTATGTTATGAAATGTTTTACATATTTGGGTGCTTCAAGTAGAGGACATAAATGTTTACAACAAATATCACTTCTTGTTGGAAGGTCCCCTTTATTATGACATAGTGCACTTCTTCAACTGTTGTTACTTTTTGGTTTAAAATTTAACTTCTGATATATGTATTGTTACTCCAACTTTTTTAAGTGTCATTTGCATGACACATGTTTCTCCATCCCCTTAATTTCAATCTATAGGTGTCATTAGGTCTAAAATGAGTCTCTTGTAGGCAGCATACAGATGAGTTTTGTTTTTATCCCCCTTCTGAGACCCTATCTCTTTTGATTGGAGTGTTTAATCCACTTACATTCAGAGTAATTATTGATAGATATGTATTTAGTGTAATATCATTCCTTGTTATTTGTTTCTGAATATGTTCTCTGTTTCTTTCTTGTCTTTGTCACTTTTAGTAGTTCCTCTCCACTCAAAGAGTTCCCTTTAATATTTCTTGCAGAACTCCTTTAGTGGTCACACTTTAGTTTTAGTTTTTGTTTTTATTTTTGTTTTTTGTTTTGTCTGGGAAACTTTTTTTTTAGTTTATTTATTTATTTTGAAAGAGAGAGAGAGAACTAGCAGAGGAGGAGTATAGAGAGAGAGGGAGAAAATCTGAAGCAAGCTTTAAACCAACAGCAGAGAGTCTGATGCAGGGCTCAAACTCATGAACCATGAGACCATAACCTGAGCCAGAGTTGGACATTTAACCAACAGCCACCAGTCTCCCCTGTCTGGGAAACTATTTATTTTTCCTCTTCTGAATGATAGCATTGCTGGATAGAGTGTTCTTGACTGCAGATTTTTCCCATCAGCATGTTGAATATATCATGCCACTCCCTTCTGGCTTGCCAAGTTTCTGTTAAGAGATATGCTGCTAACCTTATTGGTCTTCTATTGTAAGTTAAGAACTTCTTATGTTTTGCTGATTTTAATATATTTTTTTCCTTATCACTATACTTCGCAATTTAATTACAATATGTCTTGTTGGCCTGCTTTCTGATTTTGTTGATATGCCTTGTGGATATGGATATCTGTTTCCTTCCCCAGATTAGGAATGTTTTCAGCTATTATTTCCTTGAATAAATTTTCTGTCTCCTTTTCTCTCTTTATTTCTTCTAGAACTCCTATAATACAAATGCTATTATATTTGTTGATGGAGTCACTGAGTTCCCAAGACTATTCTCGTGTTCCATATTTTTATTTCTTGTATTCAACTTCATTATTTTTCAATATTTTATCTTCTATACCACTGGTTCTTCCCTCTGTTTCTTCCATACTTGTTTTCAATAAATCAATTCTGGTTGGAATATCAGTGATTGCATTTTTCTTTTATGATTTTTTTAAATTTTTTTTTATCTCTGCTGTGTGTGCATCCCTAAAGTCTTCCATTCCTATCTCAAGTCCAGTGAGTATCCTTATGATTGTTGCTTTATATTTTCTATCAGGCATATTATATATGTTTCACTTAGATCTTTATCTATGACCTTACCTTGTTCCATTTGGGATTAATTCTTCTGTCTTGGCATTTTGTCTCTGTCTTATATATGTTTTAGAAGCCCGTTATGTTTCCTACTCCTGAGAACAATGCTTTTATGAAGAATAGGTCATATAGTGTCCAAGGTCTGGTGCTTCAGGAAGTGACTCTGGTGTGTGTTGTTGTGATTTAGCTACTCCATTCCAGTCATCTACAGAGGCTCTCCTTGCCTACAGTGGGCAATGTGTGGTCCTTGGCCACAATGTACAAGGTTTAACTAGATGTGCTCTGGCCTACTTGTTAAATGACATCTGATACCATTTCCACTAGAACTGAAGCCCTGTTGAACTCTGGTAGTGAGATATGTTGTGGACATGGGTTTCTGCTCATCTTCAGAAGAAGAGTCAAGCCACACTGGGAATGATGCATATTTGACTGAGAAGGGCAGTACCACCAGATCATAGGTGTGTAGAACTTGGTGTAAGCAGGTTAGGCAGCCAGTGCCTGTTCTGTGCTATTTTCCACAAGTAGTTATGTGTTAATCCTGAAGGTCAGTGGAAAGAAATATTGCCAGCTATCTCCTTTGCCCCAGAGAGGAGTCTCCATGCGCATTGCCTCTCAAGAGAGCACTATGCAAGGAACAAACAGTCTTCCCACTGTGTGTCCCAGGAATTTTACAGGTTGATATTTCCCCACTGTGTGCCTCTAGATTATTTCCCTGCCTTCTCTCCAGGAATAGTACAGTGCCCTCTGATCTCTATCTCAGCCTAGACTAGTTACTTTTTAAAACTCTAGGTTTTATGGATTTGGTGTGGGCAGGTACCTGTGTTGCTCTTCTGGGGGAGGGTCTTGTCATGCTGGGATTGAGTCAGACTTGACTGACAAAGGCAATCATGCCAGAGCACAAAAGTGTGGGACTTGGTGTAAGCATTAGTAAGGAATCCAGTGTTGTGGATTAACTACTTTCTACAGGTAGAAATTGATCATGCAATTTCCTTTATGCTGAAGGGTGGGAGAAAGAAATGGTGCCAGCCAATCCCTTTGTCTCCAGAGAGGTGTTTCTATGAATTCTATCTCTTAGGGATGTGTTCTAAGAAGAGCAAATAATCTCACCAATGTATGCCTCAGGAGTTCTTCAGGTTGATGTTTCCAAGCTGTTTTCCTCAGAGTTGTTTGCCTGCCTTCTATCCAGGAGTAGGCCAACACCCTCAGGGCTGCATCTATCCAAACCCAATGACCTTTAAAACTGCAGTCTATAAACCCTACTAATTGCAGGCATTCGGGAAAATCAACCCTTCTTTTCCCATCCAATGGCTTTGGGGAAATGTTCTCCTTGTGCATTGACCTTTGTGCCCTTCTCTCTTTTAGCTTTCTCTGTGACCATGACTCCCTTCCCTCCACAACACTCATGATCTGTTTCTCCCCCAAACAACATCTCTTCACTTTCTACCTTCTTCAATGTGGCTTCTTCTCTCCCATTAGTTGTGGAGTTTGCTCTGTCAGCCTTCAGGTTGATTTCTCATGTATTTAGAATGATTTGTTAATTATCTAGTTGTGTCTGAGGGATCAGAGAAGCATAGGACCTTCCTACTTCACTGTCATTTTAGATCTTCTTCCCAACTACTGATTTTTATATCGGGTTTTAAATAATTAACACCAAGAAATAAGTGTTTGGAAGTAATATATATATATATATATATATATATATATATATATTTATTTCTATTCTCAGAAAATGTCATGATACAATCCCATCTCATTATTACCTCCTCATTTCTTCCCTCACCAACACGATCTGTACCATATTTAGGGAGACACTAAACCTTGGTGATTAAGAGCCCATGCTATGTAGCCTGACTGCCAGAATTCACATTCTTATTCTGCCATTTAAAAGATGTTTGACTTTCAGTAAATTAATTAGGTTCTTTCAAACATAATTACCTCATTTATTAAAATAAATGACACTAGTAGTGTCTACATTAAATTATAATGGGGTTGTTGCAAGGGTTCAGAAATGCATCCAAAGAAGATAGAACAGACCTCAGAACAGAGTAAAAACCCAATAACAGGTATCTATATTAATATTTCTTCAGAACCATTCACTATAATATCAGAAACCACAGACAATTTATTTTCTGATTTTGCCTCAGTCTCAATCAACTCTGAAAGAATAGTCATATTACTACTATTTTAGCACTTAGTCACATAGTATATATTCTAATATCAGTCAGTACTGGCATAGTAAAGATTAAATGACATTACTTTTTACTTGTGTCTCTGGTGTAATATTATACACCAGTATCCAATCAAAGCCATATCAGTGTTATGCCCAGAATTCACGATCCCCAAAGACCACCAGGGAGCCGAGTCCGATGAAAAAGCAAAGAGCCTTTATTCGAGCTAGCTCGAGCTCAATCCCCTACCTGCACCGATGCAGTGGTAAGATGCCAGTGAGAGCCAGCAAGTTTTAAAAGCACAAAGGTTTTATAGGCGTCTAGGGGCAGTTGGTGAGGTAATGGCTGTGGCCTTAGCCAATTGGCTGGGGAAGAGTCGTGGCCTCAGCCGATTGGCTGGGGAAGGGTTGGAGACCTGTTACGCAGGTCGCTGGGCGTGTTTTGATCCGGAAGTTTGAACAGGTGAGCGGGAGATTACTCAAGGGGCGGAGGCGTGGTCTGAGGTTTCTGCGATTTTCCCGGAAAGGGGCCATGTTGGGGACATAGTCACTCAAGGTGGAGGACACAGAACAAGATGGAGTTGGCCAACGTAGGTCCGCTCTTTCATTCAGTAGTTTCAACTTTAAGGTTTTCCCCAAAATTTATTAAAGCTAAGATGTAAAATATATCTTACAATCTAAAAAATAATTATTCTTTGGCCACTCTCTCATAAGCCAAAATAAAATAATCACCTTCAAATTTTAAATGAACACTGAGGAATTATCAATGTCTTCATGCCAGAGATTTTGGCAAACAGCAGTGTAAAATATATTTACAAGTATATTGTGGTTGGGGAAAAGGTTTATTTGAGGAAAAGATAGCTGAAAACTTCCTTGATCTGAAGAAGAAACAGACATCCAGGCCCAAAAGACAAAGAGAACTGCCATCAAAATCAACAAAAGCAGGCCAACCAGACATGTAGTTAAATTTACAAAATACAGTGATAGAGAAAAAAATCTGAAAATCAACAAAAGAAAGATGTGCCTAACTCACAAAAGAAGACCCATAAGGCTAGCTGCAGATCTTTCAGCAGAAACATGGCAAGCCAGAAGGTAGTGGCAAGATATATTCAAAGTGCTAGATGGGAACAGTCTGCAACCAAAAACACTCTATCCAGCAAGGTTATCATTCAGAAGAGGAGAGATCAAGATTTTCCCAAACAAAAACTAAAGCAGTTCATGATCACTAAAGGAACCATGCAAGAAATATTAAATGGGACTCTTTTCTTGAAAAGAAAGATGAAAACTGACAAAGATTAGGAAGGAACATAGAAAATCTCCAGAAACAATGAAAACATAAGTAATAAAATGGCAATAAATACATACCTACCAATAAATACTCTGAATGCAAGTGTACTAAATACTCCAAAGAAAGACAAGGAATATCAGAATGGATAGAAACATTAGACCCATTTATATCCTGTCTACAGGAAACTCAATTTAGACCTAAAACTGCAGATTGAAGTAAGGGGATGAAGAACCATATATTATGCAAATTAATGTGAAAAGAAATTAATAATAAATATAAAGAAACTCTTTGATAATAAAGCAATAAAAGTGAGAGACTTTAACACTCCACTTACATCAATGGACAGGTCATTGAAACAGAAAATCAACAGGGAAACAATGGCTTTGAATGACATACTGGGCCAGAGTAGCAATACTTATATCAGACATATTAGATTTTAAACCAAAGAATGTAGCAAGAGATGAAGAAGGCAATATATCATAATAAAGGGGAACTTCCAACAAAAATGAACTAAAAATTGTAAGCATTAATGTCTCCAACTTGGAAGAACCCAAATATATATAAAAAAAATTAATGATAAATATAAAGAAACTCTTTGATAATAAAGCAATAAAAGTGAGAGACTTTAGCACTCCACTTACATCAATGGAAAAATCATGTAAACAGAAAATCAACAAGGAAGCAATGACTTTGAATGGCACACTGGACCAGATGGACTTAATGGACTTAACAGATATATTCAGAACATTCCATCCAAAAGGAGCAGGATACCCATTCAAGTGCACTTGGTACATTCACCAGAATAGATCACATGATAGGTCACAAATCAGGCCCCAAAAAGTACAAAAAGTTTGATGTCACAGCATGCATATTTTCTGAAAACGATGTTATGGAACTTGAAGTCAATGACAAGAAAAAATTTGGAAAGACCATGACTACATGGAGGTAAAAGCAGCCGCTATTAAAGAAAGGATGGGTCAATCAGGAAATCAAAGGTGAAATTAAAAAAAAAAAACAAAAACATGGAGACAAGGGAAAATGAAAACACAATGACCCAAAACTTTTGGGATGCAAGAAAAGCAGTCAGAGGAGTGAAATATATACCAGTATAGGTTTACCTCAAGAAGCAAGAAAAATCTCAGGGTGGCTATGGCGTTCAGTCAGTTAGGTGTCTGACTTAGGCTCAGGTCAACATCTCATGGTTTGTGGGTTCAAGCCCCACATTGGGCTCTGTGCTGACAGCTAAGAGTCTAAAGCCTCCTTTGGATTCTGTGCCTCCCTCTCTCTCTGCCCCTATCCTGCTTATTCTCTCTCTCTCTCTCTCTCTCTCTCTCTCTCTCTCTCAAAAATAAATAAATATTAAAAAAGAATGAAGCAAGAAAAATCTAAAATAAACAACATAAACTTATTCCTAAAGGACTTAGAAAAAGAACAACCAACAAAGCTTACATCCAGCAGAATAAGGTAAATAATAAAGACTAGAGCAAAATTAATGATATAGAAGTTAAAAAAATAGGACATATCAATTAAACCATGATCTGGTTCTTTCACAAAATTAATACAATTGATAAAACCTTAGCCAGACATATCAAAAAGAAAAGAGAAAAGTTCCAACTTAATAAAATCACAAATAAGAGAGGAGAAATAACAACCAACACCACAGGAAATTATATATATATATATATATATATATATATATATATATATATATATTTAATATATATTATACATATAATATATTATATATTATATATATAATGAAATTTTATATGCCAACATATTGGACAACCTGGAAGAAATGGATAAATTCCTACAAGTATATAAAGTACAAAAGCTGAAACAGGAGGACATAGAAAACTTGCATAGACTGATAACCAGCAAATAAATTGAATCAATATACAAAAACCTCCCCACAAGCAAAAGTCCATGATGTGATGGATACACAGTGGAATTATACCAAACATTTAAAGAAGAGTTAATATTTATTTTTTCTGAAACTGTTCCAAAAATTAGAAATGGAAGGAAGACTTCCAAATACATCATATGAGCCCAGCATTGCCCTGATTCCAAAACCAAAGCCTCCACTGAAAAAGAGTACCACATGCCAATATACCTAATAAACATGGAAGCAAAATTCTCAACAATATGCCAGGAAATTGAATCCAACAGGACCTTAAAAGAATCATTCACCATGACCAAGTGGGATTTTTTTCCTGGGCTGCAACAGTGGTTCAGTATTTGCAAATGAATGAGTGTGATACAACACATTAATAAAATAAAGGATAAGAATCATATGATCCTTTCAATAGATGCAGAATAAACATTTGGCAAAGTATAACATCCATTCATGATAAAAATCCTTAACAAAATATGTTTACAGAGAACATACCTCAACATAATAAAGGCATGTTTACAGAGAACATACCTCAACATAATAAAGGCCATGTATGAAAAATCCACAGCTAATATAACTCTCATGGGGGAAACCTGAGAGGTTTTCACCTGTAGAGTCAGGAGCAAGATGGAAATGTCCACTATCCACAGTGGACATAGACTGAAAGTCCTCGCATCAGCAATGAAACAAAATAATTAAAAGCATCTAAATCATCAAGGAAAGTCAAACGTTCACTATTTGCAAATGACATAATATTCTATAGAGAAAACCTGAAAGACTCTGCTAAAAATAATTGCTAGAACTGATACAGGAATTTAGTTAAGTTGCAGGATACAAAATCAACATACAGAAATCCACTGCATTTCTATACATCAATAATGAAGGAACAAAAAGAGAAATCAAGAATCAATCCCATTTACAATTGCACCAAAAGTCATAAGATACCTAGGAATAAACATAATCAATGAGGTGAAAGACCTGTAATCTGAAAACTATAAAACACTGATGAAAGAAATTGAAGGTGACACAAAGAAATAGAAAAACATTCCATGCTCATGATTGGAAGAACAAATGTTAAAATGTCTATATTACCCAAAGCAATCCACACTCAGTGCAATGCCTATAAAAATAACACCAGCATTTTTCACAGAGCTAGAACAAACAATCCTAAAATTTGCATGGAATTACAAAAGACCCCAAATACCAAAAGGAATCTTGAAAAAGAATAGGAAAGCTGGAGGAATCACAATTCTGGACTACAAGTTATATTACAAAGCTGTAGTGACCAAGACAGTATGGTACTAGTACAAAAATAGACACATAGATCAATGAAACAGAATGGAAAATCCAGAAATGAACTCACAAGTATACGACCAATTAATCTTTGACCAAGCGTGAGAAAATATCCAACAGAAAAAATAGTCTCTTCAATAAATGGTATTAGGAACACTGGATAACAGCATACAAAAGAATGAAACTGGACCACTTTCTTACTCTAGACACAAAAACAAATTCAAAATGGATGAAAGACCTAAATGTGAGTCAGGAAACCTTCAAAATCATAGAGAACACAGGCAGTAATCTCTCTGACATCAGCTGTAGCAACTTCTTACTAGATATGTCTACTGAAACAAGAGAAGAAAAACAAAAAGAAACTATTGGGACGTCATCAAAATAAAAACTTTTCCCTAGCGAAGGAAACTATCAACAAATCTAAAAGGAAATTGAAGCAAAAACAGATGCTATTTGCAAATGACGTATCTGATAAATGGTTTGTATCAAAATATATAAAGAATTATAAAATTCAATACATAAAAATAAAATAATCCTGTTAAAAATGGGCAGAAGAGGGGCGCCTGGGTGGCGCAGTCGGTTAAGCGTCCGACTTCAGCCAGGTCACGATCTCGCGGTCCGTGAGTTGGAGCCCCGCGTCAGGCTCTGGGCTGATGGCTCAGAGCCTGGAGCCTGTTTCCGATTCTGTGTCTCCCTCTCTCTCTGCCCCTCCCCTGTTCATGCTCTCTCTCTGTCCCAAAAATAAATAAACGTTGAAAGAAAAAAATGGGCAGAAGACATGAATAGATATTTTTCCAAATACAGACAGATAGGTAATAGACATGTGAAAAAATGCTGAACATCACTCATCATCAAGGAAATATAATTCAAAACTACAATGATATATCATCTCACACCTATCAGAATGACTAAAATTAACAATTTAGAAAACAACAGGTGTTGGTAAGGATGCAGAGAAAGGTTGCAGTCTTGGTGGGAATGCAAACTGGTGCAGCTAGTCTGTAAAATAATATGGAGGTTCCTTTAAATGTTAAAAATAAAATTACCTTATGACCCAGCAACTTCACTGCTAGGTGTTTTCCTGGAAAAGGAGATGTGTGGTGTATATCTGTATATCTATATCTATATCTACCAATATCTATATTGATATTTGCTTATCGTTATGAGACTTGATCTTATATGTACAATATAGATATAATGAAATATTACTCAGCCATCAAAATAATGAAATATTGTCATTTGCAAGGATGCAGATAAAGCTGGAGAGTATTATGGTAAGTGAAATAATTCAGTCAATGAAAGACAAACACCATATGATTTCTCTCCTATGTGGAATTTAAGAAACAAAACAGATTAACATAGCAGAAAAAAAATGTGAAGCAACCCAAGAAATAGACTATTAACTATTGAGAACAAAGTGATGGTTACTGGAGGAGAGATGGGAGGGTGAAGGGTTAAATAAGTAATGGGTTTTAGGAAGAGTACTTGTGATGAGCACTGTTTCTTATATGTAAGTGATGAATCAATGAATTTTAAACATAAAAACAACATTACACTGTACGTTAACTAACTGGAATTTAAATAAAAATTTGGAGAAAAAAAGAAACATATGAGTAGAAGCAAAAAATAAAAATAAAATAAAATTAAATTAAATTAAATTAAATTAAATTAAATTAAAACAAAATAAAACAAAATAATTGATGCTTGGTATACAAAAAAAAATTGAGGTCAAAGTCTACCTCAATTCTATAGAAAAGAAACTTATGTGCAGAAGGACTGTATGACCTGCTTAGTGTCAAACAGCTAAAATCCACTTGACATTTCTTTTTCTAGGAACTCTGAGATAAAGGAGTCAGTTATCATTTTTATGGTATGGTTTTACCATAAGCTCTTTGTAAATTCAAATAAATAAAGTATTCGAGGCTTTCCCATGGGAAATTTTGAAACTCTGGTGGGGAGATGTGGGAAGATATTAATAATAGCTACTCTTATGAATGGACCAGATAAAAAGCAGAGGGTATAAATTGTAGGTATTACATACGATTTCAGAAAGACTGTCCTAAACTCTGCTTTCCAAAATATACCACAAACTTAGTGGGCATAAATATACAAGTTGAATGGCAAAGTTTTCTTCAAATTGTCATAAAATCCACATACCTTAAAATCCACCATTTTAAACTGTATAATTCAGTAGGTTTTAATGTATTCATGTTGTGCGCGCCTGTGTGGTTCAGTCTGTTACACATCTGACTTCAGCTCAGGTCATGATCTCAAGGTTAGTGAGTTTGGGTCCTGCATTAGGTGAACACGAGCCCTGCTTTGTGTGAGCACAAGCCCCACTTGGGTGAGCCTCTCTCTCTCTCCCTCTCTCTCTCTCTCTCTCTTTGCTGCTGGGTCACTTACACCTCTCTCTCTCTCTCTCTCTCTCAAAAATGCATTCATGTGTAAATTGAGCACCCATTACCAATACCTAATTCAAAACATTTCCTTCACCCTCAATAAAACCCAGTACTATTTAGCAGTCAATCTCCACTTCACCCTAATCCATACACATGACAACTACATATAATAATGATCTATTTATGGATTTGCCTATGCTCAGCAATTCATCTGCATAGAATAATTTATTTTGTGCTTTTTGTGTCTGGCTCCTTTCACTCAGACTACTGTCTTAAAAGTTCATCAATGTTATAACAAGTATCATTACTTCTTTCTCTTAGTGCTAAATAATGTCCCATTGTACAAACAGATCGCATTGCGTTTATTCCTTCATCAGTTGATGGCTTAATGTTTTGTCTATCCTTTTTGGTTATATGATCAATGCATCTTTGAGTATTTGTGAACAATCTTCTGTGTGGATATATGTTTTCATCCAAGAGTGGAATTGCTTGAACATATAAAAACATTATGTTTAACATACTGAGAAATTTCCAAACATTTCCGTAGGGACTGCAGCTTTTTACATTTTTGAAAAAAATGTGTGAGAGTTCTAATTTCTCCATTTCCTTCCCAATACTTGTTACTGTCTTCATGTTTTTATTTTTGTTCTTTTTATATCCATTCCAGTGGACTTGAAATGTATCTCATAGGTTTTTTTAGTTAATTAATTTTTGGTATTGAAATATAACTGACATAGCATTGTACTAGTTTAAGGTGTGCAATGTGTTGCTTTGATACATTTAAAATTGCAATATGATTATCACTATATATTTAACTAGCACTTTTATCACAACAGATAATTATCATTTCTTTTTGTGGTGAGGACAAATAAGATCAAGTCTCACAGCAATAAGCAAAGGTAAAATAGAGAGAGAGAGAGAGAGAGAGAGAAACCAAGAAACAGATTCTTAGAAATTTCTATTAATTTAAAACAATTTTTTCAATGTTTATTTATTTTTGACACAGAGAGAGACAGAGCATGAGTGGGGGAGGGGAAGAGAGGGAAGGAGACACCGAATCTGAAGCAGGCTTCAGGCTCTGAGCTGTCCGCACAGAACCCAATGCAGGGCTCTAATTCACAAACCATGAGATCATGACCTGAGCTGAAGCCAGACGCTTAACCAACTGAGCCATCCTAGTGCCCCTCTATTAATTTTTAATTGAGGTATATTTGGCATAGTATTATATTAGTTTCAGGTGTACATACATTACAAAGTGCTCACCATAAGTGTAGTTACAATTTTTCACCACGCAAAGTTATATAATACTATTGACTATATTCTCTATCCTGCACTTTTGATTCTCATTGTCTATTTTATAACTAGAAGTTTGTATGTCTTAATCCCCTTAATCTATTTTACCTATACCCCCAACCCCTACCTTACTGGCATCCACTAGAGTGTTCTCTATATTTATGATTCCATTTCACTTTTGTTGTTTGTTTGCTCATTTGTTTTCTTCTTTTAGATTTCATATATATATAAGAAAAATCGTATGGTATTTATCTTTCTCTGTCTCACTTATTTTTCTTGGCATAATTACCTCTAGGTCCATCCATATTGTTGCAGCTGGAAATATTTCATTATTTTTAATTTTATTTATTAATTTTAATTTTATTTTAGAGAGAGTATGTGTGAGGGGAAAGAGGGACAGAGGGAGAGAGAGAATCTTTTAGCAGGCTCGATGCTCACCCCAGAGCCTGAAATAGGGCTTGATTCCACGACTCTGGGATCATGACCTGAGCCAAAATCAAGAGTCAGGTGCTCAACCTACTGAGTCACCCAGGAGCCCCTTACTCTTTTTTAAAGCTGAGTGATAGTCCATGATATATATACATATATATACATATATCATATATATATACATATATACCACATCTTCCTTTCCTATTGATCTAATGATGGACACACAGGTTGCTTTCATATTTTGGCTACTGTAAATAATACTGCAACAAAATTAGGGGTACATATATATTTTTGAAGTAGTGTTTTGTTTTACTTGGGTAAATACCATTTAGTGGAATTACTAGATTGTGTGGTACTTCTATATTTAATTTTTTTATTAATTTTTTTATTTTACATTTATATTTGAGAAACAGAGTGAGAAAAAGCATGAGTGGGGGAGGGGCAGAAAGAGAAGGAGACACAGAATCTGAAGCAGGCTCCAGGCACTGAGCAAGCAGTCAGCACAGAGCCTGATGCGGGGCTTGAACCCACAGACTATGAGATCATGACTTGAGCCGAAGTCGGACGTTCAACCGACTGAGCCACCCAGGTGCCCCTATATTTATTTTTTTAAAGAACCTCCATATGGTTTTCCATACCGGATGTACCTATTTGCATTACCCCCCAAAATGCACAAGAGTTACTTTTTCTTCACATCTTCATCAACACTTGTTATTTTTTTTAAGTTTATTTATTTGAGAGACATATGGGGGGAGAGGGCCAGAGAGACAAAGGGAGAGAGACTCCCAAGCAGGCTTCACACTGACCCCGATGAGGTGCTTGATCTCACAAATTGTGTGATGAGTAATATTGAGCATTTTTTTTTTCATGTGCCAGTTGGACATCTGTATGTCTTCTTTGAAAAAACAAATAGTATCTGTTTATGTACTCTGTCCCATTTTAATTTTTTTAAACATTTATTCATTTTTGAGAGACAGAGAATGAGTGGGGGAGGGCAGAGAGGGAGACACAGAATCCAAAGCAGGCTCCAGGCTCTAAGCTGTCAGCACAGAGCCCAACGTGGAGCTCAAGCTCACAAACTGCAAGATCATGACCTGAGCCAAAGCGGGACGCTTACCTGACTGAGCCACCCAGGCACCTACTCTGTCCTATTTTTAATTGGATTATTTGGGTTTTTTAGGTGTTGACTTATAGGAGTTCTTTATGTACTTTGGATATTATTCTCTTATCAAATGTACTATCCTCAAATATACCATATTGAAATATTCCATTCCATAGGTTGCATTTTTTATTGTTGATGGTTTTATTCACTGTGACTTTATAGTTTAATGTAGTTCCAATAGTTTATTTTTGATTTCCTTTCACTTGCCTGAGAAACATTAAAAAAAATATTGCCAAGAGTGATGTCCAAGAGATTTCTGCCTATGTTTTTCTTTAGGATTTTTTTTAATTTTCTCTTTTCTTTTTTCTTTTAAGTTTTTATTTAAATTCTAATTAGTTAACATATAGTGTAATATTGGTCTCAGGAGTAGAATTTAGTGATTCATCATTTACATATAACACCCAGTGCTCATCACCACAAGTGCCCTCCTTAATATCCATCACCCATTTAGGCCATTCCCTTCCCAACTCCCCTTTAGAAATTTTATGGTTTTTGGTTTTATATTTACATAATTAAACCAATTTGAGTTTATTTTTGTGTATAGTGGTAGAAACTGATCCAGTTTAATACTTTTGTATGTAGATGTCCTGTTTTCCCAAGACCATTTATTAAAAAGACAGTTTTTTTCCCATTCTATATTCTTTCCTTCTTTGTCATAGACAAATTAACCATTTAAGTAAGTGTGAGTTTATTTATGGACTCTCAGTAAGTCCATTCATCTATGTGTCTATTTTTCTGCCAGTACCATACTATTTTGATTACTATAGATTTAGAGTATACTTTAAACCTGGGATTGTTATACCTCCAGCTTTGTACACTTTTCTCAAGGTTTCTGTGGCTATTTAGAGTCTTTTGTGGGCCCATATAAATTTTATGACTTGTCCTAGTTATTTGAATAATACTATTGATATTTTAGTAGGGACTGCCTCATATTTATAGGATGCTTTGGGTAGTATGGATATTTTAACAATACTTATTCTTCCAATCCATGAGCATGATATACCTTTCCATTTATTTGTGTCATATTTGCATTTTTTCATCAGTGTCTTCTACTTTTCAGTGTATAGTTCTTTCCCCTCTTTGAACCTATTCCCAAGTATTTTATTATTTTTGATGCAATTATGAATGGGATTGTTTTCTTAATTTTTATTTCTTGTATTTCATTCGTAGTATACAGAAATCCAAAATGTTTATATATATTCATTTTGAATCCTTCAACTTTGTTGAACTAATTTATTAGTTCTAATAGGCTTTTTGGAGGTCTTTAGAGATTTCTAAATATAGTATCATGTCATATGCAGATAGTAACAGTTTTACTTCTTGACCAATTTGAATGACTTTGATGTCTATTTCTCATCTGATTGCTATAGATAAAACTTCCAGTGCTATTTTGAAAATAATTGGTGAGTGTGGACATTTTTGTATTGTTCCTAAAATTATGAGAAAGCTTTCAGCTTTTCACCACTGAGTGTGATGTTAGCTATGGGATTGTCAAATATGGCCTTTATTTTGTGAAGGTATATTCCCTTTAAACCCACTTTGTGACAGTTTTTATCATGGACAGATGTTGAATTTTGTCAAATGTTTTTTTTTTTCTGCATCTATTGAGATGATCATATTATTTTTACCTTTCATTTTGTTAATGTGGTACATCATGCTGATTGATTGCATATATTGAACCATCTTTGCCTTAACAGAATAAATACAACTTGCTTGCAGTGAGTGACCTTTTTAGTGTATTTTTGAATTTGGTTTGCTAATATTTTGTTGAGGGATTTTTCATCTATGCTCTTCAGGGATATTGGTATATAATTTTGTTTTTCATTTTTTTAGAATAGTTTAAGAAGTGTACATATTAATAGTTCTTGAAATATTTAGTAGAATTCACCTATAAAGACATCTGGTCCCGGATTTTGATTGTTGGAAGTTTTTTGATTACCAATTAAATATCTTTACTAGTAATTGGTCTGTTCATATTTTCTGTTTCTTTATGATTCAGTATTGGACATTTGTATGCTTCAAAAAATGATTTTTTATAGGTTGACCAACTTTCTGACATGGACTTTTTAATGATAATTTCTTATTTTTTTTCTCTTTTTTGTATTTTTCTGGTGCCGGTTATAACTTCTTATGTGTTTGTGACTTTGTTTAGTTGAGTTTTTTTTTTCTTTATTTGTCTGGTTAAAGGTTAATTAATTTTGTTTATCTCCCCAAAAGACTAGCTTTTGGTCCCATTAATATTTAATATCATTTTAATCTCTATTTCATGTATTCCCACTTTGATATTTATTATTTCTTTCCTTCTACTAACTTTGGGCTTTATTTTTTCCTCTTTATCTAGTTCATTTAGGTGTAAGTTCAAATTGTTTACTTGAGATATTTCTTGTTTCTTATGTTAGGTCTTTATTGTTATAAACTTTCTTTTTATTTTTTTAACTTTTAAATGTTTATTTATTTTTGAGAGAGAGAAAGAGAGCACAAGGAGGTAACGGGCAGAGAGACAGAAAGGCACAGAATCTGAAGCAGGCTCCAGGCTCTGAGCTGTCAGCACAGAGCCGACATGGGATTCAAACCCACAAATGTGTTATATCATGACCTGAGCCAAAGTCAGATGCTCAGCTGACTGAGTCACCCAGGTACCCCATAAGCTTACTTTTTAGAACTGCTTTGCTGCATCCTAAAGATTTTGAACTGTATTATTTCAATTTTTATTTGCCTCCAGGTATTTCTTGATTTCTTCTTTGATTTCTTTATTGACCCATTTTTTTGTGGTAACTAGCTTTTTTAGCCACCATATTTTTTTTTTTCTTTAATTGATTTCTCAACATATTATGGTTGGAAAATATATGTTCAAACTTTTTAATTTATTGAGAATTATTTTGTAGCCTATCATGTTTTGTCCTCTGAAAATATTCCATGTTCGCTTGAAAAAATGTGTATTCTGCTGTTTGAGGATAACATGTTCTATAAATATGTGTTAAGTCAATTTCATTTAATATGTAGTTCAAAAATATTTTTTCTCATTGATTTTTTCTGTCTCAATGATCTATTCACTAATGTAGGTGGAGTGTTAAAGTCCCCTACTATTATTGTATTACAGCATTACTCCCATTATGTCTCTAAATATTTGCTTTAAATATTTAGATGCTTCTGTGCTGAGAGAGAGTGTGTGTGTGTATATATATATATATATATATATATATATATATATATATAATTGTTATATCCTTTTATTGTATTGATCCTTTTAGCATTATGATATGACCTCTTTTGCCTCTTATTGCAATCTTCCAAAACCTATATTATCTGATTGAGTATTGTTACCTGAGTTTTCTTTTTGCTTCCATTTGCATACAATATATTTTGTCACTCCTTCACTATAAGTCTGTATGTGTCTTTATATCTAAAGTGAGTCTTCTGGCAGCAAAAAGATGAGTCTTGTGTTTTATACATTCAGTCAATCTATATCTTTTTATTAGAGAATTATTATGTTTACATCAGTAGTAATTGATAAAGTGAGTATTTATAATTGATAATGTAATTATGGATAGATATGTACTAATTCCATTCTGTTAATTTTTTCTGCATGCTTTTATATTATTCTCTATTCCTTTCTTCTTCTCTTGCTCTTCGTTTCTTGCACTTCTCCAAGTAAAATGTATTCTTTTTATAATTTTCTTTCATCTAGTTATGGCCTTTTGTTTCCACTTAAAGGATTTTCTTTAACATTCCTTTTAAGGAAGATTTAGTGGTGAAGAACTACTTCAAAATTGTTTGGAAAAAGTTTTCTTTTTAAATTGAAGTAGTGTTGACACATAATGTTCCTTTAGTTTCAGGTGTACAATATAGTGATTTGACAACTCTATATGTTATGCTATATTCACCACAAATGTAATTAATATCTGTCACCATTCAGCAGTACTACAATACCATTGACTATATTCCCTATGCTGTAACATCCATCCCTGTGACTTATTCATTCCATAACTGTAACCTTGTACCTTCCACTCCCCTTCACCATTTTGCCCATCCTCCAACCCTTCTGGTAACCATTAATTTGTTCTCCGAATATTGGATCTATTTCTGTTTTTTTTTCTTGTTCATTTGTTATGTTTTTTTTAATTCCACATATAAATGAAATCATCTGGTATTTTTCTTTCTCTGACTTATTCTTAGCATAGTGCCCTCTGATCTATCCATGTTTTTTAAAAATGGCACAAACTGATTTTTAAAATATTTTTTAATGTTTATTTATTTTTGAGAGACAGAGCATGAGCAAGGGAGGGACACAGAGAGAGGGAGAAACAGAATCTGAAGCAGTCTACAGGCTCTGAGCTTTCAGCACAGAGCACAACACAGGGCTCAAACTCATGAACCATGAGATCATGAACTGAACCAAAGTTGGATGCTTGACTGAGCCATGCTGGTGACCCAGCACAAACTCATTTTTTGTGTGTAATATTCATATATATATATATATATATATATATATATATAATCACAATTATTTATCCATTAAGCTATCAAAGGACATTTATATTGTTTCTATATCTTGGCTATTTTATATAATGTTTCAGTAAAGTTAGGGGATTCATATATCTTTTTTTTTTTCAATATATGAAGTTTATTGTCAAATGGGTTTCCATACACCACCCAGTGCTCATCCCAAATGGTGCCCTCCTCAATACCCATCACCCACCCTCCTCTCCCTCCCACCGCCCATCAACCCTCAGTGTGTTCTCAGTATTGAAGAGTCTCTTATGCTTTGGCTGTCTCCCACTCTAACCTCTTTTTTTTCCTTCCCCTCCCCCATGGGTTTCTGTTAAGTTTCTCAGGATCCATATAAGAGTGAAACCATATGGTATCTGAATTTCTCTCCATGGCTTATTTCACTAAGCATCACACTCTCCAGTTCCATCCACGTTGCTACAAAGGGCCATATTTCATTCTTTCTCATTGCCACGTAGTACTCCATTGTGTATATAAACCACAATTTCTTTATCCATTCATCAGTTGATGGACATTTAGGCTCTTTCCATAATTTGGCTATTGATGAGAGTGGTGCTATAAACATTAGGGTACAAGTGCCCCTATGCATCAGTACTCCTGTATCCCTTGGGTAAATTCCTAGCAGTGCTACTACTGGGTCATAGGGTAGGTCTATTTTTAATTTTTGAGGAACCTACACACTGTTTTCCAGAGCGGCTGCACCAGTTTCCATTCCCACCAACAGTGCAAGAGGGTTCCCATTTCTCCACATCCTCTCCGGCATCTATAGTCTCCTGATTTGTTCATTTTGGCCACTCTCACTGGCGTGAGGTGATATCTGAGTGTGGTTGTGATTTGTATTTCCCTGATGAGGAGCGACGTTGAGCATCTTTTCATGTGCCTGTTGGCCGTCCGGATGTCTTCTTTGAGAAGTGTCTATTCATGTTTTCTGCCCATTTCTTCACTGGGTTATTTGTTTTTTTGGGTGTGGAGTTTGGTGAGCTCTTTATAGATTTTGGATACTAGCCCTTTGTCCAATATGTCATTTGTAAATATCTTTTCCCATTCCGTTGGTTGCATTTTAGTTTTGTTGGTTGTTTCCTTTGCTGTGCAGAAGCTTTTTATCGTAATAAGGTCCCAGTAGTTCATTTTTGTGTTTAATTTCCTTGCTTTTGGGGATATGTCAAGTAAGAAATTGCTACAGCTGATGTCAGAGAGGTCTTTTCCTGCTTCTCCTCTAAGGTTTTGATGGTTTCCTATCTCACATTCAGGTCCTTTATCCATTTTGAGTTTATTTTTGTGAATGGTGTGAGAAAGTGGTCTAGTTTCAACCTTCTGCATGTTGCTGTCCAGTTCTCCCAGCACCATTTGTTAAAGAGGCTGTCTTTTTTCCATTGGATGTTCTTTCCTGCTTTGTCAAAGATGAGTTGGCCATACGTTTGTGGGTCTAGTTCTGGGGTTTCTATTCTATTCCATTGGTCTATGTGTCTGTTTTTGTGCCAATACCATGCTGTCTTGATGATGACAGCTTTGTAGTAGAGGCTAAAGTCTGAGATTGTGATGCCTCCTGCTTTGGTCTTCTTCTTCAAAATTACTTTGGCTATTTGGGGCCTTTTGTGGTTCCATATGAATTTTAGGATTGCTTGTTCTAGTTTCGAGAAGAATGCTGGTGCCATTTTGATTGGGATTGCATTGAATGTGTAGATGGCTTTGGGTAGTATTGACATTTTGACAATATGTATTCTTCCGATCCATGAGCACGGAATGTTTTTCCATTTCTTTATATCTTCTTCAATTTCCTTCATAAGCTTTCTATAGTCTTCAGCATACAGATCTCGTACATCTTTGGTTAGATTTATTCCTAGGTATTTTATGCTTCTTGGTGCAATTGTGAATGGGATCAGCTTCTTTATTTGTCTTTCTGTTGCTTCATTGTTAGTGTATAAGAATGCAACTGATTTCTGTACATTGATTTTGTATCCTGCTACTTTGCTGAATTTATGTATCAGTTCTAGCAGACTTCTGGTGGAGTCTATCGGATTTTCCATGTATAGTATCATGTCATCTGCAAAAAGTGAAAGCTTGACTTCATCTTTGCCAATTTTGGTGCCTTTGATTTCCTTTTGTTGTCTGATTGCTGATGCTAGCACTTCCAACACTATGTTAAACAATACCGGTGAGAGTGGACATCCCTGTCGTGTTCCTGATCTCAGGGAAAAAGCTCTGTTTTTCCCCACTGAGGATGATGTTAGCTTTGGGCTTTTCATAAATGGCTTTTATGATCTTTAAGTATGTTCCTTCTATCCCGACTTTCTCGAGGGTTTTTATTAAGAAAGGTTGCTGAAATTTGTCAAAGGCCTTTTCTGCCTCGATTAACAGGATCATATGGTTCTTATCTTTTCTTTTATTAATGTGATGTATCACATTGATTGATTTGTGAATGTTGAACCAGCCCTGCATCCCAGGAATGAATCCCACTTGATCATGGTGAATAATTCTTTTTATATGCTGTTGAATTCGATTTGCTAGTGTCTTGTTGAGAATTTTTGCATCCATCTTCATCAGGGATATTGGCCTGTAATTCTCTTTTTTTACTGGGTCTCTGTCTGGTTTAGGAATCAAAGTAATACTGGCTTCATAGAATGAGTCTGGAAGTTTTCCTTCCCTTTCTATTTCTTGGAATAGCTTCACATGGATAGGTAGTATCTCTGCTTTAAATGTCTGGTAGAACTCCCCTGGGAAGTCATCTGGTCCTGGACCCTTATTTGTTGGGAGATTTTTGATGACTGATTCAATTTCTTCACTGGTTATGGGTCTGTTCAAGCTATTTCCTCCTGATTGAGTTTTGGAAGCATGTGGGTGTTTAGGAATTTCTCCATTGCTTTCAGGTTGTCCAATTTGTTGGCATATAATTTTTCATAGTATTCCCTGATAATTGTTTGTATCTCTGAGGGATTGGTTGTAATAATTCCATTTTTATTCATGATTTTATCTATTTGGGTCATCTCCCTTTTCTTTTTGAGAAACCTTGCTAGAGGTTTATCAATTTTGTTTATTTTTTCAAAAAACAGACTCTTGGTTTCGTTGATCTGCTCTACAGTTTTTTTAGATACTATATTGTTTATTTATGCTCTGATCTTTATTATTTCACTTCTTCTGCTGGATTTAGGCTGTCTTTGTTGTTCTGCTTCTATTTCCTTTAGGTGTGCTGTTAGATTTTGTATTTGGGATTTTTCTTGTTTCTTGAGATAGGCCTGGATTGCAATGTATTTTCCTCTCAGGACTGCCTTCGCTGCGTCCCAAAGCGTTTGGATTGTTGTGTTTTCATTTTCGTTTGTTTCCATATATTTTTTATTTTCTTCTCTAATTCCCTGGTTGACCCACTCATTCGTTAGTAGGGTGTTCTTTAACCTCCATGTTTTTGGAGGTTTTCCAGACTTTTTCCTGTGGTTGATCTCAAGCTTCATCGCATTGTGGTCTGAAAGTATGCATGGTATGATCTCAATTCTTGTATACTTATGAAGGGCTGTTTTGTGATCCAGTATGTGATCTATCTTGGAGAGTGTTCCATGTGCAGTCGAGAAGAAAGTACATTCTGTTGCTTTGGGATGTAGACTTCTAAATATATCTGTCAAGCCCATCTGATCCAATGTATCCTTCAGGGCCCTTGTTTCTTTATTGCCCATGTGTCTAGATGATCTATCCATTTCTGTAAGTGGAGTGTTAAAGTCCCCTGCAATTACCACATTCTTATCAATAAGTTTGCTTATGTTTGTGAGTAATTGTTTTATATATTTGGGGGCTCCTGTATTCAGCGCATAGACATTTATAATTGTTAGCTCTTCCTGATGGATAGACTCTGTGATTATTATATAATGCCCTTCTTCATCTCTTGTTACAGCCTTTAATTTAAAGTCCAGTTTGTCTGATATAAGTATGGCTACTCCAGCTTTCTTTTGACTTCCAGTGTCATGATAAACACTTCTCCATCCCCTTACTCTCAATCTGAAGGTGTCCTCAGGTCTAAAATGAGTCCCTTTTTGACAGCAAATAGATGGGTCTTGTTTTTTTATCCATTCTGATACCCTATGTCTTTTGGTTGGAGCTTTTAGTCCATTTACATTCAGTGTTATTATAGAAAGATATGGGTATTAGAGTCATTGTGAGGTCTGTAGGTTTCATGCTTGTAGCGATGTCTCTGGTACTTTGTCTCACAGGATCTCCCTTAGGACCTCTTGTAGGGCTGGTTTAGTGGTGATTAATTCCTTCAGTTTTTGTTTGTTTGGGAAGACCTTTATCTCTCCTTCTATTCTAAATGACAGACTTGCTGGATAAAGGATTCTCGGCTGCATATTTTTTTCTGTTCATTACATTGAAGATCTCCTGCCATTCCTTTCTGGCCTGCCAAATGTCAGTAGAGAGATCTGTCACAAGTCTTATAGGTATCCCTTTATATGTCAGAGCACGTTTATGTCTAGCTGCTTTCAGAATTTTCTCTTTATCTTTGTATTTTGCCAGTTTCACTATGATATGTCGTGCAGAAGATCGATTCAAGTTACATCTGAAGGGAGTTCTCTGTGCCTCTTGGATTCCAATGCCTTTTTCCTTCCCCAGATCCGGGAAGTTCTCAGCTATTATTTCTTCTAGTACACCTTCAGCACCTTTCCCTCTCTCTTCCTCCTCTGGAATACCAATTATGCGTATATTATTTCTCTTTAGTGCATCACTTATTTCTCTAATTTTCCCCTCATACTCCTGGATTTTTTTATCTGTATTTTTCTCAGCTTCTTCTTTTTCCATAATTTTCTCTTCTAGTTCACCTATTCTCTCCTCTGCCTCTTCAATCTGAGCCGTAGTTGTCTCCATTTTATTTTGCAACTTGTTGATAGCATTTCTTAGCTCCCCCTGGCTGTTTCTTTGTCCCTTGATCTCTGTTGCAAGAGATCCTCTGCTGGCCTTTATACTGTTTTCAAGCCCAGCGATTAATTTTATGACTATTATTCTAAATTCACTTTCTGTTATATTGTTTAAATCATTTTTGATCAGTTCGTTAGCTGTTGTTATTTCCTGGACATTTTTCTCAGGGGAATTCTTCCGTTTCGTCATTTTGGATAGTCCCTGGAGTGGTGTGGGACTGTGTGGCACTTCCCCTGTGCTGTCTTGATTAACTTGCGTTGGTGGAAGGGGCCGCGGTCAGACCTGATGTCTGCCCCCATCTCACTTCTGGGGCCGCAGTCAGACTGGTGTGTGCCTTCTTTTCCCCTTTCCTAGGGGCGGTATTCACTGTGGCGTGGTGTGGTCCGTCTGGGTTACTTGCACACTGCCAGGCTTGTGGTGCTGGGGATCTGGCGTATTAGCTGGGATGGATTGGCAAGGTGCACAGGGGTGGGATGGGTAGGCTCAGGTCGCTTTTCCTTCTGAGATCCACTTCGTGAGGGGCCCTGCAGCACCAGGAGGGAGTCACACCCGCCAGAGGGATGGATCTGCAGAAGCACAGAGTTGGGTGTTTGCGGGGTGTAAGCAAGTTCCCTGGCAGGAACTGGTTCCCTTTGGGATATTGGCTGGGGGCTGGGCGAGGGAGATGGTGCTGGTGAGCGACTTTGTTCCCCCCAAGCTGAGCTTTGTCCTCCGGTGCTCAACAACTCTCCCTCCCATTGTCCTCCAGCCCTCCCATTCTCCGAGCAGAGCTGTTACCTTATAACCTTCCAGATGTCAAGTCTGCTTGCTGTGGGAACACACTCCGTCCAGCCCCTCCGCTTTTGCAAGCCAGACTCGGGGGCTCTGCTTGGCCGGGGGGGCCGCCCCTCTGCCCTGGCTCCCTCCCGCCAGTCCGTGGAGCGTGCATGCCTCTCCACCCTTCCTACCCTCTTCCGTGGGCCTCTCGTCTGCACTTGGCTCCAGAGACACCATTCTCTGCACATATCTTTTTGAATTAGTGTTTTTATCAAAAAATGTGATTCACCAGATTAACAAAATAATGATAGAAATCATATGATGATCTCAATAAGAAGCATATAAAGGATTTGACAAAATTTAACATCATTTAAATTTAAAAAATTTAAAAAATCTCAACAAACTAGTTATAGAAGGAACATACCAAACATAATAAAAGCCAAATATGAAAAATCCACAGACAATACTATACTCAATGGTGAAAAACTGAGAGCTTTAAGTTCAATAACAAGACAGGGATGTCTACACTCACCACTTATTCAACTACTACTGGAAGTTATAGCCATAGCAATAAGGCAAGAAAAGTTGGTAAGGAAGAAGTAAAATTGTCACTATTTGCAAATGATATAATATTATACATAGAACGCTATAAAGACTCCATGAAAAATAAACTACTAAAAATAATAAGTGAATGCATTAAGGTTGCAGGATACAAAGTTAATATGCAGAAATCCGATGTGTTTCTATACGCTAATGACAAAATAGCAGAAAATGTCTGTGAAATTCTTTATCTCTTGTTCAATTCTCAATAATAATATTGCTGAATAAGGTGTTCTGGGTGTAGGATTTTTCCTTTTAGGTCTTTTGGTTTGCAAAATTTCTGCTGAGAAATGAACTGTCAGCCATATGGTGTTTCCCAAACAGTGTGTAACTGTTTGCTTTTATCTTGCTGCATTTAAAATTCTCTCTTTATCTGTAATTGTTGCCATTTATTATTTTTTCCTTGGTATGGACATCCTTGTGTTCATCTTTTGGGGAACTCTCTGTGCTTCCTGGACCTAGATGTATTGTTTTCCTTACCCATATTAAGAGAGTATTCAGCTTTAAATTTCTTCAAATATATTTTCTGCCCCCTTATCTTTCTCTTATCCTTCTGGGGTCTTGTAATTTAAATGTTACTACGTGAGGGGTGCTTGGGTGTCTCAATAGGTTAAGCATCCAACTCTTGATTTTGGCTCAGATCATGATCCCACAGTTTATGAGATCAAGCCCCACATAAGGCTCTGTGCTGATAACATGGAGCCTGCTTAGGATTCTCTCTCTCTCTTTCTCTTTCTCTCTCCTTCTTTTCCCCCTCAGTTCTCACATACAATAAAGATTAAAAAAATAAACGTTACTATGTAAGATGATGTCACAAAGATCCTTAACCTATTCTCATTATTATTTCTTGTTCTTTTTTGCTGTGCAGCTCTGTTGCACTCCATTACACATGTCTTAGGGTCCTGGCTGCTGCTGCCCTGTGATCCATGGAGATATGTTGGCCTTCAGCCTGGCTGTCTTTAATGAGTCACTGTGACTACTGTGGGTACAATGGTGGGCAGGGTTTGTCCCAAACATTTCTGGAATTCCTGACTATAGATGCTAAGCTGACCTTCAGCCTGACTGTCTCCAATGAGCTGCTGTGACTGCTGTGGTTGAGGTGGTGGTCAGGGTTTGCTCCTCACCTACCAAGGGCAGGAGTAGCTTTAGGGGGATACTGTTCTTGGATGGGGCTGCCTACCGGGTTTGTTGGTGTGGGAACTGCTTTGAAAGGGCACCTGCCAGGATGTGGTTGCTGCATGGAGTGGCAAACAGGAAAACTCTGGGCAGGGCATACAGTGTTGGAAAGGTTGATGCGTAGTGTCAGAAATGGATCAAAAAACTATCTGGTTATCTATGCCGGTGAAGAGTGAGAAAAGTGGTGCTTGCCAGAACTTTTGTTCCTTGAGAAAGCTACTTCAGACACCTTCTGGCACACATCCTAAAATTCACCAATAAATCTCCACATATGCCACAGGTTCTTTCCAAACTGCTGCTTCTGTATGTGTCTTGAGCCTAGTTATTTAGCATAATATCCTTTAAGGTGGAACGTCAGTTTCCTATCACCCTCCGACTCTCCTAGAGTTAACCTCTGATGATTTTTAAAGCCCCCAAAGTTAAGCCTCACTAATTCTCAAAGGCAGACCTTATGGGAACTTGCCTTCCTGTGTGTGGGTCCCCAGGGTCACTGCTGCCTTTGTGGGATTTGACCCTTTGATGTCACTCTCATTTCTGGGTGTTTGGATGAGAGTTTGGTTCTTAATTGCATCTTTGCCCTTACTACCCTTTCCAATGTGGCATTTTCCCTATGATTATCTGTAGAATATTTGTTCTGCCAGTCTTCAGACTAAATTGCAAAATATGCTGTTATTGCCCTGGTTGATCTATTGAAAGTGCGGAGCTCAGGATCCTCTTGCTCTGCCATCTTCCTTTCCTCATCTATCATTGTGGTTTTGACAAACATCTTTTCATATCTTTATTGGACATTTGTTTATGTGGGTTTTTTTGTGGTTTCAAGTTTTTATTTAAATTCCAGTTAGTTAACATACAGTGTAATATTAATTTAAGGTATAGGATTTAGTGATTCTTCACTTACATACAACACCCAGTTCTCATCACAACAACTGCCCTCCTTAATATACATCACCCATTTTACTGATCCTCTGCCCACCTCCCCTCCAACAACCCTGTTTGTTCGCCATAGTTGAGTCTGTTTCTTGGTTTGCCTCTCTCTTTTTCCCCACTATGTTCATCTATTTTATATATTAAATTCCACATATGAATTAAATCATATGGTATTTGTTTTTCTCTGACTGATGTATTTTGCTTAGCATAATACTCTCTAGCTCCATCAACAGTTTTGCAAATGGCAAGATTTCTTTCCTTATAATGGCTGAGTAAAATTTGATTGTATATATAAATATACCACCTCTTCTTTATCCATTCATCAGTCAATGGACATTTGGGCTCTTTCAATAATTTGGCTATTGTTGATAATGCTACTATAAACATCAAGTGCATGTATTCCTTCAGATCAGTATTTTTGTATCTTTTGGGAAAAATACCATGTAGTGCAATTGCTGGGACATAAGGTTAACTTTTTGAGGAACCTCCATCCAGTTTTCCAGAGTGGCTGCACCAGTTTGCTTTCCCACCAACAGTGTAAGAGGGTTCCCCTTTCTCTGCATCTTTGCCAAGACCTATTGTTTCCTTTGCTGTTTGTTTTAGTCATTTTGACAGTTGTGAGTTGATATCTCACCATAATTTTAATTCATAGTTCCCTGATTAAGAGTGATGTTGAGCATCTTTTCATGTGTCTGTTAGCCATTTGTATGTCTTTGAAAAAGTGTCTATTCATGTCTTCTGCCCATTTTCAAACAAGATTATTTGATTTTTGGTGTTAAATTTCATAAGTTCTTTATGTATTTTGAATACTAACCCTTTATCAGATATCATTTGCAATTATGATATGACCTCCCAATCCAAAGGTTGCCTTTTAGTTTCATTGATTGTTTCCTTCACTCTGCAGATTTTATCATTTGTATAGTTTCTTTGGAGAGATATCTATTCATACTCTTTCTCCACATATTAATTGGGTTACTTGTACTTTAATTGTTGATTTTTACGTGTCCTTTTATATTTTAAAAAACATTTATTGTCAGACATATCATTTGCAAATATTTTCTCCCACTCAATGGGTTTACTTTTTACTTTTTCAATAGTATCTTTTGAAGCATTAAAGTTTTAAATTTTTGACAAAGTCCACTTTATGTATTATTTTCTTTGGTTGCTGTCTTAGTCACATCTGGCTGCCATAACAAGATACAATAGACTTGTTAGCTTAAATGACAAATATTTATTACTCATAGTTCTGAAGAATGGAAAGGTCCAAGATCAAGGTGCCAGTATATTTGGTTCCTGGTGAGAACTCTCTTCCTGACATAAACTGCCGCCTTCTCACTGTGTCTTCCTGTGATGAAGAGGAAGAGAGAGCTCTGATCTCTTCCTTCTCATATAAGGACTCTAATCCCATCTCACCCTCATGATATCATTTTAGGCTAATTACTTCCCCCAAAGCCCCACTTCCAAATACCATCATATAGGTGATTAACTCTGCACCATCAGGATTATAAGGGAACTCAGACATTCAGTCCATAGCAGTTGCTCTTATTTTTGATGCCTTCTCTGCGAAACTGCTGCCTAATTCAAAGTTGTAAAGATTTACACCTCAGTTTTCTGCTAAGTGTTTTTTTTTTTTTTTTTTAAGTTTGTATCATAGAATTGGGTATTTAATCCAATTGTCAGTTTTGTGTATTGTGGGAGATGCAGGAGAGAAGCATCAAAGAAAAAGACTTCAAAAGGGAAGGGCTGGAGAAGGTGCAAGGCCTTAGGACATGTTTACACAGCTGAACGTGGCTGCAGTTCTTAACATTGTAGGGCCTGATCCTCCTTCACACTTGACCCTTCCTAGTGATACAGAAACCAATTAACTCGAAATTCAACCTTGAAAAGCTAAACCATTAGATTGATTAACACACTTGCTTAGCTGACTTTATGCACATAGTATTTAGCAATTATCCTAATAAAAAGAAGCTTCATTCTAGAGTCGGGGCCTCATTCCAACTCAAGTATGAGGACCCTCACTTAACTGCACTTTGCGGACTTATCTTTTGCGACTCCGGTCATAGTCCCTGCAACAGTGTATGATGTAAATTGTGGGCCTAACTTCATTCTTTTACATGTGTAGATTAAGTTGTCCTAGCACCATTTGTTGAAAAGATTATTATTTCCCTATCAATGTCTTATTACCCATGTTGATAATCAACAGATGCTAATGGATAGGTATATTTCTGAACTCTTTTATTTTATTGGTGTACCTTTTTATTCTTATGACAGTATCACACTGTCTTGATTACTACTGTAGCTTTGTAGCAAGGTTTTGGATTTGGAAGTGTAAGCCCTCCAAATTTGTTGTTCTTCAAGATTGTTTTGGTTATTCTGTATCATTTTATTTACATAAGAATTTTAGTGTCAGCTTGTCACTAAAGTTTCAGCTACTAATTGCTGAGAAAAATGCAGTTGGAATTTTGATAGGGATCTCACTGAATCTGTAGATAAGTTTAGAATGTATTAATACTAAAAATATTAAGACTTCTAATTCTTATAAATGGAATATCATTTTATTTTCTTATAATTTTTTGATGCTTTCAATGATATTTTGAAGCTTACTATGTTCAAATCTTCATTTTGTTTATATTTGTTCTTAAGTGATTTTTTTCATGCTCTTATAGATAAAATTGTATTCATTTTCAAATTTTTGTTGCTAGTGTATAGAAATACAATTTATTTTTTGTATATTGATCTCATACTAAAGTACTTACTGAATTGGCTTATTAGCTCTAATAGTTTTTCTTGACACTTTAAGATTTACTATATAAATGATTGTGCCATTAGAAAAGTAATTTTTTTACAAAGTAGTTTTATTTCTCTTTTTCCATTTCTATGTTTTTTATTTATTTTTCTCACCTGATTGACATTGCTAGAAACTCCAGTAGAAGGTTAAATGGAAGTGGTGAAATCAGACACATTTGTCTTGTTTCTGATCTAAAGGTGAATGCAATCAGTCTCTCACCATTATGATGTAGCTGCAGATTTTTCACAGGTTCCTTTGTCAGTTTGAAGAAGTTTCTTTCTATTCCTTATTTGAGTGTTTTTATCATGAAAGATTTTGAATCATGCCATAATATTTTTCTGCATCTTATTGGGATTATCGTGTGATGTTTGTCCTTTCTGCAATTGAAATAGAACAGTACATTGATTTGTTTTGACATATTATTTCAACCTTGTATTCCAGAGAATAAATCCATTTTGGTCATGTTTATGATGCTTTTTATATGTCATTGGATTTTGCTTGTATTTTTTTTAGAATTTTTGCATTTATACTCATAAGGAAATGCCCCCATAGTGTATTTATTTGTTTGTTTGCTTGCTATTGGTATCAGGGTAATATTAGCTTGATGGAATGAGTTGGAAACTTTTCATTGTTCTTTCATAGAGTTTGTGAAGGTTTGATATTAAATCTACCTTAAATGTTTAATATTATTGTGAAGTGTGGCCAACTGTTCCTGGGCTTTTTGTTTTGTTTTGTTTATTACCTTATTTGTTATTAATTAAACATCTTTACTTTTTATCTGTATATTCACATTTTCATTTATTCCTCTGTTTTATAGTTTTTGTCTTTCGAGGAATTTGTTTATTTTATCTAGGTTTCCTAATTTCTTTTCATGCAATTCTTCATATTGCCTTGGAATCTTTTCATTTATTTATGTGAAGTTTACAGTATGTACCTTCATTCACTTCTGGTTTTGTTATTTTTATCTTTCTTTTCCTTTCTGAACTTAGCCAAAAGTTATTTAATTGCATTGACATCTTCCAGAAACAATAACAACAACAACAACAACAACCTGTGATCTCATTGTTTTTGTTTTAATTACCTATTTCACTATTTTAATTCTAATCTTTATTATTTCTTTTTTAATGCTGGCTATGGGTTTAGTTTGTTCCATTGCATAAAGTTTAAGGTACAGTATGAGATTATTGATTTCATATCTTCTTCTTCAATAAGGTGTTTAAAGTTGTAAATTTCCTTTTAAGCATGATCTTAACCGTGTCCCATATTTACTTTGTTGTTTTTTTTTTCATTTTCTTTAATACCAAAGTTTTTAATATTATTTCCTATTTGACCCATTTATTTTTAAGCAGAATGTTTTAAAATTTCCATATAATTTTTAATTTCTAAAATTTCATTCAGTTATTAATTTTGAATTTTTTTCCATGTGTTTAAAGAATATACTTAGGATGATCTCAATCCTTTAAATGTATTAAGATTTCTTTATGCCATTACATATGATATATCTTGGAGAATGTTTCATGTACATGTGTCAAAAATGTGTATTCTCTTACTGTTGGGTTGAGTGCTCCATAGTTAGGTTGAGTTGGTTTATACTCAAGTGTTCTGTTTCCACATGAAATATCTGTCTGATGTTATCCTATCCATTATGTAAAGTGGGATATTGTATTTCATTATTGCTGTTGAATTGTGTATTTCTCTTCCAATTATGTAAGTTTTAAAATCATTTATTGTAACGCTTTGTTGTTTGAGGCGTATATGTTCATGATTGCTATATGTTCTTGAAGGATTCACAATTTTATCATTGCACATGTACCCCAATGTTTATAGCAGTGCTTTAAACAATAGTCAAATTATGGAAAGATCCTAAATGTCCATCAACTGATGAATGGATAAAGAAGATGTGGTTTATATATACAGTGGATACTACTTGGCAATGAGAAAAAATGAAATCCTGCCATTTGCAGAAACATGTATGGAACTGGAAGGTATTATACTAAGTGAAATAAGTCAGTCAGAGAAAGACAGATATATGTTTTCACTCATATGTGGATCTTGAGAAACTTAACAGAAGACCATGGGGTACAGGAAGGGGAAAAAGTAGTTACAAACAGAGAGGGAAGGAGGCACACCATAAGAGACTCTTAAATACAGAGAACAAACTGAGATTTGAATGGGGGCGCAGGAGAGGGAAAAGTGGGTGATGGGCATTGAGGAGGGCACTTGTTGGGATGAGCACTGGGTGTTGTATGGAAGCCAATTTGACAATGAGTTATATTTAAAAATAATAATAAAATAAAATAAAATAAATTATCCTTGTGTCTTTAGCAAAAAGTTTGTTTTGTCAAATGTTAGTATAGCCACTCCAGCTCTTTTTTTGATTATTGCTTGAATGGATTTTTCTATAATTTTATTGTCACCCTATTTGTACCTGTGACTTTTAAATGTGACTCTTGTGGATAACAGAGTTGACTCATGTTTTGTTTCTTTGTTTGTTTGTTTTTAATCCATTCTGATAAACTCTGCCTTTTAATTGCAGAGTTTAATCCATTTTATGTATATTATATATTTATTGTTTTTAATAGTTTTAATGAGCTATAACTGACATAGAGCACTAAGTTGACAGTGTACAGCATAATGACTTATATTGTGAAATGATCAGTATATGTTTAGTTGACATACATCATCTCATGTATATACAAAATTAAATAACTTGTTCTTATGATAAGAACTCTTAGTATCTATGTTCTTTAAAACCTTTAGATGTACCATACATCAGTGTAACCATAGTAATGTTTTGCATTCTAACTTCAGTAATTATGTATGTATGTATGTATGTATGTATGTTTATTTTTATTTTTATTTTTTAAATTCAACTTAGTTAAAATACAGTGTAGTCTTGACTTCAGGAGTACAACCCAGTGACTCATCTCTTACACATAACCCCAAAAGTGCCCTCCTTAATGCCCATCACCCATTTAACCCATCTTCCCACCCACATCCCCACCAGCAAACCTATTTATTCGCTGTATTTATGAGTCTCTAATGGATTGCTTCCATCTCTCTTTTTATCTTATTTCTCTTATCTTCCCCTTTATTCATCAAATTCCACATCTGATTGAAATCATGTATTTTTCTTTCTCCTCCTGACTTGTTTTGCTTAGCATAATACACTTTAGTTCCATCCGCTGTGCAAATGGCAATATTTCATTTTTTTTCATCTCTGAGTAGTATTCCATTGTATATAAATACCATCTCTTTATGAAAATTTAGTCTCTTTCCATAATTTGGCTATCGTTGGTAGCACTTCTATAAACGTGGGGTGCATGTGCCCCTTCAAATCAGAATTTTTGTAACCTTCGGATAAATTCTTAGTAGTACAATTGTTGGGTCATAGGGTAGTTCTATTTTTAATTTTGTGAGTAACCTCCATACTGTTTTCTAGAGTGGCTGCAACAGTTTGCATTCCCAAGAGTGCAAAAGTGTCCCCATTTCTCCACATTCTTACCAACATCTGTTGTTTCCTGAATTAAGTTTTTCATTTTAGCCATTGTGACAGGTATGAAGTGATATCTCATTGTGGTTTTGATTTGTATTTCCCTGACACTTAGTGATGTTGGGCATCTTCATGTATGTCTTAGACATCTGGATATCATCTTTGGAAGAGTGTCTATTCATGACTTCTGCCCATTATTTCACTAGATTTTTTGTTTTTTGGGTGTTGATTTTGATAAGTTCTTTATACACTTTGGATACTCACCCTTTATCTGATATGTCATTTGCAAATGTCTTCTCCCATTTTGTAGATTGCCTTTTAGTTTTATTGATTGCTTCCTTTGCTGTGTGGTAGCTTTTTATCTTGATGAGATCCCAATAGTTCATTTTTGCTTTTATTTCCCTTGCCTCCAGAGACATGTCAAGTAAGAAGTTGCTACGGCTGAGGTCAAAGAGGTTGCTGCCTGTTTTCTCCTCTAGGATTTTGATGGTTTCCTATCTCACATTTAGGTCTTTCATCCATTTTGAAATTATTTTTGTGTATTGTGTAAGAAAGTGGTCCAGTTTTATTCTTCTGCATGTCACTGTCCAGTTCTCATAGTAGCATTTGCTAAAGAGACTGTCTTTTTTCCATTGAATACTCTTTCCTGCTTTGTTGAAGATTAGTTGGCCATAGCCTTTTAGGTCCATTTCTAGGTTTTCTATTCTTTTCCACTGATCTATGTGTCTATTTTTTGCCAATACCATATTGTCTTGATGATTACAGCTTTGTAATTCAGCTTAAAGTCTTGAATTGTGATGTCTCCAGCTTTGGTTTCCTTTTTCAACATTACTTTCTTTGGCGATTCGGCATGTTTTGTGATTCTATACAAACTTCAGGGTTGTTTGTTCTAGCTATGTGAAGAATACTGGTTGTTGTTTGATAAGGATTGCATTGAATGTGTAGATTGCTTTTTTTGTCTTATAACCAGATGTTTGTGATTTTTTCACCTATTTTCTATTTCTTCCACTCCCAACCTCTGCTTCTAGTAACCACAAATCTACTCTTTTTTTTTCTGATTTTCTTTTTTTTTTAGATTCCACACGTGAGTGAGATCATACAGTATTTGTTTCTTTCTGACTTATTTCACTTAGCATAATGCCTTCAAGTCCATTCATGTTGTTGTAAATGACAGAATTTCCTTCTTTCCAATGACTAAATATTTATGTATATACTACAACTTCTTTATTCACTCATCCTTTGATGGACCCTTATGTTGTTTACAAGTTTTGGATTTTGTAAATAATGCTGCTATGTACATGGAGCTGCAGGTAACTCTTCAAAATATTATTTTGTTATCTTTAGATATATTTAAAGATTTGAAATGATGATTATATGGCACTTATTTTCTTTCTTTTTTATTTTGACGGAGCTCCATTTTTTTTTTCCATAATGACTGTAACAATTTACAATCCTAACAACAGTGCAGTAGGGCTCCATTTTCTCCACATCAATGCCATGATTTGTTATGCATTGTCTTTTTGATGATATCCATTTAAACAGCTAGAGACGACATCCAATTGTGATTTCAATTTGTATTTCCCTGGGGAGCCTGGATGGCTCAGTCTTTTAAACATCAGACTTCAGCTCAGGTCATGATCTCATGGTTCCTGTTTTCAAGCTGTCTGTGCTGACAGCTGGGAGCCTGGAGCCTGCTTCAGATTCTTTCGTCCTGCCCCTCCCCCACTTGCACTATGTCTCTGTCTCTGTCTCTCTCTCAAAAATAAATAAACATTAAAACTTTTTAAAAAAAAATTTGTATTACCCTAAGGATTAATGACATTGAGCACCTTTTTCAGTATCTATGGTTATTCATATATCTTTGGGAAGATGTCTACTTATGCTTTTTGCCCATTTTTTAGAGAATGGGAATTTATTTATTACTTATTTATGTTTTTTCATTGAACGATACGATTTCTTTAAGTATTTTGGAGGTTGATCCTTTATCAGATATCATTTTCAAATATTTTATCATTTAGTAAGTTGACTTAATTTTTTTATTGTTCCCTTTACTGTGCAGAAGAATTTATCTGTCTTTTTTTTAACTTTTAAGTTTATTTATTTATTTTTGAGAGAGACAGAGAGAGCAAGCCAGGGAGGGCAGAGAGAGAGGGAGAGAGAGAGACACAGTGTGGAGCCCATTGTGAGGCTCAAACTCATGAACCTTGAGATCATGACCTGAGCCAAAACCAAGAGTTGGACGCTAAACCCACCAAGCCACCCAGGTATCCCGTGCATTTTTCTTTGACGTTGTCTTAGTTGTTTATTTTTTATTTAGTGGCTTATGCTTTAAGTATCATATTTTTTAAAAAAATCTTGCCAAGATCTATGTCAAGGAGATTTTTCCCCTGTTTTCTTCGAAAAAATTAGGGTTTTAAGTCCTATATTTAAGTATTTAATACATTATAAGTTAATTGTTGTGAGTGGTGTAAGATAGGGGTCTAGTTTCATTTTTTACATGTGAATCTCAAATTCGTCAGAACCACTTACTGAGGAGTCTGTTTTTTCCCCGTTGAGATTTTTTGGCTCCTTTCAGTTTATTTTGACCCTTTGAAATCTGTTCCATTGTTTTACGTGTTTCTTTTATGTCATTACATTACTGTTTTGTTTCCTATAACTTTATAATATTGAAAACAGGAAGTGAGATGCCACCCTTTTTGTCATTCTTTGTCAGGATTGCTTTGGCTATTCAGAATATTTTGTGTTTTCATATAAATTTTAGGATTATTATTTTATCTTTTAAAAGAAAAATGCCACTGGAATCTTGATAGCATTTGAACTGTCCCTATCAATGGTTTGGAAGTAGTACAGACATTTAATAATATTCATTCTTCTAATCCATGAACATGGCATAATTTTCATTTATTTGTGTTTTACTCAATTGCTTTCATCAATGCCTTGTAGTTTACATTGTAGAGATGATTTACCTCATTGATTAAAATTACTCCTAACTATTTTATTGTTTTTGATGGGATCACTGTTTAAATGTGAGCACTTTCTAAGTTTTCTTTTCAGATAATTTATTTTATTGTATACAAATGATACTGATATTGTATGTTAATTTTGTATCCTTCAACTTTTCTGAAATTCTTTTTTGTATTTAAGCTTTTGGAGATGTTAGCATTATATATATATACATATATATATATATACACACACACACATATACATATACACAATTAACATAAATACAGTAATATTTTATTTTATGTTAGTGTTTTATATTATTATAAAATAAATTTGTTAATAATATAAATATTGTTATATATTTATTATTTACATATTATATATGAAATGAATATGAATATGAATTTGAATATGATATGAAAAGAGACAATTTCATTCATTTCTTTACAATTCTGATGATTGATTGATTGAATGATTGCCTAATTGCCTGATTGCTTGAGCTAGGACTTCTATTACACAGACAGTGTTGAATAGGGGTGGTGAGAGTGAGCATCCTTGTCTTGTTCCTGCTCTTAGAGAAAAAGCTTTCAAATTTTCACCACTGAGTATGACATTTATAGCCTTTATTATGTTGATGTATATCCTTTTATACTCATTTTGTTGAGTTTCTATCATAACTAGTGTTGAAATTTGTCAAATGCTTTTTCTGCACCAATTTAAATGATTATATGTTTTATTGCATCTATTGAGACCATGCATTTTACATTTTATTTAATTAATGTGATGTATTACATTTGGATTTGTGTTTGATGAACCATCCTTGCATCTCAGGAATAAAACCTGCTTGAACATGGTGAAAGATTCTTTTAAGGCAGTGCTGAATTAAGATTCCTAGTATTTTACTGAAAATTTTTCATCTATATTTATCAGGAATTATAGGTCTGTACTTTTCTTTACTGGTGCTATTCTTTTCTGGCTTTGGTATCAAGATGATGCAGGCCTTGTAAAACTAGTTTGGGAGTGTTCAATCCTTTTCAACTTTTTGGAAGATTTTAAGAAGTATTGGTATTAATTCTTTGAATGTTTAGTAGAATTCACCAGTGAAGCCATCTGGTCTTGAGCTGTACTTCATGGGAAACGTTTCATTACTGATTCCATACCCTTACTAATAATTGGTCTGTTAATTTTTTTTATTTATTCCTGATTCAGTCTTGGTGGGTTGTGTGTTTCTATGCATTTTTTTCTATTTATTCTTTGGTGTGCAATATGTTGGTATATATTTTTAAGTAGTAACTTCTTGGGGTTCCAGGGTGTCTCAGTCAGTTAGCGCCCAACTCTGGTTCTGGCTCAAGTCACGATCTCACAGTTTGTGAGTTCTAGCCCCATGTTAGGCTCTGCATTGATGACTGTGGAGCATGCTTGTGATTCTCTGTCTCCTTTTCTCTGCATCCTTCCCCCACTGTCTCTCTATCTCTGTCTCTCAAAAAATAAATAAATACACATTAAAAAATAGTAACTTCTTGTGATACTTCACGTTTCTTTGTTACTAGTTTTAATATCTCCTCTTAATAGTTTTGTTAATTTGGTTCCTCTTTCTTTTTTTCTTGCTTAATCTAGCTAAAAGTTTCTCAGTTTTGTCTATCTTTTCAAGGAACTATCTCTTAGTTTTCTTAATCTTTTCTATTGTTTTGTCTGTTCTCTCTTTCATTTATTTCTGCTTTAAACTTTCTTAAAACCCTCCTTCTGCCAATTTTGAACTCTGATCTTTTTTTTTTTTTTTTAGTTTATTGAGGCAGAGAGTTAGGTTGTTTATTTTCAATTGGTTGTTGTTATTTCTTAATGTAGGCATTATTTGTTATTAACTTCCACTTAGAAGTGCTTTTATTTCGTTCTTTAAATTTTCATATGTAGTGTTTCCATTTTCCTTTGTCTTAAAGTACTTTTTAATTTTCCCTTTACTTTCTTTTTTAATACATTAGTTCTTCAGGATAGTGCTATTAATTTCCATGTACTCAATATTTTTTTTGTTTTCCTCATGTTGCTTATTTCTATTTTTTAAAGTTTCTTTTTGTTTATCTTGAAAGAGAGACATAGAAAGGAAACGAGGGAGGGGCAGAGAGAGAGGGAGAGAGAATACCAAGCAAGCTCTGTGTTGTCAACACAGAACCTGATACAAGGCTTGAATTCATGAACCATGAGATCATGACCTGAGCTAAAATCAAGAGCTGGACACTTAACTGACTGAGCCTCTCAGGCACCATTATTTCTAGTTTCATACCATTATGATCAGAGATGATATTTTATTTGATTACAGTCTTGAAATGTCTAAGACTTTTTTTGTGGGCTAACATATGATCTATCCTAAAAAAGTTTTACTGACACTCAAGAATAATGTATGTTCTGGTGTTATTAGAATGTTGGGAAAATGTCGGATAGGTCTATTTGGTCTCACGTGTTTGAATCTGCTGTTTCCTTATTGATTCTCTGATCTATGCATTGTTAAGAACAGGATATTAATATCCCCAACCATTATTATATTGATATTTATATCTTACTTTAAGTCTGTTTATTTTTTCTGTATTTAGGTGCTCCAATATTTAGTGCCTAAATATTTATGATTATTAGATCTTCTTGATATATTGCCCCCTTTATCTTTATATAATAATGATCTTCTTTTTCTATTTTTATCATGTTTAGTTTTTTTTAATATATGAAATTTATTTTCAAATTGGTTCCCATTCAACACCCAGTGCTCATTCCAAAATATCCCTCTTCAATGCCCATCACCTACCCTTCCCTCATTCTCACCACCCCCATCAACCATCAGTTTGCTCTCAGTTGTAATAGTCTCTTATGCTTTGGCTCTCTCCCACTCTAACCTCTTTTTTTTCCCCTCCCCTCCCCCATGGGTTTTTGTTAAGTTTCTCAGGATCCACATAAGAGTGAAAACATACGGTATTTGTCTTTCTCTGTATGACTTATTTCACTTAGCATCACACTCTCCAGTTCCATCCACGTTGCTACAAAGGGCCATATTTCATTCTTTCTCATTGCCACGTAGTACTCCACTGTGTATATAAACCACAGTTTCTTTAACCATTCATCAGTTGATGGACATTTAAGCTCTTTCCACACTTTGGCTATTGTTGAGAGTGCTGCTATAAACATTGGGGAACAAGTGCCCCTATGCATCAGTACTCCTGTATCCCTTGGGTAAATTCCAAGCAGTGCTACTGCTGGGTCATAGGGTAGGTCTATTTTTAATTTTTTGAGGAGCCTCCACACTGTTTTCCAGAGTGGCTGCACCAATTTGCATTCCCAGCAACAGTGCAAGAGGGTTCCCGTTTCTCCACATCCTCTCCAGCATCGATAGTCTCCTGATTTGTTCATTTTGGCCACGCTGACTGGCGTGAGGTGAAACCTGAGTGTGGTTTTGATTTGTATTTCCCTGATGAGGAGCGACGTTGAGCATCTTTTCATGTGCCTGTTGGCCATCCGGATGTCTTCTTTGAGAAGTGTCTATTCATGTTTTCTGCCCATTTCTCCACTGGGTTATTTGTTTTTCGGGTGTGGAGTTTGGTGAGCTCTTTATAGATTTTGGATACTAGCCCTTTGTCCGATATGTCATTTGCAAATATCTTTTCCCATTCCACTGGCTGCCTTTTAGTTTTGTTGATTGTTTCCTTTGCTGTGCAGAAGCATTTATCTTCATGAGGTCCCTATAGTTCATTTTTGCTTTTAATTCCCTTGCTTTGGGGATGTGTCAAGTAAGAAATTGCCACGGTTGAGGTCAGAGAGGTCTTTTCCTGTTTTCTTCCCAGGGTTTTGGTGGTTTCCAGTCTCACATTCAGGTACTTTATCCATGTTGAGTTTATTTTTGTGAATGGTGTAAGAAAGTGGTCTAGTTTCATTATTCTGCATGTTGTTGTCCAGTTCTCCCAGCACCATTTGTTAAAGAGACTGTCTTTTTTCCATTGGATATTCTTTCCTGCTTTGTCAAAGATTAGTTGGCCATAAGTTTGTGGGTCTAGTTCTGGGGTTTCTATTCTATTCCATTGGTCTATGTGTCTGTTTTTGTGCCAATACCATGCTGTCTTGATGATTACAGCTTTGTAGTAGAGGCTAAAGTCTGGGATTGTGATACCTCCTGCTTTGGTCTTCTTCTTCAAAATTCCTTTGGCTATTCGGGGCCTTTTGTGGTTCCATATGAATTTTAGGATTGCTTGTTCTAGCTTCGAGAAGAATGCTGGTGCCATTTTGATTGGGATTGCATTGAATGTGTAGATAGCTTTGGGTAGTATTGACATTTTGACAATATTTATTATTCCAACCCATCACCATGGAATGTTTTTCCATTTCTTTATATCTTCTTCAATTTCCTTCATAAGCGTTCTATAGTTTTCAGCATACAGATCTTGTACATCTTTGTTGGAATTATTCCTAGGTATTTTATGCTTCTTGGTGCAATTGTGAATGGGATCAGTTTCTTTATTTCTATTTCTGTTGCTTCATTTTAGGGTATAAGAATGCAACTGATTTCTGTACATTGGTTTTGTATCCTGCAACTTTGCTGAATTCATGTATCAGTTCTAGCCAACATTTGGTGGTGTTTCTCGGGTTTTCCATGTATAATATCATGTCATCTGCAAAAAGTGAAAGCTTGACTTCATCTTTGCCCATTTTGATGCCTTTGATTTCCTTTTGTTGTCTGATTGCTGATGCTAGCACTTCAAACACTACGTTAAACAACAGCGGTGAGTGTGGACATCCCTGTCGTGTTCCTGATCTCAGGGAAAAAGCTCTCAGTTTTTCCCCATTGAAGATGATGTGAGCTGTGGGCTTTTCATAAATGGCTTTGATGATGTTTAAGTATGTTCCTTCTATCCCGACTTTCTTGAGGGTTTTTATTAAGAAACATTGCTGTATTTTGTCAAATGCTTTTTCTGCATCGATTGACAGCATCATATGGTTCTTATCTTTTCTTTTATTAATGTGATGTATCACGTTGATTGATTTGCGACTGTTGAACCAGCCCTGCATCTCAGGGATGAATCCCACTTGATCATGGTGAATTATTCTTTTTATATGCTGTTGAATTCGATTTGCTAGTATCTTAATGAGAATTTTTGCATTCATATTCAACAGGGATATTGGCCAGTAGTTCTCTTTTTTTACTGGGTCTCTGTCTTGTTTAGGGATCAAAGTAATACTGGCTTCACAGAATGGGTCTGGAAGTTTTCCTTCCCTTTCTATTTTTTGGAATAGCTTGAGAAGGATAGGTATTATCTCTGCTTTAAACGTCTGGTAGGATTCCCCACAGAAGCCATATGGCCATGGACTCTTATTTGTTGGGAGATTTTGATGACTGATTCAATTTCTTCACTGGTTATGGGTCTGTTCCAGCTTTCTACTTCCTCCTGTTTGAGTTTTGGAAGCGTGTGGGTGTTTAGGAATTTTTCCATTTCTTCCAGGTTGTCCAGTTTGTTGGCATATAATTTTTCATAGTATTACCTGATAAGTGCTTGTATTTCTGAGGGATTGGTTGTCAAAGTTCCATTTTCATTTATGATTTTATCTATTTGGGTCATCTCATTTTTCTTTTTGAGAAGCCTGGCTAGAGGTTTGTCAATTTTGTTTATTTTTTCAAAAAACCAACTCTTGGTTTCGTTGATCTGTTCTACAGTTTTTTTAGATTCTATATTGTTTATTTCTGCTCTGATCTTTATTATTTCTGTTCTTCTGTTGGGTTTAGGGTATCTTTGCTGATCTGCTTCTATTTCGTTTAAGTGTGCTGTTAGATTTTGTATTTGGGATTTTTCTTGTTTCTTGATATACACCTGGATTGCAATGTATTTTCCTCTCAGGACTGCCTTCGCTGCATCCCAAAGCATTTGGATTGTTGTCTTTTCATTTTTCATTTGCTTCCATATATTTTTTTAATTTCTTCTCTAATTGCCTGGTTGACCCATTCATTCTTTAGTGGGGTGTTCTTTAACCTCCATGCTTTTGGAGGTTTTCCAGACTTTTTTCTGTGGTTGATTTCAAGATTCATTGCATTGTGGTCCGAAAGTATGCATGGTATGATCTCAATTCTTGTATACTTATGAAGGGCTGTTTTGTGACCCAGTATGTGATCTATCTTGGAGAATGCTCCATGTGCCCTTGAGAAGAACGTATATCCTGTTGCTTTGGGATGCAGAGTTCTAAATATATCTGTCAAGTCCATTTGATCCAATGTATCATTCAGGGCACTTGTTTCTTTATTGCCCATGTGTCTAGATGATCTATCCATTGTTGTAAGTGGGGTATTAAAATCCCCTGAAATTACCACATTTTTGTCAATAGGGTTGCTTATGTTTGTGAGTAATTGTTTTATATATTTGGGGGCTCCCATATTCGGTGCATAGACATTTATAATTGTTAGTTCTTCTTGATGGATAGACCCTGTAAATAATTATATAATACCCTTCTTCATCTTTTGTTCCAGCCTTTAATTTAAATTTTGTCTGATATGAGTATGGCTACTCCAGCTCTCTTTTGACTTCCAGTAGCATGATAAATAGTTCTGCCTCCCCTTACTTTCAATCTGAAAGTGTCCTCAGGTCTAAAATGAGTCTCTCGTAGACAGCAAATAGATGGGTCTTGTTTTTTTCTTTCCAATCTAATACCCTATGTCTTTTGGTTGGCTCATTTAGACCATTTACATTCAATGTTATTATAGAAAGATAGGGGTTTAGTGTCATTGTGATGTCCATAGGTTTCATGCTTGTAGTGATGTCTCTGTTACTTTGTCTCACAGGATCCCCTTAGGATCCCTCGTAGGGTTGGTTTAGTGGTGACGAATTCCTTCAGTTTGTGTTTATTTGGGAAGACCTTTATCTCTCCTTCTATTCTATATGACAGATTTGCTGAATAGAGGATTCTCGGCTTCATATTTTTTCTGTTCATCACATTGAAGATTTCATGCCATTCCTTTCTGGCCTGCCAAGTTTCAGTAGAGAGATCAGTCATGAGTCTTATTGGTCTCCCTTTATATGTTAGAGCACGATTATCCCTAGCTGCTTTCAGAATTTTCTTTTTATCCTTGTATTTTGCCAGTTTCATTATGATGTGTCGTGCAGAAGATCAATTCAAGTTACGTCTGAAGGGAGTTCTCTGTGCCTCTTGGATTTCAATGCCTTTTTCCTTCCCCAGATCAGGGAAGTTCTCAGCCATGATTTCTTCAAGTACACCTTCAGCACCTTTCCCTCTCTCTTCCTCCTCTGGGATACCAATTATGTGTAGATTATTTCTCTTTAGTGCATCACTTAGTTCTCTAAGTTTCCCCTCATACTCCTGGATTTTTTTTTACCTCTCTTTTTCTCAGCTTCTTCTTTTCCATAATTTTATCTTGTAGTTCACCTATTCTCTCCTCTGCCTCCTCAATCCAAGCCGTGGTCATCTCCATTTAATTTTGCAGCTCATTAATAGCATTTTTTAGCTCATCCTGGCTGTTCCTTAGTCTCTTGATCTCTATAGCAATAGATTCTCTGCTGTCCTTTTTACTGTTTTCAAGCCCAGCGATTAATTTTATGACTATTATTCTAAATTCACTTTCTGTTATATTGTTTAAATCGTTTTTGATCAGTTCGTTAGCTGTTGTTATTTCCTGGAGGTTTTTTTTTTTTGAGGGGAATTCTTCCGTTTTGTCATTTTTGATAGTCCCTGCAGTGGTGCGGAACTGCGGGCCACTTCCCCTGTGCTGCCTCGAATAACTTACATTGGTGGGCGGAGCCGCAGTTAGACCGATGTCTGACCCCAGCCCACTGCTGGGTCCATAGTCACACTGGTGTGCACCTTCTCTTCCCCTCTCCTAGGGGCATGATGCAATGTGAGATGGCGTGGCCCATCTGGGCTACTTGCACACTGCCAGGCTTGTGGTGCTGGAGATCTGGAGTATTAGCTGGGGTGGATTGGCAAGATGCACAGGTGTGGGAGGGGCAGTCTCAGATCACATTTCCTTTGGAGATCCACTTCGGAGGGGCCCTGAGGCATGGGGAGTGAGTCAGACCCACCGGAGGGATGGATCCTCAGAAGCACAGCGTTGGGTATTTGCCCGGTGCAAGCAAATTCCGTGACAGGAACTGGTTCCCTTTGGGATTTTGACTGGGCAGATGGGCGAGGGAGATGGCGCTGGCGAGCACCTTTGTTCCCCGCCAAGCTGTGCTCTGTCTTCTGGGGCTCAACAACTCTCCCTCTTGTTGTCTTTCAGCCCTCCTGCTCTCCGAGCAGAACTGTTAACTTATAAACTTCCAGATGTTAAATCCCACTTGCTGACCGAACACACTCTTTCCAGCCCTTCCACTTTTGCAAGCCAGACTCGGGGGCTCTGCTTTGCTGGTGGGCCACACCTCCACCCCGGCTCCCTCCCGCCAGTCTCTCTGCCCTTCCTATCCTATTCTGTATGCCTCTCGTCTAGGCTTGTCTCCAGAGAATCCGTTCTGCTAGTCTTCTAGAGATTTTCTGGGTTATTTAGGCAGGTGTGGGTGGAATCTAAGTGATCAGCAGGACGCAGTGAGCCCAGCGTCCTCCTACGCCACCATCTTCCCAGAAGCCTATCATGTTTATTTTAAAGTATATTTTCCAAGGTAAATTTAGCTAGCTTTGTTTTTTTTTTTTTTTTATGTTACCATTTACTTAAAATAAATTTTTCCATCACTTTTCTCTGTCTTTGAGTGCTGTTAAGGCTAAAGTTACCCTTTTGTAGGCAGCATATCATTGGATCTTGTGTCTTAATCCATTCAGCCACACTAAATCTTTTAATAAGAATACTCAATCCATTGGGGTGCTTGGGTGGCTCAGTCAGGTGAGACTCGGATTCTTGTTTTGGCTCAAGTCATGATCCCATAGATTCTGATTTTGAGCCCTGCATTTGTCTCTGCACTGGCAGTGCAGAGCCTGCTTGGGATTCTCTCTCTCCCTCTCTCTGTCCCCCACCCTGCTCTCTCTCTCTCACACAATAAATAAATAAACTTAAAAAAAAAGAAAACTCAGTCCATTACCATTTAAAGTAATTAATGATAGGTAAGGACATACTATTGCATTTGTTTTCTGACTATTTTATGGATACATTTTCCTTGCTTTTTTATCCTGCAATCTATTTTTTTTGTATTTTTATGTATTTTGGTGTCAGTATGCTTAGATTTATTTTATCATGTCTTTTGTGTAATTACTACAGATTTTTCCCTTGGGATTAATATAAAGATCACATAAATATGTTAAAATTAGACCACTCTATTTTAAACTGATAAGCTACCTTTGAGTTTAGCGTTCCTAAACTTTGCAGTTTTGTTTCTCCCTCTTATATTTTACATAGTTTAAGTCACTGACATTAAAGTTCATATTTTTGTTTAATATTATTTATTCAATAACATTATTTTAGTTATTTTTTACTATGTTTGTATTTTAACTTCAAAAGTTGTAAGAGGGGCACCTGGGTGACTCAGTCGGTTAAGCATCCAACTTCGGCTCAGTTCATGATCTCATGGTTTGTGGGTTTGAGCCCCATGTCGGGCTCTGTGCTGACATCTCAGAGCCTGGAGCCTGCTTCGGATTCTGTGTCTCCCTGTCTCTCTGGCCCTTCCCCTCTTGAGCTCTGTCTCTCTCTCTTTCAAACGTAAATAAACATTTAAAAATTAAAAAAAAATAATAAAAGTTGTAACAGAATTACACACCACCATAAACATATTACAGTGCTGAAATTTGACTATAAATTTGCCATCAGCAGTGAGTTTTACACTATTTTTATATGTTTTTGTGATGTCAATTAGCATCCTTTTACTTCCCATCACAGAAATCACTTTAGCATTTACATCCCTTACCTTTTTGCTGCTGTTCAAAAGATACTTTATCTCTTTCCTTTCTAAAGGACAGTTTTGTCAGGTATAGAAATTTATATTTGACATATTTTCTTTCTTTCAATATTTTCAATATATTATTCCATTCTCTCTCCTGAAAAACTTCTGTTAAAAGTTGTATCTATAGTATTGAGTGGATTCCCTTTTATTTAACTTATATATTTTTCTTGTTTATTTATTTATTTTGAGAGAGAGAGAGCATGGGGAAAAAGGAGAGACAGAGAGAGAGGGAGGGAGGGAGAGGAGTGGGAGAATCCCAAGCAGGCTCCTGTACTTTCAGTTCAGGGCCTGAAATATGGGCTGGATCTCATGAACCATGAGTTCATGACCTGAGCTAAAATCAAGAGTTGGATGCTTAACAGACTGAGCCACCCAGGTGCCCCCAACTTATCTTTCTTCTAATGTCCTTGTGCAGGTGGGCCTTATTATCAGGCTCCATTTTGGGACAAGACCAATGTCTAAGTTCTCATGTAGGAGAGGGAGCCACTGGATGAGAACCCTTGGATAGGACTGCTGGCTTGGTTTCCTGCCTATATGATGCTATAGGTGGACTAAGTGTTTGCGTGTGTTGTCTGGTCAGGCTTTCTAGACTATTGGGACTGACACTATACTCAGATATAGGGGGGAATATGAATTAGCTCTCCTTGCCTGGTGGGGCATCAGCATGGACCCCAAGGCTTTCATGACTTAGTTTAGGGACCTGAATCAGGCAACACTGTGTACTGAATTTCCTGGACAAACGTATCCACCAGTTTTACTTTATAGATGGGGCAAGCCATGGATCACGCTTTCTGTAAGCAGCGATACTGGAAAGATTACATAGTTTCTCATGTGTTCTGGTTAATTTACCTGGTTAGGCTCATTGAGGTCTGTATTCAGCATTTTGCAGGACTGCAAATCAGTTTCCCTGTTCAGGCAAAATGACAAAGCCAATTCCAAGGATGAAAAGGCTCTTTGTTTGTTGTCATGACTTATGCCAAACCACAACCCAAGTGGCTTGGCAGAATGGGGTCACTTGCTTTGCTCTGCAGATGAACTCTGCCTGCTGGACTCTGCTCAAGTGTTGCTAAGGTGGGCAACTTCCCAGATGTTCTGGGCAGGGTTTCTGGTGGATTGGGCCAGATTCTATACTCAGCAGTGGATGGCGCTATATATTAGCTACCTGCTTGGATAAGCAAGGAAGCCAGCTCCAAATCTTCCTTCCAAGTTTCCCATTCAGGTTTTCTGGTCAGGACGGGTCAGGAGCTATACTCAGTAATAAGCATGACTATGAATTAACTCCCTTGCTTGGGCAAAACAGAACATCTATCTCAAAGCAATCTTACAGGTGTTCCTAGTCAGGATTTCTGGTTGAGAGGGCCTGAGAGCTACCCTCAACAGCAGGTGGGGTTAAAAATTAGCTCCTCTTCCCGGGTGAAGTGTTGGCAAGGGGGCGGTTAACTAGTTCCAAGCTTTAAAAGACTCTTTGTGGTCTTGACTTGAGTTGATCTATACCCCCAGTCCCCTGGACAAAAAGAGTGACAGACTTTGGGTTTGCAGAGGATCAGCTTTGTCTGCTGTACTCTCCCTTCGTGTTTCTGGGCTATACAACACCCAGGTATTCTGACCAGGCCTTCTCATTGGGCAAGAACAGTACGTACACTAAACAGTGGACTGCCTTATGATAACTCCCCTGCATGGGCATGGGAGAAGCTGGGGGAAAGATCAGACCCTGAGCCAGCAAGCTCTTCTTTTGAAACTATTAGTCAGGAAAACCTACACTTTCTTGAATTTTCTGGTCAAACTGCATCACTGTTTTTTCTCTGAAGATAAGTAAAGCAGCTGGTTGGGATTACTACTTGGGTCCTTCAGGTAAGACCTTGATCTGCCAACATCTAAGCATTGGTTGTTGCAAGCCCCTCCCTTTTCTCCATCACAATCAGATTCCCAGTGGAAAAGTTTTGCAGATTACCCCCACAGTTCCCATAATGTAACACAAGAGTGGAGACCCTCAACAAACCCAAAATTCTGGGGGAGCTGGATGTACCCCTTGTGCTCTTTTTTCCCACTGGATGAAACATAGCCTCGGGGGACATCTCTGGGTGTTGTGCTATGCTCTCTGGAGAGAAGAGTAATGTCAAAATGTAGCCATTTATTTTACCCTTATAATGTACTCTGTTTTGGTCTCTGTGGTGAAGGGAGCTACTTCAGCCTCATCCATACTATTCTTTCAGTAGTATCTTGTTCATGAGTAGTTAGTTCTTATGAGTGGGAGCAAAGTCTGTAATGACCTATGTTGTTATCTTTATAACATCACCCTCTAATCCATTTATTTTTAATGTAATTCCTGGTAAAGTAGAATGTATGTGTGCCATTTTGCTATTTTTTGATAGGTCGTGTTTTTGTTTTTGTTTTTTTGTTTGTTTGTTGTTATTGTTGTTTTCATGGTGGTGGTGATGTTGTTTGTTTCCTCCTGCCTTCAATCCTGCTTTTGTATAAAATGAGTATTTTCTATCATACCACTTTTCTTTTAGTGTGTTTTGAAGTTATTTTCTTAGTAGTTTCACAGTAGATTGGAATTGACATCTTAATTTATAACAATCTAATTTAGAGTAATACTATCTTAATTTCAATAGTGTACAAAAGTTTTTTTTCTTTACAGCCCCATCCACACACTTGCTGCTATTGACATGCCAATTATATCTTTACACATTTTATGCCCATTACCATACTTTTTATAAGAATTGTTTTATTGTCTTTCAAATTTATTAAAAAGAAAAAAAGTTTTACAAACAAAAGTACATTTCTACTCTTAAAACATCTGTGTACTTATGTTTATCTCTGCCTTTGTTGAGAATCTTGTGTTTTGATAAGTCACTTTTGGCTGCTAGTTTCAAGCTACTTTTCGTTGTCTTTTTGTCTTTTGCTTTCAAGAGTGTTTTAGAGTTATCCAGAGAGATAGCAATGTCAACATTATATATATGAAGATATTGTTTTGAGAGATTGTTTCGTGATTATGGAAGCTGAGAAGTCCCATGATTGGCTAACTGCTAATTGAAGGCACAGGACTAGTGGTATAGTTTCAGTCCAAATCCAAAGGCCTATTTGAGTCCTATTGTGTAAGTCCTATTTTGAGTCTGAAGACCTGAGATCCAGGAACACCCATGTTGAAGGGCAGGAGAAGATGGATGTCCATATTAAGCAGAGAATATATTCACTTTTTCTCTGCCTTTTTGTTCTTTTGGATCCTCATTGAATTGGAGATGTCCACCTGCATTGGTGAGGGTTTTATTCTTTATTCAATCTACCAATTAAAATGTTAATTTCTTCCAGAAACACCCTCACAGACATACCAAGAAATATACTATCTGGGCATCTCCTACCCCAGCCAATTTGACATATAAAATTAATGATCATAAATTATTTGATTACAATTTGTCTAATTTTGTATCTCTGAGTTCATACGACCTATGTTCATAAAGTTTCTTGGATGTCAGGGGTGCCTAGGTGGCTCACTACGTTAAGCGTCTGACACCTGCTTAGGTCATGATCTCACAGCTTGTGGGTTTGAGCCCTGTGTTGGGCTCTGTGCTGACAGCTCACAGCCTGGAGCCTGCTTCGGAGTCTGTGTCTCCCTCTCTCTCTGCCCTTCCCCCACCCACACTGTCTCTGTCTCTCAAAAAAATTAATAAATATTAAAAATAATTAAGAATAATAAAATTTCTTGGTTGTCTAGATCAATGATTTTCATAAAGTTTGAACAGATATCAACCATTATTTTTTCACACATTCTTTCTGAACTATTCTCTTTCCTATTCCTGTGGAAATTTTTATGTGTATGTGTGCATGCTGGTGTCCCAAAAGTTTTTGAAACAGTTTATTTTTATTTTTCTTTTATTTCTTCAGACTGGGTAATCTCAATTGCCCTATCTTTAAATTACTGACTTTTTTTTTTTTTTGTCTACTAAAATCTGCATTTGAGTCTCTCTAATATGTGGTTTTTAAAATTTCAATTATCTTACTTTTAATCTACAGAGTTTCTTTTTTTTTTTTTTTTCAACGTTTATTTATTTTTGGGACAGAGAGAGACAGCATGAACGGGGGAGGGGCAGAGAGAGAGGGAGACACAGAATCGGAAACAGGCTCCAGGCTCTGAGCCATCAGCCCAGAGTCTGACGCGGGGCTCGAACTCACGGACCGCGAGATCGTGACCTGGCTGAAGTCGGACGCTTAACCGACTGTGCCACCCAGGCGCCCCAATCTACAGAGTTTCTATTGAATTATTTTTTATATTTTATCTCTTTACTGATTGTATTTGGTGAAATGTCATTCTTATTTTTCCTTTAATTTTATAAAATGTTTTTTAGTTATTAGAAAATAAATTCAATAGTTAAAGTCTGTGTCTAATAAGTTCTTCCTTCTGACTTTCTCAGGTAAATTTTCCGTTAATTGCCTTTTTATCCATATCTGAGCCACACTTTCATGCTTGTTTGAATGGCGTACTGCCTGTGTGTTAGGGCACACTTTCTGTAGTCATTCAGTTTACAACTCTGCCTTTACCTTCCCCTCCTGCTTGTGCAGAGAGCCTTGAATTCAGCCACAGTGAAAGCTTAGGGTCTTTTCCAATTTTAGTGTGCACATATCCCTATAGATGTATCTCCTTCTAAATTCTCAAAAATATGTTGAAGATTTTAAAGGCCCTTATTACTGTCTAATTCCCCATAGTTTCTTGTTAAGCTTTTTGGTTAGCCTATTATTTGCCCCACTTGTTTTCCACTACATCAGGCAGTCTTAAAATTACACAATTGCCTGTAAATATTATCAGTACCTTCCCCCAGGTAAAAAGCTTTTCACAGTTGGTGAGTTCCAAGTCAAGTCACATAAAGGCATCCTTTCAAGTTGTGTCTTCCCAGGAGGCAATAAACAGACCATATAATAATAATTCTCTTAGGATGAGGTTTTGAAAGAGCTCTATCCCTGTTTTCCCCAGTGGATGTCAGGTCGCTGTATTTCATTGTCAACCATGGGTTGTAAGATTTGATGTCTATCATGGATTTTTACAGTAGGAGATTGGAATAGGGCAAGTAAAAATCAGAAAACTCACTGCTATTACCAGAAATCAGCCTTTTTCCTTGAATAAATGCTTTCTGAATTGCCACAAACCTTTGATTAATTCCCAGCTTTCTGAAAACATTGATTTTGATAATTTTTTGACAATTTTCTTGTTTTTTTTTGTCCAATATCCTTACTCTACCATTTTATTGACATCACCTCCAAATTAAGTTTTTAACAGTTGTCAGTGATTGTCTTTAAGATTCAGTTTACTCGTGCTCTTTAATATTATCTCAATTTTAAAAATTCCATTGAAAAGAAATCCACTAACTGAAGAGTACTATTTTGGTATCTATATAATTCTTATAGAAGAATCATAAAACAAGTACAGAAATAATTATAATGTAGGTTATGATAATTGGCCTAAAAATGCTAAGGACATGTGGAAAATTCTCAGAAAAGAAGGATCACTTTTGAGAATAAGTAAAGATTTCCTGAATAAGATGTAAACTCTTATTTTTCCAAATCTCAATTTGTTATAGTTTGTACCTTTTGTATGTTACTTAAGTTTTCCCTTAGGCATAAATATTCTTTTTTTTTGTAATTTTTCTATCCTCCTAACCACAACCCAGTAGGCTGCAAGCTCCTTAAAGCCAAAGGCTATATTTTAGTGTACCACACAATATAACATCGCATAAAGTCAAACGCATAGTTGGTATGAAACTTATTTAGTTGAAAAATATTTGAATCAATCAATGAAATATTTAAAGAAAAATCCCAAGCAGAAATTATGTGAGTTACTGGTTTAGTAAAAAGTACACTCAACCTTCAGGACCTTATCAGGCTCTCTTCAGCTGACAGTTAAATCATAAGTTACCCTTAACTGGGAAGTATAGAAAAAGTTCCTATTAAAATAGAGCCATTTCACATCTCTTAAGCAGAACTCTTGTCAAGCAATTACCTTCAAAGGAGTAAAGTGAATCCACACATATTTGGAGGGATTCATAAAATACCTTGAATATGTTAAATGCCTCTTCTTGGTAATGTCAGCTTGTTCAGTCTTAGACCAGATTTTTTTCCTATATTAATCTTATAAATGTAATAATACTAAAACATCAAGTGAAAACTTGTGGAGAAATTAACCTAGGGCCATTATATCCCAGTACAGACTACCACTCCCCACTCCATTTTAATGGATTGAGCAGACTGACATGGGATTAAGGGATTAAGCTACATGTCATACTCAGAAACTACCAACAAAAGTAAATTTTTTAATGATATGCAGTATGATTCTATTAGATTACACATAGTATTAGCTTACTAACAAACTCTGATATTGTTTTGCATACATGCCAAAGACCTCTTAAAACTATGGATATTTTAACTATGGGTTATAGTAGAAACTTCATCAACATATGTCTGTAAATTTAGTAGAGTCACTTCTTTTTGTTTCTTTGTTTCAATGTCCCTTTTACTTAAAATTAAGAAATTAGACCAAAGAATTATTCTTGTGTTTATGTAAAATACATATATTCTTATTAGAAGGGAAAATTTCATGTAATATTTTATCCATTTCTCCCACCTTAACACATAAAACATATAAGGAAATAATAATTTCCACAAGAAAATATTAAAATTGGTTATTAAATTTGTTTCTATCTTACACAGACATCCAAGGAAAAGGAAATTATCATCTGGTTTGGAAAAATATATTTTGAAAACAAGAAATAACTTTGTAGAAATAAAATTCAATTTCCAAATCCTTTTCTCTCATCATATGTTAACAACATAATATGTTTTCTACAATGAAGTAAATTCTTTTTACTTGCTACAGTAATAATGCATAAAAATTGATTTATTACTTGGGGTACCTGGGTGGCTTAGTTGGTTAAGCGTCCAACTTCAGCTCAGATCATGATCTCATGGTCTGTGAGTTCGAGCCCCATGTCAGGCTCTGTGCTGACAGCTCAGACCCTGGAGCCTCTTTCGGATTCTGTGTCTCCCTCTCTCTTTGTCCCTCCCCCATTCATGTTCTGTCTCTCTGTCTCAAAAATAAACATTAAAAATTTTTTTAATTGATTTGTTTCACAGTGGTCTCCTCAACTCTGACTTCATGCAAAGCATTGTCATAGTTAACATTATTGTAGGAAAGAACAAAGATCAAAGAGACACATCTTCCCTCAAGGAGTTTTCATTCTATTGATTGTGACAGATTTGTAAACAGCTAAACAGTGTGCAAAGCATAGAGAGCCCAAATGTGCATCTACTGACAAATAGATAAAGAATATATATATATATATAGAGAGAGAGAGACAGAGAGAGAGAGACAGAGAGACAGAGAGACAGAGACAGAGAAAGAGAGAGACAGAGAGAGAAACATTACTTGGCAATCCAAAAGAATTAAATCTTGCCATTTGCAACAACATGGGTGGAACTAGGGTGTATTATGTTAAGTGAGATAAGTGAGTCAGAGAAAGACAAATAGCATATGATTTCTTTAATATGTGGAATTTAAGTAACAAAACATGAACACAGGGTAATAGAATGAAAAATAAGATAAAAACAGAGACAGAGGCAAAACATAAGAGATTGTTAAATACAGAGAACAAACTGAGGTTTACTGGTGGAATGTTGGGTAGGAGGACAGGCTATATGGGTGATAGGCATTAAGGAAGGCACTTGGGATCAGCACTGGGTGTTATATATGAGTGATGAATCACTAAATTCTACTCAAAATCATTATTACACTATATGTTAACTAACTTGGATTTAAATGAAATTTAAAAAATTAAAAATAAAGAAAGGAGTATAAGATTTTTGTTATGAAAAAATAAAGGAAGACATTTTTAATTCTAATTCTGGTATCCCAGGAAGTATAGTGGAAAATTCTGTTTTTATGTGTGAGAGGTTCATTTTTAATGTGTGTTGTTTGTGATAAGGCTAAATATGCTGTTATATTATTGGAATTACATATAAAGGCAGTGTTGGCTTTGTAAAGTGAGGTAATTCTTGGTGTCAAATATGCATTAAGGAAGAGGCATCTCTCAGAATAATAATAATAATAAAAACAGAACTGGAAGGGAAATAACATAGTTGAACTGCAGTGTAAGAAACTGACTTCTGGCCTGTCCCCCTCACAAATGTCAAGAAGTCTAGGATGGAGTTTTTGAGAGATGGATGGAAAGATGGCTCTCTCTATGCCTGGGCAGCTAATAAAGAAATATCCTTTGGGACTGAAATGTAGATATCCCTAATGGCACAGACTGCTGATCCAGAGCTGATCCAGAGACTGCTGATCCAGCTGATCCAGAGATCAGCTTCTTATGTTGAGATTGCAATGCTGGGTATTTTTTAACTAATTAATTAATTTATTATTTTTTTCAGTGCTGGGTTTTTAGAATAATAGATGATTTTGGACTTTTTATCATCTCCATATATTTTACTATTTGGTGCTTCTCCAATAATATGTACTAAAGCTCAGTGAATTATATCCCATTTACACCAAGAACAAAGGTGGATTAGTTCCACACTTCGAAGAAACTTGTAAAAGATAGACAATAGCTATCTAGGATTCAAGATGTTGGTAATAGCACTCAGTGGAGAAAACATACAAGTGGGAAGGCAAAAGTGTGTGTGGGGGGTGCTGCAGATAAATTTGGAGATTCTCAATCTAAGCACCCTTTCTTATTTGACTTGGAATTCCTTGTTCCACACACACACAAAATTAAGATCTGTTTTTCAAAGTAAGCAAGGCTGTTCATATTAACTGAAGTATCACAGAAGAAAAGGTAAGTTTTCCTAGACCTTAATAAGTTCAAGTTTTACATAACCAGTAACAAAGAAAATTCCAATCCTACATAAAATGCCTTTAAAAAATGCTAGCCATGTGCATAATAAATAATTTACAATAATATATTTGCTTCAATATTTTATAGATAAATAAAAACATATCAACAGAGGAATGCAAAACTCTAAGTTTGTGACACAATACTACATGGCAGCTAAAATAACTGAAATAGGGCACTGCTGGTGCGTGTGCCTGAGATGGAGGGGAATCAACCCCAAGCTTGGTAGTGCTCTTGGGAACACACTGGCAGAAAGCAATCCCTCCCCTCCAGTACTGTGGAAAAAGGGTTTATTGTTCCTCCAAGGACAAAAGACCCTGCAGGTGCCAGATGGAGGCCTTTTGTTGACTGTGCAGAATGGTGCTATTCCATAACTGGGTCGCATGAAGCAGTATCTTTTAAGACATGAGGTTGTGAATTCCAGTCAAGTGCCTGAGAAGTTTGGGAAACTATGGAGCAGGGTAAACCTGCCCATGGGCACCCATGCTGCTCTGTGAGGGTTATCTGAACAGCGTGGGTTAAGACACTTGGTCTTATGGTGAGATTATGGTTTCACCATTTTCCTCCCCATCACCAACACACTGGGACCTCAGGGAGAAGGAAAGTGGCACTGCTTACCCGCTTACACCAAACCCTGCCCCTCTGTGCTGGGTAACTGCTTATCTATTGAAATGAGGTTGACATTGACCAAACCAGAGGGCCCCTCCTCCAGAACAGCACAACCACTGGTTCCAAGACACCAACAGACAACTGTCCTCCAGTTTTGTATATTATTGTATATTGTCTATAGTCGATTTATTGTTGTTCTTGTTGCTGTTGCTTTTCTTTTTTAATTATTGTTATTTTTTTAATTTTCTTTACTTCTCTTTTGCCTGCTGTATGTTTCTACTCTTCTCATTTTTTCTTCTCCCTTTGGAATCAGCTTGATAGTTTCTGATTTGACCTTTGGTTGATTCTTATATTTATTTCTTCTTTTTTGTTTTTTTCTATGTTCTGGTGGTTTATTTAATCAGGCATTTTTTTACTCTATTCTTTTCAAACCTTTTCTTTATCTGCTTCTTCTTTATTTTCCTCTCTCTGAATTAAGCCCTATAGTTTCTTTGATTATTTGCCAGGTATTTTTTCCACCCCTCTCATTTCTCTCCTTGTTTGGGATAAAGTTTATTTCCTTGCCTCCTTCTCCTATTTTCCAGGGTTAATTCAAGGAACAAACCAAAGCACACCTAGTCGAGGGTCCAATCTACCCCTACGAATAGTGAGATAAAGCAGCCAATGACACAACAACAGAGTGCATGTAATACACTCCAAAAACACTTCCTGAAGTGCCAGGCCTTGGCCAGTGTATGACCCCTTTTTAAGACAGTAGTACCCACAGGAGCAGGATACATAACAAGCTATTAAACACATAAAGAAAAAAAAAAAAAAGAAACAAGCCAAAATGACCAAACAGAAGAATTCTCTTCAAAAGAAATTCCAGGAAGAAATTGCTCAAATAGCCAGAGAATTGCTCAAAACAGATATAACAGTATATCTGATAAAAAATTTAGAATAATAATCATAAGACTAATAGATGGGCTTGAAAAAAAGCGTAGAAGACAGCAGAGAATCTATTGCCACAGAGATCAAGGACCTAAGAAATAGCCATGAGTTAAGAAATGCTATAAATGAAATGAAAAATAACTAGAAGCAGTGACAACAAGGATGGGAGAAGCAAAGGAGAGAATAGGTGAGATAGAAGATAAAAATACGGAAAATGATGAAGCTACAAAAACAGAGAAAGGAAGTTACTAGACCATGAGGAGAAAATTAGAGACCTAAGTGATTCAAGGAAATAAAATAATATTTGTATCATAGGAGTTCCAGAAGAGGAAAACAGAGAGAAATAAGAAAAAGGTTTATTTAAACAAATTATAGATGAGAATTTCCTTAATCTGTGGAAGGAAACAGATATCCAAATCCAAGATACACAGAAAACTCACTTCAAAATCAACAAAAACAGGTCAACACCATTACATATCAAAGTGAAACTGGCAAAATACAAAGATGGAGAATTCTGAAAGCAGCTGGGGGCATACAGACCTTAACCTACAAGGGTAGACACATAAGGGTAGTAGCAGATCTGTCCACTGAAACTTGGCAGGCCAGAAAGGGGTGGCAGGAATTATTCAGTGTGCTGAATAGGAAAAAATATGCGGACAAAAATCTTTTATACAGGAAGGCTGTTGTTCATAATAGGAGAAAGAAAGGCTTTCTCAGGCAAACAAAAACAAAGGAGTTCATCACCAGTAAACCAGCCCTGAAAGAAATATTAACAGGGATTCTGTGAGCTCAAAGAAGCAAAGACTACAAAGGATCAGAGACTTCACCACAGGCATGAAACCTACAGAAAATACAATGATTTTAAATCTATATCTTTCAATAATCATTCTGAATGTAAATGGACTAAATGCCCCAATCAAAAGACATAGGGTATCAGAATAGATTTTTAAAAAAAGCAAAACAAAAAAAGATGCATTTATATACTGCCTACAAGAGACTCATTTTTATACCTGAGGACATCTGCAGATTGAAAGTGAAGGAATGGAGGACCATATATCATGCTACAGGATGTCAAAAGAAAGCCAGAGTAGCTATACTTATAGCAGACAACTATTTTTAAAACAAAGAGTATAACAAGAGATGAAGAAGGGCATTATATCATAATTAATGGGTCTATCCATCAAGAAGAGCTAACAATTTTAAATGTTCATGCCCCAAATGTGGGGCAAACAAATGTATAAATCAATTAATCACAAACATAAATAAATGTATAAATAACAATACTGTGATTGTAGGGGACTTTAATACTCCACTTATAACAATGGACAGATCATCCAGGCAGAAAATCAGTAAGGAAACAATGGTCTGGATGATACATTGGATCTGATGAACTTAACAGATACATTCAGATCTTTTCATCCAAAAGCAGAAGGAAATACATTCTTCTCAAGTGCACATGGAACATTTTCCAAAATAATCACATACTGGGTCACAAAACAGTGCTCAACAAACATAAAATACTGAGATCATACCATGTATATTTTCAGATCACGCTATGAAACTTGAAATAAACCACAAGAAAGTATTTGGAAAGCTTCCACATACATGGAGGTTAAAGAACATCCTACTAAAGAATGAATGGGTCAACTAGAAAAATAAAGAAGAAATTAAGAAACATATAGAGGCAAATGAAAATGAAAATGCAACAGTCCAAACCCTTTGGGATGCAGCAAAGGCAGTCCTGAGAGGAAAATATGCCACAATCCAGGCCTATCTTCCAAAAGCAAGAAAATTCCCAAATGCAGAATCCAACCTCACACCTAAAGGAAATAGAAAGACAGCAGCAAAGAAACCCCAAAGCCAAGAGAAGAAGAGGAATAATAAAAGTTAGAACAGAAATAAAAAACATAGAACAAAAAAAAACACAGTAGAACAGATCAATGAATCTAAGAACTGTTTTTTTGAAAGAATAAACAAAATTGATAAGCCTGTAGCCAGGATTCTCAAAAACAAAAGAAAGAGGACCCAAATAGATAAAATTATGAATGAAAGAGAAGAGATTGCAACCAACACCACAGAAATACAAATAATTATTACAGAATACTATGAAAAATTATATGCCAACAAACTGGACAATCTGGAAGAAATGGACAAATTCCTAGATACCCACACTACCAAAACTAAAATGGGAAGAAACAGAATATTTGAACAGACCCATAGGCAGCAAAGAAATTGAGTCAGTTATCAAAAATCTCCCAACAAATAAGGGTCCTAGGCCAGAAGACTTCCCAGGGGAATTATACCAGACATTTCAAGCAGTGTTAATACCTACCCTGCAAAAAGCTGTTCCAAAAAATATAAATGGAAGGAAAGCTTTCAGGCTCGTTTTATGTAGCCAGCATTACCTTGATTGATTCCCAAACCAGACAAAGATCCCACTAAAAAGGAGAATTACAGGCCATTTTCCCAGATGAAAATTCTCAACAAGTTGCTAACAAATCGAATTCAACAGTATATTAAAAAATATATATTCACTATGATCAAGTGGGATTCATTCCTGGGCTGCAGGTTTTGTTCAATATTCACAAATTAATCATTGTGATATATCTCATTAATAGAAGAAAGAATAATAACCATTTGATCCTGTCAATAGTTACAAAAAACATTTGACAAAATACAACATCCTTTCCTAATGAAATCCCAAGAAAGTTGGAATAGAAGGAACATATCTTAACGTCATAAAAGCTATATAGGAAAGGCCCACAGCTAATATCATCCTCAATGGGGAAAAACTGAGAGCTTTCCCCCTGAGATCAGGAACATGACAGGGATGTCCACTCTCACCACTGCTGTTTAACATAGTGGTGGATAGAAGTCCTAGCCTCAGCAATCAGACAACAAAGTGAAATAAAAGACATCCAAATTGGCAAAGAAGAAGTCAAACTTTCACTCTTCGCAGATGACATGATACTCTACATGGAAAACCTGAAAGACTCCACCAAAAAAAAAAAAAAAAAAAAACTACTAGAGCTGATACATGAATTCAGCAAAGTCACAGGATATAAAACTAACATACAGAAATCGGTTGCATTTTTATACACCAATAATGAAGCAACAGAAAAAGATATCAAGTAATTGATCCCATTCACAATTTCACCCTACATGATAAAATACCTAGGAATGAAGCCTAACCAAAGATATAAAAGATCTATATGCTGAAAACTATAGAAAGCTTATGAAATAAATTGAAGAAGACAAAAATAAATGTAAAAATATACCATGCTCATGGATTGTAAGAACACATAATGTTAAAATGTTGATACTACCCAAAGAAATCTACACACTCAATGCAATCCCAATCAAAATAGCACCATCATTCTTCTCAGAGCTAAAACAAATAATCCTAAAATCTCTGTGGAACCACAAAAGACCCCAACTAGCCAAACTAATGTTGAAAAAGAATAGCAAAGCAGGAAGCATCACAATCTTGGACTTTAATCTATACAAAGCTGTAATTGTCAAGACAGTATGGTATTGGGAAAAAACAGACACATAGAAAATGGAATAGAATAGAGAACCCAGAATTGGACCCACAAATATATGGCCAACTAATCTTCAACAAAGCAGGAAAGAGTATCCAATGGAAAAAAGACAGTCTTCTTAGTAAATGGTGCTGGGAGAACTGGAAATGACATGCAGAAGGGTGAACCAGGATCACTTTTTTACACCATACACAAGAATAAATTCAAAATAGATGAAAACCCTAAATATAATAAAGGAAACCATCTACATCCTGGAGAAGAACAGAGGCACAAACCTCTTTGACCCCAGCTGTAGCAACTTCTTACTAGACATGTCTCTGGAGGCAAGGGAAACATAAGCAAAAATGATATATTGGGACCTCATCAAGATAAATATCTTCTACACAGAGAAGGAAACGATCAACAAAACTAAAAGGCAACCAATGGAATGGGAGAAGATATTTGCAAATGACATATCAGATAAAAGTTAGCATCCAAAATCTATAAAAAACTTACCAAATGCAACACCAAAAAACATATAATCCAGTGAAGAAATGAGCAGAAGACCTGAATAGACACTTTTCCAAAGAAGATATCCAAGATGGATTACAGACACATGGAAAGATGTTCAACATCGCTCATCATCAAGGAAATACAAATCCAAACCACAATAAGATACCACCTCACATTTGTCAGAGTGGCTAAAATGAACAACTCGGGAAACAACAGGTGTTGGCAAGGTTTTGGAGAAAGGGGAATCCTCTTGCACTGTTGGTGGTAATGCAAACTGGTCCAGCCACTCTGGAAAATCGTGTGAAGGTTCCTTAAAAACTTAAAAATAGAATTACCCTAAGATCCAGCAATAGTACTACTAGGAATTTATCCAAAGAATACAGGAGTGCTGATTCATAGGGGCACATATACCCCAATGTTTATAGCGGTGCTAGCAACAATAGCCAAATTATGGAAAGAGCCCAAATGTACATCAGCTGATGAATGGATAAAGAAGATGTGGTATACACTCACACACACACACACACACACACACACACACACAATGGACTACTACTCAGCAATGAAAAAATAATGAAATCTTTCCATTTGCAACAATGTGGGTGGAACTGGAGGGTAGGAAATAAGTTAGAGAAATACAGATATATTTTTTCACTAATATGTGGAATTTGAGAAACTTAACAGAAGAACATGGAGGAAGGGAAGGAAAAAATAGTTACAAGCAAAAAGGGAGGCAAACAACAAGAGACAAATACAGAGAATAAGCTGAGGATTGATGAGGGTGGGGAAAATGCATGATGGTTATTGAGGAGAGCACTTGTTGGGATGAGCATTGGGTGTTGTATGTAAGTGATGAATTATGGGAATTTACTCCTGAAGCCAAGAGCACACTGTATACACTCTATGTTAGCTAACTTGATAAGAAATTATATTAAAAATAAAATAAAATAATAAAATAAAATAATTGAAACATTTTTCAACATAAATAATTATAAAACAAAATATAATTTCTTAAAATTTCATAAGATTGCAACATTAAGGCACTAGTTATATAAACTTTAAGAGCATGAAACACTAATATGATGTATACATGCATAGCAAAACTGGGATGGCAATTTTAACCACCCACTTCAGAAAAGTGGATATTTATGGTGAAGGATGATGTGGTATGAAACAAGGAAGTAATATACAGTGTTATTCAATTTAATGATAATGCCTTATTTCTCAAGAAGAAATACTGAACAAAAAACTTGAAAATTATTATGATTAAACAGAACTGCATGGTAAATAGCCAGAGGTTAATAGTATTATTCTATACAAACATCTGTATTCTTGATGTAATTCATAAATTAAAAAAATAAAAATAATGAATATTACTTTGCAAAGAAGAGAAAAGAAGGACAATCTATATGGAGGAAATAACATGAATACAGGCTATGAGGCAATAAAGAGAATATTGTGATTTGAAATATGGCTAAAGGGTAGGCTATGTAGAGAGATATTGTGGGATAAGATGTTAGGAAGATAGACTAAGCTTAGGTTGTGAAATAGATTCAGAGGATATTGTTATTTCTTTTTTTTTTTTTTTTTTACTGATCTAAGTCAGGGGACATTTTTATTATAAAACCACATCCAGACCTATTAAATAAAAACTAATGCTACAGACTCATGGCATTTCATTGTATTTTATCTATAACCTAGATAGTAGAGAGCCACATTATCAACACCCTTGAATAAAAATGAAGGTATTTCCAAGGGTTGTACCTCATCTCTGGCTCCTGGCCAGCCAACTTTGGCATTTCTGACTGCTACTCATGTTATTTTTTTTTATTTATTTATTTATTTATTTATTTTTTTTATATATGAAATTTATTGTCAAATTGGTTTCCATACAACACCCAGTGCTCATCCCAAAAGGTGCCCTCCTCAATACCCATTACCCACCCTCTCCTCCCTCCAACCCCCCATCAACCCTCAGTTTGTTCTCAGATTTTAACAGTCTATTATGCTTTGGCTCTCTCCCACTCTAACCTCTTTTTTTTTTTTTTTTTTTCTTTTTTCCTCCCCCTCCCCCATGGGTTCCTTTTAAGTTTCTCAGGCTCCACATAAGAGTGAAACCATTTGGTATCTGTCTTTCTCTGTATGGCTTATTTCACTTAGCATCACACTCTCCAGTTCCATCCACGTTGCTACAAAAGGCCATATTTCATTTTTTCTCCTTGCCACGTAGTATTCCATTGTGTATATAAACCACAATTTCTTTATCCATTCATCAGTTGATGGACATTTAGGCTCTTTCCATAATTTGGCTATTGTTGAGAGTGCTGCTATGAACATTGGGGTACAAGTGCCCCTATGCATCAGTACTCCTGTATCCCTTGGATAAATTCCTAGCAGTGCTATTGCTGGGTCATAGGGTAGGTCTATTTTTAATTTTCTGAGGAACCTCCACACTGCTTTCCAGAGCGGCTGCACCAATTTGCATTCCCACCAACAGTGCAAGAGGGTTCCCGTTTCTCCACATCCTCTCCAGCATCTAGAGTCTCCTGATCTGTTCATTTTGGCCACTCTGACTGGCGTGAGGTGATACCTGAGTGTGGTTTTGATTTGTATTTCCCTGATAAGGAGCGACGCTGAACATCTTTTCATGTGCCTGTTGGCCATCCGGATGTCTTCTTTAGAGAAGTGTCTATTCATGTTTTCTGCCCATTTCTTCACTGGGTTATTTGTTTTTCGGGTGTGGAGTTTGGTGAGCTCTTTATAGATTTTGGATACTAACCCTTTGTCTGATATGTCATTTGCAAATATCTTTTCCCATTCCGTTGGTTGCCTTTTAGTTTTGTTGGTTGTTTCCTTTGCTGTGCAGAAGCTTTTTATCTTCATAAGGTCCCAGTAATTCACGTTTGCTTTTAATTCCCTTGCCTTTGGGGATGTGTTGAGTAAGAGATTGCTACGGCTGAGGTCAGAGAGGTCTTTTCCTGCTTTCTCCTCTAAGGTTTTGATGGTTTCCTGTCTCACATTCAGGTCCTTTATCCATTTTGAGTTTATTTTTGTGAATGGTGTGAGAAAGTGGTCTAGTTTCAACCTTCTGCATGTTGCTGTCCAGTTCTCCCAGCACCATTTATTAAAGAGGCTGTCTTTTTTCCATTGGATGTTCTTTCCTGCTTTGTCAAAGATGAGTTGGCCATACGTTTGTGGGTCTAGTTCTGGGGTTTCTATTCTATTCCATTGGTCTATGTGTCTGTTTTTGTGCCAGACATTTTAATTATATGTAACGGTGTGGACCTCCATTGATTAACCTTGTTTGGAACTCTCTGTGACTCTTGGACTTGGATGTCTATTTCTTTCCTTAATTTAGGGCGGTTTTCAGTTGTTATTTCCTCCAATTAGTTTTCTACACATTTTTCTGTCTCTTCTGGTACCCCTCGATTGTGAATGTTATTGATTTAATATTGTCCAAGAGATGTATTAATATGTCCTCATTTAAAAAATTATTTTCTTAGGAGGAGCCAAGATGGCAGAACAGCATGAAAGTTTTTTGTGTGTGTGTCTCACTTCCATGAAATATAGCCTGATCATCACTAAACTGTCTTGCACACCTAGAAAACTGATTTCAGGATTAACACAACAATCAGCACAACCTGAACCACAGAACTCAGTGGCATGGAGAGGTGAACTGGGGGAGAGAGAAGCCGTGGAGGGCAGGGAGCTGTTTTTGCATGCAGAGAGAGGACAGAGATGGGGTGGGAAGAATATGGAAAAAGCACCCCCCTGCAAAAGCAGCTGGAGAGAAAGTGGAAAAGTGGAAACAGCCACAGGGACTGAACTAAAAATGGAGTAATGAGAAAGGAGAGACTTTAAATTCCATTAAGACTCTATAAACAGGGGGAATGCAGAGTCTGAAACTCCACAGCTCGATACCTGGCATTGCTCTGGTGGGAAAGGCAAATCCCCAGGAGCAGAATAAAGTCCAGGAGTCTTTGGGCCACACAGGGAGAGGAAGTTCCCCTGCTTGGAGGACATCTGGTAGAGGCTGTGTGGCTCCCCCAAAGGAAAAGGCCCCATTGGACCCAGAAGAACAACCATATTCACTGGTGCTGGAACAAGGTCATTGGGGATGAAGCCTGTTGCCAGATGCCTGTTGTGATTTTCCACAACTCCTGAAACACTGCTGCTGCACCATCACATGAACTTTTTCTGGGGTGGGCTGGCACCCAGCTGCAGTCTCTGGGCATCAGCAGCAGCATGGTCCCATGAACATACCTGGGTGTGGCCAGCACCCATCCATTGCTCAGTGAGACCCTCCTGCAGAGGGGCAGAATAGGTCAAAGCCGCAGTCCCCAGGAAGTAAGGGGTCAGGAAATACAGCCACAGCTGGATAAAACTCAGGAAGGAGGTGCTGCCTGAGGCTTGGTCATGGACAGTGTAAAAGTGGGGAGTGGATGGAAGCCGAAGACAAAGGACAGGTGCATGATTTCTGATCGTGTAGAACAGAATTCCAATATTAGAGACTGGGTATCTGGGTGACACCATTTTCACCACTCCCATGCATGCGCATACATACCTACAAGTGCCACAACAATCCACTCCAGTAAGCTAATCACCACCATCTAGTGCAGAACGGATACTAACCCTTTATCTGATATGTTGTTTGCAAATCTGCTACCATGACATCAGTTGCCTTTTAGTTTTGCTCATTGTTTCCTTCACTGTGCAGAAGCTTTTTATTTTGATGAAGTCCCAATAGTTTAATTTTGCTTTTGCTTCCCTTGCCTCTGGAGATGTGTTGAGTAAGCAATTGCTGCGGCCATGATCATAGAAGTTTTTGCCTGCTTTCTCCTGAAGGATTTTGATAGCTTCCTGTCTTACATTAAGGTCTTTTATCCATTTTGAGTTTATTTTTGTGTATGGTGTAAGAAAGTGGTCCAGGTTCATTCTTCTGCATGTCACTGTCCAGTTTTCCCAGCACCACTTGTTGGAGAGACTGTCTTTATTCCATTGGATATTCTTTCCTGCTTTGGAAAGATTAGTTGGCCATACATTTGTGGATCAATTTCTGGGTTCTTTATTCTGTTCCATTGATCTGTTTGTTTTTGTGACAGTACTATAATGTGTTCATGATTACAGCTTTACAATACAGCCTGAAGTCCAGGATTGTGATGCCTCCTGCTTTGGTTTTCTTTTTCAAGATTGCTTTAGCTATAATAATAATCCAGTGAAGAAATGGGCAAAAGAAATGAATAGACACGTCTATAAAGAAGATATCCAGATGGCCAACGAGCACATGAAAAAATGCTCAACATCACTCATCATGGAAATACAAATCAAAACCACAATGAGATACCACCTCACACCTGTCAGAATGGCTAACATTAACAATTCAGGCAACAACAGATGTTGGTGAGGATGTGGAGAAAAAGGATCTCTTTTGCACTGCTGGTGCAAATGAAAACTGGTGCAGCCACTCTGGAAAATATTATGGAGGTTCCTCAAAAATTGAAAAATAGAACTACGCTATGACCCAACAATGGAACTACTAGGTATTTATCCAAGGGATATAGGTATATTGTTTCAAAGGGGCACATGCACCCCAATGTTTATAGCAGCAGTTTCAACAATAGGCAAAGTATGGAAAGAGCCAAAATGTCCATTGATGGATGAATGGATAAAGAAGATGTAGTGTGTGTGTGTGTGTGTGTGTGTGTACACACACAATGGAGTATTACTCAGCAATCAAAAAGAATGAAATCTTGCCATGGATCTAGAGTGTATTATGCTAAGTGAAATTAATCAGAGAAATACAAATATCATATAACTTCAGTCATATGAGGATTTTAAAACACAGAAAAGATGAACACAAGGAGAGCAGAAGCAAAAATATTATAAAAACCGGGAGGGGGACAAAACATAAGAGACTCTTAAATATGGAGAACAAACAGATGGCTATTGGAGGGGTTGTGGGAGCAGGGATGGACTAAATGGGTAAGGGGCATTAAGGAATATACCCTTGAAATCATTGTTGCACTATATGCTAAATAACTTGGTAGTAAATTTTTAAAAAGTAAAAGAAAATAAAAGAACAGAAAAGAAAATTATCTTATCTTTTTGCTGTTCAGCTTATGTGTTTTCTATTACCCTGTCTTCCAAATTTCTGGTATATTCTTCTGCATCTTCTAATCTACTCTTGATCCATTCTAGTGTTTTTTTTTTTTATTTCAGTTCTTGTATTCTTCATTTTTGATTGTTTCTTTTTAATATTTTCTACATCTTTATTGAAGGTTCCAGTGAGTTCTCCCATTCTTTTCTCCAGCCTAGTGAATATCTTTACAATAATTACTTTATTTTTTTAAACAAGCATATTGATTTTCTCTGTTTCATTTAGCTCAATTTCTGAGATTTTTTCACATTATTTCTTTCGGAGCATATTTTTCTGTCTCACTATTTTGCTTGACTTTCTGAATTTGTTATTAGGAACATTTCTCTTAAGCTTAAAATGAGTGGTCTTATATATGATGTCTCCTATACAGACTGTGTGTGCTTGTTAACTTTGCTTGCTGGCTGGATAAACCTGTTGTTAGTTACTCTTTTAAACCACAGCTTTTTACAGAAAGAAAAAAATAAATATAAAGTAATATAATAAAAGAAGAAAGAAAATAATATAATAAATAAAGAAAAAAAAAACAGAAAAGAGAAAAAGAGAAGAAAACAAGAAGAAACGATAAAAGAACAAAGAGAAAATTTGGGGAGGTATTTGGGTAACTCAGTCAGTTGAGTGTCCAACTCTTGATTTCAGCTAAGGTCATGATACCAACGTGGTGGTACCAGTCGCACATTGGGCTCCACACTGAGTATGGAGACTGCTTAAGGTTCTCTCTCTCTATCTCCCTCTGCTGCTCTTCCCACTTGCACTCTCTTTCTCTAAAAGAAAACCAAATATATAAAAAAGGAAAAATAAAGAACATTTTAACAATTTAAGTTTATTTATTTATTTTGAGAGAGAGAGAGACAGAGAGAGAGAGCAGGGGAAGGGCAGTGACAGGGAGAAAGAGAATCCCAAGCGGGCTCTGCACTGTCAGCACAAAGCCCAGTACAAGGCTTAAACCATGAACCACGAAGTAATGACCTGAGCTGAAACCAAGAGTCAAAGACTTAATTGAATGAGCCATCCAGGTGCCACTAGAAAGAATTTTTTTTAAAAAAGAAAAGAAATAAAAAAGAAAACAAGATAAATTTTAAAAAGTATAAAATTAAAAAATAAAAATAAAAAAAATATTTAAAAAGCCTTCCCTCCCCCTCCCCCACAACTACAGTTTGTTTTTTGAGTTTCAGCACCCCAGGGCAGCTGCAGTGGGGTCGTGAATCCTGGGCTCATTGAGGTTGCAAGCTCCCTGTGACTGCTGGACCCACCAGTTATCTTGTCTGGACACACCTGTTACACTGTCAGTACCCTCCAGTTATGGCATCTGAGCCTGCCAGTTATGGCATCCAAACTCTCCCCTTACAATGTCTAAACCCAGCTCTGGTCTGGGCTTTTAAGGTGATGGGAGAGACAACTCAGCACTGGGTGATGTTTGGAGCTGTTAAATCACTAAATTGTACACTTGAAATTAATATAACACTGTATGTTACCAATAGTAGAATTAAAAATAAAACAATAAAAGTATGAATATGGTCCAATAGACATTCTCCCAAAGGAGGCATGCAAATGGCTAATAGGTATATTAAAAATGCTTAACATGACTAATATTCAGGGAAATAAAAATCAAAACAATAATGAAATATCACCTCATACTTGTCAAGATGACCATCATAAAAATAAAAACATAAAATAACAAGTGATAGAACAATTTGAATTCTTGTACACTGTTGATGAGAATGTAAATGGTGCACCTGCTATGAAAAACAGAATGGAGGTTCCTCAAAAAATTAAAAGTAGAACTAACATATGATCAAAAAACACCACTTCTGTACATTCATCCAATAACATTTAAAGGGTTGCAAAGAGATATTTGAACAATGTTCAGCATTACTCACAATAGCCAAGAGGTAGAAACAACCCAAATGTCTGTCAATTATAAAATAGTCAAACTCATTGAAGTAGAATGTAGAATAGTGATTTCCAGAGGCTAGGGGAAGAGGAAACAAGTAATTGTTGTTCAACAGGTATAAAGTTTTAATTATGCAGGTTGCAATAGTTCTAGATATTTGCTGTACAACATTCTGCTTATAGTTAAGAATATTGTACTGAATAAATTTTTAAGTGGGTAGCACATGTTTTTATCATTATAAAAAAGTTAATTTTCATTATAAAGTTACGTTCCTATTTTCCTTTGTTCTATAAAAATAACCTCAAACAGAGGGTCTGGCTCAAAATCCTTTGTAAACTTCTTTCAAAAGAGCAAATTCTGGGGTGCCTGGATGGCTCGGTCAGTTAAGTGTTCGCCTCTTGATTTTTCCTCAGGTCATGATTTCATGGTTCTTGGGTTCAAGCCCTGCTTGGGATTATCTTTTTTCCATCTCTCTCTGTCCCTCCCCTTTTCTGTCTCTCTCTCTTTCTGTCTCTCTCTCTCTTAATAAATAAATAAGTAAATAAACTTAAAAAAAGAGCAAAATTCTTTCCAATACCCTATAGACTTTTGTGAGCAACTGGAAAATTAATTCATGACGTTTTAACTCACAATCTCTTCAACATATTGGCCATCTTTCACAACGTTGACATATTTTGCAATAATTATATATTTTTGTATCACAGTTACCTGCATACTTGTGATAACACACTTTTCCCCCATTAGAGTACTGTGAATGTATTATATTCAATTTTACATTGTATTATCTAACACAATGGAAGTCTTCCATATACACATTATAAGCCTTCTATAATGATTGCTGCTCAAATTCTTTAATATATATTTGGTGATTTCAATGGAGATAGTCCATCTGTCTCAGAGTCATTTACAAAATAATTCATTTTAATTTACCAGTACTTAATAAAACTAAAACGTGGCTCTTGTATTTCAGACCTACATACCAATTTCACACCTCTCTATTTCTCAATGATACATGACCACATCACGAAGATAATTTGAATCATAGTTATGAAATTCAATAATACAAAAAAGAATATAATCAATATTCCACCTGGGTGCTAATTAATTCACTTTCTGTGAATCAGAATTTCCCATCTTTATGGTTGTTTGTTCATTTGTTTTATTTTGCAATTCCATTTTAACTCACATACGCTAGTATGTTTTAAGAGCAATACCTTGCAAGATTTAAATTAATCAATAAGTAACTATGTTAAAATTTTATTTCAGTAACTTATAGTCTTTATACAATTAAGGTGGTGATAAAGCAGAAACTTCACAAAACCTACAATACACCTGGGTAGACACACTGACAGCACTACTTTCAAAGTCATTCTATTCACAAAGGAAAGAATAACTTAGAACACAGTGTTAGATAATCTGTTCTGATTCAACTATACTTAATATAGATAATGAAATAATGTAGCATTCAGATTCACATGTGGAAAACTTTATGTTGTTTTTTTAAAAACTACTAACTTTAAGGATTAGTAGTGTAACTTAATAAACATGTATATGCTGGGCCTCCACGTCCAGAGATTCTGATTCACTATTGCTGTGGAGCCCAATAATCTATTTTTAACAAATTCTCCAATTGATTGCAATGGAGTTGTGCTGTGCCTGATACCATAAGGTAGAAATACCATAGCTTAGGATAAAAATAATAGATGGAAAAATGTGGATCAGGAACCAGGAAACTTGAATCCTAATTCCATCATTTTGTTTCTATGAGAATCCCTTTGATTCTTTTCAGACTTAATTTTCCTCAGCTATTGAAGAGTTAAGTTTAGAATCCACGATATCTGTGTTCCCTAAATCTCTCCTGATCTTCTAATGGACAGTCTTCTAATAACTATATGTACTTATCTTATCTCATATGTACTTATCTTATCTCATAAGGTATATTTTTAGTAGCTACATTGGCTTGCAGGAGGCTATGCATATCTATCAACTAAGAAGTTTTGTCCCAGAAGTTAGCAAATATTTATAAAAGGTGCTATCTAGAGAGTGATAGGACTAGTCTCACGTTCAGTTAGTTAACACCAAGTGTGGTGTCTAGAACAGCAGCAGCACCACCACCAGAAAATTTGCCAGAATTTTAAATGATCAAGCTTTCTCTCAGATCTACTAATTATTAATTTTCAGGGTTGGGTCCAACATCTATGTTTTAAGAAAGTTCTTCATATCATTCTCATGTACATTCAACATTGAGATTGATTGAATTAATACAAGGTACAAGAATGTGGCTTCAATTTCACCAGTGAGGGTCAGTTTCTTCATTCTATTCCATGGTCATGCAATGCAACTTGAGGAATTTATATTTCAAGCACATGAAGCAGCAGCAGTGGTTTTCTTTATCCCCAAATAAGAGCTTTCTCAAAAACCAACATTTACTTGACACTACAAGGATAGCTGATTCCTGTTATCCTTTAGGTGTATACTGTCTTCTGTGCTCTAATGCTTCATATAACATATTTCCTTACTTAAGATGATTTCACTAGAGGTTGTAAAACAATTCTATATGTGTGTGCAGTATTTTTTTCCTCCCAGCTTTGTGAGGCTTTTATACAGCTTGGAGAATTAAAAAAACCCAGGATTTGTATTTCTTGATTATATGTATTAAAGAGAAACTAGAACTGTGCTACATAGAGATGCATATTTGCATGCAGTTTTATAAAATAAAACACACTCACAACATAGATGAAGCTTTTTCAAGCTCTGCATTCACTTTCGTTTATATATATATATATATATATATATATATATATATATATATATGTTAGTGATGGGACATATTTGATGGGACAAATACATATGGTGAGTTACTTTCTCACATATTAGGTAACTAACAATCATCTAAAAGTTATAATGTAGTAAGTTGGGGAAGACTTAAGGTTGGGTAATTTGAAATGTTCCCCCAGGTATGATCAGATCTTCTAACATTAACTATATTTCCTAACACTGTCTGGCTTCCCCCTTCATGTGCTGCTTTAACTTTGGTAAGAGAGAAAAAAAGGAAATGGATGGAAAAAAGAAGAATATAGAGGTTTTAAAGGAAAAATCAGATGAAAAGTAGTGATAATTCTCTCCATTATTACCTTTCCCATATAATCAATTTATTATTGTTTATTGTGTATCCACTCTGGATAAAGTTGGGCACAAGGAGCAGATATGCAACGTTTTAAAATAATAGACTGCATGCTGAGTTTGATGAGTTCTTTATATATTTTGGATAATGACCCTTTATCTGATATGTCATCTGTGAATATGTTCTCCCCTTCTATATGTTGTCTTTCAGTTTTGTTGATTGTTTCATTTGCTGTGCAGAAGCTTTTTATATTGATGAAGTCCCAAAAGTTCATTTTTTGTTTTCATTTCCCTGGCTTCTGGAGACATGTCTAGAAAGAAGTTGCTATGGCTGATGTCAAAGATGTTGCTGTCTGTGTTCTCCTCTAGGATTTTGATGGTTTCCCATCTAACATTTAGGTCTTTCATCATTTTGAAGTTATTTTTGTGTATATAAAGATCTTATCAAACTCAACACCCATAAACAAATAATCCAGTTAAGAAATGGGGAGAAGCCATGATAGACACTTTTTTCCAAAGAAGACAGGTGGCTAATGGACACATGAAAAGTTTCTCAATATCACTCATTGTCAGAGAGATACAAATCAAAACCACAATAAGATGACACCTCACACCTTTCAGAATGGCTAAAATTAACAGCAAAGGAAACAGAAGATGTTGGTGAGGATACAGAGATAGAGGAACCTTCTTACACTTTCGGTGGGGATGTGAACCAGTACAGCCACACTGTAAAACAGTATGGAGGTTCGGTTCCTCAAAAAGTTAAAAATAGAACTACCCTAGCACCCAGCAATTGCAGTATTAGGTATTTACCCAAAGGATATAGTAATACTGATTTGAAGGGGCATATACACCCCAATGTTTATAGCAGCAGCATCAATAATAGCCAAATTATGGAAAGAACCCAAATGTCTATTGACTTATGAATATATAAAGAAGATGTTGTTATATATATATATATATATATATATATATATATATATATATAAAATGCTAAGCAAAATAAGTCAGTGAAAGACAAAAGCACATGATTTCACTTATATGTGAAATTTAAGAAACAAAACAGATGAACATAAGGGAAAGGCAGAAAGAGTGAGAGGCAAACCATAAAAGACTCTCAACTATAGAGAACATACTGAGGGTTGCTGGAGGGTAGGTGAGTGAGGGTTGGGCTAAATGGGTGATGGGTATTAAGAAGGGTACTTATTGTGTTGAGCACTGAGTGTTATATGTAAGGGATGAACCACTAAATTTTAGTCTTCAAACTAATATTAAAGTATATGTTAACTAATGAAAATGTAAATAAAAACTTGAAATATTAAAAAATAAAATATTAGATTGCGACTATAGAGTGAATTGTGTCTCCCTAAAATTTGCATGCTGATACCCTAATATCCCTACTATCCATGAGACTGTATTTGAATAAAGGGCCTACAAGGAGGTATGAAGCTTAAATGAAGTCATAAAGGTGGGGCTATGATATGATACAATTAATATCTTTCTAAGGGTGGAAACAAGGGAACTCACCCTCTCTCTCTGCCATTTGAGAACACAGTGAGGTGGCCATCTGCAAACCAGGATGAAAGTTTTATCCAAAACCCAAAACCTCCTGGGACCTTGATTTTGGACTTTAAACCTCTAGAACTTTGAGGAAATAAATTTCTGTTAAATCACCCAGTCCATGGTATTCTGTTATGGCAGCCTGAGCTGACTATTACAGTTGATTCAGTCATTTACAGATCTCTTTATAAAGCCTGATTCATCTCATAATTAAGGCCTTCCTATGAGATAGGTATTTATATGATTTATGTTTTATGGATTAGAACACTAAAGCTCAATAATTTTCTCAGAGTCACATATCTATAATGTAGCAGACTCAAGATTCAAACCATGATGAGTGACAAGCAATGGTCTATGCTAACGTAGAATATTAAGCAGGATATTTTTTTTGGAAAATAAAAATGTTTTCCTGTTGGTTTGCAATTTCCTCAGGAGCTTCACTGGTGTAATCTGAAACCAGCCTCCTTATGCAAAGGGCATGGAGAGACTGAAGAAAGAAACAGGCCTTTCCAGAATGGTATATGGCAGGTTTAATAAGCAAAAAACTCATATACAAGGGTTTTATATGGCAGATGCATGACCTGAGTAGATCTCTTCACCCAAAATTCACATTTTAAAAGTTTATGTAGGGACCTTAGCTAAGATTACTCACGTGTACCTCCAGATGGTCTCAGAACTACGTTGCTACTTCAAGGTTATGTTCTTGGTCATTTTCTGAAAGTGAGGAAGGCAAGTGAAATGCAGATTCTAAGGACAGGGAAGGGTTTGAGGAGCTTCTGATTGCTTGGATATATCTCACAGGTCAACCAGAGGCTGCATCCTCTTGATAACCTCCCCTAACATCTATCCCTTCAAAAATTATAAAGCATATATTGTCCAAAAATAAAATACCTAAAATATCAAAGTAATTTAGTTATGTAGGATATGAATTTTAAAATGTGACCTTGCATAGATTATAATGACAAAGTTGGAAATTAAAAAAAAAAAAAATCCTCCCAACTATCACAGCACACTTATGAGTTTCTCATACATTATCAGGAAAAAAATAAATGGAACTTTGTGTAAAAAGTACTCCTTTAAGGGATACAAAGTTATCATATATAGTTCCTACATTCAAGGTACTTTTAGTTTTGTAGCCCAGAAAGGACAATAAAACAAGTGAATAAGGTTCAAACACAATACAAAATAAAGCCGTAAATAAAATGTTAGGGGTGTTCAGAGAGTCTTGTTTTTGTTTTTGATTTTTTTTCCCCTATATATGGTAGACACTGATTTCAGCGTTGGCCGATTCTGATAGACAACCCAAGGACTCCATACTTGGTTTATACTCCACCCCTTCTTATATGACCATCCAGCCAACACTTCCAAGACTATTTATCCTACTCAATAAAGGCGCATGGTGGAGATTTTACTGGATATTTTGTGAGAATAAAAGGCAAATAGTTTACATTACATATCACTCTGCATACATTTTAATAATTACCAATTAGGTATGTCTACAATACCTCAGAGTCCCTTTCTTTTCACCTGCTACCTCGCCAGAATTTCCTCGCTATTTGTTTACCCAGAAAAGCCTTAAATATCTCATATCCAAGCCCTCTCTCTACTTCAAATTCCTTGGGCCTTTCCTCTAAGTATATCTATACAACTATCTCCTTTTCGTATGTAGACCAAAAGCTCTGTTCAGACTCCTACAATATTGCATTCCCCATATCCATTATTCACACTGTTTAGCAAGAACACATATATTATTAATATGATCTCTAAAGAAAAGATTTTCAAGAACATTTGTCCTTTAATACCAAGAGGTATTAATGAAGGCAGATACGGCATTTGGCATACTTCTTAGTGTGTGAGTAAAACAAATTCGAAAGTTTGTTCCAGGTTGAATAATGAGCACTACCAAACACTTGAACTATGAAGTTGTATCTCAAATATAAAACTCTGAGTATAAAGTATTCTATTTCTAATTCTTAAGAAAGTGAATGTTAACTAAATTGAGCAAATAATGTCATAATCGGAGCTGGCAGAAATAATATTGAGAAAAGGCTAGGGGAGAAGAAACTGGTGAGGACATTCATGTGACTGTTACTCAAAGCACCCAAAATATGAGAAAAAGAATTGATCACTCATTCATATATTGAACAAACCATCACTGAGCACAGATTATTTTAGATGTTGGAAGTAGATTGATGTGTGAGACACAGCCAGAAGTTACAACTAACAAACACTTCATCCCAATATTCTCATTGGAAGATAGGTGGGCCTAGCCCAGATAGTAAGATCTCTGCAGAGCCAGAGCAAAAGTGGCAAGCACATCTCATTTAAAATATGCTGGTTTTGTAGCCGGTGAGTGAATGCAAATAAAGTCCAAAGGTTAGTGCAGTTTCAGAGCCAAAAATTCTCTCCAAATGGCTATCTATACAAAGAGGCCCAGAGGCAAATAATTGGAAATATGACAGAGGGTTAAGAAAGCTAGCTAGGAATTCAGAGTAAGGGAGATCTAACAGAAATGAGTGAACAGGAGAGCAGTCTGGGTAAATTCCAGGGACAGAGGATTAATACCTTCAGCTAGATGCTTTCATATTATAGACAGGATATTGGTGGACAAGTCCAATTCACTTAAGGACCTAAGACAGATTTAACAGAGCACACTATTTGACTAAAATAAATTTATTGAGCCATGGACTAGTTTATTTGCCCATGCAAACTACATCTGAAATATAATTCTTATTTAAATTCAATGATTTAAAATTAAATGTGCACAGCAGATAAATCTTCCTTTAACTTACCTAATGTCACCATGTATGAAAGTAAATGCTCTCATATCCATCTGTTATCTGGAAATTTCCCATGATCCTTTACTTATGCTTTTTCATGTACTCACAGTAGCCCCATCAGAATGAAATTCTTACATTATGTTAAATGAAGTTGGGATGTAAAGCAAGATTCAGAGAGGTCAAATAAGGTTTAATAGCTGGTAAGAGAACTTGGGTTTCAATATATCTAAAAAAAAATATTGTAATCACATGCAGTAGCAATGGAAATGCACCACTCAATTCTTAGACTGCAGGAAGTATATTTTATGAACAGCCCTGTCTTTCCTATGGATCAATGTTACATTCAGATTATGCCCATACTCCTACAGGTTTCTGTCCAGCCAGCGACTGAGTATAGTAGGAGTACTACTACATGCTAATTTCTCTGGAATCCTCTATTAGGGAATTAGCTTGTTGTATTCCAAATAACCCAGCCAGAAATTTCTTTAGAAAAAATACTGCAGTCTGATAGTCCTCTTATCTGACCCTCCTTCATGTCCTCCCTCCTTGTACACGTATTAGATACATCACAGTGTGAAGGTTGTCCACATTGACTCATGCTGTCCCTCCTTTTCCCATCATGAGTGCTCCTTTCTTTCCCCAATAAATCTTTTGCACATCTAATCCCATTTTTGGCATCTGCCTCTCAGAGAACTCAAACTGATCAAGTCAGTATCAGTAAGAAAGAGTTTGGGTCACTCATATCCCAGCTAGCAAAAGGGAACCCATTTTGACTGGTATGCAAAGAAATGATTGTCTTTGGAAAAAGTGGAAGTGCAACTGCTAATGATTTTACTGGTAATCACCCTTTCCCAGGATAAAACACTCTTACAGATGCAATAATTAAGTAATCTAAAATAATTGAGAGAAAAAATGGATGTCCACAAGGACAGTGGAGTGGTGTGCTTAGTGCTGATAAAAGCTAAGTGCAAAAACCATACAGCATCTTGGGTAGCTTGCAAAAATACATGTATTTCCTGTGGTGAAAACATGGGCATAGCTAACATACAGATACTGAATGAATGGATGGATTGATTCATCAATTCATTCTTTCATTGTTTCATTGATCCATTTATTTATTTTCCATACATATATCTTTATTTCGTTCTTTATGTTTTTATATAAATACTAGTTAGTTAAACTATAGTGTAATATTAGCATCAGGAGTATAATTTAGTGATTCATCACTTAACATGTAACACCGAGTGCTCATAACAAGTGCCTTCCTTAATACCCATCACCCACTTAGCTCATTCCCCACCCATCTCCCCTCCAGCAATGCTCAACATGTGCTCTGTAGTTAAGAGTCTCTTATTGTTTGTTTCCCTCTTTTCCCCCTTTTCCCTATGTTCATCTCCTTTGTTTCTGAAATTCCACATGAGTGAAATCATATGGTATTTGTCTTTCTCAAGCTGACATATTTAATTTAGCCTAATACTCTCTAGCTCCATCCATGTCACTGCAAATATAAAAATTTCATTCCTTTTGATGAGTAATATTCCATTGTATAAATATACCACCTCTTCTTTATCCATTCATCAGTTGATGGACATTTGGGTTATTTCCATAATTTGGCTATTGTTGATAATGCTGTTATAATCATTGGAGTGCATGTGCTCCTTCAAATCAGTATTATTGTATCCTTTGGGTAAATACCTAGTAGTAAAATTGCTGGGTCATGGGGTAATTCTAATTTTAATTTTTTGAGGAACTTCCAAAGTGTCTTTCATAGTGTCTGCACCAGTTCGCATTCCCACTAAAAGTATAAGAGAGTTCCACTTTCTGCATCCTTGCCAACATCCGTTGCTTCCTATTTGTTAATTTTAGCCATTCTGATAGGTGTGAGGTGACATCTCATTGTAGTTTTGATTTGTATTTCCCTGGTGATGAATCATGTTGAGTATCTTTTCATGTGTCTCTTAGCCATCTGTATGTCTTCTTTGGAAAAATACCTATTCATGTGTTCTGCCCAATACTTAACTGGATTATTTGTTTTCAATAATAAGTTTGACAAGTTTGACAAGTTCTTTATAGATTCTGGATACTAACCCTTTGTCAGATATATCATTTACAAATATCTTCTCCCATTCCATAGGTTGCCCTTTGTTATTTTTTTTTTCCCTTCAGTGTGCAGAAGCTTTTTAACTTGATGAAATCCCAATAATTCATTTTTGCTTTTGATTCCCCTTGCTTCCAAAGACCTTGCTACAGCTGAGGTCACAAATGCCTGTGTTATCTAGGATCTTGATTGTTTCATTCTCACGTTTATGTCTTTCATCCATTTTGAATTTATTTTTGTGTATGCAGTAAGAAAGTGGTCCAGTTTCATTCTTCTGCATGTTGTTGTCTGGTTTTCCCAACACAATTTGTTGAAAGAGATTGTCTTTTTTCCATTAGATTCTTTCCTGCTTTGTCAAAGATTAATTGACCATATAGTTCTGGGTCCATTTCTAAGTTTTCTATTCTGTTCCGTTGATCAATGTGTTTGTTTTTGTGCCATTACCAAGCTCTCTTTATGAGTATAGCTTTGTAATTTAGCTTGATGCCTGGAATTGTCATGCCTCCAGATTTGCTTTTCTTTTTCAAAATTGCTTTTGCTAGTCAAGGTCTTTTGTGATTTCATACAAATACAGTATTAAGCTTGTCCTAGCTCTTTGAACACTGCTGGTGGTATTTTGATAAGGATTGCATTAAACATGTAGATTTCTTTGGGCAGTGTGGATATTTTAACAATATTAGTTTTTCCAATTAATGAGCATGAATTATTTCTCCTTTTCTTCGAGTCCTCTTCAATTTCTTTCATAAGTGTTCTATACTTTTCACAGTATATTTTACAGAGCTTGTACCTCTTTGGTTATGTTAATTCCGAGGTATCTTATGGTTTTGGATGTAATGGTAAATGATATCAATTCCTTGATTTCCATTCATTATTGGTATACAGAAATGCAATAGATTTCTGTATGTTGATTTTATATCCTGAAACTTTGCTGAATTTCTGTATCAGTTCTAGCAATATTTTAGTGGAATCTTTCGAGTTTTTCACATAGAGTATCCTGTCATCTGCAAATAGTGAAACTTTGACTTCTTCCTTGCTAATTTGATGCCTTTTTATTTTGTTTTGTTGTCTGATTGCTTAGGGTAGGACTTCCAGTACTAAGTTTAATAATAATGGCTAGAGTGGACATCCCTGTCTTGTTCGTGACTGTAGAAGAAAAGCTCATTTTTTTTTTGCCACTGAGGATGATATTAACTGTGGGTTTTTCCTAAATAGGCTTATTAATTGAGCCTATTTAGATGTGTTCCATCTATCTCTACTGTTTTTTTTTTTTTTTTATCAAGAATGGATGCTGCACTACGTCAGATGCTTTTTCTGCATCTATTGAGAGAATCATATGCTTATTGTCCTTTCTTTTTTAACGGGGTGTATCACATTGATTGATTTATAAATATTGAATGGCCCTTGTCGTCCAGGAATAAGTCCCCCTTGATCAAGTTGAATCGTTATTTTAATGTACTCTTGGATTCTATTTGCTTGTATCTTGTTAACAATTTTTGTCCCCATGTTATCAGGGATGTTGGTCTGTAATTCACCTTTTTAGTGTTTTTTTTTTTTTTTTTTTTTTTTTTTTTTTTTTTTTTTTTTTTTGTCTGCTTTTGGAATCAAAGTAATGTTGACCTCATAGAATGAGTTTGGAAGTATTCCTTCCATTTCTATTTTTTGGAACATTTTGTGAAAAATAGGTATTAACTCTTTTTTAAATGTTTAATAGAATTTTCCTGGGAAGCCATCTGGCCCTGGACTTTAGTTTGTTGGGAGATTTCGATTACTGATTCAAATTCTTTGCTGGTATGAGTCTGTTTAAATTTTCTTTTTCTTCATTTTTCAATTTTGATAGTTTATATGTTTGTGAGAGTTTCTTAGAAACTCCATTTCTTCCAGATTGTAAAATTTGTTGGCATATAATTTTTCATAATATTATCTTTTAACTATTTGTATTTGTGTGGTGATGGTTGTGGTCTTTACTGTTTCATTCCAGATATTATTTATGGGACTTTTTTTCTTTTTGATAAGTCTTCCTGGAGGGTTTTCAATCATATTTATTCTTTCCAACAACAAGATTCTAGTTTCATTGATTTGTTCTAGTGTGATTTTTGTTTGTTTCTATACCATTTATTTCTGTTTTAATATTTCTTATATCCCTTCTTTGGCTGGCTTTAGGCTTCATTTACTGTTCCTTTTCTAGCTCCTTTAGGTGTAATGTTATGTTATGTCTTTGAGACTTTTCTTGATTCTTGAGTAGGCTGCTATTGCTAGTTACTTCCCAGTTGTGATTGCTTTTGCTGCGTCCAAGGGTTTGGACTGTCATATTTTCTTTTTCATTTGCTTCCATGTATTTTTTATTCTTTAATTTCCTGCTTAGTCCATTCATATTTTAGTAGGATGCCCTTTAACCTCCATGTATTTGTGGTCTTTCCAAAACTTTTCTTGTGGTAGACTTCAAGTTTCATATCTTTGTGGTTTGTAAATATTCCTGTTAAGATATCAATCTTTTTGTACTTGTTGGGAGCTGATTTGTGACCTAGTATGTGATCTGTTCTGGATAATGTTACATGTGCATGTAAAAAGAATGACTATTCTGCTGCTTTAGGATGAAATGTTCTGAATATGTCCGATAAGTCCATCTACTCCAATGTGTCATTCAAAACCATTGTTTGCTTGTTGATTTTCTGCTTAGATGATCTGTCCATTGATCTAAGTGGGGTGTTAAAGTCCTCTATGATTATAGTATTACTATCAACGTGTTTCTTTAAGTTTGTTATTAATTGCTTTACATATTTGGGTTCCTCCTTGTTGGGACATACATATTTACAATTGTTAGATCTTCTTGTTGTGTAAACCCCTTTATTATCCTATAATGCTCTTCTTTACCTCTTGTTACAGTCTTTGGTTTAAAATCTAGCTTGTCTGATAAGTATTACTACACTGGCTTTCTTCTGACATCTATTACAATGATAAATTGTTCTTAACCCCCTCACTTTCAGTCTGTTGTTGTTTTTAGGTCTATAGTGAGTCTCCTTTAGGCTACGTATAGATGGATAGTTGTTTTTTTTTTTTATCCATTCTGATACCTTATCTATTTTGATTGAAAATTTTAATCCATTTGCATTTAGAGTGATTATTTATAGATATGAATTTAGTGTCATTGTGTTACCAGTGAAGTCAATGTTTCTGGAAATTTTTTCTGTTCCTTTCTAGACCTTCTTGCTTTTGGTCTTTCTTTCCCACTCAAAGAGTCCCCTTTAATATTTCTTCCAACAGTGGATTAGTAGTCATTAACTCCTTTTATTTTTGTTTGCTAAAAAAACTCTGTCCATCCTTCTATTCCGAATGGCAGCCTTACTGAATAATGTGTTCTTGGCTATATATATATATATATATATATATATATATATATATATATATATTTCCCCATTCAGCGTGTTGAATATATCATGCCACTCCTTTGGTGGCCTGTTAGGTTTCTGTGGAGAGATCTTCTGCTAACCCGATTGGTCTTTCCTTGTATGTTAAAGGTTTATTTTCTCTTGCTGCTTTCAGGATTCTTTTATGTCTGTATTTTGCAAATATTACTATGACATGTCTTTGTGTTAGCCTGCTCTTGTTGATTTTGATGGTAGTTCTATGTCACCCCTGGATTGCAATGTCTGTTTGCTTCTCCCGATTTGAGAAGCCCTTAGCCATAATTTATTCAATTAATACTTCTGCCCCTTTTCCCCTCTCTTCCTCTTCTGAGACTCCTGTGATATGAATGTTATTTTGATTTATGAAGTTGTTGTGTTCTCAAAGTTTACACTTGTGATCCAATATTTTTCTTTCCCTTGTTCTCGCTTCGGCAACACATATACCAATATTTTTCTTTCCCTCTTCTTTTCATCTTTTAAATTATTTTACATAATTTTTATCTTATATATCAGTTATTCATCCCTATATTTCTTCTTCTTCTTTTTTCTTTTCAAAGTTTTTTGTTAAATATGAAATTTATTGTCAAATTGGTTTCCATACAACACCCTGTGCTCATCCCAACAGGTGTCCTTCTCAATGCCCATCACCTACCCCCCATCAACCCTCAGTTTATTCTCAGTTTTTAAGAGTCTCTTATGGTTTGGCTCTCTCCCTAACTTTTTTTTTTCCTTCCCTTCCCCCATGGTCATCTGTTAAGTTTCTCAGGATCCACATAAGAGTGAAAACATATGGTATCTGTCTTCCTCTGTATGATTTATTTCACTTAGCATAACACTCTCCAGTTCCATCCACGTTGTTACAAAAGGCCATATTTCATTCTTTCTCATTGCCAAGTAGTATTCCATTGTGCCCCTATGCACTTGTACCCCGATGTTTATAGCAGCACTTTCAACAATACCCTCTATTTCTTCTATCCTTGTGGTCATTACCAACAGTCTGTTTTGCATCTCGGTTATAGCACTTTTTTATTTAGGCCTGACTAATTTTTAGGTCTTTAATCTCTGTGCTAAGGGACTTCTGGGTGTCTCCTATGCTTTTCTGAAACCCATCTAGTATCCTTATGATTGTTGTTTTAAATTCTGGTTTAGGCACATTACTTATATCTGTCTTGATTAGATTGCCAACCATGACCACACCTTGTTCTTTCTTTTGGAATGAATTCCTCCATGTTAGCATTTTGCCTAGGTCTCTATCTTCTCGGTGTTAGGAAAGCCAGTTTTGTTTCCTGATCCTGAGGATAATGGTTATATTAAGATGTCATATACTGTACAGGGCCCAGAACTTCAGGAAGTTTTTCTTTTGTATTTTGAGTGCTATTCCCCTCAGGTTAGTCCTCTGCAGAGTTTCTCTTTGTCTGCAGTGGGGAGTGTTTGGGCCTTGCCCAGTGTGTGGAGAGCTTTTACTAGGTGTCTTTTGGTATGCTTGTTAAAAGAAGCTAGGTATTATTTCCCCTAAAGCTGAAGCTTTGTACCACTCTATGATCAGTATAAATGATGCGTGCTGGGTGTTTGTGCTGGGCAGGTGCCTAATGATGCTCTTTATCTCAGGCACACTTGCCCTATTGAGAAAGCACCTGGAGCGTGCAGGGGGATGGGGCTTGCTGTAGGTAGCTCAAGTCTTCTCTGTGGGCAATGTGCTGCTCACTGAAGTCCATCTGTGCTGTTGCGTGGGGGTAAAAATGGTGTCAACCAGTTCTCTCATCCCTGGAGAGGGAAATTCACACCCACAGTTGTTCAGGAAACCATTACAGAAGAGCAAACAATCTCCCCTCAATCTGTCCCCATTTGTTCCAGGCATCCTTCAGAACCCTCCCTTCACTCAGTCTGTGTCCAAAGGATCTGGCTGCCTGGCAGTATAGTTCTCCTGTTTTTATCTCATGCGTACCAGCTGGATTTCAAAACTCCAAATTTCATGAACCTGGCATAGCATGTACCTGCACTGATCCTCTAGGGGAGGGTATCTCCACATTGTGGCTGGTGGTGGTTTGTCCCAGAAGGACAGTAGCATAACCACGCAGGATGTGAAGCTTATGGTAAAGCATAGCAGGTTAGCTGTCCTCAGCAGCTGCCTCTGCTCCTATGCTAACAAACAGGGCATTTCAATGGCACTTACCGGCTCCTTTGTCCCAGGAGAGGCAGTGCCACTTCTCCCAATTGAGCTCCAAGAAGAGGAACTCTCTCCCAGTGAAACCCAGAGGATCCTCAGACCACGCTGTCTGCTCCCAGCCTCTGCCCTCCTTCTCCATGTAGCAACTCTATGCCCACCAGGCTCAAGCCTGGCAATAATATGGAATTCTAAAACTTGAGATTTTCAGTTCTGTTCTTTGTAAAACCTTGTGATAATCAGCCCCTCTTATTTTTACGGTCAATAATTTTGGGAAAATGTTTTCTTGTGCAATGCCTTGTGCTCTGTTCTCTCTCTCTCTCTCTCTCTCGCTCTCGCTCTCACTCTCACTCTCTCACTCTTGCTTTCACTCTTCTCTCTCCCTGATCAGGGCTCACTCCCCTCTACAGCATCAGCTTCTTTTCTCCCCCCATCACATCTCCACACCTCCTACCTTCTACAATCTGGCCTATTTTCTCCCTCTAGTTTTGCATTTTGTTCTCACAGTCCTCAGATTGACTTCCTGTGTATTCAGAATTATTTGATATTTACCTAGTTGTGTTTGACGGATGAGGCAAGCATAGGGCCATTCTACTACTCTGCCATCTTAGCTCCTCCTGAATTTAATAGTAGGGCAGAGCTTCAAAAACATTTAACTTTTAAGCAAGACAAGATATGGCCTCTGTTTATGAGAAACTGGGGCTTTGAAATGTGGTATGTGCACATAGAGATGGATGTCTTGGAGGATTTTGACTGTGTAGACCCTTATGTATCCTCTGAACTTGCTGATATTACAACTTCTCCCTATTATGAGCTAAAAAATCTCCATTGTGAGCTGAAAGGACAAGTGAAAATGGGTAAAACTCACAGATAGGGTAGCTCTTAAAAGATTGATGTAATGGGAAAACAGATATTTCAATGACTATTAAACAAGGGATAGATTTAACACCGATGCCAGGAGACCCAAGGAATAATCATAAATCCCAGTTAGAATGTTGCCATACAGGAGCTAAGTAATAAATGAAGTCCTGACTAGAGTTCAGACCACAATGAGACTTTTGGGTCCATAGACCCAAATAGTAGTCATTTCCTCAATGTGTCTCCAAATGGAGAACTGAAATCAATATACTTTCAATTTCAATAATTCCCACATTGAGTCCTTGTCATGTATAATGTGATTATCTAGTGGAGAAGGCTAAGTACAAACCTCTAAACTCTACTTGCCATGATCATAAACTAAAAAATATTATTATTTTCCACAGGAAATGACTGTTTTAACTATATTACCATGGATGAGGTACAATGAGGCCAGATGCAGATTAGGAGAGAAATAAGAAAATGTTTTAGTTTGGTATGGTCAGTTCTTGTGGAAAACACAGACGTCATGCAAAGTCACTTGGGGGAAGAGTTAGGGTTTGTCAGGAGGTAGAGAGAGAAAGAAAGAAGGAAATAGTCATTTATTGTGATTTCTGTAGGAAGAAATGGGAGAGGTATGTCAAATAGACATAAGATTGGCTGGTTTAAATAATTTCAGTAGGCTCTGAATTGGGATGTCCCTAGATGTCTGGTATGAGGCCCTGGGGTTATTTGGAAGGGGACTTGTGTCACAAAGTGTCAAAGTGCAATAAGGAAGAAGTTTGGGGTGTGGATTTAATCTGCTGCTTAAGAAGGCTAACTGACTAGTACTTAAAGAAGTCTTCAGAACTAAGACAACGTTTACAAAAACTATATTATAATAACAGACTATTGTCTACATCAATGACCTAACGCATCCAATAGTCATAGTCCTTTATATTTTACATACAAGTCAACTTGTATCACTGTCTGAGGCAAGGGTTTGTGAAATGTTTAGTTCATAAGCATAGATTATCACACAACACAGCATCGTATTAAGGGACCTCCTACACAGTGAAGAAGGGAAGGAAACAGACCTAAGATCATGGAATCTACCAGTTGTGACATATACCAAACCATGCAGAAGAATCTGGCCTAACAGGGTAGCAAAATATTTTGCTGAAGGAACAGTTGAAGTGTTAGGACAAAGGAAATACTCTTAAAACATGGGGTATCATCCTGCATGACTCAATGTGAATGTTCATGTAATCAGAAATCTCTATATGGTGCTGTGTTTCAAGTAGGACCAAAGAGTAGAAATGGGAATGATCCTACTGATCACCATTCTTTAGGACCCACTGGAGAATTTTGTGCTTTTCCATACTTACAAATATAAAATCTATAAGGTTGAGAAGCCTGATTGCCAGAAGTATGTATATTCTTGCCATGAGACAGCAAAAATTTCATTGAACTACAAGCTGCAGCTTCTGCTATGACATATTGGACATTCCATATCCAGACACCAGCAGGTAAGAAAAGGAATTATTGGTTTGGCAAAGATAATTGACTTTGATCAGCAATAAGACGTGCGACTACTTTTACACAATGGGAACAGAAATGAATACATATAGAAACCATGTGATCTCTCTAGGAACCGCTTAGAATTCCATTGTTCAATTGTAATTGTGAATGGTCATGTGCAATATCCTTCACCTGAGGAGGATATTACTAAGGATTCAAACCTCTCAAAAAATGAAGGCTGTAGTGACACCACCAGGTAAGTCTTCAAAACCTGCAAGAAGCAATAGCTGAAGGAGAAGGGAAATTCAAATAGATAGTGGAGAAGAAGGAGCACAATTTGTAGCCCATATTGCTACTGTAACAAATTACCATATGGTGGCTTAATACAACACAGAAGTATTATCTAACACTTCTGGAGGTCATTAGTCCAAAATGAGTCTCATTGCGCTAAAGTCAAGGTGTCAGCAAGATTGTTCCTTCTAAAGGATCTAGGAAAGAATCTGATTCCTTGTATTCTAGTTTTTAGAGGCTGCCTAAATTACCTGGCTCATGGCCCTGTACTCCATCTTCAAAGCCAGCAGTAGTGCAACTTGAAATCTCACTGGCTGTTGCCTCTGCTTTTGTCACATCTTTGTCAACTCTTTTCTTCTACCATCACATTGCTTATTCTCACTCTGCTTCCAACCTTGACTTGGACTCTCCTGTCTCCCTCTTATAAGAACCACTGTGGTTACATGGGGTTCAGCTGGATACTCCAGCATAATCTTCCCAGCTCAATATCCTTAATACAGTCAAATTTACAAAGTCCCTTTTACTATAAAAGGTAATATATTCACAGTTTCCTAAGATTCTAATATAGATATCATTGGTGGGCTTTATTATACCACAGTTCACCCTTTGGCCAGCAAAAATTTATGTCTGTTCAACAGACAAAATAAATTTACCTCATTCAACTAAATTCCCAAGTTTCAACCCATTACATGTGGAAACCATAGAGAAACTGCTTCTAGAACCTGTATGGGGAAGTAGATCTATGCGACGTTTGGAGTGGATTGTGGAGGTCATAGAAATGTGCCATTCAAATATATTTCTAAAATTATATTTCTCCCCCACATCATATCTTCAAACCTCCTACCTTCAACAATCTGGCCTATTTTCTCCCTCTAGTTTTGCATTTTGTTCTCACAGTCCTCAGATTGACTTCCTGTGTATTCAGAATTATTTGTTATTTACCTAGTTGTGTTTGACGGACGAGAAGAGAATAGAAAGTTGGGTCACCTGGGTGGATTAATTTGTTAAGCTTCCGACTTTGGTTCAGGTCATGATCTCACGTTCATGAGTTAGAGCCCCACCCACATCAGGCTCTCTGCTGTCAGCACAGAGCCCACTTCCGATCCTCTGTCCCTCTCTCTTTCTGCCCCTACCGCGCTCTCTCTCAGTCTCTCTACATCTCAAAAATAAATAAATGTTAAAAAAAAGAAAGCTGACAGCTCAACTTCATGTCTATATTCCCCATTGTATACATGTCAAGAATAAGTTTCCCAGATTAAGCAGTAAGAAATACAGAATTACAAATTAAATTTGAATTTCAGTAAAATAGCAAATACTATTTATTATGTAATATTTAAGATATTCGGGATATGTTTATACTAAAATCATTGTTATTTATCTGAAATTCAAATTTAATTGAATATCTTGCTTTTATCTGCTAGCACTACCCAAAGTCAGGCTGTCTGCCTCCTCAAGCATCCCTTCTTCTCTTGTCCCTGTCCCTATCTTAAACTAGCACACAAAAAAATATTCTATGTCAACACACACACACACACACTCACACACACACACACACACATCTTTCAAAAGAGAAGAATATATCTTATTAGGGATTGATGTTTTAAGATTCAAATCTAAAGTTTTACTGCACTGTCGTCCTATTGGCTGGGGAGGCCTGTTAGGTGGACACAAGAAAGGTGTAAACTTGTAATCAAACATGGCCTTTTTTCTGGTGAGAGGATATCATCCTTTAATATGATTTAACCTCACTGAAGAAGATGATAGCAGGTGGATACAAAAGAGTGGTACCTGAAGAAAAGTATATTTTCTACTGAGATTTCTTCAACTTACAGGCATTTTATAAACCAGGAGAGATGTATCATTTTTATTTCAGATATATTTTAAGCTGTCATTAAAAGCTCATCTAGAAATAAAAATAAAAATTACCTTGGGGCACCTGGGTGGCTCAGTCATTTAAGCATCTGACTCCTGGTTCAGGTGATGATTTCACAGATTGTGAATTTGAGCCCCACATAGGGCTCTGTGCTGACAATGAATGCAGAGCCTGCCTGGGATTCTTTCTCTCTGCCCCTCCACTGCTCATGCTCTTTCTCTCTCAAAATAAATAAGCTTTAAAAAATAAAATTGACCTCAAAGTTTCACCATTTACCTTTGACTAGCATTTTGTGGTGATCTTTCTGTCTTAATGACACAAAATGCTTTTCACATTCCAGTTTCTTCTTGTTTCTCTCTGTGAAACTTTTGTCTTTATGGCCTCCCTTTGTTTACAGAATAATTCTTAAGCTTTCCCCTTCCTAAGTCCCCAGTCTCTGGCCCTAGACTTTATGTTATTTCTACTTTTATGACTTTCTGTGCTGGACTTCGAAGACGGAAAGATACTAAGCCTTTTTTTTGCTTCGTGGATATTGTAATAAGACATCAAGGAATTCAAATAAAGCTCCTACTAGTGCAGTCAAGGTGCATCTTTTATTTCAGCTACAGCCTAGGATATATCATTCTGCCTCTTCCCTTTCTAGCGGGTCTAAATTTTCACACACTCACTGTCAGATATCTGGAATGCAGGATATTGTATTGCCATATGGATGATCTTTAAATGAAAGGTGTATAATAATTATTCTTTGTTAGAAATCCTAGCCTGGTTTTTGAGCCCTAATTGGTATACCTTCACGAGTTTCTCAGCTACAGTCCCTACTGCTTATTTTCTAATCTGTGGGTATTGAGAAAATAAGACTCAGGATACTTAAGGAGAGTAGTCAAGGATTGGAAAACTGCAGGCTCAGAAATTTGGTTTAGCTCACAAAGTGTTATATAACTCTATTTATCCACTGGGGGTTGCTAGCTTAATAGTAATTGAGCCTGAAGCTTCTGCAAAGAGACAGAGAGAGACAGAGAGAGAGAGACAGAGACCATAGAAGTCCCATTTTTTGGTTTATCCACTCTGATTTGAATTTCCCATTATTTTAAAATTTAGATACCAGATTAATACACAAGTTGAAGACTTTCTTTTAGAATTCTTAAATTATGCGATCATAACCCATACCATTTGCTGAGTTGAGAATTTGGACTTTTACAGTGTTTATCCATTAATCTTTAATTATTTTACTATACTTCAATCTTTAACTCTATTATTCTTGTTTTCTCTCTAATAAGCTACCAGAAATTATTGTAGAGCACTCCTGACAAAGGAATTTTTGTCTTTATGTTTACTCAGTGATTACTTTAATCTCTTGGTGTCACGATTGCTAATATTTTCTCTAATGTATTATACTAATTAATAGGTCCTTTTCTGTATGTTTTTATTCTTCAGAACTTTGCCTGATATCTTTATCTTAGTGAATGTACATGATGATTCTGGGGACACTCAACCCAAATACACTAAATGTATTTAATGAGGTATAGAAATAGAAAGCTGAGTTTAGCAACCTATTGCTCAGTATGCCTGTAATACTTCCAACACACTTTTCCTTGCTTTCTATATTCTGCCTATTTTCTTACTTTCCTTTGCTTGAACATGTCATATTATTTTTTTTCTTAAATATTTATTTATTTATTTATTTATTTATTTATTTATTTATTTTGAGAGAAAGTGAGAACAAGTAGGGAAGGGGCAGAGAGAGGGGAGGAGAGAGAATTCCAAGCAGGCTCCGTGCTCAGTTCAGAGCCTGATGCGGGGTTCGATCCCACAACCATGAAATTATGACCTGAGCTGAAGTCAGGAGTCAGACGCTTAAATGACTGAGCCACCCAGGTGCTCCATATTATTTCTTTTTATATTTCTGACTGTCCAACTTGTTTCATATGTGGCCAATCCCTTCCTAATAGGTCATTGTTTATTTGAATTCTATTCTGTATTTTCAAAGTGACATTTTCTTGGTCACATATAATGTCTCTTAATATCTGGAGGATTATGATTTCTCCTTTATTCAAGCCTCTGAATACTTAGTTCTGAATGTCAAAGCTGCTTTTGATTCACACTATCAGTAATGAGTGGCTTAGTAATTCACTAATGGCCTGGCTTCCATATTCTTCTAAGACCATTCTGGGAAATTTTAAAGTCTCAATTTAGTTTTGTTTTTTTTTTTAGTTTTAAAAGCAATAATGGTTACAATATAGTTTGACTATGAGTTAATATATTTGAGATCCGTTTTTTTCTTCCCCTTTCTGACCAAGTAAATGGTTCAGCTGACTTTTTTCACTTTATTTGGTTATTTCATGATTGTTCATAGTTTGTGGGCAATCACAAAATAGTACATACTATGACATCACAATGCTCAATCTGCTAAGCTTGTTTTTCTCTAATCATGTCATTTCCTTTTCTATTATTATTTTAATTCCAGTGTAGTTAACATACAGTGTTATAGTAGTTTCAGGTGTAATATAGTGATTCAACAGTTACATACATCACCCAGTGCTCATCACAACTATTGCACTCCTTAATCCCCATCACTTATTTCACCCCATCTACCGCCCTTCAACTAACCATCAGTTTGCTCTCTATAGAGAGACTATAGAGAGAGTCTGTGTCCTGCTTTGTCTCTCTTTCTGTCTTTTCCTTTGCTCAGTTGTTTGTTTTTTAGATTCCATATATGAGTGAATCATATGACATTTTTCTCTATGAATGACTTATTTCACTTGGCATTATATTGTCTAGTTCCAACCATGTCATTACAAATGGCAAGATTACATTTTTTGGTTGATAATATTTCATTGTATATTATATACATATTATAAATGTGTATATATATATAGTACATTGCATATTATACAATATACATTGTATATTATATACATATTATACATGTATAATATATATACATGTATTATATATAATGTATAATATATACATATTGTATATATATGTATATAATATGCAATGAAATATTTATATACAATGAAATACTGTCAGTCTATATATATACAACTATACATACACGCACACACACACATATATTATACCCATTCTTATATGTGTGTATGTCATATATGTGTGTATGTGTGTGAATGTGTGTGTGCGTGTGTGTGTATATGTAACACACATATATATAAAATACCCATTTATATGTCAATGAACACTTAGGCTGATTCCATAACTTGGCTATTATAAATAATGCTGTTATATGCATAGGGATGCATGTATGATTTTGAATTAGTGTTTTCACATTTTTTGAGATAGATATCCAGTAGTGCAAATTACTAGATCATAGGGAAGTTCAATTTTTAACTTTTTGAGGAACCTCCATACTGTTCTCCACAGTGGCTTCACCAGTTTGCATTCCTACCAACAGTACATTATTTTCCCCCACATTCTCATCAATATTTGTTTCTTGTGTTTTTTGACTTTAGCCGATCTGACAAATTTGAGGTGATACAACATTGTAGTTTTGATTTGCATTTCCCTGATGATACGTGATGCTGAGCATCATATCATGTGTCTGTGGGCCATTGTATGTCTTCTTCAGATAAATATATGTCCATGTCTTCTGCTCATTTTAATTAGATTATTTATTTTTGGGGTGTTAAATTGTATAAGTTTTTAATATATTTTGGATACTAATCTTTTATTGGATATGCCATTTGCAAATATCTTCTGCCATTAAGTAGATTGCCTTTTAGTTTTGTTGATTGCTTTATTCTCTGTGCAGAAGGTTATTTTCTTTTATGATTTTGATGTAGTCCCAATAGTTTATTTTTGCTTTTGTTACACTGACCTCAGCAGACATATCTAGAAAAATGTGATGGCCAATGTTAGGAATATTACTGCCTATCTATCTTCTAGACATTTTATGGTTGTAGGTCTAACATTCAGTTCTTTAATCCATTTTGAATTTATTTTTGTTATGGTGTAAGAAAGTGGTACTGTTTCATTCTTTCACATGTAGCTGACCAGTTTTCCCCAATACCATTTGTTGAAGAGACTACTTTTTTTCCTGTTGTTATATTTTTCCTGCATTGTCAAAGTTTAATTTACCACATAATAGTGGGTTTATTTTTGGGTTTACTATTCTGTTGCATTGATCTATGTGTCTCTTTTTGTGCCAGTACTATACTGTTTTGATTACTACAGCTTTGTAATTTAACTTAAAATCCAGAATTGTGGGGGCACCTGGGTGGCTCAGTCGGTTGGGCAACTGACTTCGGCTCAGGTCATGATCTCGCAGTCCATGAGTTTGAGCCCCGCATTGGGCTCTGTGCTGACAGCTCGGAGCCTGAAGCCTGTTTCAGATTCTGTGTCTCCCTCTCTCTCTGACCCTCCCCCATTCATGCTCTGCCTCTCTCTGTCTCAAAAATAAATAAACGTAAAAAAAAAATTAAAAAAATCCAGAATTGTGATGTGATGCCTCCAAATTTGCTTTTCCTTTTCAAAAATTCTTAGACCATTTGGGGTCTTCTGTGTTTTCATATAAATTTTAGGTCTGTTACTTCTAGTTCTGTGTAAAGTGCTTTAGTATTTTGATAATGATTGCATTAAATGGGTAAATTGCTTCATGTAATATAGACATTTTAACAATATTTGTCTTCTGCTCCATGGAAAATGGAATGTTTTGCCATTTCTTTATCTTCAATTTCTTTCATCAATGTCTTATAGTTTTCAGAGTATAGGTTTTTTTCACCTCTTTCTTTAGATTTATTCGTAGGTATCCTATTACTTTGGAGGAAATTGTAAATGAGATTGTTTCCTTAATTTCTCTTTCTGCTGCCTCATTGTTAGTGTTTAGAAATGCAACAGATTTCTGCACATTGATTTTGCATCTGGCACTTTTACTGAACTCATTTTTTCAGTTCTAGCAGGTTTTTTTTTTTTTTTTGGTGGAACCTTTAAGTTTTCTATAAAGAGTATTATATCATCTGTAAACACAGAAAGTTTTATTTCTTCCTTGGTGATTTGAATGCCTTTTAATTCTTTTTGTTATGTGATTTCTGTTGCTGGCACTTGCAGTACTATATTGAATAAAGGTGGTGAGAATCATCACTATCTTGATTCTGATCTTAGGGAGGAATTTCTCAGTTTTTCCCCATTGAGTATGATATTCATTGTGGGCTTTTGATATATGGATTTTGTGTGTTGAGGTATGTTCCCTCTAAACCTAATTTGTTGGGTTGTTTTATCATCAGTGGATGTTCTTTGTCTAGTACTTTTTCTGTCTTTGCTGAAGTGATCATATGGTTTGTATCTTCTTTCTTACTTATGTGATGTATCCTGTTGATTGATTTGCAAATATTGAGCCACCTTTGCATTTCAGGAGTAAATCCGTCTTGATTGTCGTGAATAATTTTTTTTAATGTATTGTTGGATTTGGTGTGCTAGTATTTTGTTGGAGGATTTTTTTCTGTATGCTCATCACAGACATTGGCCATTGTTCTTTTTTATTGGGGTATCTTTAATTAGTTTTGTTATCAGTGTGATACCAGCCTCATATAATGAATTTGGAAGTATTCCTTCCATTTCAATTTTTAAAAAATAGTTTGGGAAGAAAAGGTATTAACTCTTCTTTAAATTTCTGGTCTAATTCAACTGTGAAGCCATCTGGTCCTGGACTTTTGTCTTCTGATAATTTTTTGGTTATTGATTCAATTTCCTTGCTGGTAATTGATGTGCTCAAATTTTCAATTTCTTCCTGCTTCAGTTTTGGTAGGTTATATCTTTCTAGGAATTTATCCATTTCTTCTCAGTTGTTTAATGTTTTGGCATATAATTCTTCATAATATTTTATGACAGGCGTTTGTGTTTCTATGGTCTGTTGTTATTTCTCCTCTTTCATTTGTGATTTTGTTTGAGTCCTTTCTCTCTCTCTCTCTCTCTCTTTCTCTCTCCCTTTCTCTCCCTCTCTTTATCTCTCTTTTTTTGATAAGTCTAGCTAAAGTTTTGTCAATTTTGCTGATCTTTTGAAAGAAGCAGCTCCTGTTTTTTTTTTTTTTTTTTCATTTATCTGTTCTACTGGGATTTTGTTTTTGTTTCTGTATTATTTATTTCTGGTATAATATTTATTATTTCCTTACTTCTGCTGGTTTGGGATTTTTCTTATGTTCCTTTTCTAGCTTCTTTGGGTATAAGGTTACATTGTTTATTTCAGATGTTTCCTTTTCTTTTTTTTTTTTTAATAATACATTTGAAATTTTATTTTATTTTATTTATTTTTTTTATAATATATGAAATTTATTGTCAAATTGGTTTCCTTTTCTTGAGGAAGACATGTACTGCCATAAACTTCTCTCTTAGAACCACTTTAGTTGCACTCCAAATGTTTGGAATCATTGTGTTTTAATTTTTATTTGTTTCATGTACTTTTTGATTTCTTCTTTCTCTTTGTGGTTGACCCATTAATTATTTAGCATGTTATTTAACATCCATATATGTGTGTGTTTTTCCAGATTTTCTCTTGTGGTAGATTTCTAGTTGAACTCAGAAAAACTTCATGGTATGACTTCAATATTTATGAATTTGTTGAAGCTTGTTTTGTGCAATAATATGTGATTTTTTCAGGAGAATGTTCCTTGTGCACTTATAAAGAAAGTGTATTCTTCTGTTTAAAAATGGAATGTTCTGAATATATCTGTTAAATTCATCTGGCCCAGGGTGTCATTCAAAGCCATTGTTTCCTTGTTTATTTTCTATTTGAGTTATCTGTCCATTATTGTAAGTGAGATGTTAAACTTCTGTATTATTGTTGTGTTATTATCAATGAGTTCCTTTATGTTTGTTATTCTTTTATGTATTTGATGCCTCTGTGTTGGGTGCATAAATATCTTCTTGTTGGATTGTCCCTTTTATTATTATATAGCATCCTTCTTGCTCCCTCTTTACAATCTTTGTTTTAAAATTTATTTTGTCTGGGGCGTCTAGGTGGCTCAGTCAGTTGAGCATCTGACGATTTATTTTGGCTCAGGTCATGATCCCAAGGCCATGATGGGATCAGGCCTTGCATTGGGCTCCATGCTGACCATGGAGATTGCTTAAGATTCTCTGTCTCTCTGCCCTCCTAACCCACTCACACACTCTCTTTCTGTCTCTCTTAAAAAATCTGTTTTGTCCAATATAAATATTGTTACCCTGGTTTTCTTTTGACATTTACTTGCTTGATAAATATTTCTCCATCACCTCACTTTGAATTTCCAGATGCCTTAGGCCTGAAATGAGTCTCTTGTAGGCAGCAGGTCTTGTTTTTCATCTGCTCTGTCACCTTATGTCTTTTGATGAGAGGGTTTGGTCTGTTTACATTCAAAGTAATTACTGATATATATATGATATATATATATATATATATTATATATATATATATATATATATATATATATATAATATATATATATGTATTGCCATTTTGGTACTTATTTGTGGGGGTTTTTTTGTAGTTTTTCTCTGATACATTCTTCTACTTCTCTCTTTCGTTGTTTGTGGGTTACATTCAGTGATATACAATAAAACCTTGGATTTAAAGTAACTTGTTCTGTGAGTGTTCTGCAAGATGAATAAATATTTTTAATATATTTTCACTAGATAAATGAGTAATTTCTTGCAATATGAGTAGTACATGATGCAGAACATCGCATGATCACAACTGAGCCAATGGCTCTTCTCTCCCTCTTGCTGTGGGATTGTGGGTGATTGTCTCCCATGCTCAGATACTGGGTCTTAGACTGTGGTGCTTGGAAGAAATCAGTAATTTTTCAGAATGTTTGAAGGTGCCCACTACAGGCAATAGTGAATTTTTTTGTCATTTCAAAACACCTATGGACATTCCTTTGCTTTTCCAGACAAGAGTAAGCTTAAGAATGTTGTGTTTCATTCTAGGTCAGGTTGCTTGCAGATATAGACCCTTTCCTCTGCTGCCTTATTGCCAGTTATACTACAGTATATGACACTACTTTATTAATACTGTATTGTAGTCAATATCCATGTGAGTGTATACAATGGCCACCATGCAGAAAAAGATTCTATTTAGCTAATGGATAGCAGTGATCCCATTAGTGACAGTGAAAGTCATCCTACATAATAACCCTCCTCTCTCTTATCTCCCTCACACCAACCACGAAGGTTTTCAAAAGTAAGTGCAGGTTAGTTTGTTTATTTTTTATATTTTGTATTTTCTTTATTATTTGGTATTGTATTACAGTATGATTATTATTTATATATGAATATTTTTGGGTTGTGTAATGAATCATCTCAGTTTCCATTATTTGTTATGCGGAAATTCACATTGATATACAAGTGCTTTGGATTGCAAGCATGTTTCTGGAATAAATTATGTTCACAAACCAAGGTTTTACTGTACTTGGATTCTTTTATCTTTATTCTTTGCATGTCTTTTAGTGGTCTTTGATTTGTGGTTATGATTAGGTTTCTATATACCATATTTTGTGCATATCAGTCTATGTTAAATTGATGTTCATTTAAGTTTGAACCTATTGTTTATTTCTCCCTTCATCACTTTTTAAAAATTTTTTAACATTGATTTATTATTGACAGACAGAGAGAAACAGAGCATGAGCATGGGAGGAGCAGAGAGAGGGGGAGATACAGAATCTGAAGCAGGTTCCAGTGTCTGAGCTGTCAGCACAGAGCCCGACACAGGGCTTGAACTCACAAACCGCGAGATCATGACCTGAGCTGAAGTTGGACACTTTACTTACTGAGCCACCCAGGTGCCCCTTCCTCCACCACTAAAAAAAAAAAACACTTTTAAATATTTATATATTTTTGAGAGACAGAGAAAGAACGAGAGCAGTGAAGGGGGAGAGAGAGAGAGGGAGACACAGAATCCAAAGCAGGCTTCAGAGTCCAAGCTCGTAGCACAGAGCCAACGAAGAGCTCGAACCCACAGACCACGAGATCATGACCTAAGCTGAAGTCAGACACTTTACTGACCAAGCCACCCAGGTGCCTCATGGGCTTTATATTCTGTTCCATTGATCTGTGGGTCTGTTTTTTGTGACAGCACCATACTGTTTTGATTATTATAGCTTTGCAATATATCTTGAATTCTGGAATTATGATGACTCCAGCTTTGTTTGTCTGTTTTGTTTTTTTTCCAAGTTACTTTGGCTATTCAGGGTCCTTTGTTGTTCTGTACATATTTTAGTATTTTCTTCTCTGGCTCTTTGAAAAATGCTGTTGGTACTTTGATAAGGATTACAATAAATGTGTAGATTTCTCTGGGTAGTATAGACATTTTAACTATGTTTAACTATGGAAGAACTATGTTCTTCCGATCTGTGAGCATGGAATATCTTGTCCTTTCTTTGTGTCGTCTTTACTTTCTTTCATCAGTGTTTTATGGTTTTCAGAATACATATTTTTTTTTACTTCTTTGGTTAAGTTTATTCCTATGTCTTGTTACTTTTGGTGGAATTTATTATTTAAGTCCTCTTTCTGCAGTTTCATTATTGGTGTGTAGAAATGCAACAGATTTTTGCACATTGAGTTTTTATGCAGCCATTTTACTAAATTCATTTATTAGTTCTAGCCAATTTTAGGTGTTCTTTTTAGGGTTTTCCATATAGAGTATCATGTCACTTGTAAATGGAGAAAGTTTTACTTCTTACTTACCAATTAGGGTACCTTTTAATTATTTTTAAAAATTCTGATTCTCGTAACTAGGACTTCCAGTATGCAATAACAGTGCTGAGAGTTGACATCCTTATCTTGATCCTGATCTTAGGGGGAATGCTGTCAGTTTTTCCCCATTGAGAATGGTATTCATTGTTGGTTTTTCATATATGGCCTTTATTATTTTGAGGTATTTGTCCTCTAAACCTACTTTGTTAGGGTTCTTTTTAATGAATGGATACTATACTTTGCCAAATGCTTTTTCTGAATTTATTGAAAAGATCATATGATTCTTATCCATTTCTTTATTAATGTAGTATAACACATTGATGACTGGTGAATGTTGAACCACACTTGCAAACCAGGAATAAATCCACTTGATCATGGTGAATGCCTTTTTAAATGTATTTTCTTGGATTTGTATGCTAGCATCTTATTGAGAATTCTTGCATTCACTTTCATCAGGGATATTGGCCTATAGTTCTCCTTAGTGGGGTCTTTATCTGGTTTTGGTGTCAGGGTAATGCTGGCCTCATAGTATGAGGTTGGCAGTTTCCCTTGAATTTCTAGTTTTTGGAATACTTTGAGAAGAATGGGTATTAGCTCTTCTTTAAATGTTTGGTATAATTTTTCTGTGAAGTCATTTGGCCACTGACTTTTGTTTGTTAGGTGATTTTTGATTATTGATTCAATTTCCTTGCTGGTTATTGGTCTGTTCAGGTTTTCTAATTCTTTATGTTTAAGTTTGGGTAGTTTATATGTTTCTAAAAATTTATGCCTCTCTTCCAGGTTATCCAATTTGTTGGCATATAGTTGTACATAATAGTTTCATAAGTATATGTATTCTTATGGGATTTTTTTTGTTATATCTACTCTCTCATTTGAGATTTCATGACCACATAACCAGTCCTGGAAGAGATAGTAAAGGTAACTCTTTGAGTTTAAAGGAGAGACCAAATATGACAAAGACAAGAAAGGATTAGAGAAAATTTCCAGAAACTATTACACAAGTGATAAAATGGCAAAACATATATATTTGTCCATAATTCTGATATCTTATCCATAATTTATCCATAATTCTGACATAAAATGTCATAATGGGTAGAAAAAAATAAGACCCAATTATTTGCTTCCTAAAAGGGGCTAATTTTAGACATAAAGACACCTACAGATTCAAAGTGTGGCCATACACTTATCATGCAGATGGATATCAAAAGGAAGCTTCATGGGACGCCTGGGTGGCTAAGTCATTTGAGTGTCCAGCTTCGGCTCGGGTCATGATCTCCTGGTCTGTGAGTTTGAGCTCCACGTCGGGCTCTGTGCTGACAGCTCAGAGCCTAGAGCCTGCTTCGGATTCTGTGTCCCCCTCTCTCTCTGCCCCTCCCCCACTCATGCTCTGTCTCTCTCTGTCTCAGAAATAAGTAAACATTAAAAAAAATAAAAAACAAAACAAAAGGAAGCTGCAGTAACAATACGTACATCAAACAAACTAGGCTTTAAAATAAATCTCTAAAAAGAGAAAAAAAAGGCATTATATAATCCTAAAAGGGACAATCCAACAAAAAGATATAACAATCATAAATATTTATGGACCCTACATGGAAGAATGCAAATACATAAAAGCTTTGTAAAAATCAAAAAAAAAAACTAATGGATAATAACACATTAATAGTAGGGATTTTAAGACCCCACTTACATCAATGGATAGATCATCTAAAGAGAAAATAAATAAGGAAACAGTGGCTTTGAATGATACACTGGACCAGATCAACTTAACAGATATATTCAGAACATTCTAATCTAAAATAGCCAAATACACATTTTTTCCCAAGTTCACATGGAGTATTCTCCAGATTAAATCACGTATTAGGTTACAAAACATGTTAACAAATACAAAAACATTGAAATCATACCATGCACCTTTTCTCACCACCATTCTATGAAACTAGAAGTCAACCATAAGAAAAGATGGGAAGGATCACAAATACATGGAGGCTAAACAACATTCTAGTAAACAATAGATCAACTAGGAAATCAAAGAAGAAATAGATAAATATTTGGAAACAAATTAAAATTAAAACACAATTGTCTGAAACCTTTAGGATGTAGCAAGAGTTGTCCTTAGAGGGAAATATATAGGAATACAGGCTTACCTTAAGGAGCAAGAAAAATCTCAAATAAAGAACCTAACCTTACACCTAAAGGAGATAGAAACAGAACAACCTATGAAGCCTAAATCCAGAAGAAAAAAGGAAATAATAAAGATTGTAGTAGAAATAAATTATATACAAACTAAAAAGCAATAGAACATTTCAATGAAACCAAGAGCTGTTTTTTTTAAATAATAAAATTGATAAGCCTTTAGACAGACATATCAAAAGAGAGAGACAGAGAGAAAGAGAGAGAGAGAGAACCCAAACCCAAATCAAAACTTTTCTTTATCACTATGTTTTGCCATTTTGATTACTATGTGTCTTGGTGTGGACATACTTTGATTTTGTTGGGGGATCTCTGTGGTTACTGAATCTGGATATCTGTTTTATTCCCTAGATTTGGGAAGTTTTCAGTTATTATTTCTTCAAATAAATTTTCTGTTCCCTTTTCTCTCTGTTCTCCTTCCAATATCCTTAATGTGAATGTTGTTATGCTTGATGGAGTTAACTGAGTTCCCAAAGTCTTCTCATTTTCCATAATTCTTTTTTTCTATCATTTGTTCATTTTTACAATTTTCCATTACTGTGTCTTCTCATTCATTAATTCATTCCACTGTCTCTTCCACTTTGATATTTATTCCATCAAGTGTATTTTTAATTTCATTGGTTGTGTTCTTCATTTATGGTTGTTTCCTTTTTGTTTTCAATCTTTTTCTTAAGGGTCTCACTGATGTCCTCCACTTTTTTCTCAAGTCCAGTAGGTATCTTTGTGATCATTGTTTCAAATTCTCTATCACACATGTTCCTTATATCCGTTTTGCTTATGTCTCTTGTGGTCTTGTCCTGTTTGTTTGTTTGTTATTGTATTTTTCATTTGTGATATATTCCTCTGTTTCCTCATTTTGCCTAACTCTGTGTGTCTATTTATGTGCGTTAAGAATGTTAGTTATGTCTCTTGTTCTTGAAAGTAATGGGTGGGTGTGCACTTTGAATTAAGTGGTGGTGATCTTTCTCCACCGGTGATGGGCAGCCGCCATGGAAGCTGAGGCCAGCCAGGGCCATTCTCCAAAGCACTTGTAAGTGCATTTCTAAGAAGGCCTGTGCATCTTCCGCATGAGATTGGGACATGCAGTGTTGGCAAGGTTAGTGTGGGTCTTCTGGGGAAGAATTTGCATCACCAGTACTGAGGCAGGTCTGGCTGGAGGGGGAAGGTCATGATGTAAGCACGTAAGCAAGCTAGATAGTAAGAGCTGGTGCTGTACTGGTTCCTGCAGGTTGCTGTGTGTTTATGATGAGGTATGGGGGATGGAAATGGTACTTGACAGCTGCCTTGTTCCTGGAGAAGTCTTTCAGTGAACTCTGAGATTAGTAACTAGTTCTCCCCCTTGTAAACCCCAGGCACCTTTCAAACTGTTGCCTCTAAGCTGTATCTCTGCAGGTTGTTCGCTGTGTTCAACAAAGGGCAGGGACTCAGCTTCTTATTGCCTTCCATTCTCTCTTAGAATCCCATCCACTGTTTTTTAAAGTTCCATGCTTTATCTTTCACTGGTTGTAAGAACTCAAGAAATTTGGCCCATTCTGATTTTCAGTATATGTGTTTCTAAGCAATCACTCATTCTGATTTTCAAATCTAAGTGCTATAGGCATTTCTCTTCCTCTTATAGCCTTTCCAGTGTGCCAACCTGTCTGTTATCCCACTCTATGCCTGAAACTCCCTCCCTCTGGTGGTCAGACCCACAAGGTTTAAGTTACCACTGAGTCCTCTTTAAACCAAACCTAAATTTGCCATTGAACTAGAAGAAAACATGAAGCTTATAATGCTATAGAATCCATAGAACTGGTGCCATATTACAAATTAAAAGAGGGCATTACTTTTTTTAACTAATTGCTTAATTTAATGTAAAACTCATTCTTTCAGTGATGATTATGATGATAATTTTTATTCAGTTGTCATGATCATGATCATGATGATCATTAGTTGCAATCCTGAAAGCTGGCTAGTGGTAATAAAAACTGCAGTAGGCATATTATTCAAGGTAAATAGTCTTAGTAGGTGAATAAAAGGAAACCAGCTAAAGTTGTTTTATAATTTTACTTTGAAATTCCCCTCATATACTTGGTAGTAACTTACCATCTTTCTAAAACAAAGAAACTTTACGGGGAAATATCAACTAATTTCAAACTCCTGGCAAGATTTATGATGTCATTTTCTATGTAGTTATAACACTGAAAATATACCAAAGTTAGAACATGTGGATGTCATACTACAAATCATGGTCATATGCTCCACATGTACATTTTGAATTTAGAAATAGTGAATGAACAATACAATTACCAAATCTTTCTGAAAGGTTCCCAAATCTCTATATAATTGTATCTTCCAATTAAACTCAGCATACGTAACCTGAATAATAATCTTAAAAGGTACTTACTATGTGCCAGGAACTGTTCTAAGCATTTGAAAACAATGAGGAATATAAACACTGTTCCTTCATGCCTTCTAACTTGTGGTAGAGGTGTGTGTGTGTGTGTGTGTTGTGTGTGTGTGTGTGTTTGTGTGTGTGCATGGTGCCTGTAAGAGGGGAAATGGAGACAATTAAACCAGCATATACATGCAACAAAATGATGTTTAAAGTATAAGTTGTTGTTATATTATTAAGCCTATTTTGTAAGTGAAGAACTCATACAAAAGATGAAAAAGTTAAAAAGTATGAAATGATTTACAATAATAGAGGCAGATTTCAAGGGTTGTGTGTGTGTGTGTGTGTGTGTGTAACAGATATTGTTGTTTGTGTAATAGATACTGTTGTATATTGGTTGGTGTTGAGTGTTTTGATGATTGTTGCAGTGCCCACCTTGCTTTTCTAACTGCCTCAGAGGAAAGAAAAGATTTGGTGAAGAAAACAGAAGACGACTTTTTGCTTTTATGTTGGACAGGAACTACTTGATAATATCAATGATCTTGACATTAAATAAAAAACAACTTAACTAGAAATTTAGAATGTACAATATTTTTTTTAATTAAAAAATGAAAACCAGGAGTATATAACCACCTGAGGTGGTTCCAATTAAAGAGTCATCATAGACTATAAGATTATATATCTTACCTTTTGGCAATACAATTGTAAAACTTTTTCAGGAATAGATTTTTTTGGAAGTATGTTACTGTTTCATAGAATAGTGTTTATCTTTTTTTAATTGGTACCTTATCTCTCTTATTTTATTATAAAGTATTATGATTCCTCCACAGTTATCACTAAACACAAGCCTACAGTTGGTTTTGAATGAAACCTCTGTATCTTCTTTCCAACTTCTTTTGCCTTCCAGAGTTCTTTTGCTCTACTTACAACTTAAGTGACAGGAATAAGTTAGTTCTGAAGAACAGTATATATATTGGAAGCATAAAAAGCAAAATCCTAATTTTAGATAGGCTGCTTGTGAGAGTGTATGGTTTCATAAAACAGAAAAAAAAACACAGTTACTCTGCTATATTTGTTGTCGATTTTTATCCAAGAGTAACCAATGTAGAACAAATTCTTGACAGGATACCTGGGACCTAGCTGAGACAATAGGTCCCTCTCAAACATGGATACTGCATTAAGACTCCAGACTCTAAGATATGTGTTTCTTGCTTGGGGTTATAACAAACAGGAGGGAAACAATTACAAGATCCCAGGAATAAAATCTAAATATAATATGAATTTTTTTCTTTTAGCATCTCTCAAGATAGTTGATGTATTTCCAGTAAAAATTATTTTTCAGGAAAATTAAATGGAAGCCAAGTAATAATAAATAAGTTAAAATATGTCTATTTAACAAAATATATTTACATAATATTGTTCAAAACTATTTTTAAAGGGTACTTTTCAACCATTAATTCTAAACTGATGTTTTACTTAATCATATATCTCAAGCAGTCATTTGGTTATTTACAAAGGACTTACACTGTACCAAAAATTGTGATGTGAGGGAAACAGAGAATAAGAAAAATTTCATGATCAAAGTTACAAAAGAGAAGATATAGTCCTTACAAAGTCAGATTATATTTTCCAAAGATAGCAAGACCAACATATATATCTGCTATGTCACATGCCAGGCTATTCTTACAATGTGACTAACTTGTCTCCCATTTAGAGACAGAATCTATCTTTCCTACATTTTAATCTGGATTAGAGATTATAATTTGTCTGAAAGAACACGGAGAAAAGGATTTATGTGATTTCCAAGACCAAATTATAAAACAGGCATAACTTCTGCCTGCTAATCTTTTTCATATGATGTTAATGCTTGGAAATAGCTACCATGCTATGTGGAAGCCCACACTAGCCCACTGGAAAGACTACATGAAGAAATCTACATGGAGAGTAACTGTAGCTCCCAGCTAATATCTTGCATCAAATATATGTATATATATATATATATATATATATATATATACACACACACACACACACACATACATACATAAATCTCCAGCTGATATTAGTCCCTATACTTTGAGTCTTTGAAATGAAGTCTCAGAAATTATGAAGCAGAGGGATGCCTGGTTGGCTCAGTTGGTTGAGCATTTAACTCTTCATTTTGGCTCAGGTCATGATTGCTGGGTTGTGGGATCAAGCCCTGCATCAGTGTGGAATCTGTTTAAGATGCTTTCTTTCTCTCCTCTGTCCCTCACCACACCTAAAATAAAAAAAAAAGAAATTATGGAACAGAGACAAACTGTTCAATGTGTGCCTTACTTTAATGTCTATCCACATAAGCAATGAGATATGACAAATCATTTATCTTAAGTCATTAATTTTTATGTAATTTGTTATACAACATGAGATACTAAAAATATATTTTGGTTCTGTGAGTGGACTGCTGTCATAAAAAATTCTAAAAATCTAGCAGTGGGTTTAGCACAAGGAAACAGGCAAAAATTGAAAATGGCCCTGAAAAGGCTATTAGAAGAAATCTTTTGCCTCTCTAGAAGGCTATAGGTAAATACTTAAAGAAAAAACAGGAAATATAATTCAAAGCCAGAGAAAAGGGGAAAGTTTCACAACAATGTTGTCTACAGTAATATGGAAAAGAAAAAAAATCATCTAATGAAATGAATATGTCTAAGAAGATTTTCAGGCAGAATTACAAAGGACTACTGGCTTCCTCTCGCTGTTTATAGGAAAATGTGAGGGGATCAAAAAATGTTAAGCTAATGGAAAAATTGTTAAACATAAAAGGACCAGGGTGTGCAGGATTAAAAAATATATATATATTGTTCATCAGAAATAAAAATCATGCGGGGTAAAAAAAACAGAAGATGGTGGCATAAGAGGACACTGGGCTCACCTCGTCTTGCTGATCGCTTAGATTCCACCCAGATCTGCCTAAATAACCCAGAAAAACGCCAGAAGACTAGCAGAATAAGCTCTCCAGAGCCAAGCGAAGACAAGAGGCCCACAGAAGAGGGTAGGAAGGGCGGAGAGGCAGTGAGCACTACACAAAATATCTGGAGGCAGCCGGGGCAGGGGAGGAGCAGCCTTCCCAGTAAGGCAGAGCCCCCGAGTCTGGCTTGCAAAAGTGGAGGGGCCAGACTCCATGAGTTCTGACAGCCAGCAGGACTTATCACCTGGGTTGTTAAAAGTCAACAGCTCTGCTCTCGGAAAGCATGGAGGCCAAGAGGACACCGTGAGGAAGAGTTGTTGAGCCCCTGAAGACAGAGCTCACTTTGGTGGGGAACAAAGGTGCTGGCAAGGACCATATCCCATCCCCCACCTGAAATCCCAAAGGGAACCAGTTCCTGTCACCAAACTTGCTTGCAATGCACAAACACCCAATGATGTTCTTCTTTGGATCGATCCCTCCGATGGGTCTGCCTCGCTCCTGGTGCTGCAGAGCCCCTCCCGCAAGGGACCTCCAATGGGAAATTGAGCTAAGACTGCTCCTCTTGCCTCTGTGCAACTTGCGGATGCACACTGGCTAATATGCCAGATCCCATCAAAGCAGCACCACAAGCCTGGCAGTGTGCAAATAGCACAGGCAGGGGCCACACCACTCCACAGTGAGTCCTGCCCTGGAAGAGGGGAAGATAAGGTACACACCAGTCTGCTTGTGGCCCCAGTGGTGGGCTGGGGACAGACATCTGGTCTGACTGCAGCCCCACCCACCAACACAAATTACTCCAGACAGCACAAGGGAAGTGCCTGCAGTTTGGAGCCACCACAAGAACTACCCAAAATGATGAAACGGAAGAAAGCTCCTCAAAAGAAACTCCAGGAAGTAGCAACAGCTAAGGAATTGATCAAAAACGATTTAAGCAATATAATGGAACAAGAATTTAGAAGAATCGTCATACAATTAATCACTGGGCATGAAGAAAGCATAGAGAACAGGAGAGAATCTATTGCTACAGAGATCAAGGGACTAAGAAAGAGTCAGGAGGAGCTAAAAAATGCTATAAATGAGCTGCAAAATAAAATGGAGGCGGTCATAGCACAGATTGAAAGGCAGAGGAGAGAAAAGGTGAATTAGAAGATAAAATTATGGAAAAAGAGGAAGCTGAGAAAAAAGAGATAAAAAAATCCAGGAGTATGAGGGGAGAATTAGAGAACTAAATCATGTAATCAAACAGAACAATATTCACATCATAGGAATTCCAGAAGAGGAAGAGAGAGAGAAAGGGGCTGAAGGTGTACTTCAAAAAAATTATAGCTGACAACTTCCCTGACCTGGGTAAGGGAAAAGGCATTGAAATCCAAGAGGCACAGAAAACTCCCTTCAGACATAAATTGAAACGATCTGTTGCAGAAATCGTAGTGAAACTGGCAAAATACAAGAATAAAGAGAAAATTCGGAAAGTAGCTAGGGATAAGCAGGCTCTAATTTACAAAGGGAGACCCATAAGACTAGTGGCAGACCTATCTACTGAAACTTGGCAGGCCAGAAAGGAATGGCAGGAAATCTTCAATGTGGTGAACAGAAAAAATATACAACCAAGAATCCTTTATCTAGCAAGTCTGTCATTCAGAATAGAAGGAGAGACAAAGGTCTTCCCAAACAAACAAAAACTGAAGGAATTCATGACCACTAAACCAGCCCTACAAGGGATCCTAAGAGGGATTCTGTGAGTAAAATGTTGCAAGGACCACAAAGTACCAGAGACATCACTACAAGCATGAAGCCTACAGACATTACAATGACTCTAAACCCATTTCTTTCAATAATATCACTGAATGTAAATGGGCTAAATGCTCCAACCAAAAGACATGGGGTATCGGAATGGATTAAAAAAAAAAAAAAAACAAGACCCATCTATTTTCTGTCTACAGGAGACTTATTTTAGATCTGAGAACACCTTCATTTTAAAGTGTGGGGATGGAGAAATATATATCATGCTACTGGAAGTCAAAAGAAAGCTGGAATAACCATACTTATATCAGACAAAATAGACATTAAATTAAAGGCTGTAACAAGAGATGAAGGGCATTATATAATAATTACAGTGTCTATCCACCAGGAAGAGCTAACAATTTTAAATGTCTATGCACCGAAAGTGAAGGCCCCCAAATATATAAAATAATTAATCACAAACATAAACAACCTTATTGATAAGAATGTGGTAATTGCAGGGGACTTTAATACTCCACTTACAACAATGGATAGATCATCTAGACACAGGATCAGTAAAGAAACAAGGGCCCTGAATTATACATTAGAACAGATGGGCTTGACAGATATATTTAGAACTCTGCATCCCAAAGCAACAGAATATACTTTCTTCTCGAGTGCACATGGAACATTCTCCAAGATAGGTCACATACTAGGTCACAAAACAGCCCTTAATAAATATAAAAGAATTGAGATCATACCATGCACACTTTCAGACCACAATGCCATGAAACTTGAAATCAACCACAGGAAAACATCTGGAAAACCTCCAAAAGCATGGAGGTTAAAGAATACCCCACTAAAGAATGAATGGATCAACCAGGCAATTAGAGAAGAAACTAAAAGATATATGGAAACAAATGAAAATGAAAATGCAACAATCCAAATGCTTTGGGATGCAACGAAGGCAGTCCTGAGAGGAAAATACATTGCATTCCAGGCCTATCTCAAGAAACAAGAAAAATCCCAAATACAAAATCTAACAGCACACTTAAAGGAAATAGGAGCAGAACAGCAAACACACCCCAAATCCAGCAGAATAAGAGAAATAATAAAGATCAGAGGAGAAATAAACAATATGGAATCTAAAAAAAACTGTAGAGTAGATCAATGAAACCAAGAGTTGTTTCTTTGAAAAAATAAACAAAATTGATAAACCTCTAGCCAGGCTTCTCAAAAAGAAAAAGGAGATGACCCACAAAGATAAAATCACAGAAAATATGGAATAATTGCAACCAATCCCTCAGAGATACAAGCAATTATCATGGATTACTATGAAAAAGTGTATGCCATCAATCTGGGCAACCTGGAAAAAATGGACAAATTCCTAAGCACCCACACACTTCCAAAACGCAAACAGAGAGAAATAGAAACCTTGAACATACCCAAAACCATCAAAGAATTTGAATCAGTTATCAAAAATCTCCCAGCAAATAAGAGTCCAGGACCAGATGGTTTCCCAGGGGAATTCTACCAGACATTTAAAGCAGAGATCATACCTATCCTTTTCCAGCTGATCCAAAAAATGGAAGGGAAGGAAAAATTCCAAACTAACTATATGAAGGCAGCATTACTTTGATTCCTAAACCAGACAGAAAACCCAGTAAAATAGAGAACTACAGGCTAATATCCCTGATGAATATGGATGCAAAAATTCTCAATAAGATACCATCAAATAGAATTTAACAGCATAGAAAAATGTTATTCACCATGATCAAGTGGGATTCATTCCTAGGCTGCAGGGCTGGTTCAACATTCGCAAATTAATCAATGTGATACATCACATTAATAAAAGACAAGATAAGAACCATACGATCCTGTCAATCGATGCAGACCAAGCATTTGGCAAAATTCAGCATCCTTTCTTAATAAAAACCCTCAAGAAAGTTGGGATAGAAGGAACATACTTAAACATCACAAAAGCCATTTATGAAAAGCCTACAGCTAATATCATCCTCAATGGGTAAAAATTGAGAGCTTTCCCCCCTGAGATCAGGAACACGACAGGGATGTCCACTCTCACCACTGTTGTTTATCATAGTGTTGGAAGTGCTAGCATCAGCAATCAGACAACAAAAGGAAATCAAAGGCATCAAAATTGGCAAAGATGAAGTCAAGCTCTCAATTTTTCCAGATGGCATGTTATTATACATGGAAAACCTGTTAGACTCCACCACAAGTCTACTAGAACTGATCCATGAATTAAGCAGTCTCAGGTTACAAAATCAATGTAAAGAAATCAGTTGCATTCTTATACACTAATAATGAAGCAACAGAAAGACAAATAAAGAAACTGATCCCATTCACAACTGCACCAAGAATCATAAAATTCCTAGGAATAAACCTAACCAAAGATGTAAAAGATCTGTATGCTGAAAACTATAGAAAACTTATGAAGGAAATTGAAGAAGATATAAAGAAATGGAAAAATATTCCATGCTCATGGATTGGAAGAATAAATACTGTTAAAATATCAATACTTCCCAAAGCTATCTACACATTCAATGCAATCCCAATAAAAATTGCACTAGCATTCTTCTCGAAGCTAGAACAAGCAATCCTAAAATTTGTATGGAATACAAAAGACCCCAAATAGCCAAAGTAATATTGAACAAAAAGCCCAAAGTGGGAGGCATCATAATCCCAGACTTTAGCGTCTACTGCAAAGCTGTAATCATCAAGACAGCATGGTATTGGCCCAAAAACAGACACATAGACCAATGGAATAGAATAGAGACTCCAGAATTAGACCCATAAAAGTATAGCCAACTAATCTTTGACAAAGCAGGAAAGAATATCCAATGGAAAAAAAGACAGTCTCTCTAACAAATGTTGCTGGGAGAGCTGGACAGCAATATGCAGAAGAATGAAACTGGACCACTTTCTTACACCATATACAAAAATAAACTCAAAATGGATGAAAGACCTGAATGTGAGACAGGAAACCATCAAAACCCTAGAAGAGAAAGCAGGAAAAAACCTCTCTGACCTCAGCTGCAGCAATTTCTTACATCTCCAAAGGCAAGGAAATTTAAAGAAAAAATGAACTATTGGGACCTCATGAAAACAAAAAGCTTCTGCACTGCAAAAGGAAACAGTCAACAAAACTAAAAGGCAACCAAAATAATAGGAAAAGATTTTTGCAAATGACATATCAGACAAAGGGCTAGTATCCAAAATCTATAAAGAGCTCACCAAACTCCACACCCAAAAAACAAATAATTCAGTGAATAACAGGCAAGAAATATGAATAGACACTTCTATTCAGAAGACATCCAGATGGCCAACAGGCACATGAAAAGATGCTCAACATCACTCCTCATCAGGGAAATACAAATCAAAACCACACTGCAATACCACCTCACGCCAGTCAGAGTGGCAAAAATGAACAAATCAGGAGACTATAGATGCTGGCGAGGATGTGGAGAAACGGGAACCCTCTTGCACTGTTGGTGGGAATGCAAACTTGAGCAGCCGCTCTGGAAAACAGTGTGGAGTTCCTCAAAAAATTAAAAATAGATCTACCCTATGACCCAGCAATAGCACTGCTAAGCATTTACCCAAGGGATACAGGAGTGCTAAAGCATAAGGGCACTTGTACCCCAACGTTGATAGCAGCACTTTCAACAATAGCCAAATTATGGAAAGAGCCTAAATGTCCATCAACTGATGAATGGATAAAGAAATTGTGGTTTATATACACAATGGAATACTACTTGAAAGTGAGAAAGAATGAAATATGGCCCTTTGTAGCAACGTGGATGGACCTCAAGAGTGTTATGCTAAGTGAAATAAGTCATAGAGAGAAAGACAGATACCATATATTTTCACTCCTATGTGGATCCTGAGAAACTTTACAGAAAACCATGGGAGAGGGGAAGGAGAAAAAAAAGTTAGAGAAGGAGTGAGCCAAATCATAAGTGACTCTTGGATCCTGAGAACAATCTGAGAGTTGATGGGATGTGGGAAGGAGGGTAGGTTGGGTGATGGGTATTGTGGAGGGCACCTGTTAGGATGAGCACTGGGTGTTGTATGGAAACCAATTTGACAATAAATTCCATATTAATAAATAAAATAATAAAATAAAATAAAATAAAATAAATAAAAATAAATAAATAAAATTGTAAAAAAAAAAAACAAAAGAAAAAAGTGGACTATGGAGTAGCTAAAAATTAATATCCCACTTTTTTGTAGATAAAATTGGCTGCAAAAAAATTGATAGGATCATAAAAATGAGAGGAAAGTATAAAAATAAAAAAACTTGATTATTGAAGGCAGAGAGAAAGGAAATATTCTATAAAAAATTACACAAATTGAAAACTAGCAATACTATATAATCAACATTTGGAAAGACAAGATGTGAAATTAGGCTGGAGAAATTCACTTGAGGTAAGACTTGATTCCATGAACTCCATGTTATTTTTAGCCCTCTTCCCTTGGTTGAAATGATGCTATAAGCCATTATAAACTATTCCATTCATCCTATAGAAAATTACCAGGCCAGTGTCCTTCCTCATGAACATGATCTCCCAATTCTAACCACAGTAATCTATAATTGTTTTTGCTCAAGTCTTCTGAATCAATTATTGACAATGTCCAGATAGGATATAAATTTAACTAAAATACTTTAAAAATAAGTTATGAATATTGTTTTCAGGATGTATGTATATCTTACAAACAATTAAAATAAGAAATAATTCAGAGCATGAATTTAGGTTGTCCTCAGGCATTAAACTCATTAAGATGACACTGTTCACTCTTTTTACCAAAGATAGTTAAAATAAATTTCAAGATCAATGGCTAAGAACTCCTATTAGTTTACAAGAGCACTTATGTATGCAGCTTTTCAAATAACCAAATGTTGATTGTTTTCCATCTGGAAAATCCAACATTAAATGTAGATTATGATTTCATAACAATTTTGAGGCTCCAATCAACCAAGGGTATAATACATAAATATTTAATGTAATGGAATTTACTATATTTTGCCTGAAATATGGGTTGGGTAGAGGAGAAAAACCACTATGTGGAGATGTTTATGAAGAGTAAATAAATATGTGTGTGGCAAAATCTACATACAAAACAATAAAAAACAATCCTCCAAACATTTACTTCGGTTATTGGGTCCTGCAAATGACTTAACACAATGACATCAATTAGAAGTTTGTTTACCAAAAACTTTTTCATAATCTTGTCCCTCTCCCAAACATACTCACATTGCTTAGATTGCACAATTTACAAACAAGAAATCAGATATCAATATAAAAAATATGCAATATTACATAACAATGTGCTCCAAAGACTAGAATTAAAAATTTATGAGTAATACACACAAATGAGTGCATGCATACTGATAAAATCTGAATAATCTCTGTGGGTTAGATCAACATCAGTTTTATGGCATTGATATAGTATCATGATACATGAAAGCTGTCAACAGTGGAGAAGTCAAGGATGCAGTAGAGCTCCTACACATATTTCAAAATAATAAGTTCTTAAAAACTAAAAAAATAAAAAATAAAAAAAATGCGGACTGAAAAGGTGGAAGTAAATTAGTTTTATTTGCATACTTTATAATATTTCATAGGGAAAATCCTAAAGAAGATTATTAGAACTAAAATGACCATAGACTGATGAATGGATAAAGAAGATGTGATACGTATGTATATGTATACATACACACACACATAATGGAATACTATTCAGAGATGAAAAAGAATGAAATCTTGCCATTTGCAACAACCTGGATTAAACTAGAGGGTATTATGCTAAGTGAAATAAATCAGTCAGAGAAAGACAGGTATCATATGATTTCATTCATATGTGTAACTTGAGAAATTCAACAGATGAACATAGGGGAAGGAAAGGAAAAAATAAGATAAAAACAGAGAAGGAGGCACACCATAAAAGACTCTTACAGAGAACTAACAGGATTGCTGTAGGGGAGTTGGATGAGGGATGGGATAAATGGGTGATAGGCATTAAGGAGGGCACTTTCTGGGATGAGCACTGGGTATCATATGTAAAAGATGAATTGCTGGGTTCTACTCCTAAAGCCAAGGCTACATTATATGTTAATTAACTTGAATTTAAATTAAAAAGAATAAAGAAAAAAGAAACAGAAAAAAGAACTAAAAGGAGTTCAGTAAGATTGCAAGTAAAAATCAATATAAAATCAAGTGTATTATCTATACACTAACAATGAATGATCAAAACATAAAATTAAGAAAAATCCATTCACGATAGCATGAAAAAAGATAAAATACTTACACATGAATTTTAAAAAAGGAAGTTAAAGTCATGTACTCTGGGGGCTCCTGGGTGGCTCATTAGGTTAAGCGTCAGACTCTTGGTTTCGGTTCAGGTCTTAATCTCACAATTCCTGAGTTTGAGCCCCTTATCAGACTCTGTGCTGACAGCATCGAGACTGCTTGGGATTCTCTCTCTCTGCCTCTTCCTCGCTCACATTCTATCTCTCTCAAATAAATGAATAAAAACTTAAAAAAAAGATATGTGTACTTAAAAGTACAACATACTGTTGACAAATTTTAAAGAAATCCTAAATAAATAGAAAGGTATTTGGTGTTTACGGATTAGAAGAATTAGTATCATCAAGATGACAATACTTCCCAAACTGGTGTATAATTTTATTTTATTTACTTTTTAAAAACTTTTTTATAGTTTATTTATTTTTCAGATAGAAACAGAGCGTGAGTGGGAGAAAGGCAGAGACAGAGGGAGACACAGAATCTGAAACAGGCTGAGCTGTCAGCACAGAGACCACCATGGGACTCAAATTCACAGACCGTGGGATTGTGATCTGAGCTGAAGTTGGACGCCCAACCGACTGAGCCACCCAAGTGCCCCTGGTCTATAATTTGAATACAATCCTTATCAAAATCCCAACTGCATTTTTTAACAGAAACTGACAAGCTGATCCTAAAATTTGTAGAGGATATAATTGAGACTTCACAAATAAGACCTCCCACTTATAGTCAAATAATTTTTGACAAGGATACAAAGACAATTGAATAGAAAAAATGTCTTTTCAACAAGTGTTGTTGGGAAAATTGTGTGTCCCCATAAAAAAGAATGAAGTTATGTCCCTACTATATAAACAGTTATGTCCCTAGTATATAAACTCAAAATGGATCATATACTTAATGTTTTTAAGAGCTACAACTATCAAACTATTAGAATAAATCATATGAGTAAATCTTCATGACCCTTTTAAATATAACACCAAAATCAAAAGTAACAAAGCAGGGGTACCTGGGTGCCTCAGTGAGTTAAGCGTATGACTTAATTTCAACTTAGATCATGATCTCACGACTATGAGATCATGCCCCATGTCAGGTTCTGCGCCCGATGTGGAGCCTGCTTAATATTCACTTTCTCCCTCTGCCCCTGCCCTGCTTGTGTTCTCTCTCTCTCTCTCTCAAAAAAAAAAAAAAAGTGACAAAAGCAAAATGGAAAAAAAATGGACTCATCAAAGTTAAAAACTTTTGTGCCTCAAGTAACAACATCAAAAATGTGAAAATATAAGCCACAGAATGGGAGAAAATATTTTCAAATCATTTATATGACAAATGAATTGTAATGAGAATATAAAAAGAGTTATTACCACTCAAAATAAAAGGAAAACAACTCAAAAATGGGAAAATATCTGCATAGACATTTTTCCCAAAAATAATAAAACTAGCTTATAAACACATGAAAAGATGTTCAATATCATTATTCATCAAAGAAAAGCAAGTCAAAATCATGCCATACCACTTCACAACCAATAGGAGAACCATCATAAAAAATATGGAGAATAACAAATATTGGTAAGGATTTGGAGAAATTCAAACCTTCAAAACTTCTGATGAGAATGTAGAATGTTATACCATTTGGAAAACAGTGTGGCAGTTCCTCAAAAAGTTAAACATAAAATTACTATATGATCTGAATATTCCACTTCTAGATGTATACCCACATATACCCACATCCATGATCAACACAAACAAATGTATACTCAAAAACTTACACACAAGTGTTCATAGAAGCAATATTATTCATAATATCCAAAAGGAGGAAAGAATTCACATGTCCATCAATTGATGAATAGGTAAATAAATGAGATATATCCATACAATAGGATATTATTCATCCACAAAATGTAATAAAATATTGATCCATGTTACAACATACATGAACCTTGGAAACATTAGACTAAATTAAAGAAGCAACATACTAAAGGTTGCATATTATATTCTTCCATTTGTATGAAATACCCAGAATAAGCAGATGCATAGATACAGAAAGATTAGTGGTTTTGAGGTTCTAGGGAGTGGGGAGAATAAACAGTTACAGCTTAATGGATATAGACTCTCTTATTGCTGTAAAAAAAAATGTTCTGTGATATTGTTTGCCCAACTTTGCAGATATAATAAAATTCATTGAATTGTACACTCTAAAATACTAAAAAATGTGAATTTTATCTCGAAGACAATTATCTATATATTTATATAATTTATATTTCTGTATAGTATATAAATATATGTCTTCAGTATATATTAAAATTCAGCTAAAGCTAGATAAAAAAGAAAGCAAAACAATACAATGAAAATGGGATTCAGGGTAGACGATCCAGAAGAATAAAATGGTGACGGGGAAATGTATGATTAGATGTTAAGTTATTATTATGTCCTAGGCTAAACTCGGGGTATTAAATCCATTGGTCCTTATTCCATGATGAAAAGTGACTAGCAAAATTTAAAGCACTCCTTTACCTGCCTTTTTCTTCCCCCACTTCTTTTTTTTTTTTTTTTTTTTAGTTTGTAGAGTGCTTTTATTGTGGTTTATTTTTATTCAGAAATTCTTTATTCTTTTCATTTTAGAAGAATTTTTGTAGTCTATTTTGTGATTATAGTATTGTTAGTTTTAGAGGAAATTTTTAGAATTTGTGCAGTCTTGCTGTAACATGATGTTAGAGATTCCAGAAGACACCAGTACTCTGCAGCCCCTAAGTTTGGGAGCTTGTTTCAGATGGGGGCTTTTAAATGGTTTGTGCATATGAATGACATATAATATCAGCAAATAGGACATCTTACAGCAATCATATCCCCAAAGGGGCAAAGGTGGCATCCTCATGGTCAATTGCCTCTTTTCTTCTGATAAAATTTCCATTGTTCTCATGGGAGAAGTGGGATTTTATGTCAGTGGAAGAAGGGTGAACTAACATGACTAGAAAATAAGTTGGTATGAGTAGGTATGAGTTGGTAATGAGTTGTTGTTATGAAACAAAGAAACAAAGATCACCTGTGTAAAATATTGATTCTTTTAATCTGTATTTGGGACATCATATCATCTCTTCCCAAGAACCCAGTGTACATCACAAAATAATGTCATTACTGTATTGATCTGTTTTCACTTCATTCAGGTCAATGTTACCTCCTCAGGGAGTTTTTCACTGAACATATTATCTAAGAGGTGAGTATGGGGATAGGTTAAATAGGTGATGGGGATTAAGGAGTGCACTTGTGAAAGCACTGGATGTTTTGTGGAAGTGTGGAATGACTATGCTGTACACATGAAAATAATATTACTGTGTGTTAACTAACTGGAATTTAAATAAAAACATAATAAAATAAAATGAAATAAAGTGTATCTTCTACTCTATTCACTATCTTCTTACATTTCTTTATATAGATTTTTTCATAGCATGTATCATAGCACCCCATATTGTGTTTTGTATTCACTTGTTAATTTGTTTATTGTATCTCTAGTAGGATGTAAGCTCCATGAGAGCAAACATTTCTCTTGTTCATTGGTGTATTCTGATCACTTAGGAGGTGGCATTTATTGGTGAATGAGTAAGTGAGTGAATGACCTCTGGATCTCATCAGAAAGGTTGTGGCTACTAAAGTAAGGTTTGAGGTTATTCCAGTGCCAATCAACAAAATATGCCTTTTGCAATGTTAATATTAGTGATTCTATTATATCTATTTTCAGAGAGAGAAAGAAAGAGAAAGAAAGAAAGAAAGAAAGAAAGAAAGAAAGAAAGAAGAAAATTCACCATGAAGTTCCTCACTAAAGGTATCTTTGTATAGGTATTTCTCATTAAATACAATAAATGCATCCTGAAAAAGTCAGGAAATAAAGTTTTTCAGACTGGCTTCTCTGTTTCTATGTCTATAACTTTCCTACTGTTGCTATAACAAATTACCAGAAATTAAGTGGCTTAAAAAATACGAATTTATTATTTTACAGTTCTGGAGGTCAGACACCCAAAATGGGTCTCACTGAGCTAATAACAAAGTCATCAAGAGTTGGTTTTTCCTAGAGTTTAAAGACTATTTTTCCTCTCTTTTCACTATTAAGGACACTTGTGATTATAGTAAGCTCATTTGGGTAATACTAGATAATCTATTTTAAGGTCAAATAGTTAGTAACCTAAATTCCATCTGCAACCTTAATTCTCTTTTGTCATGTAACATTACATATTCAAAAAAAGACAAGAACATTTTTGGAAAACCATTATTCTGCCTATCGCACTTTGTTACCAGTTTTCCTTTCGACATGTTTGGTAGGTCAAGTCAAACTGTTTTCTGAAAGTAAATAGGTATGTTTATAAATGTATCCATTTAATTTAGCCATTGTTCATCAAATATACATTGATTTATTGAAGATCTGAATACCCAGTATATGTCAGACATAACAAATATGACTTGCTTCCCATTTTTGAGAAACCCTTGTCTCTACAGTGTATGGATTTTCAGAGGCAGACATCCCTAAATCCTTAGTTTTCTGTTTCTCTACCCCTTTTTCCAGCTGCTTTGTGTAGTTAATAATTTGTAAGCAGATATGCAAATGTACTTAGGGAACTCTATAACTAAAGAAACCCTGCAGTGAATCTTCATGCAAAACAAATAATTATTTCATAATGTAAACAATCACCCTGTGATATATCCACCTATCCATCTTGTAACTTCATATTTTTGCATACATAAAATTCCTCCCTTTGAGTATGCGTTTATTATTCCAGTCAGATAAGCCACAAATGGGCCAACAGCATCAGCTACTTAATGGCATATAAAACAGCTAAAATCTCTTTCATTCCCTCACTCTTCCCCCTTAAGGGAATTGCTCACACTCTACCTTCCTTCTTTTACCTGGTGTTCCTCTGCTCATACTTGTTAATTTTACATTACACAATTTCCTTCACAGTATCTTCTTTAACCCAATCATTATTCTGTTTTGTTATAATTTTTATATTGATTTATTATATCAGTTATAATTCATCAATTATATGCAATTTATTAACCATTATATAACTGCAAGAAGGAAGATACATATGCCCAAGGGCATACCTCAATTTTTAATGTCAAACTTGGAAAATGACCAAAATTTTTGATGTATTTGAATAATCTACCAATAAAGGACATTATGGGGCACTTGAAATCTATAATCTTAAAACAAAGAAGGGAGAAGCAAGGAGGAAGTGGTGGGAGATGGATAAAACTGTGCCTACTAGTTCCCAAGACATATTTATTCTATACTTGCCTCTACTGATACTTCAAGTGGTAGAGTCAGACCCCCCATTTCATAGTTGTAAAATCTTAAAGTTGAGTGAAGCAATGTTCTCATAATTACTCCATTACATTGTGAATATGGTCAGCATAATTTAACACCTTGGTAGATCAGCAAAGAACAAGTTCAGAGCTCTATGTGGCACTCAATACCTTCCATGTGTACATCAACCATATGGCTTATCACATATTTTTGAGGAGTGAAATCTGCCATCATAAATAAACAGTATCATCAACAACCAAAGTGACTGAAAGTTCCCAGAAGTTCTTATCTTAATTTTCCCAAAATCATTCCACTTTATCCTCATCTTTTTTATACCCAGAGGTTACTACCTCTATATCAGAATTATAGGTCACAGCACACTAAGATCATGATAATGAAAAGCACAAAGCAGCCCTGATATAGACCGATATTTTACAAACAACTGTGGCAAGACTTTCCTCCTTGGCACCCCAGGTGAATATCTCTTTTAGTAAATTCTTTTATTTTTTAATATGAAATGTATTGTCAAATTGGTTTCCATAGAACACCCAGTGCTCATCCCAACAGGTGCCCTCCTCAATGCCCATAACCCACTTTCCCCTTCCTCCCACCTCCCATCAACCCTCACTAGTAAATTCTCTTTTAATAAGATGCTATGACTATTATGTATGAAAAGGAGCTCACCAACTTTGTCCCTTTAAGCTTGGACAACTCACCTAACCTATCTGAGTCCATTTCATCATCTGCCAAATGGAGATAGACTTGTTATTTGCTTATATTAATAGCTCTTTTTTCTTTCTTTTCGAGAAATTGTAATTACTAGACAAAACAGGATCTACTATGAATGAAGAGCAGTATACTCAGAATTTCAAATCTTTAGACTCAAAAGTTTACCACCCAGGAGCAAAATCAGCAGAGAAATTCACAACTTATTCTCTTCCCCCCCCCTCTTCCTCCTCTTGCTCCTCCTCCTCCTCATCATCATCACCACCATCACACCACCGCCAACTCATTTTTATCTATAATCTTAGACTACCCCTTATTTAAATTGCATCTACTCAAGCATAAAAACATTTTTTAACCTTTAAAACATTTTTTCAACACACAAGCCTATACTCAAGGATCATAAACATATAAGCCCACATTCAGCCACAGATATACATTAGTAAGTGAGATAGTGTGTGTGTGTGTGTGTGTGTGTGTGTGCGCGTGTGTTAATTAAACACATTTAGGTGGAGAAAGTACTCTACTTTCATTCCTATATCCTATTATTTTTATTCATACATGCAACCTCTTCATTTATTTATGGCACATTGATAGTCCCAGAAGATGTTTGAATTAGCAACACAATCAACTGCCTTTCTTTTACTCTTAAATTCCTCATCCTGAATTTATATGCTTACAAACTCAGTCCAGAATTGTGTGCCTTTCGACACATGGCCAATTCAGAAAACTTATTCATAACTTCTACCATCTCCTGACTAATATTATTCTTCCTATGTAAATTTGGTTCCAACTGTATCCTACATTGCTCAGAAACTATCTAGTACCCCCCTCTACCTTCATGTAGGGACTAGCCTTCCCAAACCTTAGCTGGGGCTGTTAATTTCCACCATAAGACAGTCAAACTGAAATCTAATGTGCCTTTCTTAAGTTACAACACTCAAAATAAGTAAAACACTATCTCATGGAACTTGTAATTGTTCTTATTGCTATTTTGGTTCTGTTTAAATGCTAATGTTCTAGTAGAATTATTGGCTTATTTTTTTTCATTGCAAATACACAATATTTCTGCTGCTGTAGGCTGAACTGAGACTATAATTACTCTTTTAAATGTACTGAAAATAAAGACAATTAACATACACAAATAAATTTTGTATATAACTAGAAATGGCAATAACCTTGTATTGATTTCATTAAAACTCAGTAAATATGAATGAAAATGGATTAAATACTTATATTCCTCAGTTACAACAAAACTTTTTAGCAAACTATGTGGCATAATTTAAAAGATGGTTTAGTGAAGTCCTCTTACTCATATTATCTACCTTTGTGTCAGTATTTTAGGATTGTACCTTCATGTCTTTGGGCTTTGAATGCTATTTTCTCATTAAAAAGGTCACTATGCAAATGTAAATGAAGCAGAAGATGTTAAGTCTTAGCAGATAACAAACTTTTCCAATGTAAAAGGCAAAGTCCTAAGTATGACCTCTTGTGAATCATTCTCTTGCATATGCTCCCCTCTTTGAGTGTGGAAATCATTCTCTTGTATGCGTTCCCCTCTTTGAGTCCCCTCTATGACTATGAAGTGATATCACTCTTGCGACTACATCATCATATAGCAATGAGAGTCTATCTAGGTGTATTTAATCTAATCATGTGAGCCCTTTAAAAGCAGAGTTTTCTCTAGCTGGTGGCAGAAGTGCAAGACAGGGATTTGAAACAGAAGAAGGATTTGATATATTATATCTGGTTTTGAAGATGGAATAGGCCATGTGAGAAGGAAAGCAGGTGGCTTTAAGAAACTAAAAGCAGCCTCTTCACTAACAGCCAGTAAAAAAAAAAAAAAAAAAAAAAAAAAGAGAGAGAGAGAATTTCAGACCTACAACTACAAGAAACATTTGTGCAACAATGTGAATGAACTTGGAAGCAGATTCTTCCTTGAGCCTCCAGTTGATTGTCAAGCCCAAGCAACACCTTGATTTTTTCCTCATGAGAGTAAAGAATCTAGCTGAACCAACCAGGACTTTTGGCCCAAAGTTTGGCCTATTCAACTATTTGCAGTAGTTTTCAATCTGAATATCAAGTCACCAGGCATTTCTAATAACCTCATAAAAAAGCTTCAACAGAATAGTTACTTAAGCAGATTACCCCCTGCTAAGAATAAAGGCTTATGACCAATTCTACTTACTATTTCCTCCATTATTTGCAGGTTGCACATCCTTTATATATTAATCGATCATCACTATAGAGCTTAGTAGTGACATCTGCATGTTGAAATTCAGTTTGTACAATTTTAACTGTTTTTTTCTAAACAATTATTTCAGTCAGAATGTTCCAAAATTGAGGAAAGGAATTCACTCAAAGATTACTGAATATATCTTATTTTATGATTTCATTATCAATCTTTTCAAGCATGCAACATATGCTATTTTAAAGAACCATTTCACTTATATGACATTTTATGTATGTGGTCCAATTTTTTTGTGAAATTCTTTGTCACTGCACATTTCTAGTTGCTCACTGAGGTCAGCAAAGCAGTCTATCCAACCTGCCTAAAGTATAATCTCAACTCTTTTGGAGCAAGAACTTCCAACAAATGTATTTCCTGATAATTAAATCGACTTTCAACTTCTATGTGTAGGGTCTCTTCTTTCTTAGCACTTAAAAGTAAATCTATAACATATATGTTTTCTGCTGCAAATACTTTTTTTTAACATTTATTTATTTTTGAGAGACAGAGAGAGACAGAACATGAGCGGGGGGTGGGGCAGAGAGAGAGAAGGAGACACAGAATCTGAAGCAGGCTGCAGGCTCTGAGCAAGCTGTCAGCACAGAGCCTGATGCGGGGCTCAAACCCACGAACTGTGAGATCATGACCCCAGCCGAGGTTGGTTGTTCAACCGACTGAGCCACCCAGGAGCCCCTCAAATAGTTTTTTTAATGGCCTTTTTTTTTTCTCTTCCAAACTCCATGGCTTTTTCTCAATAACAATTTAGGGTGCATATATTGTTGCTTTATCTGTTATAACTTGGGAAAAAAGCTATCTTCACCCCAAAATCAATTCCTGACAGTCCATTTTTTTTAATCTATATTTTAAGTGTTTCACTAGACAACATTGGAAAGATGTGTCTGAGATACAAATAAGCCTTTTGCCCCCATCCTGAAGCCTTATGGTAAAATCATGAGATGAAAATTGGATGATAGTTTACCACTTTATTGATGGTTTGCTTTGTAATCATGAATATTAATTATTAAAGTATTCCAGGAAGAAACTGGCACAAATGTGGAAATAGTACTACATACATTTGATAAGTCATTTCCCCTCTGAGAGCTCAACATACTGAACAGGTTAGACAAGATGATCTGTAAGAACTAATATAAGTTTAAAATTCTGTGATAGCTCCCTTTTAAGATTTATTATCTACTGTTCTGTCAGGGAAGGATGTCCACGAGAGTTTCGCAGTATTGCGAGAACTTATTCACACTCTAAAAAGCCTTAAACTGATATATATATATATATATATATATATATATATATATATTTTTTTTTTAAATACACTAAATTCTTTCATTTAATCCCTTTTCTATCCTCCTCTCTATTAGCATTCACTGTTTTGGAAGTTTTTAAAAAATTTTTTAATTTAAAATTTTAATTTTCAAAATTTTTTAAATATGAAATTTATTGTCAAATTGATTTCCATACAACACCCAGTGCTCATCCCAAAAGATGCCCTCCTCAATACCCATCACCCACCCTCCCTCCCAACACCCCATCAACCCTCAGTTTGTTCTCAGTTTTTAAGAGTCTCCTATACTTTGGCTCTCTCCCTAACATCTTTTTTTTTTTCTAACCCTCCCATATAGACTTCTGTTAAGTTTATCAGGATCCACATAAGAGTGAAAACACATGGTATCTGTGTCTCTCTGTATGACTCATTTCACTTAACATAACACTCTCCAGTTCCATCCACGTTGCTAAAAAGGGTCATATTTCATTCTTTCTCATTGCCACGTAGTATACCATTGTATATATAAACCATGATTTCTTTATCCAGTCGTAAGTTGATGGACACTTAGGCTCTTTCCATAATTTGGCTATTGTAGAAAGTGCTACTGTAAACATTGGGGTACAAATGCCCCTATGCATCAGTACTCCTGTATCCCTTGGAGAAATTCTTAGCAGTGCTATTGCTGGGTCATAGGATAGATCTATTTTTAATTTGAGGAACCTCCACACTGTTTTTCAGAGCATCTGCACCAATTTGCATTCCCACCAACAGTGCAAGAGGGTTCCCGTTTCTCCACATCCTCTCCAGCATCTATAGTCTCCTGATTTGTTCATTTTGGCCACTCTGACTGGCGTGAGGTGATATCTGAGTGTGGTTTTGATTTGTATTTCCCTGATGAGGAGCGACGTTGAGCATCTTTTCATGTGCCTGTTGCCCATCTGGATGTCTTCTTTAGAGAAGTGTTTCCCGCCCTATTCATTTTTTCTGCCCATTTCTTCACTGGCTTATTTGTTTTTCAGGTGTGGAGTTTGGTGAGCTCTTTATAGATTTTGGATACTAGCCCTTTGTCCAATATGTCATTTGCAAATATCTTTTCCCATTCCGTTGGTTGCCTTTTAGTTTTGTTGATTGTTTCCTTTGCTGTGCAGAAGCATTTATCTTCATTAGGTCCCAATAGTTCATTTTTGCTTTTAATTCCCTTGCCCTCAGGGATGTGTCAAGTAATAATTTGCTGAGGCTGAGGACAGAGAGGCTTTTTTCCTGCTTTCTCTTGTAGGATTTTGATGGTTTCCGGTCTCACATTCGGGTCCTTATCCATTTTGAGATTGTTTTTGTGAATGGTGTAAGAAAGTTGTCTAGTTTCATCCTTCTACATGTTGCTGTCCAGTTCTCCCAGCACCATTTGTTAAAGAGACTGTCTTTTTTCCATTGGATATTCTTTCCTGCTTTGTCAAAGATTAGTTGGCCATACTTTTGTGGGTCTAGTTCTGGGGTTTCTATTCTATTCCATTGGTCTATGTGTCTGTTTTGGGGCCAATACCATGCTGTCTTGATGATTACAGCTTTGTGGTAGAGGCTAAAGTCTGGGATTGTGATGCCTCCTGCTTTGGTCCTCTTACTCAAAATTACTTTGGCTATTCAGGGCCTTTTGTGGTTCCATATGAATTTGAGAATTGCTTGTTCTAGCTTCGAGAAGAATGCTAGTGCAATTTTTATTAGGATTGCATGGAATGTGTAGATAGCTTTCAGAAGTATTGGCATTTTAACAATATTTATTCTTCCAATCCATGAGCACGGGATGTTTTTCCATTTCTTTATATCTTCTTCAATTTCCTTCATAAGTTTTCTATAGCTTTCAGCATACAGATCTTTTACATCTTTGGTTAGATTTATTCCTAGGTATTTTATGATTCTTGGTGCAATTGTGAATGGGATCAGTTTCTTTATTTGTCTTTCTGTTGCTTCATTATTAGTGTATAAGAATGCGACTGATTTCTGTACATTGATTTTGTATCCTGCGACTTTGCTGAATTCATGGATCAGTTCTATTAGACTTTTGGTGGAGTCTCTCGGGTGTTCCATGTCATCTGCAAAAAGTGAAAGCTTGACTTCATCTTTGCCAATTTTATTGCCTTTCATTTCCTTTTGTTGTCTGATTGCTGATGCTAGCACTTCCAACACTATGGTAAACAACAGTGGTGATAGTGGACATCCCTGTCGTGTTCCTGATCTCAGGGCAAATATCTCTCAGTTTTTCCCCATTGAGGATGATATTAGCTGTGGGCTTTTCATATATGGCTTTTATGATGTTTAAGTATTTTCCTTCTATCCTGACTTTTTTGAGGGTTTTTATTAAGAAAGGATGCTGAATTTTTTCAAATGCTTTTTCTGCAGCGATTGACATGATCATATGGTTCTTTTCTTTTCTTTCTTTTCTTTTCTTGGTTAATGTGATGTATCACATTGATTGATTTGAGAATGTTGAACCAGCCCTGCATCCCAGGAATGAATCCCACTTGATCATGGTGAATCATTCTTTTTATATGCTGTTGAATTCGATTTGCTAGTATCTTATTGAGAATTTTTGCATCCATATTCATCAGGGATATTGGCCTGTAGTTCTCTTTTTTTACTGGGTCTCTTTCTGGTATAGGAATCAAAGTAATACTGGCTTCATAGAATGAGTCTGGAAGTTTTCCTTCCCTTTCTATTTCTTGAAATAGCTTGAGAAGGATAGGTATGATCTCTGCTTAAATGTCTGGTAGAACTCCCCTGGGAAGCCTTCTGGTCCTGGACTCCTATTTGTTGGAAGATTTTTGATAACTGATTCAATTTCTTCACTGGTTATGGGTCTGTTCAAGCTTTCTATTTCTTCCTGTTTGAGTTTTGGAAGTATGTGGGTGTGTAGGAATTTGTCCATTTCTTCCAGGATGTCCAGTTTGTTGGCATATAATTTTTCATAGTATTCCTTGATAAATGCTTGTATTTCTTAGGGATTGGTTGTCATAATTCCATTTTCATTCATGATTTTATCTATTTGGGTCATCTCCCTTTTCTTTTTGAGAAGCATGGCTAGAGGTTTATCAATTTTGTTTATTTTTTTCAAAAAAACAACTCTTGGTTTCATTGATCTGCTCTACAGTTTTTTTAGATTCTATATTGTTTATTTCTGCTCTGATCTTTATCATTTCTCTTCTTCTTCTGGGCTTGGGGTGTCTTTTCTGTTCTGCTTCTCTTTCCTTTAGGTGTGCTGTTAGATTTTGTATTTGGGATTTTTCTTGTTTCTTGAGATAGGCCTGGATTGCAATGGATTTTCCTCTCAGGACTGCCTTCGCTGCATCCCAAAGCGTTTGGATTGTTGTATTTTCATTTTTATTTGTTTCTATATATTTCTTAATTTTTTCTCTAACTGTCTGGTTACCCCATTCATTCTTTAGTAGGGTGTTCTTTAACCTCCATGCTTTTGGAGGTTTTCCAGACTTTTTCCCATGGTTGATTTCAAGCATCATAGCATTGTGGTCTGAAAGTATGCATGGTATAATGTCAATTCTGGTAAACTTATGAAGGGCTGTTTTGTGACCCAGTATATGATCTATCTTGGAGAATGTCCCATGTGCACTCAAGAAGAAAGTATATTCTGTTGCTTTGGGATGCAGAGTTCTAAATATATCTATCAAGTCCAACTGATCTAATGTATCATTCAGGGTCCTTGTTTCTTATTGATTCTGTGTCTAGATGATCTATCCATTCCTGTAATTGGAGTATTAAAGTCCCCTGCAATTACCACATTCTTATCAATAAGGTTGCTTATGTTTGTGAGTAATTGTTTTATATATTTGGGGCTTCCGTATTCGGCGCATAGACATTTATAATTGTTAGCTCTTCCTGATGGATAGACCCTGTAATTATTACATAATGCCCTTCTTCATCTCCTGTTACAGCCTTTAATTTGTAGTCTAGTTTGTCTGATATAAGTATGGCTACTCCAGCTTTCTTTTGACTTCCAGTAGCATGAATGAAAGTTCTCCATCCCCTCACTTTCAGTCTGAAGGTGTCCTCAGGTCTAAAATGAGTCTCTTGTAGACAGCAAATAGATGGGTCCTGTTTTTTTTTTTTATCCATTCTTATATCCTATGTTTCTTGGTGGGAGCATTTAGTCCATTTACATTCAGTTTTATTATTGAAAGATATGGGTTTAGAGTCATTATGATGTCTGTAGGTGTCATGCTTGTAGTGGTGTCTCTGGTACCCTGTCTCACAGGGTCCTCCTTAGGATTTTTTGTAGGCCTGTTTTAGTGGTGACAAATACCTTTGGTTTTTGTTTTTTTGGGAAGACCTTTATCTCTCCCTCTATTCTAAATGACAGACTTGCTGGATAAAGGATTCTCGGCTGCATATTTTTTCTGTTCCTCACATTGAAGATTTTCTGCAATTCCTTTCTGGCCTACCAAGTTTCAGTAGATTGATCCGCCACTTGTCTTATCGGTGTCCCTTTATATGTTAGAGCTTGTTTATCCCTAGCTGCTTTCGGAATTTTCTCTTTATCCTTATATTTTGCCAGTTTGACTATGATATGTCATGTAGAAGATAGATTCAAATTACGTCTGAAGGGAGTTCTCTGTGCCTCTTGAATTGCAGTGCCGTTTTCTTCCTCAGATCAGTTAAGTTCTCAGCTATGATTTCAAGTACACCTTCAGCACCTTTCCCTCTGTCTTCCTCCTCAGGAATCCCTATTATGCGTATGTTATTACGTTTAATTGTGTCACTTAGTTCTCTAATTCTCCCCTCATATTCCTGGATTTTTTTATCTCTCATTTTCTCATCTTCCTCTTTTTCCATAATTTTATCTTCTAATTCACCTATTCTCTCCCCTGCCTCTTCAATCCGAGCTGTGGTAGCCTCCATTTTATTTTGAAGCTCATTTAAAGCATTTTTAGCTCCTCCTGTTTCTTAGTCCCTTGATCTCTGTAGTAATTAATTCTCTGCTGTCCTCTATACTTTTTTAAAGCCCAGCAATTAATTTTATGACTATCATTTTAAATTCATTTTCTGTTACATTGCTTAAATTGTTTTTGATCAGTTCGTTAGCTGTCACTACTTCCTGGAGTTTCTTTTGAGGAGAATTCTTCCATTTAGTCATTTTGTTTACTCGTTAGAGTGGTGTGGAACTGCAGGGCTCTTCCTCTGTGCTGTCTGGAGTAACTTGGGTTGGTGGGCGGGGCCACAGTCAGACCTAGTGTCTGCCCCCAACCCACCACTGTGGCCACAGTCAGACCAGTGTGTACCTTATCTTCCCCTCTCCCAGGGGCAGGACTCACTGTGGAGTCTGTGGCCCCTCTCTGGGCTACTTGCACACTGCCAGGCTCGTGGTGCTTCTTCAATGGGATCTAGCATATTAGCTGGGGTGGATCCACATGGTGCATGAGGGCAGGAGGGGCAGACTCAGCTCTCTTTGCCTTTGGTGGTCTGCTTCAGGAGGAGCCCTGTGGCACCTGGAGGGAGGCAAACCCGTCTGAAGGATGGATCCACAGAAGCACAGCATTGGGTGTTTGAGTGGTACAAGCAAGTTACGTGACAGGAACTGGTTCCCTTTGGGATTTTGGCTGGGGGATGGGAGAGGGAGATGGTGCTGGCGATTGCCTTTGTTCCCTGCCAAGCTGAGCTTTGTCCTCTGGGGCTCAGCAACTCTCCCTCCCATTGTCCTCTAGCCCTCCTGCTCTCGAAGCAGAGCTGTTGACTTATAACATTCCAGATGTTAAGTCCCGCTGGCTGTCAGAACACACTCTGTCTGGCCCCTCCACTTTTGCAAGCCAGACTCTGGGGCTCTTCCTTGTCGGGTGGGCTGGCTGCCCCTCCACCACCCCAGCTCCCTCCCGCCAGTCCGTGTAGTACACACTGCCTCTCCTCCCTTCCTACCCTCTTCCGTGGGCCTCTCTTCTACACTTGGCTCTGGAGAGTCTATTCTGCTAGTCTTCTGGTGCTTTTCTGGGTCATTTAGGCAGATGTGGGTGGAATCTAAGTGGTCAGTAGGACTCAGTGAGCCCAGCGTCCTCCTACACCTCCATCTTCCTCTAGCATTCACTTTTAAGCACAATCTTAATATCTTCTTACAACACACGAATTTTTTTGAAGGGTGACAACATGAGGATTACTTCATGATTTTCTTTATGAAAGCAATTTCATTAGACTTGATACTGCTACTTCTTGCTCAGTTCCTCTTTTTTCTCTTATTTCTGTGTCTTAAATAAATGGGACAATTGATAGTACTATAAATCTGATATCTAGGTCAGTGGATTGCCAATATATTAAAAAAGCTGTTTCAGTTCTTCTGGTCCCAACATCTCAAATTTATATTTTATTATTATTTTTTGTGAGGGTGTATATGTTTTTTTATGCTTCAATGCCTTATATTGTGATAATAAAAACTAACTAATGTACATAAATATCCTCTCTCTTATGCCCCTTAATACCTGGAAAGACATTCAGGTACAGCTCATTCCAGAAATAAAACAACACTTTTAGACCATAACAAAAACACATGTAGGTCAGAAACTGGCACAAAATCTTTCTTTACTTTCCTCATTGCACCTGATTCCTTTTGCTGCATAACAAATTACCACAAATGTGGTAGTCACTTAAGTTAGTGACTTAAGGCCATAAGCATTTGTTATCTCATATTTCTGTAAGCCAAAAGTCCAGGCAGGCTTCACTGTGTTCGCTTGCTCAGGCTATCACAAGACTGAAATCAAGGTGTTGGCCAGGATGGACTATTATGTGGAGTTTCCTAGAACGTAAGCTCATTCAGATTGTTGACAGAGTCCACTTCTTTATAGTTATAGGACTAAGGTCAATATTTTCTTTCTGGCTATTGAACCGAGACTTCTCTCAGTTCCTAGAGGCCATACATATGTCCTGCCCTCTGGCCCCCTTCAAATAAGATTACATAAGAACATATTAAATCGTTCTCACACTTGGAATAACTTCGACTTCTTTTTCTGCTTCCAACTGGTGAAAACTCTGTACATTTTAAGGAGCTTATGTGATTAAGCTAGGCCTGCTGAATAACATTCCTATTTAATTGGTATGTCATCTAAAGCATGCCTTTTGCATGTAATGTAATCACTGGAGTAATTCTAGGGTGAAAAACCACACACATTAAAAACATTGAGCCTTAGGTCAATAACTAGGGGGTCTTTCTTTCTGGTCTCCCTTTTGGTTTTTGTTTTGTGGATACTCCTATACACTGGGTTCCTGGCTCATTTTTGCAGCAAGACTCATTCTTGCAACAAGTAATGAAGAGAAGACCATGAAAGTCTTGAGTTCTGCCTTCATTTTGGGAAGCCAATAGTGGACCATGGTACTCCTTAGAAGTAGACTTAGGTCTTTTAAGGTTTTTCACGGTGAAATATGCTTAAGACAAAAATTAAAATTCTCTTAGTGTTTTGCTCTTGACAATACTGATTTCCTTTTCTATCATAACCATAATGTATCAATGCTCAAAAATCATCAACTTATTACATATAAGTCAATGTGAGCTCATTATATCTTGTGTTGTCTCCAAAATAAATGTTTGCTAAATACTCACATGTTTATGCCAAAGTAAGTAAAGTGTTGGTTTAGAATCCAATAATTAGTCTGTCTTTGATCTCTAAAATTTATATATATATATATATATATATATATAAAAGCATATGCATTAGCTATACTCAAAAAACAAGAGAAACATTATTTGCTAATTATAGACTTAAAGGAAGGGTAAATGGGTTATTACTAGATATATTTTTCTTTATAAATCCCACAATTTCAATGCATAAAACCTCAAACTTTGTTTCTACAATTTCAAAATGCTTTTTTTTAGGATTTATTTTTTTATTTTTTTAATATATGAAATTTATTGTCAAATTGGTTTCCATACAACACCCAGTGCTCATCCCAAAAGATGCCCTCTTCAATACCCATCACCTACCCTACCTTCCCTTCCACCCCCCATCAACCCTCTGTTGTCAGTTTTTAAGAGTCTCTTATGCTTTGGCTCTCTCCCACTCTAACTTCCTTTTTTCCTTCCCCTCCCCCATGGGTTTCTGTTAAGTTTCTCAGGATCCACATAAGACTGAAAACATATGGTATCCGTCTTTCTCTGTATGGTTTATTTCAAAATGCTTTAGTAGTAGCTGGTAAAGCTTGACAAATTTAGTTAATACATAAGGACACACATTAAAAATCTATTTGGTAGTTTACCATTGGCTGCATCTTGCATACCTATCACCATTACTTGGAGGGGTCAAGGTGAAAGGGCAAGGGAAGGTTCAACATTTGCAATTGTATCAAGTTGTTTGCCCCATAACCAGACTATTGCCTTGTGAGGTGAGACAAATGGTTTGTCATACATGTGAATAAAGCAGAAACAAACAAATATATATGTAATAAATTATGTTACATTAACAAGTGGTATTGTAGTAAAAATTAATAATTATTATAATATTGTTAATTATGACATAATTAATAATTAGTAAATTTTAATGTTATTTATTAAATTATAATTACATATATATGTACATATATATGTTAATTTCTATATTTTCTACAACAAGGAACCTATGGGTTGAGTCTTTAGGAAAAAGTCGCACAATAGGAAATGGTCCTGTGTTGAATTAGCCCTATAATTCTTGTCAATGCCAAGAAACTGACTATGAACTACATAGAAATCAATCTGTAAATGAATAAGGTATGAAGTATGTTCAGTTCTGGAAAAAAAAACACATGTAGATATATTATGTAGGGACATAAAAAGTGAAACCACACAATCATACTTATAATTTGCTCATATGTTTTTATCTCCATTTTTCCTCCAAGACTTTAAACAATACAAGTAAGAATGTAAATTGGGTCTGAAATCTATTCACTGACTACCCTAGATTCATAGTAATTTCAGTGTAAGTAAATTCTCAGAAATGGGGTCCTAAATTGTCTGCTTTTAAAATACTAAAATTAGGCAAAGACATCTTTACTATTTGTCACCAGTATAAAGCTTTATTATGTAAGACTATCATAGCATACTTTAAATAATTTCATTTGGGAGCAGAGTAGTTTGCTTTCCCAGGCTCCACATGCAGACATGTATAAATAAAACTGCAAATATCATGAAGACTCTTGAAAAGTCTCATTTTCCATTCATATGACAAGATGAAAAAAGTATTTTAACTTAAACCTAGCAAGGAATAATAGTATTATAATCACTATATGGGGAAATTTGCCACACCTGGTTCTAAATTCTCCTTAAACTTTAATAGTTATGAGCTATCTAACTTCAGTCTTTACACAACAAATTTCCAAAAGCATGCAACACATGAGGTGGGATTTTGTAGAAAGAAAATATAGTCAAGCTATATTTTAATCTGTAATAATGCATATAACCAAGCTGAAATGGCTCTGAATTTTAATGATAAAAGACACAAACTATTGGAAGAAACCATTCTATGACAACACAACAAACCATAATGTAGAAACTGTTTACTATGATTGTCTCTGTAAAATGTTCTTTGTTATAGTACATTATATGTATGTTAGGAAATTCTTTAAAGGACAAAGGATATTACTTTTGTGCCACTTAAATGGAAGCATGAATGAACAGCAAGGTATTTATAAAAATATATATATTTGAAATATACACCAGCATGAATTTCAGCCCTGTCTTAATGAAAATGATTGTAGTTTAAAATAATAAAACAGTTTTAAAAACTGTTGAAAATTTATTGTCACTTTAGTATACTGACACTGTCTTAGAAGATGAGTATGACAGAGACACTTAAGTGGTCATCAAAAATGCATTTTCCTCATCCATACTGTAGTGTTGTTGCCAAGGACTATATTACCAATTCTCCCTTTCATCTAGGTGGAGGTATATGACTGGCTCTGATACACTAAATGAGAGCAAAAGTTCTATGTGTAACTTCCAATACAAGGTGGTTAATTATCTTCTGAGATTTCCCCATGTTCCTTCCCATTTTTATGGTCATCTTGCAGATCATGTGTTGAAGATGACTACACAAAATGCAAGAAAGCTGGATGGGTCTCTGACTCACTTTTTGAGGAAAGATGCCCACATAAGCTATTTAACCAGGGACTTTTCACAAGGGACAGATAAAATGCTTATTGTGTTAAACCACCAATATTGGAGTTATTTGTTAAAACAATCTATCCTGAGTAATGTAGTAACTGAAGAATAAACAAGGAAGTAGAAAGGAAAATAAGTTTGAAGTTTAAAATATTCAGTGAAGTAATTGGTGTAAAAATGGTTTAAAATATTTGAAGTACTTAATAGATGTGAAGAATTTATATTATCAATCCACAATACAATTAATGCTCTTGAATAGTCAAGTTAATATAAAGAAAGTAAATTTTACTTATTTGTTACCTATATGTCATTGCAATTCAAGAAAACTAATTTAAATCAATGCAACAAAAACACAAGCACCTTAAAAAAGAGAGGACACTGATCTGTTGACATTTAGCCAAAGTGAAATAAATAACAATCTGTTGACACTTAGCCAAAGTGAAATAAATGACATTTTTAAAATGTGTCTTGTGACCCCTTTGAGTTTACTATAATTAATGAAGAAACTGTGCTACACTAAAAATAATAACAAACTGAGACAAATAGGAAAACATGTGGACAATATGATGATGAATGGTTTTTATAGTCTTGACTTTTGACTAAGTCCCTTTAGACACTTTGCTTTCTGGTATGTTTTATCATATGTAAAATAAAATAGAGAAAATTTCCTCAAATTTCCTTTCTAGTTCCAAAATGTTTATATTTCTTTATGATTTATACAATTACCCACTTTGTTAGAAAGGAGTGACACTGGGTGTTTTTTAAAGTACATTTTCTCCTGAACTAGGTTATGATTTCTATAGAGGAGAAATGATATGAGAAAAAAAGAAAGAAAACTCAGACTTTTCTGAGTTTCTGTATGATTTATACAATTATCCATTTTGTTAAAAAGGAGTGACACTGGGCATTTTTTAAAGTACATTTTCTCCTGAACTATGTTATGATTTCCATAAAGGAGAAATGATATGAGAAAAAAATACTTTTTTTGTATTTATTCTTTGGTCTTAAAATTATATTCTGCCTTCCTGTCTCTAACAGAACTTTTAGCACAGGTGGGCTATAATGTGATCCTGATAATGAAGCTTGAAGAAAAGCTGGCATTATTATCAATGCTAAAACTGATTGTAAACTTATGATACATCAGGCACTGTGCTAAGAACTCAATATTACATTATTTGGTTTGATAATGACAACCTTATGAGATGCCTGTTCCTTTTATTCTAGCTTTAGCAATGTGGCAACTGAGGTACCAAAAAGTTATGTAAATGCCTTAGATAATACACAGCCAATAAGTAAGTGAGGCAGAATTTGAGTTAAAATCTTTTTGGCTCTGTTATTACAAATAAACACTAAATATGGGAAAGCTAGTATCCAGTGTCTAAGTTACATACAGATATATAGATTTAAATATATCTATATATTGACATTTTAATATCAATATCATTATTGATAAAATTGAATATATAGATATATTTGACAGAGTGTAGTGTAATATATAATATAGCTTACTTATTTTCTCACTGGCAAAATTCATATGTATCCACCTGCAATTATCATCATTAGGATATAATCTAGAGGTCATTACTTCATCAAGCAATGAAAAACAAAATCTGCATTGTTTCTTATTCGAAACTAATATATATAATATATTATAATATATAATATATTAATATATATTATATATATTAGTTTGTGTATTAATAAGATAATAGTTACTACAAGCCATCATGACATAATGTCATTTACAAGAACTATGAGAATATCATTTATGTATTCAAGAGTACTTTGTAATATACATTAAAAAAATCATCTCAGTAGTTTAGCCACATTGAACAAGAACACCACTAAGATGCTAGAAAAAGAGGTTTCATCCAATGTCCCCCAACAAAAACACTAATATCAACAACCAACCATGTATAAAAATACCTCATGAGAGCTCTGGATTCCAGGTGAGAGATGAAAGCACCCAGACTGCACAGAAATAAGAAAAACACACATTGAACAGGGTAGGAAGAAGCTTTCACTCTGAGTCACTTTTCTCCCAAGCATGATGATTTCCTCTGCGTTGGAGTTCTACAAGAGTGAAACTAGCATTCAACTTCACTACAAACTCAGGCTCCAGGCCTACCTAGGTGGACCCTAGCACCAAACATGTCCCTATGGACCAAGACTTGGCACACATAAGTAGTCCTTGGCACTAGGATGAAGCATTAAGACTTAACTTTGAGGTCTGCCTTATCAGCAGGTGGGCCCTCTGGACCTTGGCTCCAGGCCCACATCAGTGTAGCCTATGAACCAAGGTGCAAGGACAACCCCAGCACAGGACAATCCCATGGTCTCAGGCTCTGGGCCTGTCTCAATGAAGATGGTGCTAGGCTGGCCACAATAGGCACAGGCTCCAAGCTTGTTTCAGTGCTAGGTTGGCATCTATGGAACGAAGCATGAGGCCCACACTCAGGAAACCAAGAATCAGACTGGCTTCAGTGGATCACGATGTGAGGCCAATCCATGTGGACCCAGGAGTTCACTCACACGTGGACCCATTTAACAAGGTTGCCTGCCCACAGACAGGAAACAGGTATTTCTGTCCATGGACCCAGGCAACAGGTCTTTCTACAGTCAAAATGAGTCAGATCACCCAAAGCCCTGAACAGACTAACTAGTGAAGAGCTTTCTCTGACCAAGACAATATGTAAAAACTGAAAGAAGTAACTATTTCTTCAAAGAGCAGACACAAACACTAGGTAACAAGGGTCAAGGAGTATCAGAAAAACATACACTCAATGAAAAAATATATATATTAGTAAGTGATTGTTAAGAAATGGAGTTCTATGAACTGCCTGAAAAATAATTTACAATATCATCTTCAAGGAGTGCATTGAACTACAAGACAACACAGTTACCAACTAAATGAAATCAGGAGAACAAGAAATGATCGGAATGAGAAGTTCAGCAAAGAAATAAAAACCATAAAAAAATCATATCATGTGGAGTTAATACAATAAATTAACTAAAAAATCAATAGAGACCTTGAACAGCAGACCTGATTAAACAGCAGAAATAATCAGCAAGCTTGACTACAGATTACTTGAACTTACTAGTAAGAAGGAAAAAATAAAAATAAAAAAAAGAATAAAGAATAAAGAAAGTCTACAGGAATTATTGAACAGCATAAAGCAAATCAATACACATTATGGAAGTCCCATATGGAGCAGAGAAAAAAAAAATATTGAGAAATTGGATTTCAAGAAACAATGGCACAAAACTTCGCAAATCTGGGAAAAAAATAAACACACAGATTCATGAAGTCCAAAAACCTCCAGATAGAATCATTATGATCAAATTGTCAATAGTCATATATAAAGAGAATATTGAAAGCATCAAGAGATGAGTAACTTCACATACAATGTGACCCACTCTCCCCCCACATAAGACTGCTAGTGATTTCTCAGAATAAGCCTGTAATGACAGAATAGAAGGGGATAATATGTTCAAAGTATTGAGAGATAAAAACTTGCAATAAGAACATTTATAAGGCAAAACTGCCTTCAGAACTGAAATTTAAATGGAGACTTTCCCAGGAAAATAAAAGCTGAGACAGTTTATCACTACTAGAACTGTCTTACAAGAAATGCTAAAAGTAGTTAGAGTGGAAATGAAAGAATGCTATTCAGCAACATAAAAACTTAGGAAAATATAAAACTCAGTTGTAAAGGTAAGTACATAGTAAAATCTAGAATGCTCTTATACTATATTGCTGATACAGACATCACATTTAACTCAAGTATAAAAATCAAAAGACAACAGTATTTTTTTAAAAACCTATATCTTTAATAATTGTTGATATTACACAATAAAAAGAAATGTAAGCAGGGTACCTGGGTGTCTCAGTTGGTTGAACATCCGACTTTGGCTCAGGTCATGATCTCGAGGTCTGTGGGTTCGAGACCCCCATCAGGCTCTGTGCTGATAGCTCAGGGCCTGGAACCTGCTTCGGATCCTGTGTCTCCCTCTCTCTCTGCCCCTCCCCTGCTTATTCTCTGTCTCTGTCAAAAAAACTAAACATTAAAAAAATTTTAAAAAGAAATGTAAGCTGTGATATAAAATACATGAAGTGTGGAGAAATAAATAAAATATGGAGTTTTCTCTACATTTCTGTCACTGCAGAGCCTGCCTGGGATTCTCTCTCTCCCTCTCTGCCCTTCCCTGACTTGTGCTGTCTCTCTCACCCTCTCTCTTAAAATAAATATATAAACTTAAAAAAAATCTCAAATACAAAAATGTAAGTCTAAGCCTCAAAGAACTAGAAAAAGATAAATAAACTAGACCAAAGTTAGCAGGATGAAAAAAATAATCACTAGAGTAGAAACATAAACTAGAGATAAGAAAAAGCAACAACAGCAATTTTGTTACATCAACAAATTTAGGTTTTTTTTTAACAAGATAAAAAAATTGACTAATTCTTAAGTAAAATAAACGAGAAAAAATAGGAGGGAAGGAAGATGGCGGCCTAGGAGGACGCTGGGCTCACCGCACATCCTGCTGATCATTTAGATTCCACCTACACCTGCCTAACTAATCCAGAAAACCACCAGAAGACTAGCAGAATGGAGTCTCCGGAGCCAAGTGTAGACGAGAGGCCCATGGAAGAGGGTAGGAAGGGCGGAGAGGCTGTGCCCATTGCACGGACTGGCGGGAGGGAGCCGGGGTGGAGGGGCAGCCTGCCGGCCAAGCAGAACCCCGGAGTCTGGCTTGCAAAAGTGGAGGGGCCAGACAGACTGTGTTCTGACAGCAAGTGGGACTTAGCATCTGGGAGGTCATAAGTTAACAGCTCTGCTCAGAAAGCAGGAAGGCTGAGGGACAAAGGGAGGGAGAGTTGCTGAGCCCCTGGGTGCCAGAGCTCAGGTTGTTATGGAAAAAAGGCGCTTGCCAGGGCCATCTCCCTCGCCCATCCCCCAGCCAAAATCCCAAAGGGAACCAGTTCCTGCCAGGGAACTTGCTCCTCGCAAACACCCAACGCTGTGCTTCTGTGGAGCCATCACTCCTGCAGCGGGTCTGACTCCCTGCCACTGCCACAGGGCCCCTCCTGAAGTGGACCACCTAAGGAGAAGCGAGCTAAGCCTGCCCCTCTTGCCCCCGTGCACCTTGCCTACCCACCCCAGCTAATACGCCAGATCCCCGGCACCACAAGCCTGGCAGTGTGCGAGTAGACCAGACTGGCCACGCCACCCCACAGTGAATCCCGAAGAGAAAGCACACACCAGTCTGACTGTGGCCACAGCAGTGGGCTGAGGGCAGACATCAGGTCTGACTGCGGCTCCGCCCACCAACTCCAGTTATACACACAGCACAGGGGAAGTGCCCTGCAGGTCCCCACCACTCCAGGGACTATCCAAAATGACGAAACAGAAGAATTTCCCTCAAAAGAATCTCCAGGAAATAACAACAGCCAATGAACTGATCAAAAAGGATTTAAATAATATAACAGAAAGTGAATTTAGAATAATAGGCATAAAATTAATCGCTGGGCTTGAAAACAGTATAGAGGACAGCAGAGAATCTCTTGCTACAGAGATCAAGGGACTGAGGAACAGTCAGGAGGAGCTGAAAAACGCTTTAAACGAAATGCAAAATAAAATGGAAAAGATGACGGCTCGGATTGAAGAGGCAGAGGAGAGAATAGGTGAACTAGAATATAAAGTTATGGAAAAAGAGGAAGCTGAGAAAAAGAGAGATAAAAAAATCAAGGAGTATGAGGGGAAAATTAGAGAACTAATTGATACACTAAAAAGAAATAATATACGCATAATTGGTATCCCAGAGGAGGAAGAGAGAGGGAAAGGTGCTGAAGATGTACTTGAAGAAATAATAGCTGAGAACTTCCATGAACTGGGGAAGGAAAAAGGCATTGAAATCCAAGAGGCACAGAGGACTCCCTTCAGACGTAACTTGAATCGATCTTCTGCATGACATATCATAGTCAAACTGGCAAAATACATGGATAAAGAGAAAATTCTGAAAGCAGCAAGGGAAAAACGTGCCCTAACTTATAAAGGGAGACCTATAAGACACGTGACAGATCTCTCTTTTGAAACTTGGCAGGCCAGAAAGGATTGGCACGAGATCTTCAATGTGATGAACAGAAGAAATATGCAGCCGAGAATTCTAATCCAGCAAGTCTGTCATTTAGAATAGAAGGAGAGATAAAGGTCTTCCCAAACAAACAAAACTGAAGGAATTTGTCACCACTAAACCAGCCCTACAAGAGATCCTAAGGGGGATCCTGTGAGACAAAGTACCAGAGACATCTCTACAAGGATAAAACATACAGACATCACAATGACTCTAAACCTGTATCTTTCTATAATAACACTGAATGTAAATGGATTAAATGCGCCAACCAAAAGACATAGGGTAACAGAATGCATAAAAAAACAAGACCCATCTATTTGCTGTCTACAAAACACTCATTTTAGATCTGAGGACACCTTTAGATTGAGAATGAGGGGATGGAGAACTATTTACCATGCTACTGGAAGGCAAAAGAAAGCTGGAGTAGCCATTCTTATATCAGACAAACTAGAGTTTAAATTAAAGGCTGTAACAACAGATGAAGAAGGGCATTATATAATAATTACAGGGTCTATCCATCAGGAAGAGCTAACAATTATAAATGTCTGTGCACCGAATACCAGAGCCCCCAAATATATAAAACAATTACTCATAAACATAAGCAACCTTATTGATAAGAATGTGGTAATTTCAGGGGACTCTAACACTCTACTTACAGAAATGGATAGATCGTCTAGACACACGGCCAATAAAGAAACAAGGGCCCTGAATGACACATTGGGTCAGATGGATTTGACAGATATATTTAGAACTCTGCGTCCCAAAGCAACAGAATATACTTTCTTCTCGAATGCACATGGGACATTCTCCAAGATAGATCATATACTGGGTAACGAAACAGCCCTTCTTAAGTATACAAGAATTGAAATTATACCATGCATACTTTCAGACCACAATGCTATGAAGCTTGAAATCAACCACAGGAAAAAGTCTGGAAAGCCTCCAAAAGCACGGAGGTTAAAGAACACCCTACTAAAGAATGAGTGGGTCAACCAGGCAATTAGAGAAGAAATTAAAAAATATATGCAAACAAACAAAAACGAAAATCCAACAATCCAAACGCTTTGGGATGCAGCGAAGGCAGTCCTGAGAGGAAAATACATTGCAATCCAGGCCTATCTCAAGAAACAAGAAAAATCCCAAATACAAAATCTAACAGCACACTTAAAGGAAATAGTAACAGAACAGCAAAGACACCCCAAATCTAGCAGAAGAAGAGAAATAATAAAGATCAGAGTATAAATAAACAATATAGAATCTAAAAAACCTGTAGAGCAGATCAACGAAACCAAGAGTACGTTTTTTTGAAAAAATAAACAAAATTGATAAACGTCTAGCAAGGCTTCTCACAAAGAAAAGTCAAATGACCAAATAGATAAAATCATGAATGAAAATGGAATTATTGCAACCAATCCCTCAGAGATACAAACAATTATCAGGGAATACTATGAAAAATTATATGCCAACAAATTGGACAACCTGGAAGAAATGGACAAACTCCTAAACACCCACACGCTTCCAAAACTATCAGGAGGAAATAGAAAGCTTGAACAGACCCATAACAAGCGAAGAAATTGAATCGGTTATCAAAAATCTCCCAACAAATAATAGTCCAGGACCACATGGCTTCCCAGGGGAGTTCTACCAGACGTTTAAAGCAGAAATAATACCAGTCCTTCTCAAGCTATTCCAAGAAATACAAAGGGAAGGAAAACTTCCAGACTCATTCTATGAATCCAGGATTACTTTGATTCCCAAACCAGACAGAGACCCAGAAAAAAAACAGAACTACAGGTCAAAATCCCTGATGAATATGGATGCAAAATTCTCAATAAGATACTAGCAAATCGAATTCAACAGCATATAAAAAGAATGATTCACCATGATCAAGTGGGATTCATTCCTGGGATGCAGGGCTGGTTCAACATTCACAAATCAATCAATGTGATACATCACATTAATAAAAGAAAAGATAAGAACAATATGATCCTGTAAATCAATGCAGAAAAGGCCTTTGACAAAATCCAGCACCCTTTCTTAATAAAAACTCTTGAGAAAGTCGGGATAGAAGGAACATACTTAAAGATCATAAAAGTCATTTATGAAAAGCCCACAGCTAACATCATCGTCAATGGCGAAAAACTGAGAGATTTTTCCCTGAGATCAGGAACACGACAGGGATGCCCACTCTCACCCCTGTTGTTTAACATAGTGCTGGAAGTTCTAGCATCAGCAATCAGACAACAAAAGGAAATGAAAGGCATCAAAATTGGCAAAGATGAAGTCAAGCTTTCACTTTTTGCAGATGACTTGATATTATACATGGAAAATCCGATAGACTCCACCATAAGTCTGCTAGAAGTGATCCATGAATTCAGCAAAGTTGCAGGATACAAAATCAATGTACAGAAATCAGTTGCATTCTTATACACTAACAATGAAGCAAGGGAAAGGCAAATAAAGAAACTGATCCCATTCACAATTGCACCAAGAATCATAAAATACCTAGGAATCAATCTAACCAAAGATGTAAAAGATCTGTATGCAGAAAACTATAGAATGCTTATGAAGGTAATTGAAGAAGATATAAAGAAATGGAAAGACATTCCTGCTCATGGATTGGAAGAATAAATATTGTCAAAAGGTCAATACTACCCAAAGCTATCTACACATTCAACGCAATCCCAATCACAATTGCACCAGCATTCTTCTCGAAACTAGAACAAGCAATTCTCAAATTCATATGGAACCACAAAAGGCCCTGAATAGCCAAAGTAATTTTAAAGAAGAAGACCAAAGCAGGAGGCATCACAATCCCAGACTTTAGCCTCTACTACAAAGCTGTCATCATCAAGACAGCATGGTATTGGCACAAAAACAGACGCATAGACCAATGGAATAGAATAGAAACCCCAGAACTAGACCCACAAACGTATGGCCAACTACTCTTTCACAAAGCAGGAAAGAACATCCAATGGAAAAAAGACAGCCTCTTTAACAAATGGTGCTGGGAGAACTGGACAGCAACATGCAGAAGGTTGAAACTAGACCACTTTCTCACACCATTCACAAAAATAAACTCAAAATGGATAAAGGACCTGAATGTGAGACAGGAAACCATCCAAACCCTAGAGGAGAAAGCAGGAAAAGACCTCTCTGACCTCAGCCCTAGCAATCTTTTACTCGACATATCCCCAAAGGCAAGGGAATTAAAAGCAAAAATGAATTACTGGGACCTTATGAAGATAAAAAGCTTCTGCACAGCAACAGAAACAACCAACAAAACTAAAAGGCAACCAATGGAATGGGAAAAGATATTTGCAAATGACATATCGGACAAAGGGCTAGTATCCAAAATCTATAAAGAGCTAACCAAACTCCACACCCGAAAAACAAATAACCCAGTGAAGAAATGGGCAGAAAACATGAAAAGACAATTCTCTAAAGAAGACATCCGGATGGCCAACAGGCACATGAAAAGATGATCAACATCACTCCTCATCAGGGAAATACAAATCAAAACCACACTGCGATACCACCTCACGCCAGTCAGAGTGGCCAAAATGAACAAATCAGGAGACTATAGATGCTGGCGAGGATGTGGAGAAACGGGAACCCTTTTGCACTGTTGGTGGGAATGCAAACTTGAGCAGCCGCTCTGGAAAACAATGTGGAGTTTCTCAAAAAATTAAAAAATAGATCTACCCTATGACCCAGCAATAACACTGCTAAGCATTTACCCAAGGGATACAGGAGTGCTGAAGCATAAGGGCACTTGTACCCCAACGTTGATAGCAGCACTCTCAACAATAGCCAAATTATGGAAAGAGCCTAAATGTCCATCAACTGATGAATGGATAAAGAAATTGTGCTTTATATACACAATGGAGTACTACATGGCAATGGGAAAGAACGAAATATGGCCCTTTGTAGCAACGTGGATGGAACTGGAGAGTGTGATGCTAAGTGAAATAAGCCATACAGAGAAAGACAGATACCATATGTTTTCACTCTTATGTGGATCCTGAGAAACTTAACAGAAACCCATGGGGGAGGGGAAGGGAAAAATAAAAAGAGGTTAGAGTGGGAGAGAGCCAAAGCATAAGGGACTCTTAAAAACTGAGAACAAATTGAGGGTAGATGGGGGGTGGGAGGGAGGGGAGGGTGGGTGATGGGTATTGAGGAGGGCACCTTTTGGGATGAGCACTGGGTGTTGTATGGAAACCAATTTGACAATAAATTTCATATATTGAAAAAAAATTAAAAAAATAAATAAGAAAAAATGAAAACTCAAAAAATAATAAGTGAAATAAGGAACATTACAAGTGATAGCATAGATACACAATGGATCATAAGAAATTACTAGGAAAAATTATATCCTACAAAATTTGTGAATGTAGAAAAGATGAATAAATTCCTAGTAATACACAACCAACCAAGATTGAATCATGAAGAAATAGAATATCTGAAATATCAATGAGTAAGGAGTAATACATCGGTAATACAAAACACCCCAGCAAAGAGAAGTCTAGGACAAGATAACTTTCCTAAAGAGCAAGCATTTAAAGAAGAAAGAATGTCAATTCTCAAATTTTTCTTCAAGCTTTTAGAGAAAAGAATATCTGAAACATCTTACAAGGCCAGAATTGCTCTGATTCCAAAGCAAAGCAAACCACTACAAGAAAATAAAATTATATGCCAATATCCCTGATGAACATAAATGCAAAAATGTTTAACAAAATACTAGCAATGAGGACTTGGTTTCAAGATGGGAGTGTAGAAATATCCTGATCTCACTTTATCTCCTGTAAATAAAAAATATACAAATACATATAAAATAATTTCCTCTAGAAAAATACCAGAAAACTGAGTTAACAGAGACTCCACAACAAAGAATACAAAGAGTCAGAGACACTAACAACAACAACGAACAACAACAACAACAACAACCCACACAAGACATGGTGCTCATAACTGACAGGGATCTCAAAGATATCAAAGAACTTTTTCCTGAGGAGTAAGGAGATTGTGCTTTATGTCAGGAATCCCAAATGTTAGATCTTTAATGAGACAGACCAGCGCCCTAAATGTTTGGCTTTCAAAACCAACCAGGATTATATACAGGAAAACCATATAAAATATGAAAAGGGGAATATGCTCTTAAAGGGCTCCTGTGAAGACCCACTTTCCCTGTGACCCAGCCCCAAAGCACCAATTTGAAGAGTGTTTATACTATATGTAAAGGATAACCATTACTAATCTTGAAGGGCGAGCTCGAGAGACAAAAAAAAACATTTGGGAATATCTCCAAGGACAGAGACATGGGTGGATGCCATATTTGTTCTCATTCTACCTTGCTAAGATTGGCACTGGTAAGCATAATTTTGGAAATATCTCTCTAACCTTCTTGAGCCAGTGGAAATTCCAAGCTGAGAACCCCATGCACCAGTACGGCACAACCACATTTCATGGCCAGTCCATAGCCCAGCTCATTCCCATCCCCTAGTGCAGCTGTTTATTGCAGCCAGACCAGGTACCAGCAATTTCTCCCTTGCTGACATGGAATAGACTCATGAAATAGGAGAGGAAGCAGCCATGCCCAAATCCACACTAAAGGACAGCCAGATGATGCAGCTAAGCTGGGCACCAGCACTTCCCAACATTGTGACACAGACCTAGGTCCACCACAGCAGACAAGTATGTGGAGTGCTCAAAGGGAACAGCATCTAAGTAGATATTTCTGGTGGTCTTTCTCTTTCTCAAAAACAAAATAAAATATTTAAAAAATAATTAAAAAAATAACTGAACTCTAAAACACACTAGAAGGGTACAACAGAATAATCGATAAAGCCAATGCAAGGATCAGCAAGCTGAAAGACGAGGCAATATAACTCACACAAAAGACAAGCAAAAAGAAGAAAAAATAGTGAAAAATGAAGATAATATCAAGTAGAATAACATTTGTATTCTAGGGATCCCAGAAGGAGAAGAAAGAGGAAAGGGGACAGAAAGCCTGTTGAAAGAACTAATGGCTGAAAACTTTCCTAATCTGGGGAAGAAAACAGATACACAGGTTCAGGAATCCTAGAGTTCCAAATAAGATGAACCCATAGAGATACAAACCAAGACACATTATAATTAAAATGGCAAAAGTTAAAGATAGAGAATCTTAAAAAAAGCAAGAGAAAAACAACATATTACATACAAGGAAAGCCCGGTACAGCTATAAGCAGATTTTTCAGCGGAAACTTTGCAAACTAGAAGAGAGTGGAACAACATATCCAAATTACTAGCGGGGAAAATACTTTTGACTGAAGACTTTATACAGCAAGTTTATCATTTATAATTGAGGAATATATAGAGTTTTCCAGACAAGCAAAAGCTAAAGGAGATCATCACCATTAAATCAGTCATTCAAGAAATGCTAAAGAGACTTCTCTAAACTGAAAATAAATGACACTAATTAATGGCAAAAAGGCATACAAAGTAAAAATCTCACTATAAAGGTAAATATACAGTAAAAGTAGTAAATCAATCACTCATAAAGCAAGCATAAAAGTTAAATGAAAAAAAAATTAAAGCTACGATAATTAGTTAAGAAATGAATATAAAAGATGTAAAATATGACATCAAAATATAAAACTTGGGGGTTGGGGAGACATGTAAAGATTTAGGATATGTTCACAATTAACTTGATATCAACTGAAAACAGACCAATGCACAAATATGAAGTTATATGTTAACCTCACAATAACCAGAAGGCAAAAACTTATTGTAAATACACAAAAGAAAACAAGAAAAGGTTTTTGGGAAGATGACAGGTAGATGCATCATGAGCTCACCTCATCCAAGGACACACTGAGATAACAGCTACATTTATTGTGACTGATTTTGAAAATGACCTAGAGAATGGCAGAACTTCCAAAGCTAATCATAGAGAGAAGGCCACATCAAAAAGGCTAGGAAGAGCGGAGACATGGTTTGGAAACAAATCCCTGGCACAACTAACCACAAATGGGAGGGACATTAAAAGTATGGAGAACTGAGAGTATCAGACACTACAGCACTGGGTACCTGTATTGGGAAGATGAGTCCCATTAATGTCTGGCCTTAAAAACCAAAGGGGTTTATAAATCAGCAGGTTCAACTCCTGGAGAGCCAAAGGGCAATAGGAAGCTGAGTCTACTCACTTACGGCTTGGCAATGAGAAAGAATGAATTCTGGCCATTTGCAACAACATGAGTGGAACTGGAGGGTAAGTGAAATAAGTCAGTCAAGAGAAAGACAGATACCATATGTTTTCACTCATATGTGGATCATGAAAAACTTAACAGAAGACCATGGGGAAGAGGAAGGGGGAAAAGTTACAGAGAGGAAGGAAGGCAAACCATAAGAGACTCTTGGATACTGAGGAAAAAAGTGAGGGTTGATGGGGGGGGGAGACTGGAAAGTGGGTGATGGGTATTGAGGAGGGCACTTGTTGGGATGAGCACTTGGTGTTGTATGGAAACCAATTATATATATATATATATGCAAATGTACTAAACAACTTGGCCTGAGACACAACATAAAAGCAGCCATTTGAAGAGTGCCTGGGGAAATACATGAAGACTTATTGAGTTATTTTAGAACATGAGCTGGGGGGACAAGGATCTGTAGACTTCACCAGGAACAAAAATTAATGGTGGAGGCAATTTCTCTACCCCTTTACCAGCCTGTAGAGCCCAACACTTGCAGGAGCCAATGCCAACATTCTCCATTTTTCTTGCTAGTACCATATATCCCACCTTGGCATTTCTCTGTGCACCAGCTGCATTAAACCTTCCCATGTTAGCAGGCATCTCTCTAAAGTGGCTCATGTCACATCTAGCCAGGCAGCCCCAGTGAGGCCTGATGTCACTCCAAAGTTTCACCTGCCCAATGAGGTGGAAGAATAACCACACACACCAAGGTGACCACATCTCATACAGCTAGGCCTCATAGCTAGCTGGACAGAGAGAAAGGCTTGCCCTTCACTGAATCTGCAGCTGTGGCAAAGAGGCTGAGTACAGAGAGCTAGGCTGACTGCCAGTCCTGCCCACCTCAAACCCTCTATAGCTGCAATCAGGCATATCAGCAGAACTGGAAGGAAACTCTGCCCAGTGCACCCACAGGAGGCAAAATAAGTCAATGCAGCCAAGTGGGCTGAACACAAATGAGAGTCTGTCCCAACAAGAGGGTGCATTCAACACAGAGGGAACACCCTTGGAGTTCCCAGTTCTGGTGACCAGGGGATATTGTGCTATATGGCACCAAAGAAACTCTTCTAATCAAGGCCACTATTTTCAGGACCAGGAGACATAGGTGATCTACCTAATACATACAAACAACAAAAATAGAAAAAATGAGGAAACAGTGGATTGTTCCCCAAATGAAAGAATAATACAAAATCACAGCAAAAGAGATAAATAAAATAGAGATAAACAATATGGTAAATAATTCAGAGTGATGGTCATGAAGATACTCACTGAACTTAAGAAGTATGGATGAAATCAGTGAGAACATCAACAAAGAAAAAGAAAATACAAAAAAAACCAGTCACATCTGAAGAATTCAATAACTGAAATAAAAATGCATTTGATAGAATCAACAGATGAAATCAAGGTGCAGAAAAAAAGCATCAGCAATCTTGAAGGCCAGGTATTGGAAAGCAGAAAACTGAACAACAAAATGAGAAAGAGTATTGAAAAAATGAGACTAGGTTAAGGGAAGTCAGCAACATCACCAAGCATAACAACTTTCATATTATAGAGATTTAAGAGGAAGAGAGAGAGAGAAAATGAGGAAGAAAACTTATTTGAAAAAATAATAGCAAAACTTTTCCCTTATCTGGCAAAAACAGACATCCAAGTCAGAAAGCAAAGACAGCAACTAATAAGTAGAATCCAAGACAGTCCAAATCACATTATAAACCAAGACACATTATAAACCTGACAGCAAAAAAAAAAAAAAAAAAATCCAGTTAGTTTACATACAATGTAATAATAGTTTCAGGTGTAAAATTTAGTTATTCAATACTTCCATATAACATCTGGTGCTCAAAAGTGCACTCCTTAATCTCCATCACCTATTTAACCCATCCCCCCACTAACCACCCCTCTGCTAATCATCGGTTTGTTCTCTATGGTTAAGAGTCCTTTTCTTGGTTTACCTCTCTCTTTTTGTCCCTATAATCATTTGTTTTATTTTCATTTGTTTTATTTCTTAAATTCCATATATGAGTGAAGTCATGTGGTATTTGTCTTTCTCTGACTGACTTAATTCCCTTAGCATAATACTCTCTAGCTCCACCCACACCTTGCAAATGGCAAGATTTCTTTCTGTTTAATGAATGAGCAGTAATGGATGAGCATACACACACACACACACACACACACACACACACACACACACGCTGCTATAAACATTGGAGTGAAAATATCCCTTTGAAATAGTAACTTTGTATTCTTTGGGTAAAGAAATAGTAGATAAATTTCTGGATTATAGGGTACTTCTATTTTTAAAATTTTGGGGAACCTCCATGCTGTTTTCTACTGTGGTCACACCAGTTTCCATTCCCACCAGAAGTGCAAGAAGGTTCCTCTTTCTTCATATCCTCATCAACACGTGTTGTTCCTTGTGTTGTTTATTTTAATCATTCTGACAGGTGTGAAGTGATATCTCATTGTAGTTGTGATTTATATTTCCCTATGATGAGTGATGCTGAGTATCTTTTCATGTCTCTGTTGGCCATCTGTATGTCTTCTTCGGAGAAGATGTCTATTCATGTCTTCTTCCCATTTTTAATTGGATTATTCATTTTCTGAGTGTTCAGATTTATAAGTTATTTGTATATATTGGATACTAACCCTTTATCAGATGTGTCATTTGCAAATATCTTCTCCCATTATGTCTGCTGCATTTTAGTTTTGTTGATCATTCCCTTCCCTCTGTGGAACCTCTTTATTTTGGTGAAGTCCCAATAGTTTATTTTTTGGTTTTGTTTCCCTTGACTCAGGAGACAGATCTAGAAAGAAGTTGCTATGGTCAGTGTCAAAAAGATTACTTCCTGTGTTCTCCTCTAGTATTTTGATAGATTACTTTCTCACATTTAGGTCTGTCATACATTTTGAATTAATTTTTGCATATGGTGTAAGAAAGTAGTCCAATTTCATTTTTCTGCATGTTGATGACCATTTTTCCCAACACAATTTGTTGAAGAGACTATGTATTTCCCATAGGATATTATTTCTTGCTTTGATGAAAATTAATTCATCATAGAGTTGTGGGTTGATTTCTGGGTTCTCCATTTTGTTCTACCGATGTGTCTATTTTTGTGCCATGTGTCTATTTTTGTACGATGTGTCTATTTTTGTGCTATTTTTGTACTGTTTTGATCAGTACAGTTTTGTAATACAAATGAAGTTAAGAATTGTAATGCCTCCAGCTTTGATGGTCTTTTTCTTTGGCTATCTGAGGTCTTTTGAGGTTCCATACAAATTTTGAGATTATTTCTTCGAGCTCTGTGAAAAATGTTTTTGGTATTTTGATAGGAATTGCATGAAATGTATGGATTACTTTGGATAATATAGACATTTAAACAATGTTTGTTCCTCCAATACATCAACATGGAATGTTTTTCCATTTTTTTGTGTCATCTTCAGTTTTGTTCATCAGTGTTTTATAATTTTCAGAGTACAGGTCTTTGATTAATTTGGTTAGATTTATTCCCAGGTATCATGTTTTTGGTGCAATTGTAGATTGCATGTATTCCTTAATTTCTATTTCTGCTGCTTAATTATTGGTGTAGAGAAATGCAGAAGATTTCTGTATGTTGATTTTGTATCCTGCAAAATTACTGAATTCATGTTTCACTTCTAGAAATTTTTTGGTGGAGTCTTTTGGGTTTTTTATACATCTGCAGATAGTCAAAGCTTGACTTATTCCTTGCTGATTTGGATGCCTTTTATTCTTTTTGTTGTCTGATTGTTGTTGTTACAACTTCCAGTACTAAGTTAAATGACATTGGTGAGAGAGAGGAAAAGCTCTCGGTTTTTCCCCATTGAGGATATTTATCCCTGGGCTTTTCATATATGCCCTTTATTATGTTTATGTGTATTTCCTCTGAACCTAGTTGGCTCAAGTTTTATATCAGGAGTGGTGTCCTTTGTTAAATGCTTTTTCACTGTCTATTGAAATGATCATATGTCTCCTATCCATTCTTTTATTAATAAGGTCCATCACATTTGTTGATTTGCATAAATTGAACCACCATTTCAATCCAGGAATAAGTCCCACTTGATCATGTTGAATGATTCTTTTAACATATTTTTGTATTTGGTTTACCAGTATTTTATTGAGCATTTTTGCATCCAGGTACATTAGGGATATTGGCCTGTAGTTCTCGTTTTTAGTGGAGTCTTTATCTGGATTTACTATCAGAATAATGCTGGCCTCATAGAATGAATTTGGAAGTTTTCCTTCCTCTTCTATTTTTTGGGGGGGTATAGTTTGAAAAGAATAGGTGTCAACCCTTCTTTTGATGCTTGGTAGAATTAACCTGTGAAGCCATCTGGTCCTGGATTTTTTTGTTAGAAGTTTTTTAATCATTCACTCAATTTCTTTGTTAGTTATGGGTCTGATCAAATTTTGTTTCTTCTTATTTCAGTTTTGGTAGGTTTTATGTTTCTAGGAATTTAGCTCTTCTAGGTTGTAGATTTTGTTGGAAAATATTTTTTTCATAATATTCTCTTATAATTGGATTTCTATGGTGTTCTGTGGTATTTCTCCTCTCTCATTTGTGATTTTATTTATGTGGGTCTTTTTTTCTTTTTCATAAGTCTGGCTAGAAGTCTATCAATTTTATTCATTTTTTCAAAGAACCACCTCTGGTTTCATTGATCTGTTATATTGCTTTTTTTTAAAACTTTATATATCATTTATTTCTGCTCTAGCCAATTTCCTTCCTTCTCCTGGTTTTAGAGTTTATTTGTTATTTTTCTCTTAGCTCCTTTGAGTGTAAGGTTATATTGTTTATTGTTAATTTTTCTTACTTCTTGATTTAGACCTGTATTTCTATATACTTCCTCTCAGGACTGCTTTTGCTGTATCCCAAAGATTTTGGACTGGTGTGTTTTAATTTTCATTTCTATTCATGTATTTTATTTATTTCTTCTTCGATTTTCAGGTTAATTTATTCATTGTTTAGAAGCATGTTGTTTAACCTCCCTGTATTTGTGTTCTTTCCACATTTTTCTTGTGGCTGATTTCTAGTTTCATAGCATTGTGGTCAGTAAAGGTCCATGTATGATTTCAAATGTTTGTAATTGTTGAGGCCAGATTTTTTACCAAATATGTGATCTATTCTGGAGAATGTTCCATGTGCACTTGAATGTGTATTCTGCTGTTTTAGGATGGAATGTTCTGAATATATCTGTTAAGCCCATCTGGTCCAGTGTGTCGTTTAAAGCCATTGTTTTCTTCTTGATTTCCTGTTTAGATGATCTGTCCATTGATGTAAGTGGGGTGTTAAAGCCTTCTATTATTATTGTATTATTAACAGTAGTTTATGTTTGTTATTAATTGTTTTATATTATTTAAGTGCCTTCATATCAGTGATATAAATATTTATAATTTTACATCTTCTTGTTGGATTATCCACTTTATTATGAGGTAGTGCCCTTCTTTAGGTCTTGTTAAAATCTTTGTTTCAACATCTCATTTGTCTTATATAAATATTGCTACTCCATGTTTTTTTTTTCTTGGACATCCATTTGTGTGATAAATGTTTCTTCATTCCTTCACTATCAATCTGCAGGTGTCTTTTGGTCTAAGATGAGTCTTTTGCAATCAGGATATAGATGGGTCTTGTTTTTTTGTTGTTGTTTTTGGGTTTTTTTTTCTGTTTTTGTTTTTCCATTCTTACTCCCTATGTCTTTTGATTGGAGCATCTACTTCATTTTCATTCAATGTAGTTGCTGATAGATATGCGTTTATTGCAATTTTATTACACATTTTGTCATAGTTTCTGTGGATTTTCCCTGATTCATTCTTTTCTTTGTCACTTTTGATCTCTTCTTTGCACTCACAGATTTTCATTTAATATTTCTTGCAGGACTGGCTTCCCTATCGTGATCTCTTTTAGTTTTTGTTGATCTGGAGAACTATCTCTCCTTCCATTTGAATTATACCCTTACTGGATAGAGTATTCTTGGATGCCAATTTTTCCCATTCAGCACTTTGAATATATCATGCCACTCCCTTCTGCCTTTCCCAGCTTCCATTGAGAAATCTCCAGCTAGCTTTATGGGTCTTGCCTTGTAAATTAAGGACTTATTTTGTCTTATTGTTTTTAAATTTTTTTTCTTTATTACTCTATTTTGCAAATTTAAGTACAATACTTCTTGGTTTTGGCCTGTTTTTATTGATTTTTGACTGTTATTTTCTGTGCTTCTTGGATCTGAATATCTGTTTCCTTTCTCAGATTAGTGAAGTTTTCAGGTAGTATTTCCTCAAATAACTTTTCTGTCCCCTTTTCTCCCTCTTCTTTTGGGACTCCTATAATATGAATGCTTTTACATTTGATGGCCTTTTGGGACTCCTATAATATGAAAGCTATTACATTTGATTGAGTTCCATAAGCCCTCCTTTTCAAAGAGAGATTTTTAAAGGCAGGAAGAGAAAAGAAAATAGTTCCATACAAGAGAAACCCCAAAAGTTCCTCAGCTTATTTTCAACAGAAGGAAGTGGCATAATGTATTCAATGTGCTGAAAGAGAACAAATAACTAAGATGCTCTATGCAGAAAGATTATCATTGAGAACTGAATGAGAGTTTCTAAGACAGCAAAACAATTAAAATTCATCACCACTAAATTAGCCTTACCCAAAACATTCAGGGGAATTTTTAAATGGAATGAAAAATAAAAGACATTTATGAAAGGAAAAAAATCACATATAAAAACAAAGTTATGGTAGATATAGTAGATTAATCATTTATAAGGCCTATATGGAGGTTAATGACAAAAGTACTAAAATCAATTATATCTACCAAAATTAGTGAAGAGTACAAGAAATAAAAAGATTTGAAATATTGCATCATATAAATAAAACAAGGAGGGGGAAATAAAACGTTGGCACTTTTAGAATATCATCAAACTGAATCAACCATCAAATTAATATAGATGGCTATACAAATAAGATATTATGGTTCCATATGAATTTTGGGATTGCTTGTTCTAGCTTTGAGAAGAATGCTGGTGCAATTTTGATTGGGATTGCATTGAATGTGTAGATAGCTTTGGGTAGTATTGACATTTTAACAATATTTATTCTTCCAACCCATGAGCACGGAATGTTTTTCCATTTCTTTATATCTTCTTCAATTTCCTTCATAAGCTTTCTATGGTTTTCAGCATACAGATCTTGTACATCTTTGGTTACAGACTCTTAAAAACTGAGAACAAACTGAGGGTTGATGGGGGTGGGAGGGAGGGGAGGGTGGGTGATGAGCATTGAAGAGGCCATCTTTTGGGATGAGCACTGGGTGTTGTATGGAAACCAATTTGACAATAAATTTCATATATTAAAAAAATAAAATAAAATAAAATGTACTGGAAAAAAGATATTATGTACAGTCTCATGGTAACTAAAAATAAAAAAACTATAACAAATACACAAAAAATAAGTATAAGTGAATCCAAGTACAATACTAAAGAAAGCCATTAAACCTCAAAGAATATAACAAAAGAAGAAAAAATAATAGGTAAAAACTACCAAAACAACCAGAAAACAACTAAGAAAATATGAATAACTACATGCCTATCAATAATTACTTTAAATGTAAATACACTAAATGCTCCAATAAGAAAGCATAGGATGACTGAATGGGGAAGCAAAACAAGACACATATATTGCTGCCTGCAAGAGAATAACTTCAGGTTTAAAGACACATACAGACTGAAAGTGAATTGATGGACAAACTTATCCCATGCAAGTGGACTTGAAAACAAAAAATCACAGTGGAAATATGTATATCAGAAAAATAAACTATATGCAGCAACCTCTTACTAGACATGTCTCAGGAGGCAAGTAAAACAAAAGCAAAAATGAACTATTAGGCCCTAATCAAGATAAAAATTGCACAGCAAAGGAAATAATCAACAAAACTAAAAGACACAAAACAGAATAGTAGAAGATATTTGCAAATAACATATCAGATAAAGGGTTAGTATCCAAAATCTGTACAAAACTTACCAAAATCAACACCCAAACAACAAATGATCCCATGAAGAAATGGGCAGAAGACATGAATAGACACTTTTCCAAAGAAGACATCCAAATGGCTAACAGACACGTGAAAAGATCCTTAACATCAGTCATCACCAGGGAAATACAAATCAAAAATACAATGAGATACCACTTCACACCTGTCAGAATGGCTAAAATGAACACAGGAAACAAGAGGTGTTGGCACGGATGTGGAGAAGGGAGAACGCTTGTGCACTTTTGGTGGAAATGCAAACTGGTGCAGTCACTCTGGTAAACAGTATGGAGGTTCCTCAAAAATTTCAAAATAGAACTACATTATAACCCAGCAATTGCACTACTAGGGATTTATCCAAATGATAAAAAATGCTGATTCAAAATGGTACATGCACCCCAATGTTTATAGCAACACAATCAACAATAGTCAAATTATGGAAAGAGCCCATATGTCCATAGTCCAATGAATGGATAAGGAAAAGGTGGTGTATATATACAATGGAATATTGCTCGGCAATCAAAAAGAATGAAATCTTGCTATTTGCAACAACGTGGATGGAGCTAAAGTGTACTATGCTAAGTGAAATAACTCAGTCAGAGGAAGACAAATATTTTATGATTTCACTCACATGTGGAATTTAGAAAATATAACAGATGAACATAAGGGAAGGTAAGGAAAAGTAAGATAAAAACAGAGAGAGACGCAGACCATAAGAGACTTTTAAATGCAGAGAACAGACGGGGAGTTGCTAAAGGGGAAATGGGTAAGGGGAAGGGCTAAATTGGTGGGCATTAAGCACTGGGTGTTACATGTAAGTGATGAACCAGAGGGTTGTACTCCTGAAACCAATACTACACTGTATGTTAACTAACTAGAATTAAAAAAAAATGATAAAATAAGCATGCTAAAAGGAAATAAAAAGAAAAAAAAACTATAAAACAAAGATTGTAGCAAGATGGAAAGAATGGAACTACATAATAATAAAGGCAGCAACCCAGGAGCTCTGGGAAGATAGAGGAATATGAGAATTCTGAGCTCACCTCAACCCATGGACACAGATAACAGACATATCAGTTATATATATTCCGAAAACTATAAAACCTTTACTATCTATCTATCTCTCTATCTCTCTCTCTATTATCTATCTATCAATCTTTACACACCACTTCTTTTTCCAGTCATACATCAACCATCAATGGACACTTTGGTTGCTTCTAGTTTTTTATCTTGGATATTGTAAAGAGTCCTGCTATAAACATAAGGGTGCATACACCTTTTTGAATTATAGTTGTTTTCTTTTGGTAAATACCCAGTAGTGAAATTACTGGATCATGTGGTAATTCTATTTTTAATTTTTTTGTTTATGTTTATTATTTTTATTTTTTTATAATATGAAATTTATTGTCAAACTTGTTTCCATACAACACCCAGTGCTCATCCCAACAGGTGTCCTCCTCAATACCCATCGCCCACCGCCCCCTTCCTCCCACCCCCATCAACCCCCAGTTTGTTCTCAGTTTTGAAGAGTCTCTTATGTTTTGGCTCCCTCCCTCTCTAACCTCTTTTTTTTTTCTAACCCTCTCCCATGGTCTTCTGTTAAGTTTCTCAGGATCCACATAAGAGTGAAAACATATGGTATCTGTCTTTCTCTGTATGGCTTATTTCACTTAGCATCACACTCTCCAGTTCCATCCACGTTGCTACAAAAGGCCATATTTCATTCTTTCTCATTGCCACGTAATATTCCATTGTGTATATAAACCACAATTTTTTTATCCATTCATCAGTTGATGGGCATTTAGGCTCTTTCCATAATTTGACTATTGTTGAGAGTGCTGCTATAAACATTGGGGTACAAGTGCCCCTATGCATCAGCACTCCTGTATCCCTTGGGTAAATTCCTAGCAGTGCTATTGCTGGGTCATAGGGGAGATCTATTTTTACTTTTTTGAGGAACCTCCACACTGTTTTGCAGAGTGGCTGCACCAGTTTGCATTCCCACCAACAGTGCAAGAGGGTTCCCCTTTCTCCACATCCTCTCCAGCATCTAGAGTCTCCTGATTTGTTCATTTTGGCCACTCTGACTGGCGTGAGGTGGTATCTGAATGTGGTTTTGATTTGTCTTTCCCTGATGAGGATCGACATTGAGCATCTTCTCATGCACCTGTTGGCCATTGGAATGTCTTCTTTAGAGAAGTGTCTATTCATGTTTTCTGCCCATTTCTTCACTGGATTATTTGTTTTTCGGGTGTGGAGTTTGGTGAGCTCTTTATAGATTTTGGATACTAGCCCTTTGTCTGATATGTCATTTGCAAATATCTTTTTCCATTCCGTTGGTTGCCTTTTAGTTTTGTTGACTGTTTCCTTTGCAGTGCAGAAGCTTTTTATTTTCATGAGGTCCCAATAGGTCATTTTTGCTTTTAATTCCCTTGCCTTTGGGGATGTGTCAAGTAAGAAATTGCTGCGGCTGAGGTCACGGAGGGTTTTTCCTTTTTTTTAAATACAAAATTTATTGTCAAATTGGTTTTCATACACATACTGTTTTAACTATTACAGATTTGCAGTGTATCTAGAAAACTGGGATTGCGATACTTCTAGTTTTATTTTTGTTTTTCAAGACTGCTTTGGCTATTTGGGATTTTGGCAGTTACATACACATTTTAGAATTGTTTGTTCTAGTTCTGTGAAAAATGTCATTGATATCTTGATTGGGATTACATTAAATCTCTAGATTACTATGAGTAATATGAACATTTTAACAGTATTGATTCTTCCAATACATGAGCATGGAATGTTACCATTTTTTTGTGTCACCTTCAATTTGTTTCATCAAAGTTTTATAGTTTTTGGAATAAAAGTATTTCTCCTCATTTGTTAAGTTTATTCTTAGATATTTTTAAATTATTTTTTGCAATTGTAAATGGAAATATTGTATATATTTTTTAATGTTTATTCATTTTTGAGAGACAGAACATGAGTTGGGGAGGGGCAGAGAGAAAGGGAGACACATAACCCAAAGCAGGCTCCAGGCTCCAAGCTGCCAGCACAAAGCCCAGTACAGAGCCCAGCACAGATCCCTACATGGGGCTTGAACCCACAAACTGTGAGATCATGACCTGAGCTGAAGTCAGATGCTTCAGTGACTAAGCCACTCAGGCACCCCTGTAAATGGAAATATTTTCCTTATATCTTTTTCTTCTACTTCTTTTGGTGTCTAGAAAAAGAACAGATTTCAGTATATTAATTTGTATTATGTAACATTACTGAATTGATTTATCAATTCCAGTACTTTTGGGGGTTAGGGTTCCCCATATAGTATAATTTCATTAAAGAGTGAATATTTTACATCTTCTTTACCAATGTGTATGGCTTTCATTTGTTTTTCTTCTCTAATTGATGTGGATAATTTTTCCACTATTGTGTAAAATAAACATAATGAGATTGGATATACTTATCTTGTATTTTGTTCCTGATCTTAGCAAAAAAGTTCTCAGTTTTTCACAATTGTATATAAGGTTAGCTGTGGATTTTTCATATATGGCCTTCATTATGTTGAGGTATATTCCCTCTAGACCTAATTTGTTGAGTGTTTTATCATATAAAAGAATCATATATATATCATTAATCATGAAGCAGTTTGGTACTTTTTCAAATAACTTTTCTGTGTCTATAGAGGTGATTATATGGTTAAAATTGTCTGTAGTTAACGTGATGTATCACATTGATGGATCTGCAAATATTGAACTACTCTTGCATCCCTGGAATCAATCCTGCATGATCATGATGAGTGATTATTTTAATGTATTGTATTGTTTGCTAAAAGTTTGCTGAGGACATTTGTATCTATGTTCATCAGAGATATTCATTTGTCATTTTCCTTTTTGTAGTGTTCTTATTTTTTTTTATCAAGGTTATGCTGGCCTTGCAGAAGAAATTTGGAAGCTTTACTTCCTCTTCTAATTTTTGGAATAATTTGAGAACCATAGCTTTTAACTCTACATGTTTGTTAGAATTCACCTGTGAAGCCATCTGGTCTTTCACTTTAATGTGTTGAAATTTTTCATTACTGAAACAATTTTATTGAAAGTAATAGGTCTGCTCAAATTTTCTGTTTCTTCTTGATTCTTTCTCAGAGGGTTATATATTTCTTGGAATTTATTCACTATTTATTAGTTGTTCAAATTGTTGATATTTATTTTTTCAAAGTATTTTCTCCAAACATTTTCATTTGGTTTTATTCAGTATTTATTTAGCTTCTACTTAGTTAACATGTAGTGTAATATTTGTTTCAGAAGTAGATTTTAGTGATTCTTCACTTACATATAGCATCCAGTGCTTATCAAAACAAGTGTCCTTTTTAATGCCCATCACCAATTTAGCCCATCCCCCACACACTTCCCCTCCAGCAATCCTCAGTTTGTTCTCTATAGTTAGTTTCCTATGGCTTACCTCCCTCTTTTTTTTCTGACTTCCCCTATATCCATACGCTTTGTTTCTTAAATTCCACATATGAGTGAAATAATATGGTATTTGTCTTTCTCTGACTGACTTATTTCCCTCAGCATAATACTCTCTACCTCCATCCACGTCATTGCAAATGGAAAGATGCCATTATTTTTGATAGCAGAATAATATTCCATAATTTGGCTATTGTTGATAATGCTGCTATAAATATTGGGGTGCATTCGAAGGAACACATGCACCTCAAAATTTATAGTAGTGCTATCAACAATAGCCAAACTATGGAAAGAACCCAATGTCCATTGAGTGATGAATGGATAAAAAAGATGTAGTATGTATGTATATCTATATGAGACCTATATATACATATACATACATATACATACACACACATATATATGTATGTGTGTATATGTATATGTATTTGTATATGTATATATATAGGTCTCATGACCACACAGGGGCCTGGTGTTTGCGGAAAGTACTGCCAAAAGCTCTAGATTCTAGGTGTGTTTCATTTTGTTTGTTTAAAGAAGCTAGGTCAAAATAAAATAACATAACAAAATAAAATAAAATAATTTAAATTTTAAAAAATATATAAAAGTAAAAAAAAAACCTGATTTTTCTGTATTCCAAACAATCAATCAAACAAACAAATGAAGAAGCTAGACCTTATTTCCCCTAGGGGTGAAACTTTGTATCACTCTATTACCAGTAGACATGGTGCTTGAGAGGGGTTTGTGCTGGTCTTCTGGTGGTGGGGCCTGCTGCATTGCTTCTAAGGTGGATTTGCCCTAGTGGAGATACACCTTCAGGATGCAGGGTGGTGGAGCTTGGTGTAAGGTGCTCTGGCCTCCTCTTGGTGGTGCTGTTTTGCTCACTGAAGTTGGTCAGTGTTGATGGGCAGGATGAAAATGCCATTGTCAGGTTCTCTTGTTCCAAGAGCATCTAGCTCACTACTGCTCTCTTCAGGAAGCCCTAAAAGAATAGCAAACAATCACCTCTCTTGTGTCCCTGACTTCTGCAAGATCCCCATTTTCACCATGCCTGTGTCTGAGCTGTGTCCTTGCCAGGCGATATAGCACTCTTGTGTTTTCTCTCAGATGCATGACTGGGTTTCAAGTCTCCAAATTTTAGAGATCTGCATGGTGTGGACCCACACTGATTCTCTGGGGAAGGGTCTCACTGTGGTGTGGTCGGTGCTGGCTCATCCCATAATGCAGTTGTGAACCCCAAAGCGGTTTGTAGTTTATGGTAAAGTGCTGCAGAAAGCCAACACCAAGTCTTGCTGCCCTCAGCCCAATCCCCTTTCCTATGTTAATGAATGGGGAAGCTCAATAGCTCCTGCTGGGTCTTTTACTCCCAGCAAGGCCATGCCATTTCTCCAAAATGCACTCCAAGCAGGGGAACTGCTTCTCCCTGTGGGACCCAGAGGATCCTCAGACCACATTACCTGCTTCTGGGTCCCCGCCCTCATTCCCCACAGGAGCACTGCTAAGCCTGCCAGGCACAACCCTGGCAATGGTGTGGACCTCTGAAACTTCAGACTCTGTATTCTGCTCTTTATAAAAACTTGCCATATTCAGTCCCTATCCTTTGCTCAGTCAATAGTTTTGGGGAGGAGTTTTGTGTGATTCTCAGCATGCACTTTCACTCTTTCTGTTTCTTTCTTGCTCATCTCTCCATGATTAGGGCTCCCTCCCCATTACAGAACCTGCAGTTTTCTCTGCTACAAATCATCTCTCCACGGTTATTAACTTCCATGATGTGGCAGTTTTTTTCACCTCTAAGTGTGCATTTTGCTCTCTAAGTACTCAGATCGATTTCTTGGGTTTTCAAAATGATTTTATACTTATCTAGCTATGTTTGAAGGATGAAACAAGCCTAGGGTCTCCCTACTCTTCCACCATCTTAACTCTATCCTGAAATTTTTCTTGTTTCCTGATGCAGATGATATTGCTATAATTTTCCCTCTTAAAACAACTTTTGCTACATCCCAATGATTTTGGATCATCATGTTTTTATTGTCATTTATCTCCATGTGTTTTTAAAAATTTTCTCTTTGATTGTTTGGTTGATCCATTCATTGTTTAGTAGCATGTTAATTAGACTCCATGTACTATGGTCTTTCCAGATTCTCTCTTGTGGTTGACTTCAAGTTTTATAACATTGTGATCCAAAAGTAAATGTATGGTATGATCTGTCTTTTTGAACTGGTTGAGGTGTAATTTGTGACCTAGTATGTGATATATTCTGAAGAATGTCGCATGTGCACTGGAAAAGAATGTGTACCCTGGTGCTTTAAGATGGTATGTTATGAATATATCTGATAAGTTCATCTTGTCTTGTGTGTCATTCAAAGTAACTGTTTCTTTTTTTAATTTTCTGTTTGGATGAAATATCCATTGATGTAAGTGGGTTATGAAAATCACCTACTTTTATTGTATTACTATAAATTTATTTTTTATGTCAGCTAAATTTGCATTACATAATTGAATGTTCCCATTTGGGGTGCATAAATTTTATAATTGTTATATCATCATGTTCTATTGTTCCCATTATGATTATATAGTGTCCTTGTATCTTGTTAGTATTATCTAAAGCCTCTTTCGTCTAATATAAGTATTGTTCTCCTAACTTTCTTTCTGTTTCCAATTGAAGGATAAATGTTTTTCTGTCTCTTTACTTTCAATATGCTTGTATCTTCAGGTCTGAAATGAGTCACTTTTAGGCAGTAAAAATGGGTCTTGTATTTTTATCCTTTTTCTCACTTTATAACTTTTGATAGGAGAATTTAGTCCATTTACATTCAAAGTAATTACTGATGGGTATGCAATTTTGCCATTTTGTTATTTGTTTTACAGAAGTTTTGTAGTTATTTTATGTTCCTTCCTTCTCTTACACTCTTTGCTTTTGGTTGGATGGCTTTCTTTAATGATTTGCTTCAATTCTGTCCCTTTACTTATTTATTTTTATATCTTTTACAGGTCTGTGATTTTTGGTTAACATTAGGTTTATACACAACATGCTATGCATATAAGAGTCTATATTAAGTAGACACTTAAATTTTGACCCATTGTAAAAGCACTAAATTTTTAACCTAAATCATGTTTTATGTACATAATTTCATACTTTAAATCTTTTTTATTTTGTGAACCCTTCACTAATTTTTATAGATACATTGATTTTACTGCTTTTTTGCTTTAACCTCCAAATTGGCTTTATAATTGATTAATATAGTACTTATGTTTGTATGTACCATTTTTTCAGTTTCTTATTTTCTTTTAATTATGGACTTTTATTCCTACTCAACGAATTCCCTTTAATGTTTCTTGTAATTCTGCTTTATTGTTGATTAACCCCTTTAATTTTTGTTTGTCTTCATCCTCTGTATCTCTCCTATTGTGAATGATAACTTTTCTGGATATAGTATTCTTGGTTGCAGGATTTTTTTTTTCTTCTTTTTCACCACATTGAATGCATTGTGCCACTCTTTTCTGACCTGCAAAGTTTCTGCTGAAAAATCAACTGATACCCTTATGATGTTTCCCTCATATGTAACTTTTTGTCTCATGCTTGCTGCTTTTTAATTTCTCTCTTATCATTACTTTTTGCCATTTTAATTATTGTGTGGTATGGGCTTTTTGTATTGATTTTGTTTGGATCTCTCTGTAACTCCTGGATCTGAATGTCTGGTTCCTTCCCCAAATTAGATATGTTTTCAGCAATCATTTCTTTAAGAAAAACCTTCTTCTTTTGTATTTCTTCTTTTTCTGGTATTCCTATAATTCAAATGTTATCACAGTTGATAATTTCACTGAGTCATTTTAACCTATTAGTTTGTATTTACATCTTTTTTTTTAAATTTGCAGTTGATCATGGTTGCTTTCCATTACTCTGTCTTACAAGTTGTTGATCCATTCTTCTGCTTTGTTTAGTCCACCATTTATTCCTTCAGATATATTTTTAATTTTAATTATTGAGGTATTGATCTCTTACTGGCCCCTTTTTTATATATTATATTTCTTTGTTGAAGGTGCCACTGAGATCGTCCATTCTTTTCTCAAGTCCCATGAGTATCTTTATGACCATTACTTTGAGTTACCTATCAGGAATGCATATTGATTACTTCAATTTCATTTAGCTTTTTGCTGCAACTTTGTCCTTTTCCTTCATTTGGATATATCCCCTTGTCTCCTTATTTTGCATAACTTTTTTTTCTCTATATTAGGAAACTCAAATATGTCTCCTGTTCTTGGGAGTAGTAGACTTGAAGACGTTCTATAGTGCCCTATAGACAATGTCCCCTATTCATCAGAAGCAAGCACATTTAATGTATCCCTTATTGTTGTTTTTGAGCCACCTTTGCCTTCAGTCCAATTGCTTGCTATACCCTTCTTCGGCTGTTGTGTTCAGGGTTTTGTCCCTGTGCTAATAACAGTCCAATCTGTGCTGCTTTGGGCTTGTATTTAAGTCAGACCAGATGATTGAATTCAGCCCATTTGTCAGGACTTTGATCACACCAAACTGCAAGGCAATCTCATTGCTTTGTCCTCTGAGAGGCTTTAGGTGATGGTAGGGCCTGAAGTCAGACCCAGATGTCTGTCCCTGTCTGTTGAGGTTGCAGTGAAACTGAATACAGGGCTCCCTCCTGGTGCCACAAGCTGTGAGGTATTTTCAGGTAGGAAGGGCCAGTAGTTGATTCAGATATGTCCCCGGAACAATCTGTTGGGGCTTAGTTGAACTGCTGTGTGTGCTTATTTTCCCCTCCCTCCAGGGCGTCATTTTGAGGTGGTGCTGGTACTGTCAGAACTGCTTGCAGAATAGGGTATGTCAGGTGCCATGTTGGAGGGAGTCATCCTGAGGGGTGCAGGTTTCATGGGGAAGTATGCAGGGGAATAAAAAGGATGGAACACACATTCTCAGAAAGGTATGTGTGGATCCCTACTGAGCTGATTGTAGGATAAGACGTGGCTGAATCCACTTTGGAGAGAATCCTGCCTACTGGTGCAGATTTATGGTGCTGAGTCCACAGCAGATCACACGGGTGGGGTGCATGGTATTAGCAAGTTATGTTGAGAGGGTTTGAGCTTGTTCCTGATGGTGTATAGCTATCAATGATTGGAAGGTGTAAAAATGTCACCTGCAATTTTTTTTGTTGTTGTTGTTCTTGAAGATGTCTCCTAATGATCCTTGCTCCACCAAAGCTTGTTTGGACATTAATAACTAATCCTTCCTTTTTACCCCAGGCACTTTTTAAGCTGCTACTTCTATGTTGTATCCAGGTGGCATGTCTGTTATGCTGGCTCTTTAAGGGTGAAAACTCAGTTTCCAATTGCCCTCAGGATCTCCCAGTGCTGAGTCTACTGATTTTATAGTTCCAGATTTTAAGACCAATTGATTATAAAAATTTGTGAAGTTAATCCCCTCTGGTTTTCAATGACAAATGTTATGGGGACTCATATTCCCAATGCAGGTCCTCTGTGTCTAGGATGCCTGGTGTGCAGTCTGTTCCTCTCACTTCTTCATGCTTGTGGGGATTCTCCCATCTTTTGTAGGTCTCGCTGATATGTTTGGGGCTATGCCCTTCCTATCATTTTTAATGTGGTTTCCTCTGAACAATTAATTGTACAGAGTCTGTTCTGCAAGATTTCAGGTCATTCTCTGGGCTAGTTGCACTAACATGGCTGTTATCTAGATGTATCTGTGTGGTAATGTGAACTTAGGATCCTCTGATTATACCATTTTCCCAGAATCCAGCATTCAGACTTTTTATTTTTCCATTTGTGATTATTTCAAATTATTATTTAAATTACAGTTCATTGACATACAGTGTAATATTAATTTCCAGTGTAGAATTTAGTGATTCATCACTTACATACAACACCCAGTATTCATCACAAAAACTGCCTTTACTAATACCCATCACTTATTTAATCCATCCACTGCCCAGCTCCCCTCCAGTAACCCTTTTTATTCTTTACAGTTAAAATTATGTTTCTTGGTTTGCATCTCTTTTTCCTCCCTATGTTCATCTGGTTTTTTTAAATCTTAAGTTCCACATATGAGTGAAATTGTATTGTATTTTTCCTTTCCAGGTTGACTGATTTTGCTTAGCATAGTCTTCTTTAGCTCCATCTACATTATTGCCAACAGCAAGATTTCATTTGTTTTTTCTTGCTGAGTAATATTCTATTGTATTTATAAATTTATATTTTTAAATTTATATATATAATTTTCTTTACCCATTCATCACTCAATGGATATTTCAGATCTTTCCAAAATATGGTTATGGTAGATAATTCTGCCATAAACATTAGATTGTGTGTTCCCCTTCATGTCAGTATTTTTGTATCATTTGAGTAAATGCCTAGTAGTGTAATTACTGGATTGTAGGGTACTTTTATTTTTTAACAGCTTTTATGGAGGAAACTCCATAGTATTTTACAGAGTGGATGCATAAGTTTACATTCCCACCAACAGTGTAAGAGGGTTCCCCTTTCTCCACATCCTTGCCAGCACTTGTTGTTTCCTTTCTTATTAATGTTAGCCATTCTGACAGGTGTGAAGTGGTATCTCATTGTACTTTTCATTTGTATTTCCTTGCTGATGAGTGATTTGGGGCCACTGTTTATATTTCTGTTAGTCATTTTTATATCTTCTTTGGAAAAATGTCTATTTGTGTGTTCTGCCTGTCTTTAAACTGGATTATTTGGGATTTTGGGGGGTGGCAGGGGTGTTGAGTTTGATAAGTTCTGCATATATTTAGGATACTAACCCTTTATCACATATGTCATTTGCAAATATCTTCTCCCATTCTGAAGGTTGCCTTTTAGTTTGGTTGATTGTTTTCTTTCTTGTGCAGAAGATTTTTATCTTGATGAAGTCACAATAGTTCCTTTTTTCTTTTGTTTCCCTTGCCTCAGGAGACACATCTAGTCAGAAGTGGTTATGGCTGATGTCAAAGAGATTACTGCCTGTGTTCTCCTCTAGGATTTTTATTGATTCCTATCTCATGCTTAGGTCTTTCATCTATTTTGAATTTGCATATAGTATGAGAAAGTGGTCTGGTTTTATTTTTTGCATGTTGCTGTCCAGTATTCCTAACACCATTTGTTGAGGACACTTTCTTTTTATTTTTCCATTGGATATTCTTTCCTGCCTTTTCTATGTTTAGTCTACCATATAGTTGTGGTTCATTTCTGAGTTTTCTATTCTGTTTCACTGAAATGTGTGTCTGTGTTTGTCCCAGTACCATACTCTCTTGATCACTATAGCTTTGTCATATAGCTTGAAGTCCAGACTTGTGATCCCTCCCACTTTGCTTTCCTTTCCCAGTATTGTTTTGGTTATTCAGGGTCTTTTGTAGTACCTCGCAAATTTTGGGATTGGTTGGTCTAGATCTGTGAAAAATGCTGGTGGTATTTTGATAAGCATTGCATTAAATGTGTAGATTCCTTTGGTTAGTATAGACATTTTAACAATATCTTTTCTTCCATTTCTTGAGCATGGAATGGTTTTCCATTTCTTTGTGTCATCTTCAATTTTTTTCATCATCGTTTTATACTTTTCAGAATTAATGTCTGTTAATTTTTTGGCAAGGGTGCCAAACTGTGTACACGCTCACACACACACACACACACACGTTGGAATACTAGTAATAAAAAGGAAAGAATATTTGCCATTCACAATGATGTGGATTGAGCTATGTAGTATTGTGTGAAATGAAATCAGTCAGTCACAGAAAGACCAATACCATATGATCTCACTCATATGTGGAATTTAAGAATCAAAACAAACAAACATAATGGCAAAAAAGAGCAAAAACAAACTCTTGTAATGAACACTGGGTATTGGATGTAAGAATTGAATTATTAAATTCTCCTCAGCAACTCACTTTCCTCCTCCATCCCGCACCACTTCTCCCTCCTTCTCCTGGGAAAGAGAAGTGACCACTGCAGGTGAGTAGAGAAGCACTCAGTGCCTCTCAGAGAGGACCGTGCCTGCCCCTTTTGAGCCTCTGAGTATGTCCAGACCAGGGGGTTGGATATCCAACATGGCAAAGAAGTAGGGGAACCCAAATTTCCCTCGTTTGAAAAACACAGCAGTGTTGAGGCCAAAGGACTTTGAATTCCAAGATTCTGGGTTGCAGAGTGACAAAGATGTCTCCAGGGGCCCAAGGGGACAACCTGATGGGTCATAGGTGTGTGATTGTGAACCAGAAGAGATAAAATTGGCTGAATAGGCATGGTTGGGAGAGATCCTCTTCTGCAGAGAAACAAAAGGAAGATAAAGAGAGTCTAGGGAAGTGTAAGACTGTATCTGGATAAGAGAAAAACCACGGACCAGGACAGGTAAAGATCCAATCTCTACCTGCAGGACTTTCTCTGGACTGGGGTCAAGGGCTGTGTTCACGTATGTGGGGAGGAGGGGAACCAGCCCCAGACTCAGTAACTAGTTCAGAGACGCAGTCTGCAATGGGAGAAAGCAATACCTTTCATGGAGTGTTGTGGAAGAAAGTATATAACTGTTCAAAGGACAAAGACTACCTGCGCCCACCACCCACAGGCCATATATCAGCAGCATGGAGCAGCACTTCCTCTGAACCAGAGCACACAGAGCTGGACCTTTTAAGACATTGGGGTTTAAACACTAGCCAAACACCAGGGAGTCGTGGAAGCTGGCAGAGCAGGACAAACCACTTCATTTGTGCCTGCAGCACTGTGAGGACAGCCTGAAAAGAGTGGTTTTGGACACCTGGTCCGAGGAAGAGAGATTGTGGTGTTACCATTTTTCTCCCCATCCCCAAAAATGTGGGGCTTCAGGGAATGGACAGTGGGACCACAGTGGAGGCAGGACCTGCCTACACTAAACCACTCTCCTCTGCACCTGGTAACTGTGTTATCTACTGGAGTGGGATTGACACTGACCAACCAGACAGTCCCTCCTCCAGAACAGCTCTGCCACTGATTCCAAGGCATCCAGTGGTTATGTGTTTCCTGATTTAATTCTTGGACAATTCTTATATATATATATATATGTAGCCAATATATATAGCTGATATATATATATATATATATATATATATATATATATATATTTCTTCCTTCTCTCCTTATTTGTTTCCTCCTTTAGTCTGGTTATTCTGTTTGTTGGTTCTTTTAAGCAGACATATTTAATCTATTCTTTTTATACCTGTTCTATATCTCCTTCCTTATTTTCCTCTCTCTCTCTCTCTCTCTGGATTAAACCATATAGTATCTCTGCATGGTCAATTTTCTTTTATTTTCTTTTCCCCCACCCCTGTCATTTCTCTCTTTGTATGGGATAAGACCTCTTCCATCAGCAACGTTCCCACCCATTGTTTTGCTGTAGCTGGTGTTTTGTTTCTATTTTTATTTGCTTGTGTGTTTATTTCCTTTTTCAGGGATACTTCAACAAACAAATCAAAGCACACATGGTGGAGGGTCCAAAACATCACTATGAGTATGTACATAAAGCAACTAGAACCAAGACAACAGAGAGCAAGTAAACACTCCAAAAACCACATCCTGAAGGGCCAGGCCCTGGACAGTGTATGACCCCTGTTTAATATAGTAGTGCTCGCAGGTGCAGGAACAACTTTTAAAACACATATGGAACAGAAAACTAGCCAAAATGTTGAAAATGAAGAATTATTCTCTAAATAAATTCCAGGAATAAATGACAGCTAAAGAACTGATCAAAACAGATATAAAAAATATAACTGAAGAAGAATTTAGAATAAGAGTCATAAGGTTACTCTCTGGGCTTGAAAAAAGCATAGAAGACAGCAGAGAATCTATTTCTGAAAAGATCAAGGAACTAAAAAATAGTCATGATTAATTAAAAATTGCTGTAAATGAGGTGCAAAATAAACTAGAGGTGGTGGCAATGAGGGTTGAAGAGGCAGAGGGGAGAATAAGTGAAACAGAAGATAAAATGATGGAAAAAGATGAAGCTGAGAAAAATATTAAAAAATTCTGGATCATGAGGGGAGATTTAGAGAATTTAGTGATTCAATGAAACATAATAGTATCTGTATCATAGGAGCTCCACAAGAAGAAAAAGAGAGAAAGGGGCTGAAGGTGCACTTGAACAAATCACAGCTGAGAACATCCCCAATCTGGGGAAGGAAACAGACATTGAAATTCACTAGGCACAGAGAACTCACTTCAGAAGTAACTTGAATCGATCTCCATGACATATCATAGTCAAACTGGCAAAATACAAAGATAAAAGAATTCTGAAATCAGCTAGGAACAAATGAGCCTTAATCGAAAAGGGTAAACACAGAATGTTAGTAGCAGACCTATCTCCTGAAACGTGGCAGGCCAGAAGGGAATAGCAGGAAATATTCAATGTGACGAATAGGAAAAATATGCAGACAAGGATTCTTTATATAGGAAGGCTGTCATTCAGAATAGAAGGAGAGATAAAGGTTTTCCCAGACTAACAAAAATTGAAGGACTTCATCACCACTAAAGCAGCCCTACAAGAGATCCTAAGGAGGATTCTGTGAGGAGAATGTTGTCAAAACCACGAAGGACCAGTGACATCACTACAAGCATGAAACCTGCAGATAACACAATGATTTTAAATCCATATATTGCAAAAATAGCACTGCATGTGAATGGACTAAATGCTACAATCAAAAGACATAGGTTATCAGAATAGATTAAAAAAAAAAAAAACAAGACCCATCTATTTGGTGTCTACAAGAGACCCATTTTAAACCTGAAGATACCTTCAGATTGAAATTGAAGGCATGGAGAACCATCTATCATGCTACTGGAAGTCAAGAGAAAGCTGGAGTGGCCATACTTATATCAGACAAACTAGTTTAAAGTAAAGGCTGTAACAAGAGATGAAGAAGGGCATTGTATCATAATTACATGGTATATCCATCATGAAGAGCTAACAAGTATAAATGCTTATGCATCCAATTTGGGAACACCCAAATATGTAAAACAATGACAAATAGAAGCAGTCTTATAGGTAAGAATGTAGTTACTGCAGGGAACTTTAATACTACACTCACAGCAATGGACAACTCATCTGGACAGAAAATCAATAGGGAAACAATGGCCCTGAATGATATACTGGACCAGATGGAATTGACAGGTATATTCAGAAATTTTCATCCTAAAGCAACAGAATATACCTTTTCTCGAGTGCACATGGAACATTCTCCAACATAGATCACATACAGGGTCACAAAATAGCCCTCAATTAATATAAAAAAATTGAGATCATACCACGCACACTTCCAGATCACAATGTTTTGAAACTTGAAATCAACCACGGGAAAAATATTGGAGAATCTCCAAATGTATGGAAGTTAAAGAAAATCCTACTAAAGAATGAATGAGTCAACAGGCAATTAAAGGAAAAAATTAAAAATATATGGAAGCAAGTGAAAATGAAAACATGACAGTCCAAATCCTTTGGGATGCAACAAAGGCAGTCGTTAGAGGAAAATACATTGCAATCCAGGCCTATCTCAAGAAACAAGAAAAATCTCAAATACAAAATCTAACAGCACACCTAAAGGAACTAGAAGCAGAACAACAAAGAAACCCCAAGGCCAGCATAAGAAGGTAAGTAATAAAGATCAGGGCAGAAACAAATAATAGAATCAAAAAACAATAGAACAGATCAATGAAACAAAGAGTTGGTTTTATGAAAAAATAAACAAAATTGATAACCCCCTAGCCAGACTTCTCAAAAAGAAAAGAGAGAGGACCCAAATAGATGAAATCACGAATGAAAATGGATTTATAAAAACCAATCCCTCAGAAATACAAGGAATTATCAGAGAATACTATGGAAAATTATATGCCAACAAACTGGAAAATCTGGAAGAAATGGGCAAATTCCTAGACACTCAAACACTACTAAAACTCAAATTGGAAAAAAAAATAGAAAATTTGATCAGACCCATAACTAGTGAAGAAATTGGCTTCCCTGGGGAATTCTACCAGCTATTGAAAGCAGAGTTAATACTATTTTCTCAAACTGTTCAAAAAAATAGAAACGGAAAGAGAGCTTCCAGTCTCATTCTATGAAGGCAAACCAGAAAGAGACCCCCCCCCCAAATCATAATTACAGGACAATACCCCTGATGAACATGGATGCAAAAAATTTCAACAAGATACTAGCACATCAAATTCAACAGCATATAAAATTAATTATTCATCATGATTAAGTGTGGTTCATTCCTGGGCTGCAAAGCTGGTTCAATATTCACAAATCAATCAATGTGATACATCACATTAATAAAAGAAAGGATAAGAACCATATGATCTTGTCAAAACATGCAGAAAAAGTGACAAAATACAGCATCCTTTCTTGATAAAAACCCTCAAGAAAGTAGGGCTAGAAGGATAATACCTTGAGATCATAAAAGCCATATATGAAGGACCCAACACTAATATCATCCTCAACGAGGAAAAACTGAGAGCTTTTCCCATGAGATCAAGAGCACACAGGGATGTCCACTCTCACCACTGTTGTTTAACATAGTGATGGAAATCTTAGCATCAGCAATCAGACAACAAAATGAAATAAAAGTCATCCAAGTTGTCAAAGAAGTCAAACTTTCACTTTGTGCAGACAACATGATGCACTACATGGAAAACCTGAGATTCCATGAAAAGTCTACTACAAATGATACATGAATTCAGCCAAGTTGAAGGGTTAAAAATCAATGTACAGAAATCAGTTGCATTTCTATACACTAATAATGAAACCACATAAAGAGATCTCAATAAATTGATCCCATTTACAATTGCACCAAGAAGCATAAAATATCTAGGAATAAACCTAACCAAAGATGTAAAAGATCTGTATGCTGAAAAGTATAGAAACCTTATGAATAAAATTTAAAAAGACATAAGGAAATGGAAAAAAAATCATGCTCATGGATTGGAAGAATAAATATTGTTAACATATCAATATTACCCAAAACTATCTACACATTCATTGCAATCTCTATCAAAATTGCACCAGCATTCTTCTCAAAGCTAGAACAAGCAATCCTAAAATTTCTATGGAAACACAAAAGACCACAAATAGTCACAGTTATGTTTAAAAAGAAAACCAAAGCAGGAGGCATCACAATCCCAGAATTAAGCCTCTACCACAAAGCTGTAATCATCAAGACAGTATGGTATTGGCACAAAAACAGACACATAGACTGATAAAATAGAATAGAGAACCCAGAATTGGACCCACAAATGTGTGGCCAACTAATCTTTGACAAAGCAAGAAAGAATATCCAATGGAATAAAAGTCCCTTTAAAAAATGGTGCTGGGAGAACTAGACAGCAACATGCAGAAGAATGAAATTGGACCACTTTCTTACACCATACACAAAAATAAACTCAAAATGGATGAAAGACCTAAATGTGAGACAGGAAAGCATCAAAACCCTAGAGGAGAAAGCAGGCAACAACCTCTTTGACCTCAGCCGCAGCAATGTTTTGTTTGACACATCTCCAAAGGCAAGGGAATTAAAAGCAAAACTGAACTCTTGGGACCTCATCAAGATAAAAATCTTCTGCACTGCAAAGGAAACAATCAACAAAACTAAATGGCAACTGACGGAATGGGAAAAATTATTTGCAAATGGCATATCAGATAAAGGGTTAGTATCCAAAATCTATAAAGAACTTATCAAACTCCACACTTGAAAACAAGATAATCCAGTGAAGAAATGGCCAGAAGACATGAATAGACACTTTTCCAAAGAAGGCATTCAGATGGCCAACAGACACATGAAAAGATGCTCAACATCACTCATCATCAGGGAAATACAAGTCAAAACCACACTGAGATACACGTCATGCTGGTCAGAGTGGCTAAAATGAAAAAATCAGGAAACAACAGATGTTGGTGAGGATGTGGAGAAACAGAAACCTTCTTGCACTGTTGGTAGGAAAGCAAACTGGCACAGCTGCTCTGGAAAACAGTGTGGAGGTTCCTCAAAAAATTACAAATAGAACTACCGTACAACTCAGCAATAGCACTACTAGGAATTTATCCAAAAGATACAGAAGTGCTGATTCATAGGGGCACATGTGCCACAATGTTTATAGCAGCACTTTTAACAATAGCCAAGTTATGTAAAGAACCTAAATTTCCATAAACCAATGAATGGTTATAGAAGATGTGGTTTATTTATACAATTGAATGCTACTTGGCAATGAGAAAGGATGAAATCATGCCATTTGCAGCAATGCGGATGGAATTGGAAGGTATGCTGAGCGAAATAAGTCTGTCAGAGAAAGACAGATATCATATGTTTTCACTCATATGTGGATCTTGAGAAACTTAACAGAAAACCATGGGTGAAAGGAAGGGGAAAAATAGTTACAAAGAGAGAGGGAGGGAGACAAGCCATAAGAGACTCTTAAATATAGCAAACAAACTGAAGATTGATGGGGGGTGGGGGACATGCGAAAATGGGTGATGGGCATTAAGGAGGGCAGTTGTTGGGATGAACACTGGGTGTTTATGTAAGCGATGAACCATGGGAATCTACCCCGAAAACCAAGAGCACACTTTACACACTGTATGTTTGCCAGTTTGCCAATAAATTATATTTACAAAAAGAAATCTTGATTGTTTTCAGTCATTGGCAAATGTTGTGATTAACATTTGCATACAGGTCTTTACATAAACATATGTCATCTAAAGTGTTGAGTTAGTACCTAGAAGTGTGATTGCTGGATCATGTGGTAACTATCTTTACTTTATTGGAAACTGAGAAACTGTCCTTTAAAGTTGCTGTACCATTTTAAATTCCCAGAAGTAATGAATAGAGTTTCTGTTGTCTCCATCCTCATCAGCAACTGGTATTGTCATATTTTTGGGTTTTATTCATATTAGTAGGTTGGAGTGGTATCTATTTTTTATTTTTATTTTAATTTTCATAATAATAATTGATTTTGGACATCCTTTCATATGTTTACTTGCCATATGTAATTTTTGGGGTGGTGTCTGTTTAGATATTTTTCCCATTTTTAATTGGGTTGTTTGTTTCTTATTTTTGAGTTTTAAGAATTCTTTGTATATTTTGGAAAGAAGTACATTAACAGGTGTATATTGCGCAAATATTCACTTCCAATCTGTTTGCATTTTCATTCTGTTAACAGCATCTTTTGCAGACCAGAGGGTTTAAATTTATTAAAGTCCAGCATATCATTTTTTTAATGGGTAATGCTTTGGGTGTTGTATCTAAAAACTCAACTCATCACCAAACCCAAAGTCATGCAGATTTTCTAATGTCTTTTTCTATATATTTTTTAACCCTGGAATTTACATTTATTTGTATAATACATTTTGAGTTCATTTTTGTGTAAAATGTGGGGTCTGTGGCTAAGTTAAATTTTTATGGATGGTTATACACTTGTTTCAGAACTATTTCTTGAAAATAACTATCCTTTCATTATTGAATTACCCTTTACCTTTACTTACATTCAGTTGGATATATGTATAAGGTTTTGGTAAGTCTATTCTGTTCCATTGGTCTATGCATCTGCTTTCACCATTATTACACTGTTTTGCTTACTATAGCTTTATATTAAGTCTTGATATAAGGTTGTCTAAGATCATTAACTATCTTATACTTTTTCAAAATTATATTGATTATACTAGGGCTTTGGCATTTCAATGTACATCTTAGCAGCAGGTTGTCAACTTCTACAAAACATCTACTGGGGTTTTGACTGATACTGTGTCATATATATTATATATTACATATATATAAAAACTATAATTTGATAGTAATGAAAAATAATATTGGCTTTAATTTCCACATATATAAAGAACTTAAAAAAACTCAACATCCAAAAAACAAGTAATCCATTTAAGAAATAGCCACATGATATGAACAGACATTTTTTTCAATGAAGACAGCCAGATTGCCAACAGACACATGGAAAGATGCTCAGCATCACTCATCATCAGGGAAATACAAATCAAAATAACAATGAGATATCACCACCCACCAGTTAGAATGGGTAAAGTAACAACACAGGAAACACCAGATGTTAGCAAGGATGTGAAGCAAGGGGAACCATCTTACATTATTGGTGGGAATGCAAACTGGTGCAGCCTCTCTGGAAAATAGCATGGAGATTCATCAAAAAGTAAAGAAAATATATATAAAATAAAACAAAATAAAATAAAATAAAATAGAACTACTCTATGACCCAGCAATTACACTACTAGATATTTACCCAAAGGGTAAAAAAATCTAATTCAAAGGAGCACATGCACTCCTTTATAGCAGCATTATCAACAATAACCTAATTATGGAAAGCGTGCAAATGTCCATTGACTGATGAAAGGATAAAGAAGATGTGGTGTACATATACAATGGAATATTACTTATCCATCAAAAAGAATTGCATCTTGCCATTTTCAGTGACTTGGATGGAGCTAGAGTGTATTATGTCAACAGAAATAATTCAGAGAAAGACAAATACTATATGATTTCACTCATGTGGAACTTAAGAAACAAAACAGATGAACATAGCAGAAGGGGAAAGGAAGAGGAGGAAGGAAACTATAAGAGACATTTTTTTAAATGTATCTAAAATTTTTTAAATGTTTATTTATTTTTGAGACAGAGAGAGAGCAAGAGTGGGGTAGGGGAAGAGAAAGAGAGAGTCACAAAATTGGAATCAGGTTTCAGGCTCTGAGCTGTCGGCACAGATCCCAACATGGAGCTTGAACTCAAAGCCATGAGATCATGACCTAAGTTGAAGTTGGACACTTAAATGACTGAGCCACCCAGGCACCTCAAGAGACCCTTAACTATACACGACAAATTGAGGGTTGATGGAGAGGAGGTGGGTGGGGGATGGGCTAAAAGGGTGATGAGTATTAAGGAGGCCACTTGTATTGAGCAGTAGGTGTTATATGTAAGTGACAAATCTCTAAATTCTACTCTGAAGTCGATATTAAACTACATGTTAACTAACAAGAATTAAAGTAAAAATTTGAAAATAAATAAATAAATAAATAAATAAAAGGAGCCAGGATATTTTCCTGTGCCTACTGTTCTAGGCAAAAATTCTTTATGATATTTTTCTGGAAATCTAAATATTTTTTCCAAATCCTAAATCTAACCCTGCTCCCCACAAAAAGTAGGAAATTAGGAAAACTGTTACAGTATTATAAATATCCTTTAAGAAGTAAAACCTAACAAACAATATAGTATAGTTCAAGGTAATCATTACCACTGATATCACACAGAAAATAAACATTGGATGTACTTTCAGAGAGGAATATTAAGGCTGGCCATTTCTGGGAGGGAACTCTGGTTATGATATAATCATTGTCTTGCTTATGGTCATCATTTCTGTTAAATAGAGAACTTTTATTTACCTCATTGATATTAATTCATCTTTGTGTACAGCAATCCACAAAATAAAAGCTGTTTTCCCTGAACCCCTCCAAAATCAATCAATCAATCAATCAATCAATCGAATTTCCAATTGTTAACTGCTTGGATATAAGAATACATACCAATAATACTTTTTTTTAATGATAAGTAACCCTTTAATAGTGATATAATGGGATTGTTAAAAAAAATATTAATTCAAGACAAGGCAAGGAAAGAGGACAGGAAAGAACAAACTGATGGGAAAATTTTTAAAAAATAGCAAGATAGTAGACTTCAGCCAAACCAATTCGATTATTATATTAAGCATAAAAAGTAAAAATACACAAAAAGCAGAAATTGTCATATTGGATAAAAATGTAAAGCCCCAGTACTTATTTTTCATGTAACTGGAAGTTTTATATCTTTTGACCACTTTCATCCAGTTTCTGCACCCTCCATCCCTGCCTCTGGTAAGCACACAAATCTGTTCTCCTTTACTATGTTTTTTTTTTTTTTATTCCACACTTGAATTATGGCATAAGGCATTGGTCTTTCTCTGTGGGACTTATTTCACTTAATACAATGTCCTTAAGATCCATCCATTTTGTTATAAGTGGATGCATTTTCTCCTTTTTTGAACTTATGGTAGTCATTTTATAATATATGTAAATGAATTCTTGACGCTGTATGCCTTAAACTTCTACAGTGTTTGTATGCCAATTATATATTAATAAATTTAGAGAAAAATATGAAACCCAATTATGTGTTGTATGAAAGAACCTAATTTTACATAAAATTATTTAGGTTTATTAAAAAATTAAAGGATAGAAAAATATAATCAAAACACTAATCAATGTTAAGCTGAAATATCTTAATATCAGATAAAATAGACTTCAGAACATGAAATAGAGGATTTTTTCATATCAATACAAATATTAAGTTATTAAAAAGCATAACAATCCTGAAAGTGTATGTATCTAAAATATAGCTACAAAATATGGAAGACAAACAAAGCCACAATTATAGCTTGAGTCTTCAGCTTCCATTTTAATAATTGATACAACATTTAGACAATCAATAAGGTTATAGAAGGCTTGAACAACAGTATCAATCAGGTTGATCTAATTTATATTTATGTAACACTCCATTCAATATCAACAAAGTACATGTTATATTTTTCAAATATATTAAAATTGAATACATACCTACTTAAATTATCAAAACATTTAAACATGTACCACTCCAAATCATAAGCATGTTCACCATACATTGTGAAGACCAATTTAAGAGCACAGTTTATAAAATGGTATACTCTCCACCACAAAGTTGTGTATAGCTAAGTTAATCTCTCTGATATATTGGAGACAAAAACAAGTTTTTTAACCAGATTTTTATTAATACTAAAGAAAACAATGCATGTAAAGGGCTTAGCATTTCTGTAGCTATAAGGTCTTATTATTCTGCAGACATTTAACAAATTAAATTCAAAGCAGAGAAGTAATGCCAGAATAGTGTGGGGTTAAAAACTGCAACTTTTGCATTTTTGTCTCATCATCAAATGAACTGAGCAATAGAGATGCCTTAGCTGATGATGGATTGGTGAATTACTTTTGTGTTAATAATTCAATTAAATTCATAGAATTTGTGTATCCAAGATACTGTATAATGAATAGCAAAAAACAGGTAAATGAGTTTAATGAAGGTAGTATTCCATAAGACCTCCTGCTTATCAAGTACTCCATAATACAGGACTCTTTATTGTAATAGTCCTGACATAGTTCCTGAGTGGGTTTTTTATTAAGCCCAAAAAGGACTTCTTAAACATGACTTAGCCCATCCTAAGTCAGAATTTTATGTGATTTTAATGCATATCATTATAGACTGTAAAATGTGGAAGGTAAAAATAAAGTTCTGATATTAAGCCCTAGTCTTTCTTCAATAAGAAACTAAGAAGATCACATCAGCTTTTTAGGTAAAGGCATCCTATGTTACACTTTTCCCACTCCATCTGGGAAATGCAGATTCTGCCAGGTGGTTCCATGTTTTGCCCTCTGTCCCTGCCTCCTTCCTACTCTTGATAACATGGATATAATACTAGACCAAACTGCCATTTAAACTATAATGTGACCTTGATAATAGAAGCCATGTACTAAGAAATGGAACAAAAAGATTAAAAGAACCTGTGTCTATGATAACTGGAGACACAATATCAGCCCTGGGTACCTACACCAAAGTTTTGTGCCTTGTATTCTATTGCCATCAACATATAGACACAATTAATTGTCTCATATTTAAAAAAAAACTTATTTTTTTAATGTTTATTTTTATTTATTTTTTGACAGAGAGACAGAGCATGATCGGGGGAGGGGCAGATAGAGAGGGAGACACAGAATCCAAAGCAGGCTCCAGGCTCTGAGCTGTCAGCACAAAGCCCAACGCGGGGCTTGAACTCACAGACTGCGAGATCATGACCTGAGCCAAAGTCAGACGCTCAAACAACTGAGCCACCCAGGCACCCCTAAAAAAAAAGTTCTTAAGGAAGAATTTAACTTACAGTTATGAATAAATGAAAAGAGAAAATTCCGGCCTCATACAGAGCTCTTGCTTCTCTCTTATCTCTTCCCTTCTTTTCACAGTTATGTTTTTGACAGAGTTGGCTATACTTATGGACTTATCTTCCTCACCTCCAATTTATGCAACCCAATAAAAAGTATTTTTTTTAATTATTCGTGCCCTTACAAATTTTTAGAAAGTTTTTTTTTTAATTCCAGTTAGTTAACATAGAGTATTATATTAGTTTCAGATGTAAAATATAGTAATTTAATAATTCCATATATCGCCCAGTAGTTATCATGACAAGTATGCTCCTTAGACTCCATCGACTAATTAATCTATCGCCCCACAACTGTCCCTTCTGGTAACCATCAGTTTGTTCTCTATAATTCAGAGTTTGGCTTTGTTCTCTCTCTCTCTCTCTCTCTCTCTCTCTGTCCCTTTCTATCTCGCTCAGTTCCCCCCCCCCTTTTTTTTGACAGCCCTTGCAAATCTTAATTTGAAAAAATTAGAGGGTAGGACTGAATTGACAAGCTGAAGTCCTTTAGCTTGGAATATTTGTGTATATATATATATATATATATATATACACACACACACATATTATATATTTATATTTGTATATATACACATATATATTTTTATATATACATACATATATATATATTCAAAACTGCTAACAGTTACAAATATCCATGAAATTTTTAAAAGTTATTCATTTGCAAATATTTGATGAGTATTTATAGGCCTACATATAACTGTATAGGAAGGAGGGGAGTGGGTGTGAAAAGGAGTTACCAGCTGGCTTCCACTTTGGAATAGGATGCCTGTCTGGCAGGACAGCTTTAGAAATGCTTTCAGAAGTGAACCATCCAGCCCTATTGGTCAAGCTCATTCACCAGAGCATGTGACCTGAACTTGTGGGTTGGGAGTGCAGGCACGTAGTGTGTCCTATGTGGTCAATCCTTGGTGACAACATGGGTTCCAGAGGCAAGAAACAAGAGACAGGTTGCATGAGCGCGAGGCAGGGCCTTTGGGCCACAGGAAGGACTAGGACAGCCCCTTTGGTGGTTCCCTAAGGTGCCCATGGCTTGGCTCTCTGTCATTTCCAGGGCCACTCTGGTTAGAAATTGAGGCATGCACACAGATGTGGGGAGGCGCATACCCAGTCCAAACACAGGGTAACGTCCTTGAGGTCTTTAGATGCAATTCTATTTCGCTTCGTTTGCCATCTTCCTCTTCCCATGAGAAAAATGTCTGATTATTCCCATATTCATGTCTCAAAGGAACAGCCTCAATTTTTTTATTCCTCTCACTTTGCCTTTAGGAATCAACATGAATATATTTTAGAACAACTCTGTAAGGAAAGCCAAATTTTCAGCATGCTCACAAACCAGGAAATGTAACCTCTTACACAGCAAAGTTCACTTTTGTAGGTTTAAATTGTCCCCTGAGCAAATAAAATCCTGTTCCTAGAACCTGTATATATCTTATGACTCACTTCCTGTTACCAGTCCCTAAATCTTACCTAAAGGAGTCATTAAAATGGAAGAATGTTAACCAGCAGATGGGTCTCATTCTCCTGTGTCTGGTTGTGTGCATGTTTCCAGTTGGATGAATGGCAGTGGTTCTCACTCATTCCAGATTCCATTTGACACAAGTCTACAGCTGTGTGCAGCAGAGACCTGTCATGATTTCTGAGTTGTTCCTTCAGCAGTGATTCCCTCTTTCTTCTTTTTTTAATGTTTATTTATTTTATTTTTGAGAGTGAGAGACAGACCGTGAGTGTGGGGAGGGCAGTGAGAGAGGGAGACACATTGTGTGTGTGTGTGTGTGTGTGTGTGTGTGTGTGCATGAGAGAGAGTGTGTGTGTATACATGCATATATACCACTTCTTCTTTATCCATTCATCAATTGATGGATGCTTGGGCTGCTTCCATATCTTGACTTTTGTAAATAATGCTGCTATAAACTTAGGGATGCACAAATCTCCTTAAGTCAGTGTTTCTGTTATTTTATGGGTAAATACCCAGAAGTGCAATTGCTGGATCCTAGGATAGTTCTATTTTTAACATTTTGAGACGCTTACATAACATTAAGAACAGTGGCTGTACAAGTTTGCATTCCCACCAACCCTGCACAAATGTTCTTTTTCTCTACACCCTTGCAAACATCTGTTGTTTCTTGTGTTGTTGATTTTACCCATTCTGACAGGTGTGAGGTTATACCTTATTGTAGTGTTGATGGGCATTTCCCTGGTGGTAGGTGATAATGAGAGTCTTTTCATGTATCTGTTGGCTATCTGTATGTTTTCTTCTGGGAAATGTCTGTTTATATTGTCTTCCCATTTAAAAAAATGTTTATTTATTTTTGAGACAAAGAGAGACAGCCCATGAGTGGGGGAGGAGCAGAGGCAGAGGGGGACAGAGGATCCAAAGCAGGCTCTGTGCTGATAGCAGCCAGCCCGATGCAGGACTCAAACCTATGAACCCTGAGATCATAACCTGAGCTGAAGTCTAGCACTTAACTGACTGACCCACCCAGGTGCCCCTGTTGTCCAGTTTTAAATTGGATTTTCATTTTGCGGGAATTTAGTTTTACAAGTTCTTTATATATTTGGATATTAACCCTTTATCACATATGTTTTGTAAATATCTTGTCCCATTCTATAGATTGTATTTTACTTTTGTTGATTTCCTTCCTGTGCAGAAGTTTTTTTTTTTTCTTTGTTTGTTTGCTTGCTTGCTTGCTTGTTTTAATTTTAATGAAGTCCCAATAGTTTATTTTTCCTTTTGTTTCCTTTGCCTCAGGAGACATATCTAGAAAAAAGTTCTCACAGACAATACCAAAGAAATTACTGCCAGTGATTTCTCCTAGAATTTTCATGGTTTCAAGTCTCACATTTAGGTGTTTGATCTCTTTGGAATTTATATTGGTGTACAGTGTAAGAAAGTGGTCCAGTTTATTTCCTTTGCATGTTGCTGTCCAGTTTTCCTGACACCATTTATCAAATAGACTGTCTTTTCTGATTGTATATCCTTTTCTGTTTTGTTGAAGATTAATTGACCACAGAGTTGTTGGTTCATTTCTGGGTTTTCTATTATTTTCCACTGATGTAGTTTTATCAATTTCATTTATATTTTCAACTAGATCCTGATGGCCTCAATCTGTTCTAATATATTTTTTTAGTTTCTATATCATTTACTTCTGCTCTAATCTTTATTTCCTTTCTTCTGATAGATTTACGGGTTGGTTTTTTTTGTTTGTTTTTCATTTTCTTGCTCCATTAGGTTAAGGTTAGGTTGTTTTTCTGAGTTTTTTCTTGCTTTTGAGGTGAGCCTTTATTGTTATAAACAACCCTCTTACAATGAAAAAAAAAAGTCATTACAATGAAAATACCTTTACAATGGTAAAAAATGATGCATGTTATGACTTCGATCTTCTTGAATATGTTGAGATTTGTTTTGTGTGCTAATACATGATCTATTCTGGAGAATGACCCACGTGTGTTTGAAAATAATATGTATTCTACTTTTTTAGGTTGGAATGTTCTGAATATATATATTCTAGTGTGTCATTCAAAGCCATTATTTCCTTTTTGATTTTCTGTTTAAATTGTACGTCCATTGATATAAATGACATTTTAAAGCCCCATTCTATTGTTGTATTATTATTGATTAGTTATTTTATATTTGTTATTAATTATTTTATGTATTTAAGTGTCTCTCTGTTGGGTGCATAAATATTTGCAATTATCTTATTTTCTTGTTGGATTGCCCCCTTTATTATTGTATAGTGTCCTTCTTTGTGTCTTGTTAGTCTTTGTTTTAAGGTCTAGTTTGGCTGATATAAGTAATGCTACTCTAGCTTTCTTTTGACATCCATTTGCATGACATATGTTTCTCCGTTCCCCCACCTTCAATATCCAGGTGTCTTTGAATCTAAAATGAATCTCTTGTAGGCAGCATATGTTGGGTGGTTTTTTCTTTTTCTTTTTCTTTTTATTCAATACTTTATTTGCTTTGAGTGAGAGAGAGAGAGAGAGAGTGCAAGTGGGGGAGGGGCAGAGAGAGAGGAAAAGAAAGAGAATCCTGAGCAGGCTTCATGCTATCAGCATGTAGCCTGATGCCAGACTTGATCTCATGAACCATGAGTTCATGACCTGAGCTGAAACCAGGAGTTAGACACTTAACCAACTGAGCCACCCAGGCACCCAGGTCCTGTTTTACTAACCATTCCATCACCTTAGGTCTTTTGATTCGAGTATTTAGCCCATTTGCATTCCAAGTAATTACTGATAGGGGAGCCTGAGTGGTTGGTTAAGCAGCCATCCCTTGGTTTCAGATCAGGTCATGATCTCACAGTTCGTGAGTTCAAGCCCCACATTGGGCTCAGCACTGACAATGTGGAGCCTGCTTGGGATTCTCTTTCCCTCTCTCTGCCCCTCCCCCACTCATGCTCTCTGTTTCTTTCAAAATAAATAAATATATTTTAAAAAACAAAGTAGCAGGGCACCTGGGTGGCTCAGTTGGTTAAGCGTCTGACTTCAGCTCAGGTCATGATCTCGCAGTCTGTGAGTTTGAGCCCTGCATCGCCCCCTGTGCTGACAGCTCAGAGCCTGGAGCTTGCTTTGGATTCTGTGTCTCCCTCTCTCTCTGCCCTGCCCCCGCTCATGGTCTGTCTCTCTCACTCTCAAAAATGAATAAATGTTAAAAAAGTAATTATTGATAGATTTGTATTTATTGTCATTTCATTATCTGTTTTGTGGTTTGTGTCTGAAGATTTTCTGAAACTTTTTGTGTATTTCTTGGTTTCCTTATTTTCATTAGTTATATATTTGGATTTGGATTTCATTCTCTTTATTGTTGCATTTTTATTAGTGTTTTTTGATATATGGTTACCATTAGGTTTATATATACCCTCTTCAGTATATATCTGTCTATATTAAGCTGATGGTAATTTCATTTTGAACCTATTATTTATTCCTCTTTTCCCCACATTTTAGGTATATTTTACATCTTTCTGTTTTGTGAGTTCCTTGAGTGATTTTTTTTACATAAAAATTCATTTTTACTGCTTTTTTTTGTTTCATGCCATCATCCTGTGGTCTCTGCTTTCCACTCAAATTCCTTTTTAACATTTCTTGTAGAACTGGTTTAATGATCATTATCTCCTTTGGGTTTTGCTTTTCTTGGAAACTATTTATCTGTCCTTATATTCTGAATGATAGCCTTGTTAGATAGAGCATTCTTAGCCACGTATTTTTTTTCCATTACACACTTTGAATATATCATTTCACTCACTTCTGTTTGCAAAGTTTCTGTTGAAAAATCTCCAGCTAGTCTTATGGATTTTCCCCTGTAAGTTACTGTCTTCTTTGGAATTACTACATTTAAGGATTTTTCTTCCCCCCCCCCTTTTTGTTTTGCAAATTTCACTACAATATGTGTTGGTGTGTGTCTGTTTTTGTTGATTTAGATGGCACTTCTCTGTGGCTCCTGGATCTGGGTATCTGTTTCTTTCCCCAGATTAGGGAAGTTTTCAGCTACATTTTTTTAAAATAAAATTTCTGCCCCCTTTTCTCTCTCTTCTTCTTCTAGGAATTTTATTATATGCATATTTTTATATTTGATGGAGTCACTGAGTTCCCTATGTTTATCCTCATATAAAAATATTCTTTTAGCTCTCTTTTTTCAGCTTTATTACTTTCCTTTACTCTGTCTTCTAGGTCACTAATTTTGTCCTTTGCTTCTTCCATCAAATGTGTTTCTTATTTTGATTATTGAACCCTTTATCTCTGCTATGTTTTTTTTTCTGTGCTATGTTATTCCTTTTCTCTGTGTTAAGCATCTCACTCATGTCTTCCTCTCTTTTCTATAATCCAGCAAGTGTCCTTACAATCATTGCTTTAAATTTTTATCAGGCATGTTACTTATATCTGTTTTGTATAAGTCTCTGGCCATGGCCTTGTCCTATTTTTCATTTGGGACAAATTTCTCTGTCTTCTCATTTTGCCTGCCTCTCTGTGTTTATTTCTCTGTGTTAATAAAGTCAGCTATGTCCTCTACTCTTGAACATAATGAATTTATGAAGAAGAGGTCCTAGAGTGACTTTCAGTGCAGAGTCTCCTATTCACCGGAAACTGGCACTTCAGGAGATCATCCTATGTGTTTTCTTTATGTCCTATTGCTAATGTGTCTTAGTTACTTTTCCTTTTAGTGTAGTCATCTGCATTGACTCTGCCTGTTGTGGGATGTGCTTTATCTCTTTGGTGTCACTGGGACCCAGGCAGGCCAGCTTTGTGAAGGCATATCTGCCAGCAAACTTCAGAGGGAGGTAATAGTGTTAATAAAATTTGTGCTGAGCCACTAGTCTTATGCCAGATCCTTGGTACTCCTGGGGTATCTGGGCTCTGTTAGCTGACAAAGCCTGGGGTTCAAGGTTGGGTGGGTCATGTAATGATGGCTGGGCACAGCTGGGCCCAGAGTATGAAGTGACTGGGAGCATATGATTGAGCACATCCTTGCATCTGGGTGTGTTATGTGGTGGCAGTTGTGTGTCCAGCAGCTGGGTGTGTCATGGGGATGGCTTTAACAAAATTTTCCCTGAACCCAGGCTGAGGCTAGCAGGCTTGGAGTCAGCAAGTCCTCAGGATAACTCTTGGTGTGGAACATAGCTAGAAGGTTGGGAGCAAGTATCTGTGCAGCTTTGCCTCCCAAAGATGACTCTGTATTTATTCTGTGGGGTATGGAATGAAAATGTCATCTTACCAGCTCCTTAGATTTGCCCCAACACAGTCTTAAATTAGTATGAAAATATTTGCCTCTTATTTATTCATGGCATTGTGCAAACTGCTATTTTTATATTGCCTCTCCATGCTGGCTGCTGTTGGAGACTCTAGGTCTGGAGTTCTCTCTTGTCCAGCAAGAAAGCAAGATGCAGGATTAAAAATGCAAGAGAGGCTAATGTCCAGGAGGAGACAAGAGCCCCGGGTAAAGGTCCTTGCTCTGTTTTTATTAGGAACAGAAAGCTTACAAACATGGTGATGGATGTGCACAGTCAGTGGAATTGTGAACATAAACTCATGGGTGTGAGGGAATGCAGGTTTTGAAGATATGCAATGTTAGTGGTTTGGGTCAATACAAAACAAAATCATGGTGCCAGGCAGAGGTTGTTTACAGCAGACATGAGGCCCCACCTCTGTTTACCTAAACTGGCCTAGGGGACAAGAAAGACAGAGCATGCTACCTCAGGGTCAACAAGGCATCTTTCTTTTGCTAATTAGCTCTGCTCTGGGCAACTTTGCCCCCCTGAGGTGAATAGGCCTATTTACCTGTTTACCTAATTTGGTCCTTCCTTTCTGTGAAAGCAGTTTTCTGCTATTATACTAAGTTGGGGGGCATTTCCACCCTGAATACCTAATCTTGTTTACCTCATCTTGGGTGTTTTCATCCTGAGATTACCTATTCCTATACCTTTGTCCTATACTGGGACCTTTGCCCCAGTTACCTATACTGGGGGCCTTTGCCCCATTTACCTATACTTATTTACCTAATCTTGTTTACCCAAACTTGGGTGTGTACATCTTATGGCTTTCTAATTCTTTATGCCTTGTTAACACCTTGGTGCAAGCTCAGGGAATTACTAAGCTTATTCCCCACAAGCTGCTATCTCTCAAAGGGGGCAACTCAGCTCTCCCTCACTCTCTGGGTTTATCCAGTTTTGAGTTAGCTAATTTTTAAAGGTACACACAGTTTCTGCAGTCTCCCACAGCCCTGTTAAGACTAGTAAGCACACACTACCCCTACACTTTTCACCTGTCTTGCTAAAGCTGGTGGGCATACTCAGACCACACAGGGGAATTTCCTTGATCATCTGGCTGTATTGGTCAATAATCTTGCATTCCTGGTTCCCATAGGACTGTAACAATCAGAAACACAATTCTTGGCAGGCTACCATGTCCAAGGCATTGCACAGACACAGGACTATAACACATCACTACCTTGGCTAAGGGATGCTTTATTTTTGCTTTCCTTAGGCTTTGCCAAAACTTGCTGGTACTTCCCAGGGGGGTGTATACCCTAGTCTGGAGCTTCAATTTTCACATCTATTGCCAAGGGAGAAACCTTCAGATGGCCTGGCCTGGAGGTTAGCAGGTTATATGGCTGTAGTCCCATGTGACTATATATTTTTACATATTTTAAAAGCTGCAACCTGAGAGTAAGACTTCTAATAAGCCTGAAACTAGGAGCTGGCTGAGATCCCTTCCTTCACAAGACTGACAAGTCTTGGCACACCCACAAATTTTAGGACATATCAAGAATAAATCAGACTGCTTACACAATCACAAATACTCAAGAGACAAGCAAGAGCTAGGGAAAGGTTGAATGACAAGTGTCATCACCTACACAAGGCCAAACCTTCAAGGTTGGGAAAGTCATCATTTTGCCTAATATGTGGGAAGAAACATACAGAGAAGAGAAAACTGAAGAAACTGAGTAATATGTTTTAAACTAAAAAAGCAAATTAAACTTTAGAAAAATACAATCTTAATAAAATAATAGTTTACCTGATTTCAAGTTATTGGTCACAAAGATGCTTATATAACTTGGGGGAAGAATGGATGAACACACTGAAAACTTCTACAAAAAGAGAAAATACAGTAAACTACTATGCTGAAGTCACAGAGCTGAAAAATTCAATAAGTGAACTAAAATACACTAGAGAAGGTAAATAGCAGACTAGGTAATGTAGAGGGAAAGATTAGTGAACTAGGAACAGGTCAGTGTTACTCACCAATACGGAACAACAACAACAACAACAGCAACAACAGCACAAGAATTCTTAAAAAATGAAGATAACTTAAAGGACTAATGGGATAATGTCAGGTGTAAAAAAACCTTTTCATCTTAGGGGTCCCAGAGGAGAAGGGTTAGAGAAAATGCCAGAAAATTTACTTAAAGAAATGAAGGCTAAAAAATATTTGTAATACGAGGAAGGAAACAGACATCCAGATCCTGGAAGCACAGACAGTTCCCCATAAGATAAAACCAAAGATATCTATGCTAAGATGTGTAATAATAAAATGTCAAAAGTTAAAGAGAGAATCTCAATAACATCAAAAGAAAAACAACTTGCTACTATAAGAAAACCCTCAAAAGACTATCAGCAGATAGTTTGCATGTTGGAAGGGAAAGAGTAATACGATATATTCAAAATGCTGAAAAGAAAATAAAAGCAAAAGCAAAAACTTCCAATAAAGAATAGTCATTTATAATTGAAAGACACGTAAAGTGTTCCAGAAAATCAAAAGCTAAAGGAGTGTATTACCACTAAACGGGACTTACAATAAATTTTAAAGTGACTTCTTTAAGCTTAAAAGAAAGAACACTAATTAGTAACAAGAAAATATGCAGAAGAATAAAAAATGAAATAAAAATACTTTCAGAAAAATAAAAATGGAATACAACATATCAAATTCTATAAGATGCAATAAAAACACTTCTAAGAAGGAAGTTCATAACAACGTAAGCCTACTTCAATAACCAAGAACACTTTCAGATAATAAATCTAGCTTTACACCTAAAGAAAAAGAACAAATGCAGCCAAAGAAGGAAGGAAATATCAAAGATCAGAAATAAATGAATTACTGTTTCAAAAGACAATAGAAAAGATAAATGAAACTGAAACCTGTTTCTTTAAAAAAATGGACAAATTTGTAGCTAGACTAACCAAGAAAAAATACAGAGGGCTCAAATAAGGAAAATGAGAAATGAAAAAGAAGCTACAATTGACACTTTTAAAACACCAAATATTATAAAAGACTACTATGAACAATTATATATGAACAAATTAGAAACACAAGAAATGGACACACACCTAGAAAATAAAATCTTCCAAGACTAAACCATGAAGAAATAATAAATCTGAGTGGACTGATTACTACAAAAAAATTGAATCAGTAATCAAAATTCTCCCCAATAAAAAGCTCAGGACCAGATGGCTTTACTGGTAAATTCCTAAACATTCAATGAAGATGTAATACCTAACTTCCTCAAACTCTTCCAAAATATTGAAGAGTAAGGATCCTTTCTGAATGCATTTTATGTAGCTGACATTACCTGATAACTAAACCAGATAATAATACCACAAAAATAAAGAATATTCTAGGGCAATATCCCTGATAAGCATAGATTAAAATCCTTATCAAAATATTACCAAACCAATTTAACAATACATTAAAAGTATCATACATCTTGATCTAATGAGATTAATTCCAAGGATACAAGGCTGGTTCAACATTAACAAGTCAATCAAACAATACACCACATTAACAAAATGTGGAGTAAAAATCATATTATAACTTTAATAGATGCAGAAAAAAAAACATTTGACAAAATTCAACATCTATTCATGATAAAAACTCAAGAATTATTTTAGAAGGAACATACTTGATCAATATAAAAGCCATTTTAGAAGAGGCCAAAACCATTATCATTCTCAAATATGAAAACCTGAAATCTTTTCATCTAAGGTCAGGAGAAAGAACCCAATCTCACCAATTTTATTAAACATAGTATTGGAATTACCAGCCAGAAGAGTTAGGTAAGAAAAAAATAGTAAAAGACATCCAAATTTTAAGAGGAAGTAGAACTTTTTACTATTTATGGACAATATCATTTTATATAGAGAAAATCCTGAAGACTCCTCCAAAAATCTTGTTAGAACTAATAAACAGATTTAATAAAGCTTCAGAATACAAAACCAATATGCAAAAATCTGTTGCTTTTTAAAAAATTTTTTAGTGTTTATTTATTTTTGAGAGAGAGACAGAGCATGAGCAGGTGAGGAACAGAGAGAAAGGGAGACACAATCCAAAGCAGGCTCCAGGCTCCCAGATGTCAGCACAGAGCCCAACGTAGGGCCTGAACTCACAAACTACAAGATCATGACCCAAGCCGAAGTCGGACACTCAACCAACTGAGCCACCCAGGCACCCCAAAAATCTGTTTCATTTCTAAACACTAAGAAAAAACTATCAGAAAGAGAAATGAAGAAAACTATCCCATTTATAATTGCACCAAAAAGAATAAAATACATAGAAATAAATTTAACCAAGAAGACAAAAGACCTGTACTCTAAAATCTATAAGACATTAGTAAGTTAATGACAAAACAAATAAATGGAAAGATATTCCATTTTCATTGACTAGAAGAATTAATATTGTTAAAAAGTCCATTCTACACAAAGCAATCTGTAGTTTCAATGCAATCTCTACAAAAATGTCAATGATATTTTTTCACAGAATTAGAACCAAAAATCTTAAAATTTGTATGGGAACACCAATAACCCAAAATAGCCAGAGAAATCATGAAAAAAACAAAAACAAACTGGAGTTATAATGTTTCCTGATTTCAAACTATAATACAAAGTTATAGTAATCAAAACAATATGATACTGACATGGAAACAAACGCATAGATCAATGGAATAGAATAGAAAGTCTAGATAGAAGTAAACCCATGCATATATGGTCAATTAATCTATGACAAATAGGCAAGAATATACAAGGAGGAAAAGAAAGTCTTTTTAATAAATGTTGTTGCACAAACTGGACAGCTACATTAAAAAGAATGGAAGTGGACCACTACCTTACACATTATACAGAAATAAATTCAGAATGAATTAAATACTTAAATATAATACCTGAAACCATAACACTCCTAGAAGAAAACATAGACAATAAGCCCTTTGACATTGTTCTTAGCAATAGTTTTTGGACCACTCTCCTCAGTTTAAAGACAGTAAAAACTAAAATAAACAAATCAGGTTTCATCAGACTAAAAAGGTTTGTATAATGAAGGATACCACCAAGAAAACAAAAAGCACCTCACTGAATGATATATTTGCAAATCATACATTCAATAAGGTGTTAAATACAAGTATATAAAGGCCTTATACAACTTAATTTCAAAAAACAAGAAACTTAATTAAAGAATGGACAGAGGACTTCAATAATAGTTTTCCAAAGAAGACATATGGATAATGGACAGACACATGAAAAGATGTTCAATATCACTAATCACCAGGGAAATAAAAATCAAAACGGATATCCCCTCACAATTATCAAAATTGATATTAACAAAAATATAAAAAATAACAAGTGTTGGTGAGGTTGTGCATACCTTGAGATCATGAAAGCCATATAGGAACGACCCAATGGGGAGAAACTGAGAGCTTTCTGAATAAGGTCAGGAAAAAGACAGGGATGCCACTCTCACCACTATTATTCAAAATAGTATTGGAAGTTTTAGCCTCTGCAATCGGACAACACAAAGGAATAAAAGGTATCCAAATTGTCCAGGAGGAGGTGAAAGTTTCACCTTTTGCACATGACATGATACTCTATATGGAAAACCTGAAAGATTCCACCAAAAAAATGCTAGAACTGATTCATGAATTCAGCAAAGTTACAGGATATAAAATAAATGCACAGATATCTGTTGCATTCCTATTCACCAACAATGAAGCAACAGAAAGAGAAATCAAGGAATAGATCCCATTTACATTTGCACAAAAAAACCCATAAAATAGCTAGGAATAAATCTAACCAAAGAGGTGAAAAATCTATACACTGAAAATTATAGAAATCTTATGAAAGAAATTGAAGACACAAAAAAATGGAAAAAGATTCAATGCTCCTGGATTGGAAGAACAAATATTGTTAAAATGTCAATACTACCCAAATCAATCCACATATTCAATGTAATCCCTATCATAATAACTCCAACATTCTTCACAGAGCTAGAACAAAGAGTACTAAAATTTGTATAGAGTCAGAAAAGACCCCGAATAGTCAAAGCAATCTCAAAAAAGAAAACCAAAGCAGGAGGCATCATAATCCTGGATCAAGCTATAATACAAAGCTGTAATCATCAAGACAGTATGATACTGGCACAGAAACAGACAGTCAGATCAATGGAACAGAATAGCGAACCCAGAAATGGCCCCAAAGACATATGGCCAACTAGCCTTTAACAAAGCAGGAAAGAATAGCTAATGGAATAAAGACCATCTTTTCAGCTAATGGTGCTGGGAAAACTGGACAGCGACATGCAGAAGAATGAACCTGGACCACTTTCTTACACCATACACTAAAATAAACTCCAAATGGATGAAATACATAAATGTGAGACACGAAGCCATCAAAACCCTCGAGGAGAAAGCAGGAAGAAACCACTTTGATCTTGCCCACATCAACTTCTTACTCAACAGGTCTCCTGAGGTAAGGGAAACAAAAGCAAAAAGGAACTACTGGGACCTCATTAAAATAAAAAGCTTCTTCACAGCAAAGGAAACAATCAGCAAAACTGAAAGACAACCAACGGAATTGGAGAAGATATTTGCAAATGACATATCAGAAAAGGGTTAGTACCCAAAATCTATAAATAACTTATCAAACTCAACACCCAAAAAACAAATAATCCAGTGAAGAAATGGGCAAAATACATGAATAGACACTCCTCCAAAGAAGACATCCAGATGGCCAACCAACACATGAAAAAATACTCAACATCACTCATCATCAGGGAAGTACAAATCAAAACCACAATGAGATACCTCCTTACACCTGTCAGATGTCTTACATTAACAACTCAAGCAAAAACAGATGTTGGCAAGGATATGGAGAAAGAGGATCTCTTTTGAATTTTTGGTGGGGATGCAAGCTGGTGCAGCCACTCTGGAAAACAGTTTGGAGGTTCCTCAAAATATTAAAAATAGAACTACCCTACATCCCAGCAATTGCACTACTAGGTATTTATCCAAGGGATACAGGTGTGTTGTTTTGAAGGGACATATGCACCCCAATGTTTATAGCAGCACTTTCAACAATAGCTAAAGTATGGAAAGAGCCCAAATGTCCATTGATGGATGAATGGATACAGAAGATGTGACATATATATATATATATATATATATATATATATATATATATATATATCTCCACAATGGATATTATTCAGGAATCAAAAAGAATGGAATCTTACCATTTGCAACTACATCGTTGGAACTGGAAGGTATTATGCTAAGTGAAATTAGTCAGAGAAAGGCAAATATCATATGACTTCACTCATATGAGGACTTTAAGCACAGAACAAATGAACATAAGAGAAGCGAAACAAAATTAATGTAAAAACAGTGAATGGGAAAAACGTAAGAGACTCTTAAATATGGAGAACAAACAGAGGCTTATTAGATGGGTTGTAGGAGGACGGATGGGCTAAATGGGTGAGGGGCATTAAGGAATCTACTCTTGAAATCATTGTTGCACTATACACTAATTTGTATGTACATTTAAAAAATATATAAAATTACTAGTAAATAAATTAAATAAATAAATAAATAAATAAATAAAATTTTCTGCCCTCATTTTCTTTAAAAACCAAAATAAAATAAGAGTCTCAGTCTAATCAGGCAAAAACAAGAATAACAGTAATGTTAATAATAATATAAAAATTAGGTAAGCATTACCTCAATACCAAAGCCAGATAAAGCCACCGCCAAAAAAGAGAACCACAGGCCAATTTCCCTGGTAAACATAAATGGAAAAATTCTCAGTAAAATATTACCAAACTCAAACCAACAATACATTAAAAATTTATTCACCACAATCAGGTGTGTTTATTCCTATGTTGCAAGGGTGGTTCGATATTTGCAAATCAATCAACATGACACCACATTAATAAAAGAAAAAAATAAGAACCACACTGTCATTTCAGTATATGCAGAAGAAGCACTTGACAAAGAAAAACATGCAATCATGATAAAAAAAAGTAACTCTCAACAAAGTAGGGTTAATACCCCAACTTAAAAAGGCCCAAATATGAAACACCAACAGCTAATATTATGCTAATTGGGAATAACTGAAACCTTTTACTCTATGATCAGGAACAAGACAGGGAAGTCCTCTCTCATCACTCTTATTTAAAATAATACTGGAAGTTTTAGCCACAGCAATCAGAAAACAAAAGAGAAATAAAAGGCATCAAAATCAGCAAGGAAAAGAAGTCAAATTTTCACTATTTTCACATGACATGATACGGTATGTGGAAAATCCAAAGTACACACACACACACACACACACACACACACACATGCCCATGCTCACAAAACTGCTGGAGCTGATAAATGAAATTATTAAAGTCACAGGATACAAAATCAATGTACAGAAATCTGTTGCATTTCTATACACTGATAATAAAGTATCAGAAAAAGTAATAAAGAAATAAATCCCATTTAAAATTGCTCCAAGAACTATATGATACTTAGGAATAAACCTAACAAAGGAGGTGAAAGACGTGTACTCTGAAAATGATAAAATACTGATGAAAGTAATTGAAGATGGCATAAAGAAATAGAAACACATCCCATGACCATGGAATATAAGAACATATTGTCATAATATCTATACTACCCAAAGCAATATACACATTTAATGCAATCCATATCAAAATGCCACCAGCATTTTTCACAGAATTAGAACAAAAAATCCTGAAATTTTTACTGAACCACAAAGGGCTCCAAATATCCAAAGCAATCTTGAAAAAGAAAAGCAAATATGGAGGCATCACAATTTCAAATTTCAAGTTATATTAAAAAGCTGTAGTGATTGGAGAGCCTAGGTATCTTAGTGGGTTAAGGCTCTGACTTCTGCTCAGGTCATGATCTCAAGGCTCCTGTGTTTGAGCCCCACGTTGGGCCCTGTGCTGACAGCTTGGAGCCTGGAGTCTGCTTCAGATTCTTTGTCTCCCTCTCTCTATCCCTCCCCTGCTCACACTATTTCTCTCTCTCTCTCTCTCCTCTCAAAAATAAATAAACATGAAAAATAAATAAATAAAAAGCAGTAGTGGTCAAGACAGTATGGTAATGGCACAAAAGTACACACAAAGACCAGTTGAATAGAATATAAAAAAAAAAAAGAGGGGCGCCTGGGTGGCTTGTCGGTTAAGCGTCCGACTTCGGCTCAGGTCATGATCTCACAGTCTGTGGGTTAGAGCCCCGCATCAGGCTCTGTGGTGACAGCTCAGAGCCTGGAGCCTGCTTCCTATTCTGTGTCTCCCTCTCTCTCTGGCCCTCCCCTGCCCATGTTCTGTCTCTCTCTGTCGCAAAAATAAATAAAAACATTAAAAAAATTAAAAAAAAAAGAAATAAACCCGCAGTTAATGGTCAATTAGTCTTCAACACAGCAGGAAATAATATCCAATTAGGAGAAGGGCAGTTTGTTCAACAAATGTTGGTGGGAAAACTGGACAGCAACATGCAAAAGAAAGAAAGTGGACCAATTTTCTACAACAGTCACACACAAAAAATTCAAATTAGATCAAATAACTAAGTGTGACACTTGAAACCATAAAACTAGAAGAGAACACAGGCAGGTATTTCTTTGACATTAGTCATAGCAACATCTTTCTAGATGTCTCCTGAGACAAGGGGTAAAAAATAAAAAATAAACTATTGGGACTTATCAAAATAAAAATATACTGCACAGCACAGGAAACAGTCAACAAAACTAAAAGGAAACCTTTGCAATGGAAGAATATATTTGCAAATGACATATCTGATAAAAAGTGTCCAAAATATATAAAGAACTTATAACACTCAACAACCCCCCCAGTAGAAAAAAAAAATAACCCAGTTAAAAAATGAGCAGAGGACAAAAAGAGACATTTTTCATGTAGATGAAATGCTCCATTTCATTATTTCATGTAGATGAAATAATCTACATGACCAACAGACACATAAAAAGACATTCAACATTATTGATCATCAGGGAAATACAAGTCAAAACTACAATGAGATATTGCCTCAAATCAGTCAGAATGGCTAAAATTAACAACACAGGGAACAACAAGTGTTGGTGAATATGTGGAGAAAGGGAAACCCTCTTGAACCGGTGATGGGAATGCAAACTGGTGCTGCCACTCTGTAAAACAGTATGGAGATTCCTCAAAAAGTTAAAAATAGACCTACATTTTGATCCAGCAATTGCACTGCTAAGTATTTAAACCAAAGAATGCAAAAACACTAATTCAAAGAAATATATGCACCCTATGTTTATAGAAGTATTATCTACAATAGTGAAATGATGGAAATAGCCCAAGTATCTATCAACTAATGAATGGGTAAAGAAGTTGTTGTCCTTATTTACAATGGAATATTACTCAGCCATCAAAAAGAATGCAAAGACATGGATGGAGGTAGATAGTATTATGCTAACAGAAGTAAGTCAGTCAGAGAAAGACAAGTACCATATGATTTCACTTATATGTGGAATGTAAGAAACAAAACAAATGAACAAAGAGGGAAAGAAGAAAGAGAGGGAAAGGCAAACCAAGGAAGAGACTTTTTTTTTTTAACTTTTGAGAGGCATTTTTAATACTCTGTTTTTAATGAGTCATGTTACATTTTTTGATTCATAAATTAGGGTATATCTGACAATATTTTATTTTGCTTAAAAATAAAAAAAGAGGTAAAGAGCACTAATGAGGGCTGTTATTAATCATCTAAAACCATGGGCTCTTAACTACAGAGAACAAACTGATGGTATCCAGAATTGAGGTGCATGAGGGGCTGGGTTAAATAGGTGATAGGGATCAATGAGTGAACTTGATGTTACAAACATCTGTTGTGGTTTGGAAATTACTATATTGTACACTGGAAACTAATATTATACTGCATGCTAACTGTAATTTAAATAAAAAATTTAAAAAAACACACAAAAACAAAAACAAAGATTAGGCAAAAGTCCTGAAGAGACTTTATTTTTTCAAGAAGAATATATACAAATGGCTAACAGGTACATGAAAAAAATGTTCAACCTTACTAGTCTTTAAATAAAGGGAAATCCAAATGATAGTAAAGTATCACCTCACAGTTATATAAATTGCTATCATCAAAAAAAGAGGATAAAAAATACTGTCAAGAATGTGGAGAAAATGGAATCCTTTGTGCACTTTTGGTAGCACTGTATATTGCTATATTAACCAGTATAGAAAACAGTATGGAGACTCCTCAAAAAATTAAAAATATAATTAACCTATGTTTCATCAATTCAACTTCTGGAAATATACCCAAAGGAAATGAAAATGATCTGCCCCCCCCCCGTGTTCATAACCATATATTTTACAAGCATGAAAACGTATCTACTAACGGTTAAATGGATAAAGAAGATGTGGTGTGTGTGTGTGTGTGTATCTGTGTGTATGTCTCTGTGTGTGTGTGTGTGTACATACACACACAATTAAATATTATTCAGTGATTTAAAAAAAACAAGAAAATCCTACCATTTGTGACAATGTGATTATACCATAAAATCATTATACTAAGTAAAATAAGTCAGAGTAAGAAAAATACTATATTCACTTAAATGTATATTTTAAGAAACAAATGAACAAAAAAACCCACAAAGCTCATAGGAAAAAATATTGGATTTGTGGTTACCAGATTCAGAGAATGGGGGGAGATAAATTGGAGAAAGGTAGTCAGAGAGCAGACACTTCCAAGTATAAGATAAATTAAGCACTGGGGATGTGATGTTCTACATAATTGTAGTTAATGCTGCTCTATGATATACAGGAAAGTTGTTAGGATAGTAGATTCTGAAAGTTCTCATTACAAAAATATTTTTTTCTTTTTATATTATTTTTATTATATCTATTATGAGATGATGGGTGTTAACTAAACCTATTGTGGTAATCACTTTATTTTATTTTTTTAAATGTTTATTTATTTTGGTAGAGAGAGAGAGAGAGAGAGAGAGAGAGGCAGAAATAGAGGGAAAGAGATAATCCCAAGAAGGCTCTACACTGTCAGTACAGAGCCAGACATGGACCTCCATCTCAGGAACCGTGAGATCATGACCTGAGCCGAAATCAAGAGTTGGACACATAACTGACTGAGCTACCCAGGCGCCCTTGTGGTAATCATTTTAAAATATATGTAAATCGGGGGCACCTGGGTGGCTCAGTCAGTTGAGCATCCGACTTTGGCTCATGTCATGATCTCACAGCTCATGAGTTCAAGCCCCACGTCGGGCTCTGTGCTGAAAGCTCAGAGCCTGAAGTCTGCTTCAGATTCTGTGTCTCCCTTTCTCTCTGTGCCCCTCACTCATTCATGCTCTGTATCTCTTTCTCTCAAGAATAAATAAAACATTTACATATAAATCAAACCATCATGCTCTGCACCTTAACCTTACACGTTGATATATATCAATTATTTTTAACAAAACTGGAAAAATATCTTACTCAGCAAAGATATTGATTACCATGAATTCATGTATTTGATGGATATTGGACATGATCATTATTTAGTAAATATTTGTGGGAAAAGAGGAAGAGAAGTAAAGAAAGTGAAATCTTGGAAAAGATGAAGTGGGAGGTAAAGACAAATTTCAACAATGAGCTGTTTCCCATAGATCTAGCCCTGTACAACAAGAGAGGTATTTATTTTTTTTTTTTGGTTTTGATTTATGGTTATTGTTATATTTTTCTCTTTATATTCTTTGCCCTTGTTTTTTATTAAGTTCTTAATTTTAATTTCAGTATAGTTACCATACAGTGTTATATTAGTTTCAAGTGTAAAAAATAGTGATTCAACAATTGTATACATTACTCAGTGCTCATCGTGATAAGTATACTCCCATCACACATATCATCCATCCTACCCACTTCCCCCTGTTAACTATCCATTTGTTTTCTATGGTTAAGTGTCGGTTTCTTGGTTTCTCTCTCTCTCTCTCTTCCTCTCTCTGCTCATTTGTTTCATTTCTCAAATTCCATATGAGTAAAATCATGGTATTTTTCTTTCTCTGACTGATTTATTTTTGCATTATACTCTAGTTTCTCTTCAGATTGCATAAATCTTTTGCCTTTACTTATCTTTGTCTTATATTTCATTCTCTCAAAGGCAGGCCACTATCTACTTTTTGCCTAAGGCAGTGGAAAAAGGTTGCATTTCCCACTGTCTCTATAATGCATAATTCATTGTTGCCATTTACCAAATGTTAAATAGTATCATCACAATAATTCACTGCTACTGAAATATAATGTTCAGTGAATTAAATGAGGAAGTCATAATTCAGTCTAAATGATCTAGGGGCGCCTGGGTGGCTTAGCCGGTTGAGCAACTGACTTCGGCTCCAGTAATGATCTCACAGCTCGTGAGTTCAAGACCCATGTCGGGCTCTGTGCTAACAGCTCAGAGCCTGGAGCCTGCTTTGGATTCTGTGTCTCCCTCTCTCTCTGCCCCTAACCCACTCACATTCTGTCTCTGTCTCTCTGAAAAATAAATAAACATTAAAAAAAATAAATGATCTTGAGTAAATTAGAAACAAAGTAAATACTGTCAGAGTAAGGCATGCCTTTGACTTTTAAGGACTCCAGTATTGTATTAATTTGGATCTCTTTGTACTTGTTAAACTTTCCATACTTCTATACATTTGGCAATAATCCCAAATGCTTAAAAAGGAGAGAAATTCCAGGGCGCATGGGTGGCTCAGTTGGTTGAGCTTAGGACCCTTGATTTCAGCCCAGGTCATGATCTCATGGTTCCTGGATTTAAGTCCCCCATCAATCATTGAGCTTGCTGGAGATTCTTTTCCTTCCTCTTTCTCTGCCCCTCCCCCACTTGCTTTCTCACTCTCTCTCTCTCAAAATAAATATTTTCTTTTTTTAATTATTATGAAATGTATTGTCAGAGTGGTTCCCATACAACACACAGTGCCCATACCAACAGGTGCCCTCCTCAATATGCATCACCCACCCTCTCCTCCCTCCCACTCCCCATCAACCCTCAGTATGTTCTCAGTTTTTAAGAGTCTCTTATGTTTGGCTCCCTCCATCTCTAACCATTTTTTTTCCTTCCCCTCACCCATGATCTTCTGTTAAGTTTCTTGGGATACACATAGGAGCGAAAACATATGGAATCTGTCCTTCTCTGTATGACTTATTTCACTTAGCATCACACTCTCCAGTTCCATCCATGTTGCTACAAAAGGCCATATTTCATTCTTTCTCATTGCCACGTAGGATTCCATTGTGTATATAAACCACAATTTCTTTATCCATTCATCAGTTGATGGACATTTAGGCTCTTTCCATAATTTAGCTATTGTTGAGAGTGCTGCTATAAACATTGGGGTACAAGTGCCCTACGCATCAGCACTCCTGTATCCCTTGGGTAAATTCCTAGCAGTGCTATTGCTGGGTCATAGGGTAGGTCTATTTTTAAATTTTTGAGGAACCTCCACACTGTTTTCCAGAGTGGCTGCACCAGTTTACATTCCCATCAACAGTGCAAGAGGGTTCCTGTTTCTCCACATCCTCGCCAGCATCTATTGTCTCCTGATGTGTTCATTTTAGCCACTCTGACTAGCGTGAGGTGATATCTGAGTGTGGTTTGGATTTGTATTTCCCTGATGAGGAGCGACATTGAGCACCTTTTCATGTGCCTGTTGGCCATCTGGATGTCTTCTTGAGAGAAGTGTCTATTCAAGTTTTCTGCCCATTTCTTCACTGGATTATTTGTTGTTTGGGTGTGGAGTTTGGTGAGCTCTTTATAGATTTTGGATACTAGCCCTTTGTCCGATATGTCATTTGCAAATATCTTTTCCCATTCCGTTGGTTGCCTTTTAGTTTCGTGGATTGTTTCCTTTGCCGTGCAGAAGCTTTTATCTTTATGAGATCCCAATAATTCATTTTTGCTTTTAATTCCCTTGCCTTTGGGGATGTGTCAAGTAAGAAACTGATGTGGCTGAGGTCAGAGAGGTTTTTCCCTGCTTTCTCCTCTAGGGTTTTGATGGTTTCCTGTCTCACATTCAGGTCCTTTATCCATTTTGAGTTTATTTTTGTGAATGGTGTGAGAAAGTGGTCTAGTTTCAGCCTTCTGCATGTTGCTGTCCAGTTCTCCCAGCACCATTTGTTAAAGAGACTGTCTTTTTTCCATTGGATATTCTTTCCTGCTTTGTCAAAGATGAGTTGGCCATACTTTTGTGGGTCTAGTTCTGGGGTTTCTATTCTATTCCATTGACCTATGTGTCTGTTTTTGGGCCAATACCATGCTGTCTTGATGATGACAGCTTTGTAGTAGAGGCTAAAGTCTGGGATTGTGATGCCTCCTGCTTTGGTCTTCTTCTTCAAAATGCCTTTGGCTATTCGGGGCCTTTTGTGGTTCCGTACAAATTTTAGGGTTGCTTGTTCTAGCTTTGAGAAGATTACTGGTGCAATGTTGATTGGGATTGCATTGAATGTGTAGGTAGCTTTGGGTAGTATTTGACATTTTAACAATATTTATTCTTCCAATTCATGCACATGGAATGTTTTTCCAATTCTTTATATCTTCTTCAAATTCCTTTATAAGTTTTCTATAATTTTAAGCATACAGACATTTTACAACTTTGGTTAGATTTACTCCTAGGTATTTTATGCTTCTTGGTGCAATTGTGAATGAGATCAGTTTCTTTATTTGTCTTTCTGTTGCTTCATTGTTAGTGTATAAGAATGCAACTGATTTCTGTACATTGATTTTGTATCCTGCAACTTTGCTGAATTCATGTATCAGTTCTAGCAGACTTTTGGTGGAGTCTATCAGATTTTCCATGTATAGTATCATGTCATCTGCAAAAAGTGAATGCTTGACTTCATCTTTGCCAATTTTGATGCTTTTGATTTCCTTTTGTTGTCTGATTGCTGATGCTAGCACTTCCAACACTATGTTCAACAACAGAGGTGAAAGTGGACATCCCTGTCATGTTCCTGATCTCAGGGAGAAAGCTCTCAGTCTTTCCCCATTCAGGATGATATTAGCTGTGGGCTTTTCATAAATGGCTTTGATGATGTTTAAGTATGTTCCTTCTACCCCGACCTTCTCGAGGGTTTTTATTAAGAAAGGATGCTGAATTTTGTCAAATGCTTTTTTGGCATCAATTTACAGGATCATGTGGTTCTTTTCTTTTCTTTTCTTTTCTTTTCTTTTCTTTTCTTTATCTTTTCTCTTATTAATGTGATGTATCATGTTGATTGGTTTGCGAATGTTGAACCACCCCTGCAGCTCAGGAATGAGTCCCACTGGATTCTGGTGAATAATTCTTTTTATACGCTGTTGAATTCAATTTGCTATTATCTTATTGAGAATTTTTGCATCCATATTCATCAGGGATATTGACCTGTAGGTCTCTTTTTTTACTGGGTCTCTGTCTGGTTTAGGAATCAAAGTAATGCTGGCTTCATAGAATGCATCTGGAAGTTTTCCTTCCCTTTCTATTTTTTTGGAATAACTTGAAAGGAAAGGTATGATCTCTGCTTTAAATGTCTGGTAGTATTCCCCTGGGAAGCCATCTGGTCCTGGACTCTTATTTGTTGGGAGATTTTTGATAACTGATTCAATTTCATCGCTGGTTATGGGTCTGTTCAAGCTTTCTATTTCTTCCTGTTTGCGTTTTGGAAGTGTGTGGGTGTTTAGGAATTTGTCCATTTCTTCCACGTTGTCCAGTTTGTTGGCATATAATTTTTCATAGTATTCCCTGATAATTGCTTGTATCTCTGAGGGATTGGTTGTAATAATTCCATATTCATTCATGATTTTGTCTGTTTGGGTCATCTCCCTTTTCTTTTTGAGAAGCCTGGCTAGAGGTTTGTCAATTTTGTTTATTTTTTCAAAAAAAACAACTCTTGGTTTCATTGATCTGCTCTACATTTTTTTTATATTCATATTGTTTATTTCTGCTCTGATCTTTATTATTGTATTGTATTGTGTTTTGCCAGTTTCACTATGATATGTCATGCAGAAGATCGATTCAAGTTACATCTGAAGGGAGTTACCTGTGCCCCTTGGATTTCAATGCCTTTTTCCTTACCCAGATCAGGGAAGTTCTCAGCTATGATTTCTTCCAGTACACCTTCAACAACTTTCCCTCTCTCTTCCTCCTCTGGAATCCCAATTATGCATACATCATTTCGTTTAATTATGTCACTTAGTTCTCTAATTCTCCCCTCATACTCCTGGGTTTTTTATCTCTCTTTTTCTCAGTTTCCTCTTTTTCCATAATTTTATCTTCTAATTCACCTATTCTCTCCTCTGCCTCTTCACCCTTGCTGTGGTTGCCTCCATGTTGTTTTGCACCGAATTTATAGCATTTGTTAGCTCCTCCTGACTGTTTCTTAGTCCCTTGATCTCTGTAGTAGTAGATTCTCTGCTGTCCTCTACTTTTTTCAAACCCAGTGATTAATTTTATGACTATTATTTTAAATTCATTTTGTGCTATATTGCTTAAATCTTTTTCATCAGTTCATTAGCTGTTTCTACTTACTGGAGTTTCTTTTGATGAGAATTATACCATTTTGTCTTTTTGTATAATCCCTGGAGTGGTCTGGAACTGCAGGGCTCTTCCTCTGTGCTGTCTGGAGTAACTTGTGTTAGTGGGCGGGGCTGCAGTCAGACCCAATGTCTGACCTGAGCCCACTGCTGGGTCCATAGTCAGACTGGTGTGTACCTTATCTTCCGTTCTCCCAGAGCAGGACTGACTGTGGAGTGGTGTGGCCCCTGTCTGGGCTACTTGCACACTGCCAGGCTTATGGTGCTGCTTTGATGGGATCTGGCATATTAGCTGGATTGGATCCTCAAAATGCACAGGGGCAGAGGGGGGCAGGCTTAGCTAGCTTTGCCTTTGGTGGTCTGCTTTGGGAGGGGCCCTGTGGCACCGAGAGGGAGGCAGACCTGTCAGAGGGATGGATCCACAGAAGCACAGCGTTGGGTGTTTGAGTGGTGCTAGCAAGTTCTGTGATGGGAACTGGTTTCCTTTGGGATTTTGGCTGGGGGATTGGGTGACAGAATGGCGCTTCCCAGTGCCTTTGTTCCACACCAAGCTGAGCTCTGTTTTCAGGGTCTCAACAACTCTCCTTCCCACTCTCTGAGCAGAGCTGTTGACTTATTACATTCCAGATGTTAAGTCCCACTGGCTGTCAGATCACACTCCATCAGGCCCCTCTGCTTTGGAAGCCAGACTTGGGGGCTCTGCCTTGCTGGGTGGGCTGGCTGTCCCTCCACCGCCCTGGCTCCCTCCAGCTAGTCCCTATAGTGTGCACTGCCTCTCCGCCCCTCTTACCCTCTTCTGTGGGCCTCTCATCTGCCCTTGGCTTTGGAGAGTCCATTCTGCTAGTCTTCTGGTGGTTATCAGGGTAAATTAGGCAGATATGGGTGGAATCTAATCGATCTGCAGGCCGCAGTGAGCCCAACATCCTCCTACGCTGCCATCTTCTCCAAGTCCAAAATAAATACTTTCAAAAAAGGAAAGAAACTGATTTCCTATCCTTTGAATTATCTTCTCATAAGGGACCTGAGTCAGCTGTGATTCTTATGTCTTACATATAACATAGTGGTTAAGGGAGCTAAGTCAACAAGCAGCAGGTCTAATTCAAGATCCAGTTCCATCATTTATTAATTGTGTGACCTTAGGGATACATTGTATATTTTCTCTTTGCTTCTATTTCTTAACCTAGAAAACAGAGATATGTTATCATCTACTTCATAGATCATTGTGAAAATTAAATATATCACACATAAAATAAATGTTAGAAAATTAATACTTCTAATGATTTTTATCATCTAGCTAAGTGTCAAAGGTGGCTGGCAAAGATGTTGGCAACATGATGAAAATAATTCCATGTGTTACTATCTAGTGGCCTGAACCCTAATTAGGTAGTTTGATCTGTTCCTGCATGTTTGTACAATCAGCATTTCCTAGAACCTTCCAAAAAATAACCCCCTCGCACAATATGTACATCACATATCCCTAGATAAACATACCTCAATGACTCCAAGTAAACATCAGCATTTGTATCCAGAATTTTCCTCCTTTTTATTTTAATTTTTTTCTTTTTGTAATTTATATTTATTTATCATTTTTTAATTAGATTCAAGTCAGTTAATATATAGTGTAGTATATATACACTATCCCAAGTACCATCCCAAGAGCCCATCCCATATCCAAGAGCCCATCCCAAGTACCCTCTTTAATGCCCATCACCCATTTAGCCCTTCCCCCACCCACCTCCCCTCCATCAACCCTCAGTTTGTTCTCTATATTTAAGAGTCTCTTACGGTTTGCTTCCCTCTGTTTTTATCTTATTTTATTTTTCTTTCCAGACTTTTTATCTTTTCTAAAAATCTACTTATTAAAAATTGGCTAGATCCTACTTTGTATCAAACATTTTTTTAGGCTCTTGAGACAAAATAATTATTAATATATAGTTTATTAACTCAAGCAGTTCATAGTCTAATAAAGAATATAGAAATCAAACATTATAATGATTAACATATTGAAATATATGTGCATATAAGTGTATTAAACACCATATTGTACACCTTAAACTTATTCAATGTTATATGCCATGTTAACTGTAAAGTTAAAAAAGTTTAAACTGTAAAGTTTAAAAAAACAATGAACATAACTAGAATTTATTAAATTCTTATTATATGCCTAGTCTAGAGATGAAGTTTCTTTTCCAGTTGGGATCTTAAAACTAATGTCACAATTTAAGGGATGTGGTAAATTTCTGATTTGAATACAAACTGATGTACTTCAAAGAACATACACATAAACACCACTGCTCTATTGCCCCCAATAAACATACAATTTTAATACAATGTGATTAATTTGTAAATACTTCAAGAGTTTTGGGGAGGATTTGAGATCTGCTCACGTCATGATCTCATAGTTCATGAGTTTGAGCCCCACGTCAGACTCTACACTGACAGCACGGGGCCTACTTGGGATTCTCTCTTTCTCTCTCTCTCTCACTCTCTCTCTGTCTCTCTCTTTCTCTCTCTCAAAAGAAATAAACACTTAAAAATAAAGAAATAAATACTTCAGGAATTTAAGCCTCAAGGCCTAACTCTTGCTATTACTTTTGCCAGGAATATTCTTCTATGTTTCCACTACATTTCTTATGCTTGACATTTCTAATTCTTCAGATAATAGCTTTATTTTTATTTTTATTTTTAACGTTTATTTATTTTTGAGACAGAGAGAGAAAAAGCATGAACGGGGGAGGGTCAGAGAGAGGGAGACACAGAATCTGAAACGGGCTCCAGGCTCTGAGCTGTCAGCACAGAGCCCAACGCGGGGCTCAAACTCATGGACCGTGAGATCATGACCTGAGCTGAAGTCGGATGCCCAACCGACTGAGCCACCCAGGCGCCCCAGATAATAGCTTTAAATGTCATTCATCAAAAAGATCTCTGTTCATCCTATCTAAAATACTGCTATTTTTAATTCTATATTTCAATATATTATTTATTTTCAACATTCTTACATTATTTGTAATTATTTTATGTGTTTATTTAATTTTTTTCATTGGTTTCTGACTTACCCACAGATTCCATGAATGTTGGGAGCTTGTATTTTCTTCACCACTGTTTTCAGAATATGATTATATGTCTTTTGGACAGAATGGTTATTAGTAAATATTGTATCAATGAATGAAAGGATGTTCTAAGAACAGTAGGCCTAGGAAAACCTTATTCTACTCTAAACCTCTAAATTCCTTGAAACCCAAAGATAAGAAATAATTACAATATCTGTTACTACATGATGAGGCAATTTCTAGGTTGTGTAATTTGTTCCTTTATAGTAATACATTGTTGTCTTGTTATAACTAATTCCATTAAGACAGTCCTCAACCCAAGTGATACATAATTTTCAAACTTCTAAAATAAATTATTTTCTAGCTGTTCACAGATGGTCAATCTTCAGTTATTTTGCAGTCAAGATTTATAAAGTACAGAAGCATGATCTTTTAATATATTAAAATGACAATTGGTCTCAATTATATTATCTTAAAATAGTAATAAATTTTCAGAACAGAATAATTAAAATGTTTGGCTCATAATTTTCATTTGTCACATAATAAGTAAAATTTTTCAGTGGATATTCTTTCCAGATTATCTTTTTCCCACTTTAAATCCTGCTTGTAGAAGAATTTTGCGTTGTGTATTTCACAGTGTAAGGCCTCTGATTTTTTCATTCAGATATTTTTTTTTCCTTTCTTACAATTGTCTAAGCAATCTATAACAGATCCCATACACTTCCTGTCTAGAATATCACTTCTTATTCCTTCATTTTCTAAGTACTCTAGCACCTAAAATTTCTTTTCAACAGATTTTTTGGGGCCAGAAACGTTATTAAACAAAACTCAAACATTTCAGTATGTTGCCATTTCAATACAGTGAACTAAACACATTTTTAACTATCATTCTTTTTCAAACCATTATAGAATGATAGGGAGTAAAAAAATAATAATGCATAAGAGAGGGGAACCTGGGTGAGTCAGTTGGTTAAGCATCTGACCCTTCATTTTGCCTCAGGCCATTATCTCATGGTTTGTGGGTAGCACCCCACATTGGGCTCTGCAGTGGGAAGCCTGCTTGGGATTCTCTCTCCCCCTCTCTCTACCCCTCCCCTTTTCTCTCTCTCTCTCTCTCTCTTTCTCTTTTTCTCTCTGTGTATCTCTATCTCTCTCAAAATAAATACCCTTTTTAAAAAAGTAAAACAAAATATACGAGAGGGAACAGAATCATAAGATAATGAGTGCATATTGACAAAGTAGAAAAACATATGTGTACAAATGTTGATATAAGAACCAATCTTCCCAGAGGAACACAAGAGAGGCTATTCAAAGAACTGGTGAATAATATGTGGCTGAAAACAGGGCAGCACCACTACTTAGCACCCTACCATACATGCACACAAACACACACCAGTTTCTGAATGATTGGAAACTTGATATTTACCTGTAGGCAAAATACACAAGATTATTTTCTAAGAAAATAAACTTATTTCACATAACTAAGGCTCCCAGAGTAGGACCATATACCTGATTAAAGATCTCATTTTGTCATTTGGGGAGTTCCCACAATCTATCCCACGTTTTATTGGCAGACTACACACCCTTGCACTCTAACCAGTATCTTGCAAATGGACACATCTTACCCATATACACAGATACAACATTCAGACTTCAATTTAAAGAAAGAAAGCAACCACAAACATAAATTTATACACAAAGAAGAAAATGAAATTCACACCTACGACCTATAAGCACAAATTCAGTCATAATAGTTTAAATATAAACTCAACTGAGTATTGCAGACATAAACAGTGTGCATTATATATGACCATAGGAATCCTAGAAAGACTGTAAAAAATATAGAGGCCAATAAATTATCATTGGATAGAGAAACATTGAAAGATAATGGAGTAGGCAATTCCAAATTCCCATTCCTTCACAGAAACATCAAAAAACACCCAGATACTGTCAAACTTAACTATGCGAGATGTATGAAAAATAGTCAAAATTATACAACAAAGGACATAATGAATCAGGAAAAAAACAACTGGAAAATGAAAAAACACATATAAGACATATAAAGTAGGTAAATGGCAGAAATAATCCTTTCCTTATCACTAATTTAAATGAAAATGGATGAAATTTTCCAATTAAAAAGCAGATAATGGAAAAATGGGTAAAAGGTCACAATCCATTTATATACCATCTGCAACAGACTTTTTGTTTTATTTTACTTTTATTTTTATTTATTTATTTTGAAATAGAGAGACAGCATGTGTGTGAGCAGGGGATGGGACAGAGAGAGAGAGATGAGAGAGAAAATCCCAAACAGGCTCCAAGCTGCCAGTACTGATCCTGACACAGGGCTCAGTCTCAGAAATTGTGAGATCATGACCTGAGCCAAAATCAAGAGTCAGACACTTAACCAACTGAGCCACTCAGGTGCCCTTGCAACAGACTAATTTTGGATGCAAACACAGTGGTGAAAAGTAAAGGATAGAAAAAGTTATTCCAAAAAGAGATTAACCAAACAAAAGCTGGAGTGGCTATATAATTATCATATAAATAGGTATTAATAATAAAAGATTACAGAAGCCAATCAGGACATTATATGTTGAATAAGGCTCAATCAATCAAGAAGATACAATAAACATAAACATACACATACCTAACAACAAAGCCCCAAAATAAAAGAAAGAAATATTGACAAAATTAAAATGAAAATATATACATGTAGAATAAATAAATGGAGAATTCAACACCACACTCTCAAGATTGTAATAAACAACAAGACAAGGGAAAAATAATAAAATAACAGATTTGAACAACACTATAAGACAATTAGACCTGGGGCACCTGGGTGGCTCAGTCGGTTAAGTGTCCGACTTCAGCTCACGTCATGATCTTTCAGTTTGTGAGTTCGAGCCCTGCGTCGGGCCCTGTGCTGACAGCTCAGAGCCTGGAGCCTGATTCAGATTCTGTGTCTCCCTCTTTCTCTGCCCCTCCCCTGCTCATGCTCTGTCTCTTTCACTCTCAGAAATGAATAAATACTAAAAAAAAATAAAAAAAAACCAATTAGACCTAAAAGATGTATGAGGAACACCCTATCCAACAACAGCAAAATACACATTCTTTTCAAGTGTACATAGGTTATTCTCTAGAATAGAGCATATGTTGAAACACAAAACAAGTATTAATAAATTTAAAAAGTTTGAAGTCATATAAAGTATCCTTCTAACTACAATGGATTAAAGCTAGGAACTAATGAACCAAAAAACATAAGATATTTAGGAATGAACTGACCAAAGAGGCAAAAGGACTGTACTCTGAAAAATTTAAAACACTGATGACAGTAATTGAAGATGACATTAAAAAATGGAAACACGTTCTATGCTCATGGATTGGAAGAACAAACATTGTTAAAATGTCTAATTACCCAAAAAATGTACACATTTAATGCAATCTCTATCTAAATACCAACAGCATTTTACACAGAACTAAAACAAACAGTCCTAAAAGGTATATGGAACCACAAAAGGCCCCAAATATCTAAAGCAATCTTGAAAAAGAAAAACAAATCTGATAACCTAACATTTCCGGACTTGAAGTTATATTACAAAGCTAAAGTGATCTCGATAGAATGATACTGGGACAAGAAAAAGACATATAGATGAATAAAACAAAATAGAAAACACAGAAATTAACCCACAACTACATGATCAATTAATATTTGACAAAGCGGGAAAGAATATCAAATGGGAAAAAGACAATCTTCTCAAAAAATGGTGTTGGTAAAACTCGTCAGCTACATGCAAAATAATGAAACTGGACCACTTTCTTAAAACGTGCAGAAAAATTAATTCAAAATTGATTAAAGACCTAAATGTAAGACAGGAAACCATCAAAATGCTAGACAAGAAGACAGATAGAAACACCTTTGCCATCAGCTGTAGCAATTTCTTACTATATATGTCTCCTGTGGCAAGGGAAACAAAAGCAAAAATAAATTATTTGGACTTGATCAAGAAAAATAAAATTCCGCATACTGAAGGAAACAATCAACAAAACTAAAAAGAAACCTTTAGAATGGAAGAAGATACTTACCAATGATATATCTGATAAAGGGTTAGTATCCAAAAAAAAGAGGTTAGAGAGGGAGGGAGCCAAAGCAAAAGAGACTCTTAAAAACTGAGAAAAAACTGAGGGTTGATGGGGGGGGGGGAGGGAGAGGAGGGTGGGTGATGGGTATTGAAGAGGGCACCTTTTGGGATGAGCACTGGGTGTTGTAAGGAAACCAATTTGACAATAAATTTCATATTTTTAAAAAAAGAAAGAAAAAAGAAAGAAATTAATTAATTAAATATATATATATATATATATATATATATATATATATAAAGAACTTGTAAAACTCAACAAACTCAACTTATAAAACCCAAAAAAATTCAGTTATAAAATGAGCTGAATTCATAAAGAGACATTTTTCCAAGGAAATAATCCATATTCCCAACAGATACATGAAAAGATGTTAAACATCATTGATCATCAAGGAAATTCATATGAAAACTACAATGAAATACCACTTCACACCTGTCAGAATGGCTAAAATTAACAACATAGGAAACAAGTGTTGTTGAGGATGTGGAGAAAGGGGAACCCTCTTCCACTGCTGGTGGGAATGCAAACTGGTTCTGCCACTTTGTAAAACATTATGGAGATTCCTCAGAAAGTTAAAAATAAAAGTACCCTACACCTTACAAATTACACCACTAGGTATTTATCCAAAAGATTAAAAAATACTAATTTGAAGGGATACATCCACCTCAATGTTTATAGGAGCATTATTAACAAGAGTCAAATCATGGAAAGAGCCCAAATGCCCGTCAACAGATGAATGAAGAATATGTTGTACACACACACACACACACACACACACACACACAAACACATATGCATACAGTGGAATATTACTCAGCCACAAAAAAAGAATGAAAGTTTCCTTTTACAAGGACATGGATAGAGCTAGAGTGTACTATGCTAAGGGAAAAAGTCAGAGAAAGACAAACACTATATGATTTCATTCATATGTGGAATTACAGAAATAACACAAATGATAGTGGAAAAAAAAGAGGCAGGCAAACCATAAAACAGACTCTTAACTATAGAGAACAAAGGGATTTTTTGATGAATGGGGAGATGGTTAAATAATTGATGGCCACTTGTGACGAGCACTGGGTGTTTTATGTAAGTATTGAATCACTAAATTGTGAACCTGAAACTAATATTTTATTGTATGTCAACTAATTGGAATTACTTTTTAAAATATTTATTTATTTTTGAGAAAGAGAGGGAGACAGAGCACGAGTGGGGGGGGTGGGGCAGAAAGAGAGGGAGACACAGAATCTGAAGCAGGCTCCAGGCTTTGAGCTGCCAGCACAGAGCCGGACACAGTGCTCAAACTCACAAACCATGAGATCATGAAATGAGCCAAAGTCAGATGCTTGACTGACTGAGCCACCAAGGTGCCCCATCTAACTGGAATTTAAATACAAACTAAAAGAAAAACTAGAAATTAATGACAAAAAGAAAACTAGAAAATTTACAAATATGTCGAAAATAAACATCATCCAATTAAATAACCTACAGATCAAAAAACAAATCACAAAATGAATTAGAATATTTCTCAATACAAATGAAACTAAACACACAACATAGAAAAACTCATGGGATCCAGCAAAAGCAATGATAAGATAGAAATTTAACACCATAAATGAATGTATTAACAAAATCTTAAATAACCCAACAATACATCTTAAGGAATTAGACAATGAAAAATGAACTAAACTGAAAACAAGCACAGTGAAAGAAACACTAATGTTAAAAGTGGAGAAAAATAAAATAGAGAAAGAATAATAGAAAAAATCAACTCAACTAAAATTGTGGGGGTTTTTTAATCAACAAAATTGGCAACCATTTAGTTAGACTAGACTAAAAAAAATAAAGAAGACTCAAATTATCAAACTCAGTCACAAAAGAGGGACATAACTGCTAATTTTTCAGAAATAAAAAGGATTACGAGAATACCATGAACTTCTGTACGACACTAAATTGGATATACATATCAAGTGGACAAATTCTGAATAAAAACACATGCTACCAAATGGACTTAGGAAGAAATATAAAATCTCAATAGCCCTATAACAAGTAAGAAGATTGGATTCCTAATAAAAATCTCCCCAAAATAAAGTGGTTTCTTTAGTGAATTCTACCCAAAATTAAAAAATAACACTAATAGTTCTCAAACTTTTTTTCTAAAGAAAGTATAAGGAAAGAGTATTTTCTAACTCATTCCCTGAGGCCAGCATTGCCCCGGCATCAAAATCAGAACAAGATAATGCAAGAAAAGAAAACTGAAGAAGAATATCCTTTATGAACATAGATTTAGAAATCCTCAACAAAATACTAGCAAACCTAACTCAGCAACATATTAAACCAATTATACATTATGGCCAAGTAGGATTTATCTCAGAAATGTAAGGGTGGTTTAACATATGAAAAATAATCAATGTAATGCACCACAGGAATAGGATGAAAGAAAAAAATGGCCATATCAATTGATGCAGAAAATAGATGTGACAAAATCAAGCACCCTTTCATGATAAAAACATTAAATAAACTAGGAATACGAAGAAATTTCTCAATATGAGAAAAGTCATATAGGAAAAACTCACAGCTCATATCATGCTCAATGGGGAAAGACTGAATAATTTTCCCAAGATGAGTAATAAGACAAGATGCCAGCTTTTACCATGTATATTTAGCATATTACTGGAAATTCTAATTAAGGCAATTAGACAAGGAAAAGGAAATAGAAGGCTTCCGGTTTGGAAAGGAAGTTGTGAAACTATATTCTCAGATGATATGATTTTATTTCTAGTAAACCCTAAAGAATACATGTATGCTCATACACACACACGTGTGCGTACACACATCAATCCTGTTATAACTCACAAACAAATTCAGCAAAATTGCAGTATACAAAATCAACATGCAAAGAATCAGCCATATTGCCACATACTAACATAAACAACCTCAAAGGAAATTAAGGACATAATTATTTACAATAACATAAAAACTTATTAGAAATAAATTTAATTAAGAAGGCAAAAGACTCATATGCTGAAAATTACAAAACATTGCTTAAAGATGAAGACATAAATAAACACAAAGTCACTCTGCATTTATGTATTGGAAGATTTAATATTGTTAAGATGTCAGTACTATTCAATGTGATCTACAGGTTCCATGAAGTCCCCATCAAAATCCCAATGGTGTTTATTTTTTTAAAAAAAGAAAGGCTCCTGGATGGCTCAGTCAGTTGGGTGGCTGACTTCGGCTCAGGTCATGATGTCATGGTTCATGAGTTCAAGTCTGTCTCAGGCTCTATGCTGACAGCTCAGACCCTGGAGCCTGCTTTGGATTCTGTGTCTCCCTCTCTTTGTGTCCCTCCTCCACTTGGTCTCTTTCTCTCTCTCTCTCTCTCTCTCTGTCTCTCAGAAATAAATAAGCATTGTTTTATTTTTTTAATTTAAAAAAAATGAAAAAAATATTCTATAGCTTATATGGAACTTCAAGAGACCTCAAAGAGCCAAAAACAGTTTGGAAAAGGAACAAAATTTGGGAACTCAAACTTCCAGACTTCAAAAATTACCACAAGGGTATAGTAGTCAGAAGAATGTAGAACTGGCATAAGTACAGACATAAAGACCAATGTAATCAAATTAGGAACCTTGAAGTATACCCACACATCTAAGGCCCACTGATTTTCAACTAGAACTCCAAGATTATATAATGGGGAAAGAACAAAAATTATGCTGGAAAAATTGAGTATACTAAAATATAAATGAAAAGAGTAGACTGACTTTTTCTTATATCACATACAAAAAGTAATGAACATGGATCAGAAACCAAACTTTATTTTTTGAAGTTTATTTATTTTGAGAGAGAGAGATTCAGAAAGAGAGGCAGGTAGAGGCAGAGATAGAGGGAGAGAGAGAATCCCAAGTAAGCTCCGTACTGTCAATGCAGATCCTGATGCAAGGCGATGCAGGGCTAGATCTCACCAACTGTGATATCATGACCTGAGCTGAAATCATGGGTTGGATGCTTAACTGAATGAGCCACCCAGGCGCCCTCAAAAACCTAAATTTAAAAGCTACAAATGTAAAAAAAAATATGAGGGCACATTTTAATTATGTTAAATTTGGCAGTGGTTTCTTTAGTATGACATGAAAATAACAAAAGGAAAAGTAAATTGGGCGCCATTCAAATTAAAAACTTGTGGATAAAATACCACTATCAAGAGAGTGAAGGGCACCTGCGTTACTCATTCAATTGAGCATCTAACTTTGGCTCAGGTCATGATCTTACACTCTGTGGGTTCAAGCACTGCATCAGGCCTATGCTGACAGGTGAGCCTGGAGCCTGCTTCAGATTCTGTCTCCCTCTGTCTCTCTGGTACTCCCTTGCTTACACACACACACACACTCTCTCTCTCTCTCAAAAATAAACATTTAAATTTTTTTTAAAAGAGAGTGAAAACACAGTGTACAAAATAAAAGAAAATGTTTGAAAATCATATATCTTCTGAGACATTAATATTCAGAACATATAGAGAATAAATCAACATTTACAACTTAATAATAAAAAAGAAAAGACACCAATTAAAAAATGGACACAGGAAGTGAATATATATTTTTCCAAAGGAGGCATAAAGATGGCCACTAAGCACATGAAAGAATTCTAAATATCTTTAGTCATTAGGGAAATGAAATTCAAAACCACAATGAGATATCACTTAACACCTATTAGTATGGATATATCAGTCCATGAAAAGATATGGAAGAAACTTAAAATACATATTACTAATTGAAAGAAGTCAGTCTGAAGAGTTACATAGTCTACAATTCTAACTACATGAAATTTGGAAAAAGAAAATCTATAAATACAGTAAAAATATCAGTGGTTTCCAGAGGTTAAAGGGAAAGGAGGAATCAATAGGTGGACAGATTTTTTTACGGCAGTGACACTACTCTGTATGGTACTATAATAGTGGATACACACCATTATTCATTTGTCCAAACCCATATATTATAGAACATCAAGATTGAATTCTAATGTAAACTATGAACTCTGGATGATACTAATGTTTTAATGTAGGTTCATCAATATTAACAAATGTACTACCCAGTGGGGGAATATTTATAATGGAAGAGGCTATGCACATGTAGGACGGGACAGTATGGTCTATCTCTGTACCTTCTGCTCAATATTGCTGTGAACCTAAAGTTACTCTAAAAACAAAGTCTACTAAAACCAAGCACCTACTGTAGATTTTATATTGGTATTTACATACAGCTCCAATTTTGCTACATTTTTAATTCTTTTTGTAGCATAATAGACAGGATTCTGAACTATATGAAACTGGTTCTTACAGTTCTATTTTGTTTAATTAGAGTCTTCAATTATTTCTATCCGTTTCAGGTGTGTTTCAGTAGCCAAAAATCTAATCCAAATGATTCACCAAGAAATTTTTGGTCCATATGGTAATACATGGTGTCTCAGGGAGTAGTAAACTGGGACAGAAAACATTAAAGTGGAGTCACAGATATTTCTTTTAATTTGACCTTCTGTTCTAATTGATTACAGCTATCCAGCATCTACTCTGGAACATGAAAACACAGTTGTAAGTACAAAGGATAAAAGGTTTTTGACTCAGACATTCCAAGGGATACACCACTTTCTAGCTATGTGATCTATGCAAGGGATTCCATTTCTCTTAGCCTCAGTTTTCTTATCTGAAATATGATAATATCTCTCAACAGTAATGTACCTATTAATTGGTATATGATGTAAAGCAACTAGCACAATAAAGGATGGCTAATTATATCTAATATAGTAGTCAGACCATCCTGCTTTTTATAAAATGATTTCTTACTCTGTCTCTATATAGAAACACAAAGCGAGGTGATTTTGCTCTTACCAATAATGGAAAAGAAAGATCATTGCTGACCTAGTTTAACTGCTGAGATGAACTTAACTCTAAGGATAAATAATCTCAGACTTTTTGGTCTTGTCTGAGAGTGACTATAGTTCTGTTTGAGGTACAATTAGAGATGGTCAAGGGACACAACAGTTAATAATAGAATGCACTGTCTAGCTCAATACCTTAAATTCTGAGTTATTTGTGAAACTACTCTTAGAAATTGTGTTTGTACTTAATTTTTTCTTAATAACTTTGTATAAATATATACCTGTTATTTAAGATTCTGCTCATTTCTTACCTTCTCCATGATAACTTTGATGATCTTGCTTTCTTACTCATACTTGAAAATTTGTGTGTGTGTGTGTGTGCTTCAATTCCAGCTATTAGCCAATCTTCCTGAGAAGAGACTTTCTTGTGTTTGTGTTTGTCTTCTCACTATTTAATGAGTGTTTTGAGAGGGAATGACCTCTGTTTTGAATATTTCATGCATTCTGGATAATACCTAACACAGTAACTGAGACATATTAGACACTAGTAAATATTTTTGAACTGCCTCTGTTGTTTGGTTATCAGTATAGCTCATATGTACTATGGATTTATCTGTTTTGTTTGTAAATTATTCATTCCTTTGAATTTACTGAATAACAGTGTCAGGATAATTCAGCCAGAAAACTTTTCATTAATGTCACAGGAAGAAAATTATCTTGGTAACATTTGTTTCTGGAAGATAGATTTATTCATTCTCTGTACAATCTACTTTGTAAATGTACATCTCACCCAGATACATACTCAAAAACCTGGAAACTCAAATTCTTTCTTGCTGTACTTTAAGCATGGTTGCTTCTTGATAAAGATAAGAATATGAAGGCATTGTTACTGTACTGTTTTTATACCTAGGCATAACTTATGGATATGGTAGAGGTTCTTTATGTTTCTCATTTGCTTCAGTTTGCTGCCTTAAATGAATCAAAGCCATGTTTTCACACCATAGACATATTATTCAAATACCAGTGTGACCATATTTGAAAAGCCTCTCTGTACTATTTTATGCCACAGATGTATTTTACATCTGGCAAGAGCCATTTCTCTGCATGTCACCAGTAATTCAGTTTAACAGCTGCCTCTTTTGACAAGCTTAATGTCAGACCCTAAAATGACAAGGTGACAGTTTTCTTTTTCCTGAACAGAACACAGTGAAAATTAACTATTTGAATACAGGAGCATTAAATGCATTTAGAGCACATTTAATTTTCTTCTGAGCAAAATGAATAGGCTTTGGGATATTATTTATATGAATGCATGGTCTATAGAGCCACTGAAGCTGATGATTCAAGGCATTTTTCAGGGTGCTGTGATTTTACCTGAAATATGCTAATCCATAACTAAAATAATTAAATGAAGGTAAAGCAATTATCGAAAAGAAACAGTGAAAGTGAGAAACGAGGGGTATAAGTGCTAGAGTTATTGCCTAAATTCATTAGAGATCTCTGTAGATTCAGGCAACAGAGTTAAAGTGCTTGCAAATACCACAACTGATGGTATCATAAAGCTAACTTTTTCCACTGGAGACTGCATACTATCTTCTCTAAATAAAGCTAGCTATAAGAGGTGGTCCTTGGTTTAATCATCAATCTAATGACAAGACTGATCTATGGTACTTTCATGGCTGTCTCTTTTGTGTTTTTCTTCCTTTTTCTATGCCTGAATGCCTCCAAGTAAGAACTTAGGAACTTGGTTCTACCTACCAACCTCCTGTTGAATCCTTTTCAGATAACAGCATTTGATTGCCAGTCACTGAACTGCACATTGGAGATACTGGAAGAAAATAAAGTCAGATATAACCCCTGCCTTTATGGAGTTTTCAGGCTATTACAGTATTAATTTTCTATGACTGCCACAAAAATTATCATAAGCAGCAGTTTAAAACAGCACAGGTGTATTATCCCACAGTTCTGTAAGTCAGAGAAGCCCAAAATAGTTTGCTGAATTGATTCCTTTGCTTAGAGTTGCACAATGCTGAAATCAAGGTATCAGGAGTGCTGTATTCCCGTCTGGGGACTGTAAGGGAGAATATATTTCCTTGATCACACACGTAATTGGTAGAATTTAACTCCTTGTAGTTATAGCCCTGAGTTCTCCACTTTCTTGCTGGTTATCAATTGGGGGTTGTTTCTAGCTTTCAGAGGCCATTCACATTTCTAGGCTCGTAGCCTTTTTTCTATATCTTTATAGCCAAAAATGGTAAATCAAGTCCTTCTTATGCTTTGTTTCTTTTCTTTTCTTCTACCACATCTCTCTGAATTCATCAGATAAAAAGGTCCCTATTTTTAAGGAGTCATGTGATTAGCTTGGTCTACCTGGATCATCTCTCCATCTCAGTTTCATGAACTTAATGAAATTTACAAAGTCCCTTTGTCATATATGGTAAACATATTGATAGGATTTTGGAATTAGGTCATGCATACATAGGGGAGAGCCATTATTCTCTCAATAGAAATAAAACAAGTCTTTATAAAAGTACAGAATGTTATTTTGAAAATGTTACAAGGGTCTAACTAGAAGTTCAGGAAATAGCTTCCTAATGAAGTAATTTATTAGCTGATATCTAAAGAGAGAATAGGAGTTAGCCAGAGAAATGAAAGTGTGTAGGAGGATAGGGCGTCTTGGTGGTTCAGTTGGTTAAGCATCTGACTTTGCCTCAGGTCATAATCTCACAGTTTGTAGGTTCTAGCCCCACATTGGGCTCTGTGCTGACAGGTCAAAGCCTGGAGCCGGCTCCGGATTCTGTCTCTCTCTCTCTCTCTCTCTCCCTCTAGTACTCTCTCTCTCTCTCTCTCAAAAAAAAAAAAATACTAGTAAGTACATGTTTAAAAATAGAGTGTGTAGGAGGAAAGTTTCCAAAATAGGGGAAAGTATGTATACAAGCCTAGAGATGATGAAAATGATATCTAAGATACAATGGATTTTAGGAGCCTGGGTGTCTCAGTCGGTTAAACCGACTTCGGCTCAGGTCATGATCTCAGGGTTTGTGAGTTCAAGCCTCATGTCGGGCTCTGTACTGACAACTCAGGGCCTGGATCTTGCTATGGATTCCGTGCCTCCCTCTCTCTCTCTAGTACTCCCCCACATGTGCTCTGTCTCTCTCTGTCTCTCAGAAATAAATAAATGTTAAAAAATTAATTAAAAAGATACAATAGATTTTATTTAAGGTAATAAATAAAACAAACATTTCTTCATCAAGTTAGTGAAGGGGAAGGGTGTAATGTAATAGGCTAGAGAAGTGAATAAGAGTTATACTATTTTGGTCTCTTTGTGCTTTATTAAAAAATGTAGATCTTTGTCTTAAAAACATCAAAAATCCATTGAAGAATCCTACCTAGAAATACCCCCATACTTAAAATATGTGATATAGAACTTAAATTTGAGGCCCAGCATTATATATGTCTTGACATTTGGAAAAACTGGAAAAAAATTGAATGGTCTAATTGCAAATTCCTCTCCGTATTGTTATCCTGAAGAAAGATAACTATCCAAACAACCCTTATTATCACGGGGAACCAAAATGCCCACATGTCCTTAAGTATAAGGCTTCAGTTCTATGCTAGACCATGGATTTATTCAAACAAGCCAATTATGCCATTACATGGGAACCAGGTAACATCTCACCTTCTTAATACTACAATGCCTGCTTCCCACATTCCTGGTTTCACTCTTCCTGAGAACAACCTCATGTGGTCATTCATGGCACCTGGTCTCCTCCTCCACTAAACTATTAGTGTATGTAACTAATATACTACTGTAGATTTCATTTTACTATTGTCAGGTATTATGTGTTTGTCCATCCACATAACCCTTGCTTAGGGATCCTTTATTTACAAAATAGTTAAACAGTAGGTGAATAAAACAAAATCTAGACCTGTTTTATCTCTCACAATTTTAATCTGACCTTAATCCACTTGTTGAGAGGACTGCTCGGGTAAAAATAATAAGTTACATTTAAAAATTTAGTAAAGGAAAACTGCTTAACATCCTCTCTTAACCCTGGTTATGTGGGCTGGTAGACAGAGGATTTGTATTTTTATACAGGAAGATCAGAGAAGGTATGCCCCTTCCCAAATGGATGTCTTAGTAGTGTAAACACATTTAAACACTCGGCAGTGGGAGAAATATGTGGGTCATGAAATTTTGTCTGGTGCCCTTTATTTTACCACTTAAGCAACTGCATACCCATGCATACAGCAGGTTTTGCTGGCCAACTAAAAAATTATTCAAGGCCCAAAATGCAAAGAGTGCATAATCAAAGACAGAACTTCTATTATTTTTTTTAATCCAGATCTGTTATTAACTTGCAATATTACCTTATATAGGTCATTTCCCTTCCCTGTGTTTCAATAATTCTACTTGGAAATAATACATGAAATGGTTAGAATCAGTGGTCTTTATAGTTTCCTTAATTTCTAATGTTATATAATTCTGAAAAAAATATGATTAAGATTTGAAAAAGATTAACTTACCCATGAACTCATAATAATGTTGTGTGGCCTGTTAATAAGTGGTGAGTTATTAAAAATTGAAACTGTGGTACAAGAGGATGCTGTTTCTTTTTAGTTTTTAGAATTTGTAAAAAGCAGGAAAGGTATCAGATGTTATTTTTCAACTTTTCCAATAGCATTCGTAAAAATCACCTTAAATGGATAACTTGTATGTTCCACAGTTAATGCTTATTGTGATTTTATTGCAATAAAATGACACAATTGAGAATTGATTTATGAGGCTTTCTGGATGAATGAGAACTACTTTAATCAATTTGTACTTTTCTTAGTTTCATCTAAGAGAAAGAAGATAACAAAAGTGACAATTGATTAAATTGCAAAGGATCAGCCTTCATTTCACTATGGATTTCTGCCTTCTCTTAAGTGTCTCTACTTTAAATTCAGCTCAACGTTAGGTAACTTACCTCTTCTAAACTAGGAGTGAATATAGCTTACAGGAGCTGAAGCTCAGGAAGTTGAACAACTAATCACTAAGGGTATTCTACATTTTTATAAGAATAAACACAGATCATGATTAATCATATTCAAGACTCTCTCTATGAATGAATAAAGGTCATAGTTTTCCCTTATTTTTGGCAACCTTGATACTCAGAGATATGTAACAATCACCATAAACTTACACCAATATCCTTTTATATCTCTGTTATTCATAGCTTTTCTTAAGTTCTTATACCTAGTTATATCTTTAGCCAATATTCTTCATTGTAGGAAATAAGTAGATGCCAAACAAAAGGGACAGAGTTATTTTCTAAGATTTATTTATTTATTTTTGAAAAAGAGAGACAGAAAGCACAAGTAGAGGAGGAGAAGAGAGAGAGGGAGAGAGAGAATCCTAAGCAGGCTCTGCACAATCAGTGTGGAGCCCAACATGGGACTTGAACACACAAACCATTGTATCATGACCTGAGTCAAAGTTGTATGCTTAACATACTGTGCCACCCACGTGCCCCAAGGACAAAGTTATTTTTGACAGATGTTAGCAGAGAATGGTAAAAGTTGGTAATTAAAACATGTAAATTAAGCTTATCCCACCTGATATTTACTTTTTAAACTTAACCATGTTACTCATCTATTTATAATGACTTATTCCACTAAACATACTGTTCTCAAAATTCATCCATGCTACTGCATGTGTCACACTCATTCGTTTTTAAGGTTTAATAATATCCTGTTGTAGGTATATGTCACATTTTTTAAATCTATTCTTCCACTGATGGACACTTGAGTTGCTTCCACCTTTGGGTTGTTGTGAATAATGCTGCTATGAACATGGATACACAAATATCTATTTGAGTATTTCTTTGAATTCTTTGGAATATGTATGTATCTAGAATTGGAATTCTGGGTCATATGTTAATGCTATGTTGATTTTTGTAGGAAATTGACAAATTGTTTTCCATGGCAGCTGCACATTTTATATTCCCACCAGACAATGAACTAGGGTTTCGAATTTCACAATATCCATCTTTTAAAAAAGTTTATTTATGTATTTTGAGAAAGAGAAAGGGAAAGAGAGAAAGAGAAGGAGAGAGCAAGCAGAAGAAGGGCAGAGATAGAGGGAGAGAGAATTCCAAGAAGGCTCTGAGCTGTCAGTCAGTGCAGATCCCAATGTGGGGCTTGATCCCACAAACTGTGAGAGTGTGACCTGAAGTGAAATAAAGAGTGGGGTGCTTAATCAACTGAGCCACCCAGGCACAGCATCAGTAACATTATTTTTATTATTTTTTTATTTTTTAAGGTTTTTTTTTTTTTTTTACTTTGAGAGAGAGAGAGAGAGAGAGTGACAGAGAGTGAGAGCACTAGAGGAAGAGGAACAGAAAGAGAGAAGGAGAAAGATTCCCAAGCAGGCTGTGTGCTGTCTGCATACAGCCCTATGTGGGGCTCAAACTCATGAACTATAAGATCTTGACATGAGCCAAGAGTCAGATGCTTAACTGACTGAGCCACCAAGGTACCCCAGTAGTACTATTTTTAATAGTCATCCTAATGAGTGAAGTAGTATCTTCTTGTCATTTTGATTTGCAATTCCCAGTGGCTACTAATATTGAGCATAGTTACATGTGCTTATTTGGACATCCACATGTCTTCTTTAGAGAAAAGTCTTACAATTCAACAACACACACAAAAACGACCCAAGTAAAATTTGTGTAACAGAGTTGAATACCCAAGAAAATGCCACTTTATGCAAGACCTGCATGAATGTCTAGGATCTATGTGTGTCTTGAAGGAGAGCCTTATTTCCTATAGCCATAAGGCTAAAATTGCTGAAATTCAAATATAGAAAAACATCCTGCAATTGGTTAAATTGCAAAACATGTAAAATTCTCAGAATTACAGGGTATTTACTGTTAAAGTGAGGACATTGATAAATACTAGAATAATGTACATTTGGATGAAGACTTTTGGGAAGACTGATGAAGTGGAAGGCATTGATCATTTAAATTCTGGTTATCCATCTTTGCAGTGGAAGAGGTTTTCCCACCCCCTTCCAATCTTCAGCAAAAGTGACTGCCCTAATCCCACTGAGGTGACCTCCCCACTCCCAGTGGCAGCATTACCCAAAGTGGAATTGGCCATTCTACCTCCATCTGGGGGGATTAACCCAACATTGCCCGAGGAAATGGCAATTTCTTCCCTTGATGCAGTTGTCATGGGAGACAATGCTGCTGTCCTCTGGAACCATCCCCACCACCCTTCTTTGCTTTTAGACCTATATCTAGACTTAAATCCCAGCAGGTCCTTAAAGGTGAGATACAGTATACTCCAAAAGAACTACATGATTTTTCCAATTTAAACAAGCAGAAATCTGAGGAACATGTATGAGAATGGATAGTAAGGATGTGAGATAATGGTATAAGGAATAGAAGAAATATAAAGTTGGATCAGTATGGTTCTACTGAGAAGAAATTCTAAATTTAATGTTGCAGCATTGGGAGTTAAAAGGGACTCCAACACTTTGGTTGATTGGCTGAAATGTTGATCAAAAAAATGTCCACTATGAGTGAATTGGAAATGCCTGATGTTCCTTGGTTTAATGTATAAAAAGGATTCAGAGGTTTAGAGATATTAGAATGTTAGAGCAAAGTTGTCATTTAATACCAATTCACCCACATTGGGAGGGTCTAAAAGACATACGTTCATCAATATTTTGAGGAATAAATTTCTGAGTGAAGCCCCAGTATCTTTAGAGTTCCATGGTAGCTCTTCTCTGCAGGCTAGATATTATAGTGAGAGTTATAGCCATTCAACTGGAAAACCTAAATGCAGTGATAGTAATTGGATCTTGGAGCGGCAAGAGCCACGTGACAGCACTCAACTGCCAAAGGCAAGGTGGATGTGATTACATATGCTAGTTGTCCCTAGTAACAGAGAAGTGAAAACTTCTGTACACTTATCGGTAAGATATTTACATGTCACTCATGACATAACCAGATAAGAGAAACATAGAACAAACTTTTATAACTTGGAGCAAAGCCCTTACATAATCTGAAGATAACTACTCTCCTTTTGATAAACAGGTCTTAGCCTGCTACTGGGCTTAGTAGAGATTGAACACTTATCCAAAGGCCACAAATTTACCATGCAAACTGATCTTCTCATAATAAAATGGCTGTTATCTGACCCACCAAACCATAATGTTAGGGGGTGCATAGCATCACTACATCATCAAATGGAAGTGGTGTATATGTGATTGGGCCAAAGTAAGCCCTAATGGCACAATTACATTACATGAAGAAGTGGCCTAAAGGCCCATGATCCCCACTTTTGCTACACGGAATGTTGTATCCCAGCCTGCACCTATGAATTCATGGGTATTTCCCTATGATCATTTGACAGAGGAAGAGAAGACTTTGCCTTGGTTTATGAATAATGCTGCATGATATGCTGTCAAGGACTGAAATTGTACAGCTATAACACCCAAGCCCCTCTATAGAACATCCTTGAAGGACAATAGTGAAAGGAAGTCCTCCCAGTGGGCAAAACTTTGGGCAGGGTACACAGTTGTTCACTTTGCTTGGAAGGAGAAATGGTCACAAGTATGGTTATATACCAATTTATGGGCTATTTCCAATGGTTTAGCTAGATGGTCACAGACTTGGAAGAAACATGATTGGAAAATTGTTGACAATGAAGTCTTGAGAAGAATGGCCTAGCACAATGGAGGAATAATAGGAATTTTCTATTGTCCCTCCATAGAACATTTATTTTGACAACCACCCATGGACAAGAGTACTTTTGTGGAAGTCCGAGAGTCCAACAGAGAAATATAAGAACACCACTGGAACAAAAAAATCCAAGGATAGATGAATTGAGGAGTATAAGAATAGTTTCACCTTATACACATTACCCTCCCATAAGACAAAGCTCAGTTCCAAGATAGACCACCTTGAGCTGATATTTCTCCACAGGAGAATGTGAGAGTGTAGTTAATGAGTGCCTGGATTCCCCAGCCAAGTAAGACGCTGCCCAAGAGCTCACTTCTTTCATGCCTCACCTATAATGCTGAAGTAATTGGAAAAGCTGAAGGGTTGGGAGAGTCTGGCAGCACAGTAACCAGGGCTCAGAACTCATGAAAGTTACACAAATATCACAGAAATTTTCCATGGACCTCATCAGGAAGCCTGTCCATGAGCTGCACATGGATGCCCTGCCTACTGACACCTTCACCTGGTGCATGGGAGCCCCTAATGCCTCACATACCTCATCAACATCCCATTGTCAGGTTCTTGACAGTAAGTGAAAGTTTTTACAGAGGAAACACAAGCGCACAGAGGAAGCCAGCTTAACTCTGCAGAATTTGGGGAAAACATTCAAACATGAGCATTTTAAGGTATCTCCCTCTAGAGAAAACAAATGGCAGACTTTCAGTGCCCAGCCCAACTTTGCAAGATGGAGAGAAAAAATATAATCTTAAGGATCCTCCTCAGGAGGAAACAAGATATGTGGAGTGGTTGCATCCATAGAAGAGGTCTAAAAGATCCTCAGAATGCCTTGTTGAGCAGAATGATCAAAGAAAGGCAAATACCATATGATAAAGGTATTTCTCTCCTAAAACCAGTCAGTAAAGACAGAAGTAGGTGACTTAATCTATAAATGTGAAGACAACAGTGCAAAACTACTAGAAACACAATCAATGAAACATGACACCACAAAAAGAAAACAATAATTTTTCAAAACCAATGCCAAAATGGACATCTATAAATTGCTTGACAAATAAATCAAAATAATTGAAGCCCATGAGCTGGACACAGATAGATAACTCAATGAGCAGGATAACAATACATGAACAAAATGAAAACTTTAACAAAGAAAAAGAAGAAAAATACAATAAATGAAATCACACACCTTGGTATTTATCCAAAGAAGTTGAAACCCTATGTTCACATAAAAAGTTGCACAAGAATCTTCATAATAATTTTATTGATAATGTCAAATTGTGGATACAACTATAATGTTTTTCAGAAGGTAACTGGATAAATAAATGTTGGTACCTTTAGGTATTGGAATATTCAACATTAAAATGAAATGTGCCATTAAAACATGAAAATACATGATGAAAACTTAAATTCATATTACTATATGAAAGAAGTCAATCTGAAAACTCTACATAATGTATGTAATTCCAATAATAAGACATGTGGGGAAAAGCAAAACCATGAAGAAAATAAGGATAGTAGTTGCAAAGGCTTGATGGCGGCAGGAAAAGAATGAATAGGTGGAACACTGAGGATTTTTAGGGAAGTGAAAATACACTGTTGAATAGCATAATAAAAATGGATATATAGCATTATACATTTGTCCAAACACTTAGAATGTAGAACACCTAGAGTGAAATGTAATGTAAAATATGGATTTCTAGGGTTTATAGTGTTGATCAATTGGAACAGGTGTACCATTCTGGTGGGGGTGCTGATAATTAAGAAAGCTATGTATGGGCAGGGAACATATGGGAAATCTGCCCTTCTCACTCAATTTTGCCTTGAACTTTAACTGTTATAAAAACTAAAGTCTCAGATTGGACAGAGGAAGATGGCGGCATAGGTGGACGCTGGGCTCACCTCGTCCTGCTGACCAATTAGATTCCACCCACATCTGCCTAAATAACCCAGAAAACCACCAGAAGACTAGAAGAACAGACTCTCCGGAGCCAAGCATAGACGAGAGGCCCATGGAAGAAGGTAAAAAGGGCTGAGAGGCGGTGCGTGCTACACGGACTGGTGGGAGGGAACCGGGCAGTGGAGGGGCAAACAGCCCACCCTGCAAGGCAGAGCCACCAAGTCTGGCTTGCAAAAGAGTGGGGGCTGGACGGAGTGTGTTCTGACAGCCAGCTGGACTTAACATCTGAAATGTTGTAAGTCAACAGCTCTGCTCTGAGAGCGGGAGGGCTAGAGGACAATGGGATGGAGAGTTGTTGAGCCCCGGACGACAGAGCTCATCTTGGTGGGAAACAAAGGCGATTGCCAGCGCCATATCCCTCACCCATGCCCCAGACAAAATCCCAAAGGGAACCATTTCCCGTCACGGAACTTGTTTGCACAGCACAAACACCCAACCCTGTGCTTCTGTGGGTCAATCCCTCAGACAGGTCAGCCTCCTTCCTAGTGCTGCAGGGCCCCGTCTGCAGGGGACCACCTAGAGCAAAGTGAGCTGAGTCTGCTCCTCCCACCCCTGTGCACCATGTGGATTCACTCCAGCTAATATGCCAGATCCCACTGAAGCAGCACTACAAGCCTGTCAGTGTGCAAGTAACCCAGACAGGGGCCACACCACTCCACAAAGAGTCCTGCCCCAGGGAGACGGGAAGATAAGGTGCACACCAGTCTGACTGTGGCCCCAGCGGTGGGCTGGGGGCAGACATCAGGTCTGACTGCAGCCCCGGCCACCAACGCAAGTTATTCCAGACAGCACAGGGGAAGAGCCCTGCAGTTCCATGCCACACCAGGGACTATCCAAAATGATGAAACAGAAGAATTACCCTCATAAGAAACTCCAGGAAGTAGCTACAGCTAACGAACTGATCAAAAACGATTTAAGCAATGTAACAGAAAATTAACTTAAAATAATAGTCATAAAATTAATTGCTGGGCTTGAAAAAAGTATAGACGACAGCAGAGAATCTATTCCTACAGAGATCAAGGGACTAAGAAACAGTCAGGAGGAGCTAAAAAATGCTATAAATGAGGTGCAAAATAAAATGGAGGCGACCACAGCTCAGATTGAAGAGGCAAAGGAAAGAATAGGTGAATTAGAAGATAAAATTATGGAAAAAGAGGAAGTTGAGAAAAACAGAGATAAAAAAATCCAGGAGTGTGAAGGGAGAATTAGAGAACTAAGTGACACAATTAAATGTAATAATTATATGCATAATTGGGATTCCAGAAGAGGAAGAGAGAGGGAAAGGTGTTGAAGGTGTACTGGAAGTAATCATAGCTGAGAACTTCCCTGATCTGGGTAAGGAAAAAGGCATTGAAATCCGGGAGGCACAGAGAACTCCCTTCAGATGTAACTTGAATCGATCTTCTGCATGACATATCAAAATGGAACTGTCAAAATACAAGGATGAAGAGAGAATTCTGAAAGCAGCTAGGGATAAACAAGCTCTAACATATAAAGATAGACCAATAAGACTAGTGACGGATCTATCTACTGAAACTTGGCAGGCCAGAAAGGACTGGCAGGAAATCTTCAATGTAATGAACAGAAAAAATATGCAGCTGAGAATCCTTTATCCAGCAAGTCTGTCATTTAGAACAAAAGGAGAGATAAAGGTCTTGCCAAACAAACAAAAACTGAAAGAATTCGTCACCACTAAACCAGCACTACAAGAGTTCATAAGGGGGAACCTGTGAGACAAGGTACCAGAGACATCACTTCTAGCATGAAACCTACAGACATCACAATGACTCTAAACCATATATTTCAATAAAAACACTAAATGTAAATGGACTAAATGTTCCCACCAAAAGACATAGGTATCATAATGGATAAAAAAAAAAAAAAAAAAAAAGCAAGACCCATCTATTTGCTGTCTACAAGAGACTCATTTTAGACCTTAGGACACCTTCAGACCAAAAGTGAGGGGATGGAGAACTATTTATCATGCTACTGGAAGTCACAAGAAAGCTGGAGTAGCCATACTTATATCAGACAAAAGACAGTAAATTAAAGACCGTAACAAGAGATGAAGAAGGGCATTATATAATAATTACAGGATCTATCCATCAGGAAGAGCTAACAATTATAAATGTCTATGTGCCGAATATGGGAGCCCCAAATATATAAAACAATTCATCACAAACATAAGCAACCTTAATGATAATAATGTGGTAATTGCATGGGAATTTAATACTCCACTTACAACAATGGAAAGATAATCTATACACATGATCAATAAAGAAACAAGGGCCCTGAATGATACATTGAATCAGATGGGCTTGACAGATATATTTAGAACTCTGCATCCCAAAGCAACAGAATATACTTTCTTCTCAAGTGCACATGGAACATTCTCCAAGATAGAGCTCATACTGGGTCACAAAACAGCCTTTCATAAGTATACAAGAATTGAGATCATACCATGCATACTTTCATACCACAATGCGAGGAAGCTTGAAATCAACCACAAGAAAAAGTCTGGAAAACCTCCAAAAGCATGGAGGTTAAAGAACACCCTACTAAAGAATGAATGGTGCAACCAGGCAATTAGAGAAGAAATTAAGAAATATATGGAAACAAATGAAAATGAAAAGACAACAATCCAAACGCTTTGGGATGCAGCGAAGGCAGTCTTGAGAGGAAAATACATTGCATTCCAGGCCTATCTCAAGAAACAAGAAAAATCCCAAATACAAAATCCAGCAGCACACCTAAAGGAAATAGAAGCAGATCAGCAAAGACACCCCAAACCCAGCAGAAGAAGAGAAATAATAAAGATCAGAGCAGAAATAAACAACATAGAATCTAAAAAAAAAACTGTAGAGCAGATCAATGAAACCAAGAGTTGTTTTTTTTGAAAAAATAAACAAAATTGATAAACCTCTAGCAAGGCTTCTCAAAAAGAAAAGGGAGATTACTCAAAAAGACAAAATCATGAATGAAAATGGAATTATGACAACCAATCCCTCAGAAATACAAGCACTTATCAGGGAATATTATGAAAAATTATATGCCAACAAACTGGACAACCTGGAAGAAATGGACAAATTCCTAAACACCCACACACTTCCAAAATGCAAACAGGAAGATATAGAAAGCTTGAACAGACCCATAACCAGCGAAGAAATTGAATCAGTTATCAAAAATCTCCCAACAAATAAGAGTTCAGGACCAGATGGCTTCCCAGGTGAATTCTACCAGACATTTAAAGTAGAAATAATACCTATCCTTCTCAAACTATTCCAAAAAAATAGAAAGGGAAGGAAAACTTCCAGATTCATTCTATGAAGCCAGTATTACTTTGATTCCTAAACCATACAGAGACCCAGTAAAAAAAGATAACTACAGGCCAATATCCCTGATGTATATGGATGCAAAAATTCTCAATAAGATACTAGCAAATCGAATCCAACAGCATATAAAAAGAATTATTCACCATGATCAAGTGGGATTCATTCCTGGGCTGCAGGGGTGGTTCAACATTTGCATATCAATCAACGTGATACATCACATTAATAAAAGAAAAGAAAAGAAAAGAAAAAAGAGAAAAAAAAAAGAAAAGAACCATATGATCCTGTAAATTGATGCCAAAAAAGCATTTGACAAAATTCAGCATCCTTTCTTAGTAAAAAACCCTCGAGAATGTCGGGATAGAAGGAACATACTTAAACATCATCAAAGCCATTTATGAAAAGCCCACAGCTAATATCATCCTGAATGGGGAAAGACTGAGAGCTTTCTTCCTGAGATCAGGAACATGACAGGGATGTCCACTTTCACCTCTGTTGTTGAACATAAAGTGCTAGCATCAGCAATCAGACAACAAAAGGAAATCAAAGGCATCAAAATTGGCAAAGATGAAGTTAAGCTTTCACTTCTTGCAGATGACATGATATTATACATGGAAAATCCGACAGACTCCACCAAAAGTCTGCTAGAATTGATCCATGAATTCAGCAAAGTCGCAAGATACAAAATCAATGTACAGAAATCAGTTGCATTCTTATACACTAACAATGAAGCAACAGAAAGACAAATAAAGAAACTGATCCCATTCACAACTGCACCACGAAGCATCAAATACTTAGGAATAAACCTAACCAAATATGTAAAATGTCTGTATGCTGTAAACCGTAGAAAGTTTATGAAGGAAATTGAAGAAGATATAAAGCAATGGAAAAACATTACTTGCTCATGGGTTGGAAGAATAAATATTGTTAAAATGTCAATACTTCCCAAAGCTATCTACACATTCAATGCAATCCCAATAAAAATTGCACCAGCATTCTTCTCGAAGCTAGAACAAGCAATCCTAAAATTTTTGTGGAACCACGAAACACCCTGAATAGCCAAAGTAAATTTGAAGAAGAAGACCAAAACAGGAGGCATCACAATCCCAGACTTTAGCCTCTACTACAAAGATGTAATCATCAAGACAACATGGGAATGGCACAAAAACAGACACATATACCAATGGAATAGAATAGAAACCCCAGAATTCGACCCACAAAAGTATGGCCAACTAATATTCGACAAAGCAGGAAAGAATATCCAATGGAAAAAAGACAGTCTCTTTAACAAATGGTGCTGGGAGAACTGGACAGCAACATGCAGAAGGATGAAACTAGACCACTTTCTTACACCATTCACAAAAACAAACTCAAAATGGATAAAGGACCTGAATGTGAGACAGGAAACCATCAAAACCCTAGAGGAGAAAGCAGGGAAAAACCTCTCTGACCTCAGCCACAGCAGTTTCTTACTTGACACATCCCCAAAGGCAAGGGAATTAAAAGCAAAAATGAACTATTAGGACCTCATGAAGGTAAAAAGTTTCTGCACAGCAAAGGAAACAATCCACTAAACTAAAAGGCAACCAACGGAATGGGAAAAGATATTTGCAAATGACATATCGGACAAAGGGCTAGTATCCAGAATCTATAAAGAGCTCACCAAACTCCACACCCAAACAACAAATAATCCAGTGAGAAAATGGGCAGAAAACTTGAATAGACACTTCTCTAAAGAAGACATACAGATGGCCAACAGGCACTGAAAAGATGCTCAACGTCGCTCCTTATCAGGGAAATACAAATCAAATCGAAACCCCACTGACATACCACCTAACGCCAGTCAGAGTGGCCAAAATGAACAAAACAGGAGACTATAGATGTTGGAGAGGATGTGGAGAAACGGGAACCCTCTTGCACTGTTGGTGGGAGTGCAAACTGGTGCATCTGCTCTGTAAAACAGTGTGGAGGTTCCTCAAAAAATTAAAAATAGATCTACCTTATGACCCAGCAATAGCACTGCTAGGAATTTACCCAAGGCATACAGGAGTGCTGATGCATAGGGTCACTTATACCCTAATGTTTATAGCAGCACTTACAACAATAGCCAAATTATGGAAAGAGCCTAAATGTCCATCAACTGACGAATGGATAAATTGTGGTTTATATACACAATGGAATACTATGTGGCAATGAGAAAGAATGAAATATCACCTTTTGTAGCAACGTGGATGGAACTGGAGAGTGTTATGCTAAGTGAAATAAGTCATACAGAGAAAGACAGATACCATATGTTTTCACTCTTATGTGGATCCTGAGAAACTTAACAGAAGTCCATGGGGGAGGGGAAGGAAAATAAAAGAGGTTAGAGACAGAGAGAGCCAAAGCATAAGAGACTCTTAAAAACTGAGAACAAACTGAGGGTAGATTGGGGGTGGGAGGGTGGGGGAGGGTAGGTGATGGGTATTGAGGAGTGCACCTTTTGGGATGAGCACTGGGTGTTGTATGGAAACAAATTTGACAATATATTTGATATTAAAAATTAACAACAAAATAAAACAAAAGCTAAAGTCTAACTTAAAAGCACAAGCACAGTAGAAAATGTCAATATCAGACTTGGTCAAGCAAATAAAAATCTATAAATTAGATGACAATTTATTTGAAAATAAGCAATCAGAGGGGAAAAGAAACAAAATTAAAAAGTAAAGAAAGACTATGGGGTTTATGAAATATGAGAAAAAAAGAATTAATATAAACTTTATGGAAATCCCAGAAGTATAAGTGTAAGGGACAGATGCAGAAATCTTACTGAAAGAAATAATGGCTGAAAAGTTTCCAAAAATGGGGAAAAATATGAACATCTAGGGACATGAAATCAAAAATCCCCAAGTATTTAAACATAAAGGCTTCACCAAAACATAGAAACTAAGTCAAAATCCAAGAAAAAGGCAGAATTTTTAAATTTGCAAAAGAGACCCTTATCATACAAGCTACCATCTGCCACCATTCAATGCTATGACAATATTATTGACTATATTCCCCATGATATGACTTTTATTCCAATAATTATTTATACCATACTGGTGACTTGTATATCCCACTCCACTTCATCCATTATGTCCATCCTTCATCCCCTTCCTCTAGGAAACATCAGTGTATTCTCTGTATTTATTTTGCTGATTCTGCCTTTTGTTTGTTTACTCATTTGTTTTGCTTTCTAGACCATGTGGAAGTGAAATCACATGGTTTTGTCTTTTGCCATCTCACTCATTTCATTTAGTATGAATGAAATACTAGGTCCATCCATGTTTTTGCAAAAGGCAACATCTCTCATCCTTTTTATAACTGTGTAATATTCCACTGTGTGTGTCTCATATATTTCTTATCTATTAACATATCAATGGACAGTAAGGTTGCTTCCATATCTGGGTTGTTTTAGATAATGCTGTGATATGCATAGGGATGCATGTATCTTTTTTAATTCGTGTTTTTGTTTTCTCTGTGTAAATACTTAATAATGGAGCTATTGGATCATATCTTATTCCTATTTTTTTTTTTTTGAGGAATTTTCATACTGATAGTCACAGTGGCTGTCTCAAATTTACATTCCCACTTACAGTATGCAAGGGTTCCTTTTCTTTCACATCCTTGCCAACAATTGTTATTTCTTGTCTTTTTCATTTTAGCCATTCTGATAGGTGTAAAGTAGTATCTCATTGTGGTTTTTATTTACATTTGCATGATAATTAGTGATGCTGACTATCTTTTCATGTGTCTTTTGGCCATCTGAATGTCTTCTTTGGAAAAATGTCATTCAGGTCCTCTGCCCATTTTTTAAATTTGATTGTTTACTTTTTATGTTAAGTTGTGTAAGTTACTTATATATTTTGGATTCTAACCCCTTATCAGATATATGATTTGAAAATACCTTCTCCAATTCCCTAAGTTGTTGTTTTCTTTTTTTTTTCACAGTGCAAAAGATTTTCATTTTAATGTAGTCCCAATAGTTTACTTTTGCTTTCATTTCCCTTGCTTAAAGATACATATCTAGAAGAATGTTGCTACAGCTGATGTCAAAAAAAAAAAAAAATCACTGCCCTTGTTATCTTCTAGTATTTTTTTATGGTTCAAGGTTTCACATTTAGTTCTTTAACTCATTTTGAAGTTACTGTTGTGTATTTTGTAAAAGTGGGCCCAGTTTCATTCCTTTGAATGTAGCTGTCCAGTTTTCCCAGCAACATTGAAGTATTTGGGTGCAAGATGACAATGGGTGGACTTGTGCTGGGTAATTTTATGTGTCAATCTGATTGAGCTAAGGGATAACAGATAGCTGGTAAAATATTATTTCTAGGTGTCTCTGTGAGGATGTTTATGAATGATATGAGTATTTGAAATGGTAGACTAAATAAATATTACCTTCACTAATGCCAGTAGGCATCATACAATTCACTGAGGGCTTGAATAGAACACAAAGGCAGAAAAAGGACAATTTTTTCTTTCTTTTTTGAGCTGGGACATCGATCTTCTGCCCTTGGATATCATCAGCACTACTAGTTCCTAATCTTTTGGGCATTGACTGGGACTTATCCTATCAGTCCCCTGATTCTCAGGCATTTGAACTTGGAGTGGCTTCCATTGTCTTCCCCAGTTTTCAAGCGTTCAGATTCATGCTAAAATAAACCACTGGCTTTCTTTGTTCTACAGCTTACAGATATCAGATCATTGGCCTTCATAATCATACATGCCAATTTCTAAATAAGTTATATATATAAAAATAAGATTTTGAATCTTATTTTAATTATATATATGTATATAATGTCTATACATATATATCCTATTGGTTCTATTTTTCTGGAGGATCCTGACTAATACAGTGTCTTTTAAATTTTATGAATATTAATTTCTTATCAGATAAATAATTTGTAAATATTTCATTTTATTCAGTAGGTTGCATTTTACTTTTTTGGTTAGGGACATATATGTTAGAGTTTTTTTCTGTATTTTCTATTCTATTTCCTTGATCTATATATTGATTCTTATTACTGTGTCATAGTTTTGCTTACTGTAGCCTATAGTAAGACATGAAATCAGGAATTGGAAGTCTATATGCTTTGATTCCCTTTTTCAAAATTGGTTATTTATGGTCCCTTGAGATTCCATGTGAATCTTTGGATGAATTTTTTATTTACACAAAAACTACTTTTTGGATGTTGATAGGAGTTTCAGTAAATATCTAGATCACTTTGGGCAGTCTTATCATCTCAACAACATCAAGTCTTCCAACTCATGATCGAGGAATGTCTTTCTATTAATTTATGTCTTCTTTAATTTCTTTCAGCAATATTTTGTACTTTCCAGTGTACAAATGTTTTCCCCCTTGGTTAAATTTATTCCTAAGGTATTTTATTCTTTTAAGTTTATTGCAGATGGAGCTGTTTCTTAATTTCCATTTTGTATTGTTCATTGTAAGTTTAGAAATGCAGTTTGTTTATTTTTTTCATTTTAAATTTTATTTAGTTAACATACAGTGCAATATTGGTGTCAGGAGTAGAATTCGGTGATTCGTCACTTACAAATAACACCCATTGCTCATCACAAGCTCTGCCTTTACTACTCATCACCCATCTAGCCCATTTCCCACCCACCTCCCTCCATCAAACCTCAGTTTTTTCTCTATAGTTAAGAATCTCTTGTGGGTTGTTCTCTTCTCTCCTTTTTTCCCCCACTCCCATATGCAGTTGGTTTTTACATTTTTATTTTGTATCTTGTTTTTTGCTGGATTTGTCTTTAACTTTTAGCAGGTTTATGGTGGAACCTTTAGGATTTTCTTCATATAATCTCATGTTATTTGTAAATATATATAATTTTACCTCCTTTTTTTCAAATTTGTATAATTTTTCTTTTTATTGACTAATTTATATGGCTAGAACTACCAATGTTATGTTGAGTAGAAGTGGTGAAACTAGGCATCATTATCTTGTTCCTGTTTTTAAAGCAAAGCTTTTAATCTCTCAACACTGATTATGTTAGCATGGATTTATCATGTTAAGGAACTTTCTTTCACTTATGAACTGAAATATGTCTTCCAGAAACTCATATTTTTAAGTCATAACTCCCAATATCAGAATGCAACTGTATTTGGAGATAGAATCCCTATAAAATTAATCAAATTAAAATGAGCTTATTATTGTTGGGCTATATATATTATACATATACATATTATATACATAATACAATATGTTTAGCAATGCTATAAAAATGAAAAACAGTTGGAGACAGATAAGTAAACACAGGGAGAATGCTATGGGAAGATGAAAGCAGAGAATGGATTTATGTTTCTACAACTCAACGAATGACAAAAATGCCATCAAAAAACCAGAAGCAAAAACAAACAACAACAAAAACAAAACAAAACAAAAACAGAAGCCAGCTATGAGAGAATTATAGAACATATTCATCTTCACAGCTCTCAGAAAGAATCAGCCCTGATGACACCTGGCTTATATATTTCTAGGCTTCATAAATGTGGGAAAATTAATTTATATTGTGAAGCAACCTAGTTTGCAGTACTTTGTAACCTTGGCCTTAGCAAACTGATACACCTCCAATTCCTAACATATCAAGTGTCTTTAACAATAAATGGTGTTAAATTTTGTCAAATGTTCTTTGTGCATCTATGTAGGTGATCAAGTGATTTTTTTCCTTTCATTCTGTTAATGTGGCATATTACAGTGTTTGATTTCTGTATATTGAAAAATCCTTGCATTTTCTAGATAAGCTCCACTTGGCCATGGTGTATAAGCCTTTTAATATGTTGGTGAATTCAGTTTCACAGTATTTTCTTCAGGAAAATTACCACTAGTATTAATAAAGGATACTGACTGGTCTGTAGTTTGCTTTCCTAGCTGTGTCTTTGTCTGGCTTTTGTAACAAAGGAATGCTGAACTTATAGACAGAATTAGGAAGTATCCTTTCCCTTTAATATTTTTTGGAAAAACTTTAGAATTGGGGTTAATTATTCTTAAATGTTTGGTAGAATTCACCAGTGAAGCAGTCAAATCTTTGATTCGTGTTTTTTTATTGCTGTTTTAATATACGTACTGTTTATATCTATTAAACTTTTCTATTTATTCATGATTCAGTCTTGGTAGTATGTTTCTAGAAACTTTTCCATTTAGTCTAGGTTATCTTATTTATAGGCATTTAATAGCTGATAAAATTTGCATAATTCTTTTTACAATTGTTTTATTTTATTTGCAGTATAGTTAAAATACAGTGTAATAAATAGGTATAAAATATAGCGATTCAACTATTTTATACATCACCCATTAGTCATTACAACAAGCACACTCCTTAATTCCTATCACCTATATTGCCCATCATGCCACCAACCTCCCCTGTGGTAACTATCAGTTTGTTCTCTAAAATTAAGATTGTTTCTTGGTTCATCTTTCTCTCTTTTTTTTCCTTTGTTCATATGAGTGAAATCACTCATATATGAAATCATGTTTGTCTTTCTCTGACTGACTTATTTCGCTTACCATTATACTCTTTAGCCTCACCCATGTTGTAAATGGCAAGATTTCATACCTTTTTTATGCCCCAGTAATACTTATTCTTTATTCATTTTTTATGGCCCAGTAATGCTTATTCTTTATTCAATCATCTATCAATGGAAATTTTAGCTGCTTTCATAATTTGGCTGTTATCATAAATGATGAATCAATAAACATAGGGGTGCATGTATCCTTTCAAATTAGTTTTTTTGTATTTTTGGGGTAAATGCTCAGTAGTGTGATTACTGGATTGTAGGGTTGTTCTACTTTTAACTTTTTGAGGAACCTCCATACTGTCTTCTACAGTGACTGCACCAGTTTGTATTCCCACCAGCAGTACAAGGGGGTTCTTTTTCTCTATATTCTTAAAAACACTTGCTGTTTCTTGTTTTTTTTTTTTTTTATTTTAGCCATTCTGACAGTTGGGAAGTGATATCTCATTGTGGTCTTGATTTGCATTTCCCTGATGATGAGTGATATTGAGCATCCTTTCATGTGTTTGTTGGCCACCTGAATGTCTTCATTGGGGAAATGCCTGTTCATGACTTCTGCCCATTTTTAACTGGCTTATATGTTTTTCAGGGTGTTGAGTTTTGAGTTTTATAACTTCTTTATACATTTTGGATACTAACCCTTTATTGGATATATCATTTGCAGATACCTCTCTCATTCACTAGGATATCTTTTCGTTTTGCTGATTATTTCCTTCACTGTGTAGAAGCTGAGCATTTTGATGTTGCCCCAATAGTTTAATTTTTGGTTTTATTTCCTGGCTCCAGGAGACATCTAGAAAAATATTGCTGTGTCACATGTCAGAGAAATTACTGCTAGTGCTCTTTTCTAAGACTTTTATGATTTCAGGACTCATATTTAGGTATTTAATATATTTGAATATATTTTATGTATGGTGTAAGTAACTGACCCAGTTTCATTTATTGGCATGTAACTGTCCAGTTTTCCCAACACACCTGTTGAACAGACATTCTTTTCCTCATTGCATGTTCTTGTCTCTTTTGTCAAGAATAAATTGAGTATATAATTGTAGGTATATTTCTGGGCTTTCTATGCTGTTCACTGATCTATGTGTATATTTTTGTGCCACTACCATATTATTTTGATTACTACAGCTTTGTAATATAACTTGAAGTCTGGAATTGTGATGCTTCCAGTTATGCTTGCCTTTTTCAAAGTTGCTTAGGCTACTAGGATCTTTTGTGATTCCATAAAAATTTTAGGAACATTTGTTCTAGTTCTATAAAAAAATTCTGGTGGTATTTTTATATGGATTGCATTAAACATGTATATTACTTTGGGTAGTATAGGCAATATAACAAAATGTGTTTTTCCAATCCATGCACATGCAACATCTTTTTTTTTCCTTTTTTCCTGTCATCTTCCATTTTTTAGTCAATGTTTTATAGTTTCCAGAGTACAAATCTTTCACCTCCTTAGTTAAGTTTATTCTTACATATTCGTATTACTTTTGGTGCAATTGTATATGGAAGGAATTGTTTCTTTCTTTTTAATTTTTATATATTTTTGAGACAGAGGGAGACAGAGCGCGAGTGGGGGAGGGGAAGACAGAGAGGGAGACACAGAATCTGAAACAGGCTCCAGGCTCTGAGCCTGAGACTGATGCGGGACTTGAACCCACAAACCGTAAGATAATGACCTGAGCTGAAGTCAGACGCTTAACCGACTGAGTCACCCAGGCGCCCCTAGAATTTCTTTCTTAATTTCTCTTTCTGTTGCTTCATTATTAGTGTAAAGTAATTCAATGAATTCCTGTACATTGATTTTGTATACTGTAACCTTACTGAATTATTTTGTCACTTCTAGTAGTTTTTTGTATATATAAAATTTTTCTACATGTGTATTATATCATCTACAAATAGTGAAAATTTTAGGTTTTATTTACCAATGAATGTCTTTTATTTGTTGTTGATGTTGCTTTTGTTGTCTGATCGTTGTTTCTAGGACTTCAGTATTGTGTTGAATGAAAGTGGATACAGTGGATATCCTTGTCTTGTTCCTGATCTTGTGGTGAAACTCTTAGTTTTTCATCATTGAGTATGACGTTAGTTGTAGGTTTCTCATATATGGCCTTTATTATGTTGAAGTATGTTCCCTCTAAACCTACTTTATTGAGAGGTTTTTTTTAATCATGGTGTTGTTCTTTGTGAAATGCTTTTTCTGCATCTATTGAAATGATCATTTAGTTTTTAGTCTTTATCTTATTGATGTGATGTATCACATTGATTTATGAATATTGACCCAGCCTGCGTCTTGGGAATAAATCCCACCTGATTGTGGTTAATTATTTGTAACGTCTTGCTGGATTCGTTTTGCTAATATTTTGTTGAGGACTGTTCCGTGTATATTCATCAGACATGAATATTTAATTCTATTTTTTTCATAGTGTCTTTATATACTTTTAACAACAGGGTAATGCTGGTCTCACAGAATGAAATTGGAAGCTTCCTTTTCTCTTCCATTTTTGGAGTAGTTTAAGAATAGGTATTAACTCTTTTTAAAATGTTTACTAGAAGTTACTTGTGAAGCCATCTAGTGCTAGACTTTTGTTTATTGGTATTTTTTAAATTACTTATTTAAATGAATTGCTGGTACTCAGTCTATTCAAACTTTTCATTTCTTCCTGATGCCATTTTGTGAGGTTATGATTTTAGGATTTAGTCCATTTCATCTAGGTTGTCCAATTTGTTGGTATATATTTTTCATAGTATTCTCTTATAATCCTTTGCATTTCTGTCATGTTGGTTGTTATTTCTCCTCTGATTTTGATTTTGATTATTTCAGTCCTCTCTCTCTCTCTCTGTCTTCTTCAGGTTTTTATTTAAATTCTAGTTAACACATATGATAAAATTGGTTTCAGGTATAAAATTTTGTGACACCCATTTCTCATCACAGGTGCCCTCCTTAATACCCTTCACCCATTTAGCCCATCCACCACCCACCTCCTTCCATCAATCCTCGGCTTATTTTTTATAGTTAAGAGTCTCTTAATGTTTGCTTCCCTCTCTCTTTTTTTCCATTCTCCTATGTTTATCTGTTTTGTTTCTTAAATTCCACATATGAATGAAATCATATGGTATTTGTCTTTCTCTGACTTGTTTTGTTTTTGTTTTTGTTTTTGGGTCTCATTAAAGTTTTCCCAAGTTTGTTGATCTTTTCAAAGAACCAGCTCCTGGTTTCATAGATCTGTTATATTGTTTTTGTTTTTGTGTTTAGTTCCTATTTTCTTTATTTCTGCTTTAATTTTTAGGTTGTTTAAGATTTTTCTTACTTTTTGAGTAAGCCTATATTGTTCTGAACTTTCCTCTCAGAATATATTTGCTGTATTCCTCAAATTTTGGATTGTTGTATTTTCATTTCTAATTGTCTCCATGTATTTTTTTAAATTTTGTCTTTAATTGTTGTTGCTGTTGTTGTTTACCCATTCAATGTTTATAGCACGTTATTTGATCTCCGTGTATGTGAGCTCTTTCCAGATTTTTTCTTGTGGTTGAATTTTAGTTTCATAGCGTTGTAGTTAGAAAAGAGGCATGGAACAACTGCAATCTTTTTTTAATTTGTTGAGTCTTGTTTTGTCGCCTAATATATGATCTATTCTGAAGAACGTTACATATGCACTTTAAAATAGTGGTATCCTGCTATTTTAGGATGGGATATTTTAAATTTATCTGGCAAATCCACCTGTTCCAGTGTGTTATTCAAAGCCAGTGTATCCTTGTTGATTTTCTGTTTGGATGATATATCCATGGATATAATTGGGGTGTTAAAGTCCCTTACTATTATTTTATTATGATTACTTCCTGAATGTTTGTTATTAACTGATTTAAGTATTTGGGTGCTCCCATACTGGTTGCATAAATAATATATCTTCTTGTAATATTGCCCCTTTAATGATTATGTAGTGTCATTTGTCTCCTGTTACCATTTTTGTTACAAAGTCTATTTTGTCCCATATGAGTATTGCTATCCTGGCTTTCTTGTCACGTCCATTTGCATGATAAATGTTTCTCCATCTCTTCACTTTCAATCCGCAGGTGTCTATTGGTGTAAAATGAGCCTCTTGTAGGAAACATGTGGATGAGTCTTGTTTTTTTTTTTATCCATTCCATCACCCTATGTCATTTGATTACTTAGTCCATTAACATTCAAAGTGATTATTGATAGATATGTATTTATTGCCATTTTGTTACATGTTATATGAATTAAAAAACTTTTTTTTGTATTTTTTTTCTCCATTCCTTTCTTGTCTTGCTCTCTTCTCTTATGATTAGTTAGCTTACTTAAGTGATATACTTGGATTCTTTTTTTTTCTTTATTCTTTGTGTATTTATCACTGGTTTTTGATTTGTCATTAACATTCAGTTTTTATATAATATCTTTGGCATATAGTAATCTATATTAAGTTGATGGTTGCTTAAGTTTGAGCCCATTATTTACTTCCTTCTTTCCCACATTTTAGGTGTAAGGTGTCATACTTATATCCCTTTATTTTGTGAGTCAATTAACTGATTTTTACAGACATACTTATTTTACTGCTTTTGTGATTCCCACTCTCCTTACTCTTGCTTATGGTCTTTCCTTTCCAGTCAAAGAGTACCATTTAACATTTCTTGTAGGGGAGTTTAGTGTTCATGATCTTTTATAACTTTTTTTATAATTCTTTTTATAACTTTTGTCTGGAAAACTTTTTATCTCTCCTTACTATGTGTCTTGATATGGACTTCTTTGGGTTGATTATGTTGGAGGCTGTCTGTACCTCCTGGATCTGGATTTCTGTTTCCTTGCCCAGATTTGGGAAGTTTGCAGGTATCATTTATTCAAATACATTTTCTTTCCCCTTTTCTTTCTGTTCTTCTGGGATTCTTATAATGGGGATGTTTTTACACTTGATGGTGTTGCTGAGTTCCCTGAGTCTATTCTTATTTTGCATAGTTTTTCCTCAAACCTGCTCAGCTTGATCGCTTTCCACTACTCTCTCTTCAAGGTTGCGGATTCATTCTTTTGCATTATCTAGCCTACTATTTTTTTTATCTTGTATATTATTACTTTCATTTATTGTATTCTTCATCTCTTTTCTATTCTCATTAAGAGTCTTACTGATGTCCTCCACTCTTTTCTCAAGTCCACTGAGTATTTTTATGTTCATTACTTTAATTCCCTATCAGTCATGTTATTTACCTTCATTTCACTTCGGTCTCTTTCTGTGATTTTGTCCTGTTTTTTCATTTGGGACATGTTTCTCAGTCTCTTCATTTTGTCTCACTCTCTGTTTCTATGTGTTAGGAAAGACAGCTACATGTCCTGCACTTTAAAGTAATGGCCTTATGAAGAATAAGTTCTCTAGTGTTCTGCCTTGTAGTGACCCTTGTTCACCATAACCTGACACTTCAGGGGTGTCTCTGATGTGTAATGTGCGTGCCTTATTTTTGTGGCTGAGCCACCTTTTCCTTCAACCCAGCCATCTGCAATGGCTCTCTTTGACTATCGTGGATAGTATTTGGTCCCTATGGTGTTGGTGGGCCAGTCTGGGTACCCCTAAGACTTGAGTCAAACCAGGCATTTGCCAGTGATGCAGTAGCACTAAGATGCAGAGTGTTTTCTCTGTGTTGCCTTCTGAGAAGCTTTCAGTGAGGGGTGGGGTTTCAGTCTGACTAGTTTTCTTCCTCCAGCCCATTGCTGGACCTTCCTCTGACTGCTTTGCATGGTTACCTTTCCCTCTTTCTGGGGAAAGAGTCACTTTGGAGTGGTTCTGGTCACCGTAGTGGCTGGTTTCACACTGCCAGGTTTTGACATCACCCTGAATGGGCTCTGGCCAAGAATGTATTGGAAAAGGCAGATTTGCCAAAGCATAGCATGGGAGGTGGGGGGCAGGTGACATTGCTAGCAAGCTTTATGTACCACCATTCCTCTGCAGGAGAGGGCCTGCAGTTCCTGGATTGAGGTAGGTTGTCAGGATGGGTGGATTGGCAAAAGGTGAGTGTGGAAGGGGAGGTGGCAGTACTAGCAAATTAGGTAGTGTGTTCTTCAGGTGGCTGAGTGTTTATGTTGAGGGAGGGAGGAGGAGGGAAATGGTTTGTGCCAGTTCCTTTGTTCTTAGAGAAAATCGTGTGATTTCTGTCCCTTCAAGACATGCTTTGAAATTAAAAACTTTCCCTCCTGTATTCTCCATGAGCTTTTCAAACTGCTGATTCTATTTTATATCTACATAGGCTGTATGTTGTGCTTTCTCTTTAAGAGTAAGCACTTAGTTTCTTCTTGTTCAACCCACCTGCTCTCCCAGAGCTGAGCTCACTGATTTGTTTTTTCTTTTAAGTTCCAGGTTTTAAGTCCTGCTGATTCTAAGACCTCATGAAGTTTGGTCCCTCTGTTTTTCAGAGCCAAATATTATGAGGATTCATTTTCCCTGTGCAGGCTTCCCAGTGTGGAGGTCTGTTTATCTGCTTTCTCCATGCCCTCAAGGTTCCTCTCTACCACAAACAGTCTCATGAGTCCCTTTAGTTCCTAATGGCATCTCTGCCATTCCTATCCCCCTCGATGTGGCCTCTTCGTGGGTCATTTTCTGGGTTATTTGCATTGATGTGAGTGTTATCTAGTGGTTTCTTGGGGACCAGGTGAACCTAAGGTCCTTTTACTGCACCATCTTCCCCAGAAGTCTATGTTTTGTCCATTTTATTCATGTTTTCTATTATCCAGTATTTGTCTGCATTGATGTTCTTTGTTTTTATTTTTTTTTTTATAATTTATTTATTTCCACTTTAAATTTAATGAATTTCTTTTGTCCTCTTGCTTGGGATTTTGCCCATATCTCTTATTTTCTAGTTCTTTTAAGGTGTAACAACAGGATACTGATAACTTTCTTCTTTTAATGTCTGTGTTTTCTGCTGTAAATTTCCCACTTAGCTCTGCTTTAAATGCATCTCATAAGTTTTACAATGTTCATTTTTGTTTTAATTTGTTTCTAGATATTTTCTAATTTCTCTTATTTTTTTTCCATTGGCCCAGTGATTATTTAATATTATAGTCTTTGATTTCCACATATTTGTAAATATTTCAGTTTCTATTGATTTTCAGTTTTAATCCAGTATGATAAAAATTATGATTCCAATATTTTTAAAAATGTTATTATGACTATTTTTGTGGCCTATGTGTGATCAGGCTTAAAGAATATTTCATGTGCACTTGAAGAAAATTTACATTTTGCTATTCCTACATGTCGTGTTCTATATATATATATATATATATATATATATATATCTAACTATATATTATCTATATATATAGATAGATAGATAGATATATCTATATATATCTATATATATATATTAGGTCTAAACTGTTTATAGTGTTGCTTCATAGCTTCTATTTTGTTGTTTATCATCTCTGTGGGTGTTCTATCAAAAATTTGATGTGAAATATTGAGGTTTCCAAATATTGTTGAAGAACTTTCTATTTGTTTAATGAATTTTAACAATGCTTACATCATATATTATAAGATTCTTCTGATTGATGCATATGTGTTTTCAATTATTATATCTTCTTGATGAATTGACCCTGTTATCAATAACATCCTACTTTGTCTGTTGTTACAGTTTTTAAGTTGACTCTGCTTTGTCTGATATTAATTTAGTTATTTCAGCTTCCATTTGATTCCTATTGGAATGGGGTCCCCTTTTCTGTACACTTTCAACCTATTTGTTCCTTTAGATATAAAGTAGGCCTCTTATAGACAGCAGTGTTGGATCATGTGTTTTCCTCCATTCCATCAATTTCTGTCTTTTAATTAGAGAGTTTAATCTATTTACATATAATGTTCCTGAAAACAAAGGACTATTTGTTTCCTGTATGTCTTACAGTTTTTTTCCCCCTCTCATTTTCTTCATTACTGCCTTCTTTTGTATTTAGTTGATTTTTAAAGTGACATACTTTGTTTCCCTTTCATTTCTTTTGTGTATATTTTGTAGTTATTACGTTTTGATTGCCATTGGGACACATAAAATCTTAAAGTTGTAAAAGTATAAGTTTAATTGATAACGACTTAAACTTTAACTTCATACAAAACGTCTCCTGTAGAACTTCACTCCCTTTTATATTATTACTGTCACAACTTACATGTTATTATATTCTGTTCCTTTTAACATATTTGTAATTATTTTTAAACATATGTCTTTTTAATTATGCAAAACATGAAAAGTAAAGTTGCAAACTAAAATTATAATAATTTTGGCTTTTATATTCACCCATGTATTAATATTTATGAAAATTATTTATTTTTTCATATGTCTTCAAAATTGCTGCCATGCATCAATTTATGTTAATCCAAAAGACTCCATTTACTATTTCTTTTATGGAAAATCTAGTGTTAATAAACTCCTTCAGGTTTTCATTTTTCTTTTGGGGATGTTTTAATTTTTCCCTAATTTTTAAAAGTACGTTTTACCAGATGTAGAATTTTTGGTTGACAGATTGTGTTCAATACTTCAAATAGACTATCTCACTGCTTTTTTGGTTCCCAAGACTTTGAATGAACACTGGGCTGATAATCCTGTAGAGAATCCATTAAATGTCATGATTCACTTTTGTATTCCTGCTCACAAGCTCCTCTCTGTCTTTGGCATTCAATAGTTTGATTAAAATTGTCTCAGTCTTATATCTTTGGGATTATTCACTTGGAGTTTTTGAAATTTGGACTTTGTATATTGATGCCTTTTATCAAATTTAGGACTTTTTTGCCATTATTTCTTTAAATTAACTCTCTGAATTATTTTTTCTTCTCTCTTTCTCTTCTGGGACTCACATAATATATATCTCCACTTAAAGGTTTATAACAAGTACCTTAGGTTCCGTTTATTTTTCTCCTTTTTTAATTTTTTATTTAATATTATTATTTATTTTTATTTTTGAGAGAGAGAGCAAGCAGGGGAAAAGGGCAGAGGGAGAGAGAGAGAGAGAGAGAAAGAATCCCAGGCAAGCTCCACATTCAGTGTGGAACCCAATACAGGGCTCGATCCCATGACCTTGAGATCATGACTTGAGCTGAAATCAAGAGTCATACACTCAACTGAGCCACCTGGGCACCCCAACGTTTTCTCCTTTTTTACTTCCTGCTCTATATACTAAAAAATTTCAATTTCCTTATCTTTAAGTTCTCTACTTATTTTTTTAATTAAAAATTAATGTTTAAGAGATTGCTACGGCTGAGGTCAAAGAGGTCTTTTCCTGCTTTATCCTCTAAGGTTTTGATGGTTTCCTGTCTCACATTCAGGTCCTTTGGTGTGAGAAAGTGGTCTAGTTTCAACCTTCTGCATGTTGCTGTCCAGTTCTCCCAGCACCATTTGTTAAAGAGACTGTCTTTTTTCCATTGGATGTTCTTTCCTGCTTTGTCAAAGATGAGTTGGCCATACGTTTGTGGGTCTAGTTCTGGGGTTTCTATTCTTTTCCATTGGTCTATGTGTCTGTTTTTGTGCCAATACCATGCTGTCTTGATGATGACAGCTTTGTAGTAGAGGCTAAAGTCTGGGATTGTGATACCTCCTGCTTTGGTCTTCTTCTTCAAAATTCCTTTGGCTATTCGGGGGCTTTTGTGGTTCCATATGAATTTTAGGATTGCTTGTTCTAGTTTCGAGAAGAATGCTGGTGCAATTTTGATTGGGAGTGCATTGAATGTGTAGATAGCTTTGGGTAGTATTGACATTTTGACAATATTTATTCTTCCAATCCATTAGCAGGGAATGTTTTTCCATTTCTTTATATCTTCTTCAATTACCTTCATAAGCTTTCTATAGTTTTCAGCATACAGATCCTTTACATCTTTGGTTAGATTTATTCCTATGTATTTTATGCTTCTTGGTGCAATTGTGAATGGGATCAGTTTCTTTATTTGTCTTTCTGTTGCTTCATTGTTAGTGTATAAGAATGCAACTGATTTCTGTACATTGATTTGTATCCTGCAACTTTGCTGAACTCATGTATCAATTCTAGCAGACTTTTGGTGGAGTCTATCAGATTTTCCATGTATAATATCATGTCATCTGCAAAAAGCGAAAGCTTGACTTCATCTTTGCCAATTTTGATGCCTTTGATTTCCTTTTGTTGTCTGATTGCTGATGCTAGAACTTCCAGCACTATGTTAAACAACAGCGGTGAGAGTGGGCATCCCTGTCGTGTTCCTGATCTCAGGGAAAAAGCTCTCAGTTTTTCCCCGTTGAGGATGATGTTAGCTGTGGGCTTTTCATAAATGGCTTTTATGATCTTTAAGTATGTTCCTTCTATCCCGACTTTCTCAAGGGTTTTTATTAAGAAAGGGTGCTGGATTTTGTCAAAGGCCTTTTCTGCATCGATTGACAGGATCATATGGTTCTTCTCTTTTTTTTTGTTAATGTGATGGATCACGTTGATTGATTTGCGAATGTTGAACCAGCCCTGCATCCCAGGAATGAATCCCACTTGATCATGGTGAATAATTCTTTTTATATGCTGTTGAATTCCATTTGCTAGTATCTTATTGAGAATTTTTGCATCCATATTCATCAGGGATATTGGCCGGTAGTTCTCTTTTTTTACTGGGTCTCTGTGTGGTTTAGGAATCAAAGTAATACTGGCTTCATAGAATGAGTCTGGAAGTTTTCCTTCCCTTTCTATTTCTTGGAATAGCTTGAGAAGGATAGGTATTATCTCTGCTTTAAACGTCTGGTAGAACTCCCCTGGGAAGCCATCTGGTCCTGGACTCTTATTTGTTGGGAGATTTTTGATAAACGATTCAATTTCTTCGCTGGTTATGGGTCTGTTCAAGCTTTCTATTTCTTCCTGATTGAGTTTTGGAAGAGTGTGGGTGTTCAGGAATTTGTCCATTTCTTCCAGGTTGTCCAATTTGTTGGCATATAATTTTTCATAGTATTCCCTGATAATTGTTTGTATCTCTGAGGGATTGGTTGTAATAATCCCATTTTCATTCATGATTTTATCTATTTGGGTCATCTCCCTTTTCTTTTTGAGAAACCTGGCTAGAGGTTTGTCAATTTTGTTTATCGACACATCCCCAAAGGCAAGGGAATTAAAAGCAAAAGTGAATTACTGGGACCTTAAGAAGATAAAAAGCTTCTGCACAGCAAAGGAAACAACCAACAAAACTAAAAGGCAACCAACGGAATGGGAAAAGATATTTGCAAATGACGTATCGGACAAAGGGCTAGTATCCAAAATCTATAAAGAGCTCACCAAACTCCACACCCGAAAAACAAATAACCCAGTGAAGAAATGGGCAGAAAACATGAATAGACACTTCTCTAAAGAAGACATCCGGATGGCCAACAGGCACATGAAAAGATATTCAGCGTCGCTCCTTATCAGGGAAATACAAATCAAAACCACACTCAGGTATCACCTCACGCCAGTCAGAGTGGCCAAAATGAACAAATCAGGAGACTATAGATGCTGGAGAGGATGTGGAGAAACGGGAACCCTCTTGCACTGTTGGTGGGAATGCAAATTGGTGCAGCCGCTCTGGAAAGCAGTGTGGAGGTTTCTCAGAAAATTAAAAATAGACCTACCCTATGACCCAGCAATAGCACTGCTAGGAATTTACCCAAGGGATACAGGAGTACTGATGCATAGGGGCACTTGTACCCCAATGTTCATAGCAGCACTCTCAACAATAGCCAAAGTATGGAAAGAGCCTAAATGTCCATCAATTGATGAATGGATAAAGAAATTGGGGTTTATATACACAATGGAATACTACGTGGCAATGAGAAAAAATGAAATATGGCCTTTTGTAGCAATGTGGATGGACCTGGAGAGTGTGATGCTAAGTGAAATAAGCCATACAGAGAAAGATACCGTATGGTTTCACTCTTATGTGGATCCTGAGAAACTTAACAGGAACCCATGGGGGAGGGGGAGGAAAAAAGAAAAAAAAAAGAAAAAAAAAAAAAAAGAGGTTAGAGTGGGAGAGAGCCAAAGCATAAGAGACTGTTAAAAACTGAGAACAAACTGAGGGTTGATGGGGGGTGGGAGGGAGGAGAGGGTGGGTGATGGGTATTGAGGAGGGCATCTTTTGGGATGAGCACTGGGTGTTGTATGGAAACCAATTTGACAATAAATTTCAAATAATAAAAAAAAAATAATAAATTCCAAAAAAAAAATACAAAAGAAGAAAAAATAAATAAATAAATAAAAATAAAATCACCAAAAAAAAAAAATTAATGTTTATTTTTGAGAGATAGAGATAGAGTGCATGTGAGGGAAGGGCAAAAAGAGAGGGAGACATAGAATACAAAGCAGGCTCCAGTCTCTGATCTGCCAGCAGAGAACCTGACACTGGGCTCAAACTCATGAAATGAAAGATAATGACATGAGCCAAAGTCAGAGCTCAGCCAGTCAAGCCACCTAGGTGCCCCTCTTATTCTTTCTTCTTCCTACTCAAATTTGCTTTTGAAATCTAGTGAATTTTGTATTTTAGTTATCATACTTTTTATTTCCAAATTTCTGTTTCATTCCTTTATGTAATTTCTACATCTTTGTTGAAATTTTCATTTTGTTCTCATGTCATTTTCCTGGTTTTCTTTAGTTATTTCTCCACATTCTCCCTTAACTGAGTATATTTAATATAGTTGTTTTAAAGTCATTGTTTAGTATATCTGATGTTTGCTCTTCAGAAACAGTAGTATATTTTCTCTGTTCTTTAGAATAGGTCATGGTTTCAATTTTTGCACATAAATTATTATTTTTATGGAAAAATTTGCATCTAAATAGTATGGCATTGTAACTCTAGAAATCAGGTTTTTCTCCTTTCAACAGTGTTTGCTGATTTTTAGTTGTTGAATACTTTTCCTATATTTTTCCAAACTGTTTTTGCAAAGATTATTCCTTGTCATGTGTTACTGATGTCTCCCTTCTTTTACCCATGTCCAGAAATTTCCTAGAGTGCAAAGAACTGAAACAAACACAAGCACATAAAAATATAAAGAGAGAAAGTAGGAAAAAATTACCTATCTTAGTTTTTAATGATTTTTTCTGTGCTTAGATACTTCAACACTTACTTTCTTAGTATAAGTATTAGCTCAAGGTGAAAGCTTAAAATTTTTCTCAAGAATTTCTGAGCATGTATCTTGCCTGGGCTTGTTCATGGTTTTCTAAATGCTTCAGTATACATGGCTGTTTTAGAATATTGTAGTTTAACCAAGATTTCCATCCCAGATTTTTCTTGCTTTCATAGATCATCTATTGTATGTTGGAAGGCATCCATAATTTCTTGTCCCACATGTCTATTGGTTTTAAGTCCCTCTGGAAGCTTTCACAGTAAATGTCAACTGCTTTTTCTCCATTAGATCTAACTTAGGCAAAACAGAGATGTGCACCTTGCATCATTATTTCAGGTAATGCCCAGTCATATTAGAAAATAAATTACACAATAATTTGAAAATTAAGTATGTTGTTTCCTCTGAATTTAAGCATGTAATTGGGAACCAAGCAGCTCCCAATTCAAGACTAAGATTGCTACCACACAAGGAAGGGTGTGAACCAAGGGTAAATAAAAACACTAAAAAATATTCTTAACACTTTCAAAACAGATTTTTTTAATTGGATGCTTACTTGGTTGCTTTAAGTCTTTGGGGCGCCGTGGTGGCTCAGTTGGTTAGGCCTCTGACTTCGGCTCAGGTCATGATCTCACAGTCCATGAGTTCGAGCCCTGCATCGGGCTCTGTGCTGACAGCTCGGAGCCTGGAGCCTGCTTTGGATTCTGTGTCTCCCTCTCTCTCTGACCCTCCCCTGCTCATTCTCTGTCTCTCTCTGTCTCAAAAATAAATAAAAACATTTAAAAAAAGTTTTTGAATGGTTTCCAGAGCATTGATATAGTGGTTCAGATAGTTTCTAAATGTTTCAGTGTTTCTGTGGTAGAATAAGAGGTTTGAGAACTTTAGTTTCCAGTTTTGCTGATGTTATTCCAGTGGCACATCAGGAAACAGAATATATGGTAGTTATCATCAGCATGAAAAAAAAAGGAAGAAAGAAAAATATTTCTGCATTGAAAAGGGGAATATGTCAGGAGGAGCCAATATGGTGGAACAGCATGGAATCTTTTTGTGTGTCTCACATCCATGAAATACAGCCAGATCAACACTTAACCATCCTGCACACCTAGAAAACTGATCTGAGGATTAAGACAACAATTTGCACAACCTGAAGCACAGAACTCAGCAGGTATGTGGTGCAGAGAAGTGAACTGGGGAAGGGAGAATCCGCAGGGGGCGGGGAGCTGTTTTTGTGTATGGAGAGAGGATAGAGATGGGGGGAGAATATGGGAAAAGCAACCCCCCCCAAATCAGCTGGAGAGAAAGTGGAAAGTGGAAACAATCACAGGGACTGAACTAAAAAGGGAGAAAGTAGAAAGAAGAGGGTTTAAATTCCATTAAGACTCTATAAACAGGGGAGGTGCAGAATATGAAACTCCACAGCTCAATACCTGGCAGTGCCTGGCAGTGTTATGTTGGGAAAGGTGAATCCCCAGGAGCAGAGTGAAGTCCAGGGGTCTTCAGGCCACATGGGGAGAGGTGGTTCCCCATCTGGTAGAGGCTTTGTGGCTCCCCCAAAGGCAAAGACCCCAGCACCACATTCGCTGGTGCTGGAACAATGTCTTTAAGGGTGAAGTTGGGACCAGAAGTGTGTTGTGATTTGCCATAATCCCTGAAACGCTCCTGCTACAGGATCTGTGAAATTTTTCTGGGGTGGGCTGGCACCCAGCTGCAGTATCTGGGCATCGGCAGCAGCACAGTCCTGTGAAGGTACCTGGGTATGGCCAGCACCCGGCCATTAGTGAGATCCTCTTGCAGAGGGGCAGAATGGGTCAAAGCCTCAGTCCCCAGGAAGTAAGGGGTAGGGAAACACAGCTGCAACGGAGATAAAAGTCAGGAGGGAGGTGCTTCCTGGGACATAGTCATGGACAGTGTAAATGTGGGGAGTGGATGGAAGCCAAAGACAAAGGACAGATGCGTGATTGGTGATCGGGAAGAACGGAGTCCTGATACAACAGACTTGGTAACGGGGAGATGCCATTTTCACTGCTCCCACACTAGATGCACCAGGACAATCCACCCCAGTAAGCTAAACAGCGTCATCTAGTGGAGAACAGAGCTATTACATTAAGCCCCTCCCAACTGGGCCAACCTTGCTCTTCATGAACACAAGTCTCTTCACCTGCTAGTTTATGAACTATAAAGTGCTTATACTTTTAATTCTAGATGAAGTAGAATTTCAATCATATTTTAGTCTGTTCACTGGTCCATCTATTCAATTTTCTTTTTTTTCCTGTTTTTAACTTTTTCATTTCTTTTCTTTTTCTTGAATACAAAAAGATAAAAACAAGTTTTTATTTTCAATTTTTATTAAAAACATTTTCCTTAATTTTATTTCTACTATATATTTTACTTTTATGTATTTTTTTCAAATTTTATTGTACTTCGATATTTCATTTTACTCTATTTCAGTGTATTCATTTTTTCAAATCTTAAAATGATTTCCTGTTTTTTTTTTTTTTCTTCCACCTTTTTTTCTCTAATGTATCAAGCCCTTTTCAACACCCAGAGCAAAACACACCTAGGATCTAGCATCAGTTATTTGATTTTTTTGTTTGTTGTTTTTAATATTTTAATTTTAATTATTTTAATTTAATGTTTTTTTTATTTTTCTTTAACTTCGTTAATTCCTTTTCTCCTTTCAAAATGACAAAATGAAGGAATACACACCAAAAGAAGGAGCCGGAAGAAACTACATCCAGGGCTTAACTAACACAGATACAAGCAAGATGTCTGAACCAGAATTTATAATCACAAAAATAATAATAATAGATGGAATTGAAAATAGATTAAATTTCCTTTTTGTGGAGATAAAAGAAGTAATAGCTAGTCGGAATGAAATAAAACATACTATGAGCTGCAATCTCGAATGTATGCAGTGGCAGCAAGGATGGATGAGGCAGAACAGAGAATCAGTGATATAGAGGACAAACTTATGGACAAAAATGAAGCAGAAAAAAAGAGGGAGATTAAGGCAAAAGAGCACAATGTAAGATTTAGAGAAATCAGTGACTCTTTAGAAGGGAACAACATTAGAATCATAGGGGTCCCAGAAAATGAAGAGAGAGGGGTAGAAGGGTTATGTGAGCGAATCATAGCAGAAAACTTTCCTAACCTGTGGAAAGACATAGATATCAAAATCTTGAAGCACAGAGGACTCGCAGTAGATTCAACAAAAACTGACCATCAACAAGGCATATCAGAGTCAAATTCACAAAATACTCAGGCAAGGAAAGACTCATGAAAGCAGCACAGGGAAAAAAAGTCCTTAACGTATAAGGGAAGACAGATCAGGTTTGCAGCAGACCTATCCACAGAAACTTGCCAGGCCAGAAAGGAGTGGTAGGATAGATTCAATATGCTGAATCAGAAAGATACGCAGACACGAATTCTTAATCCAGCAAGGCTGTCATTCAGAATAGAATGAGAGATTAAAAGTTTCCCAGACAAACAAAAATTAAAGGAGTTCATGACCACTAACCAGGCCTACAAGAAATTTTAAGGGGGACTTTCTGAGGGGAGAAGAGATTAAATAAGTAGATTGATAGATACCAAAAGCAGCAAAAACTAGAAAGGACAAGAGATCACCACTAGAAACTCCAACTCTACAACCAACTTAATGGCAATAGATTCATATCTTTCAGTACTCACTCTAAACGTCATTGGGTTAAATGCTCCAATCAAAAGACACAGGGTAACATAATGGATAAGAAAAAAAGATCCATGTATAGTCTGTTTATAAGAGACCCACTTTAGACCAAAAGACACCTTCAGATTGATAGTTAAGGGATGGAGAACCATCTATCATTCTAATGGTCAACAAAAGAAAGCCAGAGTAGCCATACTTGTATCAGACAATATAGACTTTAAAATAAACACTGTAACAAGAGATGAAGAAGGGCACTATATCGTAATTAAGGGGCATATTCACCAAGAAAACTTAACAACTGTAAACATTTATGTTCCAAATATGAAAGCACCTAAATATATAAATTAATTAATCACAAACATAAAGAAACTCATTGATAATAATACCAAAATAGTAGGGGACTACAGCACCCAACTTATAGCAATGGACAGATCATTTAATCAGAAAATCAATAAGGAAACAATGGCTTTGAATGACACACTGGACCAGATAGAGTTAACAGATATATTCAGAACATTTCATCCTAAAGCAGTGGAATATACATTCTTCTCAAGTGCACGTGGAATCTTCTCCAGAATAGACCACATACTTGGACACAAATCAGCCCTAAGTAAATACAAAAAATCGAGATCATAACATGCATATTTTCAGATGACAATGCTATGAAACTCGAAATCAACCACAAGAAAAAATCTGGAAAAGTAACAAATACTTGTACACTAAATAACATCCTACTAAAGAATGAATGGGCCAGCTAAGAAGCTAAAGAAGAAATTAAAAAGTACAAGGAAACCAATTAAAATGGTAACACCACAACCCAAAACCTGTGGGACACAGCAAAGGCAGTCATAAGAAGAAAGTATATAGCAATCCAGGCCTTCTTAAAGAAGGAAGAAAGGTCACAGATATACAACCCAACTTTACACCATAAGGAGCTAGAAAAAGGAGACCAAATAAAACCCAAAACCAGCAGAATACAGGAAATAATAAGATTGGAACATAAATTAATGCTATCAAACCAAAAAAAAAAAAAAAGTAGAACAGATCAATGGAACCAGAAGCTGGTTCTTTCAAAGAATGAACAAAATTGATAAACCACTAGCCAGTTTAATCAAAAAGAAAAAGGAAAGGACCCAAATAAATAAAATCAAGAATGAAAGAGGAGAGATTGCAACCAACACAGCAGAGATAAAAACAATAATAAGAGCATATTATGAGAAATTATACGACAATAAAATGGTCAATCTATAAGAAATGGACATGTTCCTAGAAACATAAACTACCACAACTGAAACAGGAAGAAATAGAAAATTTAAAATGACCCATAACCAGTAAAGAAATTGAATGAGTAATTTAAAATATTCCAAAACAAACAAGAGTCCAGGACCAGATGGCTTTCCAGGGGAATTCTGACAAACATTTAAGGAAGGGTTAACATCTACTCTCTTGAAGCTGTTAGAAAATTTGGGGCGCCTGGGTGGCGCAGTCGGTTAAGCGTCCGACTTCAGCTCAGGTCACGATCTCGCGGTCCGTGAGTTCGAGCCCCGCGTCGGGCTCTGGGCTGATGGCTCAGAGCCTGGAGCCTGTTTCCGATTCTGTGTCTCCCTCTCTCTCTGCCCCTCCCCCGTTCATGCTCTGTCTCTCTCTGTCCCAAAAATAAATAAACGTTGAAAAAAAAATTTAAAAAAAATTAAAAAAAAAAAAAAAAAAAAAAAAGAAAATATACATAAATTGAAGTAACACTTCCAAACCCATTCTATGAAGCCAGCATTACCTTGATTCCAAAACTGGACAAAGATCCCACCAAAAAGGAGGACTATAGACTAATCTCCCTGATGAACATGGATGCAAAAATCCTCAAAAAGATATTAGCCAAACATATCCAACAATACATTAAAAAAATTATTCACCACGACCAAGTGGGATTTATATCTGGGATGTAGGGCTGGTTCAAAATCCGGAAACCAATCAATGTGATTCATCACATCAATAAAAGAAAGGACAATAATCATATGATTCTCTCAAAAGATACAGAGAAAGCATTTGACAAAATACAACATCCTTTCTTGATAAAAACCCTCAAACAAGTAGGGATAGAAGGGTCATACCTCAAGATTATAAAAGCCATATATAAAAGACCCAATGCTAATATCATCCTCAATGGGGAAAAACAGAGCTTTCCCCATAGGTCAGGAACAAGACAGGGATATCCACTCTCACCACTGTTACTCAACATAGTACTGGAATACTTAGCCTCAGGAATCAGATAACACAAAGAAATCAAAGACATCCACATCAACCAAGAGGAGGCCAAATTTTCAGTCTTTGCAGATGACATGATACTTTACATAGAAAACTCAAAAGATTCCACCAAAAAAATGTGAGGCTGATTCATGAATTCTCAAAAGTTGCAGGATATAAAATCACTGCACAGAAATCTGTTGCATTCCTATACACCAACAATTAAGCAACAGAAAGAGAAATCAAGGAATCGATCCTATTGACAATTGCACCAAAAAACATAAAATACCCAGGAATAAATCTAACCAAAGAGGTGAAAAATTTATACACTGAAAACTATAGAAAGCTTATGAAAGAAATTGAAGAAGGTACAAAAAAATGGAAGAAGATTCCATGTTCCTGGATAAGAAGAACAAATATTATTAAAATGTCAATACTACCCAAAGCGATCTACATATTCAATGTAATCCCTATCATAATAACTCCAACATTCTTAACAGAGCTAAAACAAAGACTCCTAAAATTTGTATGGAATGAGAAAAGACCCTGAAAATCAAAGCAATCTTGAAAATGGAAACCAAAGCAGGAAGGACGACAATTCTGGGGTTCAAGCTGTATTACAAAGCTGTAATCATGAAGACAGTATGGTACTGGCACAAGAACAGACACTCAGATTAATGGAACAGAGGAGAAAACCCAAAAATGGACCTGAAAACCTATGGCCAACTAATCTTTGACAAAGCAGGAACAAATGTCCAATGGCATAAAGACAGTCTCTTCAACAAGTGGTGCTGGGAAATATGGACAGCGACATGCAGAAGAATGAACGTGGACCACTTTCTTACCCCATACACAAAAATAAACTCAATAGAGATGAAAGACCTAAATGTGACACAGGAAGCCATCAAAATCCTTGAGGAGAAAGCAGGCAAAAACCTCTTTGATCTTGGCTGCAGCAACTTCTTACTCAACACATCTCCAGAGGCAAGGGAAACAGAAACAAAAACAAACTATTGGGACCTCATCAAAACAAAACGCTTCTGCACAACAAAGGAAACAATCAACAAAACTAAAAAGAATGCGATGGAAAGGGAAAAGATATTTGCAAATGACATATCAGATAAAGGATTAGTATCCAAAATCTATAAAGAACTTATCAAACTCAACACCCATAAAACAAACAATCCAGTGAAGAAATGGTTGAAAGACATGAATAGACATTTCTCCAAAGAAGACATCCAGATGTCCAACCAACACATGAAAAAATGCTCCACATCACTTATCATCAGGGAAATATAAATCAAAACCACAATGAGATACCACTTCACACCTGTCAGAATGGCTAACATTAACAATTCAGGAAACAAAAGATGTTGGCAATGATGTGGAGAAAGAGGATCTCTTTTGCACTGCTGGTGCAAATGCAAACTGGTGCAGCCTCTCTGGAAAACAATATGGAAGTTCCTTTAAATTTTAAAATAGAACTACCCTATGACCCAGCAATTGCACTACTAGGTATTTATTCAAGGGATACAGGTATGCTGTGTCAAAGGGGCACATGCACCCCAATGTTTATAGCAGCACTTTCAACAATAAGCAAAGTATGGAAAGAACTCAAATGTCCATCGTTGGATGAATGCGTAAAGAAGATGCAGTACATATATACAATGTGGTATTACACGGCAATCAAAAAGAATGAAATCTTGTCATTTGCAACTTCGTGGAACTAGAGGGTATTATGCAAGCGAAATTTGTCAGTCAGTGAAAAAGAAATATCACATGACTTCACTCATATGAGGGCTTTAAGACACAGAACAGATGAACACAAGGGAAGGGAAACAAAAATAATATAGAAACAAGGAATGGGACAAAACATAAGAGACTGTTAAATATGGAGAACAAACAGAGCATTACTGGAGGCATTGTGGGAGGTGGGATGGGCTAAATGGGTAAGGGGCATCAAGGTATCTACCCCTGATATCATTGTTGGAGTGTATGATAACTAACTTGAATGTAAATTAAAAAGAAAGAAAGAAAGAAAGAAAGAAAGAAAGAAAGAAAGAAAATTAAAAAAACAGCAAAGGGGAATATGTCTACGGAACGCCTAAGGAAGATTTTCCTATAGCACACACAATAAAGGTTCAATGACTTTTCTTTGACACTGAGTTGAGTGAGAGTAAAAACAATATATGACAGCCAAAATTTAACGTGATATTATACAACATTAACAGAAGTACAATACTTGAAATAAGGGAAGAGATATTCCTGTTCTACTTTCTGAAGTCAAACAATACCTAAAATATTGGTTTTCTATCTGGAAATTATAGGTTTTTCATGCATTACATGATTTGAAAATAATGATAAAGATAGTAATTAGAATGGACAGATTGTCATGTGATATATGTTTCAAATACCTTTGTTTATCTTTCGTGAGAAAGAAAAGTTCACTGGAGCACATGAAAGCTCTGCAAATATGTGAAAAGGTATTGTGTATAAAATACAAAGAGCAAGTTTGGTCTGCATTCAAGGAGCAATCTCAATTTACCATGTTTGTAAAGGATTATTTAACTAGGATCAATGGTGATATCTAAAAAAGGGAAAACAAAAATACATACATACATACATACATACATATATACATACATAAGGACACATAAAACCCCTGTTAAGATAGGTATTTTTTAACACTCTTAATGGTCTAATTGACAGCTTCAAGCATTACATAAGAAGCTTACCATAAGATTGTATAATTCTACCCATGAGTTACTCACATGGGTAAAATTTTTATTTTAAAATTTTTAGATATTATAGATAAAAGGGGAAAAGCTAAATGCAGTTCCATGTGAAAATTAGAGTGAAAAACAAGGAAAGTAGCTATTAAATGACCTATAAAATTCTATCCATCTAGCAGAGCTAAATTGTAGCACTAATTACTGACTGGGGGAGATTTTCTACTATTTATACCTTTAGGCTTTATTATGTGTTACTTCAGCAACAAACACAGATCATAATAACAATTCCCGTTTATTGAGTTCTTACTTTACACAGGCATTGTAGTAAGAGCTTTAAATGGATTATCATATCATGTAATCCTCATAACAATCCAATAAAATAGGTATTAGTCTGAAACCTAGTTTGACAGATAAGGAAATATTTTCTTAGATTAAAAGCTTGTCAAAATGTTATAGAACTAATAAGTAACCGAGCAGAAATTTAACCCTGTGCATATCTTACACCAAAGAAAACTATTACCCGTTTTACATTATTCCCATTTACCACAAAGCACACTACCATTGATAAGAGTTTCTTTACATCCTTAATAGATTTCAGACTCTTTTAGCTCTATTTCATTGGAAATATGAAACAAGGATTCAGATATATCAGTCTTTTATTTTAATGATTTTTTTCTGTTTATTTTAACTTCCATTAGTTAAGCCTTTTGGATAGTGTCAAAACAAGCCAACAAATCCCCAAAAAAACTCTAATTTTCAAAATCAATAAGTACTTTTTCAAAGTGAATACAAACACATATACTCATATGGGTTTTAGATAAGTGCATACATGTAATATTATGCTTCTAGATTTTGGTGGAAGGTATCTGCATCCACCACTCTTGCACTTATTAGGAAGCCCAGTAACATCCACTTCTACATAATAGGTTTACTGTAGGTATTAGTGAATTAATAACCAATGAAATAAGACCAGTGTAATACAGAGGCTCAAATGTTTCAACATACTTTCTTCTAGTTCTCGATTTTCCTGCCAATAGCATCATAGTAGTATCATAATTTTCTTTGAAAACTACACTAGATGAGATATGCAGAAATCTGAGTTTTATACTCATCTACGCCATGAACTCATTATGTACTTTGCAAAACTCACCTAGTTCTAAACCTCAGTTTCTTCTAAATAGGTGGAGAGTTTGGAACAGACAATCCCAATATTGCTTTAAGTTCCAACATTCTGGTCATGTGAAATGGAAATATGTTGTTTTGGAAAGACACAAATTAAACCCTATTAGTTTATATTACCTCATTATATAAATTTGCCAGTTGCTTAAAATTATGTAAACATATTTAGTACACTCATAATATTTGCATTATATAGCCTACACAATGTTTTAAAATATATCACCTCATTAACCCTTGACAATAGCTCTGGGGGAAAATGTATATGGCTTCCTTTTAAAAATATCACTATCAGAAGGAGCTAAGATGGCTTCATAGTAAGAGGACCCTAGTCTTGCCTCATTCCTTGAACACAACTAGATAACTATCAAATCATTCTGAATACTCAAGAAATTGACCTGAAAAATTATAGAACAAACTGCACAATAGAAAGTCAGCAGAGGCCACATTGAGGAAGGTAAGAAGTGCAGAGACGTGGTTTGGGGGAGAAATGGATCAGGTGTGCTGCATTCATAAGGAAAAGTAAGAGAGAAAAAGCAGCACACAGGCATAGGATTGCACACAAAAAAACACTTCTCCAAAAACATTGACAGGGAAAGTAAAAGGGGTTGAATTTTGGGAATTTTTTGAAAACAGTGGGGTCTAAGACTGGAATTTTCGAGGTCCTGTTATTGTCTGGTATAGAGACCTGAAGATGCTGCCCTTCACCTGAAAAGAAGGCAAGCAGATAACTCCAGGGCAGATTACATGATTTGAGGATCACCAAAATTGCACAGGGAGATACTGTTCCCTCTTCTTGGGGCACATCTCTGAGAGGTGGCATTGCCTTTCAGGGACAAAAGAAACTGTGGTTATCACTTTATTCCCCTATCCCTCAGCATAGTCACAGAGACACCTACTGAGGGTGGCCTAACTTGCTTACACCAAACCCTCCTCCCTGCAATCTGCTGTTACTGCATTTCATGGGCAGGTGTGCCTAAAGACCAGCAGTGGGCCTTCTCCAAGAAGACAAACACAAAACTTTGGACACAATATGTCTACTGACCATAGAATTCAACAAGCTTCAGATCTAGTGGAAATAGCATCACATCTCTTTTAGCAAGCCAACCAGAGCACAGCTAGTTAAAACTCACCACACTCTGGCCAAGGTCCAAACACCCCCCACTGCAAGCAAGGAGAAACTCTGCAGAATACTGATCTGAGGGGTAAAGAATACATAACACAGCAGCAAAATTCACACAGCACACATCAGAGACACTTCCTGAAAGCCCAGTGCCTGGACATGATATGATCTCTTCTTCATAAAGCCATTACTCTTAGGAGTAGGACACTTTACAAGCTTTCCTAACACAGAGAAGAATAAACTAGTTTAGACAAACTGACAAAACAGAGGAATGAATCTCAAAAGAAAGAAACTGAAATTCAAAACCAAGTGAATGTAAAGACTAAAAGAATGGAAGAAGTAAGGAACAAATAACTATATAAAAGACAGAATTATGAAAAATAATGAAGCTGCACAAAAGAGAAAAAGAAAATGTTAAATCACAAGAGCAGACTTTGCAACTCAGTGACTCCATTAAACAAAATACCTTTCCTATTATGAGTCCCAGAAGAAGAAGGGAAAGAAAGCGGGGCAGAAGGTATATTTGTGGAAATTATAGCTGAAACTATCCCTAATCTGGGGAAAGAAACAGACATCCAAATCCAGGAGGCACAGAGAACTCATCAAAATAAAATGAAATAGGCCAACCCCAAGACATATTGTAGTTAAATTTGTAAAGTATGGTTATAAAGAAAAAAATCATAAAAGGAGCAAGACAAAACAAGTCCAAAATTTACAAGGGAAGGCCAATAACATTATCAGAATATTCCTCCACAGAAATGTGGAAACCAGAAAAGAGTGCATGATATATTCAACATGCTGAATGGGAAAAATCTGGTGATTATCCAGTATCGAAGGTGAGATAAACAGTTTTCCATATAAACAAAAACTAAATAAGTTTATTACCACTAAACCAGGCATACAATAAATATTAAAGGGGATGCTGTAATTGTAAAGGAAAGAGTAAAAGTGACAAAGATAAGAAAGGAACAGAGAAAATCCCAAGAAACAACAACAAAACAAATTATAAAATGGCACTAAATACATATCTATCAATAATAACTGTGAATGTAAATGAACTAAATGTTTCAATCAAAAGTTATAGGGTGTCAGAATGGATAAAAAATGTATATTCTGCCTACAAGACACTCATTTTAGACCTAAAGACACCTGCAGATTTAAAGTGAAGAGATGGAGAAATATTTATCCCACAAGTGGGCATCAAATGAAAGTTGGAATAGCAATACTTATATCATAAAAACTAGATTTTAAACCAAAATCTGTAACAAGAGATGAAAAAAGGCACTATATATAATCAGAGGGAAAATCAAAAAGAATATCTAACAATTGTAAATAGTTATGCCCCCAATATGAAGGAATCAAAATATGTAAAATACTTAAGAAAAAACATAAAAGAACTCATTGATAATAATACAATAATCAAAGGGGACTTTTAGCACTCCACCTACATCAATGGGCACATCATCTAAGCAGAAAATCAACATGGAAACAATGACTTAGAGTGACATAATGGATCAGATATACAACATTTATATTCATAATTTTCCATCCTAAAACAGCAGAATACACATGTCCCCCCCCCCAAATGCACATGGGACATTCTCTAGAATACATCATATACTAGGTCAAAAATCAGGCCTCAACAGTACAAAATATTTGAGATCTTTCCATGCATGTGTTCTGAGCACAATGCTATGATACTTGAAGTCAACCACAAGATAAACTACAAAGACTACAAATACAGGTAGGTTAAACAACATGCTATGGAAGAATGAATGTGTCAACAAAGAAATCAGTGTAGAAATTTAAAAGTACATTAGAACAAATGAAAATCAAATCACAATGGTTCAAAACCTTCTGGATACAGCAAAAGTGGTTCTATGGGAGAAAATAAATAGCAATTTAGGCCTACTTCAAGAAGAAAGAAAAATATCAAATAAACAACCTAACCATACATGTAAAAGGATAGAAAAAAGAACAACAAACAAAGCCTAAAGGCAGAAGAAGGAAGGGAAATAAAAAGATTAGAGCATAAGTTAATGATATAGAAACAACTTTTTTTTTTTTAAAGTCGAACAGATCAGGGGTGCTAGGTGGCTCAGTCGGTTGAACATCTGACTTTGGCTCAAGTCATGATTTCACAGTTTGTGGGTTCAAGCCCCGTGTCAGGCTCTGTGCTGCCAGCTCAGAGTCTGGAGCCTGCTTCAGATTCTGTGTCTCCCTTTCTCTGCCCCTCCTCTGCTCACACTCTGTCTCTGTTTTTCTCAAAAATAAACAAACATTAAAAAAATTAAAATAAAGTAGAGCAGATCAATAAAACCAGGACCTGGTTAATTGAAAAAAATTAATAAAATTTATAAACCCCTACCCAGACTTTTCAAAAAAAAAGAGCTAAATAAATAAAACACAAATTATAGACAAGTAACAAATAACATTACATAAATACAAATAATTATAAGTGAATATTATGAAAAAATATATGCCAACAAATCTGACAATTTGGAAGAAATGGATAAATTTCTAGAAACATATAGACTACCAAAACTGAATCTGGAAGAAATTTAAAACTTGAACAGACCTATAACCAGCAAAGAAATAGAATCAATAATCAAAAATCTCCCAACAATTAAAGTTAAGGCCCAGATGGCTTCCCAGGAAAATACTTTCAAACATTTAAAGAAGAGTTAATACCTATTTATCTCAAACTATTCCAAAAATGAAACAGAAGGAAAACTTCCAAACTCTTTCTATGAGGCTAGAATTACCTGGCAAAGTCTCCACTAGAAAGATATTTATAAACTAATATCCCTGATGAACATAAATGCAAAAATTATTCACAAACTACTAGCAAATTGAATCCAACAATATATTAAAATAATTATTCACTATGATCAAATGGGATGCATTTCTGGGTTGCAGCTATGGCTCAATAACAAGCAACGTGACACAGTGCATTAATAAAAGAAAGGATAAGTACAACATCCATTTATGATGAAAACCCTTAACAGAGATAGAACATATCTCAACATAATAAAGCCATATATACAAAACCCACAAGGAATATCATCTCCAATGGGAAAACACTGAGAACTTTTCTTCTATGGTCAGGAACAAGACAGGGATATCTACTCTCACCACTGTCATTTAACATACCACTGGAAGTCCTAGCCTTAGCAAAAAGAAAACAAAAAGAAACAAAGTGCATCCAAATTGGCAAGAAAGAAGTCAAATGTTTCCTGTTTGTGGATGACATGGTACACTATATAAAAAACCCAAAAGACTCCACAAAAAAATTGCAAGAACTGATACATAAATTCTGTAAAGTCACAGGATACAAAATAAATGTCCAGAAATCTGTTGCATTTCTACACACTAATAATGAAACAGCAGAAAGAGAAATCAAGGTATCAATCCCATGTACAATTGCACCCAAAACCATAAGTTTCCTCAGAATAAACCTATCCAAAGAGGAAAAACTTCTGTACTTGGAAAACTATAAAACTCTGATGAAAGAAATTGAAGATGACACAAATAAATGGCAAAACATTCCAAGATCATGGATAAGAAAAACAAATATTGTTAAAATATGTTTACTACCCAAAGCAATCTACACATTCTATGCAGTCCCTACCAAAATGCCACATAGTTGGAACAAGCAATCTTATAATGGGTATGGAACTTAAAAAGACCCTGAATACTCAAAGTAATCTTGAAAAAAAAAAGCTAAAGACATCACAATTCCAGACTTCAAGTTATATTACAAAGCTGTAGTGATCAAGACAGGATGCTACTGGTACAAAAATAGACACATATCAATAGAACAGAATAGAAAACCCAGAAGTGAATCCACAACTATTTGGTCAATTAATCTTCAACAAAATAGGAAAGAATGCCCAACAGAAAAAAACGTCTCTTCAACAAAAGTTGTTTGGAAAAGTGCACAGCAACATGCAAAGAATGAGTCTGGACTACTTTCTTTCAACATACACAAAAATAAATTCAAAATTATTTAAAAATCTGAATTTGAGACAGAAATCTATCAAAATCCCAGAGGAGAACATAAACATTATCCTCTTTGACATTAACCATAGCAACTCCCTACTAGATATCTTTCCTGAGGCAAGGGAAACAAAAGGAAAAATAAACTGTTGTTATTTCATCAACATAAATATTTTCTGCATAGTGAAAGAAACAATCAACAAAACCAGAAGACAACCTTCAGAATGGGAGAGGATATTTGCAAATGACATATTTGGTAAATAGCTCCAAAATATATAAAGAACTTACCAAACTCAACACACACACACACACACACACACACACACACACACACAAACACACACAAAATAATAATAATAATCAAGTTTAAAAAATTGCAGAAGACATGAATAGACATTTTTTCCAAAGAAGACATCTAGATGGCTAACAGACAAATGAAAACATGCTCAACATCCCTCATCATCATGGAAATACAAATGAAAACTACAATGAGATATCTCCTAACACCAATCAGAATGGCTAAAATAACAACACAGGAAACACCACATGTTGGCAAGGATGTGGAGAATGAGGAACACTTTTAAAATGTTCATGAGAATGCAAACTGGTGAGATACTCTGGAAAGCAGTGTAGAGGTTCCTCAAAAAGTTAAAATAGAACTACCCTACAACTCAGCATTTGCACTACTAGGTATTTACCCAATCAATCCAAACATACTGATTTGAAGGGGTACATGCACACTGATGTTTATAACAGGACTATCAACCATAGCCAAACTATGGAAACATCTCACATGTCTGTCAACTGAAATGGATAAATAAGGTGTGATGTGTGTGCATGTGTGTATGGGATTGAATAATATCCCTGTGATGTGTGTGTACACACACACACACACACACACACACACACGTATATGTACAGGGATACAAACCACAGGGATATTATTCAATCCCAAAAATAATGAAAAAGAAATAATGAATTATTTCCATTTATAGTGATGTGGATGGCGCTAGAGTGTATTATGCTATGCAAAATAAGTCAGTTAGAGAAAAACTAATAACATATGATTTCATTCATGTGTGGAATTTAAGAAATAAAACAGATGAACATAGGGGAAACCACAAGAGGCAAACCAGAGAACTGACCTTTAACTATAGGGAACAAACTTAGGGTTACTGGAGTGGAGATGGGTGGAGGGATCTGTCACATGGGTGATAATTATTAAAGAAGAGATTTGTAAGAGCCCTGGGTTATGTATGTAAGTGATGAATCACTAAATTCTACACATGAAACTAATATTACACTGTTTGTTAACTACCTGGAATTTAAATAAAAAGTTGGAGAAATATAACTATCATCCCCATTTTCCAGAACAGAAAATTAATTTGATCAAGGACACTTACTTCAAAAAACATTTTAGACTTGAGTCTAAATCCCATGGTTATGTCATAGTAATAATAACAAGAGTAAAAATGAACATTAAATGGAGAAATTATTAAATGCTGAGCACTGTATTAAGTACTTACTAAATGGCCTCATGTAATCTTCATTATAACCTTATTATAACCTCATAAGGTAAATATTATCATTTATCATATTTGACAAATAAGAAACTAATAGATTTTTAAAAAGGGGCACTCACTCATAGTAGACTACCCAGCCATAAAAAGAAGACAGACCTGCATTTTGTAACAACTTGGATGAACCTAAAATGCATTAGAGTGAGAAAGATAAGCCAAAGAAAGACTGTGTTTTCACTTATAAGTGTAATCTTAAAAAAATGTCAACCTCAAAGAAACAGAAAAAAAAATGCCAAGGACAGGTAAATGGGGGAAACGGAGACATATTAGTAAAAGGGATGAAACTTTCAGTAAGAAGTTCTTTAGTTCTTACATATAGCCTGGTGACTATAGTCAAAAATACTACAATGTATACTTGAATTTGATAATATAATAAAGTTAATTATTCTCACCACAAAATAAATGTAACAATATGAGTTGATTGATAATTAACTTGATATTGGTAAATATTTCACAAAGTAAACATATATATCATTTGTACACTTTAAATATATATAATTTTATTTGTCAATTATGCCTCTACAAAGCTGGAAAAAATAAAGAATATGGAAACAAAGTACATATATGTTTTTACTTATTTAACAAATTTTTTCAGTGTGCCTACGATGTACTAGCTATTGCTTTAGATATGAAAGACACATCTCTGAAAATAAAAATACAACATAGAGACCTTCTTATACATTTTTAAATTTACAATAGTGTTTTTATTCTGTTAGCCAGCTTAATAAATAAACAACAAAATTAAGATTTTTGATCTCAATTTTCCTCATAGTCTGAATGTCGGAGAACTTCAACTCTGAAAGCCCCAGGAAACAACAGTATTTGAAAGCATAACACACATAGCATTGGTACCAAACTAAACATTGTCTTTCATTCTTCCATACATCTTAATAATTTTCCAGTTTTTAATTCACTTGTTCATTTATTCATAAATGTTTAATAATCATCTATTATTTTCCAATCATTGGACTAGTTAGTGAGATATAGTAATAACAAGAAAGATGTGGTTCCTGGCCTGACGGAGCTAATAGTCTAATGGTAGAGTCTAGGAATAGACAGAGATTAAATCACATAAAAGAAACCTAGCCAAAATGACAAAACAGAATAAATCGCCTCAAAAGAAATTCCAGGAAGAAATCATAATCAGAGAATTGCTCAAAACAGATAAAAACTATATATCTGAACAATAACTTAGTATAATATTAATGAGACTAATAGCTAGGCTTGAAAAAAGCATAGAAGACAACAGAGAATCTATTGCTGCATAGATCAAAGACCTAAGAGAGGGTCACAATGAATAAAGAAATGTTGTAAATGAGATGCAAAATAAACTAGATGCAGTGACAGTAAGGCTGGAAGAAGCAGAGGAGATAATAGGTGAAATAGAAGATAAAATTATAGAAAATGATGAACCTGAAAAAAAGAGGGAAAGGAAATTACTAGACCATGACGGTAAAATGAGAGATCTAATTGATTCAATGAAATGGAATAATAACTGTATCACAGGAGTTTCAGAAGAAGAAGAGAGATAAAGGGGCAAAAGATTTTTTTCTTTTTTTTTAACAAATTATAGCTGAGAACTTCCTTAATCTGGGGAAGGAAATAGACATCCAAGTCTAAGATGCACAGAGAACTCCCATCAAAATCAACAAAAACAGGTCAACACCACATCATATCATACTGAAACTGGCAAAATACAAAGATAAAGAAAGAATTCTAAAAGCAGCTAGGGACAGATGGGCCTTAACCTAAAACAGTATACACATAAGGGTAGTAGCAGATCTGTCCACTGAAAGTTGGCAGGCCAGAAGGGAGTGGCAGGAAATATTCAATGTGTTGAATAGGAAATATACGCAGCCAAGAATCCTTTATACAGCAAGGCTGTCATTCAGAACAGCAGGAGAGATAAAGGCTTTCCCAGACAAAACAAAAACTAAAGGAGTTCATGACCACTAAACCAGCCCTACAAGAGATACTAAGAGGGATTCTGTGAGTGGAAAGCAGCAAAGACTGCAAAGGACCAGAGACCTCAACACAGGCACAAAACCTACAGATAACATTATGATGCTAAATCCATATCTTTCAATAATCACTCTGAATGTAAATGGACTAAATGTCATAATCAAAAGATATAGAGTATCAAAATGGATGAAAAAATAAGATCCAGCTGTATGTTGCCCTCAAGAGACTCATTTTAGATATGAGGACACCTAGAGATAGAAAGTGAGGGCATGGAAAACCATCTATCATGCTACTGGATGTCAAAAGAAAGCCGAGTAGCCATACTTAGACAAAATAGATTTTAAAACAAGTACTGTAACAAGAGATTAAGACAGTATATCACAAGTAAGGGGTCTATCCATCAAGAAAAGCTAACAATTGTAAATAGCCAAAGTAATGTTGAAAAAGAAAACCAAAACTGGAGGCATCACGATCCTGGACTTTTGCAACATGGATCGAACTGGAGGGCATTAAACTAAGTGGACTAAGTCAGCCAGAGAAAGACAGATATCATGTTTTCATTCATATATGGAACTTGAGAAGCTTAACAGAAGACCATGGGGAAAGGGAAGGGGAAAATAGTTACAAACAGAGAGGGAGGCAAACCATAAGAGACTCTTAAATACAAAGAACAAACTGAGGGTTGATGGCAGTCAGGGTTGGGAAGGTAGGAAAGTGATGGGCATTTAGTAAGGCCCTTGTTGGGGTGAGCACTGGGTGTTGTATATAAATGATGAATCCCAGAATGTACTCCTGAAGTCAAGACTACACTGTATGTTACTAACTTGACAATAAATTGAAAAAAAAAATACAATTAACAAAGAAATAATTTTCAAAACTTACAAGTAGGATTAAAAGGAGCACCTGAGTATCTCAGTTGGTTGAGCTTCTGACTTCTGCTCAGGCTATGTTTCATGAGTTCAAGTACCAAATGGGGGTCCCTGCTTTGAGTGCCAACCCCACTACAGACCCTCTGTCCCCTTCTCTCTCTTCCCCTTCCCTACTTGCTCTCTCTCAAAATTAATAAATCATTTAAAAAAACAAGTAGCAATAAGAAAGCAAGGTGTATGATGAAAAATTATAATAATGTTGTTTTGATTGTTATTTAATGAATATATAAAAATAAGAATTTAGTGTAAGAAACAAATTATTATAGTTAATTAATAATAATTTAATTTAATGCAGGAAAGAAGATAAATTGTTGAAATTGTTGAAAGACCTAAAAGAGGAGGAGTCTTGTGCCACTACTGAGTTTTGAATTAAAATAACCTAATTAAAAGGCAGTGTTAAATTTGTCATATAAAAACATCTGATAATAATCTCTCTATGAAAAACAAAGACATGGGAAAAATTGTCAAAATGCATTTTTTGGAACTCTGAAAGTTAACCAATAATTTAAAACTATCTGAAAAAAAAAACTATCTGAGAAGCATTTATTCAAGAAAAACTAAATATTAGGAAGAACAACACATTTTATGACATGTTCATTTGACATAACTTTATTCCTTTTTTTTATGTTGCACTGTAGCATTAAAAATTAACAGCCTCGGGGCACCTGGGTGGCGCAGTCGGTTAAGCGTCCGACTTCAGCCAGGTCACTATCTCGCGGTCCGTGAGTTCGAGCCCCGCGTGGGGCTCTGGGCTGATGGCTCAGAGCCTGGAGCCTGTTTCCAATTCTGTGTCTCCCTCTCTCTCTCTGCCCCTCCCCTGTTCATGTTCTGTCTCTCTCTGTCTCAAAAATAAATAAACGTTGAAAAAAAATAAAATAAAATAAAAATTAACAGCCTCTTTGGAGTGCCTACACGACTTGGTTAAGCAGCATCTGACTCTTGGTGTCAGCTCAGGTCATGAACTTGCAGTTCCTGAGACGGTGACCCACATCAGGCTCTGCACTGACAGCATAGAACCTGCTTGGGATTCTCTCTTTCCCTCCCTATATCTTTGCCTCTCCCTTGCTCATACTTTCTATCTCTCACAAAATAAATAAATTTTAAAATAATTTTAAAATAGTTAATGTAACTATATTAATTTAACATTATTTAATTAATATAACATTATTACATAATGTAATTAATGTATCAAAATAATTTTAAAATAATTAATGTAACTATTAAAGTAGTGAAAAATAGTAGTAAATGAAGTGAAAACTGGAAGTAACTGGAAGGAGAAGAATGGGTCTAGAACTCCCTCAAAGCCATAATCCCCTTGGAACTGTCACTATTTGACCTTGGAAACTAACTAAAATCTCAATTATTACTGTTTGTCTTTATTTGACCTATGTCAGAGTTTATGCAAACACCTCATTCCCAGGGTATGTGTTGAAAAGAATCAATGGTAATTGTTCAAAATTGTATCTTTCTGAAGAGGTAATTCTAACTGGTATTAACATTAGTCTGGTTAGAACAGTAAAAACTAGGAAATTAGATGTGTACAAAAGGCATTGAAAAAAATTTGATATATTCTAGGAATATAAAATACATGTACATTCATAGGGTTGTGCACATATCTCAAAAAACCTAAGAATTTGATAACTTCTCATGTCTGGCTGACCATGATGTTGCTTACAGAAGGAAGTAAAGGCTGAGGTAAAGTGGTATTTATGTCTTTAGGAGCTTATAAAGCATGTCCCAATACTCTCAAAGGCTGGGAAACTAATTAGTTCAAGATATGTAAGGAAATATCTGTCCAAACATTGGCCATTCATTAACAAAGTAGGGACTTCAATAGAGAAATGTGGCAAAAAATACACTTCAGAATTATGCCAGGCTAATCATTTAAAAAGACCAACAACAAACAAATGCAAACAAAAGAAACAAACTCTAGGGTGGGGATATCCAATTTCTAGATTTGCAACATTATTGTATTTTAATTATCCAGTTTTGAACAAAAAAATACACTTTAAAATATAAGAAATTATGACCCATACATGGAAAGAAAATGAACAAAATCTACATTTGAAGAAGCCTACATGTTACACTTACTAGAAAAACACTTTAAATTAGCCATTAGAGATGTAGAAATCTTATAAATAAAATTTAAATTTATTTAACCATGTCTAAAGAACTACAAAAAAGTATAAGAATGATGTCTTAAAGTAGAAAATGTTAATAAAACATTAAAATTGTAACAGAAACAAATAAAAATATTAAAATTGGAGTATATAATAATATAAATTTTAAAAATAGTTAAACAGGCTGAACAGCATATTGGTAGAGACAAAGATAGCATCAGTAAACTCAAAAATAGTTCAGTTTAGATTATACATAACAGTTTCAGGAACAAAAACCAAAATAATAAGGAAATATAAATGGAGCTCAAAGTGACACCATAAAGTTTACAAAATTATGCATAATGGGAATCCCAGAACAATATAAAAAAAGAGGAAGAAGAATAAATGTTTAAATAATAATAATAATAATAATAATAATAATAATCATGGCTGTAGTGCCTGAATGGCTTTAGTTGGTTAAGCGTCTGACTCTTGATATCAGCTCAGGTCATGATCTCAAGTATAAATTTCCTCAATATGATTAACAGATGTCATAAGAAATCATGAGGGACAAAAGACAGTAAGATGACATATTCTGAGTGCTGAAAGGAACCAAACTGTCAATCAAAAATTTTTTATCTGGAAAACCTATTAAAGGAATAATCAAGACATTACCTCACAAACAAAAACGAGAAACCTATTAGCAAACCTGCCCTACAAGAAAACATAGAGTTATTAAGACAGAAATAATAGGAAACTATATACTAATACAAATCACATGGGAAACTAGATACTAATACAAATCATATGAAAAATAAAGAATACTGGTAAAGATAACTACATAGGTAACTACATAAAGATCATCTAAATGTATTTTTGTTTTTGACAATTTTCTTCTATTTGATTTAAATGATTATAGGAGTGCCAGGATGGCTCAGCCAGTTAAGTGTCCACCTTTGGCACAGGCTATGATCTCATGGTTTATGGGTTCAAGACCCACATTGGGCTCTTCACTGACAGCTCAAAACCCGGACCCTGCTTTGGATTCTCTGTCTCCCTCTCACTGCCTTTCTCCTGCCTGCTCTCTCTAAATAAATAAATAAATAAATAAATAAATAAATAAACAAATAAATAAAATTTTAAAAATAAATAAATGATAACTATATAAAGATGTAATTTAAAACAGTTTCAATGCTCTTACATATATAAAATTTAATTTTTGTGGCAATGATAATACAAAGGGAGAGGAGATAGTGTTATTGGAGAAAAAATTTATATGCTACTTAAATTTAGTTTATATTAGTCCAAACTACAAGATTTAAGATGTTAATCATTATCTTCAGGCAATTACTTAAAAATAAGTTTAAAAAAAACACAAAAACAAAATACCAAGGACATTAAAATGATATATAAATAAAATGTGTTTAATCACCAAAGAAGATAGGAATGGAGTAGAGAAACAAAAGACATAAATCATGTATATGAAACAATAGCAAAAAGGCAGATTAAAATGCAACCTTATCACTTATTAGGTCAAATATAAATGGATGAAACATCCCAATCAAATGTCATAGATTGGTAGACTAGATTAAAAAGCACAAAACATGATTTACTTATATGCTGTGTGTAAGACTTACTTTGATTTAACAACACAAATTGGTTAAAAGTAAAAAGATGAAAAAAAGATATATCATGCAAACAGTAACTAAATTAGATGTAAATTATCTATACTGATATCAGGCTAAATACACATTAAGACAAAAATTGTTGTGAAAGGTAAGGAAGGATATGTTATAACATTAAAAGTGTTAATTCATCAAGAAGTCATAACAATTATAAATATATACACACTTACCAACAAGACATGAATCAAAATCTGTCATAATTTGAGGGTACATATAGAAAATTTATTACTAAGTGTTGAAGAATTAAATTTTGAGGGAGGAGTCAACATGGCAGAGAAGTAGGGGGTCCCAAAGTTCACTTGACCCTCAAACACAGCACTATTGAGGCCTGAAGGCTTGGAATTCCAGGAATCCAGAGTACAGAGTGATAGAAAAATCTCCAGGGGCTCACAGGGACAACAATGTGGGCCATAGATGCATGATTGCGAACTGGGAAAGATAAAATGGGTGCTGTAGGAATGGAAGGGAGGGATCCCCTTCTGTGGAGAGACAAAAGGAAGAGAAAGAGAGTCTGTGGAAGTGTAAGATTGTATTTGGACAAGAGAAAAAAACACGGATGGGAAATGGAAAAAATGAAAAAAAAAAAAAAAACAATTTCTAACTGTGGGGCTTTCTTGGCTCTATTCAAGTGCCTTTGGAGGAGGGGAGCCAGCCCCAGACTCTATAGCTAGATCCCAGGAGCAGTGAGAGAGAGCAATCATCTACACTGAGTGCTGTGGGAAGAAGACAAATAGCCATTCAAAGAATAAAAGACCCTGCAGGCCCCCCGCCAGCCAGAGTCCCTTTGTTGGCTGGCTGGTGGAGAGAAACTACCCCAGAACCTGGGTGTGTGGAGCAGAATCCTTTAAGACTTTGGGGTTTGAATCCCAGCCGAGTGCCAGGGAAGTGCAGAGATGGTGGAGTGGAACATAGTGGTCCACTCATGCCCACTCAGCACTGTGAGGAGCCATAGGCCCTTAGTTGGCTGGCTGAGTGGAGGGGCACTTGAACAGAACTAGGGCACATAGAGCAGGATCCTTTAAGACATCGAGGTTTGAATCCCAGCCCAGCACCTAGGAGGCAAGGGAGACTGTGGAGAGGAAGAGAACCAGCCTGCTCATGCCCTCATAGCACTGTGAGGACAGCCTGAACAGAGTGATTTGAAACACCCAGGCCAGGGAGTAGAGACTGAGGTGTCGTCATTTTTCTCCCCATCACCAACAAGGTAAGGTTTCAAGGTATGGACCATGGGCACACAGACACCAAACCACGCCCCTCTGTGCCTGGTAACTGTATATATAACAAAGCAATATTGACACTGACTGAACCAGACAGTCCCTCTTACAGACCAGTGCAGGCACCAGTTCCAAGGCACCATCAGATATTGGTCCAGTGGTTTTGAATTCTCTGATTGGATTATTGGTCAATTCTTATTTTTGTATATAATTTATAATATATACAATATATATTATATATATTATGTATAATTCATTATTAAATATAATGAATATATAATAAATTATATATATTTCTTCCTCTTATTTCTTCCCTTCTCTAGTCTAGTCATTCTGGTTGTTGGTTTCTTTAAAAACACATTTTTAGTCTATTCTTGTTACATCTCTTCTGTATCTCCTTTTTTATTTTCCATGCTTTCTCTCTGGACTAAGCTCTGTAATTTCTCTGATTCTCTGACTGGTCAATTTTTTTGTTTGTTTGTTTCATTTTCCCTGCCCCTGTCATGTCTCTCTTTGTATGGGATAAGGCCTCTTCCACTACCCCGCCTTTAAAATTTTTTTTTTCCAGGGAGACTTCAATGAACAAATCAAAGAACACCTGATGGAAGGTCCAAACCACCACTACAAGTAGGGTGATAAAGCAACCAGAGTGTCAACAACAGAGAATATGAAACACTTGAAAAACACCTCGTGAAGGGTGAGGCCCTGGGCAGTATTATGACACCTTTTTAATATAGTAGTGCTCGCAGGTACAGGACTCATAAAAAGCTATTAAAACACACACAGGATAGAAAACTAGCCAAAATGACAAGACAGAAGAATTCTCCTCAAAAGAAATTTCAGGAAGAAATGACAAATAGGGAATTGTTCAAAACAGATATAAGCAATGTAACTGAGAAAGAATTTAGAATAATAGTCATAAGATTAATAGCTTGGCTTGAAAACAGCATGGAAGACAGCAGAGAATCTATTGCTACAGAGATCAAGAAACTAAGAAATAGTCACAATGAATTAAAATGCTGTAAATGAGGTGTAAAATAAACTAGATGTAGTGACAGAGAGGATTGAAGAGGCAGAGGGGAATAAGTGAAATAGAAGATAAAATTATGGAAAATGATGAAGCCGAGAAAAAGAGAGTTAAGAAATACTAGATCACAAGGGGGAGACTAGAGAACTAAGTTATTCAATGAAATATAATAATATCCATACCATAAGAGTTCCAGAAGAAGAAGAGAGAGTGAAAGGGGCAGAAGGTTTACTTGAATGAATTAGAGAGAATTGAATGAATTAGAGAAACAGAGAACTCCCTATAGATTTAACAAGAATAGATCTTCTCCAAGGCATATCATAGTGAAACTGGCAAAATACAAAGATAGAGTTCTGAAAGAAGCTAGGGACAACTGGGCCTTAGTCTACAAGGGTAGACAAATAAGGGTAGTAGCAGACCTATTTACTGAAACATGGCAGGCCAGAAGGGAGTGGCAAGAAATAATCAATGTGCTGAATAGGAAAAATATGCAGCCAAGAATCCTTTATCCAGCAGGGCTGTCATTCAGAACAACAAAGGAGATAAAGGTTTCCCCAGACAAACAAAAACTGAAGGAATTCATGACCAGTAAACCAGCCCTGCAAAAGATCCTAAGGGGGACTCTATGAGTGGAATGCTGTAAATACTACAAAGGACCAGAGTCATCACCACAAGCAAGAAGCCTACAGATAACCCAATGACATTAAATCTATATCTTTCAATAATCACTCTGAATGTAAATGGACTAAATGTTCCAGTCAAAAGACATAGGGTATCAGAATGGATAAAAAATGAGATCCATCTAAATGCTGTCTAAAAGAGACACATTTTTGATCTGATGACACCTTCAGATTAAAAATGAGGGTGTGGAGAACCATCTATTATGATACTGGAAGTCAAAAGAAAGCTCGAGTAGCCATACTTACATCAAACAAACTAGATTTTAAACTAAAGGCTGTAAAAAGAGATGAATAATGGCATTATATCATAATTATGCTATTCATCAAGAAGAGCTAACAATTGTAAATGTTTAGGCTCCCAACTTGGTGCACCCATAACTATAAATCAATTAATCAGAAACATAAGCAATCTTATTGGTAAGAATGTGGTAATTGCAGAGAACTTTAATACTCCACTTACAACAATGGACAGATCATCTAGGCAAAAAAAAAATCAATAAAGAAACAATGGCCTTGAATGATACACTGGACCAGGTGGACTACACAGATATACTCAGAACTTTTCTACTCTACTACAAGGCTGTAATCATCAAGACAGTATGGTACTGGAACCAGAACAGACACATATACCAAGGGAATAGAATAGAGAACCCAGAGTTTGACTCACAAATGGATGGCCAAATAATCTTTGACAAGGCAGGAAAGAGTATCCAATGGAGAAAAGAGTCTCTTTAGCAAATGGTGCTGGAAGAACTGGACAGCAACATGCAGAAGAATTACAATGGACTACTTTCTTACACCACACACAAAAATAAACTCAAAATAGATGAAAGACCTAAATGTGAGACAGGAAACCATCAAAACCCTAAGAGGAGAAAATAGGCAACCTCGTTGACATCAGCTGCATAAATTTCTTGCATGACATTTCTCCAAAGGCAAGGGAAATAAAAGCAAAAATGAAATATTGAGACATCATCAAGATAAAAATATTCTGCACTGCAAAGGAAACAACAGCATTAAAAGGCAACTGACAGTATGGGAGAAGATATTTGCAAATGACGTATTGAATAAAGGGTTAGTATCCAAACTCTATAAACAACTTACCAAACTCAACACCTGAAAAACAAATTAATCCAGTGAAGAAATGGTCAGAAGACATGAATGGACACTTCTCCAAAGAAGACATCAAGATGATCAACAGACACATGAAAAGATGCTCACAATCACTCATCATCAGGGAAATACAAATCAAAACCACAATGAGATACCACCTCACACCTGTCAGAATGGCTAAAATTAACAACTCAGGCAACAACAGCTGTTGGCAATGATGCAGAAAAAGATGAACACTTTTGCACTGTTGGTGGGAATGTAAACTGGTGCAGTCACTCTGAAAAACCGTATGGAGGTTCCTTAAAAAATTAAGAATAAAAGTACCTTGCCACCCAGCAATTGCAGTACTAGGCAGTTTTCCAAAGGATACAGGAATGCGGATTCGAAGGGGCACATGTACCCCGATGATTATAGGAGCACTATCAACAATAGCCAAAGTATGGAAAGAGCCCAAACGTCCATCGACTGATGAATGGATAAAGAAGACATGGTATATATATACAATGGAATATTACTTGGAGATAAAAAAAAATGAAATCTTTCCATTTGCAACAACGTGGCTGGAACTAGAATGTATTATGTTGAGCAAAATAAGTCAGAGAAAGACAAGCATCATATAATTGCACTCACACGTGGAATTTAAGATGCAAAATAGATGAACATAAAGGAAGGGAAGCTAAAATAATATAAAAACGGAGAGGGAGACACACCATAAGAGATTCTTAAATACAGAGAACAAACTGAGAGGTACTGTTGTGTGTGGGGATAGGCTAAATGTGTGAGGGGGATTAAGGAGGACACTATTTGGGATGAGTACTGGGTGTTATATGTAATTGATGAATCATTAAATTCTACTCCTGAAATCATTACACTATATGCTAACTAATTTATATTTAAATTTAAAATTAATTAATTAATGAAAGTGAAAATACTACAAAGGATGCTATGAAATAAAAATCATCAAAGATTACTATTATGAATAATCATATGACAATATTTTGTATAACATAGAAAAAATGGATACATGCCTGGAACATACAACCTACCATGAAGAAAGAGAAATATGAATAGGTTTATCACTACAAATCACTAGATTAAATCAGCAAGCAGAAACCTTCCAACAAAGAAAAGTTTCAAACCAGATTACTTTACCAGTGAATTATAATAAATATTTAAAAATAATTTACACCAATTTTTCTTAAATGCTTCTGAAATTTGAAAAGGAAACATACCCAAACTCATGAGGACAGGACATGCCTGATACTGAAACAAACAAAAAAAGACACTACAAAAAAAAAAAAAAAAAAGACAGGACATATTTCTGTTGTATATAAATTAAAATTTTTTCAACAAAGTATTAGCAAATCAAATTCAATAGTGGACCACATACCATGAACAAGTGGAGTTTATTTTTGGAATCAAAAATATTTCAAAATGTAAAAATAAATTAATGTGAAACACAACATTAATAGACTAAAGTATGAAACAATCACAAAATGATCTTAATAGATGCAGATAAAGCATTTGACAAAATTCGAAACTTTTTCATGATTAAGAAAAAACGCTTGGGGGCACCTGGGTGGCTCAATTGGTTAAGCGTCTGACTCTTTATTTCGGCTTAGGTCATGATCTCATGGTTTGTTACTTCTAGCCCCACTGTTAGTGCAGAGTCTGCTTGAGATTCTCTCCCTCTTTCTCTCTGCCTCTCTTGCACACGTGCCCTCTCTTTCTCTCTCTCAAAATAAATAAACTTAAAATAAAAACAATGGAATGTAATTACCCCAACATAGTAAAGGCTCAACATAAAAAGTCCACAGCTAACATGATGAAAACTTGAAGGCTTTTACTCTAAGATCAAGAACAAGACAAGGATGCACACTCTTGTCACTTCTATTCAATATAGTACTAGAAGTCATAGCCAATGTATTTATTCCAGAAAAATAAATAAAAGACATCCAAATCAAAAAGAAGAAGTAAAATTATCTCTGTTCACAGATGAAATGATTGTATATGCAGAAAAGTAAAAATACTTGAGAAAAACAAACTGTTAGAACAATTAAATCCAGTAAAGTTGCAGAATCAAAATCAACATAAATAATTTGCATTTCAATAAACTAACAATGAAAACTCCAAAAAGGAAGTTAAGAAAATCTAATCTGCAATGACAGCAAAAATTATAAAATACTTAGGGAAAGCCAATTAAGGAGGAGAACGACTTATACAATGGAAAGTAAAAAAGATTAAAGACACAGATAAATAGAAAGATATCCATGTTAATGGATTAGGAGACCTTTTTCAAAATATTTATAGTACACAAAGCAATCCATGCAATCGTTTTCAAAATCATAAAATCGCCTATGTTGTTTTGCAGAAACCAATTTTTCCCCTAAGATTCATATGGAACAACATTAGGCCCTGAATAATCAAAACAAAAATAAAACTAGAGGCTTCACACTTCCTGATTTGAAATCACATTACAAAGCTAGAGTAATTTTAATAGTATTGTACTGGCATAAAAATAGACATATAGACCTATTTAACAATACAGACAGTCCTGAAATAAATCCACACATATATAGCTAAGTGATTTTCAAAAAAAAAAAAATTCTAGACTACAAAATAGGGAATGGGTAGTCTATTCAACATATGATGCTGGAAAAACTAGATATCCACATGAAAAAGAATAAAACTGGACTCTTTAATATCACTATATGCAAAAATCCACTCAACATTTTAGCATGTATTTTTCTAAAACAAGGACATTTTCATATAATAAAAATGCAATTATCATATCCAATAAATTTGCATATAATACTATAATCTAATACACAATCTACATTCAAATTCTGACAATTTAAATAAAAACTAAGGAAAAAGTCTGCCAATTGCTCTAACAATTTTTTATTTCAAGTATAATTAACATACAGTGACCTATTAGTTTCAGGTGTACAATATCATGTTTCAACAATTCTATACATTACTCAGTGCTAATCACAATAAGTATACTCTTTATTCCCCTTCATCCATTTCACCCATCTGCCCACCTACCTCCCTTGTAGCAACCACCAGATTGTTCTCTGTATTCAAGCGTCTTTTTTTTTTTGCTTTTTTTCTTTGTTCTTTTCTTTATTAAATTCTATGAATAAATAATATCATATGGTATCTATTACTGTCTAATTGACTTTGCACTATGTCCCTTCATTCCATGCTAAATTATTCAGATTTATAGGAGTGTGACATCTACAATCCACTCTCAAAGGGTTCAGAAAAAAATATTATAGACAGATATATAGGAAGCATATGTGGCAAAATGTTAACAATTGGTTAATCTAAATACAGGGTATACAAAAGTTATTTGTATTTTGCAGCTCTTCTGTATGAAAGTGTAAGTTTAAAAATAAAAATAATCTAAAACTGTTACAGGAATATAATAAAATGAAACCTATCTAAGAATTATGGTTAATTCAGTTCTCTAGGTAATTGCACATTATGTGAACATTGACAGTACCTGGTTCACTATTGTATTTGTAGTGTACATCACAGAATAGATGTTAAATAAATATTTGTCGAAATAAGAAATCAATTACAAAGAGTGCAATGAATTTCTTTAAAAACCAACTAAAAATAGACTAAAGATTTAAACATAGGACCTGAAAGTATAAAATTCCTACACAAAAACAGAAGAGAAAATATTCAATATTTTGAATTCAAAATTCAACATTTTCAACATCTAATACAGTTGAAATTGAAGCATAAAGTAAAGTGGTGGATGTCACATTTTTCTTGACAACAATTTCTTGGGTGTAACACCAAGATCACAGAAAACAAAAGCACAAATAGACAAGTGTGGCTACATCAAACTACAAATCTTCTGCACAGCAAAGGAAATAATCTACAGAATGAATAGGAAATCTACAGAATGGGATAAAATAATTACAAATGGTACATGTGGTAAGAGGTTAATTTCCAATATATAGAAGGAACTTCTACAGGTCATCAGGAGAGAAACAAATAAAATTATTTTAAAGATGGGCAAATGAATTGAGTATGCATTTCTCCAAAAGCAATAACAACAAAATGACCACATGAAAACAAACAGCAGGTAAAAGGAAAAGATGTTCAATGTTAGTAATAAAGAAATACAGTTAAACCTAGAAATAAGTATCACATCACAACAGTTAAGATCGTCATTGTATATTTAAAAAGGGAAAAAAAGAAAATAACAAGTATTGGACAGCATGCTAAGAAATTGGAACTTTTGTACACTCTTGGTGGACATGTGAGATGATTCATTCAGTCATTATGTAAAACATTATGGAGGTTCCTTTAAAACTAAAAATAGACTACCATATGGTACAGCCATCATCTTACTTCTGGGTATTTGTTTAGAATAATTAAAATCAGGTCTTCAAAATAATATTTAAACTCTCATGTTTATTGCAACATTATGCACAACTGGTGCAAACAATCTGTTGATGAATAAATATATAAAGAAAATATATATACATACAAAAGAATATCATTCAGTCATAAAAAAGAAAGAAGTCTTATCAGTTTGGACAACATCTATGTATCTATAGGACATTATTGTAAGTGACATACACCAGACAGAGAAAAATCATGTATGTCATCACTTACATGTGGAATCTAATACGGTTGAACTCATTGAAACAGAAAGTAAAGTGGTGGATGTCATGAACTGGGACAAATGGAATAAGAGTGACATGCTCTTCAATGGGTTTAGTGTCTGGACAGATTAAAAAAAAAACAAAAGACCTATAACAGCACTTTCAACAATAGCCAAATTATGGAAAGAGCCTAAATTTCCATCAACTGATGAATGGATAAAGAAATTGTGGTTTATATACACAATGGAATACTACATGGCAATGAGAAAGAATGAAATCTGGCCTTTTGTAGCTACGTGGATGGAACTGAAGAGTGTTATGCTAAGTGAAATAAGTCATACAGAGAAAGACTGATACCATATGTTGTCACTCTTATGTGGATCCTGAGAAACTTAATGGAAGACCATGGGGGAGGGGGAGGGGAAGGGGAAGAAAATGTTAGAGAGGGAGGGAGGCAAACCAGAAGAGACCCTTGAAAACTGAGAATAAACTGAGGGTTGATGGGAGGTGGGAGGGAGGGGAAAGTGGGTGATGGGCATCGAGGAGGGCACCTGTTGGGATGAGCACTGGGTGTTGTATGAAAACCAATTTGACAATAAAATTTATATTAAAAAAACAAAAACAAAAACAAAAGACCTAAATATATGATACCTAAAAAAGACTCAAATAAGCTTAAAGTGAATGGATGAAAAAGATATTACATACAAATAGGCAGCAAAAGAAAATGGGGGAAACTATACTTATTTCAGACAAAATAAACATGAAGCCCAAAACAGTAATACCAGACAAAGAAATCATTATATAATGATAAAAGTTTTAACTGATTAAGAAGATATAACAATTAAAATTATGTGTTCCCAAATTTGAATTACCTAAGTATATCAAGAAAATACTAATAGATCTGAAATGAGAAATTGACAACAGTACAACGGTAGTAGGGGAATTCAGTGCCCCTTTTTCAGCAATGGATAAATCATTCAGAGAGAAAATCAACAAGGAAACATTGGGCTTAAACAATACATTAAACCAAATTGACATAACATATATACAGAGCGTCCCATTCAAATGTATTAGAATACACATTCTCTTCAAGTGCACTTGAAACTTTCTCCAGGATAGATCATGTGATAGGCCACAAAACAATTCTTACCAAATTTGAAAAGATTGAAATCATACCAAATATATTTTTTCCACAATAGTATTAAACGAGAAATCAACAAGAGGAAAGCAGAAAGATCAAGAAATATGTCAAAACAAATGAAAATGGAAGTATAGCACATCAAAAACATATTGGATGCTGCAAAAGCAGTAATGATAGGGAACTTTATTTATGATAATAGCTTACATTAATAAACAAGAAAGAACTCAAAGAAACAAACTCATTTTATACCTCAAGTGGAGAAAGTAGTTCTGAAAGAAAAGTTTATAGAGATAAATTTAATTAAGAAAATAGAAGGATTGATTGCCATGATCTTGGGAAAACAGTGCCTAAAATGAAAAGGAAAAGTCCCTAACAACCTCCTCCAATATTTTGCTTGTCAATACAGTACTATTTCCTGGAGACTGGGATAAGGAATATGATTTAAAAAAAGATAAAAATAAATGAAAATAAAATGTGAATATAAAATCTTCCTCTGAGCATAAGGAGTCATTTAATCACATTTTAAGCCTGAACAAGGGAATTTTCCTTGAGCTCTTTCTGTCTCATGCTGGTGTCCCATCCAGGCTTCCAGCTGCCTTCAGTGCAGGCCATGAGAAATGAAAATAAAAATATGAAACTCACTATTGGTTTGATGATACTTCAAAGGCTAGTGTCTCTCCCAGTCTCATTTCTAGTTATTTACATTTCTAAGTGTTTGTAAAGCCCATTCTCTCCAGGCCCATAGTGGCATTAAATGGCAGAAATGGTGGTGTATTTTTATGATATCTTAAACGGGACCTGTGAATGATAACATTATTTTTAACATAGAAAATTTAATCAACCTGAACACAGTGGCAAAAAAGTTGAAAATCAGTTTTAAAATATTTTTGAGAGAAAAAAGGAAGGAATATTTTTACAATGTTTCTATTTCTTCAGTGTTCCAGGAAAAAGAGGTCATTGTTATTATGGTGTGTGCAGGTGATGAGGTAGAGGGAAACCAAAAAATAAAAGCAAAAACAAAACCCTACATGTCTATAATCAAAGAAATAAATCATATGTAAATAGAATAAGAACATGGATAATGCAAACTTTAAAATACCCTTCCTGTGTACAATTAAATGTTTTATTTTCAAATCATCCCTTTATTCTCGATAAATCTTTCCATAGTCACTTTTAATGGGTAGTGTAATTAACTCTTCATTTTCCCAACTGCCAATCAGACTCAGAGAAAGGGCATGTGTCTTGGAAAGTGTCTGGGAAGATGGGTGAGTAGGAGGATCCTGAGCTCACCTCCTTCCCTGGTTACAACAAAAAAACAGACACATTAGTGAAACTTAGTCTTAAAACGATCCCAAGACTGGAAGAATAGGCTTTCCAAAGTTAATTGTAGTGAGGAAGCAAAGCTGAAAGAAGTAAGGGGGATAGAGATGACTGATTGTAAATTGGAGGAACACCACAGAAACAGAATAGCCAAAGGATCAGGTCCCATATCAGGTACCCCAGGCATGGGATACCTGCATGGGGAAGACAGGTCTCCATAACATTTGGCTTTGAAAACTAGTGGGACTTGACTTTGCAAATTTTTAGCATCAGCAGGGCTTAACTTGGGGTACTTTAAAAATCAGAGGGCTTATTGGGGTGCCTTGCAGTCTCAGTCAGTAGAGTACATGGCTTTTGATCTCAGGGTTGTGAATTTGGGCCCCAAGTTGGGTGCAGAGATTGCTTAAAGAAATAAACTTGCTGTGATAAGCACTGGATGCTGTATTTTAGTGATGAAATCACTAAACCCTACACTTGAAACTAATATTACACTGTGTGTTAACAAACTGGAATTGAAATTGAAACTTGGAAGATAAAAAAAATAGGTGATTGGTATTAAGGAGGGCATTTGTTATTTTCAGCACTGGGTATTGTATGTGAGGGGTGAATCACTAAACCTTATACCTGAAACTAGTATTGTACTGTATGTTAACAAACTGGAATTTAAATGACTTAAAAAAATAACAAACACAGAAAGTTAGATAAAATGAGGAGACAGAGAAATACATTTTATATGAAAGAACAGGACAAAACAACAGAAGAGCTAAATGAAACAGAGGCAAGCAACATGCCTGATAAAGAATTCAAAGTAATGGTCAGAAATATACTTGCCTAACTTCAGAAAATGTGGAGGATCTCAGTGAGACCTTCGAAAAAGATATAAAAAACACTATCAGAGATGAAGAACTTAAAATAACACTAAAGAAAAACAATAGCAGATTACAGGACACAAAACACATCAGCAATCTGGAAAAAAAAATGCAATGGAAAGCAACCAAGATGAACAACAAAAAGAAATATATATATATATATATATATATATATATATATATATATATACACATATAAATCATAAACAAGAATGGATTACAGAGACTCAGTGACATGATCAAGAATAATAGCATTTGCATCACAGGGATCCCAAAACGAGAATATAAAAGGCAGAACATTGATTTAAAGAAATAATAGCTGAGGGGTGCCTGGGTGCTCCGCCGGTTGAGTGTCCAACTTCGGCTCAGGTCATGATCTCGCAGTCCATGAGTTCGAGCCCTGTGTCAGGCCCAGAGCCTGGAGCCTGCTTCTGATTCTGTGTCTCCCTCTCTCTCTGCCTCTCCCCCGCTCATGCTCTGTATCTCTCACTCTCAAAATGAATAAATGTTAAAAAAAAAAAAACCTTTAAGAAATAATAGCTGAAAACTTCCTAATCTGATAGAAGAAAAAGACTTCAGGATCCAGGGGCAGAGTTTCCAAAAACATCAAGTGAAGAATATCCATACCAAGACACATAAGAATAGAATGAAAAAAAAAGTAGTGATAAGGTGAGAAAATTAAAAATAGGAAGAAAAAGATAAGATGCAAAAGGGAAGCCCCATAAGGCTATCAGCTAATTTGTCAGCAGAAACATTGCAGGCTAGAAGGAAGTGGCATGATATAATCAAAGTGCTGAAAGGAAAAAACCTGCAAACAAGAATATCATATATCATATCATTCAGAATAGGAGAGCTAAAGAATTCTCCAAACAAAAGTTAAAGGGCTTTATTTCCACCAAAAAAGCCATAAATAATTATTTTAAAAAATCTTTTGAATGGAAAGAACATGACATAAACAGGAATAAAAAATTAGGAAAGAAAAAAAATTTCACAGGTAAATGCAAACATATAACAAAAGCAGATTAATCACTTATAAAAACAGTATGGAGGATAAAGCACAAAACCAGTAGAATTAATTAGATCTACAAATCAGTCAAGGGATTCACAAAATAAAAGGCTGCAAAGTATGACATCATATACATAAAACATGGTTCGGGAATAAAATATTAGTGCTTTTAGATTGGGTTCAAATTTAAGTGACCATAAACTTAATATAGACTGCTATATGTGTAAGATGTTACATATGAACCTAATGGTAACCCCAAATCAAAAACCTATAATAGATACAGAAAAAATAAACAGAAAGGAATCCAAGCATATAACTGAAGAAAGCCATCAAAGCATAATAGAAGAGAGCAAGTAATAAAATGTGAAAAGGTACATACCTGTCAATAATTACTTTGAATATAAATGGATTAAATTATCCAATTCATGAACATACTGTGACAATGAATAAAAAACAAGACCCACTGATGTGCTGCCTACAAGAGACTCGCTTCATACCTAAAGACACATACAGATTGAAAGTGAAGGAATGGAGAAACACTTATCACACAAATGGAAATAAAAAGAAAGTTGGGGGTGCAGTAGTTGTATTGGACAAAATAGACTTTAAAACAAAGATTGTTAGAAGGAAAAAAGGACACTACATAGTCATAAAGGGAACAATACAACAAGAAGTTATAATCATTTTAAATATATATGTACTAAACACGAAACACCTGGATGCATAAAGCAACTATTAACAGAGATTTTAAAAAGGAATTGACAGTATACAATAATAGCAGGGAACTTTAACACCCCACTTACATCAATGGACTGATTATAAAGACTGAAAATGAACAAGGAAACAGTGGCTTTGAATGACACATTAGACCACATGGTTCAAACAGATATATTAAGAACTTTCCATTAAAAAAAAAAAAAAGTAGAAGGGCACCTGAGTGGAGCAGTCCATTAAGCATCTGACTTGATTTCAACTCAAGTCATGATCTCATGGTTCATGGGATCGAGTCCTGCATCAGGCTCTGTGCTGACAACATGGAGCCTGTTTGGGATTTTCTCTTTCCCTCTCTCTCTGTGCCTCTCTTTCTGTGCCTCTCTCTCTCTCTCTCTCTCTCTCTCTCTCTCTCTCTCTTTCTCTCTCTCTTTCTCTCTTGGAATAAATAAATACATTTTAAAAATAAAAATTAAAAAAACAACAACAGAGCTTTGAATCTGCTGCTTTAAATAGTGCAGCTTGCGCTTCCATACTTTATTTGAGCATATTCAACCTAGAAGACAAAAATAACCTCTCATTCTAGGAAGCTTCTCACACAGGATAACCCTGGGTTTAGAAAATTAAGTTTTTGAAATCGAGTCTAAAAAGAAATCAGCAGACTTCACAGTCTTTAAAAGTGCACATGGAACATTCTTCAGGATAGATTATATGTTAGACCACAAAACAAGTCTTATTTTGGCCCAGAACCATTCATTATATTAATGTGATGTATCACATTGATTTGCAGATATTAGACTATCCTTGCATCCTGGAAATATACCTCACTTAATCATGGTGAATAATATTTTTAAAAATATTAAGTTCATATATATATATGTATATATACATATATATTCATATGTATACATATGTATACATATATGTGTATATATATGTATATATATTTTTTTGAGAGAGAGAGAAGGGGGTAGGGGCAAGATAGAGGGAGAGATAAAATTTCAAGCAGGCTCTGCACTGTTAGTTCCAAGCCCAAAGTGGGACTCCATCTCCCAGTGAGATCATAACCTGAGCCCAAATCAAGAGTCAGACAATGGACTGAACCACCCAGGCATGCCTGAAAGATCTTCTTAATGTATTACTTAATTCTTGTTTGGTAAAAATTTTTGAGGACTTCTGCATCTATGATCATCAGGGATATTGGCCTGTAGCTTTTGTGTGTGTGTGTGTGTGTGTGTGTGTGTGTCTGGTTTTGGTATGAGACAATGATGGCCTTGTAGAATATACTTGGAAACTTTCCTTCCTCGTTTATGTTTTGGAAGACCTCGAGAAAAATACATATTAATTCTTGTATAAATTTTTGGAAGAAACACCTGTGAATCCATATGGTCCTGGACTTTAATTTTTTGGTGATTTCTGATTACCAAATCAATTTTGTTTGTAGTAAAAGGTCTGTTTCTATTTCTTCCTGATTAAATTTTGGCAGATGCATGTGTCTAGGGATTTATCCATTTCTTCTAGATTGTCCAGTTTTTAACATATATTTTATATATACTCATATTCCTTTGTATTTCTGTGGTGTCCATTGTTATTTCTCCTTGTTTGTTTCTGATTTTACTTATTTGAGTTTTTCTTAACTTGATGAATTTAGCTAAGGATTATTAAATTTTATTTATATTTATCATGGTTGGTTTCTTTTCAGAAATTGACAAGCTGATTCTAAAATTCACATGTAAATGCAAGAAGCCAAGAACAAAATAATATTGAGAAGAGAAATATAGCCAGGGCACTCTCACTTCCTGATTTCAAATTTTACCACAAAGCTACATGATCAAGACATTAAGGTAATAGCGTAAGTGTAAACATTTAGTTCAATTGAATATAACTGAGAGTTCAGAAATAAACACATACAGTTATTGACAAAAGATTTTTAAATTTTGTATCTATTTTTAATTCCAATATAATTAACCTACAATGTTATATTAGTTTCAGGTGTACAATATGATTCAACAATTATATACATTACTCAGTGTTCATCACAAAAAGTGTACTTTTAATCTCCTTACCTATTTTACCCATCTACATACCTACTCACCTACCCTCTGAAAACCAGAAGTTTGTCTTCTATATTTAAATCTCTTCTTTTTGGGTTTGTTTTTCATTTGTTAATATGTTTTGCTTCTTAAATTCCACAAATGAGTGAAATCATATGGTATTTGTCTTTCCCTGACTAACTTATTCCATTTAGGATTATGCACTCTAGATCCATCCATGTTGTTGCAAGTGGTAAGAACTCACTCATTTTTATGGCTAAGTAATACTCCATTGTACATATACACAATATCTTTTTTACACATTTATCTATAAATGTACACTTGGGTTGCTTCTATATCTTTGCTATTGTAAATAATGTTGCAATAAATATAAGGTGTATATATTTTTTGAGTTAATATTTTTATTGCCTTGGGTAAATACCTAGTAGTGGAATTACTGGGTTATATGTTAATTCTATTTTTAATCTATTTAGGAATCTTCATGTTTTCCACCAGCTTTCATTCCCACAAAAAGTGAACAAGGGTGTTTTGTTTTGTTTTGTTTTGTTTTGTTTTGTTTTGTTTTCCACATCCCTTCCAAAACTTTTTCTTGTGTGTGTGTGTGTGTGTGTGTGTATGTGTGTTATTTTAGCTGTTCTGATAAATGTGAGGTGATAGCTCATTATAATTTGCATTTCCTTAATGATGATGTTAAGCATCTTTTCATGTGTCTTCTATGGGAAAATATCTACATGTCCTCTGCCCATTTTTAAAATTGGATCATTTTTTTCTGGTGTTGAGTTGCATAAGTTCTTTATATATTTTGGATATCAACCTGTTATTGGGTATATCATTTGCAATATATTCTCCAATGCAGTGTGTTATCTTTTTGTTTTGTTGATAATTTACTTCATTGTGCAACAGCATTTTTTTTATTTTAAATTTTTAGAGAGAGACAGAGTGAAAGAGGGCGAGGCGAAGAGGAAAAAGAGAGAGAGAATCTTAGGCTGGTTCCATACTTGGCATGAAGGCAGACCTGGGGCTTGGATTTCATGACTGTGAGATCATGACCTGAGCTGAAATCAAGAGTCAGATGCTTAACTGACTGAGGCACCCTGGAAAAAGCTTTTTAGTTTGGTGTAGTCCCAATAGGTTCATTTTGCTTTTGTTTGCCTTCCAAAAGGAGACATATCTAAAAAATGTTTTCAGTGGCTAATTCAAAGAAATTACTGCTTATGTATTAGTCTATAAATTTATGGTTTCAGGTTCCCATTTAGAACGTGTATCCATTTCAATTTACACATTTCAATTTAATTTTGTAATGATGTAAGAAAGTGAACCATTTTTTTATTCTTTTGATGTAGTTGAGCAGTTTTCCCAACATTATTTGTTAAAAAGACTGTCTTTTTGCCACTGTTTATTCTTGCCTCCATTGTCATATATTAATTGACCATATAAAATGGGAAAAAGACAAACAGAAGCAAAATTAAAAACTCATCTATATGCTGCCTACAAGAGACACATTTCAGACCAAAATATTACTGTAGACTGAAAGGGAAGGGATGGAGAAATATTTATCATGAAAATGGATGTGAAAAGAAAGATGGAGTAGCAATACTTATATCAGACAAAATAGAAGAGAACACAGGCAGTATTTTCTCTGACATCAGCCAAAGCAACATTTTTCTATATATGTGTACTAAGGCAAGGGAAACAAAATCAAAAATAAAGTATTGGGACTTCACCAAAAAAAACAAAAGAAAAGAAAAGAAAACAAAACAAAACATAAAACAGTAACAACTTTTACACAGTGAAGGAAATCAACAAAACAAAAAGACAGCCTATTGAATGAGAAAATATATTTGGAAAAATATATCTGATAAGAGGTTAATATCCAAAATATATAAAGAACTTACAACACTTACCACAAAAAAAAATAAATAATCCAATTATAAAATGGACAGAGGACTGAACAGACATCTTTCTAAAGAAGACACATACAACCAACAGACAGATGAAAAGATGTTCAACATCACATATCATTAGTGAAATGCAAATGAAAACCATAACAAGATATCACCTCATGCCTGTTAGAATGGCTAAAATAAGGAAGACAAGCATCAACAAGTGATGGCGAGTATGTGGAGAAAAAGAACACTTGTGCACTATTGGTGGGAAGGTAAGTTGATATAGGCACTGTGGAAAATATTATGGAACTTCCTCAAAAATTAAAAATAAAAATACCATATGATCCAACAATTCCACTATTGGCTAATTACTCAGGGAAAACAAACAAAACACTAACTCAAAACTATATAGTCTTTCCTTTGTTTATTGATGCATTATTTACAGTAACCAAAACACGGAAGTAAGTAAGTGTCCACCAATAGACAAATGGATAAGGAAAATGTGATATATTTGTATATCTATATCTATTTATCGATCCATCTATATCTATATCTATATCTATATCTATATCTATATCTATCTATATCTATACACACACAGACACACGAGAATATTATACCACCATAAAAATCATGAGATAGCGCCATTTGAGACAATGTGGGTGGACACAGAGGTTATTATGCTACATGAGATAAGTCAGACTGAGAAAGACAAATGCCATATGAATCCACTCATAAGTGGAATCTAAAATTAAAAAAAAACTTGAATAAGCAAACTCAGAAAAGAATCAGAACTATAAATGCAGAAAATAAACTTATGGTTGCCAGGGACAGGAGTAGAGTGTTGAGAAAATGTGTGAAGGGGAGAGGGAGATACAGCCTCCAGTTATGGAATGAATACATCAAGGGAATAACAAAGCAGAGCATAAGGAATGCAGTCAATGATATTGTGATAGAAATGTCAGGTGGTAACTATACTTGTGGTGAAGATAGCATAACGTATACACTTGTCAAATCACTGAGGTGTACACTTGAAACTAATATAATATTGGGGCGCCTGGGTGGCTCAGTCGGTTAAGCGTCCTACTTCGGCTCAGGTCATGATCTCATGGTCCATGAGTTTGAGCCCTGCGCCGGGCTCTGTGCTGACATCTCAGAGCCTGAAGCCTGTTTCAGATTCTGTGTCTCCCTCTCTCTCTGACCCTCCCCCGTTCATGCCCTGTCTCTCCCTGTCTCAAAAATAAACATTAAAAAAATTAAAAAAAAAAGAAACTAATATAATATTGTTTGTCAACTGTAGTCAAATTTAAACAAAATTAAAAAGAAAATTTTGTTAAGACAACTGGATATCCATTTATAAAGAATGAATTTGGATTCTTACCTGATACGATACATGGAAACCAACTAAAAATGTATCAACAACCTAAATGTAAGAGCTAAAACTATAAAAATCTTTTAAAAAATTTTTTAACTATTTATTTTGAGATAGAGAGAACACGAGCAGGGGAGGGGCAGAGAGAGGAGAGAGAGAATCTGAAGCAGGATCCATACTGAGCACAGAGACTGACGTGGAGCTCAAATTCACGAACCATGAGATCATGACCTGAGCCAAAATCAAGAGTTGGACACTTAACTAACTGAGCCACCAGGCATCCAAAACTACAAAACTTTTAAAAGAATACATAGGTATAAATATTTTTGACATTGGATAACATAATAATTTCTTAGATAACAAACCAAAGTAAGAAAAAAAAAGATCAAGTGGATTTCATAAAATTTTAGTTATGTATCTCAAAAGACACCATAAAGAAATTTAAAATAAAACCAATCTAATAAGAGAAAATATTTTGAAATAGTATATTTAATAAGATACTTGTATACAGAATACATAAATGAAACCTACAATTCAGGGGCACCTGGGTGGCTGTTGGTTGAGCACCCAACTTTTGATTTCAGTTCAGGTCATGATCTCACAGTTCATGGGATCGAGTCCAAAATCAGCTCTGTGCTGAAAGCATAGAGCCTATGTGGCATTTTCTCTCTTCCTCTCTCTGCCCCTCCCCTGCTTATGCTCTCTCTCACTCTCGCTCTGTAAAAAATAAATGAGAAAACATTATTTTTAAAAAACACTTTAAAAAAAGAAAGCCTACAATTCAATAAAGACAAATAATGAATTAAACGCCCTAATTGAAATGGGAAAAATAATTTGAAGAGATTTTTCGTTAAATAAGATACACAAATGGCCAATAAGCACCATTAAAGATGCTCAAAACATTAATCACTATGAAAAGCAAATTTAAACCACAATGAGAAATAATTGCACATGAATGGTTAACACATCAAAAAGATAAGCAATAACAAGTGTGAGAAATTATACATTGCATATAGGAAGGTGAAGTGTTGTCGTCACTTGGAAATGGCCGACAGTTCTTCCAAATGTAAACAGAGTTACCATATGATTGATTGATTTTACTCCAAGATGTATACACAAATTCATTGAAAACATATGTCCACGGGGGGGGGGGGAACTTGCATCTAAACATTCATAGAGCCATTATTCTAATAGTCACAACTTGGAAATAATCCAATTTCCATCAGTTGATGAATGGATAAAAAAATGTAATATATCCATAAAATGGAATGTGACTAAGCCTTAAAAAGAGTGAAATATGATACATGCTACAACATGGATGAAACTAAAAAAAATAGATCAGTGGCTGCCAAGAACTAAAAATAGAAAATGATAAGTAACTGCTAATTGGTACAAGTTTTCTTTGGGGGATGATGAAAGAAAGGATTCTTGAATAGATAGTGGTGATGGTGGCACAATTCAGAATCCACTAAAAACTACTAAAAATTGTATTCTGTGCAATTGTAAATTTTATGGCATGTGAATTACATCTGAAAACAGTTATTTAGATAATGTTAAAAATAGAAGAGAATATCATCATAGCTGTGATCCAGAGATCATAAAGCTATTCTTGCTACAACCACTGCTTCTGCCACAGTTGTCACTTGATACACATGAAATTGGTGATTAGCCACTGAAACTCTGAGTCTAACCACTGCAATTGCTTCTCAATGTTTACGCATCCATGATTTTGTTTGTTAGCATATATGGCAATAATAAGAAGCCTCTGTCTCCTTTCTGCTGTTCTATTCTCACAGGAGTGTATACAACTGGTGGAACCTCATTGTTCTCAGGAGTAAGTAAAATAAATCTGAGGTATATATCATTTTTTTTTGTTTTGCTTTACAGACCCTGAATTGGAAGCTAATGGTAAATTGTTCATTGAGTAATCCAATAGTCAATAACCCATAATAGAAGTCCTTTCCAGGAATATGACCCTTAAGCTGCATACTGAAAATAAGAAGGGACCAGCTATTACCAAGGTAAAAATCTGTGGGCAAAGCTTTACACTAGTGTGAGTAAGATATCTGAAAATTCTGAAATGAGAGACTATTTGTCTTGCTTGATTTCAGAAAGAAGACATTTGTATCTCTATGTTAATAGTTATTGCATTTCTATTTTTCCTCTTTGTTTCTCCTTGCTACATTGTAGTACTGGCATAAAAACAGACACATAGATCAATGGAACAGAATAGAAAACCCAGAAATGGACCCACAACTATATGGTCAACTAATCTTTGACAAAGCACTAAAGAATATCTAATGGGAAAAAAAGACTGTGTTCTCAACAAATGGTGTTGGGAAAACTGGACGACTTGTAGAACAATGAAACTGGACCACTTGCCTACATCATACACAGAAATAAATTCAAAATGGATGAAAGACCTAAATGCGAGACAGGAAACCATCAAAATCTTCGAGAGAACACAGGCAGCAAACTCTTTGACACTGACCATGCAAATACTTACTAGACATGTCTCTGGAGACAAGGGAAACATAGAAAAAATAAACTATTGGGATTTGACCAACATAAAAAGCTTCTGCATGGGAATGCAAGCTGGTGCAGCTAAGCTGGAAAACAGTATGGATGTTCCTCAAAAAACTAAAAATAGAACTACCCCACGACCCAGCAATTGCACTACTAGGCATTTATCCATGGGATACAGGTGTGCTGTTTCGAAGGGACACATGCACCCCCATGTTTATAACAGCACTATCAACAATAGCCAAAGTAGGCAAAGAACCCAAATGTCCATCCATGGATGAATGGATAAAGAAGATGTGGTATAAATATACAATGGAGCATTACTCGGAAATCAAAAAGAATGAAATCTTGCCATTTGCAACTATGTGGATGGAACTGGAAAGTATTATGCTAAGTGAAGTGAGTCCGTCAGAGAAAGACAAACATCGTATGACTTCACTCATATGAGGACTTTAAGAGACAAAACAGATGAACATACGGGAAGGGAAACAAAAATAATATAAAAACAGGGAGGGGGACAAAACAGAAGAGACTCATAAATATAGAGAACAAACTGAGGGTTACTGGAAGGGTTGTGGGAGGGTGGATGGGCTAAATGAGTAAGGGGCACTAAGGAATCTACTCTTGAAATCATTGTTGCATTATATGCTCACTAATTTGGATGTAAATTTTGAAAAATAAAAAAAAATAAAAAAAGCTTCTGCAGAGTGAAGAAAACAACAAAATAAAGGGCAAGCTACAGAATGGGAGAAAATATTTGTAAATGACATATCAGATAAAGGGTTCATATCCAAAATCTATAAAGAACTTACCAAATTCAATACCCAAAAATAAATAGTCCAGTTAAGAAATGGGCAGAAGCCATGAACAGACATTTTTCCAAAGAAGACATCCAGATGCCTAACAGATCCATGAAAAGATGCTCAGCATCACTCATAATCAGGAAAATACAAATAAAAAATATGATGAGATAACATCTCACACCAATCGGAATGTCTAAAATTAACAACACAAGAAACAGGTGTTGGTGTGGATGTGAAGAAAAAGGAACCCTCTTGCACTCTGTGAGGATGCAAACTGGTGCAGTCACTCGGGAAAACCGCATGGAGGTTCCTCAAAAACCTGAAAATAGAACTACCCTATGACCCAGCAACTGCACTACTAGGCATTTACCCAAAGGATACAAAAATACAGATTCAAAGGGGTACATGTAACCCAATGTTTATAGCAGCATTATCAACAATCGCCAAATTATGGAAAGATCCCAAAATTTCCATCAACTGATGAATTGGAGGGGTTGTGAGTAACTTGTTCTGCAAGTGTTCCTCAAGATGAGCAAACATACCTAATAAATTTTAATCTCATAAACGAACAATGTCTTGCAAGTCAAGTAGTACATGCTGCCATTATACATAGATGATGGATAGATGGATAGATGATAGATAGATAGATAGATAGATAGATAGATAGATAGATACATATGATATAGATAGATGATATAGATAGAGAAGGAGATAGAGATAGACAGATACAGATATAGATATTACTCATCCATAAAAAAGAACGATTTTTTTTCCATTTGCAAAGATGTACGGAGCTAGAGTGTATTATGGTAAGTGAAATATGTTGGGCAGAGAAAGACAAATACCATATGATTTCAGTCATGCGAATCTAAGAACCAAAACAGATGAACATAGGGTAAAGAAAAATTAAAAAAGAGAGGGAGGCAAACCATGAAAAAGACTCCTAACTATAGAGAAAAACCTGAGGGTTGCTGGAGGGGAGGTGGACAGGGGTATGGGCTAAATGGGTGATAGGTATTAAGGAGGGCACCTGATGTGATGAGCACTGGGTGTTATATGTAAATGATGAATACTAAATTCCAATACCGAAAACAATATTATACCATATGTTAACTAACTAGAAATGAAATAAAAACTTGAAACATTAAAAAAATGTAACATGAAAAATATCTTGCTCCTTGTGGCATTTTATTTTGTTAAACATGAATTATATTATTTGGTTTATAACCTGCTATTTTCTTTACCCACTTTGGTGATTTGAATTTGGGCTATAAATCCACAGGAGTTATACTTATAACTTCTCAGGGATGCCTTCTCCCAACCCCTGTCAACCTGATTATCTGGGTACCAAGTGGGGGGGGGGAGGTGCTTTTCTGAGAAATGGGTAATGGGTTTATTTTCAGGAACTTTTAGCCTCAGGGTATAGATTTTTGGAATTCAGATTTTATTGGTAAAACATTATCTTGCCATATCCTCTAAAGTAGTAAGGCACTAGACTTTTACCTTTCTTAGAAGCTCAAGTTCACTAGGACAGGCAAATCCCTCAGAGGGAGGAAAAATAGCTTCAGTGTTCTTTTTTATTATCTGGGTTCTCTTTGTACATTAGATTTTGTCTTTTTCATTGCCTTCTTGTCTGCTCTTTAATAATTTTAATATTTTTAAAACATTCTTTATTGTAACACTTTTAGAAAGTCTTAATGGGATTTTTATTGTTCTGAGTAACCTAGACTATTATCCATGTCATCTATTAATTGTATCTAAATCTATATTAATTCAGATTATCTTACAATATGCTATTAAAATAACTAATTAAAAGTAACTACCTATAAAGTCAAATACTGACTTATAAACCAAATACTGACTTTAAGAAAAAAAACTAGAAAAAGATCTGTCTCTTAACTGAAACAAACCTTAACTGTATCCACTAGGAGTCTTCTTCTAGAGTTTGGTTAAAATGACCCATTCTCATTTTTAAATTCCTATGAATACTACTTCCAGCTGTTCAAGACTTCTTGTATCAATTCTTTTGAAAGCAATTGAACTGATCCTCCAAAACCTAATTTTTAATCATGTCACTATCCTGCCTCCCGGCTTTAATTTTTTAATATTTAATTATTTATTTTTGAGAAAGAGAGAGAGAGAGAGAGAGAGAGAGAGAGAATGAGTGGGGGAGGGACAGAGAGAGAGGGAGACACAGAATCTGAAGCATGCTCCAGTCTCCAAGCTGTCAGCACAGAGCCTGATGCGGGACTTGAACTCATGAACCGTGAGCTCATGACCTGAGATGAAGTCGGTCGCTCAACTGACTGAGCCACCCGGGAGGCCCATGCCTCCCACCTTTAATGCCTTCTCATTCCTGTTTGGATAAAGTTCAAAATAGTGACTGACTATGACCTTGCAAAGCATTCATGGTCTCAGCATCTTGGTGTTCTCATCTACCACTATTTTCTCTTAGTTGCCATATATCAGACATTCCCCTTTTCTCCATGGAAATACCTTCTTGTCTCAGGGTCCTCACAAATACTATTTCCTTTTACTTAATAATGTCTTTCTCCTTTCATCTGACTAATTTCAGATTATGCTTTCAGCCTCAGCTCAAATGTGAGTTCTTTAGAGAGAAGTCTTCCTTTACTACTCCAAACTGAATTATACATACAATTATATATTTTCATGACTGTAATTTTCCTTCACCAAATGAATTAAATAATTATTTACATATCACTTCAATGTATATCCCCCCTGCCTAGCCATAATATCCTTCTTACTAGTGGCAGTTTGGTTCATGTGTAAATTCAGACTGGCTTGATTTCTCAATTTCTATCACATCATCTTAACTATGATTACACCCTTTCATAGCATACTACTGAAATGATATGTTGTAAGTTTTAGAACCCATGTGTTAAAATTGCCGTAGCTCCTCTTCACTCAGCCAGAGAAGAAAGCTCATTGACACAATAATCTCAATGCACCTTTATGATTAGATTCTTTCCACTCATAAGGAAAATAATTTCTATTTTTACTTTGTAGTTAAGAAGTTGTTTTCACAAAATCATAGTTCTTATCAAAACCTTAGCTTTGTTTTTAAACTTGCAACTTCCACAAATTGCTTTGTAGCAAAGAATTTTCCACAAACTTTTTGGTAAAGCTTGTTTCCCTTATGCCAAATAAAATACTTTGAATAAAATTTATGAACAATAATGCAACTAGTTTCATGACTATAAGAATATGTTTATGAACAACTGAGATTTTCATATGCCCTAAACATCTAAATTATCAAATGATCTACCATTGTGCTTCTCTAACTCTGGCAAAGGGCCTATACAATCTGTGACAAAAATGTACCTTTGTTAAATAAAATAAATTACTAGAAATGTGAAAATTAAAAATCAAATAAAATTCAAGTCCATTGATCACATTTGGATGTTGTAGCAATGTCAAATTGCCATAAAAATTTCTAAATACTTTTATTTAATTTCCATTTTTATCTTGCCATTGACCAGTTCCCAAACCACCTCAAGGCCTCAAACACTCAATGAGGAACACTGATAGAATGCATTTGATTAGTGTTTATCCAATTGTAATAATCATAAGAATATGAGTGGGACTCTTGTTAACATGCAGGTTCTAAAAGTTCTGGAATTGGGTCTGAGATTTGACATTTCTAGTTAGTTATCTGGTGAAGTCTATAGTGCTGGTGATCTGTAAGCCACAAGTTCAGTAACAAATCTATAAGACCAAGTGGTAAAATATTGTGTATATTTATTTTTATATTCTCAGTGCCAGGAACAGAATAGGTGAATAAGAAAAGTTTTGTGTGTAAAGAAGTGATGCACTTGATGACATTTCCACTTCCATAGATCCACAGACTTTAAAAAAAAATCCATAACTTTTTATATGAGCAGGCAGTGATGGATATTCCTTTAAAAATATATATCCAATCTATTGCAAAGATACTTTTGTAAAATACATTAAAAATAAATTACTAGAAAAATGAAGTTAAAAGTATACAAAATTCAAGCCCATATTTGGATGTTGCAGCAATGTAAAATTTTATCCATTATGATTCTGTCACTTAATTTAAATTCATGGAGCTGTTTCAAGGAAAGGATTGCCTGAATCTACATGGTCCACTACAACAATGATTCTGCTATGGTGATAGAGATGGTGTTTCTTAAACAGATAAAAGTTTCATTGTTTTCAATGAAGAAATAATGCAACTATGACTTTGAAAAATTGTTGGAATTTTGTATTTGTGTCTTTTTCACCTTTCACTGAGCCAACACATTGACTAGTTTAACTTGGTAGGCTGGTTATACATACAAACTAGGATGAATATGACAAGGCCTGAGCAATTAGGCAACAAAGTTCCATGAAAGCTGTTCTGAATATTGTCTTAATGGTTTTAAGAATACATTATCTTTTAAGTATGACATTTTACCAAGTCTGTGACTCATGTTACTGTCATCAAGTTTTTTTTTCTGTTTTGGTCCTACCTTCTCTGGGCAAATTGTAACATGTGATTTTAGCAAGAGAATTTTCAAAAAGCTTATTAAAAAACTTTCAATTCTTCTCCACCTTCAAGTAATTCAAGTAATTCTGTCAAAATCTGATTTGAAGTGTGCCACACAGAAGAACCAGTTCTTAGAATTATAAGAAATGGCTTTCAAAATGAGGTGGGAGCAGGGCTGAACAAAAAACACTGTGTTCAACCAATCTTGTAAGACCCATCAGTGATTTCAAAGTTTGAAGCTTACATACTTGCTAGAGATGATCTTTAAAAAGTCCCATGTAGCCTTGATGCCATGGGATTCCTCTACAGTTCTTTCTCCTTTGGAGCCTTTGTATGTTCACTTACCAAACTACAGAAACCAAGAAAAACCTAGATGATCCTTACTGTCAACAGAAACAACTTTAAATTCCCTTAGGTGGATAATAAAGTATTTGTCAACTGGTGTCTGAACCAATCAATAGTACTTTTGATAGTTTTGACATGCATGTTATTATTTTTTATTTTATTTTTGTAAATTTATCACTCAGGAGTCCAATTCTTCCCTTTATCACTCAAATTTTGGTAAATGTGGACTACTTTAAGGACTACTTGGTATAATAATAACAAAGTAGTACTAGAAACTATTACAATATATATATCTTACTCAGGTTGTTTCAAATCTGCCTCCCCCACCAGGTGCCCCATCAGAGCAGAGATCTTGCCTGTTTTGCTTACTGCTACAATTTCAATATGTAGAACAATGTCTGGTTCATAGAAGATGTTTAACAAGTATTTGTTGAATACATGTTCAATTACTGTTCTAAACACTTCATTCAAAAATATATACATGATTAATTGATATCTATGTCTGTATCTATAGATAAATAGACAGTCATGGAAACATAAAGTCAATTATCCTGGTTTTTAATATTGCTGAACTAATATGAAACATTAAAATATAAAAGAAAGGCTAGGCAATACATGCTTTTAAAGACATGTTCACTTATATACAATATGTTACTTTTCTTACTAATCTTTAATATGCCACTCACAACTTAATCTAAATCTGGTGTTTGCCACATGTTACATAAAATATTTCTTTCCAACTCATTATAACTATTCTAACTTATCTTAGAGTCAAATCTTTCCTATCTCTGATGGTGCACATGTTCAAAACTTAGATCAGGTCTATTTGGGAAGGGGAGCACTCCACTACGAATGATGGATTACTTACACGGAACAAATTATTTTTGAAACTCTGTTTCATAACATCAACTGAAGTAGACCTTCATATTAGAAGAGGAAAACTAGAGGCACATAAAAGTATCTGTGACATCTCTTACTCCCCCTTCTACCACCACTCCTAATCAGAAAGCCAGTTTCTATTATTCTCTTAAAGAAGAACACTATCTTCTCCCTCCTCAAGGAAATTTTCAGTTATTTAATAGTGGTTAGCAATATCTTGGCAGCTTATAACTTCTACTGTTTCCCACTGTTGATGCAAACTGCTTTCTTAAAGAGTATGCATCTATTGCCATAGAAAAATCCACTTTAAAATATTTTTTTAATTAAAAACAAAGTTAAGTCGGCTCCACACCCAACGTGGGACTTGAACTTATGACCCTGAGATCAAGATTCATATGTTCTGCTGACTGAGCCATCCAGGCACCCCAGAACAATCGACTTTGAACAAAACTCTGAAATATCAAAGGCCTTATGTCTTCCCTTATTCCTCAATTTGTTCCAACCACAATCATCTCCTTGCTAGCCCCTAGAATGTTACAGGAATATTTGTCTTCCTTGCCTTATTTTTCTCCGTGGTCCTCAAACCATCTGTCATCCAATTGGTTTTATGTTCTCATTTTCTGTCTGTATCCTCTCACTTTTTTTTAACATACATATATATTGCTTATTGTGTGCTCTGTTTTATAAGTATTAACACTCTAATCCTCATAATCATTGTGAGTTTGTACTCTATTAACATGTCTATTGTGCAAATGAAGTAAAAGACCATAAATAAATGCAGTAACATTAATAACACCATAAAAATATTAACTGGCAGAGTTGGGGTTAAGATGCAGATAATTTTGGAATGCCTAGCTGGCTCAGTTGGTTAAGCATCCAACTACTGATTTTGACTCAGGTCAGATGTCACAGTTTGTGAGATAGAGACTCACCTTGCACTCTGCCCTGACAGCATGGAGTCTGCTTGGGATTCTCTCTCTGTCTCTGTCTCTGTCTCTGTCTCTGTCTCTCTGTCTCTCTCTCTCTCAAAGTAAATAAATAACTTATTTTTTAATGTGATCTTTAAAAATGAAGATAGGGGCGCCTGGGTGGCGCAGTCGGTTGGGCGTCCGACTTCAGCCAGGTCACGATCTCGCGGTCCGTGAGTTCGAGCCCTGCGTCAGGCTCTGGGCTGATGGCTCAGAGCCTGGAGCCTGTTTCCGATTCTGTGTCTTCCTCTCTCTCTGCCCCTCCCCCGTTCATGCTCTGTCTCTCTCTGTCCCAAAAATAAATAAACATTGAAAAAAAAATTAAAAAAAAAAATGAAGATAATTTGGACCCCGTCCATCCCCTTAAACAATATAGCATAAATTAGAATGTAAGGCTTGTGAGGACATAGATTTTTGACTGTTTTGTCCAGTGACGTATTCTCAATGATTGGAAGAAATATCTGGCTCAGAGTAACTTTTAAATAATTATTTGTAGAATAAATTAATATATTACTTTAAGTGTGAAAAAACAAGGAAGGATGTATTCATACTCTCTGGAGTTTTTATCTACTTTGTGGAGTTTATCTAGACATGACAGTGAAGTCCATTAATAAGGGAGGACACCTTGGTATTACTCAGTGAGTTGTACAGCAGCATAATGTTGTGCACCGGTTGTCAAGGTTATTATGCAGTTTTTAGAAAGTCTTTTAAGATTGTGAAAGGGGTTAATGAGAAGTTAGGGCTCTGAACACACAAATTCATCTTTCAAATAAGTATCTTTGTTTGTATCTTGTTTTTTTTTTCTTTTTTTCTTTTTTTTTTCAATATATGAAATTTATTGTCAAATTGGTTTCCATACAACACCCAGTGCTCATCCCAAAAGGTGCCCTCCTCAATACCCATCACCCACCCTCCCCTCCCTCCCACCCCCCATCAACCCTCAGCTTGTTCTCAGATTTTAAGAGTCTCTTATGTTTTCGCTCTCTCCCACTCTAACCGCTTTTTTTTTTTTTCCTTCCCCTCCCCCATGGGATTTTGTTAAGTTTCGCAGGATCCACATAAGAGTGAAAACATATGGTATCTGTCTTTCTCTGTATGGCTTATTTCACTTAGCATCACACTCTCCAGTTCCATCCACATTGCTACAAAGGACCATATTTCGTTCTTTCTCATTGCCATATATAGTACCCCATTGTGTATATAAACCACAATTTCTTTATCCATTCATCAGTTGATGGACATTTAGGTTCTTTCCGTAATTTGGCTATTGTTGAGAGTGCTGCCTAAACATTGGGGTACAAGTGCCCCTATGCATCAGTACTCCTGTATGCCATGGGCAAATTCCTAGCAGTGCTACTGCTGGGTCATAGGGTAGGTCTATTTTTTAATTTTTTAAGGAACCTCCACACTGTTTTCCAGAGTGGCTGCACCAATTTGCATTCTGACCAACAGTGCAAGAGAGTTCCTGTTTCTCCACATCCTCTCCAGCATCTAAAGTCTCCTGATTAGTTCATTTTGGCCACTCTGACTGGCGTGAGGCGATATCTGAGTGTGGTTTTGATTTGTATTTCCCTGATAAGGAGCGACGTTGAGCATCTTTTCATGTGCCTGTTGGCCATCCGGATGTCTTCTTTAGAGAAGTTTCTATTCATGTTTTCTGCCCATTTCTCCACTGGGTTATTTGTTTTTCGGGTGTGGAGTTTGGTGAGCTCTTTATAGATTTTGGATACTAGCCCTTTGTCCGATATGTCATTTGCAAATATCTTTTCCAATTCCGTTGGTTGCCTTTTAGTTTTGTTGGTTGTTTCCCTTGCTGTACAGAAGCTTTTTATGTTCAAAAGGTCCCAGTAATTCATTTTTGCTTTTAATTCCTTTGCCTTGAGGGATGTGTAAAGTAAGAAATTGCTATGGCTGAGGTTAGAGAGGTCTTTTCCTACTTCCTCCTCTAGGGTTTTGATGGTTTCCTGCCTCACATTCAGGTCCTTTATCCATTTTGAGTTTATTTTTGTGAATGGTGTGAGAAAGTGGTCTAGTTTCAATCTTCTGCATGTTGCCGTCCAGTTCTCCCAGCACCATTTGTTAAAGAGACTTTCTTTTTTCCATTGGATGCTCTTTTGTGCTTTGTCAAAGATTGGTTGGCCATACTTTTGTGGGTCTAGTTCTGGGGTTTCTATTCTATTCCATTGACCTATGTGTCTGTTTTTGGGCCAATACCCTGCTGTCTTGATGATGACAGCTTTGTAGTAGAGGCTAAAGTCTGGGATTGTGATACCTCCTGCTTTGGTCTTCTTCTTCAAAATTCCTTTGGTTATTCGGGGGCTTTTGTGGTTCCATATGAATTTTAAGATTGCTTGTTCTAGTTTCGAGAAGAATGCTGGTGCAATTTTGATTGGGATTGCATTGAATGTGTAGATCGCTTTGGGTAGTATTGACATTTTGACAATATTTATTCTTCCAATCCTTGGGCACGGAATGTTTTTCCATTTCTTTATTTCTTCTTCAATTTCCTTCATAAGCTTTCTATAGTTTTCAGCATACAGATCTTTGACGTCTTTGGTTAGATTTATTCCTAGGTATTTTATGCTTCTTGATGCAATTGCGAATGGGATCAGTTTCTTTATTTGTCTTTCTGTTGCTTCACTATTATTGTATAAGAATACAACTGATTTCTGTACATTGATTTTGTATCCTGCAACTTTGCTGAATTCATGTATCAGTTCTAGCAGACTTTTGGTGGAGTCTATCGGATTTTCCATGTATAATATCATGTAATCTGCAAAAAGTGAAAGCTTAACATCATCTTTGCCAATTTTGATGCCTTTGATTTCCTTTTGTTGTCTGATTGCTGATGCTAGCACTTCCAACACTATGTGAAACAACAGCATTGAGAGTGAACATCCCTGTCGTGTTCCTGATCTCAGGGAAAAAGCTCTCCGTTTTCCGCATTGAGGATGATGTGAGCTGTGGGGTTTTCATAATGGCTTTTATGATCTTTAAGTATGTTCCTTCTATCCCGACTTTGTCGAGGGTTTTTATTAAGAACCGTGGCTGAATTTTGTCAAAAGCCTTTTCTGCATCGATTGACAGGATCATATGGTTCTTATCTTTTCTTTTATTAATGTGATGTATCACGTTGATAGATTTGCGAATGTTGAACCAGCCCTGCATCCCAGGAATGAATCCCACTTCATCATGGTGAATAATTCTTTTTATATATTGTTGAATTCGATTTGCTAGTATCTTATTGAGAATTTTTGCAGCTATATTCATCAGGGATATTGGCCTGTAGTTCTCTTTATTTCCTGGGTCTCTGTCTGGTTTAGGAATCAAAATAATACTGGCTTCATAGAATGAGTCTGGAAGCTTTCCTTCCCTTTCTATTTTTTGGAATAGCTCGAGAAGGATAGGTATTATCTCTGCTTTAAACATCTGGTAGAACTCCCCTGGGAAGCCATCTGGTCCTGGACTCTTATTTGTTGGGAGATTTTTGATAACTGATTCAATTTCTTCGCTGGTTATGGGTCTGTTCAAGCTTTCTATTTCCTCCTGATTGAGTTTTGGAAAGGTGTGGGTGTGTAGGAATTTGTCCATTTCTTCCAGGTTGTCCAGTTTGTTGGCATATAATTTTTCATAGTATTCCCTGAAAAATGCTTTTATTTCTGAGGGATTGTTGTCATAATTCCATTTTCATTCATGATTTTATCTATTTGGGTCCTCTCCCTTTTGTTTTTGAGAAGCCTGGCTAGACGTTTATCAATTTTGTTTATTTTTTCAAAAAAACAACTCTTGGTTTCATTGATCTGCTCTACAGTTTTTTTAGATTCTATATTGTTTATTTCTGCTCTGATCTTTTTTTTTTAATATTTTTTAACGTTTATTTATTTTTGAGACAGAGAGAGACAGAGCATGAACAGGGGAGGGGCAGAGAGAGAGGGAGACACAGAATCGGAAGCAGGCTCCAGGCTCTGAGCCATCAGCCCAGAGCCCGATGCGGGGCTCGAACTCACAGACCGCGAGATCGTGACCTGAGCTTAAGTCGGACGCTTAACCGACTGCGCCACCCAGGCGCCCCTCTGCTCTGATCTTTATTATTTCTCTTCTTCTGCTGGGTTTAGGCTGTCTTTGCTGTTCTGCTTCTATTTCCTTTAGGTGTGGTTTTAGAGTTTTTATTTGGGATTTTTCTTGTTTCTTGAGATAGGCCTGGAATGCAATGTATTTTTCTCTCAGGACTGCCTTCGCTGCATCCCAAAGTGTTTGGATTCTTGTATTTTCTCTTTAGTTTGTTTCCATATATTTTTAAATTTCTTCTCTAATTGCCTGGTCGACCCATTCATTCTTTAGTAGGGTGTTCTTTAACCTCCATGCTTTTGGAGGTTTTCCAGACTTTTTCTTGTGGTTGATATCAAGCTTCATAGCATTGTGGTCTGAAAGTATGCATGGTATGATTCCAATTCTTGTATACCTATGAAGGGCTGTTTTGTGACCCAGTAGGTGATCTATATTGGAGAGTGTTCCATGTGCACTCGAGAAGAAAGTATATTCTGCTTCTTTGTGATGCAGAGTTCTAAATATATCTGTCAAGTCCATCTGATCCAATGTATCATTCAGGGCCCTTGTTTCTTTATTGACCGTGTGTCCTGATGATCTATCCATTTCTGTAAGTGGAGTGTTAAAGTCCCCTGCAATTACCACATTCTTATCAATAAGGTTGCTTATGTTTATGAGTAATTGTTTTATATATTTGGGGGCTCCGGTATTTGGCGCATAGACATTTATAATTGTTAGCTCTTCCTGATGGATAGACCCTGTGATTATTATATAATGCCCTTATTCATCTCTTGTTACAGCCTTTAATTTAAAGTCTAGTTTGTCTCATATAAGTATGGCTACTCCAGCTTTCTTTTGATTTCCAGTAGCATGATAAATAATACTCCAACCCCTCACTCTCAATCTAAAGGTGTCCTCAGGTCTACAATGAGTCTCTTGTAGACAGCAAATAGATGGGTCTTGTTTTTTTAGACCTTCTGATACCCTATGTCTTTTGGTTGGCGCATTTAGTCCATTTACATTCAGTGTTATTATAGAAAGATATGGGTTTAGAGTCATTGTGATGTCCATAGGTTTCATGCTTGTAGCGGTGTCTCTGGTACTTTGTCTCACAGGATCCCCCTTAGGATCTCTTGTAGGGCTGGTTTAGTGGTAATTAATTCCTTCAGTTTTTGTTTGTTTGGGAAGACCTTTATCTCTCCTTCTATTCTAAATGACAGACTTGCTGGATAACGGATTCTTGGCTGCATATTTTTTCTGTTCATCACATTGAAGATATCCTGCATTTCCTTTCTGGCCTGCCAAGTTTCAGTAAAGAGATCGGTCACAAGTCTTATAGGTCTCCCTGTATATGTTAGAGCACGTTTATCCCTAGCTGCTTTCAGAATTTTCTCTTTATCTTTGTATTTTGCCAGTTTCACTATGATATGTCATGCAGAAGATCGATTCAAGTCACGTCTGAAGGGAGTTCTATGTGCCTCTTGGATTTCAGTGCCTTTTTCCTTCCCCAGATCAGGGAAGTACTCAGCTATGAGTTCTTCAAGTACGCCTTCAGCACCTTTCCCTCTCTCTCCCTCCTCTGGAATACCAATTATGAGTAGATTATTTCTCTCTAGTGCATCACTTTTTTCTCTAATTTCCCCTCATACTCCTGGATTTTTTTTATCTCTCTTTTTCTCAGCTTCTTCTTTTTCCATAATTTTATCTTTTAGTTTACCTATTCTCTCCTCTGCCTCTTCAATCCGAGCCATGGTCATCTCCATTTTATTTTGCAGTTCATTAATAGAATTTTTTATCTCCTCCTGGCTGTTCCTTAGTCCCTTGATCTCTCTAGCGACAGATTCTCTGCTGTCCTTTATACTGTTTTCAAGCCCAGCGATTAATTTTATGACTATTATTCTAAAGCGACAGATTCTCTGCTGTCCTTTATACTGTTTTCAAGCCCAGCGATTAATTTTATGACTATTATTCTAAATTCACATTCTGTTATATTGTTTAAATCGTTTTTGATCAGTCCGTTAGCTGTTGTTATTTCCTGAATGATTTTTTGAGGGTAATTCTTCCGTTTCTTCATTTCGGATGGTCCCTGGAGTGGTGCGGAACCACGGGGCACTTCCCCTGTGCTGTCTTGAATAACTTGCATTGGTGGGTGGGGCCGCAGTCAGACCTGATGTCTGCCCCCAGCCCACCGCTGGGCCACAGTCAGACTGGTGTGTGCCTTCTCTTTCCCTCTCCTAGGGGCGGGATTCACTGTGGGGTGGCATGGCCCCTCTGGGCTACTTGCACACTGCCAGGCTTGTGGTGCTGGGGATCTGGCGTATTAGCTGGGGTGGATTAGCAAGGTGCACAGGGGCCGAAGGGGCAGGCTCAGCTCGCTTTTCCTTTGGAGATCCGCTTCTGGAGTGGCCCCTCTTCCGTGGGCCTCTCTTCTGCACTTGGCTCTGGGGACTCCATTCTTTAGTCTTCTGGAAGTTTTCTGGGTTATTTAGGCAGGTGTAGGTGGAATCTATGCGATCTGCAGGATGTGGTGATTCCAGCGTCCTCCTACGCTGCCATTTTCCTTAGGTCCAAAATACCGTGCAGTGGCTTCTAATGAGTCTTATTATACCCTGGTTACAAAGAGAAACAACACTTCTCTCACCACTCCTTTTCCACGTTTTACTGGAATCTCTAGTAAGAAAGTTGAAGCCCAGATGTTTTTCTCAGGAGTTCAAGATTCAGACTCCAACGATGCCATGGACAGCACCCAACTGACCCCTGTATCTTGTTTTTTATCTTCAGGTTTTGTTATAGATTTTATTTGAGCAAATAAAATGTTTCAAAACCACTGTTACAGTGGAAAGAACAATACCTGGATTCAGAAGACCTGGATTCCAGTTTTTTATTCTCCCACTTAGTAGCTATAATTTTGGTCTTTCCTCTTCCAGGGGTTATTATGATTATCAAATGAGATTATGATTGAAACAACATCTTTTGGTATGCCCCAAACTGGCTGTTTTGGAGCACAATAGATGGTCCTCTACTTGATGAAATTAAGGAACCCTTAGTAGACCATCTTGCCACTAAATAAAATATTTTTCCCATTACGTTGCACAAATGCCAATAATTCTCACGATTAGAGTTACAACATTTGACTAAGGAAGTGTTTCACGATGCTTCTGCTAAAATAATCCAAGAGAAAAATTTATCCACCACCATCAATTAACACACTAGTATGGGACTATTTATCAGAATAGCAAGGTATACTCCAGCAAGACAAAGTTCCTAAAAAAATTGGAAACCTGAAATGGCACATATCAAGAAAGAGAAAGGAAGAAAAGAGTTTTGAGGGAGCATAAATAATTCCACATGTCATTTAATCCTTTACTTTCCAAGACATTTTCATATCATTTATGTATATGATCTTCACAAGTGTACAGTAGATATGCATATACCACTTTTATAGATAAAGTAACTAAGACTCAGGAGAAGCAAACTGTCCTGTACAAAACTGCACCAAACGTCAAAGTTTCTCCCTCTAACTCCTATGTAACATGCTTAACTCATCTTTGCCAAACCAACTCAGTTTACAATTTTATTCTAAAGAACAGTTTTTAATGTTAATTTTATTTTTTTTAATTTACATCTAAATTAATTAGCATATAGTGCAATAATTATTTCATGAGTAAATTCCTAAATGCCCCTTATCCATTTAGCCCATCCACCCTTCCACAACCCCTCCAGTAAACCTCATTCTCTATATTTAAGAGTGTCTTATGTTTTGTCCCCATCCCTATTTTTATATTATTTTTGCTTCCCTTACCTTGTATTCATCTGTCCTCTGTCCTAACGTCCTCATGAGTGAAGTTATATGATATCTGTCTTTTACTGACTAATTTCGCTTAGCTTAATGCCTTCTAGTTCCATCCACATAGCAGCAATTGCAAGATTTCATTCTTTTTGAGTAATATATATATATATATATATATATATATCACTCAAAATATATTTTTTTCACACTCAAAAAAAATACATATACCACTTCTTTGCCCACCCATCCATCGATGTATATTTTAGCTCTTTCCATTATTTGCCTATTGTTGAAGCTGCTGCTATAAACATCGGGGTGCATGTGCCCCTTCGACACAGCATATCTGTATCCCTTGAACAAATACCTAGTAGCGCAATTTCTGGGTCATAGGGTAGTTCTATTTTTAATTTTTTGATAAACCTCCATACTGTTTTCCAGGGTGTCTGCACCAGTTTGCATTCCCACCAGCAGTGCCAAAGAGATGCTCTCTCTCCATATCCTGGCTATCATCTGATGTTGCCTGAGTTGTTAATCTTAGCCATTATGACAATTGTGAGGTAGTACCTCATTGTGGTTTTGATTTGCATTTCCCTGATGATGAGAGATGTTGAACATTTTTCATGTGTCGGTTGGTCATCTGGATGTTTTCTTTGGAGAAGGGTCTATTCATGTATTTTTCCCATTTCTTCAGTGGGTTGTTTTTTTTTTTTTTTTTTTGAATGTTGAGTTTGATAAGTTCTGTATAGATTTTGGATAATAACCCTTTAACTGATATGTCATTTGCAAATATCTTCTACCATTCCATCAGTTGACTTTTAGTTTTGCTGATTGTTTCCTTTGCTGTGCAGAAGCTTTTTATTTTGATGAGGTCCCAGTAGTGCGTTTTTGCTATTGTTTCCCTTGCCTCTGGAGATGTGTTGAGTAAGAAGTTGCTGAGGCCAAGATCAAAGAGGTTTTTGCCTGCTTTCTCCTTGATTTTTATGGCTTCCTGTCTCACATTTAGGTCTTTCATCTCTATTGAGTGTATTTTTCTGTATGGTGAAAGAAAGTGGTCCAGGTTCATTCTTCTGCATGTCGCTGTCCAGTTTTCCCAGCACTGCTTGCTGAAAAGAAAATTTTTTCTTTGGACATTCTTTCCTGGTTTGTCAACATTAGTTGGCCATATGTTTGAGTCCATTTCTGGGTTTTCTATTGTGTTCCATTTATCTGAGTGGCTGTTTTTGTGCCAGTACCATACTGTATTGATGATTACAGCTTGCAATACAGCTTGAAGTCCAGGATTGTGATGTCTCCTGCTTTGTTTTGTTTTGTTTTTATAAGATTGCTTGGTGATTCAGGGTTTTTTATGGTTCCATAAAAATTTTAGGATTGTTTGTTCCAGCTCTGTGAAGAATGCTGGTGTTATTTTGATAGGGATAGCATTGAATATGTAGACTGCTTTGGGTAGTATTGACATTTTAACAGTTGTTCTTCCTATCCAGGAGAATGGAATCTTTTTTTCCATTTTTTTTCTGTCTTCTTCAATTTATTTCATAAGCTTTCTATAGTTTTCAGTGTATAGATTTTTCACCTTTTTGGTTAGATTTATTCCTGGGTATTTTATTGTTTTTTGGTGCAATTGTAAATGGGATTGATTCCTTGATTTCTCTTTCTGTCACTTCATTTTTAGAGTATAGGAATGCAACAGATATCTGTGCATTGATTTTATATCTTGCAAATTTGCTGAATTCATGGATTCATTCTAGCAGTTCTTGGTGGAATATTTTGGGTTTTCCATATAAAGTACCACGTCATCTGCAGAGAGTGAAAGTTTGACCTCCTCCTGGCCGATTCGGATGCCTTTTATTCCTTTCTGTTTTCTCATTGTTGAGTCTAAGACTTCCAATACTATGTTGAATAACAGTGGGGAGAGTGCACATCCCTGTCTTGTTCCTGACCTTAGGGGGAAAGCTCTCAGTTTTTCCCCAGTGAGTCATTCATATATGGCTTTCATGATCTCAAGGCATGCTCCTTCTATCCCTACTTTCTTGAGAGTTTTTATCAAGACAGGATGCTGTATTTTGTCAAATGCTTTCTCTGCAACTATTGAGAGGATCATATGGTTTTGTCCTTTCTTTTATTGATGTGATGAATCACATTGATTATTTTGTGGATATTGAGCCAGCCCTGCATCCCAGGTATAAATCCCACTTGGACGTGGTGAACAATTTTTTTAATGTATTGTTGGATCTGGTTGGCTAATATCTTGTTGAGGATTTTTGCATCCATGTTCATCAGGGAAATTGGTCTATAGTTCTCCTTTTTAGTGGGGTCTCTGTCTGGTTTTGGTATCAAGGTAATGCTGGCTTCATAGAAAGAGTCTGGAAATTTTCCTTCCATTTATATTTGTAGAGCAACTTTAAGAGAATAGGTGTTAACCATTCCTTAAGTGTTTGGTATAATTTTCCTGAAAAGCCATCTGGCCCTGGACTCTTGCTTTGTGGGAGAGTTTTGATTATACATTCAATTTATTTACTGGTTATGGATCTGTTCAAATTTTCCATTTCTTCCTGTTTCAGTTTTAGTACTGTATATGGTTCTAGGAATTTGTCCATTTCTTCAAGATTGCCCATTTAATTGGCATATAATTGTTCATAATATTATCTTATTATTGTTTTTCTTTCTTCTGTGTTGGTTGTGATCTCCTCTCTTTCATTCTTGATTTTATTTACTTGGATCCTTTCCTTTTTCTTTTTGATCAAACTTACTAGTGGTTTATCAACTTTGTTAATACTTTCAAAGAACAAGCTTCTGCTTTCATTGATCTGTTCTACTGGTTTCAGTAGCATTAATTTCTGCTCTAATCTTTATTATTATATTGTCTTCTGTGGGTTTTGGGTTTTATTTGCTGTTCTTTTTCCAGGTCTTTAAGGTGTAAGGTTAGGTTGTGTATCTGAGACCTTTATTCCTTCTTTAGGAAGGTCTGGATTGCTCTACACTTTCCTCTTATAACGGCCTTTGCTGCATCCCAGAGGTTTTGGGTTGTGGTGTTATAATTTTCACTGGTTTCCAGGTACTTTTTAATTTCCTGTTTAACTTCTTGGTTAGCCCATTCATTCATTAATAGGACGTTCTTTAGTCTCCAAGTACTTCTTAACTTTACAAATTTTTTTACTTGTCATTGATTTCCAGTTTCATAGCGTTGTCATCTGAAAATATCCACTGTATGATCTTCATCTTTTTGTACTTGATGAGGGCTGATTTGTGTCCCAGTATGTGTTCTATTCTGGAGAATATTCCATGTGCACTGGAAAAGAATGCATATTCCACTGCTTTAGGACGAAATGTTCTGAATATATCTGTTAAGGCCATCTGGTCCAGTGTATCATTCAAAGCCATTGTTTCCCTGTTGATTTTCTGATTAGATAATCTGTCCATTGCTGTAAGTGGGGTGATGAAGTCCCCTACTATTATGGTATTATTATCAATGAGTTTCTTTATGTTTGTAATTAATTGACTTATATTTTTGGGTGCTTTCACATTTGGTGCATAAATGTTCACAATTGTTAGGTCTTCTTGGTCAATAGACCCCTTAATTATGGTATAATGCCCTTCTTCATCTCTTGTTACAGTCTTTATTTTAAAGTCTGGATTGTCTGATGTAAGTATGGCTACTCTGGCTTTCTTTTGTTGGCCATTAGCATGATAGATGCTTTTCCATCCCTTTACTTTCAATCTGAATGTGTCCTTAGGTCTAAACTGGGTCTCTTGTAAACAGCATATGGATGGATCTTGTTTTCTTATCCATTCTGTTACCCTATGCCTTTTGATTGTAGCATTTAGTCCATTGACATTTAGAGTGAGTACTGAAAGATATGAATTTATTGCCATTATGTTGCCTGTACTGTTGGAGTATCTGGTGGTGTTTCGTGGTACTTTGTTGCTTTTGGTATTTATTTATTTATTTATTTAATCTTTTCTACCCTCAGAGACTCCCTTAAAATTTCTTGCAGGGCTGGTTTAGTGGTCACAAACTCCTTCAATTTTTTTTTTTTTTTTTTTTTTTTTGGTCTGGGAAACTTTTAATCTCTCATTCTATTCTGAATGACAGTTTGCTGGATTAAGAATTCTTGTCTGCATATTTTTCTGATTCAGCACATTGAATATATCCTGCTACTCCTTTCTGGCCTGGCAAGTTTCTGTGGATAGGTCTGCTGCTAACCTGATCTATCTTCCCTTATACATTAAGGAATTTTTTTTTCCCATGCTTCCCATGATTCTTTCCTTGCCTGAGTATTTTGTGAATTTGACTATGATATGCATTGTTGATGGTCGGTTTTTGTTGAATCTACTGGGAATCCTCTGTTTTTCCTGGATTTTGATGTCTGTCTTTCCCCAGGTTAGGAAAGTTTTCTGCTATGATTTGCTCACATAACACTTCTACCCGTTTTTCTCTCTGTTCATCTTCTGGGGCCCTTTTGATTCTGATGATGCTCCTTTGTAATGAGTCACTGATTTCTCTATTTCTTAAATCGTGTTTTTTTTTTTTTTTGCCTTAGCCTCCCTCTTTTTTTCTGCTTCATTATTCTCAAGTTTGTCCTCTATATCACTGATTCTCTGCTCTAGCTCATCCATCCTTGCCGCCTTGGAATCCATTCAAGACTGTAGCTCAGTTACAACAATTTTTATTTCATCCTGACTAGATTTTACTTCTTTTATCTCCGCAGAATGGGTTTATAATCTATTTTCAACTCCACCTAGTATTCTTATTATCATGATTCTAAATTCTGGTTCAGACATCTTGCTTGTATCTCTGTTGGTTAAGTCCCTGGCTATCGTTTCTTCCTGTTCTTTCTTTTGGAGTGAATTCCTTTGTTTCGTTACTTGGAAGGGAGAAAGGGAATTAATGCAGTAAAACAAATTAAAATTAAAAACTTTAAATTAAAATAAATTAAAATTTAAAAATTAAAAACAACACACACACAAAAGTGAAATAAATGATGCTAGATCTTAGGTGTGTTTTTGTCTGAGTGTTGAAAGTGGCTTGCTGGATTAGAGATAAAAGGGGGAAAAGGGGAAAAAAAAGAAATCATTTGAAAATTTGTAAATATGAATACACTGAAATAGAATAAAATGAAATCATGGAAATAAAATAGAATTTGGAAACATTTACACAAAAGTAAATAATATAGTAGAAAAAAATTAAAGAAAAATATTTTAATAAAAATTGAATATAAAAATGATTTTTTCTCTACTCAAGAAAAATAAAAGAAATGAAAAAGAAAAAAAAGAATGAAAATTGAATAGATGGACCAGCTAATACACTGAAATGTGACTGAAATTACTTCATTTTCCCCTAGACATCAAACTATGAAGTGCTTTATAGTCCATAAACTAAGCAGGAGGTGAGACTTGTGTTCATAAGAATGAGGTTGGCCCAGGTGGGCGGAGCTTAGTGTAATGGCTCTGTTCTCCACTAGATGGTTCTGCTTAGCTTACTGGGGTGGATTGTTGTGGCGATGGTAGGTGCATATGCGCATGCGTGGGAGCGGTGAAAATGCTCACCCAACTACCCAGTCTGTACTATTAGAACTCTGGTCTCCCCCATCAGCAATCAGGCACCCGTCCTTTGTCTTTGGCTTCTGTCCACTCCCTGCTTTTATACTGTCCATAACCAAGCCCCAGGCAGCACTTCCCTCCTGAGTTTTATCTCAGATGCAGCTGTGTTTCCCGATTCCTTATTTCTGAAGGAATACGGCTTTGACCCATTCTGACACTCTGTGGGAGGGTGTCTCTTAGCAATCGCCGGATGCCGGAGGCACCCAGGTACATTCGTGGGACTGTGCTGCTGCCGACACCCAGAGACTGTGGCTGGGTGCCAGCCCACCCCAGAAAAGGCTCACACGATCCTGTAGCAGCAGCATTTCAGGGAGTATGGAAAACCACAACACACATCTGGTCCCAGGCTTCACCCTTAATGAACTTGTTCCAGCACCAGCGAATGTGGTTGTTCTCCAGGGTTCACTGGGGTCTTTGCCTTTGGAGAAGACACACAGCGTCTACCATGTGTTCTCCCAACAAGGGAACCACTTCTCTTGCATAGCCTGATGACCCCTGGACTTTGCCCCTGGGGATTCACCCTTCTCACCAGAGCACTGCCAGGTATCAAGCTGTGGCGTTTCAGACTCTGTGCTCTCCCTGTTTATAGTGTTAGTGGAATTTAAACCCTCTCCTTTCTCCTTTCTCCCCTTTAGTTCAGTCTCTGCAGCTGTTTCCAATTTTCCACTTTCTCACCAGCTGCTTTTCAGGGGGATACTTTTCCTGTATTCTCCCCCAGTCTCAGTCTTTTCTCCACATGCAAAAAAATCTCCCTGCCATCCGTGGCTTCTCTCTCACCCAGTTTGCCTCTCTGCACTATATGCCTGCTGAGTTCTGTGGTGCAAGTTGTGCAGATTGTTGTGTTAATCCTCATGTAAATTTTCTAGGGATTCAGGATGGTTTAGTGTTGGTATGGTTGTATTTAAAGGATCCAAGACACACAAAAATCTTCCATGCTATTCCGCCATCTTGGATCCTCCCCTCTAAATAACAGTTTTTGATCCTTATAGACTTGATAAGACACTTTCCTCCAGAATGCTGTGCTTCTCACTACATAGCTAAATTAGATGTTATTGTGATTTCCTCCTCGATAGGCTGTTTTCACCACTAGATTTTAGGTATCCTCGATAGAAGATATCTTACCTTGCTCATTATTTTTTTTCTTTGTGCCTACATTAAAGCCTGACACATAGAAAGAAATTTTTAAAAATTGAGGGAGAAAAACTGTAAGAATATATTACTTTTTTTTTTTTAATTTTTTTTTTCAACGTTTATTTATTTTTGGGACAGAGAGAGACAGAGCATGAATGGGGGAGGGGCAGAGAGAGAGGGAGACACAGAATCAGAAACAGTCTCCAGGCTCTGAGCCATCAGCCCAGAGCCCGACGCGGGGCTCGAACTCACGGACTGCGAGATCGTGACCTGGCTGAAGTCGGACGCTTAACCGACTGCGCCACCCAGGCGCCCCTAGAATATATTACTTTTTAAGGAATAGTTGAAAGTAATCCATTGATCATGAAGACAAACCAAGAAAGGTTAAAAAACAAAAACGGTAGTACATGCAATCTGTCCCATATTAACTTCCAATAACTAAAAAATACAATTTCTGGAGTATAGGACTTGGCTTTCTGATCTGGACATTAAATATTTACTTCTAATTATAGTCTAGGTGAGACAAAAACAGACAAAAATGAATTTGCATTATTAATGTTGCAAGAAAGGTGATCTTTAAGCTCCTAAGGCTAGTAATAAAGAGAAAAGCATGTTCGAGATTGACTTTACTTTTTTTTCCTTTTTGAAAGAAAGTTAAATGATAAAACGTTATTAATTACAACAATTATATGTTTCTGCCAACTAGAATATACAGAGGGATACTACTGAAATGGACCTAGGACTACAGAGTTTCCATTTTCAGTCTCAGAGTCTCCAAGTGGAGACCAAAGGGTTTCTTTCTTTCAATGATTTGGATAAGATGATATTTTGAGATCTTGAGGACTGCCAAACTTTAAAAAGAGTAAAGGAACTCCTCCAACAATTTTTGTTATCATCTACACAAATGTCTCTGCTTTTTTGTTCCTTTATTCTTTTACTAATTTAAAGAAGAAAGAAAGAAAGAAAGAAAGAAAGAAAGAAAGAAAGAAAGAAAGAAAACAATGGAGGAAGGGATAAGGATAATTGCTATTCTTCCCAGCCAGAAAGATGCAGTGAAGGTTTGTAGTAATCATTCACCACTCCATGCTTTCTCCGACCTCCTCTTTATATACAGTTTTAACTGCTTAACATGAACTAACCTGAAAATCTAACTTAGATGTCAATGAATGGGAAATAACTGAAGAGCTCACTTAATCTGATGGAATAAATGTTTAAGAATCAAATCTTATTATTGTGTTTAATACACTGAACTATCTAAAATATTTGCATCAATTTTTGGGTCTAGAATCTAGAAGATAACAAAATCACTTGACACAAAGTAGAAAAAAATATACAATTTATTTAATGTTTTTTTTTGAGACAGAGAGAGACAGAGAGAGAGAGACAGACAGACAGAATCTGAAGCATGCTCCAGGCTCCGAGCTGTCAGCACAGAGCCCGGTGAAGGGCTCGAACTCATAAACCGCAAGATCATGACCTGAGCCGAAGTTGGACGCTTAACTGACTGAGCCACCCAGGCACCCCCAATGTTTTAAAGATGAATAAGCAATAGGTGTTTCAAATATCCCATTCTTTCATATTATGAAAAATTAACAAAATGCGAGAAATCTTTGCAACTTTTTTTTATTATTGCCTACATACTGTAAAATCAGATTGGTTAGTGTGGGGTAGTGCAAAATTAATGATTCTAGATACTTAGAAAAATTGTTTCATAAAGTCAAGACATTACTAGATACGAATCTTACATAAATTATTTAAAATTGCTCAATCTTGGACTCTTTATTAGCAAATAAAAATAGTAATATTTGCTCTATAATATTCTGATACTCAAACAGAGAAACATATGTAAAAAACATATCACAGTGAATGGAACATAGCACATGACCAGTACATGATAGCTACTATCATTATTGGCATGTCTGAGATTTAATTCTATAGACAGCAGTACCTCCTACATTCCAATTTATCATTTTTTTCTTAGGTTTTTTTAAATTTAAATTTTAATTATAGTTTCTTAACATATAGTGTTATATTTGGTTCTGGTATACAATTTAGTAATTCAACACTTCCACACATCACCTTGTACTCATTATGACAAGTGCACTCCTTAAACCCATTCACCTATTTAAACCATCCCTGTACCGAACACCACTCCAATAACCATAAGTTTGTTCTCTATAATTAAGAGTCTGTTTCTTTTTCTAATTTTTTTATTTAGTTTTTAAATTTTTCTTTAAATTCTAATTAGTTAACATATAGTATAATATTAGTTTCAGGAGTTGAATTTAGTGATTCCTCACTGATATAAACCCCAGTGTTTATTATAAGAAGTGCCCTCCTTAATAGCAATCACCATTTAGTCCATCCCCCACCCATCTCCCTCCATCAACTCTCAGTTTCTACCCTATCATTATGAGTCTCTTAAGGTTTTGGGGTGCCTGGTGGCTCAGTCAGTTGAGTGTCTAACTCTTGATTTAAGCTCAAGTCATGATCCCAGAGTCATTGTAACAAGGCCTGTGTCAGGCTCTGCACTGAGCATAGAGCCTACTTAAGATTCTCTCTTCCTCTCCCTCTACCCCACTACCTCACTCTCTAAACAAACAAAAAGTCTCTCATGATTTGTTTCTCTCTCTCTCTTTTTGTTTTCCCCTTCTCATATGTTCATCTGTATTGTTTCTTAAAAGTCCACATATGAGTATAATCATATGGTATTTGTCTTCCTCTGCCTGACTTATTTCATTTAGCATATTACACTCTAGCTTCAACCATGTCAATGGAAATGGAAAGATTTCATTCTTTTTTATGGTTGACTAGGATTCCTGTGTGTGTGTGTGTGTGTGTGTGTGTGAGCATATGTACTTATATGCTCATATTCATGTTCATGAGTTTATGGACACTTGAGCTCTTTCAATAGTTTGGCTATTGTTGATAACGCAGCTATAAACATCAGGGTGCATGTACTCATTTGAATCTATGTTTTTGAATCCTTTGAGTAAATACCTAGTGGTGCAATTGCTGGGTAGTAGGGTAACTCTATTTTTAACTTTTTGAAGAACTTCCATACTGTTTTCCAGAGTGGCTGCACCAGTTTGCATTCCCAGCAGCAGTGCAAGAGGGCTCCTCTTTCTCTGTATCCTTGCCAACATGTACTCTTTCCTGTGTTGTTAACTTTAGCCATTATGAGAGGAGTGAGGTGGTATCTCCTGTGGCTTTTATTTCTATTTCCCTGATGATGAGTGATGCTGAGCATCTTCTCATGTGTCTGTTAGCCATCTGGATGTCTTCTTTGGAAAAATGTTTGTTCATGGCTTCTTCCCATTTCTTCACAACATTATTTGTTTTCTGGGTGTTCAGGTTGTTAAGTTATTTATATAGTTTGGATACTAACCCTTTTTCTGATGTCATTTGCAAACATTGTCTCCCATTACTTAGGCTGACTTTTAGTTTTGTTGTTTGTTTCCTATCCCTGTACAGAAGCTTTTTATCTTGATCAGGTCTCAATAGTTCATGTTTGTTTTTGCTTCCCTTGCATCCACCAACAATGTCTAATAAGAAGTTGCTATGGCCAAGGTCAAAGAGAGTACTGCCTGTGCTATCTAGGACTTTAGTGATTTTATGTTTCATATTTAGGTCTTTCATTCATTTTTAATTTATTTTTTTGTATGCTGTAAACAAATTGTCCATTTTCATTGTTCTGAATGAACAATGCTGAGCATTGTATCTCTCCAGTTTTCCCAGCACTATTTGTTAAAAACACTGTATTTCATGCATTGGTATTCTTTCCTGTTTTGTTGAAGATTAGTTGACTATATGATTGTGGATTCATTTCTGGGTGGTCTATTCTGGTTCATTGATCTATGTGTCTATTTTTGTGCCAATACTATACTGTCTTGATGACTACAGCTTTGTTTACATCTTGAAGTCCAGAATCATGACGCCTCCAACTTTTATTTTATTTTTCATGATTGCTTTGTCTTTTGTGGTTACATGCAAGTTTTAGGATTGTTTGTCCTAGCTCTTTGAAAAATGCTGATGGTATTTTTATAGAAATTGCATTAAATGTGTAGATTTTTTTGTGGTAGTATACATATTTTAACTATGTTCTTCTAATCCATGAGCATGGCATTTTTCCCATTTCTTTGAGTTCTCATCATTTCCTTTCATAAGTGTTCTATAGTTTTCAGAGTAAAAATCTTTTACCTCTTTGGTTAATTTCATTAGTAGGTATCTTATTATTTTTGGTGCAATTGTAAGTTGGAAAAATACCTTGATTTCCTTTTTTTCCTTCAGTTTTTAAATATTGATTTATTTTGAGGGAGAGAGAGAGAGAGAGAGAGCAGGGAAGGACATAGAGAGAGGGAGAGACACAATCCCAAGCAGACTCCACCTGAGCAAAAATCAGGAATCAGATGCTTAACTGACTGAGGCACTCAGTCATCCCTTGCTTCATTATTGATGTATGGAAATGCGACTGGTATATGATTTACTTATATCCTGTGACTTTGCTGAATTCATGTATTAGGCGTAGCAATTTTTTGGTGGAGTCATTTGGGTTTTCTACATAGAGTATCATGTCACCTGCAAATGTGAAAAATTGACTTTCCTTGCTCAATTGGATGCCCTTTATTTCTTTTTGTTGTCTGATTTCTGAGGCTAAGATTTCCAGTACCATATTTAATAGTAATTGTACCATTACTGTTACTGGTTACTGGTTACTGTTACTGGTTACTGGTACTGGTACTATTACTGAGAATGGACATCCCTCTCTTGCTCTTCACCAGAGAGGAAAAGGTACCAGTTTTCCCCATTGAGAATGGTATTAACTGTGCATTTTTGGTATATGGCTTTTATGACGTGTATGTATGTTACATCTATCCCTACTTTGTTGAGGGCTTTTTTTTTTTTTTTCAAGAATGGATGCTGTATTTTCTCAAATGTTTTTCTGCATCTCTTAAAAGAATAGAAGAAAAGAATGGTTCTTATCCTTTTTTTTTTCTTATTAATGTGGCAAATGAATCACGTGGATTGATCTGTGAATATTGAACCACACATGCAGCTCAGAAATAAGTTCCACTTGTTTGTAATATATATATATATATATATATATATATATATATATATATATGATACAATTGGATTCAAAATGCTAGTATCTTTTTGAGAATTTTTGCATTCATGTTCATCAGGGATTTTGGCTTGTAACTCTCTTTTTAATGGGATCATTGTCTGGTTTTGGAATCGAGGTAATCCTGGCCTCATAAAATGAGTTTGGAAGTTTTCCTTCCATTTATATCTTTTGGAACACTTTGAGAAGAATAACTATTACCTATTCTGTAAAAGGCTGCTAGAATTCCCCTGGGAAGCCATCTGGCCCAGGACTGTTGTTCGTTGACTGATTCAATTTATTTATCTGTTGTGGGTCTGTTCAAATTTTCTATTTCTTCCTATTTCAGTTTTGGTAGTTTGTGAGTTTCTAGAAATTTTTCCATTTCTTCCAAATTGCCAAGTTCATTAGCATATAATATTTCATAGTATTCTCTTATAATTATTTGTATTTCTGTGGTGTTGGTTTTGATCTCTCCTCTTTCATATGTGATTTTCTCTATTTGGGTCTTTCTCTTTTCTTTTTGATAAGTCTGGCTAGAGGTTTATCAATTTTGTTAATTCCTTCAAAGAAACATCTCTTAGTTTTGTTGATCTCCTCTACTATGTTTTGTTTGTTTCTATATTTCTCGTTTCTGCTCTAATCTTTATTATTTTCCTTCTTTTTTAAATTTTTTTAACGTTTACTTTATTTTTGAGACAGAGAGAGACAAAGCATGAATGGAGGAGGGTCAGAGAGAGAGGGAGACACAGAATCTGAAACAGACTCCAGGCCCTGAGATGTCAGCACAGAACCCAACGCGGGGCTCAAACTCACGAACTGTGAGATCATGACCTGAGCCGAAGTCGGACGCTTAACCAACTGAGCCACCCAGGCGCCCCTATTATTTTCCTTCTTGTGCTGGCTTTAGACTTTATTTGTTATCCCTTTTCTAGCTCCTTTAGGTGTATAGTTAGGTTGTGTATTTGGGTCTTTTTTGCTTCTTGAGATAGAATTGCAATATAATTTACTCTTAGGACCACCTTTGCTGCATGCCAAAGGACTTTAACTGTCATGTTTTCATTTTCATTTGCTTCCATGTATTTTTTCATTTATTTTCTTAGTTCCCTGGTTAACCCATTCATTGTTTAGTAGAATACTCTTTAAACTCCATGTATTTAAGGACTTTCCAATTTTTTTTTTCTTGTGGCTGACTTCAAGTTTCATAGCATTGTTTTGTGACAATATGCATGGTCTGATCTCATTATTTTTGTACTTGTTGAGGGCTGATTTGTGACCCAGTATGTGATCTGCTTTGGAGAATATTCCATGTGAACTTGAATTGTATGTGTATTCTGCTGCTTTAGGATGAAATGTTTTGAATTATCTGTCAAGTTCATATCGTCCAGTATGTCATTCAAAGCCATTGTTTCCTTGTTGATCTTCTTAGATGATCTTTCCATTGTTGTAAGTGGTGTGTTAAAGTGCCCTACTATTATTTATTATCAATGAGTTTCTTTATATTCACTATTAATTTATGTATATATTTGGGTGTTACAAATTAGGGGCATAAATATTAATAATTGCTATATCTTCTTCCTGGATAGACCCCTTAATTATGTAGGAATGCCCTTTTTAATCTCTTATTAGAGTCTTTGATTTAAAATCTAGTTTATGTCATATACATATGTTTACTCCAGCTTTCTTTTGATGTCCATTAACATAATAGTTGGTTCTCCATCCTTTCACTTTCAATTGGCAATTGCCTGTAGTCTAAAATAAGTCTCTTCTAGGCAGAATACAATTGAGTCTTGTTTTTTTTACCCATTTTGATACCCTATGTTCTTTTGATTGGAACATTTAGTCCATTTACATTCAAAGTGACTATTGGTAGATACGAATTTAGTGCCTTTGTGTTACCTGTAAAGTTGGTGTTTCTGGTGATGTTCTCTGGTCCTTTCTAGTCATTGTTGCTTTTGGTCTTTTTTGTTTTGTTTTGTCTTTTCTCCCGTCAGAGTCCCCCCTTAAAATTTCTTGCAGGTTTGGTTTAGTGGCTACAAACTCCTTTAGTTTCTGTTTGTCTTGGAAACTTTTTATCTCTCCTATTTTGAATGACAGCTTTGCTGGATAAAGTATTCTTTGCTGCATAATTTTCCCATTCAACACATTAGACAATAAATGCCACTCCTTTCTGGTTTGCCAAGTTTGTGTGGAAAGATCTGCTGTGAACCTGATCTGTCTTCCCTTGTAGGTTAAGGACTTTTTGCACTTGCTGCCTTCCGAATTCTTTCCTTGTCTGGGTATTTTGTGAATTTGACCTATGATATGACTTGGTGAAGGTCAATTTTTCTTAATTTAATGGGAGTTCTCTGTGCTTCCTGGATTTCAATGTCTGTTTTCTTCCCCCTGTTAGGAAAGTTTTTAGCTAAAATTTGCTCAAATAAAACTTTTGTGCCTTTTACTTTCTCTTCTTCTTCTTGGGCCCCTTTGATGCAAATGTTATTATACTTTAAGGAGTCGCTGAGTTCCTTAGTCCTTTGTGGTCTAATAACTTTTTTCTCTCTTTTTATCAGTGTCATTTTTCCCATAATTTTATCGTCTTTATCACTGATCCATTCCTCTGCTTTATCCATCCTCATTGTCATTGCTTTTCATCTCAGTTATAGCATATTTTATTTCAGCCTGAATAGATTTTAGTTCTTTTATCCATGCAGTAGGGGATTCTCTAATGTCTTCTATGCTGTTCTCAAGCCCAGCTGGTATCCTTATGAATATTGTTTTAAATTCTGGTTCATAAATCTTACTTGTATCTGTATTGATTAAATCCCTGGCCATGACCTCCTTTTCTTTATTTTATGGTGAATACTTCCATCTTGTCATTTTGTCCAGGTCACTGTGTGTGTGTGTGTGTGTGTGTGTGTGTGTGTGTGATTGTTAGGAAAGCCTGTTGTATTCCTGCTCTGAGAATAATGGTTGTATTAAGAAAAAATAGCTAAATACTATGTAAGTTTTGGTCTCTTTCCTAAAAGAAGCTGGATCCAATAAAATATTTAAAATATATTAAAATAAATTAAAAATATTAAAAAAAGGAAAGCTAGATCCTAAGGGTATTTTGATTTGTTTGTTAAAAGAAGCTAGCTCCAAGAACTAATAATAATAATAGTAGTAATAGAATCTAGATCCTAGGTGAGTTTTGGTCTGCTTGTTAAAAGAAACTAAATCCAAAAAATTAAAAATATAATAAAAATATAAAAATTAAAATAAGAATATAAATTAATATTTTTAAGTTTTAAAAAATTGCTTTTTCTGTATCCCCTAAAAAATCTATATCTTATTTCCCATAGGGCTGAAGCTTTGCAGCACTCTATGTAATCAATAGACTTGGAGCCTGTGAGGGGTTTGTGCTGGTCTTCTGTGTGTCAGGCCTGTTGCATTGATTCTCAGGCTGACTTGCCCTAGTAGAGTTACGCCTGCAAGGTTCAGGGGGGCAGGGTGGTGTAAGTGGTTCTGGCCTCCACTTGGTGGTGCTGTTTTGCTCACTGAAGTTGGTCAGTGTTGATGGGTGGGAGGGTGAGGGGGAGAGGAATTTTGTGGTTCTGTTCTCTTTCCCTGAAGTGAGAAGTTGGCCCAGCCACTCCTCAAGAAGCCCTCATGGAAGAACAAACAAACATCTCTCCTGTGTCCCTGGCTTCAGTCAGATACCTGCCTTCATCCTGCCTGTGTCTAAGTGGTCCACCTACCAGGTGATATAACATTCTTGTGTTTTATCTCAGATGCATAGTTGGGTTTAAAACTCCAAATCCTAGAAATCCAGTTGATGCAGACCTGTGCTAATCCTCTGGGATAAATCTTACTGTGATATGGCCTGGTGTTGGCTTGTTCCAGAAAACAGTACCACGACCATGCAGGGGCTCAGAGTTTATGGTAAAGTTCAGCAAAAATCCACCAACAAGGCTTGCAAACATAAGCCAATGTCCCCATTCCTGTGTTAGTAAATAAGACAGCTCAATGGCACCTCTCAGATCTTTTGTCCCCAGAGAGGCTGTTCCTCCTCTCTCAAATGCACTCCAAGAAAGAGGAACTGTTTCTCCCCATAAAATACAGGGTGTCCTCATATCAAGCTGCCTGCTCCTGGGTGTCCACCTTCCTTCCCCGCCAGAGCACTACTAAGCCAACCAGGCATGACCTTGGCTTTAGCATCGACCTCTGAAACCTCAGACCTTGTGCACAATTGCTTATAAAACTTGGGGGTATTCAGCTCCTCTCTTTTTTCCAGTCAATGGTTTTGGGGAAAATTTTTGTTCTGCAATCACCTGCACATGTTTTCAATTTCTCTCTATTTCTTTCTTGCTCCTCTATCCATGATCAGGGCTCCCTCCCCTCCTTAGCACCTGAAGTTATCTTCCTTAAATCAACTCTCCACAGATCCTACTTTCCACAATGTGGCAGGTTTTTTTTTTCTTTACTTGTTCAGTTTGTTCTCTAAGAACTTGGATTTTTTCATTTGGTGCTCAAAATGATTTGATATTCATTTAGCTGTGTTCAAGTAACAAGATATGACTAGGGTGCCCCAACTCCTCTGCCATCTTAACCTCCTCTTTCAAGAGTCTCTTTCTTGATTTGTACCTCTTTCACATTTTTCCCTTGCTTATCTTTTTGTTTCTTTAATTCCACATGTGAATGAAATCATACTGTATTTCTTTCACTGACTGATGTATTTTTCTTTAAAATATATGCTCTACTTCCATCCATGTCATAGCAAAAAGGAAGATTTCATTTTTTTATGGGTGAATAATAGTACATGGTATATGTATATATAAAATGATGGACACTTGGACTAATTCTTACTCTTGCCTATCATAAATAATGCTGCTAAAAAATAGGGGTGCATGCATAAATTTGAATCAGTGCTATTGTATTCCTTGGGTAAATACCCAGTAGTGTGATTGTTTCATCATGAGGTAGTTCTATTTTTGTTTTTTTAATTTTTTTTTCATTCATTTATTTTGAGAGACAGATAGAGCACAAGTGGGGAGGGTCAGAGAGAGGAGGAGACAGAATCCAAAGCAGGCTCCAGGCTCCGAGCTGTCAGCACAGAGCCTGATGTGGGGCTCAAACTCACAAACTGTGAGATCATGACCAGACTTTTAACTGACCGAGCCACCCAGGCGTCCCAAGGTAGCTCTATTTTTAAACTTTCTGAGGAACCTCCATACAATTTTCCACAATGGTTGCAACAGTTTGCATTCCCAAGAACCGTGCATGAGTGTATCTTCTTTTTTACAGGTTTTTATGTAAATTCAAGTTAATATACAATGTAATATTATTTTCATGTATACTATTCAGTGATTAAACACTTGCATACAACATCCATTTCTCATCTCAAAAATTTCCCTCTTTAATCTGCATCACCTATTTAACTCATCCCTCCACCACTTACCTTCTGGTAACCATCATTTTTTCTCTATAGTTAAGTGTATGCTTCTTGTTTTTCCTCTCTTTTCCCTCATATATATATATATATATATATATATATATATATACACCTTATATATGTATAAGTGTATACATATGTATACATATGTATAATATGTATAGTGTATATATACACTATATATATGTGTGTATATATATATATATATACACCTTCATTGGTTATGTTGTTGCAAGTATTTTCCCACTTTCTGAAGGTTGCTTTATGTTTTGTTGATTCATTTCTTCACTGCACAGGAGCTTTTAATCTTAATGAATTCTGAACAGTTCATTTTTGCTTTTGTTTCCCTTGCATTAGGAGACACATCTAGAAACAAGTTGCTATGACTAATTTCAAAGAGGTTATTGAAATAACCTCTGTTCTCCTCTAGGATTTTGATGGATTCCTGTCTCATATTTAGGTCTTTAGTACATTTTGAATTGATTTTTGTTTATGCTGTAAGAATGTGGTCCATATTCCTTCTGTTGAATGTTGCTCTCCAGTTTTCTCAACACAATTTGTTGAAGAGACTGTCTTTTCCATTGAATATTCTTTCCTGAATTGTCGAACATTAACTGAAAAATTATTATGTATTCATATCTGGGTTTTTTATTCTGTTCTTTTACCTATGTGTCTGTTTCAGTGCCAGTACCATACTGTCTTGATCATTACAGCTTGGTAATGTAACTTGAAATCTGGATTTGTGATACCTGAAACTTTTGTTTATTTTTCAAGATTGCTTTGGTTATTCATGTTTGCATGTGTGTGTGTATGTGTGTGTGTGTGTGTGGTTGCATGCAAATTTTAGGATTGTTTGTTCTAGCATGGTGAAAAGTGATATTATTTTGAGAGGTATTGAATTAAATGTGTTAATTGCGGAAGATGGCAGTGTAGGAGTACGCTGGGCTCACTGCATCCTGCTGATCACTTAGATTCCACCCACATCTGCCTAAATAACCCAGAAAACTGCTAGAAGACTAGCAGAATGGACTCTTCAGAGCCAAGCGTAGACAAGAGGCCCACAGAAGAGCATAGGAAGTGCGGAGAGGTGGTGTGCACTACAGGGACTGGCGGGAGGGAGCCGGGATGGTGGAGGGCCACCTGGTGGGCAAAGCAGAACCCCCAAAATCTGGCTTGCAAAAGCAGAGGGGCCAGACTCCGTGAGTTCTGATAGCCAGAGGGACTTAACATCAGGAATGTTAAAAGTCATCAACTCTGCTCTCAGAGCTGGGAGGGTGAGAGGACCACAGGAAGGAGAGTGATGAGCCCCAGAAGACAGAAGTCAGCTCAGCAGGAAACAAAGGTGCTGGCCAGCGCCATCTCCCTTTCCCATCCCCCAGCCAAAATCCCAAAGGGAACCAGTTCCCATCACCAAACTTGCTTGCACTGAGCAAACACCCAACGATGTGCTTCTGTGTATCCATCCCTCCAAAGGGTCGGTCTCCCTCCTACTGCTGCAGGGCCCCTCCTACAAGGGACCACCAACAGCAAGCAAGCTAAGCCTTGCCTTCCCTCCCCTGTGCACCTTGTGAATCCACCACGGCTAATATGCCAGATCCCATCAAAGCAGCACCACAAGCCTGGCAGTGTGCAAGTAGCCCAGACAGGGCATACACCACTCCACAGTGAGTCCTGCCCCTGGTAGAGGTGAAGATAAGGTACACACCAGTCTGACTGTGGCCCCAGCAGTGGGCTGGGTTTGGACATCCAGTCTGACTGTGGCCTGCCCACCAATGCAAGTTACTCCAGATAGCACAGGGGAAATGCCCTGCAGTTCCACGCCACTCCAGGAACTATCCAAAATTACAAAACGGAAGAATTCTCCTCAAAAGAAACTCCAGGAAGTAGTGACAGCTTACGAATTGATCAAAAATGATTTAAGCAATATAACGGACATGAAATTAGAATAATAGTCATAAAATTAATCACTGGGCTCGAAAAAAGTATAGAAGACAGCAGAGAATCTATTACTACAGAGATCAAGCGACTAAGAAACTGTCAGGAGGAGCTAACAAATGCTATAAATGAGGTGCAAAATAAAATGGAGGTGGCCATAGCACGGATTGAAGAAGCAGAGGAGAGTATAGGTGAATTAGAAAATAAAAGTATGGAAAAAGGGGAAGTTGAGAAAAAGAGAGATAAAAAAAATCCAGGTGTATGAGGGGAGAATTAGAGAACTAAGTGATGCAATGAAAAGCAACAATATCCGTATAATAGGGATTTCAGAAGAGGAAGAGAGAAAGGGTTTGAAGGTGTACTTGAACAAATCATAGCTGAAAACTTCCCTGATACGGGGAAGGAAAAAGGCATTGAAATCCAAGAGGCACAGAGAACTCCCTTCAGACATAACTTGAATCAATCTTGTGCACGACATCTCATAATGAAACTGGCAAAATACAAGGATAAAGGGAAAATTCTGAAAGCAGCTAGGGATAAACATGCTCTAACATATAAAGGGAGACTGATAAGACTAGTGGCAGACCTATCTACTGAAACGTGGCAGGCCAGAAATGAATGGCAAGAAATCATCAACCTGATGAACAGAAAAAAATATGCAGCCAAGAAACCTTTATCCAGCAAGTCTGTCATTCAGAATATGAGAGATAAAGGTCTTCCCAAACAGACAAAAACTGAAGGAATTCATCACCACTCAACCAGCCCTACAAGAGATCCTAAGTAGGATTCTGTGAGTGAAATCTTGCAAGGACCACAAAGTACCAGAGACATCACTACAAGCATGAAACCTACAGACATCACAATGACTCTAAAAGAATATCTTCCATAATAACACTGAATGTAAATGGACTAAATGCTCCAACAAAAAGACGTAGGGTATCCAAATGGATTAAAAAAAACAAAACAAAACAAGACCCATCTATTTGCTCTCTACAAAAGACTCATTTTAGACCTGAGGACACCTTCATTTGAGAGTGAGGGGATGGAGAACTATTTATCATGCCACTGGAAGTCAAAAGAAAGCTGGAGTAGCCATACATATATCAGACAAACTAGACTTGAAATTAAAGGCTGTAACAAGAGATGAAGAAGGGCATTATGTAATAATTACAGGGTCTATCCATCAGGAAGAACTAACAATTATAAATGTCTATGCACCGAATACGAGAGCCCCCAAATATATAAAACAATTCATCACAAATATAAGCAACCTTATTGATAACAACGTGGTAATTGCAGGGGACTTGAATACTCCTTTTACAATAATGGATAGATCATCTAGACACACGGTCAATAAAGAAACATGGGCCTTGCATGATACATTGGATCAAATGGACTTGAAAGATATATTTAAAACTCTGCATCCCAAAGCAACAGAATATACTTTCTTCTCGAGTGCACATGGAACATTCTCCAAGATAGATCACATACTGGGTCACAAAACAGCCCTTCATAAGTATACAAGAATTGAGATCATACCATGCAGACTTTCAGACCACAATGCTATGAAGCTTGAAATCAACCACAGGAAAAATTCTGGAAAACCTCCAAAAGCATGCTGGTTAAAGTATACCCTACTAAAGAATGAATAGGTCAACCAGGCAATTAGAGATGAAATAAAAAATACATGGAAACAAATGAAAATGAAAATACAACCATCCAAATGCTTTGGGATGCAACGAAGGCGGTCCTGAGAGGAAAATACTTGTAATCCAGGCCTATCTCAAGAAACAAGAAAAATCACAAATACAAAATCTAACAGCACACCTAAAGGAACTAGAAGCAGAACATCAAAGACACCCAAAACCCAGCAGAAGAAGAGAAATAATAAAGATCAGAGCAGAAATAAACAATAGAGAATCTAAAAAAACCTGTAGAGCAGATCAATGAAACCAAGAGTTGGTTTTTTGAAAAAATAAACAAAATTGATAAACCTCCAGCCAGGCTTCTCAAAAAGAAAAGGGAGATGACCCAAATAGATAAAATCATGAATGAAAATGGAATTATTACAACCAATCCCTCAGAAATACAAGCAGTTATCAGGGAATACTATGAAAAATTATATGCCAACAAACTGGACAACCTGGAAGAAATGGACAAATTCCTAAGCACCCACGCACTTCCAAAACTCAAACAGGAAGAAATAGAAAACTTGAACAGACCCATAACTAGCGAAGAAATTGAATCAGTTATCAAAAATCTCCCAGCAAATAAGAGTCCAGGACCAGATGGCTTCCCAGGGGAATTCTAACAGATATTTAAAGCAGAGATAATACCTATCCTTCTCAAGCTATTCCAAAATATAGAAAGGGAAGGAAAACTTCCAGACTTATTCTATGAAGCCAGTATTACTTTGATTCCTAAACTGGACAGAGGCCAAGCAAAAAAAGAGAAATACAGGCCAATATCCCTGATGAATATGGGTGCAAAACTTCTCAATAAGATACTAGCAAATCGAATTCAACAGCATATAAAAAGAATTATTCACCATGATCAAGTGGGATTCATTCCTGGGATGCAGGGCTGGTTCAACATTCTCAAATCAATCAATGTGATACATTACATTACTAAAAGAAAAGATAAGAACCATATGGTCCTGTCAATTGATGCAGAAAAAGCATTTGACAAAATTCAGCATCCTTTCTTAATAAAAACCTTTGAGAATGTCAGGATAGAAGAAACATACTTAAACATCATCAAAGCCATTTATGAAAAGCCCACAGCTAATATCATCCTCCACGGAGAAAAACTGAGAGCTTTTTCCCTGAGATCAGGAACATGCAAGGATGTCCACTCTCACTGCTGTTGTTAACATAGTGTTGTAAGTGCTAGCATCAGCAATCAGACAACCAAAGGAAATCAAAGGCATCAAAATTGTCAATGATGATGTCAAGCTTTCAATTTTCGCCGATGACTTGATATTATACATGGAAAACTAGATAGACCCCAACAAGTCTGCTAGAACTGATACATGAATTCAGCAAAGTCGCAGGATAGAAAATCAATGTATAGAAATCAGTTGCAATCTTATACACTAATAATGAAGCCACAGAACGACAAATAAAGAAACTGATCCCATTCACAATTGCACCAAGAAGCATAAAATACCTAGGAATAAACCTAACCAAAGATGTAAAAGATCTGTATGCTGAAAACTATATAAAGCTTATGAAGGAAATTGAAGAAGACATAAAGAAATGGTAAAGCAAATGAGTACTAATGCATAGGGGCACTTGTATCCCAATGTTTATAGCAGCACTCTCAACAATAGCCAAATCATGGAAAGAGCCTAAATGTCCATCAACTGACAAATGAATAAAGAAATTGTGGTTTATATACACAATGGAATACCACGTGGCAATGAGAAAGAATGAAATATGGCCTTTTGTAGCAATGTGGATTGAACTGGAGAGTGTTATGCTAAGTGAAATAAGTAATGCAGAGAAAGCCAAATACCATATGTTTTGTCTCTTATGTGGATCCTGAGAAACTTAACAGAAGTCCATGGGGGAGGATAAGAAAAAAAAAAGAGGTTAGAGAGGGAGAGAGCCAAAGCATAGGAGGTTCTTAAAAACTAAGAACAAACTGAGGGTTGATGGGGGTGGGACGGAGAGGAGGGTGGGTGATGGGTATTGAGGAGCGCATTTTGGGGGATGAGCACTGGGTGTTGTTTGGAAACCAATTTGACAATAAATTTCATATTAAAAAATAAAAAAATAAAAATAAATAAAATTTAAAAATAAAATATAAAGAAAAAGAAAAGAAATGGAAACATTCAGTGCTCATGGATTGGAAGAATAAATATTATTAAAATGTCAATACTACCCAAAGCTATCTACACATTCAATGCAATCCCAATCAAAATTGCACCAGCATTCTTCTCGAAGCTAGAACAAGCAATCCTAAAATTCATATGGAACCACAAAAGGCCCCGAATAGCCAAAGTGATTTTGAAGAAGACCAAAGCAGGACCATCACAATCCCAGACTTTAGCCTCTACTACAAAGCTGTAATCATCAAGGCAGCATGGTATTGGCACAAAAACAGACACATAGACCAATGTAATAGAATAGAAACCCCAGAAATTGACCCACAAAAGTATGGCCAACTCATCTTTGACAAAGAACGAAAGAGCATCCAATGGAAAAAAGAAAGTCTCTTTAACAAATGGTGCTGGGAGAACTGGACAACAACATGCAGAAGAATGAAACTAGACCACTTTCTTATACCATTCACAAAAAACAACTCAAAATGGATAAAGGACCTGAATGTGAGACAGGAAACCATCAAAATCCTAGAGTTAAAAGCAGGAAAAAACCTTCCTGACCTCAGCCCCAGCAATTTCTTACTTGACACATCCCCAAAGGCTAGGGAATTAAAGGCAGAAATGAACTATTGGGACCTCATGGAGATGAAAAGCTTCTGCACAGCAAAGGAAACAATCAACAAAATTGAAAGGCAATGAACGGAATGGGAAAAGATATTTGCAAATGACATATTGGACAAAAGGATAGTATCCAAAGTCTATAAAGGGCTCACCAAGCTCCACACCCAAAAAACAAATAATCCAGTGAAAAAATGGGCAGAAAACATGAATGGACACTTCTCTAAAGAAGACATCCAGATGGCCAACAGGCACATGAAAAGGTGCTCAACGTCGCTCCTCATCAGGGAAATACAAATCAAAACCACGCTGAGATATCGCCTCATGCCAGTCAGAATGGCCAAAATGAACAAATCAGGAGACTATAGATACTCGCAAGTATGTGGAGAAACGGGCACCCTCTTGCACTGTCTGTGGGAATGCAAACTGGTACAGCTGCTCTGGAAAACAGTGTGGAGGTTCCTCAAAAAATTAAAAAGTGATCTACCATATGACCCAGCAATAGCATGGCTAGGAATTTACACAAGAGATACAGGAGTGCTTATACCTAGGGGCACTTGTACCCCAATGTTTATAGCAGCACTCTCAACAATAGCCAAATTATGGAAAGAGCCTAAATGTCCATCAACTGACAAATGGATAAAGACATTGTGGTTTATATACACAAGGGAATACCACGTGGCAATGAGAAAGAATGAAACATGGCCTTTTGTAGCAATGTGGATGGTACTGGAGAGTGTTATACTAAGTGAATTAAGTCATGCAGAGAAAGACAGATACCGTATGTTTTCACTCTTATGTGGATCCTGAGAAACTTAACAGAAGTCCCTGGGGGAGGGGAAGGAAAAATAAAAAGGTTAGAGAGGGAGGGAGCCAAAACATAAGAGACCCTTGAAAACTGAGAACAAACTGAGGGTTGGTGGGGGTGGGAGGAAGGGGAGGGTGGGGTATTGAGGAGGGCACTCGTTGGAATGAGCACTAGGTATTGTATGGAAACCAATTTGACAATAAATTTCATATTTATTTTTTATTTATTTATTTTTAAAAAATTTTTTTTTCAACGTTTATTTATTTTTGGGACAGAGAGAGACAGAGCATGAACGGGGGAGGGGCAGAGAGAGAGGGAGACACAGAATCGGAAACAGGCTCCAGGCTCTGAGCCATCAGCCCAGAGCCTGACGCGGGGCTCAAACTCACGGACTGCGAGATCGTGACCTGGCTGAAGTCGGACGCTTAACCGACTGCGCCACCCAGGCGCCCCTAAATTTCATATTTAAAAACAAATAATAAATAAATAAATAAATAAATAAATAAATAAGTTAATTGCTTTGGGCAATATAGACATTTTAACGAATTTTTGTTTTCCAATCCATGAGCATGGGATATTTTCCCATTTCTTTGTGCCATCTTCAATTTTTTTAGATCAGTGTTTTATAGTTTTGAGAATAGAGATCTTTACCTTTTTCATTAAGTTTATTCCAAGAAATCTTTGGGTTTTGGTGCAATTGTAAAGGTGATTGACACTTGAGTTCTATTTTTGCTTCTTCATTATTGTTGCATAGAAATGCAAAAGGTTTTTTTGTTGATTTTGTATCCTGCAAATTCTGACTTCGTGTATCAGTTCTAAAAAATTGTTGGTAGAGTCATCGTTTTTTTTTTTTTTTATATAGAGTATCATATCATCTGCAGATAGCGAGAGTTTGACTTCTTCCTTGTAATTTGGGTAAATTTTATTTACTTTTGTTGTTTCATTGCTGAAGCTAGTACTTAAAGTACTATACTAAATAACAGTGGTGAGAGTGGACATCCCTGTTTTGGTCTGACCATAGAGGAGAAACTCTCAGTTTTTCCCCATTGAGAATGATATGAGCTATGGGTTTTTCATATATGGCCTTTATTATGTTGAGGTATTTCCTTATTCAGCCTCATTTGTGGAGGGTTTCTATCATTAATGGATATTGTACTTTGTCAATTTTTTTCTGCATCTATTGAGAGCATCATATGGTTCTTATTGTATATTTTATTAATGTGATGTATCATGTTGATTATTTTGCAAATATTGAGCCAACATTGCAGCTGGGGAATGAATCCCACTTCATCATGGTGAATGATTATTTTAATGTACTTTTGGATTCAATTTATACTCTTCTTTTGAGAATTTTTCCTTCCATGCTCTTCAGGGATGTTAGCCTGTAGTTCACCTTTTTAATGGAGTTTTTCTTTTGTTTTGATATAAGAGTATGCTGGCCTTATAGAATGAATTTGGAAGTTTTCCTTCCATTTCTATTTTTTTTAAATATGTTGACAAGAGTAGTTATTTACTCTTTTTTGAATGTTTGATAGACTTCTCCTGTGAGGCCATTTGGCCCTAAACTTTTATTTTTGGAAGTGTTTTGAGTAATGACTCAATTTGTTGTTTGGTTATTGGTCTGTCCAAGAATTTTATTTCTTCCTGTTTCATTGTATATGTTTCTAGGAATTTATACATTTCTTCCAGATTGTCCGATTTGTTGGCATATATTTCTCATAATTTTCTATTATAATTGCATTTCATAATGCTGGTTGTTATTTCCCATTTCTCATTTTTGATTTTTATTTATTTGTGTCCTTCCTCTTTTGTCTTTGATAAGTCTGGTGAGGGGTTTATCAATTTTATTAATTTTTTTCAAAGAACCAGCTCCTAGTTTCACTGATCGGTTGAATTGCTCTTCTAGTTTCTGTAACATTTATTTCTACTCTAATCTTTATATTTTCCTTCCTTCTGCCAGCTTTAGGCTTCACTTTGGTTCTTTTTATACCTCCTTTAGGTGTAAGGTTAAATTGTTCATTTGAGATTTTTCTTGCTTCTTGAGACAGGCCTATATTGCTATATACTTCCCCATTATGACTGAATTTGCTGCATCTCAAAGGTTTTGGACAGGCGTGTTTTCATTTTCATTTGTTTCAATGTATTTTGAAATTTCTTCATTGAGACTGGTTGACAGTAGCATAATGTTTAACCTCCATGTATTAGTGGTCCTTCCAAATTTTTTTTTATTTTGATTCAAGTTTCATACCATTGTGATCAGAAAATATGCATGGTATGATCTCAATCTTAACACAATTGTTGAGGTCTGATTTGTTACACAGTATGTGATATATTCTCGAGGATGTCCCATGTACACTTAAAAAGTATGTGTATTCTGGGGTGCCCGGGTGGCTCAGTCGGCTGTGCGTCTGACTTCGGCTCAGGTCATGATCTCATAGCTCCTGAGTTTGAGCCCCACATCAGGCTCTGTGCTGACAGCTAAGAGCCTGGAGCCTGCTTCAGATTCTGTGTCTCCCTCTCTCTCTGTGCCCCTCCCCCACTCGTGCCAAGTCTCTGTCTCTCAAAAATAAATAAACATTAATTTTTAAAAAAAAAAAGTATGTGTATTCTGCTGTTATGAATATACCCATTAAGTCGATCTGGTCCAGTGTGTCATTTTAAGCCATTGTTTCCTTGTTGATTTTCTGTTTTGATTATCAGTCCATTGATGAAATTGGGGCATTCAAGTCCCCTACTATTGTATTATTATCAATGAGTTCCTTTATGTTTGTTATTAATGGTTTTATATATGTGGTTGCTCCCATATTGGAGGTATAAATACTTAAAATTGTTGGATCTTCTTGGTGGATTCTCCCCTTTATAGTGTCCTTCTTCATCTCTTGTTATAGTCTTTGGTTTAAAATCTAGTTTGTCTGATATAAGTATTGCTAATCCAGCTTTATTTTGACATTCATTTGCAGGATAAATGTTTCTCCAACTCCTCAATTTCAACCTGCAGGTGTCTTTTGGTCTAAAATGAGTCTCTTTTAGGCAGGATATATATTTTTTAACTTTTTTAATCCACTTTGCCACTCTATATCTTTTGGTTGGAGCATTAGGTCACTTAATTTCAGAGTAATTATTGATATGTATTTAGTGTCATTTTATTACTTGTTTTGTCATCCTTTTGGAGATTTTCTCTGTTCCTTTCTTGTATTTGTCATTTTTGGTCCTTTCTTTCCTCTCAAAGAGCCACCTTTAATATTTTTTGTAGTGTTGGTTTAGTGGTCACAAGCTACTTCATTTTTTGCTAGTCTGGGAAACTATCCGTCCTGTTCTGAATAACACCATTGTTGGATAGAGTATTTTTGGTTGCAGTTTTGTTTTGTTTTTCCTTTTTCAGCATGTTGAATATATCATGCCATTCCCCTCTGGCTTGCAAGTTACTGCGGAGAAATATGCAGCTAGCCTTATGGGTCTTCCCTTGTAATTTAGGGACTGTTTTTTGTCTTGCTGCTTTCAAGATATTTCCTTTATCACTATGTTTTGCAAATTGAATTACAATATGTGTTGGTGTTGGCCTGCTTTTGTTGATTTTTATGGGATTTCGCTGTGCTTCCTGGATATGGATGTCTCTTTCTTTCCATAGATTAAGGAATTTTTCATCTATGGTTTCTTCAAATACATTTTCTCCTCCCTTTTTTTTTTCTTCTGAGAATCCTATCTTAGTGATGCTATAACATTTGGTGGAGTTACTGAGTTGGCTAAATATATTTCCTTGATCCATAATTCTTTTTTCACTTTTTTGCTCAGCTTCATTGTTTTCCATTATTTTATTTTCTATATCACTTATTTATTCTTCTACTTCTTCCATTCATCTATTGATTACATGCAGTCTGTTTTGAAAATCAATTATTGCATTTTTTCATTTCTGATTGTTTTTACCTCTTTTATCTGTGTGGTAATGGCCTCCGCAAGGCCTTCCATTCTTTTCTCAAGTTTAGCCAGTATCCTTATGATAATGATAATATGAATATTACTTATATCTTTTTTGATTAGATCTCAGATGTGACTTTTTCTTGTTGTTTTGGTCAGGGTGAATTCCTCTGTCTTGCCATTTTGTCTAAGTCTCTCATTCTTCTCTGAGTTAGAAAAGCCTGTTATGCCTCCTGACCCTGTAAGTAATGCCTTTATGAAGAAGAGGTCATATATTATCCTATGCCTAGCACTTCAGAAAATGTCTCTGGTGTGTGGTGGCTGCACTCTGCTGCTCTGTTTTGGCTGCTCTATCCTTCAGGCCAGTTGTCTGCAGAGGCCCTCCCTGCCTTCAGTAGGAAGTTTTTGGATCTTGTCCAAAGTGTGTTGTATTTTAACTAGGTGTGTTCTTGTCTGCTTGTTCACAGGAACTAATTTTACTTCTGCTATAACTAAAGATTTGCAGAACTCTGTTTGGGAGACACAGTGCAGGGTATTCTGATGGCCTTGTGGGGAAAGGGCCTGTTGATTATACTTCCACTAGAACTAAAGATTTGCAGAACTCTCTGGTTGGAATATGCTGTTTGTGCAGGGGATTCTTATGGTCTTCTGGGCAAAGGGCCCTTTGTCCTGCAACTCAGGCACCCTTGCCTGAGAAGGACAGTACTGGCAGAGCATGGGGTGGGGGTGGGGGTCAGACTTGGTGTAAAAAGATTAGGGAGCTAGTTTAGGCGCTATTCTGTTCTGTTAACTGCAGGTGGTTCTGTGCTTATGCTAAGGGTAGGGGGAAAGAAATGGCACCAGATATCTCCTATGTTCCCCAAGAATGGTGTCCCTAATTGCTGCTCTCAGAGAAGCACTCTTAGAAGAGTGAATAAACTCCACTCTGTGCATCCCAGGTATTTTTCAGATCACCATTTTCATGCTATCTCAGGGTATTTGCCTGCCTTCTTTTCAGAAGCAGCACAGTGCCCTCCAGTCTCTATCCCAGTAAGCCTGCTGACTATTAAAACTTTAAACTTTAGGAAAATGGTGAGGGAGGGGCCTGTGATAATCTTCTGGGGGAGGGTCTCACAAAGCTGGGATTGATTCAGATTTGACAAAGAGGGGCAGTGGCACCTGAGCACAGAATATACTACTTGGAGCAAGTTAGTGAGACAGAAATTATTGGGCTGATCTGATCTTGGTGGTTGGTTCTGTACCTATGCTGAGGGACAGGGGAGGGAAATGGCACCTACCAGCTCTTTGTTCCCAGGGGAGGTGTGACTCTGAATTCTACCTTTCAAAGATTCACTACATGAAAAGCAAACAATTTCCCCCTGTACACCTTAGGAGTTCCTCAGATCGTGCCTTCTGCCACTAAGTTGTCTGCCTGGTTCTTTCCAGGAGCAGGGCAGTGCCCTAATGGCTCTATCCCAGCCAAGTCTGCTGACCCCTAAAACTTCCGCTGGTTTAAGCCCTGCTGGTTGCAAAAACTCATGAAAATCATCTCTTCTTATTTTCTCAATCTATATTTTTGGGAAATGTTTGCATTGTGCATTCCCCTGTGTGGTCCTCTCTCTCACCTTTCTCCACAGCCAATGCCCCCATCTCTCTGCAGCATCCAGCATTTATTTCTCCCCTAAACTACATCTACACACCTCCTACCTTCCTTCATGTGGCCTCTTCTCTCCAATTGTGGCATTTGTTCTGTCAGATCTCAGGTCGATTTCTTTGGTATTTAGAATGATTTGATAGTTTTTTATTTGTGTTCCAGTGATGATATGAGCCTAGGGTTTTTCTACCAAGCTGCCATCTCAACTCTTCACCTTAAATCTTTTGATTCGAGTGTGTAGTTCATATACGTTCAAAGTAATTATAGATAGATATGTATATTGCCATTTGATTTCTTGTTTTATCATTTTTTCTGGAAACTTTTTTCTGTTCTTTTCTTGTCTTTTTCACTTTTTGTTTCTCCTTTCCACTCATAGCATCCCCTTTAATATTTCCTGCAAGGCTAGTTTAGTAGTCATGAACTACTTTAGTTTTTGTTTGCCTGAGAATCTTTTTTTTATATATAGCTAACAATACTGTTTTTATTTATTTTCATATTATATTGTTTTATTTGATTATTTTATTTTATTTCTTTAAATTCAAGTTAATTAACATACAGTGTAGTATTGGTGTCAGGAATAGAACCCAATGATTCATCACTTATATTTAACACCCAGTGCTCATCCCAAATAGTGCCCTCATTAATGCCCATCACCCATTTAGCCCATTACCCCACACAACTTCCCTCCAGCAACCTCAGTTTATTCTCTGTATTTAAGACCCTCTTATGGTTTGCCTCCTTCTCTGTTTTTTTATCTTATTTTCCCTTGCCTTCCCCTTTATTTATCTGTTTTGTTTCTGAAATTCCATATATGAGTGAAATCATATGATATTTGTCTTTTCTGACTGACTTATTTTGCTTAGTATAGTATTCTTCATATCTCTTTCTATTGTGAATGATAGCCTTCCTGGATATTCGTAGCTGCACGTTTTTCTCATTCAGCACTTTGAATACATCATGCCATTCCCTTTTGTCTTGCCATGTTTCTGTTGAATCTCTAGTTAGCCTTATAGGTCTTCCTTTGTAAGTTAAGGACTTCTGTCTTGATGCTTTTAATATTTTTTTATCACTGTATTTTCAAATGTAATCAAAATAGGTCTCAGTGTTGGCATGATGTTGCTGATTTTGATGGGAATTGTCTGTGCCTCCTGGATCTGGATGTCTATTTCCTTTCCCAGATTAGGGAATTTTTCAGCTATTATTTTCTAAAGTAAATTTTATGCCCCTTTTCTGTCTCTTCATCTGGTACTACTATAACACAAATGTGATTAAATTTGATGGAGCCACTGAGTTTCATAAATCTCTTGTTCTACAATTCGCCTTTCTCTCTTTTGTTCATCTTCATCAATTTCCATTATTTTGTCTTCTTTGTCATTAATTCATTCTTCTGCTTTTCCAGCCTACTGTTTATTACACCAAGCCTTTTTCTTTTTTAATTAATAATTTATTAATTTTGAGACAGAGAGAGAAAGCAGAGAGAGAGGGAGAGAGAGAATCCAGAACAGTCCCCATGATGTCAGCACAGAGCACAATACAGGGTTTGATCTCATGAAACACAAGATCCTGACCTAAGCCAAAATCAAGAGTCAGGCTCCTAACTGACTGAGCCAACCAAGGTGCTTAGGCCTTTTTCCAATCGCATCGATTGCATTCTTAATCTCTGATTGATTTTTGTTAATAGTTATCATTATAGAAAGCATCTCATTCATGTCTTTTATAGTTTTCTCAAACCAAGTGAGTATCATTATGATTGATGTTTTAAATACTTCATCAGTCATGTTACTTCTATCTATTTCACTTAGATCTCTGGCTTTGGTCTTGTTCTTTCATTTGTGATAAATTCTCCCATTTTGCAATTTTTTTTCTGTCTCTCCCTTCTTGTTTGTGTTGCTAAACCCAGTTGTATCTCCTGATCCTAAACATGATGGCTTTATGTAGAAGAGGTCTTGTAGGGCCTAGGGCCTGGCACATCAGTGAGTGTCTCTGCTGCGTGCTGTGTGTGCTTTGCTGTTGTGTTTTGGTTGTTCTATCCTTCAGGTAAGTCAACTACAGAGGCTTTAATTACCTGCAGTGGGCAGTATTTGGTTCCTGGCCTGAATGTGACAAGTACTAACTTGGTGTTTTCTGGTCTACTTGGAAATAAGACCTGACACCACTTCCACTAGAAATGTGGTCCTGGAGAACTCTCTGGTCTGACGATGTTTTGTTGGCATGAGTTTATTCTGGTCTTCTGGGGATAGGCTGGCTGTACTGGTATTGAGGCAAGTTTGCATGAGACGGACACTCCCACCAGAGTGCAGGGTTGTGGGTCTTGGTGTAAGCATGTAAGCCAGTATCAGCAGTGCACTGATTCCTAAAGTTGGCTCTGTTCATGCTGAGGGTCAGTGGAGGGAAATGGCAGATGCCAGCTCCTATGTTGCTGGAGAGGCAACATGAAAATCTTTCTCTCAAGGACACGCTCCAAGAAGAGCAAATACTCTCCCCTTCCTGTGTGCCCCAGACATTTTCCAGATTGCTGTTTCCAAGTTATGTTTCCTAAGTTTTCTTTTCCCTGCCTTCTCTCCAGGACCATAGCAGTGTCCTCTAGTCTTTATTCCAGCCATGTCTGCAGACCATTAAAACTTCAAACTTTAGAGACAAGGTGTGGGCTTGGGCTTGTGCTGGTCTTGTGGGGAAGGAGCCCATCATGCTGGGACTGAGGCAAGACTTACTGAGAAGAACAATCCTTCCAGAGTACAGGGGTTTGGGACTTGGTGTAAACAAGTTAGGCAGCCAGCATCTAAGCTGCACTGCTTTCAGCAAGTGACTCTGTCTTTATGCTGAGGGGTGGAGGAAGGGAAATAGTGCCAACCAGCTCTTTTTTCCCAGAGAGGAAAATCTGTGAATGTTGCCTCAGCGGGAAGGGCTCCAAGAAGAGCAAATACTCTCCCCATTTTGTGCCCCAGGAGTTCTTTAGATTGTTCTTTCCATGCCATCTGCCCCTGGGTTGTTTGCCTTCTCTCTAGGAGGAGGACAGTGCCTTCGGAACTGTATTCCAGCAAAGTTCTCTGACCTTTATAACTCCAGGCTTTATGCCCTGCTGGTGTCAGGAACTCAAGCCCTCTCATTTTTCAAGCCAAAGGCTTTGGGGAAAAGTTCTCTTTATGCACTCCCCTGTGTGTTCCTCTTTCTCTTGCCCTTCTCTGCAACCATGGCTCCCTCCACTCTACAGTACCAGAGATCTTTTTCTCCACTAAATTTTACATCTGTTTTTCCTACCTTCTTGGATATGTCCTCTTCTCTCCTTTTATTTGTAGTTTGATCCATCAAAATTCAGGTCAGTTTTGAGGATATTTAGGATGACTTGATAGTTCTCTAGTTCTTTTGAAAAAACGAGAGGAGCCTAGTCTTCTTTTAGTCTGATAACATCTTCCCCCTTGGAATCATGCATTGAATTGTTTTCTTTATTTCGCTTTTTGCTGCTTCATTAATGGTGTATAGAAATGGAACATATTTCTATACATTTATGTTGTATCTTGTGACTATTTAGTTCATTTATCAGTTCTAGAAGATTTTTGGTGAAGTCTTTCAGGTTTTCTATATATAGTATGTCATTGACAAGGAGTGTAAGTTTTACTTCTTCCTTACCAATTTTGATGCCTTTTATTCCTTTTGGTTTTCTGATTGCTGTGGCTAGAAATTCCAATAGTATGTTGAATAAAAGTGGTAAGAGGGGACACCCTTGTCTTCTCCTGAGCTTAGGGGGAAATCTCTCAGTTTTGTTTTTGTTTTTGTTTTTCCCATTAAGGATGATGAGATTTTTCATACATAGACTTTTTTTTTATGTTGAGGTATGTTCCCTTAAAACCTACTTTGTAGGGGCGCCTGGATGGCGCAGTCGGTTAAGTGTCCGACTTCAGCCAGGTCACGATCTCGCGGTCCGTGAGTTCGAGCCCCGCGTAGGGCTCTGGGCTGATGGCTCAGAGCCTGGAGCCTGTTTCCGATTCTGTGTCTCCCTCTCTCTCTGCCCCTCCCCCGTTCATGCTCTCTCTCTGTCCCAAAAATAAATAAACGTTGAAAAAAAATTTAAAAAAAAAAACCTACTTTGTTGAGGTTTTTTTTTTTTTTTTTTTTTTTTTTTTTTTTTTTTTTTTTTTTTACCATGAATGGATGTTGTATTTTGTCCAATGCTTTTTCTCCATCTATGGAAAAGATTACAAGGTTCTTTTCCTTTCTTTTATTTATGTCATATATTGCATTCATTGATTTGCAAATATTGAACCACCCTTGCATCCCAGCAATAAAACTCACTTGATCATGGTGCATGATTTTTTTAACGTATTTTTGAATTCAGTTTGTTAGTATTTTGTTAAGAATTTTTGCATCCATATTCATCAGGGATATTGGTCTGTGGTTCTCTTTTATAGTGGTGTATTTATCTGGTTTTGCTTTCAGGGTAATGCTGACCTCATAGAATGAATGAATTTGTAAGTTTTCCTTCCTTTTCTATCTTTTTGAATAGTTCAAGATGAATAGATTTTAAGTCTCCTATAAATAAATAGTAGAATTCACCTGTGAAACCATCTGGTCCGAGACTCTTGTTTGTTGGAAATTTTTAAATTACTGACTCAATTTCTTTTTTTCTTTTCTTCTCTTTTTTCTTTCTTTTCTCCCTTTCCCTTTTCTTTTCTCCCCTTCCCTTCCTTTCCCTTCCCTTCTCTTCTCTTCTCTTCTCTCTCTCTCTCTCTCTCTTTTTGAGAGAGCACAATCTGGGGGAGGAGCAGAGGGAGGGAGGGAGGGAGAGAGACAGAGAGACAGAGAGAGACAGAGAGAGAGAGAATCATAAACGGGCTCCATTCCCAGCATGGAGCCCGACATGGGGCTTGATCTCACAACTGTGAAAGCCAAAATCAAAAGTCAGATTATTAACTGACTGAGCCACCCAGGCACCTCGATTACTGACTCAATTTATTTGCAGGTTTTCAGTCTGCTCAAGTTTTCTATTTCTTTCTGTTTCAGTTTTGATAGTTTCTACATTTCTAGGAATTTATCTATTTCTTTAAGGTTGCCAATTTGTTAGCCTATCGTTTTTCAAAATATTCTTTTAGGATTGTATGTATTTTTGTGGTGGTGTTGGTTATTTCTCTCTCATTTGTAACTTTATTTATTTGACTCTTTTACCTTATTTTCTTGATAAATTTGACTATGGTCTACCAATTTTACTGATTTTTTTCAAAAAACAGTCTCCTAGTTGCATTGATGTGTTCTATTGTTTTTGTTTGTTTCTATATCATTTATTTCTGCTCTAATCTTTATTATTTTATTACTTCTGCTAGTTTTAGGTTTTTGTTTGTTTGTTGTTGCTGTTGTTATTATTGTAGCTTCTTTAAGTGAAAGGTAGGTTAGGTGGTTTATTTGAGATTTTTTCTTACTTCTTTAGGTAGACCTGTATTGCTACAAACTTCCCTCTTACAAACTATTTTGCTTTAGGACAGTTGTGTTTTCATTTTTATTTGTTTCCATGTACTTTTAAAATTCATTCCTTTATTTCTTGTTTGACCCATTTGATGTTTAGTAGCATGTTGTCTAACCTTTATGTATTTGTGGGCTTCCCAAATTTTTTCTTGTGGTTGATTTCTAGCATTGTTGTCAGAAAGATGCATGGTATTACTTCCATTTTGCTAAACTTTCTGGGGCTTGTTTTGTGGTCTATTATGTGATCTATTCTGTAGAATGTTATGTGTGTATTGAAAAAAAAATGTGTGTTCTGCTGTTGTAGGATGGAATGCTCTTAATATATCTGTTAAATCCATTTGTTCCAATGTATCAATTAAATCCATTATTTCCTTGTTATTTTTCTCTTTACATGATCTGTCCAATATTTTTTAGTGGAGGTTAAAATCCCCTACTATTATTGTATCACTATTAATTATTTCCTTTTTGTTTGTTATTAACTGTTTTATATATTTGGGGGCTCCTATGTTGGGTGTGTAAAGGTTTATAATTATTATATCTTCTTGTTAGATTTTCCTCCTTATTATTATAAAGTGTCTTACTTTGTTGTTATAAACTTTGTTTTAAAGTCTATTTTGTCTGAAATAAGTATGGTTATCCCAGCTTTCTTCTCACATCCATTTGCATCGTAGGTGTTTCTCCATCCCCTCACTTTCAATCTACAGGTATCTTTAAGTCTATAATGACTCTCTTGTAGACAGCATATAGATAGGTCTTGTTTTTTATCCACTCTGTCACTGTATGTCTTTTGATTGAAGAAATTAGTCCATTTACATTCAAAATAATTTTGATAGATTTGTATTTTATGCCATTTTATTACCTGTTTTGTGATTGTTTCTGAAGATTTTCTCTGATCCTTTCTTGTCTTTCTTTTATTCATATTTTCCTTTTTCTAATTTTCTTAGTGATATATTTGGATTTATGTCTTTTTTTCTTTGCATGTTTATTACTGTTTTTTATACATGGGTATTATTAAGTTTGTAAATTAGTTCTTCTGCCTATAGCAGTCTATATTAATTTGATGGTCATTTAAGTTTGATCCCATTCGTTTCTTCTTCTTCCTGACATTTTCAATATATGCTATTCTATTTTATATCATTTTGGGGAATTGTTCGCCTCATTTTTTTTACAGAAATATTAATTTTCACTGCTTTTGTGTTTCCTTTCTTAATACTGTCAATTTTGGTGTCTGGAAAACTCTTTATCTCTTCTATTCTGAATAATATTCTTAAAGTATAGAATATTCTTGCCTGCACATTTTTCCCACTCAGCACTTCGTATATTCCATGCCATTCCCTTGTGGCTTACAAAGTTTCTGTTGAAAAATATCCTGCTAGCATTATGGGTTTTTCCATGTAAGTTCACGATTTGTTTTGCTGCTTTTAAGATTTTTTTCTTTTTCACTATATTTTGCAAGTTTAATTACAATATGTATTGGCGTGAGTCTGGTTTTGTTGATTTTGATGGGAGTTATCATTTCTTCCTGGAATTGGATATGTTTCCTTCCCATGGTAAGGAAGTTTTCATTTATTATTTCTCTAAATAAATTTTCTGCCCTATTTATCTTCTTCTTCTGGTACTCCTATAATACCAAGGTTATTAAATATGATGAAGCCACTGAACTCCTTAAATCTATTCGCACTGTGTGCAATTCTTTTCACTTTTTTTGCTCACCTTGATTACTTTCCATTGCTTTGTCTGGTAGGTCACTAATTCATTACTTGCTTCTTCAATCTTGTTATTCATTCCATCAAGTGTGTTTCTTATTTCATTTAATGAGGTCTTTATCTCTGTTGTGTTATTCTTTACCTCTGTGTTAAGGGTCTCACTCATATCTTCCACTCTTTTCTTAAAGAATGTATGAGTGGGGCGCCTGGGTGGCACAGTCGGTTAAGCGTCCGACTTCAGCCAGGTCACGATCTCGCGGTCCGTGAGTTCAAGCCCCGCATCAGGCTCTGGGCTGATGGCTCAGAGCCTGGAGCCTGTTTCCGATTCTGTGTCTCCCTCTCTCTCTGCCCCTCCCCCGTTCATGCTCTGTCTCTCTCTGTCCCAAAAATAAATAAATGTTGAAAAAAAATTAAAAAAAAAAAGAATGTATGAGAGAGTTCCTTATGATCATTGCTTTAAATTCTCTACAAGACATCTTTTTTTTGTTTTGCTTAGATCTCTGGTCATGGCATTCTCCTGTTCTTTCATTTGGAATAAATTTCTCTGTCTCATTTTGTCTGTTCTGTCTGTTTCTCTGTGTTAAGAAAGAGTGCTGTGTCTTACACTCTTGAAAATAGTGACTTTATGAAAAATAGGTCCTGGGGTGCCTTGCAGTTCAGGGTCCCTTTTTCACCAGGACCTGGAATTTCAAGAAAGTATCTTATGTGTATTGCTTATGCCTTGCTATTGTTTCTGAGCCACTTCTCTTTCAGTGCGATCATCTATACTGATTTTCTGCCTATTGTGGGCTGTACTTGCTCTCTTTGGTGTTAGTACCCATGTAGGCCAGCTCTGAAGGGGCATGCCTGCCAGTGAACTTGGGAACTGGGTGGTGGTATTAGCAAAGTTTGCACTGGGCCTCTCATCCTATGCAGGCCCCCCAAAGTGCTGATGTAGCTGTGGACTGTGTTGGTGCTGCTGGTGTTGTATGATTGGGCATGGTGTCTGTTGGCTGGAGGTGCATGTCAGTATAGTGGTGTGCTGCAGCAGCTGTGCACCTGGCAACTGATCAGGGTGCATGTGTGGCTTTAACAAAATTTTCCCTGAGCCCAGGGCTGAGGCCAGCAGGCTTGGATTGGGTTACTTCCTCAGGAGACCTCATGGGCATAGCACACTGCCAGAGGGTCAGGCAGCAAGTGTCTATGCAACCAGATTTCTTGCAGGTGGTTATGTTAATGTTGGGTGGCAGGGAAACTATCACCTGCCAGCTCCCTCATTTCTGGAGAAGTTCCTCAATATACTCTGAAATCAGTATGAACAGATCTGTCTCCTGTTTGCCCCTGGCATTGTGCAAACTGCCTTTTATTTTTATTTTTAATTTTTAAACTTTTTATTTAATCACTTAGTCCACTCCTTAATCCCCATCAACAATTTCACCCATATCCTACCCCACCTCCTCTCTGGTAACCATTAGCTTCTTCTCTATAGTTAAACGTATCTTGGTTTGCTTCCCTCTTTTATTTTTCAATTGTTCATGTATTTTGTTTCCTAAATTTCACATGGGAAGAAAATCATATGGCATTTGTCTTTCTCTGACTTACTTATGTCACTTAAAATAATACTCTCTAGCTCCATCCATGTCATTTCAAATGGCAAACTGCCATTTTTTGTTGCCTCTCTGTGAAAGCTGCTATCTCTTTAAGGGCATGACCAAACTATTGCTCACCTTGCTTGGCACCCAGTGCTGAGTTGCATATCTGAGGTGAAAAGAGGCAATATGATTTGCATAGTGATGTCCCATATAAACCTTCTTTATGAGGGTGAGGTAAGTTTTGGTTTTGTTTCCTAAAATGTTAAGTGCAAATCAGTATTCTGTACAGCCAATCTTGGGAAATACATGCTTTGTATCTTCTCGTGAAGAAAAATGCTTTACATGGTTATAAACCAGAGGTGAGTGCTTAGTTTGAGATTAGGCAAAATATGGAAAACAGAAGTAAAATAATAATAATGAAGTCATCAAGAAGGCTTGGGCTTTCAAGCATTTGGAAAGTTTAGCCACGAAAATGAACAACTTCTATTCATTCATTGGCCCTAACTCTAAAAGAAGATTTGATGAAAGAGGCCCCCATTACTTTGTTTTGTTTTGTTTTTAACTTTTGAATTTGGAATAATTTCAGACTTACACAAAAGTTGTATAAGTGCTACAAAGTATTTCTGTATACAGTTGTCCCAGATTCCCCCCCAATTAATATATTACATAACCACATTACAATGATCAAAGCAGTATATTAGCATTGATACAATATTTTAAATTTACAGACTTCATTCACATTTTTCCAAGTGTCCCCCTAATTTCTTGTTTCTGCTTCAGGATCTGATGTTAGGTCTCACGATGGACTCTCTCTATCCTCTTTTAATCCGGAATAGGTTCTCAGAATTTATTTGACTTTCATGATCTTGATGCATTTGCAGAGTCAAATCTATGGAATCCCCTTCATTTTGATTTATCCTGATGTTTCTTAATGATACAATTCAGGTTATGCATGTTTGATAAAGATATCACAGAAATGTTTGTTCCCTTCTTAGTACATCAAATTAAGAGTTCCATGATGTTGGTAAGTCTCATTATTGGTGAAGTTAGCCTTGATCATTTTGTTAAGGTTATGTCTGCCAGATTTCTGAAATGCAAAATTAGAATTTTGTAATATTAATTAAAAAATTAGTAAGTATATTATAAGGAGAATCTTTGAGGCCATACAAATAATCTATTACTCATAATACATTTACTCACTAATTTTATCATGCATTTTTAATTATCAACTGAAACAATTACTGATATGGTTACCAAAAATACTTTAGTTTTTCTTTCTTCTTCTTCTTCTTCTTCTTCTTCTTCTTCTTCTTCTTCCTTTGTTTCTTCTTCTTCTTCTCCTTCTTCTTCTTCTTCAATTTGAGAGAGAGAGAGAGAGTGAGAGAGAGCAAGCATGAGCCAGGGAGAGAGGCAGAGGGAGGGGGCAGAGGAAGAGAGAGAAAATCTTAAGCAGGATCCGTGCTCAGTGCAGAGCTTGACAGAGGGCTCAATCCCACAACAATGTGATCATGACCTCATCCAAAACTAAAAGTCAGACACTCAGCCCTCTGAGCCAACCAGACACGCCTCTGAAGATATTTTTTTTATTTCCATAATTCTTTCTATACTTATTAGTTTGAAATACATTCTCCCCCACTGAAGTGTGCTTTTAGATCATTTATTTGTATCAGTATTGATGAATTTATTCTGTATATTCTAATCCATTACTATCATTATTTTTGCTAAAGTTTTCCTTTTGGTAGTTGGAAGCCCCTTTAAATTGAATCCTGTAGATGAGTTTTCATTTTAGTAATTTTATTTTTAGAAAACAAAAACGTATTTCATTTCACAATACTTACATGCTGGAATCTATTTTTATTTGAGTTATTTTCAGGAGCCACAAGTGAGGAGATCTGGTATTCTTAGAGATGAGCTAAGCAGCCAGGGTTCTGCTCTCAGCTTAGCCAAGAACCAGCTGTCAATTATTTATTATCGCTTCAATTTAGTAACAAGAAAGTACTGGATTTGTAACAATAGTAATATTTTGAATCTAAAAACCTTTGATTCTTATCTGATGGAAAGAAGTGCTGGTAGTTCATTGACAGATTGTTTTTTGATAACTTGATGGGGATAGAAGTTATTTAAAAATAATTAGGAAAGATTTCCTTGAAGATTAATAAAGGAAACAAAGTTGAAGTGGAATGCACAAGAGAAGCAACAAGACTTACCAAAAGATTTGCTATTTATCTCTAATTAGAGATAGGGTTCCTGGACTTCTTTGGCATGTGCATATCTGTAAATGTTACAGTTTCTCAAAAAGACGGTATTGATGATGATCTACTGTTCAGCTCATGAAATGGTTGTAATACTACAAATATAATTAGCTATAGCTTCATATGAAGACTCAATAGGAAAGTAAACCTTGTATTCAGAAAAAAATATCATTGATGACTTGCAAAAGTGAGAAAAAACTGAACAATTCTTGACAGCTGAATATGATTCAAGACTGGCAGGTATAAAGTGAATGAGATTTAAGGTTGACACATATAAAATATTTAATAATGCTTTCATATTTTTCTGCAGGAATAAATTTAACTTACAGACTTTAGTTATATGAACTTCAATATTTTTCACTCTCAGTGCATACATTCCTAAGTTATTTTTACACACAAAGTACCTTTTTAGCAAAAGTTCAAAATAAATATACAAAGAAAAATATACATGAAACATCTTTGGTACCTTTTGAAAAAAAAAGCAATATCATATTCGTTGAATTAAGTTTTTATTCCAACTAAGATAGTATAAAGTTCATGAGTTTTCAAGTTTACTTGCAACAAAGACAGTCTTTCCTTAAGTCACAGTATATATTTTTTTTTCATTACTGGATTCAGAATAACAAATTTTTTAATTATGCTCAAACACAACAAATTTATTTATCATTATTATTAAAATCCTTTCTCACATTTGAGAAATGTGGGACAGGAAACTATCAAAACACTAGAGGATAAAACAGGCAGCAACCTCTTTGATGTTGGCTACAGCAACTTCTTTTTTCTTTTAGTGTTTTTTTTAATGTTTATTTTTGAGAGAGGGACAGAGACAGAGCATGAGAGGCAGAGGGGCAGAGAGAGAAGGAGTCACAAAATCTGAAGCAGACTCCAGGCTCTGAGCTGTCAGCACAGACCGATGCGGGGCTCAAACTCATGGGTTGGGAGATCATGACCTGAGCTGAAGTCAGACGCTTAACTGAGCCACCCAGGTGCCCCTAACAACTTCTTAATAGACATGTCTCTGGAAGTAAGAGAAATAAAAACTAAAATGAACTATTGGGACCTCATATTAAGGGATAAAACTAAATAAAGTTTTAATATAATATTTTAATAATAATAATAATTTTATAATACAATAAATAATTAAAAAACAATAAAACTAAAAGGCAACCAATGGAATGGAAGAAGATAGTTGCAAGTGACATAGTGGATAAAGGGTTAGTATCCAAAATATAACAAGAATTTAACAAATTCAACTCCCAAAAATCAAATAATCCAGTGAAGAAATGGGCAGGGGGCATGGATACACACTTTTCCAAAGAAGACATCCAGATATATGAAAATATGTTCAACATCACTCATCATGAGGGAAATACAAATCAAAACCACAATGAGATACAACCTCACACCTGTCAGAATGGTTAAAATTAACAACTCAGGCAACAATAGATTTTGGTGAAGATGTGAGAAAAGGGGAATGTTTTGCATTGTTGGTGGGAATGCAAACTGGTGTATTCACTCTGGAAAACAGTATGGAGGTTCCTCAAAAAGTTAAAAAAAAGAACTACCTTATGAAACAGCAGTTTCACTACTAGGTATTTATCCAAAGGACACAAAAATGCTGATTCAAAGGGGGACACGCACCCCAATGTTTATAGCAGCACTATCAACTATAGCCAAATTTTTCAAAGAGCCCAAATGTCCATTCACTAACGAGTGGATAAAGAAGAGATGGTATATATATATATATATATATATATATATATATATATACAATACTACTTGACTATCAAAAAGAACATATCTTGCCATTTGCAAAAACATGGATGGAACTAGAGTCTATTCTGCTAAGCGAAATAAGTCAGTCAAAGAAAGATAAATATCATATGATTTCATTCATATGTGAAATTTAAGAAACAATACACATGAATATTGAAGAAGGGAAGGAAAAATAAGATAAAAACAGAGTGGGAGGCAAACCTTAAGAGTCTTTTAAATACAGAAAACAAACAGGGTTGGTGGAGGGAGGTGTGGCAGGGGATGGGCTAAATGGATGATGGGCATTACGGAGGGCACTTATGGGAGGAGCACTGGATGTCATATGTAAATGATGAATCACAGGATTCTAGTCCTGAAACAAACACTATGTCATATGTTAACTTGAATTTAAATAAAATTTAAAAATAAAATAATAAAATAAAGTAAAATAAATTCTTTATACAAAAGCAAATATTTTTTCATTGAAAGGTAGAGCACACACACATAAACACACACAGTATTTGTAAATTTTTCTGTTTTATTCATGTCAATCACAATATGAACATCAATCATTTAAATAAAAGGGTACTGCACAGTGTTCTTATATTGCAATGAATATATCCTATAAAGCAGCTGTCCATTAGTGTCTCATGTCAGTTAATTTCATGAAAACTAAGATGTCTAATTAAGTATTAGTTTTTAACACAATGCTTTTTTTCTAAAGTATATGATGACTGCATCATTAATAAATCTTATACAGGATATAGAATTAATTTTTCTATTATGACAGATGTGTCATTTATATGCAATCAAATCCTGATTTACATTTTGTGGGAAATTTGAAATCATACAAATGCTTGAGAGTAAGTTCTCACAAAACGCGCTGACTTGGTATAATTTTGAATTATTTAGAGGGCTATGTAACTCTCCCAAATTTGAAATGGAACTTAAGGCTCTCAAATATCAACACTCTCAAGAAGTTTATCTTATCATAACCAACCCTGTTTCCACTAACTGACTTCATTTTCACATGCCAAAGAGGAGACTTATAGGAACAGAAATTTTACATTTGTTAGGGCTCAATCCAATGGAAGCTTGTATATTAATTTATTATCAACATATAGTGATAATGAATAGGTCCATGACAACTTGCGTAGATAGGAGCATTTTCATTTCTGAGGATTCCCAACAGAATAAACTAGAGATCAGCAGTACATGATAGCTTCAATCTTTATGAAGATTGTAAACAGCATATATATATATATATATATATATAGCCGACCTCTTAAATCCTCCATATTTTTGTTCATCATAGCACCTTTCCTAGCCTTCACACTAGCCCTAACCATGTGAATCTCCCTATCCATGCCGTACCCACTTATTAACATAAACCTAGGAGTACTATTTATATTGGCCATATCAAGCCTTGCCGTCTACTCCATCCTATGATCAGGATGAGCCTCAAATTCCAAATATGCCCTAATTGGGGCCTTGCGAGCCATAGCCCAAACAATCTCATATGAAGTCACACTATTATCCTCCTATCAGTACTACTAATAAATGGATCCTTTACACTAATCACTACCCAATAATATATCACCTCTAGCTATATGATTTATCTCAACATTAGAAGAAAAGAACTGAGCCCCATTCGACCTAACAGAAGGGCAATCAGAACTCGTCTCCGGGTTCAATGTAGAATATGCAGCAGGTCCTTTTGCCCTATTCTTCTTAGCAGAATATGCTAACATCATCATAATAAACATTCTAACAACAATTCTATTCTTCGGCGCATTCCCTACATACCAGAACTATACACCGTCAACTTTACAGTAAAAACCCTATTCCTGACAGTCACTTTCCTATGAATCTGAGCATCTTATCCACGATTCCAATACGACCAACTTATACCCCTCCTATGAAAAAACTTCCTATCCCTTACTCTAGCCCTATGTATAAGACATGTATCCCTGCCCATTATCACAGCAAGCATTCTACCTCAAACATAAGAAATATGTCTGACAAAAGAGTTACTTTGATAGAGTAAATTATAGAGATTCAAGCCCTCTTATTTCTAGAATTATAGGAGTCGAACCTAATCCTAAGAATCCAAAAATCTTCGTGCTACCATTATTACACCACATTCTACAGTAAGGTAGCTAAATAAGCTATCAGGCCCATACCCCGAAAATGTTGGTTTATACCCTTCCCGTACTAATCTAACCCCCTATCTTTATATTAACTGTCATCTCAGGGACCATAATTGTAATAACAACCTCTCACTGACTTATAGTCTGAATTGACTTCGCAATAAATCTAGCTATTATTCCCATCCTTATAAAAAAATTTAACCCATGAGCCATAGAAGCACCCACAAAATATTTCCTAATACAAGCAACTGCCTCCATGCTCCTAATAATAGGAATTATTATTAATCTGCTATACTCAGGACAGTGAACTGTATCAAAAAATCTAAACCCCATAGCATCAGTCATAATAACCATTGCCTTAGCAATAAAACTGAGCTTGGCTCTATGCCACTTCTGAGTGCCTGAAGTCACACAAGGAATCTCTATATCCTTTGGCCTAATCCTATTAATGTGACAAAAAATTGCACCACTATCAATCCTCTACCAAATCTCACCTGCCATTAACCCAACCTACTACTAACAATAGCTATCATATAAGTCATAGTCGGTGGATGAGGACTTAACCAAACACAACTATGAAAAATCATAGCATACTCCTCAATTGCCCACATGGGCTGAGTAACAGCTATCATACTATACAACCCTACAATAATAATCCTAAACTTAATTACTTACATCATCATAACATGGACCACCTTTATGTTATTTCTATAGAGCTCCACCACAACAACATCATCCCTATCACAAACATGAGATAAGACACCCCTAATCACCTCATTTATTTTAGTGCTGATAATATCTTTAGGTGACCTCACACCACTCTCTGGCTTTATCACAAAATGAATAATTATCCAAGAACTAACAAAAAAACAAATAATCATAATACCTACGTTATTAGCCATGACAGCACTACTTCCCTTATATTTTACATATGACTAACATATGCCACAGCATTAACTATATTTCCTTCAACAAAGAGTATAAAAATAAAATGACGATTCAAAAGTACAAAAATAAAAATAACCCTCTTGCCCCCTCTCATTGTAATATCAACTATACTGCTACCACTTGCACCAATACTATCTATTTTGGATTAGAAATTTAGGTTAGAACTAGACCAAGAGCCTTCAAAGCTTTGAGCAAGTCACACAGACTTAACTTCTGTACGCCCAACCCTAAGGACTGTAAAAATCTATCTTACATCAATTGATTGCAAATCAAACACTTTAATTAAGCTAAGCCCTCACTAGATTGATGGGCTCCAACCCCACAACCTCATTAAAATCATTAACCACTCATTTATCCACCTACCTGCCACGTCCAAGCATGATGAAACTTTGGCTCCCTATTAGGAGTCTGCCTAATCCTACAAATTCTTACAGGCCTCTTTCTAGCTATACACTATCAGACACAACAACCACCTTCTCATCAGTTATACATCTGTTGTGACGTTAACTATGGCTAAATCATCCTATACAGGCACGCTAATGGAGCCTCTATATTCTTTATCTGCCTATTTATACATGTAGGCCGAGGGATGTACTACAGCTCCTATACCTTCTCAGAAACATGAAATATTGGAATCGTGTTACTATTTGCAGTCATAGCTACAGCTTTCATAGGATATGTCCTACTGTAAGTCCAAATATCCTTTTGAGGAGCTACTGTAATTACTAACCTCCTATCGGCAATCCCATATATTGGAACCAACTTAGTAGAATGGATCTAAGGGGACTTCTCAGTAGACAAAGCCACCTTGGCACAGTTCTTTGCCTTCCATTTCATCCTTCCATTTATTATCTCAGACCTAGCAGCAGTCCACCTTCTATTCCTTCAGGAAACAGGATCCAACAACCCCTCAGGAATAACATCCGACTCAGATAAAATCCCATTCCATCCCTATTACACAATCAAAGACATCCTGGGCCTCCTAGTATTAATTCTAGTGCTCATATTACATGTCCTATTCTCACAGATCTACTAGGAGACTCAGACAACTATACTTCCGCTAATCCTCTAAACACCCCACCTCATATTAAACCCGAATGAGATTTCCTATTTGCATGTGCAATCCTTCAATCCATCCCTAATAAACTAGGAGGAGTCCTGCCCTAGTCCTCTCTATCCTAGTTCTAGCATCATCCTTATTCTCCACACTTCTAAACAATGAGGGATAATATTCCGACCACTAAGCCAATGCCTATTTTGATTTCTAGTAGCAGACCTACTAACCCTAACATGAATCGGCGGCCAACATGTAGAACACCCTTTATCACTATTGGCTAACTAGCTTCTGTCTTATACTTCGCGACCCTTCTAATCTTAATACCCATCTCAGGCATTATCGAAAATCGCCTCCTTAAATGAAGAGTCTTTGTAGTATATAAAATACTTTGGTCTTGTAAACCAAAAAAGGAGAACATATGCCCTTCCTAAGACTTCAAGGAAGAAGCAACAGCCCCACCATCAGCACCCAAAGCTGAAATTCTTTTTGAAACTATTCCTTGCCAATACTGCAACTTTCATAATTAATATATTGCATATACCCATATTGTGCTTGCCCAGTACGTCCTTATTTCCCATAAAAAAGACATGTGAAAAATCCCTATTACCACAACACAGAACATATCATGTAAGATTAGTATATTGATTATTAACCCCATGAACATTAAACACGTACAACAACCCATTAATATCATGCAAAACACATTGCATACACTGCACATTAACTGCCAACTCACGAACATAAAGTGAGTACAATAATACATTAATATTATACAAGACATACTATGTACATCATGCATTTTGTTTCATCATTGTGAAGGGAGAAAAAGTATTAATGAGGTAGAAAAAATTAAAATTAAAAAAATATTAAAATCAGGAAGTTAAACACACACACAAACACACACACACACACACACACACACACACAAATCAAATAGATGATACTAGATCCTAGGTGTGTTTTGATTTGTGTGTTGAAAGTGGTTTGATAGATTAGAGAAAAAAGGGGGAAAAAAAGGAAACATTTGAAAATGTGGAAAAACAAATACACTCAAGTAGACTAAAATGAAATAATGGAAGTAAAATAGAATTTGAAAAAATTTACAGAAAAGTAAGTAATATAGTAGAACAAATTAAAGGAAAATATTTTAATAAAAATTAAAAATAAAAATGTATTTTTCTCTTTCTGTATTCTGTATTCTGTTTTTTTTATCTTTTACAATTCTTTTCTTTTTCTTGAATACACAAAGAAAAAAATTCATTTTTATTTTCAATTTAAATATCTTTCTTCTATTTTAATTACCATATTTTTTTACTTTTGTGTATTTTTTTCAAATTCTTCTTACTTTCATCATTTTATTTTAGTCTACTTCAGTGTATTCACCTTTTCAAATTTTCAAACGATTTCCTTTGTTTTCTTTCTTTTTCTTTTTTTCCATTTTCCGTTTCTTTTCTTTTTCTTGAATGCAGAAAGAGAAAAACTTCAATTTACTTTCAATTTATGTTAAAAATATTCTTATTTAATTTTCATTACTATATTTTTTGCTTTTATGTAAATTTTTTCAAATTCAATTCTACTTCCATCATTTTATTTTAGTCTACTACAGTGTATTCATTGTTTCAAATTTTCAAACAATTTCTTTTTTCTCTTTTTTCTCTTTTTTATTTCTTTTATTTTTTCTTAAATTCAGAAAATGAAAAAAGTTTATATTTATTTTTAATTTTTATTAAAAATATTTTCTTTAATTTTTTATACTTTATTCTTTACTTTTGTGTATATTTTTTTCAAATTCTATTTTACCCTCATCATCTCATTTTAGTCTACTTCAGTGTATTCATTTTTTCAAATTCTCAAACGATTTCCTTTTTTTATCTACCCCCCTTTTTTTTCTCTAATCTGTCAAACCACTCTCAACTCCCAGACCAAAACACACCTAGGATTTAGCATCATCTATTCAATTTGTGTGTTTGTGTGTTTTTAATTTTTAATTTAATATTTTTTTTAATTTTAATTTTTTTTAATTTCAATTTTTCTACCTCATTAATTACTTTTTCCCTTGAAAATGACAAAATGAAGGAATTCACCCCAAAAGAAGGAGCACAAAGAAACGAATGCCAGGGATTTAACTAACACATATACAAGCAAGATGTTTGAACAAGAATTTAGAATCACGATAATAAGAATACTAGCTGGGGTCGAAAATAGATTAGAATCCCTTTATGCAGAGATAAAAGAAGTAAAAAATAGCCAGAATGAAACTAAAAAATGCTATAACTGAACTGCAATCACAGATGGATGCAGCAGCAGCAAGGATGGATAAGGCAGAACAGAGAATCAGTGATATAAAGGACAAACTTATAGAGAATAATGAAGCTGAAAAAAAAGAGGGAGATTAGGGCAAAGGAGCACGATTTAAGAATTAGAGAAATCAGTGACTCATTAAAAAGGAAAAACATTAAAATCATAGGGGTCCCAGAAAAGGAAGAGAGAGAAAAAGGGGTAGAAGGGTTATGTGAGCAAATCATAGCAGAAAACTTTCCTAACCTGGGGACACACAGACATCAAAATTCAAGAAGCACAGTGGACCCCCATTAGATTCAACAAAAAACTACCATCAACAATACATATCATAGTCAAATTCACAAAATACTCATGCAAGGAGAGAATCATAAAAACAGCAAGGGAAAAAAGTCCCTAACATACAAGGGAAGACAGATCAAGTTTGCAGCAGATCTATCCATAGAAACTTGGCAGGCCAGAAAGGAGTGTCAGGATATATTCAGTGTGCTGAATCAGAAAAATATGCAGCCAAGAATTCTTTATCCAGCAAGACTGTCATTCCAAATAGAAGGAGAGAGAAAACGTTTCCCAAACAAAAATTAAAGGAGTTTGTGACCACTAAACCAGCCCTGCAAGAAATTATATACCAAAAGCAACAAAAGATAAGAAAGGACCAGAGAACACCACCAGAAACTCCAACTCTACAAGCATCATAATGGCAATAAATTCATATCTTTCAGTATTCACTCTAAATGTCAATGACCTCAATGTTGCAAGCAAAAGACATAGGGTAACAAAATGAATAAGAAAACAAAATCCATCCATATGCTGCTTAAAAGAGACACACTTAAGACTTAAAGACACCTTCAGATTGAAAATAAAGGGATGGAAAACTATCTATCATGCAATTGGTCAACAAAAGAAAGCAAGAGTAGCCATAGTTATATCAGACAATCTAGATTTTATAATAAAGACTGTATCAAGAGATGAAGGTCATCATATAAACATCAAGGGGTCTATCCACCAAGAAGACTTAACAATTGTAAACATTTATGTGCCACATGTAGTAGCACACAAATATATAAATCAATGAATCACAAACATGAAGAAACTCATGGAAAATAATACCATAATACTAAGATACTTCATCAACCCACTCACAGCAATGGACAGATCATCTCATCAAAAATCAACAAGGAAACAATGGCTTTGAATGACATACTGAACCAGTTGGACATAACAGATATATTCAAAACATTTCATCCTAAAGCAGCATAATATACATTCTTCTCCAGTGCACATGGAACGTTCCCCAGAATACATCATATAGTGGGACACAAATCAGCCCTCATCAAGTACAAAAAGATCGAGATCATACCATGCATATTTTCAGACCACAACGCTATGAAACCTGAAATTAACCAAAAGAAAAAATTTGGAAAGGTAGCAAATACTTGGAGACTGAAGAACATCCTACTAAAGAATGAATGGGCAAACCAAGAAGTTAAAGACGAAATTAAAAAGTATATGGAAGTCAATGAAAATGATAACACCACAACCCAAAACCTCTGGGATGCAGCAAAGCTGGTCATAAGAGGAAAGTGTAGAGCAATCCAGGCCTTCCTAAAGAAGGAAGAAAGATCTCAGATACACAACCTAACCTTATGCCTTAAGGAGCTGGAAAAAGAACGGAAAATAAAACCCCAAACCCGCAGAGGATTAGGAAATAATAAAGATTAGAGCAGAAATTAATGCTATTGAAACCAAAAAAAAAAACCCAAAAAAACAAAAAACAAACAAACAAAACAGCAGAACAGATCAATGAAACCAGAAGCTGGTTCTTTGAAAGAATTGACAAAATTGATAAACCACTAGCCAGTTTGATAAAAAAGAAAAAGGAAAAAACCCAAATAAATAAAATCAAGAATTAAAGAGGAGAGATCACAACCAACACAAAAGAAATAAAAACAATAATAAGAGAATATTATGAGCAATTATATGCCAATAAAATAGGCAATCTGGAAGAAATGGACAAATTCCTAGAAACATATACACTACAACACTGAAACAGGAAGAAATAGAAAATTTGAACAGACTCATAACCAGTAAGGAAATCGGATTAGTAATCAAAAATCTCCCAAAAAACAAGAGTCCAGGGTTAGATGGCTTTCCAAGGGAATTCTACCAAACATTTAAAAAAGGGTTAACAGATGGGTATTGAGGAGGGCACCTGTTGGAATGAGCACTGGGTGTTGTATGGAAACCAATTTGACAATACATTTCATATTAAAAAAGAGGGTGAGCAGCTATTTTCTTGAAGCTGTTCAAAAAACAGAAATGAACAGAAAACGTCCAACCTCTATGAGGCCAGCATTACCTTGATTCCAAAACCAGACAGAGACCCCACTAAAAAGGAGAACTATAGACAAATTTCCAATGAACATGGATGCAAAAATCCTGAACAAGATATTAGCCAACCGGATACAACAACATATTAAAAAAGTTATTCACCACAACCAGGTAGGATTTATACCTGGGATGAAGGGCTGGTTCAATATCCACAAAACAATTAATGTGATTCATCACATCAATAAAAGAAAGGACAAGAACCATATGATCCTCTCAATAGATGCAGAGAAAGCATTTGACAAAATACAGCATCCTTTCTTGATACAAACCCTCAAGAAAGTATGGATAGAAGGAGCATCCCTCGAGATCTTAAAAGCCATATATTAATGACCCAATGCTAATATCATCTTCAATGGGGAAAAACTGAGAGCTTTACCTCTAAGGTCGGGAACAAGACAGGGATGTCCACTCTTGCCATTGTTATTCAACATAGTATTGGAAGTCTTAGCCTCTGCAATCAGACAACACAAAGAAATAAAAGGCATCCAAATCGACCAAAAGGAGTTCAAACTTTCACTCTTCGCAGATGGCATTGTACTCTATATGGAAAACCCAAAATATTCCACCAAAAACTGCTAGAATTGATTCATGAATTCAGCAAATTTGAGGGATATAAAATCAATGCACAGAAATCGGTTGCATTCCTATACACCAACAATGAAGTGACAGAAAGAGAAATCAAGGAATCGATCCTATTTACAGTTGGGTAAAAAAACATAAAATACCTAAGAATAAATCTAACCAAAGGGATGAAAAATCAATACACTGGAAAGTATAGAAAGCTTTTGAAAGTAATTGAAGAAGACACAAAAAAATCGAAAAAGATTCCATGCTCCTGGATAGGAAGAACAAATATTGTTAAAATGTCAATACTACCCAACACAATCTGCATATTCAATGCAATCCCTATGAAAGAAACACCAGCATTTTTCACAGAGCGAGCAAATAATCCTAAAATTTGTATGGGACCAGAAAAGACCCCCAATAGCCAAAGCAATCTTGAAAAAGAAAACCAAAGCAGGAAGCATCAAAATCCCAGACTTCAAGCTCTACTAGAAAGCTGTAATCATCATGACAGTATGGTACTGGCACAAGAACAGACACATCAATGGAACAGAAGAGAGCATGCAGAAATGGACCCACAGACGTATGGCCAACTAATCTTTGACAAAGCAGGAAAGAATATCCAATGGCATAAAGACGGTATCTTCAGCAAGTGGTGCTGGGAAAACTGGACAGCGCCACGCAGAAGAATCAACCTGGACCACTTTCTTATAGCATACACAAAAAATAAACTCGATGTGTATGAAAGACCTCAGTGGAAGTCAGGAAGCCATCAAAATCCTCAAGGAGAAAGCAGGCAAAAACCTCTTTGATCTTGCTGACAGCAACTTCTTACTCAACACGTCTATGGAGGCAAGGGAAACAAAAGCAAAAATGAACTATTGGGACCTCATCAAAGTAAAAAGCTTCTGCACAGCGAAGGAAATAATCAGCAAAAATAAAAGCAACCGCCAGAATGGGAGGTGATATTTGCAAATGATATATCAGATAAACGGTTACTATCCAAAATCTATAAATAACTTCTCAAACTCAACACCCGGAAAACAAATAATCCAATGAATAAATGGGCAAAAGACATGAATAGACACTTCTCCAAAGAAGACATTCAGGTGGCCAATTGACACTTGAAAAAATTCTCAACTTCACTCATCATCAGGGAAATACAAATCAAAACCACAATGAGATACCACCTTACACCTCTCAGAATGGCTAACATTAACAACTCAGGCAACAACAGATGTTGGTGAGAATGCGGAGAAAGAGGATCTCTTTTGCATTGTTAGTGGCAATGCAAGCTGGTGCAGACACTCTGGAAAACAGTATGGAGGTTCCTCAAAAAAACTAAAAAATAGAACTACCCATAAGACCCAGCAATTGAACTACTAGGCCTTTATCCATGGGATAAAGGTGTGCTGTTTTGAAGGGACACATGCACCCCTATGTTTACAGCAGCACTATCAACAACAGCCAAAGTATAGAAAGAGCCCAAATGTCCATTAATGCATGAATAGCTAAAGAAAATGTGCTGTATACAGTGGAGTATTACTCAGCAATCAAAAAAAAAAAAAAAGAAATATTGCCATTTACAAGTACGTGGATGGAACAAGTAGGTATTATGCTCAGTGAAATTAGTCAGTCAGAGAAAGACAAATATCATATGACCTCACTCATATGAGGACTTTAAAAGACAAAACAGATGAACATAAGGGAAGGGAAATAAAAGTAATATAAAAACAGGGAGGGGGGCAAAACAGAAGAGACTCATAGATTGGAAAACAAACTGAGGGTTCCTGGAAGGGTTGTGGGAGGGGGAAGGGGCTAAATGGGTAAGGGGCATTAAGGAATTAACTCCTGAAGTCATTGTTTTACTATATGCTAATTTGGATGTAATTTTAAAAAATAAATAAAAAATAAATTAATCAAAAAAAGGGAAAAAAAAATCTGTGTTTTGTTTTTAAATAAGTATCTCTTCCCCACTTACATCTTTACTTTCAGAATGGGGATACTAAAGACAGAACACAATCCAATGAAGTTAAATGAAAACACTAAACAATGAATATTAATGTTATCCACAGTTTTTGTACTCTCAGTATGTACCAAGATTGTGAATACTAAAAACATGTAAAATTATTGCCATTCTCATAATGCCTCTATAAAAATAATTACCGTTATGAAGTCTATTTTATAGATTAAAAACTGAACAAAAGGTAATCAGCTAGAAAATTCCACAGTTAAATTGAAATCCCAGTTTGTCTAATTTAAGATCTCAAACCATATTGATTTTATCATCCCCAAAATACCACACAGAGATCAGGGACATATGTCAGAGCATGGCCATCCATGGTTTGACTGAATGAATTATTTTGACCAGGCTGATAGAACACCTTTCAAACTAGAACAACCACTAATGAGACACATGTGCTTTTGTTATTGTTACAGAAGAAACAATATCAGTTACAGGTGTTAAGAAAATCAAGTCTGGAAGTAAAATGTGTACAAAAGTTTATGGTAACAGATAACAGGATGATAAGGCAAAATAGCATTATTTGTCTCAGACTTGCTGTGAAGTGTATGTTATTTATACTCTAAAAGTACATAGACTATAAATAGAGAAGATGACAATGGAGTAGGAGGACCCTAGGCTCCTCTAGCCACATGAACACAACTAGATAACTATCAAATCATCCTACATACTCCAGAAATTTACCTGAAGACTGAAAGAAAAAAACTCCTCAACTAAAGGGAGAAGAGGTCACATTTAAGAAAGAAGAAAGGGTGGAGACATGGTTTGGAGGAGAAAAGGATCAGGGTGTTGCAGAGGGGAGGGAGCCATGGTGAAGAAAATGGGAGAGAAAGAGGAGCACACAGGAAATGCACAAGGAGAACATTTACCACAAACCAATGGGCTGGAAAAATGAAAGAGCCCGTATTTTGTGAGTTCTTACAATCAGTGGGATTTAAACGCTGGAGTTTTAAAGGTCAGTAGGCTTGGGTGGGATAGAATACAGGGGGCAGTGACCTACACCTGGAGAGAAGGCAAGCAAACAACATAGGGACGGACAGTATGGAAATAGTGATCTGAAGAACACCTGAGGGGATAGTTTTCACTAGTCTCAGAGCATAGTCTCAGATCACATCCTTGAGAGGCAGCTTTCATACAGATTGATCTCCAGGAACAAAGCATCTGGCTAGTGTCATTTCCCTCCCCTGCCCCTCATCATAAACAGAGATACCCACAGGAAGCAGTATAGCTTGGACATAAGCTGTCTAACTTGCTTACATTGAGCCCCAGACCCCTGCACTCTGGCAGGATTGCCCTTCTCAGTCAACCTTGCCTCATTCCCAGTGCAGTGAGCGCCACCCCCAGAACACCAGCACAAGGCCCTGTCCACAACAATTCTCTAAACCCTGGAGTTTTAAAGGGTAGTACGTTGGGTTGGTATAGAACCTGTAGGAACTGTTCTGTACCTGGAGAGAAGGCAGGCAAAAAACCCAGGGGGAGACAGCTGGAGACAATGATCTGAAAAAACACCTAGGGACACATCAGGGAGATAATTTGATCTTGAAACACATTTCTGAAAGACAGTTTTCACAGACATGTCACTCAAGTAATAAAGGAGCTGGTTGTTGCCATTTCCCTCCCTGTCTCTTCAGCATAAAAAAGAGAGCCACCTGCAGGAAGCAGCTCAGGGCTGACACTGGCTGCCTAACTTGCTTAGACCAAATCCTACACCCTACACTGGTCGGGCTGCCCCTCTTAGGCAAACTTGCCTCAGTACTTGCATGGCAGGCCCCTCCCCCAGAAGACCAGCACAAACCCCTACCCACACCATGTCTCCAGATAAGAAAGTTCATAGGTGCCTCAGTTCTCATGAAAGTGGCGTCAGGTCTCCTGTCACAAACACACCAGAGCACACCTAGTTAAAAAGCACCACATTCAGGCCAGGGATAAAACATTCTCCACAACAGGAGAGCCTATGCAGATGACTTCTCTGAAATATAGAGCAGCCCAAACACAACAGCAGAGGGCATGGAGCACATACCAGAAACACTCCCTGAATCAACAGACCCTGGACATTACATGACCTCTTCTTCTTAAGACCATTACTTTCAGGATCAAGAGACATAAATGGCTTTCTTCACAGATAGAAGGTAGGGACTTAGGCAAAATGCCAAGACTGAGGAATTTATACTAAAGGGAAGAACAAGATAAGGCCTCAACCAGACAGCTAAGTGAAACAGATATAAGTAACATGCTCGATAGAGAATTTAAAGCAACCATAATAAGGATACTCACTGAGCATGAGAAAAGAATACAAGATATCAGTGAGACACTTGACACAGAGATAAAAAAGTTAAAAATAATCAGAGATGAAGAATGCAAAAAATGAGATTGGAAATAGGCTTGATGCAATAAACAGCAGGCTAGAATAAGCATAGTAATGAATTTGTGACCTAGAAGACAAAGTAATGGAAATTAATGAAACTGAACAAAAGAGAGGAAGAAATATAATGCAACACAAGAATAGACTTAGGGAAATCAGTGCCTCCAAAGAACATAAAAATATTCATATTATATGAGTCCCACAATAAGAAGAAAGGGAAAAGGGGCAGAAAATTTATTCAAGAAATAATAGCTGAAATGTCCCTAATCTGGATATGGAAACTGAAATCCAGATTCAAGAAACACAGAAGACTGTCATTAAAATCAACAAAAGCAGGTCAGCATGAAGAAATATTGCAATTAATTTTTTAAAACATAGTGATAAACATAAAAATATCTTAGCAGCAAGACTTAAGAATGTCCTAGCTTACAGAAGAAGATTCATAAAGCTGGCTGTAGATTTCTTAAGAGATATTTGGCAAACCAGAAGGGAGTTCCATGACATATTAAAAGTACCAAGTGGGAAATATCTGCATCCAAGAACAGAATACATCAAGGTTCTTATTCAGAATAAGAAAGATAAAGAGTTTCCCAGACAGATAAAAACCAAAGGAGTTAGTGACCACTAAACCAGCTCTGCAAGAAATATTGAAGAGGACACTTAAAGTGGAAAGGAAAGACCAAAAGTGAAAAAGACAAAAACAGAAAAAAAATCTCTAGTAACAATGACAAAACAAGTAATACAATGGCATAAATTCATTTCTATGATTAAATGGACTAAATGTTCCAATACACAGTGTGTCAGAAAAGATAAAAACAAGACCCATGTATATTATGCCTACAAGAGACACACTTTAGAGCTAAAGGCAGCCGTACATTGAAAATGAGGGGATGGAGAAATATTTATCATGCAAATGGATGGCAAAAAGAAAGCTAGAGTAGCCATACTTATATTTAAAACACTAGACTTTAAAACAAAGACTGTAAAAAACAGATAAAGTTGTTTATATCATACATAAATGATATATAAGTTTATTATATCATAATAAAGGGTCTATCCAACAAGAAGGTCTAACAATTGTTAAGTATTTATGAGTCCAAACTGGGAGCACACAAATGTATAAATATATTAATAACATACATAAAGGAAGTAATTGGTAATAATACAATAATATTAGGTGACTTTAATAACCCACTTCCATCAATGCATAGATCATCCCAGCAGAAAATCAACAAAGAAACAATGGTTTTGAATGACACACTGGGCTAGATGGATTTAACAGATATATTCACAACATTCCATCATAAAACAGCAGAATACACATTCTTTTTAAGTGCACGTAGTACATTCTCCAGAATAAATAAAGGTGAAAGTATAGAAAATAATGAAGATGAAAAGAAGAGGTAAAGGAATATATTGGATTATGAATGTAGACTTAGAGAATTCAGTGATTCCATAAAGCATAATAACAATCATATCACAGGAGTCCCAGTAGTAGAAGAGACGGAAAAAGGAGAAGAAAATTTATTTGAGGAAATAATAGAGGAAATCTTCCATAATCTGGGGAAGAAAACAGACATCCAAATCCAGGGGACAAGAGAATTCCCTTCAAAATCAACAAAAGCAGGTGAACACCAAGACGTATCATAGTTACATTTGCAAAATATAGACATAAGAGTAAAATCTTAAAAGCAGCCAAACAAAGTAAGTCCCTATCTAACAAGGGAAGACAAATAAGGTTAGCTGCAGACCTCTCCACACAAAGTTGGCAGGCTGGAAGGTAGTTACTCAATATATTCAACAAGCTTCATGGAAAAAATATCCAGCCAAGAATTCTCTATCCATCAAGGCTATCATTCAGAAGAAATGGAGAGATAGTTTCCCAGACAAATAAAACTAAAATAGTTTGTGACCACTAAACCAGCCCTGCAAGATATATTGAAGGGGACTCCTTGAGTGGGAAAGAAAGACCAAAATTGACAGATAAAAAGGAAGAGAGAAAATCACCAAAGACAAATACTTAAAAGTAATAAAATAGCTCTAATTTCATATCTATCAAAATTCACTCTAAATATAAATGGACTAAATACTGTAATCAAAAGTAATAGAGTGTGAGAGTGGATGAAATAACAAGACTAATGTATATGGGGCCTATAAAAGACTCATTTGAGACCTAAAGAAACCTGAAGATTAAAAGCATGTGGATGAAGAAGAGTTTATTATGCTGATGGACATCAAAAGAAAGCTGGAGTAACCATACTTACATATGATAAACTAGATTTTAAACCAAACACTGTAACAAGAGATGAAGGACATGGTATATAAAGGCTTTATCCAACAAGAAGATCTGATAATTGTAAATATTTATGCCACCAACTTGGAAGCCCATAAATATATAAAACAATAACAAACATAAAGGAACTCATTGATAGTAAGAGTAGGGTACTTAAACACCACCCTTAACATCAATGGACAGATCATATAAGCAGAAAATAAGTAAGAATACAATAGCTTTGAATGACACACTGGAAACAGATGAATTTAACAGATGTATTCAGAACATGTCAACTTAAGAATCAGAATACATATTCTTTTCAAGTGCACATGGGACAATCTCCAGAATAGATCACATACTGGGTCACAAGTCACACCTCAAAAAGCACAAAAATATTTACATAATATCCTGCATATTTTCTCATCATAACCCTATGAGTCTTGAAGTCAACCACATGAAAATGTTTTGAAAATGCCCAAAACCATGGATGTTAAACAACATGTTACTAAAGAATGAATGCGTCAATCAAGAAATCAAAGATAAAGTGTAAAAAATACATGGAAACAAATGAGTGTGAAAACACGACAGTCCAAAAACTTTAAGATGTAGCTTACAATATAGGCCTATGTCCAGAAGCAAGAAAAATCTCAGAAGAAACACAACACAACTGTACTTTACATCTAAGGGAGCTAGAAAAAAAGAACAACAAAAGAAGCCCAAAGTCATCAGATTAAGAGAAATAATAAGGATTACAATAGACATAAATGATATAAAAACAAGAAAAAAAAAAAACAAGAAAAAAACAACTAGTAGAACAGATGAATGAAATCAGGAGCTGGTTCCTTGAAAGAATTAATAAATTGATAACCCCCTAGGCAGATTTATCAAAAATAAAAGAGAAATAAACCAAATAAATAAAATCATGAATCAGGGAGGAGACATCATAGCTAATACCACAGAAATACAATTATAAGACAATATTATGAAAAATAATAAAAATTTTTTTAAATATTATGGAAAATTATATGTAGAAAAACTGGGCAATCTGGAAGAAACAGATAAATTCCTATAAACATATAAACTACCAAAACTGACATAAGAAGGAATAGAAACGTTCAGCAAACTGGTAACAGCAAACAAATTGAATCTGTAAAAAAAATTTCCTAACAATCACAAGTCTAGGGACAGAAATCTTCTCAGGGGAATTCCTCCAAACATTTAAAGAAGAGTTAATGCATATTCTTCTTAAAATTTTCAAAAAAAGTAGAAAAGGAAGGAAAACTTCCAAATTCATTCTACAAAGCCAGAATTACCCTGATTCTAAGACATGACAAAGACCCCACTAAAAAAGAGAATTATAGGCCAATATCCCTCATGAGCATGGATGCAACAGTTTTAAACATAATACCAGCAAATTGAATCCAATAGAACATTAAAAGAATCATTCACCATGATCAAATGGGATTCATTCCTGGGCTGCAAGTGTGGTGCAATATTTTCAAATTAATCAATGTGATACACCACATTAAAAAAAAAAAAAGGATAAAGGGCACCTGGGTGGCTCAGTCAGTTAAGCGCCCAACTTTGGCTCAGGTCATGGTCTTGCAATTCATGAGTTTGAGCCCCACATCAGGCTCTGTACTGACAGTTCAGAGCCTGGAGCCTTCTTTGGATTCTGTGTCTTCTCTCTCTGACCCTCCTCCGCTCAGACTCTGTCTCTATCTGAAAAATAAATAAATATAAGAGACTCTTAAAAACTGAGAATAAACTGAGGGTTGATGGGGGGTGAGAGGGAGGGGAAAGTGGGTGATGGGCACTAAGGAGGGCACCTGTTGGGATGAGCACTGGGTGTTTTATGGAAACCAACTTGACAAAAAAAATCCATATAAAGAAAATAAACATTAAAAATTAAAAAAATAAATAATAAGAACCATATGATCCTCTCAATAGATGCAGAAAAAACATTTGACAAAGTGCAGCATCCATTCTTGATAAAAATCTTCAACAGTGTAGAGATAGATAGAATATACCTCAACATCATAAGGCCATATACAATACACCCCAGCTAATATCCTCAATGGGGAAAAACTGAGAGCTTTTCTTCTGTGATCAGGAGAAAGGGATTCCACTGTCACCATTGGTATTTAACATAGTACTGGAAGACCTAGCCCCAGAAATCAGAAAGCAAAAAGAAATCTAAAAAAATCTAAATTGTCAAGGAAGAAGTCAAACTTTCTCTATGCACAGACAACATGATACACTATGTAGAAAACCTGAAATACTCCATCACAACATTACTAGAACTGGTACATGAATTCAGAAAAATTGCAGGATACAAAGTCAACATACAGATATCTGTTCCATTTGTATACACCAATAATGAAGTAGAAGAAACAGAAATCAAGGAATCATGGTCATTTACACTTGCACCAAAAACCATAAGATACTTAGGAATAAACCTAAGGAAAACAGGTAAAAGAACTGTATTCTAAAAACTATAAACACTTATGAAAAAATTTTAAGAAGACACAAATGTAAAGACATTTTATGCTCATGGATTGGAAGAACAAATATTGTTAAAATGTTTGCAATACACTAAGCAATCTACACATTTAGTGCAATCCCTATCAAAATACTAAGAGCATTTTTCACAGACCTAGATCAAAGAATCCTAAAATATATATGGTACCACAAAAGTTCCTGAATAGGCAAAGCATTTTTGAAAAAGAAAAGCAAAGCTAAAGGTATCATGGTTTCTGACTTCCAACTATATTATAGAGTTGTAGTCATCAAGAGTGTATGGTTCTTCCTTAAAAAATAGACACATAGATTAATGGAACAGAATAGAAGACCAAGAAATGAACTCATGACTATATGGTCAACTAATCTTTAACAAAGCAAGAAAGATTATCCAATGGAAAAAAAGACAGTCCTTTCAAAAAATGGTGTTGGGAAAAAGGGACAGCAACATGCAAAAGAATGAAACTGGACCACGTTCTGGCAGCATTTTTTTGTTATAAAAATAAATTCAAAGGTTATTAAAGAGCTAAATGTGATCGAGGAAGTCATCAAAATCCTCAAGAAAGTAGAGAAAGTATCCCCTTGACATTGGCTATGGCAACCTTTGTTAGATATTTCTCCTGAGGCAAGGGAAAGAAACAAAAAAAAATCATTGGGAATTCATCAAAATAAAAAAGCTTCTTCACAGTGAAGAAAACAATCAACAAAACTAAAAGACAACCTATGGAATGGGAGAAGCTATTTGAACATGACATATCTGATAAAGGGTTAGTATACAAAATATATAAAGAACTTTAAATTTCAACACCCCCAAAACAAATAATCCAAATAAAAATGGCAGAAGATATGAATATAACTTTTTCCAAGAAGACATAGGTATGAACAACAGACACATAAAAAGATGCTCAACATCACTCACCATCAGGGAAATGAAAATCAAAACTATAATGCAATATTATCTCACTCCTATCAGAATGACTAAAATTAGCAACACAGGAAACAATAGGTGTTGGCAAGAATGTGGAGAACAGGGAATCCTCTTGCACTGTTGGTGGAATGTAAAATGGTGAAGCCACTCTGAAAAACAGTATGGAGACTCCTCAAAAAGTTAAAGACAACTACCCTACGACCCAGCAATTGCACTCCTAGGTATTTTCCCACAAAATACAAAAATACTAATTCAAAAGGATATATGCACCCTGATGTTTATAGCAGCATTAGCTACAATAGCCAATTCATGGATACAGTCCAAGTGTGCAGTGACTGATGAATATATATATTATATATACATGTATGTATATATATTCACTTTTAATATATATATGAATATATATATGAATATATATATGAATATATGTATGAATATATATATGAATATATATATATATATATTCACATATCCTATTTTTAGGGCTATATATCCTAAAAAAGAGGGAAATCTTGTCCCTACGACATGGATGGAACTGAAAGTATTACAATAAGCAAAATAAGTCAGTCACAGAATGACATATACCATATGATTTCACACATATGTGGAATTTAAGAAACAAAACAAATGAGCCTAAGGAAAATAAGAGATAGGGACGAAGACCAAGAAATGGACTCTTAACTATAGAGAACAAACTTGTAGTTACCAGAGTGATTGTGGGTGGGGAATGGGTTAAATAGGCAATGAGCATTAAGGAGAGCACTTATTTTTATGTCTTGGTGTTGTAAGAAAATTAGGTATAACAGAGAATGAGACAGACCATGTACCTATTCGTAAGGAACTTTAATTTTAGCAGAGGAAGAGAGAATGCACGAATGGATATCTGGATAAATTTTCAGGTCTTGACAAATAATAAGAAAAGATTGAAACAATTTAATGTTATAGAGAATTGAGAGGTACCTTAGATGGTCAGTGTAGGCTACTCCAAAGAAGTCAAATTTGAACAACAACAAAAGAGCCGTCCAAGCAAAACCTTGATGAAGAGCAGTCTAGATAGAACCAAAAGTGCAAAGGCTATAAGGCAAGAATGAGCATGTTTTGTTTGAGTAAAAACAAAAAACTTGTGTTGTAGGAGAATTATGAGTGCGGGAGAAGGTAGGATGAGATAAAGATGAAAAGTAATTAAAGGTCAGATCATATAGGACCATGATATGCTTTTTACATTTTATTATAATTTTGATGGACTTAAGGTTCAGAGTTTTAAGCAAATAAATAAAATATATAATTTATAATTTTAAAACATTGGATTAAATTCTTTTGTGGAGAAGAGAAACTAGGGAACATAACAGAAACAGGAATACCAGTTAGGAAGCTATTTCAGTCATCCTGAATAGAGTGGTTGGCATAAAAATGAAGAGAAATTTTGAAATAAGAGCCGACTAACATAGGCCAAAATTATGTAAATCTGTACAGTAGCAAAAGAATAGCATGTATTTATTAACTGAAAATCCCAATTTAAATTACATCTTCATATTCATTTAATGTAAGTTATTTAAGTAAAATTAATATTTATATCCTGTGTACCCTAAAAAAAAGTATGACTTGAGACCCCTTAAAATAAAAACTACAGACAAAATAATGATTATTATGATGGTAAAAAAAAAAGCCAATAGATAAGAGACAATATGAAAATTGGATAAAAAAGTGTTTGCTGAAGTTGAGAATACATTTTTTTCCAAACTTCCTATTAGCTAGGACTAATTTATTAGGCAGAATACTATTTATCAAGAGGAATACATTTTACTCCTTTGAACTAAACTGTAATATAATGTTATCCTATGTATCTTTATACATAAGGATAAGGACATTAAGTGAACTAATAGATGATATTGGCTTCATTTTTAGTATAATTAGTACACTGTTTCTTTGATCCTTTTTGACTATAAACACTACCATTACTGAATAAGAATGCTGACTTTCCTCTAATGTATCTCCACAGCATCTAGTAAAAAGAAAATCTAGTCAAATCAGCTTATATGATTTTTAATACTCAAGCAATAACCTTCCTCTTGCAATGCGCTACTAATCTTAACATAAGTATAATAATAATGACAGTATAAATAGTTTTACCTTTAGTAAGCACTTACTATTTGATATGCACCTTATACAGAATAATACCTATTACTATTATCCACATTTTATAAATGGCAGATTGAAATTTAGAAATATTAAGTGATTGAAGCCCATAGTCACAGCTAGAAACAAACCTGGAGCCCAAACTCAGATTTGGAATGGAAATACATGATCTTAATCATTATTGTATCTAAGTGGAGAGCATTTTTTTAAGATTAGAAATGATGGTGTTTTATGAAGTTAGCTAATGCCAAATGATGGAAACCTCTATGGAATAAATTTAATCTTTGTCTCCCACCCCCTTGTGGATGGCTGAGTCAAGTGGTTCTGTACTCTTCTTTCTTTAACACTGTGTTCCATCTGTTTCAAAAATTACCATGTTTTCCTGGGACAATCCCAATTTCTGCTTTTTGTCTCAGTACAAGTATTAATAGCCTCCTCTTTCAATCTCAGAAGCATTCAGTTTTGGATTATAAATTACTTGGTCACCTAATTTTCACCTATAGCAACACAAGTGGTTACTGGAAATTAAAATACTTTTCCCATCCCAGAACATTTTGGAAACAATTTTCCTCCTTTATCTTTTACTAAACAAAATCTTTCTTAAGTACCTCAGAAGAGAGGATAAGGTACAGAAAGCATAAATGGTGGTAGAGGGAGAGGTGGATGAAGATACACCTTGATGACATAATTTTGCCAAAGGCTAGAACCCCAATTGGATTTCATCTCATTTACCTATCTCATTAGCTTCTGCTTCTCTGTATGTTTGGCTTGCACTTTTAAATAACAGTTGTGTTTACTTTTATTAACAAATCCCATGTTAGGTTAAACACCAAACTCTAAATTTAAATACCAAATTGGAATTCTGCTTCTTGAGACTTTGTGGATCTTATTTTTGTATAGAATCACTTTAATTCACATTTGTACAGTAAACAAAAGACATTGTTTAACAAAAGGACAATAATAAGGAAAAAATGCATTACTGGCCACGATATATTTTAGTAAATAGCATTCATTAGGAGGCAGCATGGTCCATAAATGGCAGGCTGTTCTAAAATGAGGGAGATTTCGTATCCAATATTGGCTCTACTTCAACCTTGTATATACTTGAGTAAGTCACATCCTTGTTGTAACCCTCAGTTTCTCCATATGTAAAATGAGAGCTATGTGTTTAATCTCTAAGCTTCTTTTCAGTTCAGACTTTCTTTGATTTTACTCACAAAAATTCATGACATGTTCATTCTCCAAGTGGCAGTTGTGATTTCAAACGCTTTGCAAGTAAACCTGAAATCATTCTACCAGAAATAAAAGCTGGACTATCTGGCTGAGGGAATAATCTGGGAGAAGGGAGGGGTGAGTAAAATCATGCAAACATGATTACCAGGGGGAACATTTATCCCCCTTAAAAGAACAAACCGTTTTTATCACTTTTGAAGCTTCCATTTTTATATAAATCCATTTACACAAAAATTACTGATGACTAATAATTCTCAATTCATTACACTAGCTCTCCGAGGCCCCATACTTGGAAACACTTTGTCAGCTTGGTTCAGGTTGCTGTAGCTCCTTGATTGTAATAAAATTGCCTTTCAAATATTCTATCATTTTTCAATTATTTTTTAAATAAAAAAAATTATTCAGACCCCTAATTAGACTGAATTAGCAAGGTTTCATATTACCACATTTTTTGTTTGTTAAGCTCTGCCAAAGCTCTAGCCATTGAATACCCATCTCCAGCTGTGTCCTGGCCTTTTCACCAACTCAGTGAGTAGGAGAAGCACTGCTGCTCCATGAGTTTCCACTGTGCCAGGGAAAAGCACATGGACCTAATTGGAAAGTGTCTTCTCCTGTCATCCTAAAATATTTTCTTCCCACTTCATATTGGATGATTTCATGGGAGTCTATGCCAGACATTTCTTTTCATGAGCATGGCAGTTGGTTTGGGAGGAGCTAGGATAGACATGGTAAAACAATGCAGAAAACCACCATATCCTCAAAAAGTATCTGTAGAATTTTGAAACCAAACCATCTCAAAAATGTTGTCCAAGAACTATGTGCATCAGCACCACCTAAGACACTTGTTTAAAATTCAGATTCTTGGAAACCACTTCTAGAATTATTGAATTAGAATTTTTCAAGATGGTTGTCAAGAGGTATATTTTTACATGCCCCATGGATGATTTGGACACTAAATTATGAGAAGCATTGAAAGTCTATGTCACCAGACACAGAATGGCTTATAATTGAATGAGGAGAAAACGAGCATTGGGAACACTTCTGAGAAAGTTAATCTTGGTATTCCTTATGGCAAGACAGTTCTCTCAGAGTCCACAAAGCTAGAACAATGTCAATAATAGTTGTTTATAACAGATAAAAATTATTGAGTACTTACCACGTGCCAGGCCTTTTGCTAAGTGCTTTATTATCGTCATTATCTCAGTTAATTACAGGCAGTACTTACAGAGCTTACTTTATTTTTTATTAGCTTTAGCCCACTGAATTTGCTCAACAGATCTATGGAGGAGGCATTGTTGTTGCTGTTGTCATCATCATCATCATTGCTATTATTATCCTTTCCCGATTGGGGGAAAAAATCCTGAAGTTCAGAGAAGTTAACATGATTCTCTAAATTTTAAGTACCTAGTAAAGAGGTAGAGTCTGGAAGTAGGGTTTTCCTCACTAGACAGTGAGCTCCAACAAGGCAGGAACAAAATCTGTTTTGACTCTTGGTCCCATTTTCCAAAGTAGAGCTTGTACTCTAAAGTAGGGACATACCTAGAGTTGAACTGAAATGAAATTAAGGCTGTCCTAGAATGTAAAAGAGTGGAGAAAGAGCCTTTAGAGTAGGGTCATTTGGAGGACCTAAGAGCTGTGAAACATAAACTCCACTCTGACCACCTCCAGTAGGTTAAAGCACATTGGTTCCCGGAATCTCTCGCTTACCTTCTCCCCCATTAAACTTTATAAAGGACAACAGAATTGGAGTAAATAAAGCAGGAACAAGCAGACAATTCGTCCATAGCTATACCCTAATGGGGTCATATGCTCCTTTCCTCATCCTATACATGTTTTACCATTAAAAAAAAATTCTGATATGGCTCTAATAAAATGGGGTTTAGCTCCTTTCTTTATCCTTATAGCCCCTTAGCATGATTTAATTTTTCTTTCTAAAAAATTGTTTTAATTTTATTTTATTTCAACTTCTTTAGTAATTGGAGTCCAACTAGCCATAAGACATGAGTAAAGAGAATACTTAGGCTGCTTTCTGGTTAAGAAAAGTTGAATAGTTTCCAGCAGAAAAGAGATCACAATCTCCTCATCAAAATACAAAGCTTATATACAGCAAAAGAAACACTAAACAGAACTTAAAGGTTATGGAATGGGAGAAGACATTCGCAAATGACATATGTGACAAAGAGTTAATATCCAAAATATATTAAGAACTTATCAAACTCAATAACACACACACATCCAATTAAAAAGTGGGTAGAAAATATGAATAGACATTTTTACAAAGAAGATATAAAGATGGCTAACAGAAACATGAAAAGATGCTCAACATCACTGATCACCAGGGAAATAAAAATCAAAACTATAATGAGATATCTCACACCTGTCAAAATGGTAAAATCAACAATACAAGAAACAACAGTTTTTGGCAAGGATGTGGAGAAAGTGGAATCCTCTTGCACTTTGGTGGAATGCAACCTGGTGCAGCCACTATGGAAAACAATATGGAGGTTTCTTAAAAAGGTAAAAGATAGAACCACCCTATGATCCAGTTATTGCACTCCTAGGTATTTATTCAAAGGACATAAATAATTCAAGGGGATACATGCACCCCAAACTTTATAGCAGCATTACATACAATAACCAAATTATGGAAATATCTCAAACGTCCATTGACTGATGAATGGATAAAGAAGAGGTGGAATGGATATATATATATATATATATATATATATATATATATATATATATATATCATGACATCTTGCTCAGCCATACAAAGAAGGAAACCTTTGCCAATTGTAATGATGTGAACAGAGCTAGTGAGTATTATGCTAAGAAAAATCAGTTAGAAAAAGACAAACACTATATGATTTCACTCATATACGGGATTTAAGGATCAAAACAGATGAACATACAGGAGGTGAAAAGAAAGATAGAGGCAAGCAAACCATGAGAGAGTCTTAAAGATACAGAACAAACTGAGAGTTGCTGGAGAGGTGATTGGTGAGAGGATAGGCTAAATGGATAACAGGCACTGAAGAGGGCACTTGTTGGGATGTGCACTGGGGTTGTATGTAAGTAATTAATCACTGAATACTACTCCTGAAACCAATATTGCAATGTATGTTAACTAACGAGAATTTAAATTAAATAATTGAAAAAAGAAAGGCAGCCAGAAAACATATTCTTAACTATAGAATCAAAATATAATGGTTACCAAAGAGAAGGTGGTTGGGGGGGTGTTTTAAATAATTGATGAGGATTATGGAGTGAACTCGTGATGAGCATGTGGTGTGGTATGGGAGTGTTGAATCACTAAATTGTACACCTGAGACTAATGTTACACTGTATGGTAACTAACTGGAATTTAATTAAATTAAAAAAAAATTGACCAATAGACACATTTGGGTCTAACCTTGTTTTATGGGAAGATTTTTCAGTACTAATTTAATTTCTTAATTTGTTATAATTGTATTCAGAATTTCTATTTGTTTTTGAGGAAATTTTGTAAAATGTGACCTATTGGAATTTGTCCATTTCATCAAAGTTATAAAATATGTTGTAATAAAGTGTTTCATACTGTTCTATTATAATTTTTAATATGGAATCAGCAGTAAGTTCTTTTTTTATTCTCACTTTCCACAGTTTGCATATTCCTTCTTTTTGATTAGTCTGTGTAGTGATGTCAGTTTTGTTGAACTTTTCTTTTCTTCTTTTTTTTAATTTAATTTTTTAAAATTTACATCCATATTAGTTAGCATATAGTGCAGCAATTATTTAGCATATAGTGCAGCAATGATTTCAGGAGTATATTCCTTAGTGCCCATTACCCATTTAGCACATCCACCCTCCCAAAACCCCTCCAGTAACCCTCTGTTTGTTCTCCAAATTTAAGAGTCCCTTATGTTTTGTCCCTTTCCCTGTTTTTATATTATTTTTGTTCCCCTTCCCTTATGTTCATCTGTTTTGTCTCTTAAAGTCTTCATACGAATGAAGTCATATAATATTTGTCTTTCTCTGAATAACTAATTTCGCATAGCATAATACCCTCTAGTTCCATCCACGTAGCTGCAAATAGCAAGATTTCATTAGTTTTGATTGCTGAGTAATACTCCATTGTATATACATACCACATCTTCTTTATCCATTCATCCATCGATGGACATTTGGGCTCTTTCCATACTTTGGCTATTGTTAATAGTACTGCTATAAACATTGGGGTGCATGTGCCCCTTTGAAACAGCATACCTGTATCCCTTGGATAAATACCTAGTACTGCAGTTGCTGGGTCATAGGGTAGTTCTATTTTTAATGTTTTGAGGAACCCCATACCGTTTTCTAGAGTGGCTGCACCAGCTTGCATTCCGACCAGCAATGCAAAAGGGATATTCTTTCTCTGCATCCTCACCAACATCTGTTGCCTGAGTTGTTAATGTTAGCCATTCTCACAGATGTGAGGTGGTATCTCATTGTGGTTTTGATTTGAATTTCCCTGATGATGAGTGATGTTGAGCATTTTTTCATGTGTAGGTTGGCCATCTGGACGTCTTCTTTGGAGAAGTGTCTAATCATGATTTTTTCCCATTCTTTCATTGGATTATTTGTTTTTTGGGTGTTGAGTTTGATCAGTTCTTTATAGATATTGGATACTAACCCTTTATCTGATATGTCATTTGCAAATATCTTCTCCCATTCTGTCGGTTGCCTTTTAGTTTTGCTGATTGTTTCCTTCACTGTGCAAAAGCTTTTATTTGATGTGGTCCCAGTAGTTCATTTTTACTTTTGTTTCCCTTGCCTCTGGAAACATTTTAAGTAAGAAGTTGCTGCGGCCAAGATCAAGGAGGTTTTTGCCTGCTTTCTCCCCAAGGATTTCGAAGGCTTTCTGTATTACATTTAGGTCTTTCATCCATTTAGAGTTTTTTTTTTTTTTTTTTTTTTTGTATAGTGTAAGAAAGTGGTCCAGTTTCATTCTTCTGCATGTCGCTATCCAGGTTTCCTGGCACCACTTGCTGAAGAGACTGTCTTTATTCCATTGGATATTTTTTTCCTGTTTCATGAAAGACTAGTTGGCCGTACATTTGTGGGACCATTTATGGGTTCTCTATTCTGTTCCACTGACCTGAGTGTCTCTTTGTGCCAGTACCATACTGTCTTGATGATTATAGCTTTGTAGAATAGCTTGAAGTCCAGGGTTATGATGCCTCCTACTTTGGTTTTCTTTTACAACATTGCGTTGGCTAATCTGGGTCTTTTCTGGTTGCATACAAATTTTAGATTATTTGTTCCAGATCTGTGAAGAATGCTGGTGTTATTTTGATAGGTAATGCATTGACTATGTAGATTGGTTAGGGTAGTATCAACATTGTAACAATATTTGTTCTTATTCAAGAGCATGGAATCTTTTTTTCCATTTTTTTTTTGTGTCTTCTTCAATTTATTTCATAAGCTTTGTATACTTTTGAGTGTATAGATTTTTCACCTCTTTGGTTAGATTTATTCCTAGGTATTTTATGGTTTTTGCTGCAAATGCAAATATTATCAATTCCTTGATTTCAATTTCTGTTGATTCATTGTTGGTGTATAGGAATTCAACCAATTTCTGTGCGTTGATTTCATATAGTACAACTTTGCTGAATTCATGAATCAGTTCTAGCAGTTTTTTTGGTGGAAACTTTTTGTTTTGACATATAGAGTATCATGTCATCTGCGAAGAGTGAATGTTTGACCTCCTCCTGGCCAATTTGAATGCCTTTTATTTCTTTGTGTTTTCTGATTGCAGAGGCTAAGACTTCCAATACTATGTTGAATAACAGTGGTGAGAGTGGACATCCCTGTCTTGTTCCTGACCTAGGGGGAAAAGCTCTCATTTTTTCCCCATTGAGAATGATATTAGCGTTGGGACTTTCGTATATGGCTTTTATTATCTTGAGGAATGATCATTATATCCTTAGTTTCTTGAGGGTTTTTTTTGAAGAAAGGATGCTGTATTTTGTCAAATGCTTTCTCTGCATCAATTGAGAGAATCATATGATTCTTGTCCTTTCCTTTATTGATGTGATGAATCACGTTGATGTTTTGTGGATATTGAACCAGGCCTGCATCCCAGGTATAAATCCCACTTGGACGTGCTGAATATTTTTTTAATATATTGTTGGATACGGTTGGCTAATAGCTTTCTGAGGATTTTTGCGTCCATGTTCATCAGGGAAATTGGTCTCTAGTTATCCTTTTTTGTGGGGTCTATGTCTAGTTTTGGAATCAAGGTTGTGTTTGCTTCATAGAAAGAATTTGGAAGTTATCCTTCCATTTCTATTTTTTTGGAACAGCTTCAAGAGAAGAGGTGTTAACTCTTCCTTAAATGTTTGGTAGAATTCCCCTGAAAAACCATCTGGCCCGGAACTCTTTTTTTGGGGAGATTTTTGATTACTCATTTAATTTCCTTACTTGTTATGGTTCTGTTCAAATTTTCTATTTCTTCCTTTTTCAGTTTTGGTAGTATATCAGTTTCTGGGAATTTGTCCATTTCTTCCAGATTGCCCATGTCATTGGCATATAATTGCTCATAATATGCTCTTATTATTGTTTTTATTTCTGCTGTGTTGGTGTGATCTCTCCTCTTTCATTCTTGATTTTATTTATTTGGGTCCTTTTCTTTTTCTTTTTGATTAAACTGGCTAGGGATTTATCAATTTTATTAATTCTTTCAAAAAAACAGCTTCTGATTTCATCGATCTGTTCTAGGGGGTTTTGTTTTGTTTTGTTTTTTGGTTTTTGGTTTTAAAGCACTAATTTCTGCTCCAATGCTGTAATCTTTATTATTTCCTGTCTTCTGCTGATTTTTGTTTTATTTCCTGTTCTTTTTCCAGCTCTTTAAGGTGTAAGGTTAGGTTGTGTATCTGAGATCTTTCTTCCTTCTTTAAGAAGGAAGGCCTGGATTGCTATATACTTTCCTCTTATGGCCGCTTTTCCTGCATCCCAGAGGTTTTGGATTTTGGTGTTATCATTTTCATTGGCTTCCATCTACTTTTTAATTTCCTCTTTAACTGCTTGGTTAGCTCATTCGTTCTTTAGTAGGATGTTCTTCAGTCTCCAAGTATTTGTTACGTTTCCAAATTTTTTCTTTTGTTTGATTTTGAGTTTCATACTGATATGGCCTGAAAATATGCACGGTAGTATTTCAATAGTTTTGTACTTATTGAGGGCTGATTTGTCTCCCAGTATGTAATCTATTCTAGAGAACATTCCATGTATGTTGCAGAAGAATGTACATTCTGCTGCTTTAGGATGAAATGTTCTGAATATATCTGTTAGGTCCATATGTTCCAGTGTGTCATTCAAAGCCATTGTTTCCTTGTTGATATTTTGATTAATTTGTCCATTGCTGCGAGTGGGGTGTTGAAGTCCCCTACTATTATGTTATTACTCTCAATGAGTTTTTTTATGTTTGTGATTAGTTGATTTATATATTTGTGTGCTCCTACTTTTGGCACATAAATGTTTACAATTGTTAGGTCTTCTTGGTAGATAGACCCCTTGATTTTGATATGATGACCTTCATCTCTTGATACAGTCTTTATTTTAAAGTGTAGATGGTCTGATATAAGGATGACTACTCTGGCTTTCGTTTGCTGACCATTAGCATTATAGATGGTTCTCATTCCCCTTAATTTGAATCTGAAGGTGTCTTTAAGTCTAAAGTGGGTCTCTTGTAATCAGCATATAGATGGATCTTGTTTTCTTATCCATTCTGTCACCCTATGTGTTTTTATTGGATCATTGAGTCCATTGACATTTAGAGTGAGTACTGAAAGATACGAATTTATTGCCATTTTGTTGATTGTAGCATTGGAGTTTCTGGTGGTGTCTTCTGGTGCTTCCTAATCTTTGTTGCTTTTGGTCTTTATTTATTTTTTTTTTCATCTTTTCTCCCCTCAGAGTGTCCTTAAAATTTATTGTGGGGCTGGTTTAGTGGTTACAAACTTCCTTAATTTTTGTTTGTCTGGGAAACTTTCATCTTTCCTTCTATTTGGAATGACAGCCTTGCTGGATAAAGAATTCTTGGCTGCATATTTTTCTGATTCAGCACATTGAATATATCCTGACACTCCTTTCTGGTTGCCGAGTTTCTGTGGGTAGGTCTGCTACAAACCTTATTTGTCTTCCCTTGTAGGTTAAGGACTCTTTTTCCCTTGCTGCTTTCATGATTCTCTCCTTTCCTGAGTATTTTGTGAATCTGACTATGGTATGCCTTGTTGATGTTTGATTTTTGTTGAATCTAATGGGACTCCTCTGTGTTTCCTGGATTTTGATGTCTGTGTCTTTCCCTAGGTTAGGAAAGTTTTCTGCTGTGATTTTCTCACATAACCCTTCTACCCCTTTTTCTCTCTCTTCCTCTTCTGGGACCCCTATGATTCTGATGTTGCTGTTTCTTTAATGAGTTACTGATTTCTCAAATTTTTAAATTGTGCGTTTTTGCCTTAATCTCCCTGTTGTTTTCTGCTTCATTGTTCTCCTAAGTTTGTCCTCTATATCGCTGATTCTCTGTTTTGCCTCATGCATACTTGCCACCATTGCATCCATTAGACTTTGCAGCTCAGTTACAGCATTTTTTTTTATGTCATTGTGACTAGCTTTTATTTGTTTTATCTCCGCAGAAAGGGATTCTAATCTATTTTCGACTGCAGCTAGTATTCTTATTGTGGTTATTCTAAATTCTTATTCAGACATCTTGCTTGTATCTGTGTTGGGTAAGTCCCTAGCTGTTGTTTCTTCCTGCTCTTTATTTTGGGGTGAATTACTTCATTTCATCAATTTGAAGGGAGAAAAGGAATTAATGAGATAAGAAAAAAAATTGAAAAATATATTAAAAAACATTAAAATTAAAAAATTAAAATAAAAAGAAACACACAAATAAGTCAAATGAATGATGGTATATTCTAGGTGTGTTTTGGTCTGGGTATTGAAATTTACACAAAATTTAAAAATATAGTAGAAAAAATAATGAAAAATATTTTTAATAAAAATTGAAAATAAAAATCAATTCTTTCTGTATTCAAGAAAAACAAAATAAATGTAAAAGAGAAAAAAAAAATAGATGGTCCAGCGAACAGATTTATATAAGAGTGAAATTACTTTGTTTTCTCCTAGAAGTCAAACTATGAAGCACTTTATAGTCCATGAACTAAGCAGGCAGAGAGACTTGTGTTCTGGAAAAGCGAGGTTGGCTTAGTTGTGTGGGGCTTAGTGTCAAAGCTCTGTTCTCCCATAGAAGGTACTGCTTAGCTTACCGGGGTGGATTGTTGTGGCATTTGTAGGTGTGTATGAGCATGTATGGGATCAGTGAAAATGGTGTCACCCAGCTACCCAGTCTCTAGTATTGGAACTCTGTTGTCCCCAATCAGCCATCACACACCTGATCTTTGTCTTTGGGTTCTGTCCACTCCCCGCTTTTACACAGTCTGTAGCCAAGACCTAGGAAGCACCTCCCTCCTGAGTTTTGTCTCAGATGCAGCTGTTTTTCCCAGCCTTACTTCTGAGGGACTACAGCTTTGACCCGTTCTGCCCCTCTGCAGGAAAATCTCACTGAGAAATGGCCAGGTGCCAGCCATACCCAGGAACTTTTGCGGGACCAGGCTGCTGCTGATTCCCAGAGGCTGCATCCCGGTGCCAGCCTGCCCCAGAATAAGTTCACAAGATAGTGTAGCAGCAGATTTTCAGGGATTATGGAAAAACAACACACATTTGGCACCATGCTTCACCCTTAATGACTTTGTTCCAGCCCCAGCAAATGCGGTTGTTCTCCCAGGTCCCCTGGGGCCTTGCCGTTGGGGCCCACACAACCTCTACCAGGATGTCCTCCTATCAGGGGAACTGCCTCTCTCCGTGTGGCCTGAAGAACCCTGCACTCCACTCTGCTTCTGGGGATTCGCCCTTCCCACCAGAGCACCTCCAGTTATCAAGCTGTGGAGTTTGAGACTCTGCACTCCCCCTGTTTATAGTCTTAATGGAATTTAAATGCTCTCCTTTCTCATTTCTCCCTTTTTAGTTCAGTCCCTGCAGCTGTTTCCACTTTTCCACTTTCTCTCCAGCTGCTTTTGAGGGGGTGTGCTTTTCCCATATCCCTTCCCCCCCATCTCTGTCATCTCTCCACATGCAAAAGTGGCTCCCTGCCTTCCACAGCTCCTCTCTCCCCCAGTTGGCCTCTCCACACCACATACTTGCTGATTTCTGTGGTTCAGGTTGTGCAGATTGTTGTTTTAATCTTCAGATCAGTTTTCCAGGTGTACAGGATGGTTTAGTGTTGGTCTGGCTGTATTTCATGGATGCAAGACACACAAAAAACTTCCATGCTGTTCCGCCATCTTGGCTCCTCCCTCTGAACTTTTTAAAGAATAAAGTTTACATATCATTTACTTTTACGATTATTTTCTCTGTTTTCCACTTGACTAAAATCAGTTCTAATCTTTATATTTTTCACTTTTCTTATCTACACTTTGATTTGTTCTTTAATATATTAAAGGTGATATTAAGTCTATTAAGTTGAGAACTTTCTCTTTTCTAGTGTGGGAATTTAAACTTATAAATTTCCCTCTTGAGTTTATTTTTGTATATGGTGTAAGAAAGTGCTCCAGGTTCATTCCCCTGCATGTTGCTGTCCCGTTTTCCTAGCACACTTGCTGAAGACACTGTTTTTATCCCATTGGATATTCTTTCCTGCTTTGTCAAAGATTAGTTGGCCATACGTTTGTGGGTCCATTTCTGGTTTCTCTATTCTGTTTCATTGATCTGAGTGTCTGTTCTTGTGCCAGTACCATAGTGTCTTGATGATTACAGCTTTGTAATATAGCTTGAAGTCCGGGATTATGATGCCTCCTTCTTTGGTTTTCTTTTTCAAGATTGCTTTGGCTATTCTGGGACTTTTCTGGTTCCATACAAATTTTAGGATTATTTATTCTAGCTCTGTGAAGAATGCTGTTGTTACTTTGATAGCGATTGCATTGAATATGTAGATTGCTTTGGGTAGTATCGACATTTTAACAATATTTGTTCTTCCTATCCAGGAGCATGGAATCTTTTTCCATTTTTTTTGCGTCTTCTTCAATTTCTTTCATAAGCTTTCTATACTTTTGAATATATAGATTTTTCACCTCTTTGGTTAGATTTATTCCTAGGTATTTTATGGTTTTTTGTGTGACTGTAAATGGGATCAATTCACTGATTTCTCTTTCTGTCGCTTCATTGTTGGTGTACAGGAATGCAACCGATTTCTGTGCATTGATTTTATATCCTGAAACTTTGCTGCATTCATGAATCAGTTCTAGCAGTTTTTTGGTGGAATCTTATGGGTTTCCATATAGAGTATCGTGTCATCTGTAAAGAGTGAAAATTTGACCTCTTCCTGGCTTATTTGGATGCTTTTTATTTCTTTGTGTTGTCTGATTGCAGAGGCTAAGACTTCCAATACTATGTTGAAAAACAGTGGTGAGAGTGGGCATCCCTGTCTTGTTCCTGACCTTAGGGGGAAAGCTCTCAGTTTTTCCCCATTGAGGATGATATTAGCATTGGGTCGTTCATATATGGCTTTTATGATCTTGAGGAATAATCCTTTTATCCCTAGTTTCTTGAGGGTTTTTATCAAGAAAAGATGCTGTATTTTGTCAAATGCTTTCTCTGCATCTATTGAGAGGATCATATGGTTCTTGTCCCTCTTTTATTGATTTCATGAATCACGTTAATTATTTTGCAGATATTGAACCAGCCCTGGTTCTTTCTCAACACGTCTCTGGAGGCAAGGGAAACAAAAGCAAAAATGAACTACTGGGACCTCATCAAAATAAAAAGCTTCTTTGAAGCAAAGGAAACAATCAGCAAAACTAAAAGGCAACCGACAGAATGGGAGAAGATATTTGCAAATGACATATCAGATAAAGGGTTAGTATCCAATATCTATAAAGAACTTATTAAACTCAACACCCAAAACACAAATAATACAGTGAAGAAATTGGCGAAAGAGATGAATAGACATTTCTCCAAGGAAGACATCCAGATGGCCAACCGACACATGAAAAAATGCTCAACTTCACTCATTGTCAGGGAAATACAAATCAAAACCACAATGAGATATCACCTTACACCTGTTAGAATGGCTAACATTAACAACTTAGGCAACAACAGATGTTGGCAAGGATGTAGAGAAAGAGTATCTCTTTTGCATTGGTGGAATGCAAGCTGGTGCAGCCACTCTGGAAAACAGTATGGAGGTTCCTCAAAAAACTAAAAATAGAACTATCCTATGACCCAGCAATTGTAGTACAAGGCATTTATCCATGGGATACAGGTGTCCTGTTTTGAAGGGACACAAGCATCCCTATGTTTATAGCAGCACTATCAACAATAGCAAAAGTATGGAAAGAGCTGAAATGTCCATTGGTGCATGAATGGATAAAGAAAATGTGGTATATATATATATATATATATATATATATATACACACACAATGCAGTATTACTCAGCAATCAAAAAGAATGAAATCTTGCCATTTGCAACTACATGGATGGAACTGGAGAGGATTATGCTAAGTGAAATTAGTCAGTCAGAGAAAGACAAAAATCATATTACTTCACTCATATGAGGACTTTAAGAGACAAAACAGATGAACATAAGGGAAGGGGAACAAAACTAATATAAAAACAAGGAGGGGGACAAAACAGAAGAGACTCCTAAATATGGAGATCAAACTGAGCGTGGGGCTGGAAGCGTTGTGTGTGTGGGGGATGGGCTAAATGGGTAAGGGGCACTAAGGAATCTACTCCTGAAATCATGATTTCACTATATGCTAATTTGGGTGTAAATTTTCAAAAATAAAAAAATAAAATTAAAAAAAGAGAAGAATGTTAAATATTAAGGATTTTTCATAAATTTAGATAAAAATAGATAAATTTAGTCATATATTATTAAGAGCGCTTCATTTTTGTAATGATTTTACCTTTAAAAAAGGACAGTATACACTTGTCTATTTTTAACCCAGTCACTAAAATAAAATCTATGTATAACCTTAGGATATTTTTTAGGTATAAGTTGAATATATTGGGCTATCATATATTTTGTCATGGTTGGACTACACTATTAAAAATATATTAAAAATAAATTTAAACAAACAAAAAATAAACTTATAAATTTCCCTGTATCATTTCAATTGCATCTCATAAATTCTGACATCTGTGCTTTAACATTTATTCAGACAAAATTCTTATTTCTCTATTTATCCTACTTTCTACATTCTAATTTATAATTATCAAGTATATTCCTGGAGTAGCTTGGTAAAATGACAGAATATAAGGGCCATGAACTTAACCCATCCCACCTTTACAATTAGATATCAATTACCTTTATTCAGCCACTACAGCATATTGGGGGTTCTGGCATAGGATTAATGGCGTAACACAATTTTTTTTTTATCACCACCATCCTGCTACCATGTTTCCTAGTGGCCGTGGCCCTCCTCAGCTAGCCAGCCTGGGTCACTCTAACATCAGAGAGAGCAAGCCCAGCCCACAAAATGCAGAGATTCAGTGCAGATGATTGTACTGAGCGGAAAAATGGCTCAGATACAACAGCAAAGCTTAGGTAACACATATAGGATACTCTCCTGAAATGGCAGGTTCTGGTAAAAGAAGACAGAACACTGCAGAGTACTCCAAGATCTATTTTTCATAAAGTCACTACTTTCAAGAGCAGAAGACATGGCTAACTTTCTTAACACAGAGAAACAGATACAGAGAACAAAAAATGAGGGGACAGAGAAATTTACACCAAATTAAAGAACAGCAAAAGGCCACAGCCATAGATCTAAGTGAAACAGGTATAGTTATCATGCCTGAATCAGAATTCACAGAAATGATCATAAGAATACTCTCTGGATTTGAGAAAAAGAGTGGAAGATGTGAGTGAGATCTTTAACACAGAGATAAAGAAAAACATAGTAGAGGTAAAGGGCTCAACAAGTGAAATAAGAAGCATGTTTGATGAAATGAACAGCAGGATGGAAGAAGCGGAGGAATGAATTAATGTCCTAGAAGACAGCGAAATGGAAAGTAATCAAGTAGAACAAAAGAGAAAAAGGAATTATGCAATATGAGAATAGATGTAGGAAACCCAGTGGCACCACCCAAAAATTGTAATAGCATTCATATTATAGGAGTTCCAGAAGAAGAAGAGATAAAAGGGAGCATGTGGGGAGGAGTGGAGTAAAGAATGGTTTCAACCTTAAATGACCATCAACTTATAGTAACCTACTATATGCAGAAGAGGTTATATACAAACCTAATGGTAACCATATATCAATAGCCACTGATATACATGCAAAGAATAAAGAGAAAGGAATTCAAATATCTCTAAGAAAATCAGCAAACCATGAGAGAGATAAAGATTATAAAGGATCAGAGAACATATCCAGGAACAACCACAAAAAATAATGAAATGGCAATAAATACATGCCTATACATAATTACTTGAATGTAAATAGACTAAATGCTCCAATCAAAAGACATGGATTGCAAGAACGGATTAAAAAGCAACACCCCTGTATATGCTGCTTATAGGGACTCATTTTAAATCTAAACACACATACAGATTGAAAGTGAGAGGATATAGAGAAACATTGACCATGCAAATAGATGTTAAAGAAAGCTGGAGTAGTAATACTTATTTAAAAAAACTAGACTTTAAAACAAATTCTTTAACAAGAGACAGAGAAAGAAAGAAAGACACTATACAATAATAAAGGGTGAAACTGAACCAGAAGATATAACAATTGGAAATGTTTAGGCACCCAAAATATGAGCACCTAAATACATAAAACAATTAACACCAAACATAAAAGAACCAATCCATAATAATACAGTAATAATAAAGGATGTTAATACTTCACTTACATCAATGGACTGATGACATAAACAGAAAATCAACAAGGAGGGGAAAGGTGAATTTAATAGATATATTCAGAAAATTCCATCCTAAAACAATAGAACAAACATTCTTTTCAAGTGTATATGGAACATTCTTCAGAATAGATAACAAATTAGCCCACAAAACCACACTCAGTAGATTCAAGAAAATCTGATTCATACCATGCTTCATTTATGACCACAGTGCTATGAAACTAGTAGTTAACCACAAGAAAAACTCATAAAAGAAAACAAATACATAGAGGGTAAATAACATGCTACTAAACAATGAATGGGTCATCTAGAAAACATAGGAAGAAATAAAAAATGTACATGGAAACAAATGAAAATAAAAACACAATATTCCAAAACACTTGGGAGGCAGCAACAGCAGTTCTAGTAGGGAAGCATATAGCAATACAGGCCTACTTTAAGAAGTAAGAAAAATTGCATATAAAAAAAACCTAACCTTGCATCTAACAGAACTAGAAAAATAACTACAAACAAAAGCCAAAAAACATCAGCAGGAAGGAAATAATAAAGATTAGAGCAGAAATAAGTGGTATAGAGTTAAAAAAAAGTCAATGAAACCTGGAACTGGGACATTGAAAAAAAGAATAAAATTGATAAACTTTTAGCTGGATTTATTAAGGAAAAAAGAGAAAGGACTCAAAGGATTACAATCACAAATGAGACAGGAGAAATGACAGCCAACACCACAGAAATACAAAAAAATGTATATAAGGAAAATATTACGATAAATTATATTCCAACAAATTCGACAAGCTAGAAGAAATTGATACATTCCAGAAACATATAAACTACCAAAACTGAAAGAGAATGAAATAGAAATTTTGAACAGACTGATTACCAGGAAAGAAATTGAGTCAATAACCAAAAATCTCCCAGAAAACAAAAATTCAGGATGAGATGGTTTCACAAGTTAATTCTGCACACATTTAAAGAAGAGTTAATACTTATTCTTCTCAAACTATTCCAAAAAATTTTAAGAAAAGGAAGGAAAATTTCCAAACCCATTGTATAAGGTCAGCATGTACCCTGAAACAAAAACCAGACAAAGACTCCACAAAAAAGAGAATTATAGGCCAATATCCCTGAATAACATGGATGCAAAAATACTAAACAAATTACTAGAAAACCAAATCTAGCCATACATTAAAAGAATCATTCACCATGATCAAGTGGGATTTATCCCTGGGTTGCAAGGGTGGTTCAATACATGAATATCAATCAATGTGATACATCATATCGATAAGAAAATGGATAAGAACCACATGATCATTTCAATAGATGAAGTAAAAACATTTGACAAAGTATAACATACATTCATAATAAAAACCTTCAAAAAAGAAAGTTTAGAGAGACCATAAGGCAACTTACTATAGGCCATATATGAGAAACCCACAGCTAACATCATTCTCAATGGGGAAAAATTGAGAGATTTCCCATAAGATCAGTAACAAGACAAAAATTTCCACTCTCAACACTTTTACTCAACATAGTATTGGAAGTCCTCGCCACAGCAATCAAACATTAAAAAGAAATAAAAGACATCCAAATTAATAACGAAGAAATAAAACCATCATTGTTTGCAGATAATGTGATACTAAATATAGAAAACCTGAAAGACTCCACCAAAAACTGCTAGAACAGATAAACAAATTAAAGTCATAGTATACAAAATCAGTGTGCAGAAATCTATTCAATATTTATATACCAATAATAAAGTAGCAGAAATAGCAATAAAAATCTAATTTATAATTACACCCTGAGCAATAAGACATCTAGGAATAAACCTAACCAGAGGTGAAAGAAGTGTATTCTGAAAACTATAAAAAACTGATGAAAGAAATTGAACACAGCACAAAGAAATGAAAAGATATGCCATGCTCATGAATTGGAAGAATGAATAGTGTTAAAATGGCTCTACTACCCAATGCAATCTACCCACTTAAGGCAATCCCTATCAAAATACCAACAGCGTTTTTCACAGAGCTAGAACAAACAATCCTAAAATTTGTATGTAGCCACAAGAGACCTGAATAGACAAAGCAACCTTGAAAAAGAAAAGCACAGCTGGAGGCATTACAATTCCAAACCTCAAGTTATATTACAAAGTTGTAGTAATCAAAAGAGTATGCTACTGGCACAAAAAGACACACATAGATAAATAGAACAGAATAGAAAACCAAGAAACAAATGCATAATTACAAGGTCAAACTTTGACAAAGAAAGAAAGAATATCCAATTGGAAAAGGACACTATATTCAACAAATGGTGATGGGAAAATTGAACAGCCACATGCAAAAGAATGAAACTGGACCACTTTCTCACATCATACACAATAATAATTCAAAATGAATTAAAGACCTAAATGTGAGACATGAAACCTTAAAAATCCTATAAGACACCACAGGAAGCAACTTATCTGACATCATCCATAGCAACTGTTTTTTTACCTTGAATTTTTATTCAAAAGTCTATTAGTTTACATACACTTTAATGTTAGTTTCAAGTGTACAATATAGTAATTCAACACCTTCCCACACACCCGGTGCTCATCACAACACGCACTCTCCATAGTCATCATCATCACCTATTTAACCCATCCCTCAACCCACCTCCCCTCTTATAACCATCAGTTTTTTTTATCTACAGTTAAGAATCTGTTTCTTGTTTTATCTCTCTCTCTATCCCCTTAACTCATTTGTTTTGCTTCTTAAATTCTACATATGAGTGAAATAATATGTTAACTTGTTTTCTCTGATTTAATTATTTTGCTTAGCCTAATACTCTCTAGCTTCATCCTTGTCATTGCATATGGAAAGATTTTATTACTTTTCTAACTATGTAATATTCCATATATTATTCTCCTTCATCCAGTCATCAGTCAATGGACATTTGGGCCGTTTCCCTATTTTGGCTGTTGTGGATAACACTGCTATAAACTTAAGAATGCATATATAACTTTGAATTAGTATTTTTGTATTCTTTGGGCAAATGCCTATTAGTGCAATTGCTGTTTTGTGAGACACTTCTGTTTTTAACTTTTGAGGAATCCCCATACTGTTTTACATAGTAGTTACACCAGTTTTCATTCCCATCAACCGTGCAAGACTGTCCCTTTTTCTACACCCTCTGTAACAACTGTTGTTTCTCATGTTATTTACTTTATTCTGAAAGGAGTGAGGTGATATGTCATTATACTTTTGATTTGTATTTCCCTGATATTAAGTGATGTTGAAAATCTTTTCATGTGTCTGCTTTCCATCTGTATGTCTTCTTTGGAAAAATATCTATTCATATTTTTGCTCATTTTTAAAATGTGTCATTTGGCTTTTGAAAGTTGAGATTTAGATTTTATTTATATATCTTTGATAGTAACCCTTTATCAGATATGTCATTTGCAAATAAATTCTCCCATTACATAGGTTGCCTTTGAGTTTTGTTGATTGTTTCCTTCTCTGTGCAGAAGTTTTTTTTTTTTTTTTTAATGAAATCCCAATAGTTGATTTTTTTTTTCTTTTGTTGCCTTTGCCTCAGGAATCATATCTAGAAAGAAGTCAAAAAGAATTGTCAAGGGATAACTGCCTGCATTCTCCTCTAGAACTGTTATGGTTTTCTGTCTCACATTTAGGTATTTAATCCATTTTCTATTTATTTTTGTGTATAGTATAATAAATTTGTCCAGTTGCATTCTTTTTTATATTGCTCTATTGTTTTGACAACACCATTTGTTCAAAGTACTACCTTTTTCCCTTTGTACATTCTTGACCATACAGTTGTGGGCTCAACTCTGGGTATTCTATTCTGTTCTATAGATCTATGTGTCTATTTTTGTGCCCATACCATACTGTTTTCATCACTACAGCTTTGTAATATAACTTGAAGTCCAGAATTGTGAAGCTTCCAGCTTTGCTTTGCTTTCTCAAGGTGGCGTTGGCTATTTGGCATCTTTTTTGGTTCCATACAAATAAGGATTGCTTATTCTACCTCCGTGAAAATTGCTGTTGATATTTTGATAAGTATTGCACTAAATGTGTAGATTTCTCTGGGTAGCATAGACTTTTTTAAGCTTATGTATTTTTTGAGAGAGAGAGAGGGAGAGCAGAGGAGGGGAAAAAAGAGTGGGAGTGAGAGAGAATCCCAAGCAGGCTCTATGCCCAGGGTGGAGGCTGACATGGGGCTCGATCTTATGAACCTTGATATCATTACCTGAGCAGAAAACCAAGAGTCAGATGCTCAGGGCGCCTGGGTGGCTCAGGCAGTTAAGCATCTGACTTCACCTCAGGTCATGGTCTCGCAGCTAGTGAGTTTGAGCCCCACATTGAGTTCTGTGCTGACAGCTCAGAGCCTGCTTCAGATTCTGTGTCTCCCTCTATCTCTGCCCCCCCCGCCCCACTCTCTCACTCTCTCTCAAAAATAAATAAACATTTAAATTTAAAAAAAGAGTCAGTCACTCAATTGGCTGAGCCACCCAAGTGCTCTGGGTAGCATAGAATTTTTAACAAAATTCGTTTTTGTTATCCATGAGTATGGAGTGTCATTCCATTTCTTTGTGCTCTCTTCAATTTCTTTTGTCAGTGTTTTATAGTTTTCAGAAGACAGATATTTCACCTTTTGGTTAGGTTTTTCCTAGGTATCTTATGTACTGTGGAAGTGGGATAAATTCCTTGATTTCTCTTTCTGATGCTTTATTATTAGTGTGTAGAAATGCAACAGATTTCTGTACATTAATGTCGTATCCTGGAACTTTACTGAATTTGTGTATCAGTTCTAGCAATTTTTTGGTGATTTCAGGTTTTATATAGAGAGTATCATGTCAACTGCAAGTGGTGAAAGTTTTAAATCTTCCTTGCCAAATTGGATGACTTTTCTTTCTTTCTTTTTATTGTCTGATTGCTTTGGTTAGGTCTTCCCATCCTATTTTAAATATCAATGGTGAGAGTGGACATCCCTGTATTGTTCCTGACCATAGAAAACAAGTTCTCAGTTTTCCTGATTGAGGATGATTTTAGTTGTGGGGTTTTTATATATGCCCTTTTGTGTTGGCATATGGTCCCTCTAAATCTATTTTGCTGACAGTTTTATCATGGAAGGATCTTACACTTTTTCAAATGTATTTTTCTGCATTTATTGAAAAGGTCATACGGTTCTTATCTTTCTTTTATTAATGTGCTATATCATGTTGAGTGTTTTGCTAATATTGAACCATGATGGCAACCCAGGAATCAATCCCATGGTGATCATGGGAATGATTCTTTTAATGTACTATTGGATTGGATTTGCTAGTATTTTATTGAGAATTTTTGCATCCATGTTCATCAGGGATATTTTCTGGGAGTTCTCATTTTTTATGGAGAAACTTTGTCAGGTTTTGCTATCAGGGTGATGCTGGTCTTATACAATAAGTTTGGAAGTTTTCCTTCCTTTCCTATCTTTTGGAATAGTTTGAGAAAAAGACTCTTCAAATTAACATTTGCTAGAATTCATGTGTGGAACCACCTGGCCCTGGAATTTTGTTTTGTGTTAATTTCTAGATTACTGATTAAATTTCCTTAGTTGTCAGGTCAAATTTCTATTTCTTCCTGCTTCAGTTATGGTAATTTATATGTTTACAGGAATTTATCCATTTCTTCTGGGTTGTCCAATTGTTGGCATATAGTTTTCATAGTATAATTGTTTTTATTTATGGTGTACTGATTGTTATTTCTCCTCTCTCATGTGTGACTTTTATTTAAATTTTTATCTATTATTCTTAATTGATCTATTTAGGGTTTATCAATTTTATTCATTTGTTTTTCAAACAACCATCCCTAGTTTCATTGACCTTTTCTATTTTTTTTTTTTTTTTTAGTTTCTATATCCTTTATTTGTTCTCTAATCTTTTTTTTTTTTTTCTTTTTCCTTTGTCTTCCTGGCTTAGGTTTCATGTTTGTTCTTTTTCTAGGTCCTTAGGTATAAGTTTATGTTGTGCATTTGGGATTTTTCTTGCTTTCTAAGGTAGACCCGTATTGACATATAACTCCCCCTTACGGCTCCTTGTTCCGCATCACAAGGTTTGAATCATTATGTTTTCACATTCATTTATTTCCATGTATATTTTTAAATTTCTCCTTTGATTTCATCATTGATCCATTTATTCTTTAGTAGACTGTAGTTGAACCTTCATGCTTGAGGTCTTCCCAAACTTTTTTTCTTCTTATTGACTTCTAGTTTCATAGCATTGTGGTCAGAAAAGATACATAGTATGATTTTATTTATGTTATATTTGTTGAATATATATATATATATGTATATATATATATATATGTTAGTTAATGTATAGTGTGGTCTTGGCTTCAGGAGTAGAAAGTAATTCATTTCTTATATATAACACTCAGTGCTCATCCCAAGTGCTCTCCTTAATGCCAGTCACTTGTTTAAGCAACTATGCTCCCAACCCACCTCCAACAACCATCAGTTTCTTCTCTGTATTTAAGTCTCCTATGGTGTACCTCTGTTTTTTTTATTTTTGTTTCCTTTCCCCTATGTTCATCTGTTGAGTTTCTCAAATTTCACATATGAGTGAACTCATATGATATTTGTTTTCACTGACTGACATTTCACTTAGCATAATACCCTCTGGTTCCATCCACATTGCTATAAATGGCAAGTTTTCATTCTTTTCATTGCTGAGTACAATTCCGTTGTGTATATATACCACATCTTCTTAATCCATTCATCACTTGATGTACATTTGGGCTCTTTCCATTATTTGGCTATTGTTTATAGTGTTGCTGTAAACATTGGAGTACATGTGCCCCTTCAAATCAGCATTTTTCTATCTTTGATAAATTCCCAGTAGTGCAGTTGCTGGGTCATAGGGTAGTTCTATTTTTACTTTTTTGGGGAAACTACATACAATTTTCCAGAGTGGCTGCACCCGTTTGCATTCCCACCAACAGTGCAAAAAGGGTTCTTGTTTCTCCACATCCTTGCCAAAATCTGTTATTTACTGACTTGTTAATTTTAGCCATTTTGACAGGTGTGAGGTGGTATCTCAGTGTGCTTTTAATCTGTATTTCCCTGATGATGAGTGATGTTGAGCATCTTTTCATTGGTCTGTTAGCCATCTGAATGTATTCTTTTAAAAACTGTCTGTTCATATCTTTTGTCCATTTATTCACTGGATTATATGATTTTGGGGTGTTGAGTCTGGGAAGTTCTTTAAATTTTTTGGATACTAACCCTTTATGTGATATGCCATTTGCAAATAGCTTTGGTCATTCTGTTCGTTGCCTTTTAGTTCTATTGGTTGTTTGCTTTGCTGTACATAAGCTTTTTATCTTGGTGAAGTACCAATAGTTCATTTTTGCTTTTAATTCCCTAGTCTCTGGAGACATGTCAGGTAAGAATTTGCTGCAGCTGAGGTCAAAGAGGTTGCTGCCTGTTTTATCCTGTAGGATTCTGATGGTTTCCTGTCTCACATTTAGGTCTTTCATCCATCCATTTTAAATTTATTTTTGTGTATTATGTAAGAAAGTAGTCCAGTTTCATTATTCTGCATGTTGCTGTCTAGTTTCTCATCACCATTTGCTAAAAAGAGACTGCATTTTTTTCCATTGAAGACTTTTCCCTGCTTTGTCAAAGATTAGTTGGCTATATATTTCTGCGTCCATTTCTGGGTTCTAGATTCTATTCCTTTGGACTATGTGTCTGTTTTTGTCCTAATAGCATACTGTCTTGATGATTTCAGCTTGTAATATAGGCTAAAGTCCAGGATTGTGATGCCTCCAGCTTTGGTTTTATTTTTCAACATTACTTTGGCTATTGGGGTCTTTCTTGGTTCCATACAGATTTTAAGATTGCTTGTTCTAGCTCTGTGAAGAAAGCTGGTTTTATTTTAATAGGGATTGCATTGAATGTGTAGATTGCTTTGGGTAGTATCGACATTTTAACAATATTTTTTCTTCCAATCCATGACCCTGGTATTTTTTTTCTATTTCTTTGTGTCTTCTTTAATTTATTTCATAAGATTTCTGTAGTTTTCAGTGCACAGATATTTTACCTCTTTAGTTAGGTTTATTCCTAGGCATTTTATAGGATTTGACACAATTGTAAATGGGATTGATTTCTTGGTATCTCTTTCTGTTGCTTCATTATTGGCATATAGAAATGCAACTGATTTCTGTGCATGGATTTTACATCCTGTGATTTTGTTTTACTTGTGTATCAGCTCTAGCAGTTTTTGGTGGAGTCTTTTAGGTTTTCCATGTAGAGTATCATGCCATCTGCAAAGAGTGAAAGTTTGACTTTTTTGCCAATGTGGATGCCTTTTATTTTGTTTTCTTGTCTGATTACTGAGGCTAGGATTTACAACACTGTTAAACAACAGTGGTGAGAGTGGACATCCATGTCATGTTCCTGATTTCAGGGTAAAATATCTAAGTTCTTGCCCTTTGAGGATGATATTTGCTGTGGGCCTTTCATATATGGCTTTTATGATGTTAAGGCATGTTCCTCCTATCCCTACTTTCTTGAGGATTTTATGAAGAAAGGATGCTGTATTTTGTCAAATGTATTTTATGCATCAATTGACAGAATCATATGGTTCTTACCCTTTCTTCTATTAATGTGGTGCATTATGTTGAATTATTTGTGAATATTGAACCAGCCTCAAAGCCCAGGAATGAATCACACTTGATCATGGTGAATACTTCTTTTAATATACTGTTGAATTCGATTTGTTAGTAACTTGAGAAATTTTGCATCCAGGTTTATCAGGATTTTGGCCTGTAATGCTCCTTTTGGTGGGGATCTTTGCTCTTGTTTTGGAATCAAGGTAATGGTGGTTTCTTAGAATGAGTTCGAAGCTTTCCTTCCATTTCTTTTTTTTTTTTTTTTGGAACAGTTTAAGCAGAATATGTAGTAAGTCTGCTTTGAATGTCTGGTAGAATTCCCCTGGGAAGCCATCTGGCCCAGCACTCTTACTTGTTGAGAGATTTTTGATAACAGATTCAATTACTTTGCTGATTATGGGCCTGTTCAAATTTTCTATTTCTTTCTGTTTGAGTTTTGGTAGTGTGTGAGTGTCCAGGAATTTGTTTTTTTCTTCCAGGTTGTCCAGTTTTTTTGTGTTTTTTTTCATATATATTCTTTCAAAAATAGCTCTTTGTTTCATTGAACAGTTCTATTGCTTTTTTTTTTATTCTATGCCACTAATTTCTGCTTTAGTCATTATTATTTCCCTTCTGCTGCTGGCTTTGTGCTTTATTTGCTGCTACTTTTCTAGACCCTTTAAGTTTTAAATTTAGGTTGTGTATTTGGGTCCTTTCTTGTTTCTTGAAATAGGCCTGAAATGCAATGTATTTTCTTCTTAAGACTGCCTTTGCTATATTGGAAAGGGTTTAGACTGTTGTGTTTTTATTTTCATTTGCTTACATATATACATATACATATATATATTTTTTTTCATTTGCTTCCATATATATATATATATATATATATAGCTTTAAAGTATGTCTCCTGTAGGCATGATATACATGGGTCTCATTTTTATCTGTTCTGACATCCTATGTCTTATTGGAACATTTACACCATTTAATTTGAAAGTAATTATTCATAGATATCTATTTAATGACATTGCTTTACTTGTTTTATCATGATACTAGAGATCTTTTCTGTTCCTTTCTTGTCTTTTTCACTTTTGTTCTTTCCTTTCCACTTTAAGTGTCCCCTTTAATATTTCTTGCAGGGCTGGTGTAGTGGTAACAAACATTTTTTAAGTTTTTATTTGTCTCGAAAACTATATTTTTCCTATTCTGAATGCGGCCCTTGCTGGATAGAGTGTTCTTGATGGCATATTTTTTCCCATTCAGCACTGTGTATATATCATAGCACTCCTTTCTGACTTGCCACATTTCTGTTGAGAAATCTGCAGCTATTCTTATGGGTCTTCCCTTGTAAGTTCAAGACTTCTTTGTCTTACTCCTTGTAAGAATTTTTTTTTCTTTTCAGTATATTTTGCAAATGTAATTACAATATCTCTTGGTAGTAATCTGATTTTGTTGATTTTTATGGGTATTCTCTGTGCCTCGTGGTTCTGAATGTCTGTTTCCTCCCTTAGATTAGAGAAATTTTCAGCTAGTATTCTCAAATGTATTTTCTGACCCTTTTTAAAATTGCTTCCTCTTCTGGAACTCCTATAATGTGAATGTTATTACATTTGATAGTTTCACTGATTTCCCTAAGTCTATTCTTTTGTTCCATAATTATTATTTTCCACACTGTTTCAGCTTTATTATTTTTCATTATTTTATCTTTTATGTCACTCAATCATTCCTCTGCTTCTTCCAGTCTTTTCTTCATTGCATCAAGCCTAATTCTATTCTCATTTATTACATTTTTTATCTCTGATGATTCTCTTTTAGCCTTTTTATCTCTGGTAATGGTCTCACTCATGTCTTTTATTCTTTTCTCAAGCTCTGTGAGTATCCTTATGATTGTTGTTTTACATTCTCCATCAGGCGATGGTACTTACACCTCTCTCACTTAGATCTCTGGCTGTGGCCTTATCTTATATTTTCATATAGGATAAATTCCTCTGTCTTGACATTTTGTCTATGTCTCTGCTTTCTTCTCTGTTTTAAAATAGCCAGTTATGCTTCCTCCATCTGAAAATGCTGGCTTTACGAAGAAGTCATGTAGCATCCAAGGCCTGGATCTTCAGTAAGTGTCCTTGGTGTGTGCTGTATGTGTTCTAATATTGCATTTTGGTTTCTCTATGATTCAGGCCACTTGTCTGCAGAGGAACTTTTGCTTTATAATTTTTGCCCCTAATGTGGTAAATTAACTAGATGTGTTCTGATCTGTCTGTAAAATGAGACCCGCTTCCACTTTGAAGAAAACTGAGGCCTTGTATAATTCTATGGTTAGGAGACATAGTGTGAGCAGGACATTTGTTCCAGTCTTCTGGAGTAGGGGCCCACTTCAATGGGACTAGGCAAACTGGACTGAGAAAGGCAGTCCTTCCAGGGTGCAGACATGTGAGGCTTGGTTTATGCAAAAATTCAGCCAGAGTTAATGCAGCTCTGTTTCTTGAAGGTGGCTCCTGTTTATGCTGAGGGGCAGAGGAGTGAAATGAGGCCAGCCAGCTACTTTCTTCCTGGATAAGCATCTCTATGAATGCTTCCTCTCAGGGAAGTTTTCAGAGAAGAACAAATAAATGCTCTCACTACTGTGTGTCTCAGGCATTTTTAAGATCTCTGTTTCTACACTGTCTGCCACTAGGCTTTTGCCTTCCTTCTCTCCAGGAGCAAGATAGTTCCTTCAGGGTTCTGTTCCAACCAAGCCAGCTGACCTCTAAATCCAGGTTTTAATGCGCTGATGGTTGCATGCACTCAGGAAATTCAGCCCTTCATGCTTTTCATGCAAATAGATTTGGGGAAATGTTTGCGTGTGTACTCATTGTGCTATGTGTTCTGATAAAGAGATATTTATCCAAAAGAGGCATACAGATGCCCAACAGACTCGAGAGAAGATGTTCAACATCACTTAACATCAGGGAAATGTAAAATGAAGCTACAATGAGATATCACCTCACATCTGTCACAGTCAACAACACAAGAAACAACAGGTCTTGGTGAGGATGTGGAAAAATAGGAACACTCTTTCACTGTTGATGAGGATGCAAACTGATGCAAGCACTGTTGAGAACAGTGTGGAGGTTTCTTGAAAACTTAAAAACAGAATTACCCTATGATCCAGCAATCACACTGCTAGGTATTTACTGAAAGAATACAAAAACACTAATTCAAAAGGATACATGCACCCCTATGTTTATAGTAGCATTGTTTACAATAACCAAGGTATGGAATCAACCTAAGTGTCCATTAACTGAAGAGTGGATGAAGAAGATTTTGTTCGTATACAATGGAATAGTATTCGGGCATAAAGAAGAATTAAATTTTGCTATTAGCAAAGACATGGATGGAGCTAGAAAATATAATGCCAAGTAAAATAAGTCAGAAAAAGAAAAATACCATATGATAGTACTCATATGTGGAATTTAAGGAACAAAACAACTGAGCAAAAGGGAAAGAAGGAGAGAAAGAAAGAAAGAGAAATCAAGAAACAGACTCTTAATGGTAGAAAACAACTTGAAGGTTATCAGAGGGGAGTGTGGTAGGGGGGTGGATTATATGGGTTGGCATTAAGGAGTGCACTTTTCATGATGAGCACTGGGTGATGTATGAAATTTTTTAATCACTATGTCGTACACCTGAAAATAACAACAGTGTTTGTTAACTAGCTAGAATTAAAATAAAAATTAAAAAAAATATATATGTATTCCCATTGAAATGACTATTTCATCATTATAAAATGTCCTTCACTGTGCCTAGAACAACAATTATGCATATATTGGTAAACTTCATGGTGTTCCACATGTATCTTTGTTGATTCATTTTTATTGAAATACAAAAAGCATATTATTGTGTATAATTTAAGTTGTATGATGCATTAATTTAATAAATTTACATATTATAATATGATTACCACTGTGGTGTTAAGTAACATCTCTATCACATCACATAATTATTACTTTCTTGTGAGAACTATTAAAATATAATCTTTTAGCCACTTTGGTGTTTATCATATAGTGTTTTTGACTATAACCTCTGTACTGTCCATTTGATCTCCAAAACTTATACACTATTTGCAAGTTTGTACACTTAAATGACATATCCTTATATTCCCTACACACATGCCTCTGATAACCACCATTCAACTTTCTATTTTAATGAGTTTGGCTTTTTCTGATTCCACATATAAATGATTGCATACAATATTTGTTTTTCTCTGTCTGACTTTTTTTCACTTAGGATAATGCCCTCAAGGTCCATTCATATTCTTGCAAATGGCAAGATTTACCTCTCTCTCATGGCTGAATAATTTCACTGTGCATCTGTATAAGTGTGTATAGATATATAGATAAAAATATAGATATAGGTAAATACCATATCATTTTTATTCATTCATCCACTGGTGACACAAGTTCTTTTTTATATCATGGCTATTGTAAATAATGCTGCTTTAAACATGGTAATACAGATAGCTCTTGGATATCCTGTTTTCATTTCCTTTGGATGTATACTTAGAAGTGGGATTGCTGGATCATATTTTTCATTTTTATAGGAACTTTCATGCTGTTTTCCACAGCAGTTGGAACAACTTACAATTCCACTACAGTGTAGAAGTGTGGCTTTTCCCCCACATCTTCATTATCTTCTTTTCTTGATGATAGTCATTCTAATAGGTGTGAGGTTATATCTCATTGTGATTTTAATTTATATTTCTATGATAATTTGTGATATTGAGCTCCTTTTCATGTACCTGTTGGTCATTTGGGTGTTCTTTTTGGGAGAAATGTACTTTTTTTTCTTTCTGTGTTCATTTTTCAGGCAGATTGTTTTATGTTATCGAGTTGTATGAGTTATTTATATATTTCAGATATTAACCCCTTATCCTATACATATTTGGCAAATATTTCTTTTTTCCCCGAAACCCATTCCATAACTGTGAAGTTTTGTTAACTTTTATTCTCTCTTTTCTTACTTGTTATTCCACTAACTGGATATTACCAATTGATCTATATTCAAGTCTGGTGATAAAAATCACGTTTCTATGTCAGTTCAAATCTGCTGTTTAGAGTATAAAGTGAATTTTTCATTTTATTTATTGTACTTTTACTTTTTAGCTGCAGAATTTCACTTTTATTCATTTTAAAAAAGAAATTGGCCTCTTATTGATCTTTTCTATTTGGTGTGATTTCATCCCTATACTTTCTTTTAGTTTAGTAAGCATGGTTTCTTTTAGTTATTTGACCATACTATAATAGTATATTTAAAGTATTTGTCTAGTCAGTAAGTCCAAACTCTAGGTTTTCTTTTCTTTTTTTCCAATATATGAAATTTATTGTCAAATTGGTTTCCATACAACACCCAGTGCTCATCCCAAAAGGTGCCCTCCTCGATACCCATCACCCACCCTCCCCTCCCTCCCACCCCCCATCAACCCTCAGTTTGTTCTCAGTTTTTAACCGTCTCCTATGCTTTGGCTCTCTCCCACTCTAACCTCTTTTTTTTTTCCTTCCCCTCCCCCATGGGTTTCTGTTAAGTTTCTCAAACTCTAGGCTTTCTAATGGACTATTTATATTATTTTTACCTGCGTTTAGACCATAATCACCTATATATTTGAATATTTCCCATACTTAAAAAAAACACTGTATATTTTAAATATTACATGGCAATATAACAACTATGGAAATCCTAAATCCCTCAAGATTTCTCATTATTGCTTTTCCTTGTTATTATTTTCTGCTTGTTTATTTAGTGACTTTGCTGTAAAACTTCTGTAAAGTCTGTCTACTTTGTTGTCTGTGTCCAATGAAGTCTCTGCTTGATTAGCTTGGTGGTCAGATAATAAATAGACAAATACTTCCTTAAATGCTTTGAACCAATAACCTTCCACATTTTTCCAAGGGGCTATGCATGTTTTGGAGCATGAATTCATCACTCTTATAGTATAAAACTCTGCCATAACTTTCATTTCCTTTTTGTACATTTGCTCAATGTCAGAAAGAGGTGAAAGATGGGGGATCTCTGAATTCTTACCTGAGAATGCACAGAGCCCTGCACATGTGTCTGGACTTCCATCTCCCCAGGAGGAACATATCAGAGTTTTTCAAAGCTCTTTATGGGCATTATGTTTCCTAGATATTACTTCTAATTTTTTGGTCAAGCACTTGTTAACAACTACAGTTATCACAGCTTCACACAGCTGCAATATTAAACAATTGTTTCTGACTGCTGTTGACACTTTGGGAATACAACTTTTCCTGAAGAATTAACAGAGTTAAGTGAAAAAAAAAAACCACCCTGAATTGGAAGCTTTTACGAGGATGTAAGAGAAAGTTAAAATAGGGATAAGACTTTGAGAATGGGGCTTTTTCAAGAGCTCCAAACCTGGTCTGCTTGCTACAATGACTGTAAGATTGATGTTTTTCACAACTACCATAATTGTGAGCTTTCTGGTTGTCAGTGCTATGGTGAAACTGAGAAGAAATGTATGAATGCAAGCCAAATTAAACCATCACAAACTCTAGTGTTCTTAACAACCTTGAGATTTTTTTTCTTGAAAAAATACTACTCAGATTTTTGTAAGCCTTTGCTTATATATAAGAGTCTGATAAAAGTTGATTTTGACCAATTTTTTTCAAGGGTTTTTGGTCAGTTTTACAAAGGAGTAGATTTATAAAGGTGTTCACTTCACCATTCAAGAAGTCCTATTGTCTATATAGTTTAATTTTAATACATATGATTGCATCTTGCCAAAGTGGGTATATAAAATATCATGCATATTTACTAAATTAAACCTGTGTTTAAGTATTCACCACTATATATTGGAAATAAAATATACACATAATACTTTGAACCTTGGGGAAAAATTATTCTGCATCACAGCACTAACAATCACATGGTCTCATAACACTGTGTTGTACAAAATCATACTGTGGCATATTTTTTTTTGGCTAAATTTACTAGACTACCACAATGAATCTACCTAAATCTCAACCAATAAGGTGTTTTCCTTATGAAAAGTGAGAGCTACATATATTCAAAAGAAGAAAATTTACTAACCCATGGGTTTCTGCATTATATACTGATAAATTGCATTTTAGTTTAGCTTTATTGGCATTAATGCTAACTGTCCTATGGCAGTGGTCCCAAAGATACCTAACAACATATGCATATTGTTCTTTACTATTTTACTCTGTTTTAAAAGTTTAGTGGGGAAGATCTTTCATGATTCATATGGTTATGACAAAAAAGACTCCCAAATGCATATTGAACCTTTCAAAATAAAAAAAAATGTTGAAAGATGGTCATGACATACATGCTGGACTTATACTTTTTTTTTTCCTAAGTAAAAGATGAGGTTTGTTTAATCACTTGGAGAATTACTCATTAGTGGTTGTACTTATGTTACAGAGCTGTGATTCAAGGAAGAAACTGAAACACCCTTCAAAAATGTGCAAAACTCGATGACAATGTACTAGTTCATGAAGCAATGAATAATTATTTTGTACAGTTTGCTGTCATGAGGAAGTGAACCTGTTCCTTTGCTACCAGACACCTCAAGAAACTTTTTACAAAATATGGCCTTTTTCTCAAAATTGGAGGGATTTATAGGAATTAGATATGGTAAGATTTACTTATCTAGAGCATACCAGCCATAGGATGGGATTCATAGTTCATTTTTTTTATACTCAATAATTTACATATGCATCCTTGATATTCACCACCTTTATAATTTGTTGTTTACATATGTATATCTAATATTATCCATGAATCCTTTCTAAAAAATAAGTGTCATATTTTTCTTTACCTCTAATGCATATCAAAATATCTACTACATATGTTAGAATAGGCAGTTAGATTAGGTTCTAAAAGGACACCTGGAGACCAGCAGAGAGGAAGTCATGGCCAGCTATCTGGAAAGTCAGATGCCAGTACTGGCAGCATTCCACAAGAAGCTGGACCAAATCAGACAAGCCCAAGATGGTGGGTGCCATGACAGGTACCCTGACCAAATAAGGGGAGAAAAAAGGCATAAAACCCTGTTTCCAAGAAATCCCTGCCCGAGGTAATGAATATTTTATCCCCTAGTTAACAACTGTCAATATAATATAGAGACCAAAACCCCAGGGTGCACAGTGCCCCCCCATCTCTCTCTCTCTCTCCCTCTCTCTCTCTCTCTCTCACACACACACACCGTGAGAGTTTACTTTCACTTTAGTAAACTTTCCTACTTGTGTTGCTCTTGTCCGCTGTGTCATGTCTGTCCTCGAATTCATTCTTGTGATGAGCACAAAATGTCCATATCATCTTGAGGATTGACTGGATTGAGTCGGCATGGCCCAGGGTCTCCCTAATTCACCTGGTAACATACAGGAAGTGCTTAACTAATATTTCTTAAAAGTAAACAAAATTGTCATTCCTGAATAAAAATGCTACGCAAAGGTTAAACACCAAAATACTGAATAAAGGAGGAGAAAGATTTACTGAGTGTTTACCAAGTACCAAACACTGTTGTAGGCACTTTATGTGCAGTAACTCCTTTAATCCTTTTAAAAACAAATAATTAAGAGATAGATATTTTACGTTTGAAGGCACTGCAACAGAGAAGTTAAATATCTTGCCTCAAATCCCCACATTTAGTGATGGATAAAAGGAATAAATCCCAGACAGTGATAGCAGGTGAAGCAATGGTTCATATACTTAAAAAAAGTAAAGTTCTATGGTAAGTTTTGTTTTTGTTTTTGTTGTTTGTTTGTTTGTTTGTTTGTTTTTGCTTTTGTTGTCTTTTGTTTTTGTTTTTTTTTTTTGTTTGTTTGTTTGTTTTTTGGCTAATTGAACCCCAGGACAATTATTCATCAATAACTCTTTCTGGGGTTTTGGATACCTTTTCAAGTTGTGCTAAGGAGACTGTAGAGGAGTAAAATCTAATAACCATTTGCCTAGTTCAAGAGATGCTATCCTAAAAAATAATTAATATAAAGACAAAAAATGTGATTCTGAAAAAGAAAGTCAACTAGCTTCACTATACATTTGAATAAAATTATCTCCATATAGGAAAGGGTTCATAAAACACAGTTATTGGTTTTACTAGATAGTTGGGTAATTATCAATTCTTTTGTGTTAGACATGGAGAAATTCCAAGCGGAATTATTATATATATTATAATATTTATAATATATATTATATGTTATATAATATATATGTATATGTATGTAATATATAAAAATTATTATAGATGAGGCTTCAACATAAGTTCTCCACATACATGCTTTCAGATCCAAATTTCTAGACTAATTAGTCTTTCTGTACCTCAGTTTGTTTATTCATCTAAAGTGGCAGAAATGAATAATTATCTCATAGGGTTGTTTTAATGATTAAATAAAATAATGTGATTTGTGTCATGTAATATGGTATGTATCAGATAATAAAATGTGTGCCAGATAAAATACATTATTGTATTTAATCTGTTTAAGTGATAAAGATAATGATAATAATAATTGTACTTGGCATTTACTGATGGATGACTATGAGCCAGGCATTGAATTAAGCACTTTTTATTGATTAAGTTTTATAATACTCACAAAATTATAAGGCAAACACTATTATTTCCATTATACTGATGACTTCACTGAGTAAGATGAAATTAAGGAAAATTTTGAACATCAAATAGCTAGTACTTTGCAGAGCCAGAGTAGAAACTTAGGCAGTCTCGTGCATTTGTTGAGTTAATACAGATCAGGACTTTTCCTTCTTTTATTTTATGGAATCCACTTCTATCCAACAATGTGGTAAAGCATACCAGTAAATATGGCCTTACTGGCCTCTGTGCAAATACTTCTGATATTTGCAACAACAAAACTTTATTCCTTTATGGAATGTGCTGAAGTAACAGCAAGGAAGCCACCAAGTGAATTATTGCAGTAATTCACTTTTCTTTTCCTTATGTGACAATGGTTATATGGTTTTTATTCCACTTGGAATTTCTCCATGTCAAATTCATAGTGAAGCTAGTTGACTTATTTTTCAGACTCCCATGCTTTATCTTTATATTATTTTTTAGGATAGCATAACTTGAACTAGGAAAATGGTAATTACATTATACTCCTCTACAGTCTCCTTAGCACAACTTGAAAAGGTACCAAAAACCGAATATATAATACAATAATAAATTGTAGATTCCTAGGTGTATTACAGTTGAAATATCCCTCATCGGTCTGACAAAACAGTTAAGCACATGAGTTCCAAAATTAGATCATTTGATTCAAATCATAGCTTCACCACTTATAAAGGCTAGAATCTTTGACAATTTACTTAATCTCTCTAAGCTTCATTTGCCTCATCTATAAAATAGGGATATACAAGTATCTGCTTTGGGGGATTATTAAGATTGTTACTATATAAGAAAAATGCTTATTATAGGACCAGGCACATAGAAAATGTTCTGAAAAGGTTAACTATACACACTGAAAATGAGAAATGCACATATCCCATGTACTATGATTTTCATAAGCAATTATTTTTCCAGACATATTTTATACCTTCGAATCATGACATGCTCACATTGTACACAGCTTACACATTAAGCCCACCCAAAGTAAAGTATGTGCTTTTAATTGTTTTCCTTCAGTAGTAGCAACGGATTTGCAGAAAAACATCTTTATTGCATCTACTTTTGTAAATAAGATCCCCTTTTGCCAGATTACCAGCCAGAAACAAAAGGGTATATATTGGCCATTAAATGATTGACCTCTTGAATAAAGTATTTCTAGGTTACCCTAATAAGCCAGGGATAGAAATAAACAGACATAGTCAGTTAAATTGACTTAGCCCTTGTTTTAGGAGCCATTTCTTGAAACTCAGGGTCTTATTAAATTTCAGTCTTCATTGATAATTTATCAAAAGTAAAATATCTGTTTTGCAGACAGAATGGGAGAATCTGTAATAACTGGATTTCCACATATTAAAAAATCAACTTTTCATCAGGATTTTAAATAGCACTTACAACTATACATAGCTGTTGGAAGGCTTTCTTTCTTTCTTTCTTTTCATATCTCTGCATTTCCAGTACTATTAATGGAGAAAATCTGTTTCTAAAAACATAATGAATGAATATATGAGCTTTCCTCAACAACAACACAATAAGGTCAATAAAATGCCCATTGCATAGTGGGTGCTTGCCTGGATCAGTGAGAAGAGTGTGCAACTCTTGATCCTGGTCATGGGTTCAAGTTCCACATTGGGGCTACATAGAGATTATTGAAAAAAAAAACTTTAAAATGTAACTTTGCTCTGGATTCCTTCTTTAGTTATTTATTAAGAATGGTTCCAAAAATTAACGGAAAACCATGTGGTCACTATTACCACTAGGTAAGCAACAAAGTTCTAATTTCTTTTTCTTTTAATTTTACTAAGTATTATATCCTTAGAATAATTTTTATTAAAATTTGTGTAAATTGAATTTGAAATTCCTTATTTATACTTTTCTTTATTTCTATTTTACTCAGGATCTGTATTGTTTCTGGTATTGTTAGCATTTGTGAGTTCCTTCAAATTTCAGACTTTTCTATAAAGTTAGCCTCAAATAATGTTATATCCTAGATGATATTTTAGCAATATTAATGATCAGTCTTCTTACAGAAAATCCATAATGTGGGAATCTTCAAATAAACTTTTCAAACTCAAATTTAAGCATGAAGAACTGGCTCCTTGAGAAGATCCTGTGAAAAGAAAGTGACAGTAATATGTACCTTCTTCACGGCTTAATGTGGATTTCTCTATTAATGCCATTGTCTTTTTTTAAATGCTTGTTTATAATTTTATACAAATACAAAAATGGTTACTGGGACCACTAAATCTTTTCAAAAACACAAGGGAGTAGCAGAGAGGAAACAGGTAGGATCTATTGAATTTAATAAGGCTTATGTAAAAATAAGTGCGTTTGTCATTTGGCAAAAAGGAACTCTAAACTTAGATGAAAAACTATACCTTTGGTTTTAAAAATGAAAGACAGAGTGTTCTGACTCCAATTAATGAGTTTGAAAATAAATGTGTGTATTTTAAGATATTGGTTTATTGAAACAATGAAAATGAAATTAATTAAAATCAGGTAAAATGAGATTTTATATATATATATATATATATATATATATATATATATATATATATATATAAATTTGTTGTCCAATTGGATTCCATACACCCAGTGCTCATCCCAACAGGTGCCCTCCTTAATACCCATCACCCACTTTCCCCTCCTTCCCACCCCCAATCAACCCTCAATTTATTTTCAGTTTTTAAGAGTCTCTTATGGTTTGCCTCACTCTCTCTCTGTTTTTTTCCCCTTCCCCTCCCCCATGGTCTTCTGTTAAGTTTCTCAGGATCCACATAAGAGTGAAAACATATGGTATCTGTCTTTCTCTGTATGACTTATTTCACTTAGCATAACACTCTCCGGTTCCATCCACGTTGCTACAAAAGGCCATATATTTCATTCTTTGTCATTCCCAAGTAGTATTCCATTGTATATATAAACCACAAATTCTTTATCCATTCATCAGTTGATGGACATTTAGGCTCTTTCCATAATTTGGCTATTGTTGAAAGTGCTTCTATACACATTGGGGTACAAGTGTCTTTATACATCAGCACTCCTGTATCTCTTGGGTAGATTCCTAGCAGTGCTATTGCTGGGTCATAGGGTAGATCTATTTTTAATTTTTTGAGGAACCTCTACACTGTTTACAATAGTGACTGCACCAGTTTGCATTCCCAACAGTGCAAGAGGGTTCCCATTTCTCTACATCCTCTCCAGCATCTATACACTCCTGATTTTTTCATTTTAGCCACTCTGATTGGAGTGAGATGGTATCTGAGTGTGGTTTTGATTTTTATTTCCCTGATGAGGAGTGAAGTTGAGCATCTTTTCATGTGCCTGTTGGCCATCTGGATGTATTTTTTAGAGAAGTGTTTATTCATGTTTTCTGCCCATTTTTTTACTGGATTATTTGTTTTTCAGGTGTGGAGTTTGGTGAGTTCTTTATAGATTTTGGATATTAACCCTTTGTCCCATATGTCATTTTCGAATATCTTTTCCCATTCTGTTGGTTGCCTTTTAGTTTTGTTGATTGTTTACTTGGCAGTACAGAAGCTTTTTATCTTCATGAGGTCCTAACAGTTCATTTTTGCTTTTAATTCCCTTGCCTTTGGGGATGTGTCAAGTAAGAAATTACTGCAACTGAGGTCAGAGAGTTTTTTTTTCCTGCTTTCTCCTTAAGGGTTTTGATGGTTTCTTGTCTCACATTCAGATTTTTATCCATTTTGATTTTATTTTTGTGAGTGGTGTAAGAAAGTGGTCTCAAGTAGATAAAATCATGAATGAAAATGGAATTATTACAACCAATCCCTCAGAAGTACAAGCAATTGTCAGGGAATACTGTGAAAAATTTTATGCCAACAAACTGGACACCTGGAAGAAATGGACAAATTCCTAAGCCTCCACACACTTCCAAAACTCAAACAGGATGAAATAGAAAACTTGAATAGACCCCTAACCAGTGAAGAAATTGAATCAGTTATCAAAAATCTCCCAACCAATAAGAGTCCAGGACCAGATGGCTTCCCTGGGGAATTCTACCAGAAATTTAAAGCAGAGATAATACCCATTCTTCTCAAGCTGTTCCAAAAAATAGAAAGGGAAGGAAATCTTCCAGACTCATTCAATGAAGCAAGCAATCAATCTAGCTTGATGCCCAAACTAGACAGAGACCCAACAAAAGAGAGAGAGAGAGAGAGAGACAGAACTACAGGCCAATATCCCTGATGAGTAGGGATGCAAAAATTCTCAGTAAGATACTAGCAAATCAAATTCAACAGCATATAAAAAGACTTATTCACCATGATCAAGTGGGATTCATTCCTGGGTTGCAGGGCTGGTTCAACATTCGCAAATCGATGTGATACATCACATTAATAAAAGAAAAGATAAGAACAATATGACCCTGACAATCGATGCAGAAAAACCAATTGACAAAACTCAGCATCCTTTCTTAATAAAAACCCTCAAGAAAATCGGGATAGAAGGAACATACTTAAACATCATAAAAGCCATTTATGGAAAGACTACAGCTAATGTCATCCTCAATGGGGAAAAGCTGAGAGCTTTCTCCCTGAGATCAGGAACAACAGGGATGTCCACTCTCACCTCTCTTATTTAACATAGGGTTGGAAGTGCTAACATCAGCAATCAGACAACAAAAGGAAATCAAAGGCATCAAAATTGGCAAAGATGAAGTCAAGCTTTCACTTTTTGCAGATGACATGATGTTAGACATGGAAAACCTGATAGGCTCCACCAAAAGTCTCCTAGAACTGACACAGGAATTCAGCCAAGTTGAAGGATACAAAATTAATGTACAGAAATCAGTTGCATTCTTATACATTAAAAATGAAACAACAGAAGGACAAATAAAGAAACTGATCCCATTCACAATTGCACCAAGAAGCTAAAATACCTAGGAATAAACCTAACTAAAAATGTAAAAGATCTCTATGCTGAAACTATAGAAAGCTTATGAAGGAAATAGAAGTAGATACAAAGAAATGGAAAAAATTTCCATGCTCATGGATTGGAAGAATAAATGTTGTTAAACTGTCAATATAACCCAAAGCTATCTACAGATTCAACAAAATCCCAATCAAAATTGCACCAGCATTCTTCTCAAAGCTAGAACAAGCAATCCTAAAATTTGTATGGAACCACAAAATACCCCGAATAGCCAAAGTAAGTTTGAAGAAGACCAAAGCAGAAGGCATCAGAATCCCAGACGTTAGCCGCTACTACAGAGCTGTAATCATCAAGACAGCATGATATTGGCACAAAAACAGACACATAGACCAATGCAATAGAATAGAAACCCCAAAACTACACCCACAAAAGTATGGCCCACTACTCTTTGACAAAGCAGGAAAAATATCCCATGGAAAAAAGATGTCTCTTTAACAAATGGTGCTGGGAGAACTGGACAGCAACATGCAGAAAGATTGAAACTAGACCACTTTCTTACACCATTCACAAAAACAAACTCAAAATGGATAAAGGAACTGAATGTGAGACAGGAAACCATCAAAACCCTAGAGGAGAAAGCAGAGGAAAACCTCTTTGACCTCAGCTGCAGCAATTTCTTACTTGACCCATCCACAAAGGCAAGGGAATTAAAAGCAAAAATGAACTATTGGGACCTCATGAAGATAAAAAGCTTCTGCACAGCAAAGGAAACAATCAACAAAACTAAAAGGCAACCAACAGAATGGGAAAAGATATTTGCAAATGACATATCGGACAAAGGGCTAGTATCCAAAATCTATAAAGAGCTCACCAAACTCCACACCCGAAAGACAAATAATCCAGTGAAGAAATTGGCATAAATCATGAATAGACACTTCTCTAAAGAAGACATCCAGATGACCAACAGGCACATGAAAAGATGCTCAACGTCACTCCTCATCAGGGAAGTGCAAATCAAACCACACTCAGATATCACCTCACACCAGTCAGAGTGGCTAAAATTAACAAATCAGGAGACTATAGATGCTGGAGAGGATGTGGAGAAATTAGAACCCTCTTGCACTGTTGGTGGGAATGCAAACTGGTACAGCCGCTCTGGAAAACAGTGTGGAGTTTCCTCAAAAAATTAAAAATAGACATAACCCAATGACTCAGCAATAACACTGCTAGGAATTTACCGAAGGGATACAAGAGTACTGATGCATAGGGGCACTTGTACCTCAATGTTTATAGCAGTACTCTCAACAATAACTAAATTATGGAAAGAGCCTAAATGTCCATCAACTGAAGAATGGATAAAGAAACTGTAGTTTATATACACAACGGAATACTTCATGGCAATGAGAAAGAATGAAATATGGCCTTTTGTAGCAACGTGGATGGAACTGGAGAGTGTTATGCTAAGTGAAATAAGTCATACAGAGAAGGACAGATTCCATATGTTTTCACTCCTATGTAGATCCTAAGAAACTTAACAGAAGACCATGGGGGAGGGGAAGGAAAAAACATGGTTAGAGAGGTAGGGAGCCAAAACATGTGACTCCTGAAAACTGAGAACAAACTGAGGGTTTATGTTGGGTGGGAGGGTGGGGTGAGTGGGTGATGGGTATTGAGGAGGGCACCTTTTGGGATAAGCACTGGGTGTTGTATGGAAACCAATTTGACAATAAATTTATTAATAATAAAAAAAATAAATTAATAAAAAATTATGGAAAAAGCCAATATGTCCATTGTCGGATGAACAGACACACAATGGGCTATTAGTCAGACATAAAAAAAGAATGAAATCTTGCCATTTGCAATGATGTGGATGGAACTAGAAACTATTACACTAAGTGAAATAAGTCAATCAAAGAACGTCAAATACCATATGATTTCATGCAAATGTGGAGCTTATGAAACAAAACAAATGAACGTAAGAGGGAAAATAAGAGGGGCAAACCAAGCAACAGAATCTAAATTATAGAATACAGACTGAGGGTTACTGGGGGGATGAGTAAATGGCTGATGGGTATTAGCAAAGGCACTTTTGATGAGCACTGGGTGTTGTATATAAGTATTGAATCACTAAATCCTACACCTTAAAATAATATTATATTGTATGTATGTTAACCAACTGGAATTTAAATAAATAATTGGGGAAAAATGAAGTATCACTCGGGTATAGTGTTAGAAATAAACTACTAATGAACTGATGTGGGAGATAGGCCAAGTAGGAGTTTATTACAGGGTGATCCAGGGAGGAGATTGTGGTGTTTCAGACCATGATTGTAACACAGTAAGAGATGACAGCGTTTAGATTCTTGTATTTTGAAGACACAGTCAACAAGATTGGTTAATGGATTGGATGTGGAATATGAAAGAAAGTATTGTCAAGGTTAACTCTAAAGTGAACTTTGCCACACACTTCCCCAGAGACAATGAAATTAAATATGAGAAAAGGGAATGATGGCAGAGGGGAACAAATTGTTATTTCAAAATAATATTCAGCCATGACTGCTTTAACATTTTATTGCTCCCAGAAATTTTATTCAAAGATCAAGAACCTAACCTACTCTAACATTAGAAACTAAAAGATAAAGGACCTAAACTAGTGTAATAATAGAAACTAATTTATAAACTGCACTGCATAACTATGAAATACGCGTGGTGTGTTCTGAAGGCAAATTGTCTGAATAACACTAAGTTTCAGTATAAACAGTGACAGGGAAGAAGCTGTGCACGCTTTAGCCCAAACTGTGTTTTATATTAATTAGTACAGTACACTAAGTATGTGATATACTTAAGTGTTGAATCAGCTCAAATTTAAAATGAAATAAGTAAAAGTAACCAGACTTTCCTATAAAATGATAGAGAGACAAATACCCTTGTCAGAAAGTGAATTTTGACCTTGAGGAATCCTAGGACTAACTCATGTGACAATTTCCACATTTAATATCTATCGTTAATAAGAGTTTCAAAAAGTTTGTTATTTTTGTTGTGCTCATTATTAATTAAGTGGAGGTAACAAAGGCATGTCAAGAATTTGGAATATGGCAGCATAGGAGGACACTGGGCTCACCGCGAATTGCTGATCACTTAGATTCCACCTACACCTGCCTAAATAACCCAGAAAACCGCCAGAAGACAACAGAACAGAGTCTCCAGAGCCAAGCACAGACGAGAGGCCCATGGAAGAGTGTACTAAGGGTGGAGAGGCGGTGCGCGCTCCATGGACTGGCAGGAGGGAGCCAGGGCAGAGGGGCGGCCCGCCAGCCAAGCAGAGCCCCCGAGTCTGGCTTGCAAAAGCGGAGGGGCCAGGCGGAGTGTGTTCTAAGAGCAAGCGGGCCTTAACATCTGGAAAGTTATAAGCTAACAGCTCTGATCGGAGAACGGAAGGGCTGGAGGACAATGGGAGGGAGAGTTGTTGAGCCCCAGATGACAGAGTGCAGCTTAGCGGGGAACAAAGGCACTTGCCAGTGCCATCTACCTGGCCCATCCCCCAGCAAAAATCCCAAAGAGAGCCAGTTCCTACCAGGGATCTTGCTTGCACAAAGCAAACACCCAACACTGTGCTTCTGTGGATCAATCCCTCCAGTGGGTCTGACTCCCTCCCAGTGCTGCAGGGCCCCTCCCGAAGCAGATCTCCTAAGGAAAAGCGAGCTGAGCCTACCCCTCCCACCCCTGTGCACCTTGCCAATCCACCCCAGCTAATACACCAGATCCCCAGTACCACAAGCCTGGCAGTGTGCAAGTAGCTCAGATGGGCCACGCCACCCCAGTGAATCCTGCCCCTAGGAAAGGGAAAGAGAAGGCACACACCAGTCTGACTGTGGCCCCAGAGGTGGGCTGGGGGCAGACATCAGGTCTGACTGCAACCCCACCCACCAATTCAAGTTATTCAAGACAGCACAGGGGAAGTGACCAGTGGTTCCACACCACTCCAGGGACTATCCAAAATGACGAAACGGAAGAATTCCCCTCAACAAAACATCCAGGAAATAACGATAGCTAACGAACTGATCAAAAACGATTTAAACAATATAACAGAAAGTGAATTTAGAATGATAGTCATAAAATTAAACACTGGGTTTGAAAAGAGTATAAAGGACAGCAGGTAAAATATTGCTACAGAGACCAAGGGACTAAGGAACAGTCAGGAGGAGCTAAAAAATGCTATTAATGAACTGCAAAATAAAATGGAGACAACCACAGCTCGGAATGAAGAGGCAGAGGAGAGAATAGGTGAACTAGAAGATAAAATTATGTAAAAAGAAGAAGCTGATAGATCCTGGGAAGATGGCGGTGTAGGAGGACACTGGGCTCACCGCGCATCCTGCTGATCACTTAGATTCCACCTACACCTGCCTAAATAACCCAGAAAACCGCCAGAAGACAACAGAACAGAGTCTCCAGAGCCAAGCACAGATGAGAGGCCCATGGAAGAGGGTACTAAGGGTGGAGAGGCGGTGCGCGCTCCATGGACTGGCAGGAGGGAGCCGGGGTGGAGGGGCGGCCCGCCAGACAAGCAGAGCCCCCGAGTCTGGTTTGCAAAAGCGGAGGGGCCAGACGGAGTCTGTTCCGACAGCAAGCGGGACTTGACATCTGGAAGGTTATAAGCTAACAGCTCTGCTCGGAGAGCAGGAGGGCTGGAGGACATGGGAGGGAGAGTTGTTGAGCCCCGGACGACAGAGCTCAGCTTGGCGGGGAACAAAAGCACTTGCCAGCGCCATCTCCCTCGCCCATCCCCCAGGAAAAATCCCAAAGGGAACCGGTTCCTGCCAGCGAACTTGCTTGCACCGTGCAAACACCCAACGCTGTGCTTCTGCGGATCCAACCCTCCAGCGGGTCTGACTCCCTCCTGGTGCTGCAGGGCCCCTCCCGAAGCGGATCTCTGAAGGAAAAGTGAGGTGAGCCTGCCTCCCCCCGCCCCTGTGCACCTTGCGGATCCACTCCAGCTAATACGCCAGATCCCCAGCACCACAAGCCTGGCAGTGTGCAAGTAGCTCAGATGGGACACGCCATCCCACAGTGAATCCCGCCCCTAGGATAGGGGAAGAAAAGGCACACATCAGTCGGACTGTGGACCCAGCGGTGAGCTGGGGGCAGACATCAGGTCTGACTGCAACCCCGCCCACCAATGCAAGTTATTCAAGACAGCACAGGGGAAGTGCCCTGCAGTCCAGCACCACTCCAGGGACTATCCAAAATGACGAAACGGAAGAATTCCCCTCAGAAAAACGTCCAGGAAATAACAACAGCCAATGAACTGATCAAAAAGGATTTAAATAATATAACAGAAAGTGAATTTAGAATAATAGTCATAAAATTAATCGCCGGGCTTGAAAACAGTATAAAGGACAGCAGAGAATCTCTTGCTACAGCGGTCAAGGGACTAAGGAACAGCCAGGAGGAGCTAAAAATGCCATCAACTAGCTGCAACATAAAATGGAGACAACTACGGCTCGGATTGAAGAGGCATAGGAGAGAATAGGTGAACTAGAAGATAAAATAATGGAAAGGAAGAAGCTGAGAAAAAGAGAGATAAAGAAATCCAGGAGTATGAGGGGAAAATTAGAGAACTAAGTGATGCACTAAAGAGAAATAATATACGCATAATTGGTATCCCAAAGGAGGAAGAGAGAGGGAAATGTGCTAAGGTGTACTTGAAGAAATAATAGCTGAGAACTTCCCTGAACTGGGGAAGGAAAAAGGCATTGAAAACCAAGAGGCACAGAGAACTCCCTTCAGACGTAACTTGAATCGATCTTCTGCACGACATATCATAGTGAAACTGGCAAAATGCAAGGATAAAGAGAAAATTCTGCAAGCAGCTAGAGATAAACGTGCTCTAACATATAAAGGGAGACCAGTAAGACTCGTGACTGATTTCTCTACTGAAACTTGGCAGTCCAGAAAGGAATGGCAGGAAATCTTCAATGTGATGAACAGAAAAAATATGCAGCCGAGAATCCTTTATCCAGCAAGTCTGTCATTTAGAATAGAAGGAGAGATAAAGGTCTTCCCAAAAAAACAAAAACTGAAGGAATTCGTCACCACTAAACCAGCCCTACAAGAGATCCTAAGGGAGATCCTGTGAGATAAAGTACCAGAGACATCTCTGCAAGCATGAAACCTACGGAAATCACAATGACTCTAAACCCATATCTTTCTATAATAACACTGAATGTAAATGGACTAAATGTGTCAACCAAAAGACATAGGGTATCAGAATGGATAAAAAAACAAGACCCATCTATTTGCTGTCTACAAAAGACTCATTGTAGACCTGAGGACACCTTCAGATTGAGAGTGAGGGGATGGAGAACTATTTATCATGCCACTGGAAGTCAAAAGAAAGCTGGAGTAGCCATACTTATATCAGACAAACTAGACTTTAAATTAAAGGCTATAACAAGAGATGAAGAAGAGCATTATATAATAATCACAGGGTCTATTGATCAGGAAGAGGTATCAATTGTAAATGTCTATGCGCCGAATACGGGAGCCCCCAAATATATAAAACAATTACTCACAAACATAAGCAACCTTATTGATAAGAATGTGGTAATTGCAGGGGACTTTAACACTCCACTTACAGAAATGGATAGATCATCTAGATACACGGTCAATAAAGAAACAAGGGCCCTGAATGAGACATTGGATCAGATGGACTTGACAGATATATTTAGAACTCTGCATCCAAAAGCAACAGATATACTTTCTTCTCCAGTGCACATGGAACATTCTCCAAGATAGATCACGTACTGGGTCACAAAATAGCCCTTCATAAGTATACAAGAATTGAAATCATACCATGCATACTTTCAGACCACAATGCTATGAAGCTTGACATCAACCACAGGAAAAAGTCTGGAAAACCTCCAAAAGCATGGAGCTTAAAGGACTCCCTACTAAATAATGAATGGGTCAACCAGGAAATTAGAGAAGAAATTAAAAATATATATATGGAAACAAAGGAAAATGAAAATACAGCAATGCAAACGCTTTGGGATGCAGCGAAGGCAGTCCGGAGAGGAAAATACATTGCAATCCAGGCCTATCTCAAGAAACAAGAAAAATCCCAAATACAAAATCTGGTTTTTCTGAAAAAAAAAATAAACAAAATTGATAAACCTCTAGCCAGACTTCTCAAAAAGAAAAGGGACATGACCCAAACAGATACAATCATGAATGAAAATGGAATTATTACAAACAATACCTCAGAGATACAAGCAATTATCAGGGAATACTATGAAAAATTATATGCCAACCAATTGGACAACCTGGAAGAATTGGACAAATTCCTAAACATCCACACTCTTCCAAAACTCAATCAGGAGGAAATAGAAAGCTTGAACAGACCCATAACCAGCGAAGAAATTGAATCAGTCATCAAAAATCTCCCAACAAATAAGAGTCCAGGACCACATGGCTTCCCAGGGGAGTTCTACCAGACGTTTAAAGCAGAGATAATACCTATCCTTCTCAAGCTATTCCAAGAAATAGAAAGGGAAGGAAAACTTCCAGACTCATTCTATGAAGCCAGGATTACTTTGATTCCTAAACCAGACAGAGACCCAGTAAAAAAAGAGAACTACAGGCCAATATCCCTGATGAATATGGATGCAAAAATTCTCAATACGATACTAGCAAATCAAATTCAACAGCATATAAAAAGAATGATTCACCATGATCAAGTGGGATTCATTCCTGGGATGCAGGGCTGGTTCAACATTCGCAAATCAATCAATGTCGTACATCACATTAATAAAAGAAAAGATAAGAACCATATGATCCTGTCAATCGATGCAGAAAAGGCCTTTGACAAAATTCAGCAACGGTTCTTAATAAAAACCATCGAGAAAGTCGGGATAGAAGGAACATACTTAAACATCATCAAAGCCATTTATGAAAAGCCCACAGCTAACATAATCCTCAATGGGGAAAAACTAAGAGCTTTTTCCCTGAGATCAGGAACACGACAGGGATGCCCACTCTCACTGCTGTTGTTTAACATAGTGTTGGAAATTCTAGCATCAGCAATCAGACAACAAAAGGAAATCAAAGGCATCAAAATTGGCAAGGATGAAGTTAAGCTTTCACTTTTTGCAGATGACATGATATTATACATGGAAAACCCAGTAGATTCCACCAGAAGTCTGCTAGAACTGATACATGAATTTAGCAAAGTTGCAGGATACAAAATCAATGTGCAGAAATCAGTTGCATTCTTATACACTAATAATGAAGCAACAGAAAGACAAATAAAGAAACTGATCCCATTCAAAACTGTACCAAGAAGCTTAAAATACCTAGGAATAAATCTAACCAAAGCTGTAAAAGATCTGTATGCTGAAAACTATAGAAAGCTTATGAAGGAAATTGAAGAAGATATAAAGAAATGGAAAAACATTCCATGCTCATGGATTGGAAGGATAAATATTGTCAAAATGTCAATACTACCCAAAGCTATCTAAACATTCCATGCAATCCCAATCAAAATTGCACCAGCATTCCTCTCGAAACTAGAACAAGCAATCCTAAAATTCATATGGAACCACAAAGGCCCTGAATAGCCAAAGGAATTTTGAAGTAGAAGACCAAAGCAGGAGGCATCACAATCCCAGACTTTAGCCTCTACTACAAAGCTGTAATCATCAAGACAGCATGGTATTGGCACAAAAACAAACACATAGACCAATGGAATAGAATAGAAACCCCAGAACTAGACCCACAAACGTATGGCCAACTCATCTTTGACAAAGCAGGAAAGAACATCCAATGGAAAAAAAGACAGTCTCTTTAACAAATGGTGCTGGGAGAACTGGACAGCAACATGCAGAAGATTGAAACTAGACCATTTTCTCACACCATTCACAAAAATAAACTCGAAATGGATAAAGGACCTGAATGTGAGACAGGAAACCATCAAAACCCTAGAGGAGAAAGCAGGAAAAGACCTCTCTGACCTCAGCCGTAGCAATCTCTTACTCGACACATCCCCAAAGGCAAGGGAATTAAAAGCAAAAATGAACTACTGGGACCTTATGAAGATAAAAAGCTTCTGCACAGCAAAGGAAACAACCAACAAAACTAAAAGGCAACCAACAGAATGGGAAAAGATATTTGCAAATGACATATCAGACAATGGGCTAGTATCCAAAATCTATAAAGAGCTCACCAAACTCCACACCCAAAAAACAAATAACCCAGTGAAGAAATGGGCAGAAAACATGAATAAACACTTCTCTAAAGAAGACATCCGGATGGCCAACAGGCACATGAAAAGTTGCTCAACGTCGCTCCTCATCAGGGGAATACAAATCAAAACCACACTCAGATATCACCTCACGCCAGTCAGAGTGGCCAAAATGAACAAGTCAGGAGACTATAGATGCTGGAAAGGATGTGGAGAAACAGGAACTCTCTTGCACTGTTGGTCAGAATGCAAATTGGTGCAGCCACTCTGGAAAACAGTGTGGAGGTTCCTCAAAAAATTGAAAATAGACCTACCCTATGACCCAGCAATAGCACTGCTAGGAATTTACCCAAGGGATACAGGAGTACTGATGCATAGGGGCACTTGTACCCCAATGTTTATAGCAGCACTCTCAACAATAGCCAAATTATGGAAAGAGCCTAAATGTCCATCAACTGATGAATGGATAAAGAAATTTTGGTTTATATACACAATGGAGTACTACGTGGCAATGACAAAGAATGAAATATGGCCCTTTGTAGCAACATGGATGGAACTGGAGAGTGTGATGCTAAGTGAAATAAGCCATACAGAGAAAGACAGATAACATATGGTTTCACTCTTATGTGGCTCCTGAGAAACTTAACAGAAACCCATGGGGGAGGGGAAGGAAAGAAAAAAAGAGGTTAGAGTGGAAGAGAGCCAAAGCATAAGAGACTCTTAAAAACTGAGAACAATCTGAGGGTTGATGGGGGGTGGGAGGGATGGGAGGGTGGGTGATGGGTATTGAGCAGGGCACCTTTTGGGATGAGCACTGGGTGTTGTATGGAAACCAATTTGGCAATAAATTTCATATTTTGAAAAAAAATTAAAAATTTATAAAAATAATAGAATAGAATAAATAGAATTGAATACCTAGGAGTTAATAAATTCTAAAAAAGACTTGGTCTTCCACCGCTATGAAACCCAAATCCATGTACTCATGAAAGGAGTAATAGAACATGTCACTTCTCTATCAAAAATCCCATAATGTTTAAAGGCTGAACTACTAGCATGCCAGTATTATTTATTGTTTTGGTTTGTACTTTAAAGATTTTATTGCATGTATCACCTTATCCAAAGGTCCTGTAAGTAACTCAAAGACTAATATGTCTGAAATCCAACTTACTCCCTACCCATCCCAAGAGAAAATTTCCATCGCTTCCAGTATTCTCTATTTCAGGAACCACCTTTATACTTTCAAAACTTGAAAATTTTCTTTCTAAATATCTCTCTAATGTGTAAGCTTCTGTCCTCCACCACTGGAACCATTGTAATATTGCTGTCATCTCTCACATGGGCTACCACAGTAGTATCCTAATTTTTCTTCTTGCTTCCATTATGGCATCCTTCTATCAATTTTGTACACATTGACCAATGTACTATTTTCAAAACATAAATCTATTATGTCATTTTTTCAATTTCTACTTAAAATCCCTCAAAACTTCCCTTTGTTGCTGTGTGCACTGACCCATTTCTCTCTCTTACCTCATCACTCACATCTTACTCACCATCTCTGCACTCATTTCATACTAGATATTCACTTTCTCAAAAGTACCATGTTTCCTTCATATATATATATATATATATATATATATATATATATATATGTATATATATATATATATATAGACCCTGTCTCTACTTATATCATTACCTACTCATCCCTCATATCTCATCTAAAGAAAGATATCCTTTACTCCCCAGGCCAGGTTTTCATAATAGTATAGACCTCTGTGCCATTGGAATTTTACAGTTATTTGTGTGATTCTTTGAATAATGTGTTTTTTGAAGCCAATAACAATAACATTTAAGTTCTATGAGGGAAATACAGCAACTGTTTTTGTTAGCAAAATGGCAATGGCTTTCGTATAGTCTGTGTTCAATAAATATTTATTAAATAAATGAGTAAATCAAGTGTTCAGTTTTTGTTTTTATAAGCTTCAGTATTATCTAGCTAGTATTATCTAGCACAATTCTGAAATCATAGCAAAGGCATAATAAGTTCTTTGGGGCCTATGGCTTGGTATTTTACCTTAGACTGAACAACAACAAAATGGTCAGAATTTCCACATTAACTTTATAACCAGGAACCTAAATTTGGAATTTTAAGTTAAAAAAAAAGGAAATTAAATAAAATATAGTGACCATTTTCTTAAAAATGCATGTGTTGAAAATGCAGATAAATGAAAACATCAAATCAAATACAGTGGATGTCCTTTTACTCAAATAAATTGAAAAGTGAAACATTCTGACTTAATATATTCTTGATTAATAGGTTACACATATTAATTCCCAACTTTTGAACATCTATAATAAAATAAATGAAAAACATGCAATGCTAAAACTATACTGAACTTACGTACATTTTATTTTGAGTATTTGAAATGTATTTTAATATCTTACAGTGCTCCAGAATCATCATTGTAAACACAAATTATCACTGCCTTTCAAGCTGTCTGGATACACCTGCTTAATGAAATATTCCAGTTAAGGGAACATATCTTAATGTTTTTTGCATAGCAATAGGTCTAGTATAACTGAAATGATGGATCTGAGGGTGATCTTCATTAACATATATACATGTTCCTTTAGTAGCAGGTTTCAAAACAGAATACAACTGGGTATGAATTTGTAAAAATTCATATTTGCATTTGGTGTAAAGGTGGGCATCCTCCAAAAGGTCTTGTCTACAGATGGATATTGCATTGCAAATTGCCAAACCAAAATAGCCAGGCATTGTAGGAATCTTTTTAACCTCTATTTTTTTTTTTTTTGTACAGAGCCAGGGAGTCTCCTTCCTCCATTTACTACTCTGAAGTAGACCAAATTTAATATGTTTTCATTTAGTTATGATTTCCAAAGCTACTGGTAAAGAATGTGAAATGTATAAACAGACCCATGGATATGAGGAAAAATGTGAAGGGAAACAAATGTTTAATTAGGACTAATTAAAGTGATTAAAGTGAAAGAAGAAAACCTAGCATAACATATTTCACTTGATATTCACTTAATATATAACACTGTGTAGAAGCATGGATGAGACATTTTCAAGTAGAAAATGTATTTCAACAAACATGTACGAAATCCTGTTATTTAAACAGTTTTCAGTAAATGTGTCCAGTGTTTTAGCAACTGAACTGTGACTATTTAATAAAATATTCAGAAACAAATAAGTTGTAGAATTAATTCTGTTCCCTTCCACAACGGAACGTTGAAGAGTTAATTATTTCATCAAAAGTCATAATGGTCTAGCTACCTGAAATTTTTACCCCTTCCCTCCAGGTGGCTCAAAGTATTGGCTAGTCCAAATTTTTATTATTTAAGAGAGTAAAAGAGGGAGAGAAAGTGGGGGAGAAGGACAGAGGGGGAGAGAGAGACTGTTAAGCAGGCTCCATGCTCAGTGAAGATCCGGATGTGGAGCTTGATTCCACGACCCTGGGATTGTGACCTGAGACAAAATCAAGAGTTGGATGCTCAGCAAACTGAGCCCCCAGGAATCCCTTGGCTAGTCCACATTTTGTACTGAACCTATATCATATGTCTAGTACCCCCCAAATATTGCTTCATTTACCTAGTATCCCCCAATCCACTCTCCCATCACAGCAACTGGAGACCCTAAAAGGAACAGGCAGTAAGGGAAAGGAGTGGTATTGGGCCATTAGGGTTGAGGGGGTCATAAAAGAGAGACATAGTAGGAGTAGTGTTCGCAGTGAATGGCAATAAATATAGCTATCCTTACTTCTAGGTAAAGAACAAATACAAGACTTCCACATATAGTTTAACTGAACTTTGCTGCCATTAATCTCCCTTGACTTCCACACACACCAATAGGTCATGTTATGGTCAGAACACTTGTGTCCCTCCACCTTCCTCAACTTCATAAGTTGAAATCTTTAGACCCTTCATGAACAGAATAAGTATTTTCATGAAAGAGATTCCACAAAGATTTTTCACCCTTTCCACTATGTGAGGACACAGCAAGAAGGTGCCAGTTACAAACCAGGAAGAAAGCCTCACCAGAATGCAATCATTCTGGCATCATAATCTTGAACTTCCAGCCTCCAGACCTTCAGAAATAAATTTATGTTGTTTACAATGCACTCATTCTGTGTTATTTTGTTATAGCAGCCCGAATGGAATAAGACAGCCAACCAAATAACCTATTAGCTTTCTAGGAACTTTTAGATTTATGAAAAGCCTGCATTAATTTTTTGTAGTACTTACAAAAGCTTCTGATATGTTGGGCTTTGTAAGATCAGAACTGAGCTCCTTGAATTCCCAAATGGGGATTTGTTTCACTCTTCAGAAAATGCTAAAAGCCGTGATAAAGACTGAGCTTTACTCACTATGCCACTATTTTTCAAAGTGTGGTAAGGAGAATTCGTACATTAGCTGGAAGCTTATTAAAATTCAGATAAGTGAGCTCTATCCCATGCTACTAATCACATCCCTGGGGCTGGAACTCAGGCACCTATATTTCAGAAAGCTATCTAGGTGGAGCTGATACATAGTAAAAGCCAGCTATTTCTTCTTGGCAACTGGAGGAGAATAAGCTGAATATTCCCATCCATATTCTGGTTTTGATGTGAAAGAAAAAATGGAATGGAAGGAAATGGGAATCATGGAGTTAAGGCCAATTTCAATTATCCAATTGGTAAATAATGAAGGCTTGAACATTCAGAAGTTCAATCAATAAAATTTTGTAATGTGGCTTGACCGTGGTTGAAATTTACATAAAAAGAAACCTCTGGACTAAACTATCTGAATATATGTCGTAGTATCTCTATACAGCAAAATAAGGAAAAATTTTCCAACTAAATGCCTCCTTAAACCTTACACCATTGTAAGTACAGTAACAATTACATTTAAAGTACAATGGTATGTCCAGTTCAAAGTATTTGAGGCAGGAGATCTTAAATTCCACCTTCCTATAATCTATATTAACGATAAGACTGGATATACACATAACAAGTAAGAGAAAACAGGACACAAGTAAAATGTCCATAATCTCTTCTATTACTACCAATCTTGATTTTTAGAGCTTACTAAAAATATTTTGAATAGTCTATGATTCATATCTACCCTTAAAATCCTTTAAGGGTACAGCATATCTCTATTCTTATTAAAGACAAAAAATTAAACTAAATTACTACCCTATTGGACTGGTTAAAACTTCCTTAGACTTAGAGGAATTTTTATGTATTATTACAGCTGTGTAAATCTCTTCTATTAATCCTAATCTCTTGTATTTTACATACATTATGAAAATACAGGTAGTAGAAAAGGGCTGTAGTACTAGATTTCAAATGGTACTACCTAAAATCTATTAAAGAATGTCCTTTATTTGCTTCCAGTCCCATTTCTCTGAAATAATGGCTTTACTAAAATCTAATTATGGCAGTGATGAATTTTGCCATTTCTTTTTCAGGATATGGAATCTCTCCTCTGAACACTAGTTCTTGGCCAAGGCCTTAATACCTACAGATTGCTTTCCCTGATGACAGATTTTGCCTGCTTATTTGGCTTTCCAAATGTCACCTGTCCCTAACTTCCTTACTGCTATGGTCAGATGACCCGTCAAGGTAAATTGTTATTCCATGTTAAGTCTCCCTGTTGCCAACTGTGATATTAGACTCTTACCCTTGTTTAAACAAGTTTTGCCTGGAGAGTGGTTTTTCTTTGGAGAATTGTTCCTTCTAAATGAGAGTTGAAGGTTTCAGAAGCTAATAGTAATAAGCTGATTTATTTATTGCCCTTCTGTTTTAAAATGTTTATGTATTTATTTTTGAGAGGGAGAAAGCATGAGCAGGGAAGATCAGAGAGAAAGGGAGCCAGAGAATCCCAAGAAGGCTCCATGCTGTCACCACAGAGCTTGATGTGGGGCTCAGTCTCACAAACTGAGAGATCACAACCTGAGCTGAAATCAAAAGTTGGATGTCCAACTGACTGAGCCATTCAAGTGTCCCTAGTTATTGCCCTTTTATGGACATGCATACATAGCCTATCTAACTCATAAACAACATAATGTACTCTTATTCTGAGATTATATATGAGAATACTAATACAGAATTTAACAAGTTGGTATCACAGAACTAAGAAATCATCTAATTTCAGATTCCATTTCTTCTACTTAGTCCAATCAGATTCCATTTACTCTACTTAGTCCAATTCACTGTGGTAATTGAAGCATCATCATCTTGTCACAAGATGTAATCGATAGTTGTTAAACCTAAAATTAATATCAATGGGCATTCTAACCTGAAATACACACACACACACACACACTTACTTTTCTGAGTTCTTCAGTTTAAAAGACCAATCAGAACACTTAAACAGTTTTTATTACAGTTTGGAAATTGGGGCATCATTGCTTTTTTATATTAACATTTTATTGAGTGAGTTCAGTTTAAGGCTCATTCAATTCTTAGAGAAACAATACTAGACCTGGATAAATAACACAACTGTTTCAAAAATGATCCAAATGTATAATTGCCATGTATTACAAAATACCTAAAAGGATATAATCCATATGCATATAGGAATATGGGTCTCCAGTTTCAAAGTGAATGCAAAGTGAACAATACATAAATGTAAATTTGGGTGGGCTAAAATTTAAAAAAAATGAAGTTGGCATACATGTATATATGGAGAAAAAAGGTGCTAGCATCTTTTAAAAACCAAACCAAACTAAATTCAGAGGCCTCATTGAATTTCAGTCATATTTCAGACAGTGGCTTTTATAGTATTGCATTCTTTAATAATTGTGGTGCTGGGACCCAGCTATATCCCACTACTTCACATCCTATCATTGACATTTGTTTGGCCAAGTTATTTTGCATGTCTTTTCTTTGTGAAGTAAACAATACCAATTATTCTCCTTTTTCAACAATGTCTACAAACATGCTTCATAGCTGCTAAGTGTATGGTACTTCTAAATCAAGATTTTGCAAGAGTGTAACTTTTGACATATAAGGCCAGAAAATTATTTGCTGTGAGATGTTGTCCTATATGTTGTAAATCTTTATTTAGCATTGTTGGTGGCCTCTACCCAATACATACCAAATACCTTACCCTACCAGTTGTGATAACCAAAAATGTGTCCAGATATTGCCAAATGTTCCCTGGAGGACAATATCACTCTCAGTTGAGTACCACTGATCTTAACAGAAAACTAGTCAGTTAACTACATTTCTTATATTACTCCCTCAACAAATTCACCGTCCTTTTCAATGGAAAAATTTGTTATCTATGATCAAATATTGGGTTGCTGCTTGGAAATTCTGAAGTACAGTTAAAGCATGGAAGCTTTGCTACTCCGTGGAGTGGATTTTAGCAATTAATTTAATTTGGGTTTTAAATAAAGTCACGACTATTAATTTGAGTATTTATTCTATGTTCCCTGACATGGGAACACACACACACACGTGCACACACACACACACACACACACACACAATTAATAAATATACAGTTTATGTCTTCTATGTGCATGACCACATCTCTATTTATGACTGCATATGTATGATTCAAAAACAATTATTTAATATACTAAATATACAGAATAAGACATTTGTCTTTGATTCATTTATTTCCCCCTTTATACTTTTCTCTGACAAATACTTCCTTAAGGTTCAACTGTGGCAGGGATGGAGAAGGGAGCCCTTTATGGAGAACTCATTCAGCTGCTTAGTCCAGCAGCATAAATTTGATCTTGTAATTGGTATTCAACTCAGCATCTTGGACAGAAACCAGTGTTACAGCCAAGAGGTGGTTTAAATCACATAAATCATAGATCAATGGCAGAACTCAAAGCACTAGATAGATTATAAAAGTAAAGCTTTAGTTAAAAATAGAATAACTGCCTGCAGGAATTTTTAAATTCTCAAAATATATAAAACAAACAAAATTATATTGAATCATTTTTTGGTAACATACACATGTAAGTTGAGATACACTTTCCCTTAACAGCCACAGTGATGTTTCGGAAATGTAGAAATGTAAAAGTATTCTCTTACCATGAAAATATTTCACATTTCTAAGACTTTAATTATGCACAATATTGTAAGAAACATAAAATACATGTGTTATAGTAGCAACTACAATAATGATGTGAAACCTGTTTTGAATTACTTTATGAGCATCAGATTTTTAACTTAAAACTCAACCAAAAATATGTTTCTAAAGAAACAGTGTATATCGTTCAGTCTAAATCTTGTAACTACCAAAGTTAAAGATTTTGAGGTTACAGTAAACAAAACTACTAAAAATGGTAGATTGTATGAGTTTTATAATACAAAATCATCCCATTACCAAATAATCATCTTAGTAGCTCTTTCCATTTGAATTCAGAATTTTTCAAAATTATGCAAAAATGACTTGTAACCATTTAAGTATATACATCTTCAAATGTGGCATATTATAAAGTTCTCAATAAAATTGACAATTCGACTTTAAATGTCATTAAACCTTCACTTTTCTGGAAAACCAATTCCTTCTGCTTGAAACTAGAAATAGTTTTTTATTCCTGGCACTGAGGAAAACAATAAAAAAGGAAAGGTTTTTCCATTCAACTTCAGACGACTGTGAAAAACAAAGAAAAAAAAAAGTAAAATGAAGACAGTTTAGATACATACCCTGTTACTTAAGATACTCTTTCTTGGAGGAGGTAAATCAACTTGAAGGTTAAATTAACTGGAAAAATGATCAAATATAATGAAAGAAACTAACATTATGCAATTGAATTTTACAAATGTTACTCTTAAGGAAAGAAAATTAAAATATATCTGGTATGTACCAATTACAGAATTAATATCAACATATTAAAAGTATCTTTGTGTTAAAATGAAGACAACATGTAAGTAATTTTTTTCACTGTGTTTCCTCTCAAGTTTTATACATGTGAAATATGAGATGTTCTTGTGGCTCTTCTTTATGAGGAAAATGCAAATATTATCAGATCTTAATTTTATTACTAAGCAACAAGGTAAATAAAAGTCTTTGGCAATAAAATTTGTTTGTATGTATCTTTAAAATATGATACTCAAAAGGAAAATTTCATTTTATTGTTATTAATGGCTACATAAAAATGTTTACAAGTTAAAATTGGTAAGAAAACATGTTAACTATTTACAGCTTACTAAATATTGTTTTACAACTTAGTCAAACTACTTAGTCAGATTAAGTTTTATATTTATAAGTTTCTAAAAGAATTATGTAAAATTCAGAGTGTATCGCTGATGTTTGGGTTAATTTATGTAAACCTACAATTAATAAATAAAAATAGAATAAATAATTAAATATGATAACATATGTTGTCTTTTTATTTTCAGTCTCCAAGCCTACCTGTGGTTAGCTTATTCCAAATTATGTTTCCACTCTTTGTCTACCATAATCAAAACCTTAAGATTTTTTAAAAGTACAATGTATATAAATAGAATCAATTTGTTAAAAAACCTTGGTCATATTACTAGAAATCCAATTAAAACATATTAAGAATCCACAGGGTGCTCAATCATGCTCCATCAGTGGATTACAAATCACTAAATCTCTTTCAATAGTTTTAGATGGTAAATTTTCAAGGTCTCTGCTGTTTAGATACATTTAACGAGCAATGTAAACAATAGACATACTCAAATTCAAAAGAAAAAAAATAATTTTCCAAAAATACAAGTAGCATCTGAGGATAAAAAAAAATCCACAACAGAAACTAGTATTTCAAGATGTAAACATATATTTAAAGTTGGTATTTGAAATATTTATTTTCAACCATTAGAAATGAGATAAGTTTACAGCACTTGAGCTTTCCTTCCATTCAATTTATAAGGAGTAAAAGGATGCCACATTACATTCAGTATTCACCTGATGAAATGTGGGAGTCATTAAATGAATTAAGCAGAAAATGCACGCATGAGAGTTCATCATTTTATCTTGTGGCATCATTATGTCAATTTCTAAGTCACATTTTTCATTCAAAATGGAAATAACTTAAAAACTGAAATTAATATATCATTGAGAAAGTTTTTCAATGGGATTCAAACTCACAAATGTGTATGCATTTTAATGAGTCAAGATATCAAATGTTTTATAAGAAAAAAAATAAAGGACAAGAGAGGAATTTGGGAAACTTTCACATCTGTTGCAAACTAATGGAATTTTTAAATACCACGTAATGCAAATCACACTCTATAGCTAATCATAAGATTAAAAGATTTTCAAGTTGCTATCTTGGGAAAATTATTTCAAGGAAATTACTACAAAGCCTTGTTTTAGTACATTCCCCTACTGTGCTTCCCACTGTGTTTTTTTAATAAGGAAAGCTATCCATCCATAGAGGTGTATCCTGTTTTCCATGCTTCAGTGTCTAGCAGCAGGCAGATACAGTAGATGCTTAAGTGTTTGACTCTTTAATTTTCATTCCATAATGTTGATTCCTGCTTTTGCTGACTGATGCATGTATCTTCATGGTTGTTTAACTATGAGTGGGGACAGATTTCCCCACACCATAAACTCCCCCTTTTCAAGTTACCCTCAACCAAAGCAATACATAATCTGAGGTGTCTCTACATTAATAAGGTAATAGATGCTTGATGTAATCATATAAAAACAATCAACCTGTACAGTTCAAATTATTGAAAAAGAGAAAGCAAATTTAATTACATAGAATCAAATTATTTTATTATTAATATATAACAAGTAAATATCAGAAACTACTTTAAAATTCTGCATTTTAAGTTTCATTAATAAAAGATCACTGACAAAAATTATGGACTTAAAGTATCTTATCAAAATTTGCTTTCATACCATAAAAATTCAAATTATCAGAATTAAATTAACAAAGAAAGGCAAATATATTCTTAGCACATAGGGATCTCTTTGTTATTTTAAAGTTAAAACACCAATTGTCTGTTATGGGGAAAAATGACATAGACCCTTTTGATTAAACAAAGCCGTAAAATAATGTGTTTTTTTTTTAAACAAGAACAAATAAATGTATACTCACAAATAATGAGAAAACATATTGGCCATTATACTTTAAAACATATTGGGCATTATACTTTATAGGCAACCAACTATGAATTTGGCTGTTTGCAAATTAGTTGACTTTGTCCCTAGAGACACTTTGTGTTACTGTATAACAAAATCTAATTTTTTCATAATCCTAAAATTCTTGCCTTCTATAGAGTTGTGTATTGTTTTTAAAGTCCCAGATATGGCCATCAGGTCTGAGGCCAGCATTCCTATGACCAATTTTTTTCATTACCAAGATTAGTTACACCAAGAAAATGTGTACTTATTCTGTCTTAATAAGTTCTTTATAATCGATGGCATAGATTTTGTAAGAAGATGAATGAAACATGCAAAATTATCTGTAAATTCAGAAAATAAGCATGCTGTTTTTATTATTTTTACTACCTGTGTCTACACAACTCACCCACAAAAGAGTATGAATTGACTGAGTTAGGAAAAAAAAATGATTTTGTCATAAAAAAGCAGTAAAATTCATGATCTTTTGTTTTGGATTTTCATAACAAATAGTGACATAAATATTTTGTTTAAAAAGAATGTTTAAAAAAGCATTCTTATGCTCAAAAATTTTCAATAGATTCTAATATTTTAATGTTTCAAATATTAAATATAGCAAGTATTTTTAATATAGTGATAGAATTTTACATGCAATATACTTAAACTTAGTAGATTAAAATGAGACTGTAGAAAGACTAGTGATACAGTGCCACTAGTATTGGGTTGTGCTGCATCCATGACAACAGAATGGAAGGTTGGTTTTAATACTATTATCTTGCATACTCACAGCTGAATGCTAATGCAGCTTTACTGGAAAAAATCAAGTTTCAGATTTGAAACCACTGAACTTACATACACTATGCACAGAGTTGCAAATATAGAAAAGAATAAAAAAACTAATATTACAACTTGAAAATCTCTCAAATGGTCATTATTTCAAAATGTACATAAATGAATTAATTAATTGTCAAATACTGAAGGAATATTTATTGATGCAAAAACAAATTCAGTGAGATGGAACGTTTTGCTGCTAGTTTGTTTTTGAGAGCATAATCAGTACACTAAGAGATTATTTAATTTTTCTCTGTAGTGACACTGATGATCACTGTTTTCAAATAAACATTGACTCAATAGGGTGTTGTTTGATCTACTTTTGAAAAAGAGACTGATAAAAGGGGAAGCAAAATGCAACTATATGTCTTTTACTGATTTTATTAAGTAAAGCCTAGCTGTCTTAAAAAAAAAAAAAGGAATACAGTACTCAAGTTTCAGATTCTTCACTTCACTTGTTTTAAAGATAAGAATCTAGTACTATTTATAAATAGATGATAATAAATTATAGAGTGATAGACTATAGATGATAGTTTAGGTAGGTAGATGATGAGTAGATAGATGAGAGAGAGAGAAGGAGGAGGAGAGAGAGAAATACCCATGAATCTCTTGTCTAAGGCAATCCCATTTGGATCCAAATGATACAGGTGTCAGTAATTTAGTAAAATCCATGACTAAGCTGCCTTATGATGGAGATTCTAATTACATTACTGTTAACCTTGCATTTTCTCAGAAGCTAAGAGAACCTTTCTATAAATTCCTACGTAATACCTATGTAATATCTCCTTTTTAACTCTAATGAAATGATTTCTTTATCTATACACAGGCAGTGTGAAATATAAATTAGGGCTAATTCTGTCCATTATAAAATTTAGAAAGAGATATGGAAATTAGCCAACTCATTGGAATAATGTCTACTGTCAAACTAGAAAACCCAATACAAATAGAAATACACATACATAGTATGAAGTAAAGCTTGAATTATGCATTATAGAGCAGTGCCTCCAAACAACAATATCATGAATTAGTCCAAAAAGTTAAATGTTTAGTTCCCAGATTTCTTTCCACCCTGTCTACCTTGACAGTGTTATACTGCTATCTCTAGTAATAAATTTAGATTGCACTGGTTTATAGAATAATTTGAAATGTGGAATATTGGTCTTGAGTCAAGTATCAGATAAAACTGAAATTATCCCTTTTTCCTTTCACTTTGTTTTAGGAAATCCTCAGTGTAAAGTTTAGGCAATTAAAACAACACCTCAGGAAAAGAAGGTACTACTAAATCAAAAGTGAGATATTTGTCTTGCCTAGTAATTTACATTGATTAACTATGATGGGTAAGTGCCCAGCTTTCTTCTTCATTACTATACTAACATGGTCAGATTATCTTACAAATTTGACTATATACATTAATTCATTCATTGTCTCTAATTCATGCAATAAATGTTTACCAAACATTTATTGGTGTGTCAGGTACTGAACTTTCTAATAAGAAGCAGTGCAGTATAGTATTATGGACTCTAGTGCAAAACTGCCTGAGTTCAAAATCCAGTTCACTTAATAGAGTTATGTGGTCTTAGGTAAGTTGCTTGTCCTCTCTGTGCCTCTGTTTTCTCATCTGTAGAATGAGGATGATGATATCACTATCCATGGGGTATTGTAAGGATTAAATTAGGTAACTGAAGTAAAGCACTCAGTTCAAGAATTGTCATATGATAGATGCTAAAATGTGTTTGTTAGCATAATTTCCTTTATCCAGATTAACCACCAATAGAACATGTAAAGACAAACTATAGTCCAAATATGACAAAGACCACAATCTTAATTAAAATTCTGATACATGACAGAAATTGGAAAAAAATAAAAAGGAGGAATATAAAGCTTCCTTATTCGAGTTACCCTAGCAATAGTGGATTCAGGTGGCTGATCATTTCAACCTCTGAATCCAACTACTATTTATGACTAAAGAAGGCTATCTTGAAAAACAAGAAGCCTAAATTACAGCATTTTGTTGTCAAAATGCCAAATTACTACATGCAATGCTTTATTATAACAAACTAGGCTTTTGTTTTCACTTAACAGTTAACTTGTCTATTTATATGTGTCATATTGTTTTCTTACCCACACACCCAATTTATATTTTCTTCTATTTAATTCTCATATCTCTTCTAGGGTCTGTTCCTCTCACTAGCTTTGCCTACTATTTATCAGCTCAACTCTAAACACTTTTTTCTACCTTAATGTACCATTGCATTGAATTACACAAAAACAGCTTTTCTGGTTACAATGATATTAGTAGCTAATATTCATGGACTACTTACTAGGTACCAGGGTCATTGTTAAATGATTCACAATGATCTTACTTAATATGTATAATATCACTATGCAATAAGTGCTATTATTGTCATACTCATTTTATGGAAGAGGAAAATTGAGGGTCAGAAATGATTAGTGATTACACTTTTAGTGTAGAACACATTTCTAATAATTAATAATTATTTATATGACCCAATATAGAAAGCTGCCCTTGTGGAGCTGTAAGAAATGCTTAAAAAGTGACAATATCCTTGCCATTGTTTTTTTTTGTTTTTTCTTTCTTTTCTTCCCCAAGTTTTTATTTAAGTTCCAGCTAATTAACATACAGTGCAATATTAGCTTCAGGAGTCTCTATACGATATTTTTTATATACTTGTCTAAATGTTGTTGCTTATATTGGGCCAAATAATTTTTAATGTTGCCAAGAGTAATATTTTTTAGCATTTGATTTGTTTATGAGTCCTTAAACCATGTGTTAGGTTAAGGAGATGGATATGAATAAGAAGAGCAATATATTAGATTCTGAAGACATCTAGGCTTATCTTAGAGAACACCAAAACATTTGGGTCATTTAAGTAATTCAATCATTCTTCAAAATATTTTATTAAGTCACTCAATATAATTTCTCACCCTGAACTAAGACATATGAGGACAATGGGGTCAAATATTTGAAATTAAAACCGTCTTAGAAAATACAGGGCATATGGTCACTATATCTATATAACAAAAAACAAACAAACAAACAAACAAACAAACACAAGTAGGACTGAACTGGCCAAATATTTTAGCACCATATATACATAGGTTTATTTGTAAAGATTTTATACATATTTTAGAAACCACTGTATAACTATGTTTTAAAATTGTTCTGTTTTGTTTGTTTTAAGGTGTTTAAAATATTCAGAACAACAAAGGGCAGAGTTCATTGTGAGGATCAGTACAGTTCTGAGAGAAAGCCAGATTGGAAAATGTAGAATTTGGTTAAAGAGATCCTCTATGATGTAAATTACCTATAAAGAGAAGGAAGTGTTCCCTGAGGCTCCTGGGAAAGAAAAGTTTTAAAGTAGCCAATTCTCTGCAGTTTTAAGGAAAAACAATTAGATGTTTGTACAGGGAATAGAATTGCTGTGTCCTAAATTTCAAAGTACTAAGGCTGATAAATTGACTTAAACTAGGTTAAATTCCAAATATCCAAAAGTGATTCTGACAGAGAAGTTCATCTAAGGAGTTATACTTTCTAACTCAAGCTGAAGTGATCACAAATATTTAACATGAGTTCACCAATAGACAATCCTACCAAATTAAGCAAATATCCCTTTTTGACGGTTCATAGATTAATAATCAGCCCCTTTCTCTTCACAAACTTGAACCAATTATTCCTTTCATTGACTCATCAAAGTACGTTATCTGAACTTCTGCTTAAACACTGCTTAGTGTACATTACAGTTAATTATATTATAGTCTTTTTTTTTAAATAAGCTGTGGGTGCTTTAAAGTCAATAGTCATATTTGTAACTTATTATCTAGCAAATTCTAAAAAAGAAAACGGGGATGGGTGAAATCTGAAGAGGATTAAGAGGTACAAACTTTCTATTATAAAATAAAGAAGGTACAGGGATGAAAAGTACAGAATAGGGAATATAGTCATAATATTGTAATAACTTTATATTGTGGCAGATTGCAACTACACTTACCATAGTAAGCACTTTGTAAAGTATATAATTGTATACCTAAAATTAATTTAATATTCTATGTCAACTATATTTCAATTTTTTAAATAAATAAAAATGGTTTTTCAACAAATGAGAGGATGTTATAACTATAATGTAGCTTTATTTTAGTAAAATCCTTGATAGTTTTCTGGAAAACATAAACTATATAATAGTGCTATTAGGTTAGATTGTGTTTGGTTTAATAGTCATAAAAGAATATGAGTTAATGAATGCATATTAAGCTGAAAGAAGTTCCCTCTCCTGTCCAACATTTATAGATACTTCAAACAAAGATATTAATGGCTTATTGCTCAATTCAATGCATGACAAAATTCTAAGAGATTGCTCAACTCAACACATGACAAAATTCTCTGAGATAAGGCAAAATTCACAAATCTAGATTAGAAGAAAACTAGAAGGATGGAAAATGGACAAGAAAACAATGTAACTTCTCTATTAAGGATTGATTAAAAGTAAACTGCAAGTACAGACTAAATTTAATTATTATTTGTGTAAAATAGGAGACCTCAAGGTTATATACAGGAATAAAATGAGCCAACAAGAGAAGGTTAAATGAATCAGTCGCTCAGGTGGCTTGGAAGGCAGCATAAAGTATAAGTTTACAGCCATTTGTGGAGTTAAGCAAGTTAATCAACTCAAGATTTGAGTTCAAATCTGCAATCTATTTTCTATGAATTCTTGGGCATCTTACTCAACATTTGTGTTTCTCAGTTTCTTCATCTATGAAATGGAAATAATAAAAGCACCTACCTAGTTGGGTTGTGGGGAAGATTAAATTAGATAATGCATATAAAGTACAAAGGAGTTTCTGACACATACTAAACTCTCAAAATAATGGTATCCCATAGCAGAAAAAAAAAAAAAAACGTTTCTTCGGATACAAGTTATCCTTCTGCCATCTGCACTGTTCCTAATAAAACCATAATATATCCCCATTTGTGATTCATTTTTAAGAATAATTTTGGCTCACTGGAGATGATGTAGCAAGAGCTCATTGGATCTTAAAAGATCTGGAAATGTTTTCATATAAGAAATTCAAATAGATTGGAAGACAGGAAGGGCATGATTATGTTGTTTTAAGTGAAGAAATGTCATCCTATAAAATAGGAATTAAATTTGTTCTGTATTGTCCCATATGGGATAAAAATAACTATATATGCAAATAACAAAGAGATAAATGTTAGGTTAATATTTGAAAGCATTTTCTTTTTTTTTTTTTCAGTTTACTTATTTTTGAAAGATCCAGAGACAGAGTGTGAGTTGCGGGGGCGGGGGCGGGCAAAGAGAAAGGGAGACAGAATCTGGAGCAGCCTCCAGGCTCTGAGCAAGCTGTCAGAACAGAGCCTGATGCAAGGCTTGAACTCACAGACTGCGAGATCAGGACCTAAGCCGAAGTTAGACGCTTAACCAACTGAGCCATCTAGGAGCTCCTTGAAAGCATTTTCTAACAATCTTCTCAGATGGTAAATTAGGCTGCCTTTTTAAAAAAATGAGCTCCTCGTTTTGAAGGTACTTAAGCAAAAGCTAAGTGAGTTCTCATTAAAGATGCTGAAAAATAGATTCCTATGCTGGTAAGGCTAGATCTTTTTTCTCTAACATTTCTGATTCTATAAAACAAAGACTATATTCATATGAGGCAAATAAACTATTATTTTGAACTCCAAATACTTGAAATTTCCACAAAGAATTTATTGTTTATCCACAAAAAAAATCAATCAAAGTGACCAATAAAGGGAGAGGGTGACAATGGTTGAATGTAACTGAGGGTTGATCTAAACATATCTGTATAGTCTAGTGGAAAGAACATAGGACTGGGGAAACTATATATTAATAATCTCTTTATCCTTAATGAGATATCCACTTTTATTTTGTCTCAGTTTTCTATCCAAGAAACAAGCAGGTTGGACTTGATTTTCTTTAAAGGTATTTTCCTCTATTATAGCATCCTATTATTTACTCTTTGGAGCATCATTTACCTATGCATCGATAGCCAGCCAAAACAGTAAAAAATGGTCAAAATTGATTATTCTCCTTTCACACCATTGTAGTCATATAAAATTCCTATTGATTAAGCATTTTCACTAAGCTATCTCTTTCACTAGTGTTGAACCCATTTCTTTCAAACATTTTGCGGAAGAGATTTTAATAGTGAATGGTGCTACCCAAAACTCCCAGTCACACATATTTGTCAAAACTTTGGTTTGCATTAATATAATACTATATACCATTAGTGCATGAGGGGGTAACTTCTTCCTAGTCACAACACATCTGTTGGTTTTCAGAAAGCAAGAATGAAAAACATAAATATTTTCACTGTTTGTAGTATGAGCCAAATAATTGTATGATGATAAACATAACAAATTATGTTATTTTATATTAGAAAAATAAATTATAAACTTGAACATCATTGCATATTATGCACATATTTATTCTAGCTCTCTCTCTCTCTCTCAACTTTCTTGAAACATGTATCAATTACAATTAGTTCTGCACCCTAGGTACCCCACTGTTCCTTTCTTCCTTGGGAAAAAATAGCAACTTTTCTTTTCCTTCACCTATGTCTAGTAGCAAATTAATGTCACTGGGAGTCAAGAGAGATTTTAAAATCCCATTTTGAAGGGCTTCCACCCATGGATTTAACACTTTGGACTGTTGCCAAGGGGAAACGAATCCCCAAGAAAATGAAAGAAGGCCTAGAAGTTGGAGAAAAGGCTTTAGTTTTTGCTAAATGGTCCAAGGTGGCACAACATTTGACCTTCTGATGACCTCATTGAAGACAAATGGGTTGTAAGTTAAAGAATCTTCTATCTATGTACTCTTTCTACATTCATATTTCTAAATGAGCACCATGAAGAAATTCCATTATTGTTAATGTTCTTTTTCCAGATCTACATTTCATATAATACCCATCCTTCCACTTGATCACTTCTACAAAACGAAATTTGAGGGAGGAAGCTGGTGAGCTCATTTTCCAGTTCAGAAATTCTTAAAAGAAATTAGCCCTTAGGTAGGTATTTTACTGTAAATTATTTTTAAATACTGTAAGAAATGACCTCCGATATTGTCCCATCTATTTCTTTTGATGACAGTCTTGCTATTTGAAGTTGTTCTTCAAGTTTCGCCAGCTTGAGGAGAAGAGTTCCTTTGTGGAAATTTCCAAAAAGAATCTGCACCCCAACAAATATCATTAGCTCTCCAGAAGCCATAAAAATTCCTTAGGGCTTCCTCCTTCCATTTGGGTAAAACTTGGGAGGTTCATATAATTAAAACACTGCTAAGTCTCTAAAGTTACATTTTTGTTAAATTTCAAACATGTTCTATACTGACTTACACAGTCAGTTTTCTTAGAATCTGAGAAACCTTTAAGGGCATAAATATATTCCTGGTTGTTAATATAGTACTATATAGTTAACACAGTAATATAGTAAATGTGAAAAAACAAAAAAAAGAGAAAGTGTGGAAAAATGGGAAGTCAGCTGTTCTGTTATTTAGTATGTGACTAGTCAGTGTTGTTGGCTAAATCATTGCATTAATGAAAACATGGCAAGTAGTCTTATCTCATGAGGGCCAATTAGCATCACTTCTTTTCTTATTTTAATGCTTATTTATTTTGGAAAGAGAGAGAGAGAAAGAGAGTGAGCAAGGGGAGGGGCAGAGAGAGAGGGAGACAGAATCCAAAGCAGGCTCCAGGTTCTGTGCTGTCAGCACAGAGGCCAACGTGGGGCTGCAACTCATGAGCTGTGAGATCATGACCTGAACCAAAGTCGGACGCTTAATGTAGTGAACACCCAGGTGCCCCAGCATCACTTCTTTTCAATAAGACAAACTGCAATCATTGACTTAGTGAAACAAAAGCAAACACCCAATTTTGTCACAAAGAAACGAGGTGAATGTGACTAGCTCAGTGCAAACTCAGTCCCATGACCTGGAAACTTCTTTCAAGAGGCAAGCTCTCCCGATAACTCTCCATGTACAAAATCCAACATAAATAGGAAGAGAAAAAGAACATTTGTGTGACATATTTTTGTCTGTAAAGCATATTCGTATATATTATGGTATTTGATCCTCACAATGGTTCTATGAGGGAGGTTATTATCTTCATTTTACAAAGAAGGAAAAATTTATTATACTTTATGCAGACTATGATGGACCCTATTAAGTCCTACAAGTAAAAAGAAAATTTCACAGCTTCAAGTACTAAAAGGAATAAAAATAATTTTGTAGCTTTGAAACATTGTAAATAGGGGTAAAATGTTAATTTTTATAGAATTTGCATAAAAATAAAGGAAAATATAAAGCTGGCTCAAATCACCATAAATATTTCCTTTAAAATAATCAAAAAACCTAAATCTAAAGTGAGGTTTCTATTTGAATTCTCTGAATAATGGCTTCAATTTACCATTTTATTACATACATATACACATAATATACAATATTGAAGGATTTCAATCAGATAAAGCTTAAAAATTATTTATTCCCATTCTAACACTTGCAATGACTCCATGAAGTAGATATTTTCTCTATTTTTATAGGTAAGGAAGTAGACTCAGAGAATATGTGACTTAGCCATTTTAGGTACAAAATCCTTTGCATTTAGGAGTTACACAATCAAAGATCTATAAATAAAGAAAACCCTCCTCAGACATTAATTTGGCCATCAAATAAGAACTGCCTGTCTTGTTTTTAGTTCCACTTTGACTCACTCATAATTCCATAGACCCAACCTAAATTACAAGCAATTACCATAAATAAGCAGAAGGTACTCTCAGATTTTTCAATTTTTTTTTAAATTATGTATTTATTTACTTTGAGAGAGAATGAGCAGAGGAGGGACAGAGAGACAAGGAGAGAGAGAGAATCCCAATCAGGCCCCACAGCATCAGCTTAGAGCCTGACATGAAGCTTGAACCCATGAACCGTCAGATCATGACCTGAGTAGAAACCAAAGGTTGGGCCTTTAACCGACTGAGCCACCCTCAAATTTTTTAACCCCCATTTGACTAGTCTTTCCTTCTGTAGATGCTGTAGTTCTAACTATACAGATATTCTAAGTAATGTCTTTTCTTTTTGTCTAAGGTTAAGAAAGTATTTCCTTTCTCACCATAAGATAAAAGAAAAATGAGTTACAGAGACATGTTGGAAGCAGAACTAACAGTAAGAGAATATTTACTTTCTCACCCCAAGATAAAAGAAAAATGAGTTACAGAGAAATGTTGGAAGCAGAACAGCTAGACAGTTTTTCCTAGGTTATTTATTTGTTGTTGTTGTTGTTGTTGCTAAATTCATAGACTATGGTAAAAAAATGCCCAGGTTTTTTGTTTTGTATTTTCTTTTTTTTGAGTGTTTCACAAATTTTTTTTAAAAAATTACACTCTGTCCTAATAATCTATTTTTAGCAACATCTTGCAGGTGACATAATAAAGGATTTTATGTGGGGAAAATTAAGATTTTAGAAATGTTAAAATACAGTAGTCATCTCTATTCTGTACATCTCACTAGCTTCACTTTCTACAACAAGGGGGGAAATTCAAAAGAGAAAAACAGATTTTTGCTAAGGGAAAATCTTGTCAACATTATAGCATCAACACCACTTTTTTCATTTACATAATTTGTAGATCCAACAAAATGTAAAATTTATCAGTTTTATCTTATATGAAAGGTTGTCTGTTCAGTACAATTTTTTTTTGTAATCCATTCTGATTAAGTTTTCAAAGGTCCACCAGTGACCTCAAACATATTGCATTGCAGTTATCCATATTAATATACAAAGGAAATCTTCAGAATTTCTCTAATGAAATTCATTCATTAATATGATAGTTGCTGATGATCTAACACTTTTAGAGAGTGAGAAAATAGTTAAATTTGTCAGTTTTCATGTTGGAAATTATCAATGAAGTAAAACTTTAGTCTCTTTTTTTGAGGCAATATATTTAGAGTTAAATAGGAAAAATCCTTGACATTAATTGTATATAGTCAATTAAAAAATGCTGTCTTACTTTGAGGTAGCTGTCTTAGGGATTAATACTGTCACTAAATGTTGATTCTATCTTGTTAAGTCAAAGTTGTACTAAAGTGATTGTTGCAAAAACTACATAGAGTTAACAGAATTTATTTTTAAAGAAGGAAACTCATCAATCTTAAAACATCTTTTTTGGTTTGCTTACTTATTTAATTTTTATTTTTATCTAGAAAAAGTAGACTAAAGAGCAGCAAAATGCAGGGGGAGTGAATTAATATTTAATCAGGCATGTTTTAAATTAAGGGTTTTTGTTTGTAAGTTAATTTATTTATTTTGAGACAGAGACAGAGAGAGTGTGCAAGCAGGTGAAGGGCAGAGAGTAGGAAAGACAGAATCCCAAGCGTGCTGTGCACTATCAGTGCAGAGCCCAATGAGGGGCTCAAACTCATGAACCATGAGATCATGACTTGAGCCGAGATAAAGAGTCAGACTCTTAATTGAACAATCCACCAACATGCACCTTAGTCAGACATTTTTATCCAATACAATATTGGCTGAGAGTGTACATAACAGTCTACTTGAAGGATTTCTTAATAAGATATTGTTTTTTTTTGTTTTAGTATAACGTTCTGATGTATAATAACCTGCCTCATAATAAAGGGCATTTCTATTAACATCTTTAATTTCCAGATAAGTGTTACTAGAAAACAGTCACTGTCTATTTCCAGATCTTTTTCTGGACCAAAATATTTGATTTTAAAAATTCCACATACTTTTCCTTATAGATTGTAAATATATAAAATCTTCTGTTTCAATTTTCTCTTAAAATTGATCTCCATCCCTACCCCCTAAATAATTTACATACCTCTAGATCACATAGCTACTTAAATCTTTACTGTTTTTCAAATTTCAAAATTCTAATTTGAAGTGGAAATAAAGGCAGAAAGCCAAATCATGAGAATGCAATGAAACAGTCATCTAATTTACAAAATTTTGTCTATGGAGCCTTTGTTTAAATGTCGTAAGTGTGAGCATGCATGCATGCCCACAAGCATACTCTTGAGTCTGCCAAAACCATTTATGCCATTTCACTCTCTCTTCCTTTGATTAACCTTAACCTGACCTCACTTCTTAAGGGAATTTCAGGTTCTTTTGTTTCTGCATTCAAATTCTTCAGTCAAGCAAATGAGTTTCTTAAAGGTTGGTCATTAAAAATATCCTCAGAAGCAGTTTTTTTGTAATTTTTGCAGACATTTGTCATAAAAATAAAATATAATACAAAAATAAAAGTATTTGACATAAATATAACAACCAGTTGTGATTATTCAACTAGTAGGGCAACTAAATTTACTATGGACGGACATAAACTAAGTAGTTCTGCAATTTTAGCAATTTTTCCTAAGTCAGTGAAATCAGCACAAACAATATATAAGTATAAGAAGAGAAAGAAATTATTATGATCATACAAAGTGGTTTGCTACAACTGAGATGGAATAGTATACTGTGAATGAAAAGAGATTTAAAAAAAAACTTGTTTTTAAAAAATTTTGCAAAATATTTTTTGTACTACATCATGGTCTTAAAAATCACTGTTTTCTATGAAAACAGTTGCTTGAAAACATGGATTTTTTAAGCAATTTCCTATTTTTTTGTCATAATTGAAAGCACATATTTGAATTTTCTTTATGTTGATTTCTAAAATAATATATCACCAGGAACTTGCCAATATTCAGAGAAAGCAAGGATATAGAAAATGAGAAAGGATAGTCTTAAGCACCAAAAATTAAAAGATCCTTGGAAAAGAATGGAGAAGGTAAATAATCACATCCTGTGATTTTCTAATATCCCTGTTATCCCTACCCTTTCTTTCATCTTTTAAAATTGCATAGCAAAAAATATTATTCTACTTGCTAGTTGCAAGAGAGAAAATAAAACTTTACAATGGAGAAACCAAGTTGTTACAGTCTTAACCAACAATCACTCACCATCACTAGTAGTGGGACAACACACAATACATGTCTTTTGTAAAATGTAATAAGATATATGGAGAAGTACCTATGCAACATATTTGTCCAATATCTTATGCAGTCTTTAGACCTAATTTTCAATTTCAGGAAAAACGGGGTTATGAGAAATAAATTAAATACCACAAGAAAGGAACTATCTAAATTCAGAAGATCAAACATTCTGTAAAACCATGGTCCCCATCTCTTTAACAGCTCAAGTTTGTAAAGAAAAAAAGAGAGAGATCTGTTAGATTAGAAAAATTATTCATGATGTTTGATTGGATGCTGATTTGTGTAAGCTATAAAAAAAATTGTGTGGACAATAGGGGGTTGAATACAGACTAAAAATTAAATTATATCTAGGAATTTATCATTCATTAATAAGCATGATAATGACAGTTTGGTGATATACAAAGATGTATTCATTTTTTTAGAGATGAATATTGGTAAAATATTCAGATGTTTACAATAATCTGCAAAATAGTTAAGGAAAGGGGAACCCGGGTGGCCCAGTCAGTTAGCGTCCAATTTCAACTCAGGTCATAATCTCATGGTTTATGAGTTTGAGCCCCTCACTGGGCTCTGTGCTGACAGCTCAGAGACTGGAGCCCATTTTGGATTCTGTGTCTCCTTCTCTCTCTATCCTTCCCCCATTCATGCTCTGTCTCTCTCTCTCTCTCAAAAATATATAAACATTAAATTTAAAAAATAAATAAACAAACAAACAAATAAATAAATAGTTAATGGAAAAGCAGATGAAGCAAATATGGCAAAATATTAAGGGTCATTAAATCTTAATAGTGGGTATATGGAGTTCATTATATGATTCTCTTAGCTTTTCTGTATGTTTAAATTATTTTATAATAGAGTTAAAAAAAACACACCCAAAGACCTTAGGGTAGACTACTTCAGCCAACCTTGAAATTCTTTTTTTTTTTTTTTTATTATATGAAATTTATTGTCAAATTGGTTTCCATACAACACCCAGTGCTCATCCCAAAAGGTGCCCTCCTCAATACCCATCACCCACCCTCCCCTCCCTCCCACCCCCCATCAACCCTCAGTTTGTTCTCAGTTTTTAACAGTCTCTTTAAGCTTTGGCTCTCTCCCACTCTAACCTCTTTTTTTTCTTTTTTCCTCCCCCTCCCCCATGGGTTCCTGCCAAGTTTCTCAGGATCCACATAAGAGTGAAACCATATGGTATCTGTCTTTCTCTGTACGGCTTATTTCACTTAGCATCACACTCTCCAGTTCCATCCACGTTGCTACAAAAGGACATATTTCATTTTTTCTCATTGCCACGTAGTATTCCATTGTGTATATAAACCACAATTTCTTTATCCATTCATCAGTTGATGGACATTTAGGCTCTTTCCATAATTTGGCTATTGTTGAGAGTGCTGCTATGAACATTGGGGTACAAGTGCCCCTATGCATCAGTACTCCTGTATCCCTTGGATAAATTCCTAGCAGTGCTATTGCTGGGTCATAGGGTAGGTCTATTTTTAATTTTCTGAGGAACCTCCACACTGCTTTCCAGAGCGGCTGCACCAATTTGCATTCCCACTAACAGTGCAAGAGGGTTCCCGTTTCTCCACATCCTCTCCAGCATCTAGAGTCTCCTGATTTGTTCATTTTGGCCACTCTGACTGGCGTGAGGTGATACCTGAGTGTGGTTTTGATTTGTATTTCCCTGATAAGGAGCGACGCTGAACATCTTTTCGTGTGTCTGTTGGCCATCCGGATGTCTTCTTTAGAGAAGTGTCTATTCATGTTTTCTGCCCATTTCTTCACTGGGTTATTTGTTTTTTGGGTGTGGAGTTTGGTGAGCTCTTTATAGATTCTGGATACTAGCCCTTTGTCCGATATGTCATTTGCAAATATCTTTTCCCATTCCGTTGGTTGCCTTTTAGTTTTGTTGGTTGTTTCCTTTGCTGTGCAGAAGCTTTTTATCTTCATAAGGTCCCAGTAATTCACTTTTGCTTTTAATTCCCTTGCCTTTGGGGATGTGTCGAGTAAGAGATTGCTACGGCTGATGTCAGAGAGGTCTTTTCCTGCTTTCTCCTCTAAGGTTTTGATGGTTTCCTGTCTCACATTCAGGTCCTTTATCCATTTCGAGTTTATTTTTGTGAATGGTGTGAGGAAGTGGTCTAGTTTCAACCTTCTGCATGTTGCTGTCCAGTTCTCCCAGCACCATTTGTTAAAGAGGCTGTCTTTTTTCCATTGGATGTTCTTTCCTGCTTTGTCAAAGATGAGTTGGCCATACGTTTGTGGGTCTAGTTCTGGGGTTTCTATTCTATTCCATTGGTCTATGTGTCTGTTTTTGTGCCAATACCATGCTGTCTTGATGATGACAGCTTTGTAGTAGAGGCTAAAGTCTGGGATTGTGATGCCTCCTGCTTTGGTCTTCTTCTTCAAAATTCCTTTGGCTATTCGGGGCCTTTTGTGGTTCCATATGAATTTTAGGATTGCTTGTTCTAGTTTCGAGAAGAATGCTGGTGCAATTTTGATTGGGATTGCATTGAATGTGTAGATCGCTTTGGGTAGTATTGACATTTTGACAATATTTAATTTTCCAATCCATGAGCAGGGAATGTCTTTCCATTTCTTTAAATCTTCTTCCATTTCCTTCATAAGCTTTCTATAGTTTTCAGCATACAGATCCTTTACATCTTTGGTTAGATTTATTCCTAGGTATTTTATGCTTCTTGGTGCAATTGTGAATGGGATCAGTTTCTTTAGTTGTCTTTCTGTTGCTTCATTGTTAGTGTATAAGAATGCAACTGATTTCTGTACATTGATTTTGTATCCTGCGACTTTGCTGAATTCATGTATCAATTCTAGCAGACTTTTGGTGGAGTCTATCGGATTTTCCATGTATAATATCATGTCATCTGCAAAAAGCGAAAGCTTGACTTCATCTTTGCCAATTTTGATGCCTTTGATTTCCTTTTGTTGTCTGATTGCTGATGCTAGAACTTCCAGCACTATGTTAAACAACAGCGGTGAGAGTGGGCATCCCTGTCGTGTTCCTGATCTCAGGGAAAAAGCTCTCAGTTTTTCCCCATTGAGGATGATGCTAGCTGTGGGCTTCTCATAAATGGCTTTTATGATCTTTAAGTATGTTCCTTCTATCCCGACTTTCTCAAGGGTTTTTATTAAGAAAGGGTGCTGGATTTTGTCGAAGGCCTTTTCTGCATCGATTGACAGGATCATATGGTTCTTCTCTTTTTTTTTGTTAATGTGGTGTATCACGTTGATTGATTTGCGAATGTTGAACCAGCCCTGCATCCCAGGGATGAATCCCACTTGATCATGGTGAATAATTCTTTTTATATGCCGTTGAATTCGATTTGCTAGTATCTTATTGAGAATATTTGCATCCATATTCATCAGGGATATTGGCCGGTAGTTCTCTCTTTTTACTGGGTCTCTGTCTGGTTTAGGAATCAAAGTAATACTGGCTTCATAGAATGAGTCTGGAAGTTTTCCTTCCCTTTCTATTTCTTGGAATAGCTTGAGAAGGATAGGTATTATCTCTGCTTTAAACGTCTGGTAGAACTCCCCTGGGAAGCCATGTGGTCCTGGACTCTTATTTGTTGGGAGATTTTTGATGACTGATTCAATTTCTTCGCTGGTTATGGGTCTGTTCAAGTTTTCTATTTCCTCCTGATTGAGTTTTGGAAGAGTGTGGGTGTTCAGGAATTTGTCCATTTCTTCCACGTTGTCCAATTTGTTGGCATATAATTTTTCATAGTATTCCCTGATAATTGTTTGTATCTCTGAGGGATTGGTTGTAATAATTCCATTTTCATTCATGATTTTATCTATTTGGGTCATCTCCCTTTTCTTTTTGAGAAGCCTGGCTAGAGGTTTGTCAATTTTGTTTATTTTTTCAAAAAACCAACTCTTGGTTTTGTTGATCTGCTCTACAGTTTTTTTAGACTCTATATTGTTTATTTCTGCTCTGATCTTTATTATTTCTCTTCTTCTGCTGGATTTAGGCTGCCTTTGCTGTTCTGCTTCTATTTCCTTTAGGTGTGCTGTTAGATTTTGTATTTGGGATTTTTCTTGTTTCTTGAGATAGGCCTGGATTGCAATGTATTTTCCTCTCAGGACTGCCTTCGCCGCGTCCCAAAGCATTTGGATTGTTGTATTTTCATTTTCGTTTGTTTCCATATATTTTTAAATTTCTTCTCTAATTGCCTGGTTGACCCACTCATTCGTTAGTAGGGTGTTCTTTAACCTCCATGCTCTTGGAGTTTTTCCAGACTTTTTTCTGTGGTTGATTTCAAGCTTCATAGCATTGTGGTCTGAAAGTATGCATGGTATAATTTCAATTCTGGTAAACTTATGAAGGGCTGTTTTGTGACCCAGTATATGATCTATCTTGGAGAATGTTCCATGTGCACTCGAGAAGAAAGTATATTCTGTTGCTTTGGGATGCAGAGTTCTAAATATATCTGTCAAGTCCATCTGATCCAATGTCTCATTCAGGGCCCTTGTTTCTTTATTGAGCGTGTGTCTAGATGATCTATCCATTTCTGTAAGTGGGGTGTTAAAGTCCCCTGCAATTACCACATTCTTATCAATAAGGTTGCTTATGTTTATGAGTAGTTGTTTTATATATTTGGGGGCTCCGGTATTCGGCGCATAGACATTTATAATTGTTAGCTCTTCCTGATGAATAGACCCTGTAACTATTATATAATGTCCTTCTTCATCTCTTGTTACAGCCTTTAATTTAAAGTCTAGTTTGTCTGATATAAGTATGGCTACTCCAGCTTTCTTTTGGCTTCCAGTAGCATGATAAACAGTTCTCCATCCCCTCACTCTCAATCTAAAGGTGTCCTCAGGTCTAAAATGAGTCTCTTGTAGACAGCAAATAGATGGGTCTTGTTTTTTTATCCATTCTGATACCCTATGTCTTTTGGTTGGCGCATTTAATCCATTTACATTCAGTGTTATTATAGAAAGATACGGGTTTAGAGTCATTGTGATGTCTGTATGTTTTATGCTTGTAGTGATGTCTCTGGTATTTTGTCTCACAGGGTCCCCCTTAGGATCTCTTGTAGGGCTGGTTTAGTGGTGACAAATTCCTTCAGTTTTTGTTTGTTTGGGAAGACCTTTATCTCGCCTTCTATTCTAAATGACAGACTTGCTGGATAAAGGATTGTCGGCTGCATATTTTTTCTGTCTAGCACACTAAAAATCTCGTGCCAATTCTTTCTGGCCTGCCAAGTTTCAAAAGAGAGATCAGTCACAAGTCTTATAGGTCTCCCTTTAAATGTGAGGGCACGTTTACCCCTTGCTGCTTTCAGAATTTTCTCTTTATCCTTGTATTTTGCCAGTTTCACTATGATATGTCATGCAGAAGATCGATTCAAGTTCCGTCTGGAGGGAGTTCTCTGTGCCTCTTGGATTTCAATGGCTTTCTCCTTCCCCAGTTCAGGGAAGTTCTCAGCTATTATTTCTTCAAGTACCCCTTCAGCACCTTTCCCTCTCTCTTCCTCCTCTGGGATACCAATTATGCGTATATTATTTCTTTTTAGTGTATCACTTAGTTCTCTAATTTTCCCCTCATACTCCTGGATTTTTTTATCTCTCTTTCTCTCAGCTTCCTCTTTTTCCATAACTTTATCTTCTAGTTCACCTATTCTCTCCTCTGCCTCTTCAATCCGAGCTGTGGTGGTTTCGATTTTGTTTTGCATTTCATTTAAAGCGTTTTTCAGCTCCTCGTGACTGTTCCTTAGTCCCTTGATCTCTGTAGCAAGGGATTCTCTGCTGTCCTGTATACTGTTTTCAAGCCCGGCGATTAATTTTATGACTATTATTTTAAATTCACTTTCTGTTATATTATTTAAATCCTTTTTGATCAGCTCATTAGCTGTTGTTATTTCCTGGAGATTCTTCTGAGGGGAATTCTTCCGCTTGGTCATTTTGGATAGTCCCTGGCGTGGTGAGGACCTGCAGGGCACTTCCCCTGTGCTGTGGTGTATAACTGGAGTTGGTGGGCGGGGCCGCAGTCCGACCTGATGTCTGCCCCCAGCCCACTGCTGGGGCCACAGTCAAACTGGTGTGTGCCTTCTCTTCCCCTCTCCTAGGGGCGGGATTCACTGTGGGGTGGCGTGGCCCGTCTGGGCTACTTGCACACTGCCAGACTTGTGATGCTGGGGATCTGGCGTATTAGCTGGGGTGGGTAGGCAAGGTGCACAGGGGCAGGAGGGGCAGGCTTAGCTCGCTTCTCCTTAGGTAATCCACTTCAGGAGGGGCCCTGTGGCAGCGGGAGGGAGTCAGATCCGTTGCCGGAGTCTGGCTTGAAAAAGCGGAGGGGCCTGACAGACTGTGTTCCAACAGCAAGCGCGACTTAGCGTCTGGGAGGTCATAAGTTAACAGCTCTGCTCGGAAAGCAGGAAGGCTGGAGGACAAAGGGAGGGAGAGCTGCTGAGCCCCCGGACAACAGAGCTCAGTTTGGTGGGGAACAAAGGCGCTCGCCAGCGCCATCTCCCCCGCCCATCCCCCAGCCAAAATCCCAAAGAGAACCAGTTCCTGCCAGGGAACTTCCTCGCTCCGTGCAAACACCCAACTCTGTGCTTCTGCGGAGGAGCCAAACCTCTGGCAGCGGATCTGACAATCTTGAAATTCTAAAACAGCACAAGTTACTTGTTTTCTCTCCTTTCCACTTGCATCTTAAGTAGCATTCAATGCCCACCCCCAAACAAGTCTATGATCCAGAGCCTAATATTCACTGTTTCCCTGGTCCTGTGACTGCTTTCTACTTCCTCATAAAAAAGGATCTCATGTTCTTGGTATATGTAAACTTTAGTGTCTTGATGCACACTAACTACTATTTCTTTCCAGAAAATTGGAGGGTAGGTCTTGGAGCAAACCTGTTTGATACCCTTTTAGGCCTCAGATACTTTTAGATTTAAAAGCTTATCCTTCATCATGCCAAAAATATGAAAATATATATCATTGTATATTAAATACACTTTTGGTGAAAAACATCTAAAGAATATCATTAACATTATAACTTTGAGCTCTGTTAAGAAAAATATGTTGTATGGAGGTTCCCAAAAAAAGTTAAAAATAGAGCTACCCTACAATCAGGCAATTGTACTACTAGGCATTTACACAAAAGATACAAAAATACAGATTCAAAGGGGCACATTCACCTAGATGTTTATATCTGCATTATCAACAATAGCCAAACTATGGAAAGAGCCCAAATGCCCATCAACTGATGAATGAATAAAGAATAAGTGGTATTTATATACAATGGAATATTACTTTCCCATCAAAAAGAATGAAATCTTGGGGCACCTGGATGGATCAGTCGGTTGAGTGTCTAACTTTGGCCCAGGTCATGATCCCACACTTTGTAGGTTCGAGTCCCATATTGGGCTCTGTGCTGACAGCTCAGAGCCTGGAGCCTGCTTCAGATTCTGTGTCTCCCTCTCTCAATGCCCCTCCCCCACTCTTTCTCTCTATCTCCCCAAAATAAATAAACATTAAAAAATTATTTAAAAAAGAATGAAATCTTGACATTTTCAATGATATGGATGGAGCTAGAATGTATTATGCTAAGTTGAATACATCAGAGAAAGACAAATACCATGTGATTTCACTCATGTTTAATTTAAGAAACAAAACAGATGAATATATGGGAAGGAAAAGAGAGAGAGAGGGAAGCAAACCATAAGACACTCAATGATAGAGAACAAACTGTGGGTTGATGAAGGGTGGTGGGTGAGGGATGAGCTAATTGGGTTTTAAGGACAGCTCTTGTTATAATGAGCACTGGGTGTTATATGTAAGTGAGGAATCACTAAATTCCACTCCTAAAACCAATAATACACTATACGTTAACTAACTAGAATTTAAATTAAAATTTGGGAGAAAAAATGAAAAAATATGTTGGGACTTAAACTTTATTACATTTATATATAATTATTTAATAATTGAGTGATAGTTAATTAGTTGATGTGTTATGTTATCTAAATTTTAAACACGTGTTTAAATTGTCATTTTCTTTGCACATTTTAGAGCTGATACATTTTTTTCAGCTTCTGAGAATGTTTATAGGTTCTTAAAAAGCTGGATATAAAATGTGGACGTAAAAATGTGAGCCCATCAAATAGAACAACTAATCTTGGGGAATATCCCTGCCTATCCCAAGTTTTACGTATTTTGACTGGGCAGTTATCTTCGTTAGTATGTAGCGTGCATAAATAAATTACACATCATTGAATTAGAAATACAGAATCATATTTTTTTAGAATTTAAAAGGTTCTTTTTTTTAACTGGAGTCTATGTATAAGCTTTAGTGGGAGGCACATGTCACTTCAAATTGTTGGTAAAATGCTTTGTGAATATGTGTGGGGTGAGGGTGGCTGTTATGACTTTTTGCCATTTTCTGATGAGGGGTCCTGAGTTTTCACTAGAGTTTCAAACTTTTTGTGACCATCAGTATCTCATCTACAGAAAGTCACTAATTCTAGTCTAATTTCTCCCTATTAAAGATAAGAAAACTAAGACCAGCAAGAAGAAGGGAATTGCTTAAAGGGAATTGCTTAGGGTCTGAAGTTTAAGTCCCCTAACTTAAAGTTTTCTATCCTTTTCTTGAATTTGTTTTTACAGTCCATCTTAGACTATTGTGTTGTCATTGTATTATTTTAAGCTTAAGCATTTTGAGTGAGCACCCTGATTTTCACATGTTGTAAGATATTATTGTCTTAAAGTCAAGCTGCTGTATGTTTGAACAGTTTGAAATGAAGACCCTCCTTACCTTTGCTATGCTGAATCATAATCTAGTGTTCTCTGGCATCAAAAAAAAATCTCTCTTGATTTTATTGTGCAAACATTCTTAGCAACACCGAGGTAGAATTTATTTTAGAAATCCTCTGAAAGGACCATAATCACTAAGAGGAAGCAAGTCATCTATGGTGGTTTCACAGAGCAGTCTGAAGGTCTAGGTTTCTTCTCCATTCAGCTAGTAAAATATAGAACTGGACCACAGGGTTGGATAATTATCTTGGTGCAGTCACTGAACCACTGTGTGATTAGTGTCTTTCTCTAGAAAATAGCAGTATTGGTTCTGGGACCACATACATATGACCATGTGGCCCCTGAACACTAAAACATTTGTAGGAATTTTTGGGGTGCCCAGGTGGCTCAGTTGTTTAAATGTTCAACTCTTGATTTTGGCTCAGGTCATGATCTCACAATTTGTGGGTTTGAGCCCCGCATTGGGCTCACAGTCAGTATGGAGCCAACTAGAATTCTCTCTCTCCTCTCTCTCTGCCCCTCCCCTGCTCTCTCTCTCTCTCAAAATAAATAAACTTAAAAACACATTTGTAGACATTTTTATGATTTTCATTCAAAAGTCTCCCCATCAGTGATAAATCAACAAAAAGACAATGCAATCTGATGTGTGATTTCCTAAAAAGAAACATCTCTGCTACTACTGACCTTTGACTTCAAATAAAAACTTATTCTTGATAGTTTTCTTCTCCAGGCCTGTTCAATTTCATTTCTTAATTATAACAAGGAAAATTGGATATCTATTATAATAGATTTTATAAAAAATCTATACACTAGGCAGTTGGGTTTTTTATAATGGAAAATTTCTTCTATTCAGAATTATAGTAATGAAATAAAACAGTAAATCCTAAAGTATGCCCTTCCTCAGGCTGCAGTTGTATTAAAAACGACTATATAGTACAATAGTTATTAATCCTTTTTCATTTTGACAATTGATGTAAATATAATGTGTGTTGTAGACTCTTTATAATACAATATCACAAAAGTTCATATCTAATCTATTATTCTTTGTTCCACCCAGCAAAAGTGCACCGTATCAAAACTGTTAGTGTCAGATTGATACTGTGCTGAAGCAAAAATGCAGATTAGCCATTAAAGGCTTCTCTTTTTAGCTGCATTTATGAATGACTTTGTAAAGTCCAAGCACTGTGGTGGAGGAAAAAAAAATTCAGGAGGTAATTTTTAAATTGAGTGGAGAAGTAAGTAGAAAAAAGAGGTCTTATAAAGGTTGCATTCCAAAAATTCACTGGTATAAATTTAAGAAATTTACTTATTTAAATAAAACACTGATTGCAGTTAGCATGTCCAGATATTGAACCTGAAACGGGAAACTACTGGTGGAGAAGGCATTCATTCCTATTTGCATTGGATTCCAGTTTTTGCAGTTCAACAATAACTGAACATATGGAACATACATCTCAACATAGCTCTACTTAGATACCAAAATTAAAAGTGTTTGAACAGATTGGAATAGTTTGGTTCATGTTAGTGACTCAAACTTACTGAACTTAGAAGCTAATAGATCTTAGTTGAAGTACAAAGTGCTCATTGATTTTAAAAAGAAATATCTCTAACTCCACTCATTCAATGGATGTTACAAGGAAGGATAAAATGTTGTTAGTTTTGTCGTTAAGTTAGGCCTATTCAGAAAATTCATCAGACTTTTTCTGCCTCTGTCCCCATTATCACCTCACTGCTGGGGGTCAGAAGGATATACAGCCCCACAGGGTTTTAGACGAAAGAAGAGAAGAGAGGAAATATTTGACCACGAGCCTATTTGAGTAAAAGTGCACAAATCCTGAAAATAGATGCTGAATTAGTGGATTTTTATGCTGTCCTCAGACATTGATAACCTTCAACTTGTATGCATATTTGTGTTTGTGTATTCTACTGTTAAGTAGGAAACATTTACCACAGCAAACCACCTGGCAATTCACCTGGAAGCTTTGCTATTTTAATAAAGCCATAAGATTGTTTCTCATAGAAAAAAATACACACATATAGCAGTAAAAACAGTGTGTTATATATAATTCCTTTACTGTAGAAGACATTCATCTCACACTATTCTTTTTTATATCATCTTGCTGGTTAGTGGTAGAATTTGAGAATGTATGCCAGATCGTTGAATCTGTATCTCTTCCCATTTTCTATTCAAACCCTACTGAAGTTTATAAGATTTTCAGTGAATTGATATTGGTCATTTTTTTTCCAATTGTCAATACTAATTTGAATAGAAGGCATATACATAAGTATTTTCTATTCTTCATTTGGACTTTTCATTTTTACTCTATTCTTATGGGAATGACTGCTTTAAATATTATGTAAGCCATTAATAGTGAATTTAGCTTTAATGTTTACACAGAGACAGAGGATGAAAGAATTAGGTTGTTAGAAGAATAATCCCACATAATTCTTTTCAATGGAGTTTAGCTCATGTAGGTTTCAAGTCTAGGACTGAAGGCTTTCAGGACACCTGGTGGCTCAGTTGGTTGAGAGGTCAGCTCAGGTCATGATCTCATGATTTGTGAGTTCAAGCCCCACGTTGGGCTCTGTGCTGACAGCTTGGTGCCTGGAGCCTGCTTTGGATTTTGTGTCTCACTCTCTCTCTGCCCCTCCCCTGCTTGCTCTCTTTCTTTCTCTCAAAAACAAATAAATATTAGAAAAGAATTTTTTTAAAGAACTGAAGGCTTTCAAATGTAAGATATATCCAATAGAAGTCTTCAGCTAGTTACAAGCACAAAATTTTATCCCATTGATGCAAAAACACAATTGCAATGGGAAATAAAATTTCATTTCCTGAGAATTTTGTTTTCCATTTCTGTGAAACTGCTTTTAGTTTCTTGTGATGAAAGTTTGTCTCTTTCTGCCTTAATTACACAAAAAATAATCTTGTGACAGTGTTTGTATTTGTTTTCTGCAGCACTATACTCTGAGTATCTCAATACCAATTTCCTTTAGACATTTGATTTATAGGGTACAGGCATAACTCATTTTATTTTGCTTCACTTTATCTCACTTCACAGGTATTCTACTCTAAAAATTGAAGGTTTATGGAAACTCTGTGTTTAAGCAAGTCTATTACAGCCATTTTTTCGACATTGACTCACTTTGTATCCCTGTGTCATATTTTGGTTATTCTTGCAATATTTTAAACTTTTTAATTATTATTATATTTCTTATGGTAATCTGTGATTAGTGATCTTTGATGTTACTATTGTAATTGTTTTGGAGTGTCACAAATCAGACCCATATAAAATGGCAAATGTAATTGATGAATATTGTGTGTGTTTTGACTGCTCCACCCACCAGCTAGTCCCCCATTTCTCTCTCTTTTCTTGGACTTCCTTATGCCAATAGACATAGCAATATTAAAATTAGGTAAATTAATAACCCTACAATGGCCAGTAATTGTTCAAGTGATAAAGGAAAAGTTGCATGTATCTCACTTTAAATCAAAAGCTAAAAATAATGAAGCTTAGTGAGGAAAGCATGTGGAAAGCTGAGATAAGTCAAAAGTAGACCTCTCAAACAAAATAATTAGCCAAGTTTTCAATACAAAGGAAAAGTTCTTGAAGGAAATTAAAAGTGCTACTCCAGTACATACACATGTGAAAAGAAAACAAAACAGGCTTATGGTTGATATGGAGAAAGTTTAATTGTCAGGATAGAAGATTAAACAGGCCATAATATTCCTTTAGACCAAAACCTAACCCAGAGCAAGGCCCTAACTCTCTTCAATTCTATGAAAGCTGAGAGAAGTGAGGAAGCTGCAAAAGAAAATTTTGAAGCTGGCAGTTTGGTTCATGAGGTTTAAGGAAAGAAGCTATCTCCATAACTTAAAAACGCAGGGTGAAGTAGGAAGTGCTCATGTAGAAGCTGCAGCAGGTCATCAAGAATATCTAGCTATGATAATTAATAAATATATCTATATAAAGCAACAGATTTTTACTTTATATGAAATTGTTTTGTAAGCTACATTATATAGAAGAGAATGCCTTCTAGAACTCGCATAGCTAGAGAGAAGTCAGTTCCTGGTTCAAAGCTTCAAAGGACAGACTGGCTCTTGTTGGGGGCTAATGCAGCTGATGACTTTAAATTGATGTCAGTGTTCATCCACCATTTTGAAAATCCAAGGGTCCTTAAGAAATATGCCAAGGCTACTCTTCCTGTGCTCTATAAATGAAGCAACAAATATGAATGACAGCACATCTCTTTATAACATAATTTACTGAATATTATAGGCCCAATGTTGAAGATTTCTGTTCAGAGAAAAGGATTTCTATTGAAGTATTACTGCTTATTGACAATGCACCTGGTCACCCAATAACTCTGATGGATATGTGCAACAAAATTAATGCTGTTTTCATGCCTGTTTACACAATATCCATTTTGTAGCCCATGGATCAAGGAGTCATTTCAACTTTCAAGTCTTATAGAAGAAATATATTTTCATATGGCTATATCTGTCATAGATCATGATTCTTATGATGGATCGGGGCAAAGTAATCTGAAAATCTTCTAGAAAGAATTCACCATTCTAGATGTCATTATGAACATGAAGAGGTAAAAGTATCAACATTAACAGGAATTAGAAAGAGGTTAATTCCAACCCTTATAGATGACTTTGATGGGTCCAAGTGTGCAGTGAAAAAACTTAACTGGAGACGTGGTGTAAATAGCAAGGGAAGTAAAATTACAAGTAGAGCCTGAGATATGACTGAATTGCTACAATCTAAAGATAGAACTTTAACAAATGAGGAGTCGATTTTATGAATGAGCAAATGAAGTGGTTTGTTGAGATGGACTCAACTCCTGGTGAAGATGCTGTGAAGATTGTTAAAAGGACAACAAAATATTTAGAATATTACATAAACTTGATTGATAAAGCAATGACAGGGTTTAAGAAGATTGACTCTAATTTTGAAAGAAATTCTATAGGTAAAATCTATTGGTAAAATTCTATCAAATAACATCAAAAGTTAAGGAAAAATCATTCATAAGGAAAAGACAATGTGGGAAACTTTTGTTTTTTACTTCCAAAATGGTTAACATACATTTATATCAGTTTCAGATGTACAATATAGTAATTCAACAATTCCATATATCACCCAGTGCTTATCACAAGTGCACTCTAATGCCCAAGATTCCCATCCCATGACCACTTTGTTCTGTTAACCATCAGTTTGTTCTCTGTAGTTGAATATGTTTCTTGGACTGTCTTGCTCTTCATTCTTTTTCTCTTCCCTTTGAATATTTGTTTTCTTTCTTAAATTCCACATATGAGTGAAAACATTTGTTTTTCTCTGACTTATTTTGCTTAAACATTATACTTTCTAGCTTCATCCACATAATGGCAAGTAGCAAGAGTTTGAGGAGAATAGTTATTAACTCTTCTTTAAATGTTTGGTAGAATTCTCCTGTGAAGTCATCTGGTCCTGGACTTTTTTTTTTCCCCTGGGAGCTTTTGAATTACTAATTCAATCTCCTTATTGGTAATATGTATGTTCAAGATTTCTATTTATTCCAGCTTCACTTTTGGTAATTTATATGGTTCTAGGAATTTATCCATTTCTTCTAATTTGCTTAATTTGTTGGCATATATTTTTTTCATAATATTCTCTTACAATTATTTGTATTTCTCTGGCATTGGTTTTTTCTCCTATTTCATTTGGGATTTTGTTTATTTGAGTTCTTTATGGTGTGTGTGTGTGTGTGTGTGTGTGTGTGTGTGTGTGTGTTTTAATGAATCTGTGTAGAAATTTATCAATTTTGTTGATCTTTTCAAAGAACCAGCTTCTGATTTCATTACTGTGTTCTATTGATATTTTTTTTGGTATCATTTGGTATCATTTATTTCTGCCCTTACCTTTATTTTTTCCTTCCTACTAGTGGCTTTGGCTTTTGTCTGTTCCTATTTTTCTAGCTCCTTTCAGTGTAAGATTAAATTATTTATTTCAGATCTTTCTTGCTTCTTTATTTATAAGCCTATATTGCCATAAACTTCTGTCTTCAAACTGATTTTTCAGCATCTCAAATGTTTTGGATTGCAGAGTTTTAAATTGTATTTGTTTCTATGTACTTTTTTTATTTTATTTTTTTTTTTTATTTCTCAGTTGACACATTCATTGTTTCATAGCATGTTACTTAACTTTCAAGTCTATAAGGTCTTTCTAGTTTTTTTCTTATGGTTGTTTTCTCATGCCATACCATTTGTGGTGAGAAAAGATGCATGGTATGATTTTTAAAATGTTGAATTTGTTGAGGATTGCTTTGTGGCCTAATACGTGATCTATTCTGAATAGTGTACTGTAGGCCCATAAAAAATGTGTATTCTGCTATTTTAAGATGGAGTGTTTGAATATATCTGTAAAATCCATCTGATCCAGTTTGTCATTGAAAGCCATTGTTTCTTTCTTTTTTTTTTTTTTTTAAATTTAAATCCAACTTAGTTAACATATAGTGTAATAATGGTCTCAGGAATAGAATTTAGTGATTCATCACTTACATATAACACCCAATACTCATCCTAACAATTTCCCTCCTAAGTGCCCATCACCATTTACCCCTTCACACAACCCACCAACCCTCCAGCAACCCTATGTTTGTTCTCCATAGTTAAGAGTCTCTTTTCATTTGTCTCCCTCTCTGTTTTTTCTTTCTTATTTTTCCTTCACTTCCCCTATGTGCATCTGTTTTGTTTCTTAAATTCCACATGAGTAAATCATATATTTGTCTTTCTCTGTCTAACTTATTTCGCTTAGCATGATATACTCTAGCTACTTCCACATTGTTGCAAATGCCAAGATTTCATTTTTTTAATTGCTGAATAGTATTCCATTGTGTGTGTGTGTGTGTGTGTGAGTGTGTGTGTGTGTATATATATATATATATATATATATATATATATATGTCATACCTTCTTTATCCATTCATCAGTCAACGTACATTTGGGCTCTTTCCATAATTTGGCTATTGCTATAATCATTGAGGTGCAAGTGTTCTTTCGAATCAGTATTTTTGTATCCTTTGGATAAATACCTGGAAGTGAAATTGCTGGGTTGTAGGGTAGTTATATGTTTATTTTTTGAAGAATCTCCATACAGATTTTTTGAGCCACTCCATATGGAGAGGCTGCACCAGTTTTCAACCCCACAAAAACTGCAAAACTGTTCCCCTTTCTCTGCATGCCCGCCAACATCTGTTGTTTCCTGAGTTGTTAATTTTAACTATTCTGACAGGTATGAGGTAGTACCTCATTGTGACTTGATTTGTATTTCCCTGATGATGAGTGATGTTAAATAACTTTTCATGTGTCTGTTAGCCAACTGGATATTTTCTTTTGAAAAATGTATGTTCATGTCTTCTGCCAATTGTTTTTTTTTGGGGGGGTGTTGAGTTTGATAGGTTCTTTATAGATTCTGGATACTAACCCTTTATCCACTATTCACTTGCAAATATCTTCTTCCATTCCATCAGTTGCCTTTGAGTTTTGTTGATTGTTTCCTTCCACATGCAGAAGGTTTTTTTTTATGTTGATGAAGTACCAATAGTTCAATTTTGCTTTTGTTTCCCTTACCTCTATAAACATGTCTAGAAAGAAGTTGCTGTGGTGGCCAAAGTCAAAGAGGTTGTTGCCTGTTTTCTCTAATATTTTGATGGTTTCCTGTCTTATATTTAGGTCTTTCATCCATTCTTAATTTATTTTTGTGTATGGTGTAAGAAAGTGGTCCATGTTCATTCGTGTGTCGCTACCCAATTTTCCCAATGCCATTTGCTGAAGAGACTGTCTTTTTTTTTTCCATTGGATATCATTTCCTGCCTTATCAAAGATTCATTGGCCATACAATTATGATCCATTTCTGGGTTCTCTATTCTGTTTGATTGCTCTATGTATCTGTTCTTGTGCCAGTTCCATACTGTCTTTATTATTGCAGCTTGTAGTCTGAAAGCCTGATGCCTCCATATTTGGTTTTCTTTTTCAATATTTCTTTGGCTGTTTGGGGTCTTTTCTGGTTCCGTACAAATTTTGGAATTGTTTTTTCTAGTTCTGTGAAGAATGCTGGTGTTATTTTGATAGGAATTGCATTGAAGTTGTAGATTGCTTTGGGTAATGTAGACATTTTAACAATATTCGTTCTTCCAATCCATGAGTATGGAAAGATTTTCCATTTCATTGTGTCTTCTTCAACTTCCTTCATAAGCTTTATATAGTTTTCAGTGTACAGATCCTTTACCTTTTTGGTTAGCATTATCCCTAAGTATCTTATGGTTTTGGTGCAATTGTAAATGGGATAGATTGCTTGGTTTCTCTTTCTGATGTTTCATTATTGGTGTATAGAAATGAAACTGATTTGTGTGCACTCATTTTATATCCTAGGACTTTGCTGAATTCATGTATTGGTTCTATCAGTTTTTTGGTGTATTTTTTTTCGATTTTCCATGTAGTGTTTCTTGTCATCTGGGAAGAGTGAATGTTTGACTTCTTCCTTGCTGATATCTCTGCCTTTGATTCTTTTTGTTGTCTTATTACTGAGGCTAGAACATCAAGTACTACGATAACCAACAGTGGTAAGAGTGGCCCTCCATGCCATGTGTTGGACCTTAGGGGAAAAGATCTCAGTTTTTCCCCATTGAGGATGCTATCAGCTGTGGGTCTCTTGAATATGGCCTTTATGGTGTTGAGGTATGTTACTCCTGTCCCTACTTTCCTAAGGGTTTTTATCAAGAAAGAATGCTGTATTTTGTCAAATACTTTTTCTGCATCTATTGAGAGCATCATGCGGTTCTTATTCTTTCATTATATGATGTATCACATTAATTTGCATATATTGAACCACCCCTGTAGTCCAGGAATCCATCCCACTTAATCGTGGTAAATAATTTCTTTAATGTGTTGTTGGATTCAGTTTGCTAGTATCTTGTTGAGAATTTTTGCTTACATGTTCATAAAGGAAATTGGTCTGTTATTCTCCGTTTTAGTGGGGTCTATAGTTTTGTAATCAAGGAAATGTTGGCCTCATAGAATGAGTTTGGATGTTTTTCTTCTATTTCTATTTTAGGAACAGTTTCAAAAGAATAGGTACTAACTCTTCATTAAATGTATGATAGAATTCCTCTGGCAAGCCATTCGGCCCTGGACCCTTGTCTATTGGGAGATTTTTGATTGCTGATTCCATTTCTTTGCTAGTTATGGATCTGTTCAATTTTGCTATTTCTTTCTGTTTCCGTTTGGGTATTTTATATGTTTCTATGAATTTACTCATTTCTTCCATATTGGCCAATTTTTTGGCATAAAATTTTTCATAATAATATCTTATTATTGTTTGTATTTCTGTGGTGTTGTTTGTGAACTCTCCTCTTTCATTTGAGGTTTTATTTATTTGGGTCTTTTTCTTTACTTTGTGACAAATCTGACTAGCAATAATCAATTTTGTTGATTATTTCAAAGAACCAGATCCTAGTTTCATTGATCTGTTCTACTGTTTTTTGGTTTAGATATTATTTATTTCTGTTCTAAACTTTATTTCCTTTCTTCTGCTGGTTTTGGACTTTTTGTGCTATTCTGTTTCCATATTATTTAGGTGTAATGTTAGGATGTGTATTTGAGACATTTCTTCTTTTGTAGGAAGGACTGGATTGTTATATAATTCTCTCTTATGACTGCCTTTGTTGCATCCCAAAGTTTTGGGCAATTGTATTTTCATTTCTATTAGTTTCCATATGTGTTTTTTATTTATTTTTTAATTTCTTGATTACTCTGTTCCTTCTTTAGTAGTATATTCTATAACCTATTGTATTTTCAAATTTCTTCTTATGTTTTATTTGAAGTTTCATAAAGTTGTGGTCTGAAAATTTGCATGATAGGATCTTGAGCTTTTTGTACTTGTTGAAGGCTGTTTTGTGACCAGTATGTGATCTATTCTGGAGAATATTACATGTGCAGTCAAAATAATGTGTATTCTGCTGTTTTGGGATGAAATGTTCTGAATATACTGGTTAATTCCATTCAGACCAGTGTATCATTCAAAGCCATTGTTTTCTTGTTGATTTTTTGCTAGATGATCTGTCCATTTCTGTAAGTAGGGTGTTAAATTCCCCTCCTATTATTCTATTTTTATCAATGAGTTTCTTTATGTTTATGATTAATTAATTTATATATTTAGGTTCCCCTAAGTTATAGGCATAGGTATTTGAAATCATTAATCATAGATGACTTAAAATCATTCTTGGTGGATAGACCACTTAATTGTGATATAATGCCATTCATCTCTTGTTACAGTCTTTGTTTTTAAATCTAGTTTGTCTGATATAAGTGGAGTTGCTCTAGCTTTATTTTGATGTCCATTAGCATGATACATGTTTCTCCATCCCCTGAGTATCAATCTGCAGGTGTCTTTATGTCTAAAATGAGTCTTGTAAGCAGCATAGAGGTGGATCTTGTTTGTTTGTTTTTTATCCATTCTTATACCCTATATCTTTTAATTAGAGCATTTAGTCCATGTACATTCAGAGTGTTTATTGAAAGATATGAATTTAGTTTCAATGTTTTGCCTGTAGAGTTGGTGTTACTGGTGATGTTCTCTGGTCCTTTCTAGTCTTTGTTGCTTTTGTTTTGTTTTGTTTTGTTTTGTTTTGTTTTCTCCACTAATAGAGTACTACTTAAAATTTCTGGAAGGGCTGGTTTAGTGGTCATGTACTCCTTTAGTTTTTGTTTTTCTGGGAAACTCTTTATCTCTCCTTCTATTTTGAATGACAGTCTTGCTGGATAAAGAATTCCGGGCTGCATATTTTTCCCATTCAGCACATTGCATATTTACTGCCACTCCATTCTGGTTGGCTAAGTTTCTGTCAACATATCTGCTATGGGCTTGATCTGTCTTCCCTTGTAGGTTAAATTCTTTTCCCCTTCTTGCTTTTATGATTCTTTTCTTCCTTGTCTGTGTACTTTGTGAATTTGACATGACATGCCTTGGTGATGGTCAGTTTTTGTGGAATCTAATGGGAGTTCTCTGCACTCCTTGGATTTTTTGTCTGTGTCCTTACTCAGATAAGAGAAGTTTTCATTTATAATTTTCTCACATAAACCTTCTGCCCTTTTTGCTCTCTCTTCATCTACTTGGACTCCTATGATATGAATGTTATTCCTCTTTAATATATCATTGAGTTCTCTAAGTTTTGTATCATTATCTTTTGACTTTCCTTCCCTCTTTTTTCTGTTTCATTGTTTTCCATAATTTTATCTTCTATATTACTGATTCTCTGTCCTGCTTCATCCATCTGTGCCATAACAGCAGCCATTCGAGAATGCATCTTGGTTATGGCACTTTTAACTGTGGCCTGAATACATTTTAGTTCTTTTATTTCTGCAGAAAGAGATTCTCTGGTGTTCTATGCACTTTTGCAACCTGAGTATTCTTATAACCATGGTTTCAAATTCTAATTTGTACATTTTACTTTTTTTCTGTGTTGATTAAACCCTGTCTGTAATTTCTTAGTGCTCTTTTTTTTGGAGTGAATTCCCTTGTCTTGGCATTTTGGAAAAAAAAAATTATAAATTAAAAAATAAAAATGAAAAACAAATTAAAAACAAAACAAATAATTAAATAGAGGAAGCTAGATCCTAGGTGTGTTTCTGTCTGCTTGTTGGGAGAAGCTTGATAGATAAGCGAAAAAAGAGAAAAAAAGTTTAAAAACTTAAAACTTTTTAAAAATTTAAACAATAAAATAGAATAACATAAAATAAAGAAAATAAAATATAATAAAAAAATTTACTTTCTGCATCCATGAAAGAAAAGGGAAATAAAGAAAACAGAAAACAACATAAGCAAAAATAGAAGCAAAGAAAACAAACAAACAAACAAGCAAACAGAATGAAACCTGAATGAAGTTAGTTCCAATTTCCCCTAGAACTGAAGCCTTGCAGTACACTATGGTCCATGGACTAAGTGGGTGGAAAGGATTTGTGCTTGCCTTCTGTGGGTTGTGCCTGGAAGTCACAGGTGGGTTGGACTTTCTGTGAAGGCTCTTCTCTGCACTTGGTGGCACTTATCTCACTGTGGTCAGTGTGTGTGCCAACACACGTGCACTAGAGATGAAAATGGCTTCACCCATGGTGTAAAAATTTCATACCCTCATAGATGTGCAATCACTCCTTTGTCTCAGGCTTCCGTCAGTTCCCAGAATTTACCCTGTCTGTGTCCACTCTGTCTGCCTTTCTGGCAGCACCTCCCTCTAGAATTTATCTCAGATGGTGATGTGTTTTAAAACCCAACACTCCAGAGACACCTGCAGCATAGACATGTACAGATTATCCCAGTAAGGGTCTTGCTGAGCAATGGCAGGGTACCATCTTGTCCCAGAAATTGTTCTCATAATTGCACAGTGGCAGAGGCTCAGAGTTTATGATAAATCACAACACAAAGCCAGTGCCAGGTTTTTCTGTACTCATCTGTCATCTTTGTTCCAATATCAGTAAACGTGGCTGCTCTCCAGTGTCCACCAGGACTTTTGCCCACATGGAGGCTGTATCACCTCTACCAAATGCACTCCAAGCAGGGGAACCACTTCTCTACGTGTGACACATGGATCCCTCAGACTCTGCTGCCTGCTTCTGGGGATTAGCCCTACTTCCCGGCTGAAACACTTGAAGGCCACTGATCTCTGAAACTTCAGCTTCTGTGCTCCATGTTATATAGAAACCTGCAATATTTAAACCCTCTCCTATTTCCCTGTCAATGGTTTTAGGGAACAGATTTCTTGTTCAGTCTCCTGCGAGTGTTTTCACCCTTTCTCTCTCTCTCTCTCTCTCCAATTAATTTCAGGGTGATTACTTTTCCTCCTTGATTCCACTATGCTGTGCTCCCCCTCCCTCTTTTCTCTATATTTTTCTGTCCTCTCTCCACAAAAATACTTCCTTACCATCTGTGGCACATTAACTTTTCTATTACCAAGTTTACCTCTCTGAACCACATACCTGCCATATTCTGTGGCTCAAATTGCAGATTGTTGTGTTAATCCTCAGATCAATTTCCTAGGTGTCCAAAATGGTTTGTTGCCGATATAACTGTGTTTTAGGGACAAGACAATCTCAGAGTCCCGATTCTACTCCACCAACTTAACTCCAAAGTCACTGTTTGCTAGCTGGCTTTTTGTTTTGTTTTGTTTTGTTTTCATGGTCTGTCCATCTATGTAAGTGGGGTATTAATGTCCCCCAGTATGATTATATACTTAACAATTAGTTTATTTATATTTGTTAATTGTGTTATGTATTTTGGTTCTCACATAAAAATTGACAATTGTTGCTTGGGAGGAGGGAAGATGGCGGCATAGGAGGACGCTGGGCTCACCGCGCGTCCTGCTGATCACTTAGATTCCACCTACACCTGCCTAAATAACCCAGAAAACCGCCAGAGGATTAGCAGAACGGAGTCGCCGGAGCCAAGCGCAGACGAGAGGCCCACGGAAGAGGGTAGGAAGGGCGGCAAGGCGGTGTGCGCTCCACGGACTGGCGGGAGGGAGCCGGGGCGGAGGGGCGGCTCGCCGGCCAAGCAAAGCCCCCGAGTCTGGCGGGCAAAAGCAGAGGGGCTTGACGGACTGTGTTCTGACAGCAAGCGCGACTTAGCATCTGGGAGGTCATAAGTTAACAGCTCTGCTCGGAAAGCGGGAAGGCTGGAGGACAAAGGGAGGGAGAGCTGCTGAGCCCCTGGACGACAGAGCTCAGTTTGGTGGGGAACAAAGGCGCTCGCCAGCGCCATCTCCCCCGCCCATCCCCCAGCCAAAATCCCAAAGGGAACCAGTTCCTGCCAGGGAACTTCCTCGCTCCGCGCAAACACCCAACTCTGTGCTTCTGCTGAGAAGCCAAACCTCTGGCAGCGGATCCGACTCCTGCCCGCTGCCACAGGGCCCCTTCTGAAGTGGATCACCTAAGGAGAAGCGAGCTAAGCCTGCTCCTCCTGCCCCTGTGCACCTTGCCTACCCACCCCAGCTAATACGCCAGATCCCCAGCATCACAAGCCTGGCAGTGTGCAAGTAGCCCAGACGGGCAACGCCACCCCACAGTGAATCCCGCCCCTAGGAGAGGGGAAGAGAAGGCACACACCAGTCTGACTGTGGCCCCAGCGGTGGGCCGGGGGCAGACATCATGTCTGACTGCGACTCTGCCCACCAACTCCAGTTATACACCACAGCACAGGGCAAGTGCCCTGCAGGTCCTCACCACACCAGGGACTATCTAAAATGACCAAGCGGAAGAATTCCCCTCAGAAGAATCTCCAGGAAATAACAACAGCTAATGAGCTGATCCAAAAGGATTTAAATAATATAACAGAAAGTGAATTTAGAATAATAGTCATAAAATTAATCGCTGGGCTTGAAAACAGTATAGAGGACAGCAGAGAATCTCTTGCTACAGAGATCAAGGGACTAAGGAACTGTCACCAGGAGCTGAAAAGCGCTTTAAACGAACTGCAAAACAAAATGGAAACGACGACAGCTCAGATTGAAGAGGCAGAGGAGAGAATAGGTGAACTAGAAGATAAAGTTATGGAAAAAGAGGAAGCTGAGAGAAAGAGAGATAAAAAAATCCAGGAGTATGAGGGGAAAATTAGAGAACTAAGTGATACACTAAAAAGAAATAATATACGCATAATTGGTATCCCAGAGGAGGAAGAGAGAGGGAAAGGTGCTGAAGGGGTACTTGAAGAAATAATAGCTGAGAACTTCCCTGAACTGGGGAAGGAAAAAGGCATTGAAATCCAAGAGGCACAGAGAACTCCCTTCAGACGTAACTTGAATCGATCTTCTGCACGACATATCATAGTGAAACTGGCAAAATACAAGGATAAAGAGAAATTTCTGAAAGCAGCAAGGGGTAAACGTGCCCTCACATATAAACGGAGACCTATAAGACTTGTGACTGATCTCTCTTTTGAAACTTGGCAGGCCAGAAAGAATTGGCACGAGATTTTCAGTGTGCTAGACAGAAAAAATATGCAGCCGAGAATCCTTTATCCAGCAAGTCTGTCATTTAGAATAGAAGGAGAGATAAAGGTCTTCCCAAACAAACAAAAACTGAAGGAATTTGTCACCACTAAACCAGCCCTACAAGAGATCCTAAGGGGGACCCTGTGAGACAAAGTACCAGAGACAACACTACAAGCATAAAACATACAGACATCACAATGACTCTAAACCCGTATCTTTCTATAATAACACTGAATGTAAATGGATTAAATGCGCCAACCAAAAGACATAGGGTATCAGAATGGATAAAAAAACAAGACCCATCTATTTTCTGTCTACAAGAGACTCATTTTAGACCTGAGGACACCTTTAGATTGAGAGTGAGGGGATGGAGAACTGTTTATCATGCTACTGGAAGCCAAAAGAAAGCTGGAGTAGCCATACTTCTATCAGAGAAACTAGACTTTAAATTAAAGGCTGTAACAAAAGATGAAGAAGGACATTATATAATAGTTACAGGGTCTATTCATCAGGAAGAGCTAACAATTATAAATGTCTATGCGCCGAATACCGGAGCCCCCAAATATATAAAACAACTACTCATAAACATAAGCAACCTTATTGATAAGAATGTGGTAATTGCAGGGGACTTTAACACCCCACTTACAGAAATGGATAGATCATCTAGACACACGCTCAATAAAGAAACAAGGGCCCTGAATGAGACATTGGATCAGATGGACTTGACAGATATATTTAGAACTCTGCATCCCAAAGCAACAGAATATACTTTCTTCTCGAGTGCACATGGAACATTCTCCAAGATAGATCATATACTGGGTCACAAAACAGCCCTTCATAAGTTTACCAGAATTGAAATTATACCATGCATACTTTCAGACCACAATGCTATGAAGCTTGAAATCAACAACAGAAAAAAGTCTGGAAAATCTCCAAAAGCATGGAGGTTAAAGAACACCCTACTAACGAATGAGTGGGTCAACCAGGCAATTAGAGAAGAAATTTAAAAATATATGGAAACAAACGAAAATGAAAATACAACAATCCAAACGCTTTGGGACGCAGCGAAGGCAGTCCTGAGAGGAAAATACATTGCAATCCAGGCCTATCTCAAGAAACAAAAAAATCCCAAATACAAAATCTAACAGCACACCTAAAGGAAATAGAAGTAGAACAGCAAAGGCAGCCTAAACCCAGCAGAAGAAGAGAAATAATAAAGATCAGAGCAGAAATAAACAACATAGAGTCTAAAAAAACTGTAGAGCAGATCAACGAAACCAAGAGTTGGTTTTTTGAAAAAATAAACAAAATTGACAAACCTCTAGCCAGGCTTCTCAAAAAGAAAAGGGAGATGACCCAAATAGATAAAATCATGAATGAAAATGGAATTATTACAACCAATCCCTCAGAGATACAAACAATTATCAGGGAATACTATGAAAAATTATATGCCAACAAATTGGACAACCTGGAAGAAATGGACAAATTCCTGAACACCCACACTCTTCCAAAACTCAATCAGGAGGAAATAGAAAGCTTGAACAGACCCATAACCAGCGAAGAAATTGAATCGGTTTTCAAAAATCTCCCAACAAATAAGAGTCCAGGCCCAGATGGCTTCCCAGGGGAGTTCTACCAGACGTTTAAAGCAGAGATAATACCTATCCTTCTCAAGCTATTCCAAGAAATAGAAAGGGAAGGAAAACTTCCAGACTCATTCTATGAAGCCAGGATTACTTTGATTCCTAAACCAGACAGAGACCCAGTAAAAAAAGAGAACTACCGGCCAATATCCCTGATGAATATGGATGCAAAAATTCTTAATAAGATACTAGCAAATCGAATTCAACGGCGTATAAAAAGAATTATTCACCATGATCAAGTGGGATTCATTCCTGGGATGCAGGGCTGGTTCAACATTCGCAAATCAATCAACGTGATACATCACATTAACAAAAAAAAAAGAGAAGAACCATATGATCCTGTCAATCGATGCAGAAAAGGCCTTTGACAAAATCCAGCACCCTTTCTTAATAAAAACCCTTGAGAAAGTCGGGATAGAAGGAACATACTTAAAGATCATAAAAGCCATTTATGAAAAGCCCACAGCTAACATCATCCTCAACGGGGAAAAACTGAGAGCTTTTTCCATGAGATCAGGAACACGACAGGGATGCCCACTCTCACCGCTGTTGTTTCACATAGTGCTGGAAGTTCTAGCATCAGCAATCAGACAACAAAAGGAAATCAAAGGCATCAAAATGGGCAAAGATGAAATCAAGCTTTCGCTTTTTGCAGATGACATGATATTATACATGGAAAATCCGATAGACTCCACCAAAAGTCTGCTAGAATTGATACATGAATTCAGCAAAGTTGCAGGATACAAAACCAATGTACAGAAATCAGTTGCATTCTTATACACTAACAATGAAGCAACAGAAAGACAAATAAAGAAACTGATCCCATTCACAATTGCACCAAGAAGCATAAAATACCTAGGAATAAATCTAACCAAAGATGTAAAGGATCTGTATGCTGAAAACTATAGAAAGCTTATGAAGGTAATTGAAGAAGATTTAAAGAAATGGAAAGACTTTCCCTGCTCATGGATTGGAAAAATAAATATTGTCAAAATGTCAATACTACCCAAAGCTATCTACACATTCAATGCAATCCCAATCAAAATTGCACCAGCATTCTTCTCGAAACTAGAACAAGCAATCCTAAAATTCATATGGAACCACAAAAGGCCCCAAGTAGCCAAAGTAATTTTGAAGAAGAAGACCAAAGCAGGAGGCATCACAATCCCAGACTTTAGCCACTACTACAAAGCTGTCATCATCAAGACAGCATGGTATTGGCACAAAAACAGACACATAGACCAATGGAATAGAATAGAAACCCCAGAACTAGACCCACAAACGTATGGCCAACTCATCTTCGACAAAGCAGGAAAGAACATCCAATGGAAAAAAGACAGCCTCTTTAACAAATGGTGCTGGGAGAACTGGACAGCAACATGCAGAAGGTTGAAACTAGACCACTTCCTCACACCATTCACAAAAATAAACTCGAAATGGATAAAGGACCTGAATGTGAGACAGGAAACCATCAAAACCTTAGAGGAGAAAGCAGGAAAAAACCTCTCTGACCTCAGCCGTAGCAATCTCTTACTCGACACATCCCCAAAGGCAAGGGAATTAAAAGCAAAAGGGAATTACTGGGACCTTATGAAGATAAAAAGCTTCTGCACAGCAAAGGAAACAACCAACAAAACTAAAAGGCAACCAACGGAATGGGAAAAGATATTTGCAAATGACATATCGGACAAAGGGCTAGTATCCAAAATCTATAAAGAGCTCACCAAACTCCACACCCGAAAAACAAATAACCCAGTGAAGAAATGGGCAGAAAACATGAATGGACACTTCTCTAAAGAAGACATCTGGATGGCCAACAGGCCCATGAAAAGATGTTCAGCGTCGCTCCTTATCAGGGAAATACAAATCAAAACCACACTCAGGTATCACCTCACGCCCGTCAGAGTGGTCAAAATGAACAAATCAGGAGACTATAGATGCTGGAGAGGATGTGGAGAAACGGGAACCCTCTTGCACTGTTGGTGGGAATGCAAATTGGTGCAGCCGCTCTGGAAAGCAGTTTGGAGGTTTCTCAGAAAATTAAAAATAGACCTACCCTATGACCCAGCAATAGCACTGCTAGGAATTTACCCAAGGGATACAGGAGTACTGATGCATAGGGGCACTTGTACCCCAATGTTCATAGCAGCACTCTCAACAATAGCCAAAGTATGGAAAGAGCCTAAATGTCCATCAACTGATGAATGGATAAAGAAATTGTGGTTTATATACACAATGGAATACTACGTGGCAATGAGAAAAAATGAAATATGGCCTTTTGTAGCAACGTGGATGGAACTGGAGAGTGTGATGCTAAGTGAAATAAGCCATACAGAGAAAGACAGATACCATATGGTTTCACTCTTATGTGGATCCTGAGAAACTTAACAGGAACCCATGGGGGAGGGGGAGGAAAAAAGAAAAAAAGAGGTTAGAGTGGGAGAGAGCCAAAGCATAAGAGACTGTTAAAAACTGAGAACAAACTGAGGGTTGATGGGGGGTGGGAGGGAGGAGAGGGTGGGTGAGGAGGGCACCTTTTGGGATGAGCACTGGGTGTTGTATGGAAACCAATTTGACAATAAATTTCATATAATAAAAAAAAAATTGACAATTGTTATATCTTCTTGTTTCATTGTACTTTTTATTATTATTTAGTGTCCTTTTTTCATCTTTTGGTATAGTCTTTGTTTTAAAGTCTAATATATCTGATAAAATTGTTGCTGCTCCTGCTTTCTTTTGAATTCCACTTGCATGAAAAATGTTTCTCCATTCCCTGACTTTCAATCTGCAGGTGTTTTTAGGTCTGAAATGAAATGATGTATTTTTTTTATTATTATTCACTCTGTCACCTTATGTCTTTTGATTGGAACATTCGGCTTATTTACATTCAAAGGAATTATTTATAGATATGTATTTGCTGCAATTTTGTTACTGTTTTGTGGTTCCTTTTGTAATTTTCCTCTGATCCTTTTTTATCTATCTTCCATGGTTTGCTGTTTTTCTTTAGTGATATACATAGATCCCTTTGTCTTTAATTTTGTCACATCTATTGCTGATTTTTGATTTGTGCTTACCATTAGGTTTCTATATTACATCTGCATATAGCAGTCCATATGAAGTTGATGGTTGCTTAAGTTTGAATCCATTCTTACTCTTCTGCCCCCCAAGTTTTAGGTATATGGTGTCATTTGACATCCATTATTTTCTTACCCTCTTGATTTTTTTTAAAGAAATACCTATTATTACTGCTTTTTGTTTCCTACGTGTCATACTTTCACTTATGGTCTTTCCTTTCCACTCAAAGAATCCCGTTTAATATTTTTTGTAGGGTTGGTATAATGGTCTTGAGATACTTAGTTTTTGTTTGTCTGAGAAGGTGTTCATTTGTCCTATTCTAAATGATAACCTTGATGGATAAAGTATTTTTTCTGCAGGTACAGGGTACAGTGTAAGCAAGTTAGGTAGTGTGAACCAGCTTTGTGCTGCTTTCTATAAGTGTCTATGTGTCTGTGGTAAGGGGTGGGAGAATCTGCCATCTCTTTTTTTCCTGGAGAAGTCCCTTGTGGGAAACTTCTATTTTGCCTTATTTTAAGAAATTTTAACAGCAACACCAACCTTCAACAGCCCACCATCTTAATCAGTGCACAGTCAGCAACATGGAGGCAAGACCATCCTTCAATAAAAAGATAATGACTCAGTAAAACCTCAGAGGTTGGTTGGCACTTTTTTAACAAAAGCTTTTAATTAATGTAATTTTTGACATAATGTTATTGCACACTAAATGAACTAGAGCATAGTGTAAACAAAAGTTTTATATGCATTTAAGAAAGATAAAATTTATTTGACTTATGATGATATTTGATTTAAAGAATGTGGGAGGCTGTGGAGTTTGGTGAGTTCTTTATAGATGTTGGATACAAGCCCTTTGATATGTCATTTGCAAATATCTTTTCACATTCCATTGGTTGCCTTTTAGTTTTGTTGATTGTTTCCTTTGCAGTGCAGAAGCTTTTTAAACTTAATGAGGTCCCAATAGTTCATTTTTGCTTTTAATTCCCATGCCTTTGGAGATGTGTCAAGTAAGAAATTGCTGTGGCTGAGGTCAGAGAGGTTTTTTCCTGCTTTCTTCTCTAGTGTTTTGATGGTTTCCTGTCTCACATTTAGGCCCTTTATCCATTTTGAGTTTATTTTTGTGAATGGTGTAAGAAAGTGGTCTAGTTTCATTCTTCTGCATGTTTCTGTCCAGTTCTCCCAGCACCATTTGTTAAAAAGACTGTTTTTTTCCATTGGATATTCTTTCCTGCTTTGTCAAAGATTAGTTGGCCATACTTTTGTGGGTCCAATTCTGGAGTGTCTATTCTATTCCATTGGTTTATGTGTCTGGTTTTGTGCAATACCTTGCTGTCTTGATGACTGCAACTATGTAGCAGAGGCTAAAGTCTGGGATTGTGAGGCCTCCCGTTTTGGTCTTCATCTTCAATATTACTTTTGCTATTTGGGGTCCTTTGTGGTTCCATACAAATTTTAGGATTGCTTGTTGTACCTTTGAGAAGAATGCTGGTGCAATTTTGATTGAGATTGCATTGAATGTGTAGATAGCTCTGGGTAGTATTGACATTTTAACAATATTTCTTTTCCAATCATTGAGCACGGAATGTTTTTCCATTTCTTTGTATATTCTTCAATTTCCTTCATAAGCTTTCTAAAGTTTTTGGCATATATATCATTTAAATCTTTGTTTAGATTTATTCCTAGGTATTTTATGCTTCTTGGTGCAATTGTGACTGGGCTCAGTTTCTTTATTTGTTTTTCTGTTACTTCATTATTAGCGTATAAGAGTGCAACTGATTTCTGTACATTAATTTTGTGTCCTGCAACTTTGCTAAATTCATGTATCAGTTCTCACAGACTTTTGGTGGAGTCTATCGGATTTTCCACATATAATATCATGTCATCTGCAAAAAGTCAAAGCTTAACTTCATCTTTGCCAATGTTGATGCCTTTGATTTCCTTTTGTTGTCTGATTGTTGATGCTAGCACTTCCAACACTATGTTAAACACTTAGTCCAACACTAAGCAGTGAGGGTGGACATCGCTGTCATGTTCCTGATCTCAGGGGGAAAGCTCTCAGTTTTTCCCCATTGAGGATAATATTAGTTGTGGGCTTTTCATAAATGGCTTTGATGATGTTAAGTATGTTCCTTCTATCCCCACTTTCTCGAGGATTTTTATTAAGAAAAGATGCTGAATTTTGTCAAATGCTTTTTCTATGTCGATTCACAGGATCACATGGTTCTTTTCTTTTCTTTTATTAATGTGATGTATCACATTGATTGATTTGCAAATGTTGAACCAGCCCTCCAGCCCAGGAAGGAATCACACTCGATCATGGTGAATAAGTCTTTTTAAATGCTGTTGAAGTCTATTTGCTAGCATCATATTGAGAGTTTTTGCATCGATATTCATCAGAGATATTGGCCTGTGGTTCTCTTTTTTTGCTGGGTCTCTGTCTGGTTTAGGAATCAAAGTAATGCTGGCTTCATAGAATGAGTCTGGAAGTTTTCCTTCCCTTTCTACTTTTTGGAACACCTTGAGAAGGAAAGGTATTATCTCTGCTTTCAATGTCTGGTAGCATTCCCCAGGGAAGCCATCTGGCCCTAGACTCTTATTTGTTAGAAGATTTTTGATAACTGATTCAATTTCTTTGATGATTATTGGTCTGTTAAAGTTTTCTATTTCTTCCTGTTTGAGTTTTGGAAGTGGGTGGGTGCTTAGGAATTTGTCCATTTCTTCCAGGTTGTCCAGTTTGTTGGCATATAATTTTTTTCCTAGTATTCCTTGATAATTGCTTGTATTTCTGAGGCATTGGTTGCAATAATTCCATTTTTATTCATGATTTTATCTATTTGGGTCATCTCTCTTTTATTTTTGAGAGGCCTGGCTAGAGTTTTATCAATTTTGTTTATTTTTTCAAAAAACCAACCCTTGGTTTCATTGATCTGCTCTACGTTTTTTTAGATCCAGGAAAGTAATGGGAAGAAGACATGAATAGACACTTTTCTAAAGAAGACATCTGGATGGCCAACAGGCACATGAAAAGATGCTCAACGTCACTCCTCATCAGGAAAATACAAAACAAAACCACACTGAAGATACCATCTCACACCAGTCAGAGTGGCTAAAATGGACAAATCAGGAGACTATAGATGCTGGCGAGGATGTGGAGAAATGGGATCCCTCTTGCACTGTTGGTGGGAATGCAAACTGGTGCAGCTGCTCTGGAAAACAGTGTGGAGGTTCCTCAAAAAGTTAAAAATAGATCTACCCTATGACACAGCAATAACACTGCTAGGAATTTACCCAAGGGATACAGGAGTACTGATGCATAGGGGCACTTGTACCCCAATGTTTATAGCAGCACTCTCAACAATAGCCAAATTATGGAAAGAGCCTAAATGTCTATCAACTGATGAATGGATAAAGAAATTGTGGTTTTTATACACAATGGAATACTACTTGGCAATGAGAAAGAATGAAATATGGCCTTTTGGAGCAACATGGATGGAACTGGAGAATGTTATGTTAAGTGAAATGAGTCATAGAGAGAAAGACAGATACCATATGTTTTCTCTCTTATGTGGATCCTGAGAAACTTAACAGAAGTCTATGGGGGAGGTGAAGAAAAAAAAGAGATTAAAGAGGAAGAGAGCCAAACCATAATAGACTCTTAAAAACTGAGAATAAGCTGAGTGTTTATGTAGGGTGGGAGGTAGTGGAGAGTGGGTGTTGGGAATTAAGGAGGACACCTGTTGGGATGAGCATTGGGTGTTGTATGGAAACCAATTTCAGAATAAATTCCATATTAAAAAATGTAAAAAAAATTAAAAACTAAAAATAAAAATAAAGAATGTGGGAGGTCATTCAAATTTCCAGGTACGTTTGGAAAAGGAATTTAATACTTATTTTTAAAATCTTTCTAACATATATTGAATTATTCATGGGTAAAAGTATATTTGATCTGGGATATAAAATAGAATTCAACAGCAAGAAAGAGAATGAGAATGGCAAAATTTTTATAATTCTTAAAGTTGGATATTACATACATGGAATTTCATTGTTAATACTCTTTATACCTTTGGGTATATTTAAAAATTTTCATAGCAAATAAAAGCAAAATCTAAAATATAGTTGTTTCAAGATTTTCACTAGTAGAGTTTAGTAAATGTAGTTTAATTTTCTTTTACTTGACTGAAGAAATAACCAGAGACCTATATGCCCAAAACCTTATTCATGTTATGTCATTTACTTATTCATACCATCCATTTTATGTAGATACTACTGAATTTTACAGATAAGGAATTGAAAGTTGAGAATTGGTGGCAGGCAAGTCTGACTACAAAACCCACTTGGTTCTGAATATCTCCACTTTAATAAAGACCTTCCAAAACATAAGAGACTCATAAAAACAGAAAAAACTGAGGGTTGATTGGGGGTGGAAGGGAGGAGATGTTGGGTGATAGGTATTGAGGAGCGCACCTGTTGGGATGAGCACTTGATGTTGTATGGAAACCAATTTGACAATAAATTTCATATTTAAAAAAGAAAAAAAACATGATATATTAATAAAATGCATAATCTGAAGAATTTGCTAAACTTTAATGATATTATTACTTACACAAATAATAAAGCATAGAGATGTAAACCTTAAAAAGACGTTCCTCTCACCATGTGTCACTGGAGACACTAGTAAGTATGGGAGAGTAGACTACATGTGTCCTAAGATCTGTGATATATTTGTGTTTGGTTTTGTTTTTTATTAATTCCTTAATAAAATTTTTTTGATCCTTTTTGTTATTCTAAATCATTAGTTTTATTCTCTAAAAACCAGAGAATAACATTTGGGGTGCTTGGGTGACTCAGTCGGTTAGGCGTCCAACTTTGGCTCAGAGCATGATCTCGTGGTCCGTGAGTTCGAGCCCTGCATCGGGCTCTGTGCTGACAGCTCAGAGCCTGGAGCCTGATTCAGATTCTGTAACTCCCTCTCTCTCTGACTCTCCCCTGTTCCTGCTCTGTCTCTCTCTGTCTCAAAAATAAGTAAACATTAAAAAAATAAAAAGCAGAGAATAACATTAAAGTTTAGGTCATAAATTTGAAAGTTAAAATCCAAGACAATATTTGAAGCATACTTATACTAAACAATTAGTTAATTTAGCTCTGCATCCAACTGTATTTTTTTTTATTTTTAAATCTAACAATAGTAGGTAGATTATTTGGATCATTATGAATTGAAATTCATATAATTCATATAAACACATATAATTCATATAAACACTGACAGGAAAATGTAAACACTATCTCCATTAAAATGGAGAGGCACTTTCAAATTTGATATATTACTGAAAAGTATGACTTTATCCCCAAAGAGGTTCAAAATACTAAGTAGAATATGATCCAAATTTTCCATAATGAATACTGTTTTGTAATAAAAAAAAGTCATTTTTCACAAACAAATTGAAAGATATCCAATGTTCCTGGATTGGAAGAATCAATATCATTAATATTCCCATACTACCCAAAAGAATCTACACATCTAATATGATCCTTATTAAATACCATCTGCATTTTTCACAGAACTAGGTAAAATCAAACTAAAATTTGTATGGGACCATGAGAGACCTGAATAGTTAATTCAGTCTTGAGAAAGAACACCACCACTTGGAGGTATCATAATCCTAGATTTCATGATATAAGACAACGCTCTAGCAATCAAAATGGAATGGTAGTGGCACAAAAATAGACACATAGATCACTTGAACAGAGTAAAGAACCCTGAAATAAACCCACTCTTATATGGTCAATTAATCAATGACAGAGGGGGTGAGAATGTTCATTCCATGAAAAGACAGTCTTCAAAAATGATGCTGGAAAAACTGCACATCAATATGCAGAAAAATAAAAGGGACCACTGTCTTATACCATACACCAAAATAAACTCAAAATGGATTAAAAATCTAGATGTGAGACCTGAAACTATGAAACTCCTAGAAGAAACCTAGGCAGTAATTTCTTTAGCATTATCCATAGAAACATTTATCTAGATATGTCATCTCAGGAAGGGAAACAAGAGCAAAATTAAACTATTGGTATTACACCAAAAAAAAACAACAACAACAACAACAACAACAACAACAACAAAAAAAAAAAAACTTGTGCTCAGCAAAGAAAAATATCAGCAAAACAAAAAAGCAACCTATAAATGGAAAAAAATAGATTTGCAAATGAGATATCTGATAAGGGGTTAATAACATAAATGCACAAATAAATTATACAACTCATACAAAATATATAAAGAAAAATGGGCAGAGTGCTATACATACAAGCCCACAGCAAATATAGGCCACAGTGAAAGATTGAAAGATCTTCATCTAGGGGCGCCTGGGTGGCGCAGTCGGTTAAGCGTCCGACTTCAGCCAGGTCACGATCTCGTGGTCCGTGAGTTCGAGCCCCGTGTCGGGCTCTGTGCCGACTGCTCAGAGCCTGGAGCCTGTTTCAGATTCTGTGTCTCCCTCTCTCTCTGCCCCTCCCCCGTTCATGCTCTGTCTCTCTCTGTCCCAAAAATAAATAAACGTTGAAAAAAATAAAAAAAGAAAGATCTTCATCTAAGAAGATTAATAATACAAGGTTGACAACTTACGTCATTCTTATTCAACATGGTACTTGACGCCATGACCAGAAATCAGGCAAGAAAAAGGGGGGCAAAATCCAAAACATAAAATAATAAAGTTGTGTCTGTTTGTAAAAGACATGATCTTATATCCTGAAGACTTCACACATACACACACACTTGCACACACACACAGAAATAATAAATTCAGTAATTTGGCAAGAAACAAAATAAATACACAAAAATCAGTTGTGTTTTAATGCAGTAATAGTGAACTATTAGAAAGTTAAGTAAAAACAATCCCATTTACAATAGCATCAAAAAGAATAAAATGATCAGGAATAATTTAAGACGAGAGGTGAAAGATTAGTAAACTGGAAACTACAAAGACATTGTTGTAGGAAATTGAACAAAACACAAATAAATGGAAAGATATATTGTGCTCATGGATTGGAAAAAAAATAAAATTCTTAAAATGTTCACACCCCTGAAAACACAAAAGACCCCAAATAGCTAATGCAACCTTGAAAATGAAAACAACAACAAAGAAACAAACAAAAACCTGAAGTCACTGAGTTCTCTAAGTCTATTCTAGTGATCCATAATTTTTCTTTCTCTATTTTGTTCAGCTTCATTATTTTTTCATTATTCTATCTTCCAAATCACTTATTCGTTCTTCTGCTTCTTCCATCCTTGTAGTCATTCACTAGACTGTTTCAAATCTCAGTTACTGCATTTTTCATTTCTCATTGATTGTTTTTTAACTCTTTTATGTTTGTGGTACGGGTGTCCCTGATGTCTTGCATGCTTTTCTCAAGCCCAGGGTGTATCCTTATGATTCTTATTTTAAATTCTGCATCAGACATCTTATTTATACCTGTTTAGATTAGATCTCTGGCTGTGACCTTGTCTTATTCTTTCTTTTGGGATGAAGTTTTCTGTCTTGACATTTTGTCTAAGTCTTCTTTTCTGTGTTAGAAAACCCTTTTATATATTTCTTGCTCCTGAGAATAATGGCTTTATGAAGAAGAGATAACGTAGTGTCCAGGGTCTGGAAATTCATGGAGTGTCTCTGGTGTGCGCTGCATGCACCATGCTGCTGAGTTTTGGCTGCTCTATCATTAAGGCCAGTAATCTGCAGAGATTTTCCTTGCCTACAGTAGACAGTGTTGGGACCTTGGCCAAAGTGTGGCAAGTTTTAACTAGTTGTGCTCTGGTCGGTTTGTTAAATGAGTCCATTCTACTGGCTTGCAGAATCCTCTGGTCAGTAAATGTGGTGTGTGCAGTTGTTTCCACTGGTCATCTGGTGAAGGGGCCTGTGTGCTGGGCCTTAGGAGCACTTGCCACAGAAAAGCACTTTCAGCAGAGTGCAATGGGGCAGGATTTAGTGTAAGCAGGTTAGGCAGCCAGTGTTGGCATTGTGCTGTTCACTGAAGTTGGCCTATGCTGGAGGGCTGGGGACAGAAATGGTGCCAGCCAGCTCCTTTGTCCCCTGAGATGGGTCTCAATGCTTCCTCCTTTCAAGGAAGCACTCCCAGAAGAATGAATAATTTCCCCTCGTGTGTTCCAGATGTTTTTCAGATCACTATTTTCACACTGTCTGTCTCTGGGTTGCTTGCCTGCTCAGAGCAGCCCAGTGCATTTTGGGCTCTATCCCAGCCAAGACATTTTGATTTTTAAAACTCCAAAATTTAGAGACTTGGTGTGGTGGGGACCTGGGCTGGTTCTTTGTGTGAGGGTCTTATCACACTGGGACTGTTTCAGGTTTGACGGAGAAGGGCCATTCTCTCAGAAAGCAGGGGAATGGGATTTGGAACAAAAAAGGCTAAACAGCCAGTGTTGAGGTTAGCTGCCTTCAAGCAGGTGTCTCTATACCTATGTTGAAGCACAGGAGAGCGAAATGGTGCCCACTGGCTCTTTTGTCTCCAGAGAGCCAATGCCACCTCTCACAAATGCCCTCTAAGAAGAGAGGACAGTTCCTCCCCATGAGGTTTAGGGGATTCTCACATGGCACCTTCTACCTGGGGCTATTTGCCTACCTTCTCTCTAGGATTAGGGCAGCACTCTCAGGTCTCTATCCCAACCAAGCCCATCAACCTTTAAAATTACAGTCTGTGAGAAGCCTGGGTGGCTCAGTCAGTTAAGTGTCTGACTTCAGCTCAGGTTATGATCTCATGGCTTGTGAGTTCAAGACCTACATTGGGCTCTGTGCTGACAGCTCAGAGCCTGGAGCCTGCTTTAGATTCTGTGTCTACCTCTCTATCCCTTCCCCTCTCACACTCTGTCTCTCTCCCCCTCTCTCTCAAAAATAAATAAATAAAAAACAACTCCTGTCTTTGAGCCCCACTGGTTTCAGAAACTCATGAAAATCAGCCCCTCTCATTTTCCCAGCCCATGGTTTTGGGGAAGTGTTATTGTGCTTATCCCCGTGCATTCAACTCTATCTCACCTTTCTCCATGATCAGGGCTCTGTCCCCTCCACAGCACCTGTGATCCATTTCTCCCCCACACATCTTCACACTTCATACCTTCCTTGATATGGCCTCTTCTCTCCCTCTAGTTGTGCAGTTTGTTCTGTCAGTACTCAGGTAGATTTCTTGGGTATTCAAAATGATATGATAGTTATCTAATTGTATTCAAGGGATGAGACAAGTCTATGGGTCTTCCTGCTTTGCCACCGTCTTAGCTCTCTTCAGTCCACAGACTTTAAATCAGGATGTTAATGAGCTGAATTATGCCTCACCAAATCCATATGTTCAAATTATAACACATAATACCTCAGAATATGAATGTATTTGAAAATAGAATCTTTAAAAGGGTAATTAAGTTAAAATGAGGTCCTTAGTGTGGGCTCTAACACATTATTGCTGGTGTATTTATATTAGAGAAAATTAGAACATAGATGAATACAAAAGAAAGGCCATGTGAACACACAGGGAGATGAAGTTTATCTACAAGCTAAGAAGAGAGGCCTCAGAAGAAATCAACACTGTAAATCCTTAGATCTCAGATTACCAGATTCCATAAGTAACTCAATTTCTTTTTTCTTTTAAAAAAACTTTTTAAACTAAATTGTTGTTGTTTAAGCTACTCACTCTGTAGTACTTCATTATGGGAACCATAGGAATCTAATACACAGGAGCTACTTAAGGTGACATTCTTGAAAATAAATAGGTGCTAAAGCATTTTTCAACTTCTCAAAGTATATCGTTTCTTAATTTCTCTCAAATAAATTTCTTCTATTTTTATAATTATTTTTCTATGTTACCCTACTGTTAACTTCATAAGCACCTCAAATCCTTTTGAAATTATGTAATATGTAAGTAAATGGGGAAAAAATCTATCTAATAGCATTGTACAAACAGGTAATAATTAAATAACTGTAAGAAAGCTTTTATATTTGTCAACATTGAACCCAGTAGGCCATTTTATAAAGAGTAAATATTTCATAAATAATATATTTTAAAATAAGCAGTACAAGGAAAATTTTGTCCTAAGAGTTTTTCTAAGTAGACATAGAATGCATCATCGGACAAGGTAGCAAAGTCATTCAAATAAAAATCCTCTTTAGTTGGTACACTGTTAACCAGAAGCTTTGGCAGAGGCTTAGAAAAATAAATTAATTATTCTAGTCAGTAAATAAAAAATTATTGAGAAATGTTGTTTATAAATAATTTTAAATTCAATGTTTATTACTACTTTACAATTGCATAACACTAGAGTTTATGTATATAGTATGTTGTTATAATAAATGATATTTCCAGAACCATATTAGAAAAAAAAATGTTGAGCAATTTCTTATAAAGGTTAATGTATACTGACCATATTGTTCCAGCAATCTCACTCTAGTTGTTTACCCAAAAGTTATGGCAATTTAAGCTCATTTAAAAACATGTATGGTGATACTCACAGAAACTTTGTTCATAATCACCAAAAATTCCCAAATATCTATCAACCAGTGAGCACATAACTCAATTGTTATATAGTCATACAGTGGAATATTACTTTATAATAACAAGGAAATATATAAATTAGGACAATAAATACTAGGCTATAATGATAAAAAACATATCAAAGTCTGTATGAAGCTATAGATGGGGGTGGGTTGTTGATTGCAAAATAGATGAAGAATAATTTGGAAATTTATATCATGATTGTGGTGATGGTTACACTAGTTTTGAAAACTTATGCAACTATACACTCAAAAATGTGACTTTCATGGTATCTAAAGTATATCTTAAAAGATCTGATTTAAAATAATTAGGTAGTTCTGTACAACAGTTACATTGTCCTCATTTCACATATTCAGGGGCTAAGTATAAGGACTTATGTTTTCATAAAAGATATAGTAAATCCTTCCAATTAAATATGGCTAACCCCCCTGAGTATTATGTATAAAATAAACATACAAAAACTCTGAAAGGTGAACAGAAGTGATGCAGACCAAGGATCTTGATATGTAATGAACAACACACCTGTAAGTTCCCTGGGTTTTTCTTTTCCCTCCCAAATTCCATACTTGGTGAAGGAGTATTCAAAAACTCAGAAAAACTAACAAGGGTAGAAAAAAATGTTCCAAGACACACCTGCCCTCTCTGCCCAAAGAAGTACTAAAGGGTGACCTACCAAGCCAAAAATATTTTTGACAATACCAGTCTTAATTCAGGCAAATACCACAGAAATAAATGCTCTCCACATTCCTTATAACCAGTAGAGGCAGGAGAGGGAACTTGAATGCCTGCCCCCATTTAGCTTTAACAAGGATATATTTTCCCCCTTAGTGTTAATGGAGGCCAAATGTGAGTATGGACCTCCATCTTTACCTAGTAGTAAGAAGGCACCCTTCCTTTTCTCTCCAATGTCAGCAGAGACCAGGTGAGGTGCCTGAACTTCCATTACCACTCTGTGGCAGTAAAACATCCTTGCTCCTCTCTGTCAGTGGAAGATGAGTGGTGAGTCTAGACTTCTACCTTTGTCCAGGGGTTACCAAGGTTCTCTCCCATATCAAGTGTAAGTGGAAGCTGAGTGGAAAACCTGGACTTCTACCTACACTCAGCAATAATGAGACAGAATACTCTACTTTTCCCACATATGCACTGTGAGAATAGTCCCATTCAAATATACAATTTAAATACTGTACATAATCTCAGACTAATCACAATGTTCATGTTACAACTGAAAATCTTTCACCATATTAATAACCAGAAAAATCTCAGCTTGAATGAGAAAAAAAAAAAAAAAAACAGCAACCAACAGATGCCAACACCAAAAACGACAGAAATGTTGAAATTACCTGGAAAGAATTATAAAGCAGCCATCATGAATTTGTTTCTACGGGCAATTATAAACATGCCTGAAACAAAATAAACTAGGGAGAAACATAGTTATATGACTTGCTCTTCATCATACTGAGAGGCTAAGACTACAACCACTATTTCTTGACTCACAACATTGCCACAAACGTGAAACCTAAAATGAATTCTAAAACTAGTCACTTAATAAAATTTATTTGGTTTATTATTAAAACTGGTAGATTATTTTCAAAAAAACCTTTTTGTATGCCCAAAGTTAAATTTTAAGTAAAAATATAACCCTGAAAATTGGTATATGTTTATACATTTACTTAAATGTATGTTTGCTTTTTCTCTGCTAGTAGACAAGAAGTTGCTTGAGGGAAGAGAAAATCTCTCAAGCTAATATATATCTCTTATAGTGACTAAAATAGTACCAGAAAAAAATGAATTTTCTGTAGATGTTTATTGAATATAAATAATATCTTATATTTTATAACAGATTAAGAGAGCATCTACCTCCTCCTTTGGGATGAATGTTTGTTGTTTGTGTACCCTCAAAATTTATATTGAAATCCCAGTCTCTGATGTGATGGTATTTGGAGGTAGGGCTTTTGGGAGGAAATTGGATTTTAATGAGGTCATAGAAGCGAAGCCACCATGATAGGATTGATGATACTATAAGGGGATAAAGAGATGAAACTTTCCACTATGTGAAGATATAACAAGATGTCCATCTGGAAACCAAGAGGGGTCCTCACCAGACACCAAATCTTCCAGCACTTTGATCAGGGATTTCCTAACCTCCGGAGCTGTGAGAAATAAATGTTTGTTGTTAAAACCATCCAATCTATTGTAAATTGTTATACAGCCTGAATTGACTAAGATACTACCCCATACCAAAAAAGTCAAATCAGTAAAAATGTGTAAAATCGGTTATTAATTAAAATTAGGGAAGCAATTGGTTGACTAAATTATTTGTTTCTATTCATTACGGCATAACATAGACACAATGTTAAAATATGCCCGTCTAACATAAGCAATTTTAGACTGCGTAATGACATAAATAAAACATGAGATATATGATCCTTTACAATGTGTATCAATCATCGCAAGTATTTTACAAATAGTAAATGAGATGAACCATTTATGTCAGAGCATCATATATTAACCATTCTGCATAGAGTCATAAACCATTAGAATCAAAACAGATTTTGAGATACAGTAGCCCAACTTTTCATTTCACAGATTAGAAAAGCCAAAGCCCAGAAAAGTGATGTGGTTCATCTATATCCCACAGTCTGTGGGAGCTGGCTAGAAGAGAAGGAAGATCTCCAGGATCACACAACCTGGTTCTTTCCAATAATCTTGGAAGCTTTCCTTTGTAAACATTTTAATAGGTACTGATATGCATTTGGGAATAACATGCAGAGTTAGCATAACAAATAACAGCCCAGGACCCAGATGTCTTCACTGCACAATTCTACCAAATGTTTAAAAAATGATTTAGTCAATCTTCTTCAAATTCTTAGAAAACCGTGAAGATAAGTAAACACTACCAAATGAATTCTATGAAGCCAGAATTATTCTGATAACAAAGCCAAACAAAAATACTACAGGAAAAAAAAGTGTAAACCAGTATATGTGGTAACTATTGATGCAAAAATCCTCAAAATAATACAAACAGAATTCAGCGGCGCATAAAAAGTATTATATACAATGACAAAATAGGGTTTATTCCTGGAATACAAGAATGGTTTACCATATGAAAATCAATAAATATAATACACTAACAAAATAAAGGCAAATAAAATACATGATTATCCTACTTGGCGAAAAAACATGAGACAAAATTCAACATACTTTCATGATAAAAACAGTTAACAATTTTGGAACTGAAGAAAACTTTTTTCTTTAATAAAAGTATTTTAACATTATAAAGTTTATAAATTAAGAGCTCACAGCTAACATTATACTCAATGGTAAAAGATCATTGTTTTTCCTCTAATATCAGGGAAAAGACAAGAATTTCCTCCTTGGGGATCTCTATTCAACACTGTACTGGAAGTTCTAGCCAAACCCATTACACACACACACACACACACACACACACACACATGCACAAACTGTTATGAACAATCAAACAGAATACTTTAAAGATACAATATAAACACACGAATCAGTTGCATTTCTATATAGTAGCAATGAAAAATCCAAAAAGGAAAATTAGGACATATATTCCTTTTTTTAAGTTTTTTATTTACTTCTACTTAGTTAATATACAGTGCTAACTATTTTCAGGTATACAGTATAGTGATCAAACAATTCCATACATCACCTCCTGCTTGTAACAAGTGCATTCCGTAATCCCCATAACCTCTTTACCCATCCTGCCACAACTATCCCCTCTGAGTCTGTTTCTTGGTTTGTTTCTCACTCTTTTTTACCCCTTTGTTCATTTGTTTCCTCTCTTAAATTTCACATATGAGTGAAATCACATCGTGTTTGTCTTTCTCTAATTTATTTCGCTTAGCATTAATCTCTCTAGCTCCATCCTTGTCATTGAAAATGGCAACATTTCAGTCTTATTTGTGATTGTGTAATATTCCATTACACACACACACACACACACACACACACACACACAGATACATACCACATCTTCTTTATGCATTCATCAGTTAAGGGATATCTGGGCTGCTTTCATGATTTGGCTACTGTACATAATGCTGCTATAAACATAGGGGTGCATTTATCCATTTGAATTAGTACTTTTTTATTCTTTGGGTAAATGCCCCCAGTGCAACTGCAGGATGATAGAGTAGTTTTATTTTTAACTTTCTGAGGAAGCTCCATACTGTTTTCCACAGTGGCTGCACCAGGTTGCATTCCCACCAACAGTGCAGGAGTGTTCTCTTTTTTCCACATCCTTGCTAACACTTGTTTCTTGTGTTTTTGATTTTAGCCATTTTGACAAGTGTGAGGTGATATTTCATTGTACTTTTAATTTGCAATTCCCTGATGATGAGTGATGATGAACGTCTTTTCATGTGTGTGTTGGCTATTTCTATCTCTCTTTTGGAGAAATGTCTATTAATGCCTTCTGCCCATTTTTTAATTGGATTATTTGTTTGGTAGGTGTTGAATTTTTTAAGTTCTTTATATATATTTGGATACTAACCCTTTATTGGATATGTCATATCTTATTCCATTATATAGGTTGCCTTTTAGTTTTGTTGATCGTTTACTTCACTGTGCAGAAGCATTATACATTGACATAGTCCCAATAGCTGATTTTTGCTTTTATTTCTCTTGCCTCTGGAGATGTATGTAGAAAAAAGTTCCTTCAGCCAAAGTCAAAGAGCTTACTGCTTATGATCTCTTCTGGGATTCTTATGGTTTCCAACCTCACATTTAGATCTTTCATCCATTTTGAATTTATGTTTGTGTATGGTATAAGAAAGTGGTCAGTTTATTTCATTTGCATGTTGCTGTCTAGTTTCTCCAATAAGATTTGTTGAAAAGAGTGACCTTTCCCCACTGAATATTTTTTCCTGCTTTCTCAATGATTGGTTGACCATACAGTTATGGATTCATTTCTGTGTTTTATATTCTGTTCTAATGATCTATGTGTCTATTTTTGTGCCAGTACCATATCCTTTTTAATTATTACAGCTTGGTAAGATACCTCGAAGTCTAGAATTGTGATATCTCCAGATTTGTTTTTTTGTTTTTTAAGATTGCTTTGGTTATTTGGGGTCTTTTGTGGTACCATACAAATTTTAGAATTGTTTGTTGTGGTTCTGTGAAGAATGCTGTTTTTAATTTTATAGGGATTGCAATAAATGTGTACATTGTTTTGGGTAGTATAGACATTTTAAAAATATTTTTGGAGTATTACTCGACAATCAAAAAGAATGAAATCTTGCCATTTGCAACTATGTGGATGGAACTGGAGGGTATTATGCTAAGTGAAATTAGTCAGAGAAAGACAAAAATCATTTGACTTCGCTCATATGACTCATATGAGGACTTTAAGAGACAAAACAGATGAACATAAGGGAAGGGAAACAAAAATAATATAAAAACAGGGAGGGGACAAAACAGAAGAAACTCATAAATATGGAAAACAAACTGAGGGTTACTGGAGGGGTTGTGGGAGAGGGGATGGGCTAAATGGGCAGGGGGCACTAAGGAATCTACTCCTGAAATCATTGCCACACTATATGCTAACTAATTTGGATATAAATTTAAAAAATAAAAAATAAAATTAAAAAAAATATTTTTTTCTTCCAATCCATATGCATGGAATGTCTTTCCATTACTTTTGTCATCTTTAATTGCTTTCATCAGTGTTTTACAGTTTTCAGAGTCCAAGCCTTTCAAAAATTTGGTTAGTTTTATTCCTAAGTATCTTATTATTTTGGCTGCAGTGGAATTGATTCCTTAATTTCTCTTTCTACTTCTTCATTATTGTTGTAGAGAAATGCAACAGATTTCTGCACATTGATTTTGTACCCTGTGACTTTACTAAATTTGTGAATCTGTTCTAGCAGTTTTTTGGTGGAATTATTTTTTTTTTATAGAGTATCATGTCATTGGCAAATAGTGAAAGATTTTCTTCATTCTTACCAATTTTGATGCCTTTTGTTTATTTACGTTGTCTGATTGCCATGGCTAGAACTTCCAGTACTATGTTGAATAAAAGTGGTGAGAGTGGACATCCTTTTCTTGTACCTGAACTTAGCTGAAAAGCTCATAGTTTTTGTCATTAATGATGATGCTGGCTGTAGGTGTTTCATAGATGGCTTTGCTATTTTGAGGTATGTTTCCTCTAAACCTTCTTTGTTGAGATTTTTTTTTAACATGAATGGATGTTGTACGTTGTCAAGTGCTTTCTTTGGTGTCTATTGAAATGATCATATTATTCTTATCCTTTCTCTTATGATGTGGTGCATCACCATGACTCATTTGTGAATATTGAAACACAGAACCCTGGGAAAAAATTCCACTTGACTGTGGGGAATGATTGCCTTAATGTATTATTGGATTCTATGGGCTAGTATTTTGTTGAGGATTTTTCATCTATTTTCATCAGAGATATTGCCCTGTAGTTCTCTTTTTTTTTTAGTGGTGACTTTATCTGGTTTTGGTATTGGGGTAATGCTGGCCTCATAAAATGAATTTGGAGTTTTCCTCACTTTTCTATTTTTTGAAATAGTTAACTCTTCTTTAATGTTTAGTAGAATTCTTCTGTGAAACTATTTGGTCTCAGGCTTCTGTTGGGAGTTTTTGATTACTGATTCAGTTTCCTTGCTGGTTATCAGTCTGTTCAAGTTGTCTATTTATTATTGTTTTAATTTTTGTAATTTATGAATTTCTAGAAATTTATCCATTGTTTCTAGCTTGTCCAATTTGTTGACATGCAGGTTTTCATGATGTTTCCTTATAATCGTATTTCTGTGATGTCGGTTGTTATTTCTCCTCTCTCATTTGTGATTTTATTTATTGAAATGTTTTCTGTTTTTTTTTCATGATAAATCTGTCTAGAGGTTTATCAGTTTTATTGAATATTTCAAAGAGCCAGTTCCTGGTTTCATTTACAGTTTCTCTATCTCTTTCTCTCTCTCTCTCGTTTCTCTATCTCCTGTTTCCCTTCTAATTTTATTATTTCCTTCATTCTACTGGTTTAGGTTTTGTTTTTTGCTCTTTTCCTGAAACGTTTAGGTGTAAGGTTAGGTTGTTTATTTAAGATTTTTCTTGCTTCTTGAGGAAGGCTTGTATTGCTATGAATTTTCTGTGTAGAACTACTGTAGCTGGAACCCAAAGCTTTTGGACCATTTTGTTTTTATATTTGCTTCAGTGCACGTTCTTAATTCTTATTTTATTTCCTTGTTTACCTATTCTTTGTATAGCAACATGTTATTTAACCTCCATTTATTTGCTTTTTCCATATTTTTTTTTCTTGTAGTTGACTTCTTTCATAGTGATGTGGTCAGAAAAGATGCATGGTAGGGGCACCTGGGTGTCTCAGTAGGTTAAGGATGCGACTTCAGCTCAGGTCATGATCTTGCAGTTCATGAGTTCAAGCCCTGCTTCAGGCTCTGTGCTGATATCTCAGAGCCTGGAGCCTGCTTCAGATTCTGTGTTGCCCTCTCACTGCCCCTCTCCTGCTCATGTTCTGTCTCTCCCTCTCTCTCAAAGATAAGCATTAAAAATTAAAAAAAAAAAGATGCATGGTATGACTTCAATCTTGTTAAATTTGTTGCGGTTTGCTTTGTGGGCTAATATGTGATCTATTCTGCAGAATGTTCCATGTATGCTTGAAAATAATGTGTATTCTGATGTTTTAAGATGGAATGCTCTGAATATATTTGTTAAATTCATCTGTTCCTGTGCATCATTCAAAACCAGTCTATCTTTATTGATTTTCTGTTTAAATTATCTCTCCATTGATGTAAGTGGGGTGTTAAATTCCCCTACTATTATTATATTATTATTATTTAGTTCATTTATATTTAAGTGTGTTATGTATTTGCATATCCCTATGTTGTGTTGTGTGCATATATATTTACAATTGTTATATTTTCTTGTATATTTCCCTTTATTATTATATAATGTTACTCATTATCCCATGTAACAGTCTTTGTTTCAAAGTCCACTTTGTCTGAAATAAGAATTGCGACTTCAGCTTTCTTTTGACATCTATTCATGATAGATGTTTCTCCATTTCCTTTCAATCTGCAGGTATCTTTAGGTCTAAAATCAGTCTCTTGTAGGCAGAATCTAGATGAGTGTTTTTAAAATCCATTCTGTCACCCAATATCTGTTGTTGGAGTATTTAGTCCATTTACATTCAAATTAAATATTGATATATATGTATTTATTGTCATTTTATTATTTGATTGTGTTTGTTTCTGAAGATTTTCTCTCATCTTTTATTTCTTCTGTGGTTTACTCATTTTATTTAATGATACATTTGGATTTATTTCTCTTTAGTCTTTGCATGTTTATTAGTGGCTTTCGATATATGGTTACCATTAGGTTTATACATAACATCTTCTGCATATAGCAGTCTTTATTAAGTTGGGTTTTACATTTGAACCCATTCTTTTCTCTTTTTCTTCAGACATTTTAGGTATGTGTTGTCATATATTACATATTTTTATCTTGTGATTTCCTTGAATGATTTTTACACAAATATACATTTTTAATGCTTTTGTGTTTCCTACCTTTATACTGTCACTTCGGGTGTCTCCTTTCCAAAGAGTTCCTTTTAACATTTCTTACAGGGCTAGTTTAGTGGTCATGAACTCCTTTAGTTTTTGTTTGTTTTGGAAATTCTTTATCTCTCCTTCTATTCTGAATAATAGTCTTGCTGGATACAGTATTCTTGGCTGCAAATTTTCCTCATTCAGAACTTTGAAAATATCATGCCACTTAATCTGATTTGCAAAGTTTCTGCTGAAAAAGCTTCTACTACCCTAATGCTTTTCCCTTGAACGTTGCTGTCTTCTTTTGTCTTGCTGTTTTAATTTTATATCACTATATACTGTCAATTTAATTATGATATGTCTTGGTATTGGTCTGCTTTTGTTGATTTTGATGGGAGTTCTCTGCACCTTCTTTTTAATTTTTTTTTAATTTTTTTTAATGTTTATTTTGAGACAGAGAGAGACAGAGCATGAATAGGGGAGGGGCAGAGAGAGAGGGAGACACAGAATCGGAATCAGGCTCCAGGCTCTGAGCCATCAGCCCAGAGCCTGACGCGGGGCTCAAACTCACAAACCGTGAGATCGTGACCTGAGCTGAAGTCGGACGCTCAACCAACTGAGCCACCCAGGCGCCCCTCTCTGCACCTTCTTAATCTCGGTATTTGTTTCTTTTACCAGATTAGAGAAGTTTTCAGATATTATTTCTTCAAATAAATTTTCTGCCCCCTTTTCTCTCTATCTTCTGGGACTCCTATAATAAGATTGTTATTACATTTAATGGAGTCATTGATTTCCCTAAGTCTATTCTCATTTTGCATAATTCTTTTTTTTCTCTTTTTTTTCCGTCTTGATTACTCTATATTCTAGTTTACTAATTCCTTCCTCCCATTCTTCCATCCTGCTATTTATTCCAAAAAGCATGTTTCTTGTTTCATTTTTTCTACCCTTTCTCTCTGCTATGTTATTATGTTATGTTATTATCTCTGTGTTAAGGGTCTCATTCATATTTTCCACTCTTCTATCAAGTCTAGTGAGTATCCTTATGATAATTGCTTTAAGTTCTCTACCTGGCATGTCACTTATATACGTTTCACTTAGACTTCTGGCAATGGCCTTGTTCTTTACTTTCATTTGGGATACATTTCTCTGTCTTCTCATTCTGTCTAAGACTTGGTACCTATTTCTGTATGTTAGGAAAGTCAGCTACATCTCTTATTTTTTATGGTAATGGCCTTATGAAGAAGAGGTGCTGTGTGGTATCCCTTGTTTCCCAGGGCTTCATGCTTCCAGGAATGTCTCCAATGTGTCCTGCTTATGCTCTACTTTTTGTCCTGGCCACCTTTCCTTCAGGTCAGTCATCTGTAGATGCTCTCTTTGCTTGTTGTGGGAAGTGTTTTGTCTCTGGCTTGACAGTAGCACATTTTAACTTGGCGTGTTGTGGTCTGCTTGTGAAATGAGACTTGTCACCATGGCTGCCTGAACCTAGGTTCTGCAAAACTCCCCCATTAAGAGATGCAGTGTGAGCAGGCATTTGAGCTGGTCTTCTGCAGGAGGGGCCTGCAGTGCTGGGAGTGTGGCAAGTGTAACAAGGATGGAAGCTTACACACAGATGGGGATGCTATGGTTTGGTATAAGCAAGTTAGGTAGGGAGTGTTGTCTGCACTAGTTCCCTCAGGCTGCCCTGTGTTTATGCTGAGGAGTGGGGAAGGGAAATGGAATAGGGCAGTTTTTGTTCTCATAGAGGTCTCTCTGTGAACTGTTGTCTTTCTGAGATGTTCTCCACGATAAGCGAATAACCTCCCACTGTATGCCCTAGGCACTTTTCAGATCACTCTTTCCAGGCTATGTGTCTGTGGGTTGTTTTCTTGCCATATCAGCAAGAGCAGTGCAATGTCCACAGGGATCTATCCCAGCCAAGCACACTGACCTTTAAAACTCGAGGATTTAAACCCACTTGTTGCCAGGAATAACAAAATTCATCTCCAGTCACTTTCCAAGCCAGTTGCTATGGTGATTTGTTTTCCCTGTGCACTCCCCTGTGTGTTAGTCTGTCTCTTGCCCTTCTCTGTGACTTCAACTCCCTCCCCACCACAGAAGCCATGATTTATTTCTTTTTGAATCTGCATCTCTATACTTCCTATCTTCTTCCTTGTCACATCTTCTTTACCTTTAGTTGTGGAGTTTTTTCTGCCAATGTTCAGGTAAATTTATGGGGTATTTAGGACGTTTTGGTAGGTATCTAGTTGTAATCATGGGAAGAGGTAAGCCTTGAGTCCTCTTATTATGTTGCCATCTTCCATGAAATAAATTCTATTATTTTTTTTAATATATGAAATTTATTGTCAAATTGGTTTCCATACAACACCCAATGCTCATCCCAAAAGGTGCCCTCCTCAATACCCATCACCCACCCTCCCCTCCCTCCCACCCCCATCAACCCTCAGTTTGTTCTCAGTTTTTAACAGTCTCTTATGCTTTGGCTCTCTCCCACTCTAACCTCTTTTTTTTTTTCCTTCCCCTCCCCCATGGGTTTCTGTTAAGTTTCTCAGGATCCACATAAGAGTGAAACCATATGGTATCTGTCTTTCTCTGTATGGCTTATTTCACTTAGCATCACACTCTCCAGTTCCATCCACGTTTATAGCAGCACTCTCAACAATAGCTAAATTCTATTATTAATAACATCAAAAATAAGAATAAACTTAACCAAGGAAAATAAATATTTGTACAATGAGTATTATAAAACTTGGCTGAGAGAATTTAAGATGACATCAGTAAATGGAACGATATTTAGTGTTCATGAATTGGAATGCTCAATATTGTTATGATACCACTACTAATCAAAGTGATCTATAAATGTGATGCAACTCCTATAAAAATTCCAATTTTTTTTAGTAGAAATAGAAAAATTCATCCTAAATGTCATATGGAATCTCAAGAGACTCCAAACAACCTAATTAATTTTCTAAAGAACAAAATTGGGAATCGTGCACTTCCTCATTTCAAAACTTACAACAACCTACAGTAAAAACAAAACAGTCAGTGCATTACTGGCATAAAAATAAAAATACAAACCAAAATAATAGAATACAGAGCACAGAAAGAAACCTTCACATATGTGGGCAAATTCTTTTTGACAATAGTTCCAGGAAAGTTCAATGAGGATAGACAGTCTTTTCAGTAAATGGTGTTGGGAAAACTGGATACCCCTATTCAAAAGAATAAATTTGTACCCTTACTTTAAGCCACATACAAATGTTAACTCATAATGAATTAAGACCTAACTGTAAAATCTAAACTTATAAACTTCTTAGAAAAAAAAAAACACAGAAGCAAAACTCCATTACATTAGATTTGGCAGTGGTTTCTTGGATATGATAATAAAAGCATAAAAGTACAAGTAAATACATTGGAATACTTCAAATGTACAAATATTTGTACATCAAAGAAAATCATCAACAGAGTGAAAGGCAACCAATGAAATGAGAAAAAGTACTTGGAAATTATGTATCTATTGATGGATTAATATCCAGGGTACATAAATATTCCCACTCAATAACAACAACAAAAAAATAAACAACCTGATTAAAAACATGGGCAAAGGACTTGAATAGTTATTTCTCAAAAAAGACATATAAATAACCAATAAGGACATGAAAAGATGATCAACTTCACTAATTATTAGAAAAAAGAAAATCAAGACTACAAAGATATACCTCTTCACGTCCATTAGCATGGCTACTATGAAAACAAAGAAGCAAACAAAAACAGAAAAAAACAAGTCGTGTGGTTGTAAAGAAATGAGAATTATTATACGCTATTGGCAGTAATGTAAAATGGTTCAGATTCTATGGGAAACAGTATGGAAATTACTACAAAAATTAAAAGTCAAATTACCATATGACCCATCAATTCCACTTCTCAAAACAAGATTGAGGAAATCTACCAGGTTCATTGCAACATTGTTCACAATATCTAATATGTAGAAACAACCCAAATGGTCAATGATAGACGAATGTGAATGTTTTAAGAAATAAAAAAAATATATAACAGAATATTATTTTTCCTTAAAAATGTAAGAAGAAGTCTTATCACATGCTAAAACATAAAAGATCTCTGAGAACATTATGCTAAATGAAATAAGCTGATCACAAAAAAATATGTTTTATGACTCCACTTGTAGGAGGTATCTAAAGCAGTCAAACTCAGGAAAACAGATAAGATTGTGGTTGCAGGCGCTGGTGGAAGTGGGGAATAGGGAGATGCTGTTCAACAGATATAGACTTTTGGTTTTACAAGAAAAAACTTTCTGGTGATCGGTTCCACAGCAAAGTAAATATAAATTAATACTACTGAACTGTACAGCTTAAAATACTTCAGATGATAAAAAAATTCACAAAGACCATAATTTTGCAACGTGACTTCACTGGAACAATAGATAGATATTAGATAGATAGACAGATGATAGATATAAATATATATGTGTGTGTGTATAGAAAGAACATTTTTTATATCTTTATATATTTAATTTTTAGTCTGTAAATATATCATAAATAATAATTTATTCAAAAATAATACTGTAATATTAATAATATGTATTTTTAAATGTGAGCATCAGATCTAAACTTTGAACTCACCAAATAATATACACAGATGGCAAATAAACATAGGAAAAGATGCTGGGTATCATATATCATTAGGACATTTCAAATTAGAAGAGCAAAGAATAAAGTAGTTGTGGTATACATATACAATGCAATATTATCCACGAAAAATAATGAAATCTTGCCATTTGCAATGACATGGATGGAGCCAGAAGCTAAATAAGTCAGTCAGAGAAAGAAAAATACAATATGATTTCACTCATCTGTGGGATTTAAGAAATGAAACAGATAAACAGGGGGAAAAAGGGTCAAACTATAGAGAACAAACTGAGGATTCTTGGAAGGGAGGTGGGTAGGAGTATGGGTTAAGTGGGTTATGGTATTAACGAGGGCACTTGTGATGATCACTGGGTGTTGTAAGTTATGAATCACTAAACTCTACTCCTAAACCTAATATTACACTATATGTTAGCTAACTGGAGTTTAAATAAAAATTTGAAGCAAACAGACAAAAAATAACAGCAATGAGATCCCACTGCACACCTATTAGAATGACTAAATTCCCAAACATGACAACACCAAATATAATGAGGATGTGGAAAAGGAACTCTCATTGATGATGAGAATGCAAAATAGTATAGCCACTTTGGAAGAAACCTGGCAGTTCCTTATAAAGCTAAATATAGTCTTACAATACAATCTTGCAATCAAGCTTCTAGTTATTTATCCAAATGAAAACGTATGTCCATACAAAAACATGCACATGAATATTTATGGAAATGTTATTCATAATTCATAGAATCAACCAAGAACATAGAATCTCCAAGATTTCCCTCATAGGTGAGTGGATAAAATATAATATAATAATACAATGGAATGTTATTCAGCAATAAAAAGAAACTATCAAGCCACAAAGAGACAGAGAAAAACTTAAAACCATATTGCTGAGTGAAGGAAACTAATGTAAAAAGCTCCATACTGTATGACTCCAACTACATGGCATTATGTAAAAGGCAAACCAATATACAGAGTAAAATGTTCAGTGGTTCCCTGCTATTAGAAAGTGGAGGAAAAGAGAGATGAATAATGGAATACAGAGATATTTAGGACAGTGAAACTATTCTGAACAATAACTGAAATGATGCATACATGACAGCATACATTTATCAAAACCTATAGAATTGTACAACACAAAGGGTGAACCTTATTGTAAATTATGGATTTTAGTTAGTAATCATGTATCAAATTGTAAAAAACAAAAGTGTCAATTGTAAAACATATACCACATTAATGTAAGACATTAATAACAGGGAAATTTGGCGGGGGGGATGTGAGGTATATGGAAACTCTATACTTACTGCTTGATTTTTCTCTAAACCTAAAACTGCTTTAAAAAATAAAGTCTAGGGGCGCCTGGGTGGCTCAGTCTGTTAAGTGTCTGACTTCGGCTCAGGTCATGATCTCACAGTTTGTGGGTTTGAGCCATATGTCGAGCTCTTTGCTTATAACTCAGACCCTGGAGCCTACTTTGGATTCTCTTTTTCTCTCTCTCTGCCTCTGTCTCTGTCTCTCTCTCTCTCTCTGTCCCTCCCCCACTCACACTCTGTCTGTTTGTCTCTCTCTCTCAAAAAATAAAATAAACATTAAAAAGGAAATAAAGTCTAGAGAAGGAATAAACCATAAGAGACTCAGCAATAGAGAACAACAGGGTTGATGGAGGGAGGTGGGTGGGAGATGGGCTAGATGGGTGATGGGTATTAAGGAGAGCACTTGTTATAATGAGCACTAGTTGTGTGTGATGAATCACTAAGATCACTAAATTCTACTCCTGAAACCAATATTGCACTGTATGTTAACAAAATCACATTTAAATTAGGAAGAAAAAAGAAAGAAAGAAAGAAAGAAAGAAAGAAAGAAAGAAAGAAAGAAAGAAAGAAAGATGTTAGGAGCACCCGGCTGGCTGAGTAGTTGGAGCATGTGACTCTTGATCCTGGAGTTGTGAGTTCAGGCCCCACATTAGGTGGAGAGATCACTTAAAAATAAAATCTTAAAAAAAAGAAATAAAGTCTATTAATTTATAAGAAAACAAACAAACAAACAAAAATGATGAAACTCTCTGTGTATGAAAAAGAGGACCACACATTTGTTAACTTGAAAAAGGAAGATGCAAAACAGTGTGTATAGTAATCTTCCATTTGTGTACAAATGATATAATGAATAAATAAATATTTTATAAGTTTTTACATAAAAATTAAAATATCTGGAAGGATATACTCACAAGAGGTTAATAATACTGGTAATCTGTTATGTTGGGAGGAAATGTAGAGGGATAAGAATAGGAACAGTACTAAACAGAAAAAAAAAATGTTTTATTATCTGTACTTAATATTTGAGCCACATAGATATATTTTCTTCTAAAATATTAAATAATTATTATTTTTTTAAATTTTACAACTTGCAAAACTCAAGACTTAATACATTAACATCTAAACTACATCCATATGTACATTTGATATATTTTTCCACATGTGTATAAACTACTTTCTAGTGTTTTTTTCCCAATATTCTGATATTCTCAAATATATTTTTTTAAATCACTATTTACTTTAGCAATGTTTTAAGCAATAAATTCATTTAATCATGGATTTAATATACTATGACTTCCCAATAACTTTAAAATGCACCAAATGCATTTTAAAAAATTTTCTATGTATGACCAAAATAAATCATCTCACAAACAAGTAACTATAGTCAAGCACATTACACTTTAGAAAACAAAAACTGTTTAAGAAAATTCCATTTGCTCTGCTTGGAAAGCAAATCTCGGAGGATGAGTTAATTAGCATAATATCTGAAGAGTCTGAGACCACAGAGCAAGGCAGATTTCTAGAGACAAGAAAAAGTAGTTTCTTGCCTATTGTGGGATTTATTTATAAAGGTGTGAAATAGGTATTGAAAGTATGGTAACACAACACTTTTCTAGGTCTCTTTAAGAACAACAAATTCCCTACATCAGGTAAATTGAAATTCAGAAAGAACAAGTGTCCGTATTACCGGTCTTGAAGCATATTTTTGGAAAGTAGCAGGACTAAATCCTCATCTGTGCAAAAAGACAAAAACTAAACCTTGATTTTCTCAAGTTTGTCCCATCTTTTTCCCCTTCCAGCATGTTTAAATATAAATATCAGACCTTGGTAAATACAGTAGGGCATGATTTTCTTGCTGAAGGATAGGAAAAAGCAAGAGAGTTTCAACTATATCTGAGACAAGTAGAAAGCAAAATTGGCAGACATATTTATAATAAAACAAGCAGCAGGCAAGTATTCCAATGAAAGAAAAATTCAGAACATAAAATATTGTAACAACAGCAAACACATTGTCCAGAAAAGGAAGCAAACAACTAGTCATGTGAGAGACCTACAATTCAGATTTTACTGTTATGAAGACAATATATCATCAGAGGGTAGAAAAAGCCCCACTACTATACAATTTATTGGGCAATAACTAAATTTTCCAGAGGTTGCCAAAGTGACATCCCACAGTGGGAGAAATGCAGAATTACATCATGGTTAATAGCTGGAATATGGAGTTAAAAAGACCTATGTTCAAGTTGCACATTTCAGTTTTTGAGCTGTATGACCTAGTGAAAATTATTTGAACTCTAATTCCCAACTTTTTATTCTCTAATATTGAAATAATATAATAATCTAGTATAGTTTATAGCAGGAATTATATGAGATAATACACACAAAACATTTAGGAAAGTAGCCAGAACAAACTAAGTGCATTGTAAATATAATTTTTTTGTCATTTTTATTTGGAGCACAGTATTTTTTCCAGTATCAAACATGACTTTACAGTACAAGCAGAAAAAAAGTAATAAAAAAGTAATATTGCTGATTTAGGAAAAAGTAAAATATCAGTTTTCGATCAATTGGTTAACACTACTCAAATTACCCTACCAGAAATTACCCACCCCCAGAGTTAAGGTTAAATTCTGCCTTAAAGAATGTGGGGGTGAAGGTTACACATAAATTCCCTTCCAGTTTTTTTTAATATTCCTACTGTTTTAGTTGCATGTATAAACAGATTATTTTGTTTCTTGAAGAATAATATGTGAGCAAAATAAATTTTTGATTGCATATACATAATGCAAAACAATTACTTCAAGGTGAAAAGGAGTAGAGGAGAGTCAAACAACTTCTTTAATATCGTATGCTATATAGAGCTGGTTTGATACAATAAGCTCAATAAATTTATAGCTATGCCAAAACAGTTCCTCACTAAACAGTGCAACAATATTTGGTATCATTTCTTAATGGTGTCTATATCTAAAGCAATGCTTGCTAGTGCCATGTATATATGAGAAAAAAATATAATCAAAAGACACAAAAATTACCTGGGAAAAAGTTAACTTCTCTCCCCTACAACTATTCCACTTAGTAATTTTGCAGATGGCAAATATAAAACTGATTTCGGCCAAGAAATCAAATAGAATTTAGCAAGCTAAATAAAAAAAGTTTATAGTATGGGTAGCAGATATTGTTATGCATTCATCAAAAATTGTTTCTGTTTTGTTTGTTTGTAAGCAAATAGACTGCATTTCTTAAATCCCTCTTGGAAGTGGCCATTTATCACATTTTTATTCAGTGCAATGTTGGAAGAAAAATAAAGCACACCATTTCCAAACCTGACCCATAAAAAAATTCATGCACAGATTCTCATAAACTAAACTCGAAACTAGCATTCAATCAAGCAATTGCATTCATGTCCATTTACCCCAGGAAAATTAAAATTTATGTTCACACCAAACCTGTACATGGGTATTCATTGCTATTTTATTTGTTATAGCCTAAATCTAGAAACAATCTGTATATATTTTTAACAGGCAAGTGGTTAAAAAAAAACAAACTGCCATGCATCCATATCATGGTATACTACTCAGCAATAAAAAAGGAATAAACTGGGGTACGTGGGTGGCTCAGTTGATTAAGTGTCTGACCTTGGCCCAGGTCATGATCTTATGGTTCATGAGTTCAAGCCCAGAATCAGGCCCTGTGCTGAAAGCTCAAAGCCTGGAGTCTGCCTCTGATTCTGTGTCTCCTTCTCTCTCTCAAAAATAAACATCAAAAAATTGAAAATAATAAAAAAAAGAATGAACTATCAATATAAAGTTTGGATGGATCAGGGGCGCCTGGGTGGCTCAGTCAGTTAAGTGACTAACTTTGGCTCCAGGTCATGATCTCACAGTTTGTGGGTTTGTGGGCTGTCTGCTGACAGCTCAGAGCCTGGAGCCTGTTTTGGATCTGTGTTTTGGATCTTTCTCTGCCCCTCCCCGACTTGTGCTCTGTCCCTCTCTGTCTCTCAAAAATAAATAAACGTTAAAAAATTTTAAAAATACATATTATACAAACTTGGATGGATCTTCATGCTAATCTCAAAAAGTCACATAAATCATGATTTTGATTAAATAACATTTTTGAAATGACCACATTTTAGAGATAGAGAACAGATGAGTAATTATCTGGGATTAAGGATGGAGAATGGGGAGGAATGTGGATATGACAATAAAGGAGAAAAATGAGGAATTTTTGTGGTTAATAATTGTTCTGTATCTTGATTGGGATGGCATTTGAATGGCAATATGAATCCGTATGTGTAATAAAATGACAAAAACTCCGCATACACAATGATAATTTAATGGCTTTTAAATTATAATGATGTGAGATGTACCCATTAGGGGAAACTAAGGGAGGGGTATATGGAATATTTATGTATTACTTTGCAACTTGTATTGAATTTAGAACTTTGTAAATAAAAAGTGAAAAAAAGTCATTTATGCACAATCTTCTTCCCTTTTCCCCATCTACTGTGTGAAGTCTCAAAACAACATATTTAAAATGGCTGAGCCACAAAATGTAAAGAGCTTATGTCCTTCCACTTTCTAACACCGTACAGAAAAATAAATTCAAAATGGATGAAAGACTTAAATGAAAGACAGGAAATGATCAAAATCCTAGAGGAAAAAACAGGTAGCAACCTGTGACTTTGGCCGCAGCAAATTCTTACTAGACATGTCTGTGGAGGCAAGGAAAACAAAAGCCAAAATGAATTAGGGGGACCTCATCAAGATAAAAAAGCTTCTGCACAGTGAAGTAAACAATCAAGAAAACTAAAAGGCAACTGGGAGAGGATATTCGCAAATGACATATCGTATAAAGGGTTAGCATCCCAAATCTATAAAGAACTTCTCAGTCTCAACACCCAAAAATCAAATGATCCAGTGAAAAAGTGGGCAGAGAACACGAGTAGACACTTTTCCAAAAAAACATCCAGGTGGCTAACAAACACATGAAAAGATGCTCAACATCACTCATCATCAGGAAAATAGAAATCAAAACCACAATGAGGTACTGCCTCATGCCTATCAGAATGGCTAAAATTAACAACTCAGGAAACAACAGATGTTGGAGAGTATGTGGAGAAAGGGCAGCACGTTTGCACTGCTGGTGAGAATGCAAGCTGGTGCAACCACTTTGGAAAACAGTATGGAGGTTCCTCAAAAATTAAAAATAGAGTTACCCTATACCCAGCATTTGCACTGCTAGGTATTTATCCAAAGGATACAAAATGCTGATTTGCAGGAACACATGCATCCCAATGTTTACAACAGCACTATCAGCAATAGCCAAATTATGTAAAGAACCCAAATGTCCATTGACTGATGAATGGATAAAGAAGTGGTATATATATATATATATATATATATATATATATATATATATATATGTATATGAATATTACTTGGTGTTCACAAAGAATGAAATCTTGCTATTTTTAACAATGTGGATGGAACTAGAGTGTATTATGCTAAGCAAAATAAGTCAGTCAGAGAAAGACAAATATCATATGATTTCACTTGTATGTGGAATTTAAGAAACAAAACAGATGAACATAGGGAAAGGTAAGGAAAAATAAAAAAAAAAGATCAAAACAGAGAAGGAAGCAGACCATAAGAGACTCTTAAATACAGAGACAAACTGAGGGTTGTTGGAGGGGAGCTGTGTATAGGGACATGTGCTAAATGGGTGATGGGCATTATAATAGGAAAGCAATTGTTGGGATGAGCATTGGGTGTTAGATGTAAGTGATGAATCACAGAATTCCACTTCTGAAACCAGTACTGCAATACACGTGAATTATAATTTAAGTTAATAAAAAGAGCTCGTGTCCTTGAATCACAATGTTCATGGTTTGTCTCCCAATATCACTTGTTTGTGAAGGGAAAGCAAATTTCTACTGTGTTTTGTCCATAGTTTATCTTTAATGAAATGTAAAGATAATTTCTACAATACTCTACAAAATACTATAAATTTGAAATACTTCTAAGGCATATTTTCTAGATTACCTTTACATATAATTTTGATAATCAAAAATATGAGAATAATGTCACCAAAATGGTGACATAAGAAACCTCAGTCTCCATCTCTCTACAAAGACCAACAAATAGATAGCTATTGCAAAGAAAAAAAACAAAAAACAAACAAACAAAAAACACAAAAAAACAGCCCTGAAAGAGTTCTGGAGTCTATTCTAAAACTTTAGCAACATGCTGGGAAAAAAAAAAAAAAAAACATGAAAATAACCATGCAAGAAGGGAAGGTGAACCATTTCATTTTGTCTGAATCATCCCATTATCCAAAACAACACTACTCATCATTAAGAGGTAAGTCCCTAGCTAGGAAGAGATCTCCTCACCAGGAAAGAAAGAACAGGATGAGTGACCAGTTTTCACAGCCTCTCAGTTACCAAATGAAGATATCACATCAGTTTTACCCCACAAAACCTGCAAAGCTGAGAAACATACAGATGGATAGGGACAAAAGAGAAACGCAGTGGTTGCCAATAACTGACATGAAGCCAGAACAATCACTGTTCACAGTGACCTACTCTGCAGTCACAGTTGGATGATTTCATCACTGAAGAACTAATGGCCAATACAGACACCACCGATATCCTACAGATTTCACCAGCTTTCAACCCAAAGATATTTGAGTGCTGATGCCAGCTGCTTGAGTGCTTCCTCAGAGCCTGCCATCCCCACCTCTTCTAGAGACTAAGAACTATCGTAGCACCCAGCCAATGACTTTGTAGCAGAGCTGAGTCAAGATACCAGCCTAGACTCTGATGGCTAACCCCCAATATTAAGCATGCACACAAGACTAGTCCCAACAGCTGTGAATTTGCATACCACTTGGTTGATATCTATCAAAGTCCTCCACCACAGTGCACAAGCCCAGGGGAAAACTGTGCAGCCATAGGAGAACATGTCAACAACTAGGGCCCCTACAGCTGTCAGCGAGCCTGTAGTTAGCCTCAGTTTATGCTGCATGTACTGGCCCCCACCACTACATGTGTGTCTGAAAATGGTACCTGCCATTACACAGGCACCTGCAGCTGCTCCCCACAGCAGATGTATGCACACACCAGCTCCAGCCACCTCCACTACCTGACCTGATTCCTAGCCAATAAAACTGGAGGTGAAACAGGCCTTGCAGTAACTGCAGACTACTCACAGTACAATGCAAGGACAAAACAGTTTTTAATAAGGTGGATTCCAATGGACTAAGCTGAAGCTAATAATGCCTCCCTGGACCCAGTGCTGCAAAATGCCCCTGTAGTTGTTAACTTTCATCACTAGATCTGGGTTAACAGCACACTCCAGTGTGCTACCTCCAACAGCACACTCTAAGTGTGCTCCCTCCAACAAGTAAAATCTTCCCTTACGAAAGTCATTCATAAGCTCTACAAGAGGTGACTACTTTGTCAAGGGAAAATACCTACATACATCACAAAGAGCCATAGAGGCATGACTTCACCAAAATAATACAATAAATTTCTGTAAGTGGCTGCAAACTAATAAAGATCCAGATTTCCCAACAAAAAATTCAGTATAATTATCCTAAAGATGTTCAAAAAACAAAGATAAATAACTTAACAATGTCAGGAAAATAGTACAAGAACAAAATAAATGCAATTAAGAGATACAAAAATTAAAAAGAATCCAACCTATATATGATTAATTAATTTACAACAAAGGAGATGAAAACTTACAATGAAAAAAGGACATTCTCCTCAGTAAACGCAAATGGATGAAATTGACCCACTGTTTTACATCAGACGCAAAAATGATCCCAAAGTGGAAGTAAGAAATCTTAAGTAATAAAATTTCTAGATGAAAACATTGGTAATGATGTTCTTTACATAAGTCTTGATAATTAGTTTTGGATTTGACACCAAAAGCAAATGCAACATAATAAAAAATAAATTGGTGGGATACATCAAACTAAACAGGTTCTGCACAAAAAAGGAAAACTTCAACAAAATGAAAATCAATCTACTTAATGGGAGATTGATAGAAAATCATACCTGAAAAGAGGTTAATACTGCAAAGATAAAAAAGTACACAACTCAATAAAACTTTATTATTTAAAAAAAAAAATAAACCACATTGATAAACTTGTAGCCAGGCTTCTCAAAAAGAAAAGGGAGATGACCCAAATAGATAAAATCATGAATGAAAATGGAATTATTACAACCAGTGCCTCAGAAATACAAGCAATTATCAGGGAATACTAGGAAAAATTATATGCCAACAAACTACACAACCTGGAAGAAATGGACAAATTCCTAAGCACCTACCCACTTCCAAAACTTAAATAGGAAGAAACAGAAAACTTGAACACACCCATAATCAGCAAAGAAGTTGAATCAGTTATCAAAAATCTCCCAACAAATAAGAGTCCAGGACCAAATGGCTTCCCTGGGGAATACTATCAGACATTTAAGGCAGAGATAATACCTATCCTTCTCAAGCTTTTCCAAAAAATAGAAAGGGAAGGAAAACTTCCAGACTTGTTCTATGAAGCCAGCATTACTTTGATTCCTAAACCATACAGAGACCCAGAAAAAAAAAAAAAAACTACAGGCCAATATCCTTAATGGATATGGATGCAAAAATTCTCAATAAGATACTAGCAAATCGAATTCAAGAGCATATAAAAAGACTTATTCACCATGATCCAGTGGGATTCCTTCCCGGGCTGCAGGGATGGTTCAACATTCACAAATCAATCAATGTGATACATCACAGTAATAAAAGAAAAGATAAAAAACATATGATCCTGTCAATTGATGCAGAAAAAGCATTTGACAAAATACAGCACTCTTTCTAATAAAAACCCTCGAGAAAATCGGGATAGAAGGAACATACTTAACATCATCAAAGCCATTTATGAAAAGCCCACAACTAATATCATCCTCAATGGGGAAAACTGAGAGTTTTCCCCCTGAAATCAGGAACATGACAGCGATGTGCACTCTCACCGCTGTTGTTTAACATAGTGTTGGAAGTGCTAGCATCAGCAATCAGGCAACAAAAGGAAATCAAAGGCATCAAAATTGGAAAAGATGAAGTTAAGCTTTCACGTTTTGCAGGTGACATAATATTAGACATGGAAAACCCAATAGACTCCACCAAAAGTCTGCTAGAACTGATACATGAATTTAGCAAAGTTGCAGGATACAAAATCAATGTACAGAAATCTGTTGCATTCTTATACACTAATAATGAAGCAACAGAAAGACAAATAAAGAAACTGATCTCATTCACAACTGTACCAAGAAGCTTAAAATACCTAAGAATAAATTTAACGAATGATGTAAAAGATCTGTATGCTGAAAACTATGGAAAGTTTATGAAGGAAATTGAAGAAGATACAAACAAATGGAAATACATTCCAGGCGCATGGATTGGAAGAATAAATATTATTAAAATGTCAATACTTCCCAAAGCTATCTACACATTCCATGCAATCCCAATCAAAATTGCACCAAAATTCTTCTCGAAGCTAGAACAAGCAAACCTAAAATTTGTATGGAACCACAAAAGACCCCGAATAGCCAAAGTAAGTTTGAAGAGGAAGACCAAAGCAGGAGGCATCAGAATCCCAGACTTTAGCCTCTACTGCAAAGCTGTAATCATCAACACAGCATGGTATTGGCACAAAAACAGACACATAGACCAATGGAATAGAAAAGAAACCCCAGAACTAGACCCACAAAAGTATGGCCAGCTAATCTTTGACAAAGCAGGAAAGAATATCCAATGGAAAAAAAGACAGTCTCTTTAACAAATGGTGCTGGGAGAACTGGACAGCAACATGCAGAAGGATGAAAACTAGACCACTTTCTCACACCATTCACAAAAATAAACTCAAAATGGATGAAGGACTTGAATGTCAGGCAGGAAAATATCAAAACGCTAGAGGAGAAATCAGGAAAAAATCTCTCTGACCTCAGCCACAGCAATTTCTTACTTGACGCATCTCCAAATGCAAGGCAATTAAAGCAAAAATGAACTATTGGGACCTCATGAAGATAAAAAGCTGCTGTACTGCAAAGGAAACAATCAACAAATAAAAGGTAATGATGGAATGGGAAAAGATATTTGCAAAAGATATATCAGACAAAGGACTAGTATCCAAAATGTAAAGAACTCACCAAACTCCACACCTGAAAAACAAATATTCCAGTGAATAAATAGGCAGAAAACATGAATAAACACTTCTCTAAAGAAGACATCCGGATGGCCAACAGGCACATGAAAAGATGCTCAATGTCACTCCTCATCAGGGAAATACAAATCAAAACCACACTCAGATATCACCTCATGCCAGTCAGAGTGGTCAAAATGAACAAATCAGGAGACTATAGATGCTGGAGAGGATGTGGAGAAATGGGAACCCTTTTGCACTGTTGGTGGGAATGCAAACTGGTGCAGCTGCTCTGGAAAACAGTGTGGAGGTTCCTCAAAAAATTAAAAGTTGATCTACCCTATGACCCAGCAATAGCACTGCTAGGACTTTACCCAAAGGATACAAGAGTGCTGATGCAGAGGGGCACTTGTACCCCAATGTTTATAGCAGCACTTTCAACAATAGCCAAATTATGGAAAGAGCTTAAATGTCCATCAACTGATGAATGGATAAAGAAATTGTGGTTTATATACACAATGGAATACTACATGGCAATGAGAAAGAATGAAATATGGCCTTTTGTAACAACGTGGGTGGAACTGGAGAGTGTTATGCTAAGTGAAATAAGCCATAGAGAGAAAGACAGATTCCATATGTTTTCATTCTTATGTGGATCCTGAGAAACTTAACAGAAGACCATGGGGGAGGGTAAGGGAAAATAAAAAGAGAGGGAGGGAGCCAAACATAAGAGACTCTTAAAAACTGAGAACAAACTGAGGGTTGATGGGTGGTGGCAGGGAAGGGTGGGTGGGCGATGGGTATTGAGGAAGGAACCTGTTGGGATGAGCAATGGGTGTTGTATGGAAATCAATTTGACAATAAATTTCATATTTAAGAAAAAAAATGAGAAAAAACTGAGGGTGTTTGGGGATGGGTGAGAGGGGTGGTGGGTGATAGGCATTGAGGAGGACACCTGTTGAGATGAGCACTGGGTGTTGTATGGAAACTAATTTGGCAATCAATTTCACATTAAAAAAATAAAAACAAGACAAAAAGTGCACAACTCAATGGCAAATTAGTAATAATAATAATAATCAAATAGAAAATAGGCAGAGGATCTGAGTTGATAGTTTTTCCTAAAGAAGATATAAAGATAGACAACAGACAATGAGGGAAATGCAAATCAAAACCACAGTGAGATATCAACTCACACATGTTAGATGGGTGTTATAAAAAAGGGAAAAACATGTTGGCAAGGTTATGAAAAGAAAAGAAACCTGTGTGCATTGTTGGTGGAATGCAAACATGTTCAGTCACAGTGGCAAAAAGTATCGAGGTTCTTAAAAACATAAAACTAAAGCTGTCATATAATCCAGCAATTTCATTCCTGGGTATTTATCCAGGTAAAATGAAAATATTAATTCAAAAGGTTATATGCTGACAACTGAGTGGCTCAGTCAGTTAACCATTCAAGTCTAGATTTTGACATGGGCCATGATCTCACAGTTTGTGAGTTTGAGCCCTACATCGGGCTCTGAACTGACCTTATGGAACCTGTTTTGGATTATTTCTCTCTGCCTCTCTCTCTCTCTCTCTCTGTACCTAAACTTAAGAAAAATTATATGAATCTCTGTATTTATTGCAGCATAATTTATAATAGTCAAGACATAAGAAAAAACTAAATGTCCATTAATGGATGAATAAAGGACATTTGATGTATATATACATCTTCAATCCTAAGAAAAGAATAATAATGTGACATGTATCAATCTAAAGACATTATGCTAAGTGAAATAATTCACACAGAAAAAGTAAAGTACCATATTTATGTGAAATCTAAATTCAACAGTAACAGTAACAACAACAACAAAACAAAACAAATCATGCTCATGCCCATAGATATAAATAACAAATTGGGGGTTGCATAAGGCATGGGAAGGAGATGATGAAATAGGTGAAGAGGGTCAAAAGATACAAATTTCCACTCATAAAATAAATAATTCAACAGAATGTAATATAGAATATGGTGATTATACTTAATAATACTGCATTACATATCTACAAATAGCTAGGAAAGTGGATTGTAAAAGCCATCATCACAAGAAAAACTTGTAACTGTGACAGTGATAGATATTAACTAGTCTTACTGTGGTGATCATTGCAACACATATAAGTATTGAATCATTACATCGTACATCCAAAATTAATATAATGTTATGTAAATTTTACCTCAATTTAAGAAACGAATAGGGGCACCTCAGTGGCTGTTGATTAAGCATCCAATTTAGTTTTAGAAACAGTCATTATCTCACAGTGTGTGAGTTGGAGCCTTGCATTGGACTACAAGCTGCTGGTGCAGAGCCTGCTTGGGATTCTCTCTCTGACTCTCTCTGTGCCCCCACCCCACACACACTTGCGTGCACACACTCTCTCAAAATAAATAAATGTAAAAAAATAAATAAATGAAATATAAAATATGAATCAATCAATCAAAAATTTTGGAGCTCAGGCATACAATGATTGAACTAAAGAATTCAAGAGAGAGTTTCAATACCATAATGACAAAGCAAAACAATTAGATCAATGTGCTGTAAGATCAATCAAAATTATCCAAGCAAATACATACATACATACATACATACATAAAATAGAACAGAAAAAAGAATTAAGGGAATGAAGAAAATCAATGAGATTTATGGAACACTATTAAGAGAAGTAATCTACATATTATTGAAGTCCCAGAAGAAGAAGAGATGGAGAAAGCAATAGAAAGCTTATTTAAGGAAATAATGGGTAAGAAATTCACAGCCATAAGGAGAGATTTGGACATCCAAGATCATGAAGTTAATAGGTCAGAAAAAATTTTAATGCAAAATGATCTTTTTTAAGACACACTATTCTAAAACAGTCTAAAAGCAAAAATAATGATGATATTTTAAAAGCAGCAAGAAAAAATATATACTTTTACATGAGGGAACCCACACAAAGTCATCAGTGGATTTATCAGCAGAAACTGCAAGCCATGAGACAATGGAATGTTATATTCAAAGTGATGAGAGAAAAAAAAACTGCAATCCATGAATATTTTACCAGCAAAGTTGTCTTTTAGCAATGAAAGCAAAATAAGTGTTCTCTAACAAACAAAAGCTGAGGCAGTTTATTATGAATAGACCTGCCTTAAAAGAAATGCTGAAATGGATTCTAAAGCTGAAAATGATGCTATTTAGTAACATTAAAATATATGAAATTATACCATAAATGCATAAATGTAAACATACACTCTGGTTCAGAACACACTAATACAGTAATGCGGTGGGTTTTAACCACTAAGTATTAGTGTAAAGAGTAGAAAACAAAAATATTAAAAATAGATAGAGCTACAATAATTTGTTAATGGATACAAAAGATAAAATGATATAAATTATTTGAATTCTCAAATCAAAAGACAGGGACTTAATTATATACTGCCTACCAGTGTATCAATTAAGCCTTAAGGACACATATATTTAAAGTTAAGTGATCAGGAGTTAAGATGGCAGAGTAGTAGGGAAACCTATGCTTGCCTCATTTCTCAAACACAGCTAATTATCAAATAATTCTGAAAACACAAGAAATCAATCTCATGAGTTAGAGAACAAACAGCACAACTAGAGGGAGAAAAAAGCCACATTGTGGAAGGTAGGAAGTGCAGACACATGATTGGAGGAGAACAGAATCACAGGTGCTGCAGAGAGGAAGGATCCCTGATCACAGAGAGAAGGGAGGGGGAGGGAGGGAGGGACAGAGGGAGAGAGAGAGAAAAAAAAAGAGAGAAGCACACAGTGGATTGCACAAGAAAAACACTTCAAGATCATTTACTGCAATAATGAGAGGGTCTGATTATCACAAGTTTTTACATATAGCAAAATTCAAAGCCTAAAGCTTTATAACTCCACACCATCACCAGGGTAGAGCCTGACAAGTGAAGCAGCTCTCTTATGGATAAGGAGGGAGAAGCCCAGGAACAGAGTGTGGTGTAAGGATTCCTTAGGTCACACCAAGAGAGACAATGCCCCTTCTTGGAATGCATTTGGAAGAGGTGGCACTGCCTCTCAGGGGAGAAAAGAGTTGGTAGGCACTATTATGCTGCCAAGTTCATTAGCATAGAAGCAGACACCTGCCAACGGAAGCTAAACTGGATGTCAGCTATTGCTACACATTGCCATAAATTCCAAGTCCCTATGTGTTCCTTGTCACTGCCTTTCTGGGACAAACCAACACCAGCAACAGCACAGTGAGAAACTCTCCCAGAGGATCAGCGTGCATACCTGCCATGCCAGGTCCCTACAATTTGGAGTTTTCAAACTCATCCGCCCCTGTTTCCTGAGATAAAACACAGAAACACTGCACACCCAGGGGGGTAGATGGCTCAGACACAGACAGGGTGAAGGCATGGGACACACATGCATCAGGTATGCATGGGACACACGAGGGGAGACTCTTCACTCTTCTAAAGGGCTTTCTGAACAGCAGTGGTCACAAACTCCCAACTCTGGGGACAAAAGAACAGACTGATGTAATTTTCCCTCCACCAATCAGCATGGACAGACATCAGTGAGCAGCACAGTGCCCACGGTAGAGGCTTGAACTGATTACACCATGCCATGCCCCCCTGCACTCTACTAGTACTTTTTTTACTAGGGAAAGTGTGTTCAGAGAAACAGAGAAAGAGCAGGCATCCCCTCAAGAGGACCAGCACAAAACCCACACACACACCAAGTCTACTGACCATAGAGTGGTGCAAAGCTTCAACTCTAGTGGAAATTAGACAGAGCCTCATAACATGCAGACCAAAACACACCTAGTTAAAATAAGCCACACACTAGACAATGTCCAAATGCTCCACTATAGGCAAGGAGAAACACTGAGAGAAAGAGCAGCCAAAACACAACAGCAGCATACACCAGAAACTTTCTGAAGCACCAGACCCTAGACAGTATATGAACTTTTCTTAATATAGCCATTACTCTCAGAAACAGGAAACATAACAGGCTTTCCTATCACACAGAAGACAGAGACCCAGACAACATGCCTGAAGAGAGCAATCCATCCCAAAAGAAAGAATAAGGAAAAAAAAAAATCATGGCCAGTAATCTAATCAAAACACATAGAAGTTATAGGTCTGAATGAGAATTTAAAACAACAATTGTAGGATACTAGCTGGACTTGAGAAAAGCATAGAAGACACCATGGAGTCCCTTAACACAGAGACAAAAGACCTAAAAAGGCCAAAGTAAAAAATGCTATAAATGAGATTCAGAACTGACTGGATTTATTGACCACTAGGATGGAAGAAACAGAGGAATTAATAAGTAATATAGAAGATAAAATCATGGAAAATAATGAAGCTAAAGATATGGAGAAAATAAAAATATTGGATCATGAATGTCGACTTATAAAACACATATATCCATAAAGCATAATAAGATTTGTGTTAGAAGAGTCCAAGAAGAAGAGAGGAAAAAACGGGAAGATTTATTTGAGAAAATTATAGCTGAAAACTTACCCACTCTGGGGAAGGAAACAGACATTCAAATTCAGAAGACACAGAAAACTCCACCAAAATCAACAAAAGTAGGCCAACACCAAGATATATTGTAGTAAGTTTGCAAAATACAGAAATGAGGGAAAAATTCTGAAAGCAGCAAGGGAAAAGAAATCACCAAGCTACAAAGGGAGACAAATAAGCTTACCAGCAGATCTCTTCACAGAAACATGGCAGGCCAGAAAGGAGTGACATGATATATTCAACATGCTGAATAGAAAAAAAAAGTGCAACCAAGACTACTTTACCAGCAAGGCTATCATTTAGAATAAAAGGAGAGATAAAGAATTCCCCATACAAATAAAGACTAAAGGAGTGTGTAACTACTAAACCATACCTGCAAGAAATATTAAAGGGGACGTTTTGAGTGGGAAAGAAACACTAAAAACAACAAACAGTAAAAAGGAACAGAAAAAAATCTGCAGAAACAACACACATGTAATAAAATGGTACTAAATTCATATCTATCAATAATCACTCTGAATTAAAATGCACTAAATGCTCCAGTCAAAAGTCAGAGGGTATCAGAATGGCTAAGAAAAACAACAACAACAACAACAACAACAACAAAACTACCCATCTATATGCTGCTTACAAGAGACTCACCTTAGACATAAAGACATCTACAGACTGAAAGTGAGGGGATGGAAAACTACCATCTTTTGATGGTAATAGATATCAAAAGAAAGCTGGAGTAGCCATACTTAGATCAGACAAACTAGAGTTTAAGCCAAGGCTATAAAAAGAGATGAAGAAGGACATGGTATCATAATAAAGAGGTCCATCCAACAAGAAGACCTAACAATGGTAAATATTTATGCCCCCAACATGAAACACCCAAATATATAAATTAATTAATAACAAACATAAAGAAACTCATTGATAATAATACAATAATAGGAGTTGACTTTAACATTCCTTTAACTTTAACTTTAACACCAGAAAATCAACAAGGATATAATGGGACTGAGGGACACATTGGACTGGATGGACTTAACAGTTATGTTCAGACTATTTCATCCAAAAGCAGCAGAATACACATTCTTTTAAAGTGCACATGGATATTCTCCAGGATAGACCACATACTATATCACAAATCATGTATCAACAAATACAAAAAGATTAAGGTTATACCATGCATAGTTTCCAACCACAGTGCTGTGAAACTTAAAGTAAATGAGAGGACGGGGCGCCTGGGTGGCGCAGTCGGTTAAGCGTCCGACTTCAGCCAGGTCACGATCTTGCGGTCCGTGAGTTCGAGCCCCGCGTCGGGCTCTGGGCTGATGGCTCAGAGCCTGGAGCCTGTTTCCGATTCTGTGTCTCCCTCTCTCTCTGCCCCTCCCCCGTTCATGCTCTGTCTCTCTCTGTCCCAAAAATAAATAAGCGTTGAAAAAAAAAAAAAAAGTAAATGAGAGGAAAAAAATTGGAAAGACTATAAACATGGAGTTGAAAGAACTTCCTACTACTGAATGAATGGATTAATCAGGAAATTAAAGAAAGATAGAAAACATGGAAGCAACTGAAATGAAAACACAACAGTCCAAAATCTCTGAGGTGCAGCCAAGGCAGTCATCAGAGAGAAGTATATAGTACTACAGCTCTACCTCAAAAAGTAAGAAAAGTCTCAAACACATAATCTAACCTTGCACCTAAAGGCACTAGAAAAGAAACAGCAAATAAAGCATAAATACAGCAGAAAAAGGAAAGTAATAAATATTAGAGTAGAATTAAATGTTATATAGAAACAAAGAAAAGAGTAGAACAGATCATTGAAAATAAGACCTGGTTCTTTGAAGGAATTAATCAAATTGATAAACCTCTAGCCAAACTTATCAAAAAGAAAAGAGAAAGGATCAACAGAAATAAAATCATGAATGAGAGAGGAGAGATCACAACCATCACCACAAGAATACAAGAAATTATAATGAAATATTATGAATAATTACACTTAACAATTTGGGAAATCTGGAAGAAATTGATAAATTTCTAGAAACATTTAAACTATCAAAACTGAAACAGAAATAAATAGAAAACTTGAGAAGACCCATAGTAGCAAAGTAATTGAATCAGTAATCAAAAATAGACCAACAAACGAAAGTCCCGGGCCAGATGGCTTCCCAGGGAAATTCTACCAGACATTTAAAGAGGAGTTAATACCTATTGTTTTTCTCAAAATGTTCCAAAAAATGGAATCAGAAGGAAAACTTCCAAACTTATTCTATGAGGCCAGCATTATCTTGATTCCAAAACTAGACAAAGACCCCACTAAATGGAAGACTTACAGGCTAATCTACCTAATGAATAAGCATACAAAAATTTTCAACAAGATATTAGCAAATCAAACCCAACAGCACATTAAAATAATTGTCCACCATGATCAAGTGGGATTTATTTTTGGACTCCAGAGATGGTTCAATATTCACAAATCAATCAATGTTATATACCATAATAATGAATGAAGTGATGATAAATATATGATTCTTTCAATAGATGCAGAAAAACATTTGACAAAATATAGCATCCATTCTTGACAAAAACCCTCAACAAAGTAGGGATAGAAGAAACATACCTCAGTATCCTAAAGGCCATATATGAAAAACCCACAACTAATATCATTTTCGATGGAGAAAAACCGACACTTTTCCTCTATAGTCAGAAAAATGACAGGGATGTCCACTATCACCATTAGTATTTAACATAGTACTGGAAGTCCTAGCCTCAGCAATCAAACAACAAAAGAAATAAAAGGCACCCAAATAAGCAAGGAAGAAGTCAAAGTTTCAGTATATTCAAAAGACGTGATGCTCTTTGTAGAGAACCCAAAACACTCCACCAAAAAATTGCTAGAACTGGCACATGAATTCAGCAAAGTTGCAGGATATAAAATCAATGTACTGCTGCCTTTCTCTATACCAATAATGAAGCAGTAGAAAGGGAAATCAATCAATTTATTCCATTTACAGTTGCAGCAAAAAACATCAGATACCTAGGAATAAGCCTAACTAAAGACGTAAAAGGTCTATAGTCCGAAAACTATACAGCACTAATGAAATAAATTGAAGATGACACAAAGAAATGGAACATTTTGCAAGCTTATAGATTGGAAGAAAAAATACTGTGAAAATCTCTACCCAAATAATATCAAAATGTTTTGTTACCCAAAAGAATCTACGCATTTAATACAATCCTTATCAAAATACCAACAGCATTTTTCACAGAGCTAGAAAAAACAATCCTAAAATTTGTATGGAACCGTGAAAGACCCCAAGTAGCCTAAGAAATCCTGAAAAAGAAAAACAAAGCTGGAGGCATCACAGTTCCAGACTGAAAGTTATATTACAAAGCTGTTGTCATTAATACAGTATACTACTGACACAAATGCAGACACATAGAGCAATGGAACAAAATAGAAAACCCAGAAAAGGACCCAAACCTATATGGTCAACTAATCATAGACAAAGCAGGAAAGAATATCCAATGGAAAGATACAGTCTCTTCCACAAACGGTGTTGGGAAAATTGGACAGCAACATGCAGAAGAATGAAACTGGACCACTTTCTTACGCCATACACACAAATAAATTCAAAATGGTTGAAAGAACTAAATGTGAGGTAGGAAACCATAATAATTCTAAAGGATAACACATACAGCAACCTCTTTTCCATTGGTCATAGCTACTTCTTCCTTGACATGTCGCTGGAAGGAAGGGAAATAAAAACAAAAATAAAGTACTTGCACCTCATCAAGATAAAAACCTCCTGCACAGCTAAGTAAACATTCGACAAAACTAAAATACAATCTTTGTAGTAGAATATATTTGCAATTAACATATCTGATAAAGAGTACCAAATTCCATACCCAAAAAACAAATAGTTCAGTTAAAAACTGGGCAGAAGACATGGATAGACATTTTTCCAAAGAAGACATCCAGATGGCTAACAGAACTATGAAACGATGCTCAACATCACTCATCATTATGAACATACAAATCAAAATCACAATGAGAAACCACCTCACACCTGTCAAAATTGGTAGCATTAACAACAACACAGGAAACAACAGATGTTGGCAAGTATGAGGATAAGGAGGAACACTTTTATATTGTTGATGTGATTTAAATTGTTGTTGGCACTCTGGAAAACTGTATAGAAGTTTCTCAAAAAGTTAGAAATATCCTATGACCCAGCAATTTCACTACTAGGTATTTACCCAAAGGATACAAAAATACTGATTTGAAAGGGCACTTGCACTGCAATGTTTATAAAAGCATTATCAATAATAGTAAAATTATGGAAAGAGCCCAAATGTCCATTGACTTATGAAAGGATCATGAAGAAGTGGTACATTCAATGGAATATTACTCAGCCACCAAAAAAGATTGAAATCTTGCCATTTGCAATGATGTGGATGGAGCTACAGTGTATTATGCTGAATGAAATAAGTCAGGGAAAGACAAATGCCGTATGATTTCTTTCATGGAATTTAAGATAAAAACAGATGAACGTAGGGAAAGGGGAAAATAAAAACAGAGGGAGACAAGCCATACGAGACTCTTAACTATAAAGTACAAACTGAGTGTTGCTGGAGGAGAAGTGAGCTGGGGAAGGGCTAAACGGATGATGGGTATTAACGAGGGCACTTTTTGTAATGAGCACTGGCTGTCATATGTAAGTTATGAATCACTAAATTATTTTCCTGAAAACCAAGATTACACTATATGTTAACTAACTAGAATTTAAAAAAAAAACTTTACATAAAAAAGTAAAGTTAGCAAAAAAGGTATTTCATATAAATGGATAACCAAAGGGAACAAGGTAGCTATATTTATTTCAGACAAAACAGATTTTAAGCCAAAAACTGTAACAAGAGAAAAGGGTTATTAAATAATAAAAATGGATAAATTCAAAAAGAAAATATAACAATCATAAATATATATGTAGCCAATATTGAAATACTTAAATATGTGAAATAATACAAACAGATTTGAAGAAAGAAACAGGCAACTATATAGTAATATTAGGGGACATCAATACCCACTTTAACATTTCATTAAGAAATAAATCAACAAATATATGTTGAGTTTAAATTATATTTTGAACTAAATGGACCTAGCAGACATTTACAGAACATTTTATCCAATAGCAACAAACTACAAATTTTTCTCAGCTTAAATGGGACATTCTCCAGGATAAATCATGTAATGTTTCAAAAAACATGTCTTAGTAAATTAGAGAAGTTTAAATCGTATCAGGCAATTTTCCTGACCACAATGTTATGAAAATAGAAATTAATAACAAAGGAGAGAGGAAAATTCATGAATATGTAGAAATTTCACAACATACTGCTAGAAAACAAATGGGTCAGAGAAGAAATCAAAAGGGAAATTAAAAAATAAATTGAAATAAATGAAAATGGAAAGGCAAAATATTAAAATACATGAGATCACTGACTTGTTCACCTAAATTAATATATGTTTAAAACATGATAGAATTAAAAATATATCTATGAGATGTTACCAAAAAAGCTTAAGAAAAAGTTTCTATCAATAAATGCCTACATTAAGAAAAAAGAAAGATTTTAAATAAACTACCTAAATTTACACCAAAAGCAACTAGAAAAAGAAGAAAAAAACCCAGCTCAAAGTTAGCATAATGAAGGAAATAACAAATATTGGTGCAGAAATAAAGGAAATAGAGATCAGAAAAACAATAGAAAAGATTAATTTAACTAATAGTATGTTTTTTTGAAAAGATAAAGAACATTGACCAACTTTTAGCAAGATTCAGAAATAAAGAAGACTCAAATCAATAAAATCAGAAATAAAAAGCAGTCATTTCAGCTGTCACCACAAAAGCACAAGGAATCATGAGAAAAAAAAGAGATATATTTCAGAAATATAAAATCTACCAAAACTGAATCATGAAAAAAAACAGAAAATCAAAACAGAATAATAATGATTAAGGATATTGAAAGGATACTGGAAAAACCTCCCAACAAAGAAAAGCTCAGGACCATCTGGTATCACTGGTAAATTTTACCATCTATCTAAAAGACGAATTAATGCCAATTCTTCTCAAACTCTTCCAAAAAGTTGGAGAAGATAGAAGACTCCCAAACTCATTTTACAAGGCAAAAATTTCACTGATGCCGAAGCCAGATAAGAATACTAAAAAAGAAAATTACATTCCAATATCCTTGATAAATATAATTGGGAAAATTCTCACAAAAACATTAGAATATCAAATTAAAAGGATCATTACAATTATTTTTTCACCATGATCAAGTGGGATAAATCCCTGTGAGGGAAAGATTGTTCAACATATGCAAATAAGTAAATGCGATATAATACATTAATAGAATAAAAAGTAAAAATAATATAATTATCTCAATAGATGCAGAAAAAATAATTTGATTTTAAACAACAACATTTCATGATAAAAATTTTCAATAAATGTGTATGGTAGGAACATAACATAATAGAGATCACATATAAAAAACTCACAGCCAACATAATAGTGGTGAAACTGAAAGATTTTCTGCAAAGTCAGATACAAGACAAGATGCCTCCTCTTCCTGCTTCTATTCAACATTTTGATTTTCATAGGAATTACGTTAGATGTATAGATTGCTTTGGGTAGCATAGACATTTTAACAATATTTGTTTTCCCCATCTATGAACATGGAATATTTTTCCATTAATTTGTATCATCTTAAATTTCTTTCATCAATGTTTTATACTTTTCATAGCAGGACTATGGACTTTCACCTTCTTTGTTAAGTTTGCTCCTAGGTATTTTATTCTGTTTGGTAAAATTGTCAATGGAATTGATTTCTTAATTTCTCTTTCTTCAAATTCATTATTAGTGTATACATATGCAACAGATTTATGTATATTAATTTTGTATCCTGTGATTTCACTGATTTCATTTGTTAGTTCTGGTAATTTTTTGGTGGAGTCTTTAGAGTTTTTTTTTATATATATATATATATAGTAGCATGTCATCTACAAATAGTGACAGTTTTGCTTCTTTTTTTCCAAAATCTATTATTTTTATTTCTTTTTATTGCCTAAATGCTCCAGAGAGATTTTCCAATGTTATTTTGAATAAAAGAAGAGAGAGTAGGCAAGCACTTTCTGTGGCTCAGGTCTTGGTTTGACTAAACATTACTCAGGCCATAATGTTACTGTTCTGTACTCTACCCTCCAGGCCCCAGGCTACATTTTGTCCTTGCATTACTGATGTGTGCTGCCCCTGCTCTATGCTCTGTGCCCTGATCCCAGGTCCCAAATCATGATTTTATTCAATGTTACCAACACATGTTGTTGCTAATCTAAGCCCTATCACTGGATCCCATGTCATGGCTTTGATCTGCCATTGCCAAGGACAAGCTCTGCACCTAACCTCTTGGGTCCTATCATGCAGTGTTACTAGGGCCTCATTGGAAATGTTCTGCTGCTTTCTGAAACTTTTCCCTAAGATCATAATGGAGACTTTAACCAATCATTCTGAGGTTATGCTGCTATTGCGCTCTGGCCTAAGCCACCATTGCACCCTGTCACCTCTGTTCTCATGCCGCTGCTGCATACCTCCACCCCCAACCATCTTGAGTCACTGAAGTGAGTCCTAGACCAAGTTACACAGCAGACTGGAACAAATTTTCACCTCACATACCAGCTCCAGTGACACAAAAAGTGCACTGGTGCCCTAGAACCCAGACACTGTGGGAATTCTTCATGTGTCCTATCTTTGAACCCCCGCAACTCTGCCACTCTGATGGCCAGTGTTCCAGACCAGGCACCAAAAGGGATCCTCTTGGCTAAAATGTTCTCCCATGAACAAAAACAAGGAAAGCAGGATGACCCTATCAGTCATCACCTTTGGGAACCACAAAAGCCCTAACCACAACTGCTACCCATTGGATCTCTGCAGTCTTGGCTACAGAAGACCCCAATCATGTTTTCATCAATATTGATCTCAGGTGATCAAACTGTATAGTGACTATTCCAATGTGTACTTCTAGGAACCAAAGATACTGCATCCACCCAAGCCAATGGCCTAGCAATTCACCTTCAGATGTCTTTCTACATCAAAGCCAGTCCAAAAGGCTGAAAAAAACAGCTACTTCATTAAATGCACAGACATCAAGACAAAGCCATTAGAAAAATAAAGAAAAAAAAAACAAGGAAACATGAAACCCCACAGTAACTCAATAATTTTCCACTAACTGTCCACAAGAAATTGATATCCTGGAAAAGTATTGAAAAGAATTGTTTTAAGGAAGTTTGGTAAGAGAACACATGTAGACAACTAAATAATCTCAAGAAAATAATGTAAGAACAAAATTAGAAGCACAACAAAGAAAAATCTTGCAGAAAGAACAAAACAAATTCTAGAACAGAAAAATACAGTAAATAAAACTTAAAAAATGCAATATAGAGATTCAAAAGAAAGTTCAAACAAACATAAGATAGAATCAGCAAACTTAAAACAAGATGACGATATTATCCAAGCAGAGGAGAAAAAAGAAATGGTCTAAAAAGGGTGAATTATGGTGACAATGAATTATGGGACATCAAGTGACATAATATTCACATTAAGAAGTACCAAAGGAGAAGAGAGAGAGAATAGGACAGAGAATTATTTCCAGAAATAATGATTGAAAACTTCCAAAATCTGAGGAAACATATATATAAAGCTAAAAGGCCTACACACAGATTCAACCCAAAGACATTTCCACCAAATCACATTATAATCAAACTCTCAAAAATCAAGGGCAAATTCAGAATTTTGAAAGCAGCAGGAAATAAAGGAGCTCACATAGAAGGGATCTCTAAAAAGGCTATTCACATATTTCTCAAAAGAAACCTTGCATGGAAGAAGACATTGGAATGATATATTCAAATTACTCAAAGGAAAGAAAACTTGCCAGCCAAGAATGATTTATGCATCAAAGTTGTACATTAAAAATAATGCATAGGGGTGCCAGGTGGCTGAGTTGGTTAAGCATCTGACTCTTGGTTTAGGCACCTGTCATGATCTTATGGTTCATGAGTTCGAGCCCCGCATCAGGCTCTGCCCTGACAGTGCAGAACCTACTTGTAATTCTCTCTCTACCTCTCTCTCTGCCTCTCCCCTGCTCATGCTTTCTGTCTTAAATCAATAAATAAACAAACAAATAAATAAGCAAGTAAATAATGAAGAGAAACACTTTCCTAAAAAAAATCCCACAAAATGTGAGAGAATTTATCACCACTAGATCTGACTTACAACTAATTCTAAAGGTAATTCTTCAAGCTTGAATGATGCCCAATATCACTAATCACCAGGTAAGTACAAATCAAAACCACAATTAGATACCACCTCACACCTGTCAGAATATTATCAAAAATACAAGAAATATCAAGTGTTGGCAAGGATGTTGAGAAAAGGGAAGGAACCCTTGTGCACTCTTGGTGGGAATGTAAACTGGTGCTGTCACTATGAAAAATAGTATGGAAATTCCATTAAAACTGAAGTACTATATAATCCAACAATTCCACTTTTGTATATTTATCTGAAAAAATCCACTAATTTTAACATATATATATATATATATATGCGCATCCCTACGTTTATTGCAGCATTAGTGACAATATCCAAGATATAAAAGCAACCTAAGTTTATTGACAGATGAATGAATAAAGACAATTTGGTATATACACAATGGAATATTACTTAGCCATAAAAAGAATGAAGTCTTGCCATTCATGACAATGGATGGACTTAGAGGGTATTATGCTCAATGAAATAAGTCAGGCAGAGAAAGACAAATAACCATGTGATTTCATCCTGCATGTGGAATCTGAGCAAAAAACAAACAAAACAAAGCAGAAAGACTCACAAATTCAGAGAACAAACATGATTGCTGGAGGGTGGGTGTGGGTGAAAGAGGTGAAGAGAGTTAAGAGGTACAAATTTCCAGTTGTAAAGAAAATAAGTCACAGGGACATAAAGTTTAGCATAGGGAATATAGTCAAAAATATTATAATTTTGTATAGTGACACAGATAACTGACATGATCATTTCATAATGTATAAAAATATTGAATCACTGTTTTATGTCTGAAGCTAATATCGTATGTCAATTATAATTCAATTTTAAAAAGAATAGAAAATTACTAATATCCCTAATGAACACAGATGCAAATGTCCTCAAAAAAATAATAACAAACGAAATTCAAGAGCACGATTTGATATTGTGTCATTCATTCCTGAAATACAAAGATTGTTCATCATACACATATATGTGATATATCGCATTAACTGAAGGAAGGATAAAAATATATAATTTCAATACACGCAGAAAAAGCATTTGACAAAGTGTAACATCATTTCATGATATAAATTCTCAACAGAGTGGATATAAAAGAAACATACCCCAGCACAATAAAGGCCACATAGGACAAGCCCATAGCTTACATCACATGTAAAACTAAAAAGTTAAAAGCCTTTCCTCTAAAGATCAGGAACAAGAAAATTATGTCCACACCTGTCATCTCTATTCAACATAGTATGTATGGGAAGTCTTGGCCTTAGCAGTTAGGCAAAAAAAAAAAAAAAAAAAAAAAAAAAAAAGTAGTAAATGTACCAAATCAGAAAAACGATGTAAGATTATCTCTTTTTGTAGATGACCTGATGTTACATATAGGATAATTTAAAGACTCCACCAAATAGTTAACAGAGCTAATAAAATAATTTAATAAAATTGTAGGATACAAAATAAGCATACAAAATTTGTTGCATTTCTATATACCAATGACAAATTATCTGCAATAGAAGTTAATAAATCATTCCTATTTACAATAGCATCAAAAACAATAAAATACTTAGGAATAAATATAACCAAGGAAGTGAACTACTTGTACATTGAAAATTATAAGATGGTGGTGAAGGAGATTGAAGATGACATAGATAAATTGAAAGGTATTTTGTGTTCTTGGATTGGAAGAATTAATATTGTGAAAACGTCTATACTACCCAAGTTATCTACAGATTTAATGCAATCCTAATCAAAATTAGAATGATATTTTTCTAAGAAATAGAAAAAAAAATAAATTGTATGGAACCACAAAAGACCCTAAATAGTCAAAGTAATCTTGAGAAAGAACAAAGCTGGAATTATCATGCTTTCTTTTTTTCAATTTATATCACATAACTATAGTAATCAAAACAGTATAGTACCAGTATAAAAACAGATCTCCATAACAGATGATCAGAATAGAGACCAGACATAAACCCACACATATACAGTCAACTAATTTTTGACAAGAGCACCACAAACACACAATGAGGAAAGGATAGTCTCTTCAATAAATGGTGTTTGGAAACTGGATATCCACATGCAAAGGAGTAAAATGAACCCTTACTATACACCCCTCACAAAAAAATGAAATTGATCAAATACTTAAATATAAGTGCTGAATTTTTAAAACTCCTAGAAGAAAGCAGGGGAAAAATCATTGGTATCAGTCTTAGCAATGTGTTGTACTTTATTTTTTCATAAGACACCAAAAGTACAATAAAAACTAAATTAAACAAATGTGACTGTATCAAACTGAAGAGCTTCTGCAGAACAATGTAATCAATAAATTGAAAAGGCAACATATAATATGGCAGAAAATATTTGCAAACCATATATTTGATGCTGGATTACAATCCAAAATATATTTTAAAGTCTCATGCAACTCAATAGCAAGAAAGTAACGCAATTAATAAACAGGTAGAGGACCTGAACATTTTTTCAAAGAAGACAAACAAATGTCCAATAGGTATATGAAAAGGTGCTCGACATTATCATCAGCTGTTGATTTACAACCCTCTCCGGAACTTCCCAGGTGTGATCTTAAAAGAGCCCCCATGTGAAGAAGGCAGGGAGAGACCAAAGAAAGAGGCAGGCCATTCCAGGTTGGTAGGTGGCAGTTTTTATAAGCAAAGGGAATATATACACAAGGTTTATCTTAAGTGGCAGCAAGATAAGTGGGTACCCACATCCACCCACCAAATCTTAACAGTTTATATAGAAGCCTGGACTAGGTTCAGTAACATATATCATGCAACACAACATAATTGCCTCAAAGCTATGTCCCTGGAGAAGCCTCTGGGAGTGGGAAAGGCAAGTGGAATTCATATTCCAAGGACAGGGTAAGGGTGAGGATCCTCTAAGTGCGCAGGTAGAGGCCATGGTTCAACCAATAGTCACATCTTTTTGATAACCTTGCCCAACCCTCCACCCCTCCTAACCAGCTCTTACAATTCCATATGCTCATTTTTTTCCACAACAAGCCCTGAACAGTCAACAAAAGATTTCAGTAGTATGGAGGTGGCACCTTTGGCAGCTATCCGGCTGCACTGGGGCAAATGACATAGCAACAATACAGACACACGCAAGCGAAAGTACAGATTAAGACAATATTTCCCAAAATTACTGAGATCTTTTATCACTAAGACCCCCATGTTCTGAGACATTGCTTTTTCAAGTCCCCTAAGCTGAGAGCCAGATGAATCAGGGCATTCACTTGTGTTCTCATGTGTGTGTGTGTGTGTGTGTGTGTGTTTAATAAAGATGATACATTAGCAGAAACATCAGGTATGAACATGCAACATTATTTTTGGATAATGGCACTACAGTGCCTTCTTGTGAGGTAGTAATAATGTCAAAGGCCATCCTATTTTGGAATATAGCTTTTGTCTTTAGAGCAATTTCAGTGTACAGTAAGGACAGGTTTTGTTAACTATCATTTAAGACTTATTGGGTAAATTTGTAAGGGCTTTTATGTGTGCTATAATGTCCTCCAGGCCAACAGAGGGAAAAAAGATGGTGGCCAAATGATCATACCAGATCTACCTGATCTTGAAGAGAGCTTTAGGCAGCTTTAGAAACTTGACCTCATTGTATATATTATACATATTGGCCAGGGAGGCAGCAATGTCAGGAATGAGGAAATGGACTGGGTAGGGAGGGGCAAAATATGCCAGACCAGGACTCCCACTTTTTCCTCTCCTTTGATGTGTCATGCAGGTGTAGTGCATTTCAACAGGTCTAGCTTTCAGCAGAATAATGGGATCCCAGTGGAGACTGAGTATTCTCTCTCAGAGGTATGAAGTAATTAACCTATCCTGGTGGAATGTCCCGTTGCAAATTGCATTAGTAGTTAATTCCTGTCCCAGGTGTGAAGGGGTTTGGTGTTTTAAGCAGCATAGCATGTTGATCCATGGTGAGAATTGGAACAATGGCTGTCTCCCATGATTTCATATATTTATGGTATTGAGAACTTTGACAACAGTCTTTAGTCTGTCATGGGGAAACAGTCCCTACTGGTTGATCATTCAAATATATTAAATCCTGGAAGAATACCTTAGTCCATCCAGCCAAGGTGGTTTTCCTTGTTTATAATTTAATTTGCTGCTTTAATATCTCATTTTTCCTTTCTAACAAACCCTCTGCTTGTGGGTTATAGGGTAGATAGAACCTCCATTCAGTGCTATTTTTCCCAGTCTTGCACATCATGGCCTTTGAAATGTGACATTCAATCACAGTCTAATCAATAAGGGTATCTATTCATGGTACTCAGCTTCTCTAATCCCATAATGGTGGAAGCCTGGTTTGCAAGATGACAGGGGAAGCTTGGGTTAGGCCAGACACAGTGTCCACACAAACCAAAGCATATTTATAACGCTCAAACAGAGGGAGGGGGCCAATAAATTCAATTTGCCAATCTCTCACCAGATGGGATCTCTAGTGGATGGCCCTAGATTCTTTTGGAAGTTGCTTTGAGTGTTGTTTAGAATACAAAGGACATGCTGTTACTGCATTAACCAAGTCACTGTACTTCAAAGGAAATCTGGCATCCTTGGCAATATACCATTCTATTTGAGCACTGCAGTGGCCAAGCTTTCTATGTGGCCAGTCTGCTGGAGGGTGAGTAGATAGAATTTGTACCAGAGCTAGGGTATCAGCTTTTTGACTGCCAGGGAGTGTCAGTATCTTATGATCTGGAACATTAAAAACAGTGCCTCAGAATTTTGCAGACAGACCCAAATATCTGTTCACATATTCTGCCCCCCACAAGTCTTATTTTTGATTACCCACCCTTTGGCTTCCTTTTGGCTAAGCCATAAAGTTAATCTCTTTAGAATAGCGCACTGTCATTGCAAAGGGTTAATGGCCAAGGTTCATGAATAATCACAAACCCAACCTGTATCTGAGCTCAGCCCACAGGCTGTTGTACAGGCTGCTGTGTGAGAGGTTCTACCTGGTGCAGGGCTGTGCACACTATTGTCTTTGCTACAGCATCTGATTCATATCTTTCAGAGTTACAGACACATCTATCTGAAGTGGTAGCCCTGCTTAGGAAATTCCTAGAGCTTTAATCTATTTTACTAGTATTTTTACTTTTTCAAAGGCAGCTTGCTGCTCTGATTCCCAGTCCCACACATAGTCTACCTTTACCAGGTGGTATGAGGGACAGAGGCATTGTGACAAGTAGGGAATAAAAGTCCTCAAAACCACAAAATCCCTACAAAAGCTTGCACCTTACTAATGCAAACTTTTGGGACACATGAGTCTTGCCCAACCAGATGACACCCAAAACTTTTCAGCAGTGCTTGAGCCTGAAATATTTTGTGGTGCATTCCCCATCCTCTCCCTCACGGATGCTTCAGCAAAGCATGCAAAGTGTCCAGTAAAACATTATATCATCAATGTGACGGGCCCATTTTACTGATGTGGCATAGGAGAACAGGGACGGATCCCCAGCTTCCATCCCATGACATATTGTAGGGTCATGCAGGTAGCCTTGAGGGAACATTTGAAAAGTTTATCATTGTCCCTCTCACATGAGGCAAATTGATCTTATCAGAAACCTGTACTTGTCAAAGTATTTTTCCATGAATCTCCTTGAAGATGAAGGACTTTTGCAGGAACGTTTTCCCCCCAAAGTATCAGGTAAAACAATAACTATCTGCAAATGACACAATTGCAACTGGCTGTTTTTAAATATCTGATGAGACTCTATTGTAATGCAACTGACAAAGGAACTTAATACAGCAGTCTGGAGTTTAGAAACCTGCCCCCCATCCCCGTTTACTTCAGTCTCTCTGGAAATGTTTGGGTTATCTCTTGGGGTGTTTACATTTCAAAGACATGATAAGAATTGCAATTTCAAGGGACAGAGAAAGAATGCAAGTTTTGTCCTAAAAGGTTTGGGATAATTATTATTTAAAATTTTCCTTTGTATTAGGGTTTAGAATGCATGGGGCATTTCATTTGTTTTTTTTCCATCAATTTCCACATGTTCCTCTTCATTCCCACCACTTTCTCATAAATTTCAATTTTTAGCTTCTTAATCGGGCTTTGTCATAATTGCCCAGATCTTAATTTGAGATATCTTGGGCCCTCCTAGTTTTGCAGAACAGTACACTAAGGCCTCTGACTTAATATCCTGCTCTCCCATCTTGTCTGCCAACCCTGAAGCTAGCAGAGTAAGGGACATTCCCATATCCTTCTCTAATCTCAGCTTTTTTTTTCCAACTTTCTAAATTAAACTTCAGCCTCTAGTTGGGCATCAGTGGCCAGCCAAACTGCTCACAGTAGAGGCTAGCCTACTGGAGCAGCCATTTGTTTCCCTTTTTGGGAACAACATGCTATGCAGTTTCTTCAATGATACTAGCTGGAATTTTGGGGTTTCCCTGTACTCATGTGGTGGTTTCCAAGCATCTAATATACAGGCCAACCCTCCCCACATAGAGTTTGATGGCTAACGTGGAATTTCCCACACAGATACCTCATTCCCAAGGCCCATTTCTTCATTCTCTTGGCTAGCTCACCAATTGTTTTTACAACCCTCTCAGAGGCTTCTCAGGTGTGATCTGAAATCAACTTCCACGTATGTAGGTCAGGGAGACACCAAATAAAGAGACAAGCCACTCCAGGTTGGTACTTAACAGTTTTAAAAAACAAAGGGACTTATGTATGAGGCTTGTTTTATGTGACAGCAACACAAGTGAATCCCCACATTCAATTAATTAAGTTTAGTCACATATACCATGTAACTGTTCTCAACACCGCATAATTTCAAAACTCTGTCCTTGGAACAGCCTCTAAGACCACAAAAGGCAAGTGTAATCCATACTCTAATGACAGGGGGAAAGAGTAAGGAGCCTCTGAATGCCCAGGTCCAAAGAAATGGAAATACATTCCATGCCCAAAGATTGGAAGAAAATTATTGTTAAAATGTCTAAACTACCCAAAGCAATCTACACTATCATTGAAATCCTTATCAGAATACCAACATCATCTTTCACAGAACTAGGACAAACAATCCTAAAATTTGTATGAAATCACAAAAGACCCGAAATAGTCAAAACCACACTGAAAAAGAAAAGCAAAGTAGAGGCATCACAATTTCAGACTTCAGGTTACATTACAAAGCATAATACTCAAAAGAGTATAGTACTGGCACAAAATTAGATACATAGATCAATGGATCAGAATAGAAAACCACAGAATGAATCAGAAGTGAACCCACAATGATATGGTCAATTAAGTTTCAACAAAACAAGAAAGAATATCCAATGGTAAAACATAGTCACCTCAAGAAATGTTGGGAAAACTGGACAGCAACATGCAGAGGAATGAAACTGGACCACTTTCTTACACCATACTCGAAGATTAATTCAAAATCGATCAAAACCTAAATGTGAGACCTGAAACCATAAAAATCCTAGAGAAAACAGGCAGTAATCTCTTTGACATCAGCCTTAGCAACTTCTTACTAAATGTGTCTCATGAGGCATAAAAAACAAAAACAAAAATAGACTATTGAGACTTCAAAATAAAAAGCTTTTGCACAGCAAAAGAAACAATCAGCAAAATTAAAAGGCACCCTATAGAATGGGAGAAGATATTTGCAAATGAGAAATATGACAAAGGGTTACCATCCAAAATATATAAAGATTTTATAAAATGCAGCACCTAAAAAATGAATAATCTGAACTAGGAAGGAGAAAATGTGGCAGAGTAGAGTGTGGGCCCTGAGCTTGTCTTGTCCCTGAAATACAGCTAGATCAGGATCAAACCATTTTGAACACCTAGAATATTAATCTGAGGATTATTGCAACAATCTACATAATTTGAGCCAGAGAAGTTTGCAGATACACAGTGTGGAGACGTGAATTGGGGGATAGAAAAGCCACTGAACCATGTTGGGTAGGGAGCCATTTTCACAGAGAGAGGACAGAGAGAGAAAGAGAAAGGGGGAGAGTGCAGCACATGGGGACCATGCAAGAAAAGCACCCCTCCCAAAAGAAACTGGAGAGATAGAATGAAATCACTCACAGGGATTGGACAAGAAATCTGCCCCCCACAACCATTGAAGGGGATAAAGTAGAGGATTTCAATACCACCAGGGTTCTATAAACATTGGAGTGTAGAGTCTGAAGTTTTAAAGGTCAGTGCCTAGTGGTTATCCAGTGAGGAAGCAGGGAAAATCCCCAACAGCAGGCAGAGTGGTCTGAGAAGTCTGTAGGCCACACGGTGTGGAGAAGTGGTTCCACTGCTTGGAGTGCATTTGTAGGCGATAAGGCCTCCACGCAGGCAAAAGTCCCGGTGGGCACCAGAGAGCTGCCACATTCTTTGGATTTTGGAACAAAGACACCAGAGCACAGCAAAACCTGGTACCAGCTGTGTGTTATGGTTTACCATAAACTCTGCACCTGTGTGGATGCGTGATCAAGCAAACATTTTCTGGGACATGCAGGCACCCAGCCATTGCTCGCTAAGATCCTCTTCCAGAGAATCAGCATAGGTTAAAGCCACAGGGGTATCCAAAGTGAGTGGCTTTGAAACACAGCCCCATCTGAGATAAAACTCTGGAGGGAGTCCACCAGGCAGGCACACTGCTTAGACACAGAGAGGCTAAGGGCAGAGAGAAGACAGAAGTCTGACACAAAGGAGGCATGTGTCTGTGAGGGCATAAAATTCCCACACCAGACACTAGAGAGCAGGGTGAAGCCATTTTCCCCTCTAGCATACTAGCACACACACATTGACCCCAGTGAGGTAAGAAGCAACACCAAATGCAGTACGGAGACATTATACCAAGCCTCCCCCACCTGTGACTTCCAGGTGTGTCCCCCAGAAGACCAACACAAATCCCTTCCACCTGCTCAATCTAGGGACTATAGTGTGCTGCAAAGTTTCAGATCTAGGGGAAACTGGATGTAACTTCAGTTGGGTTTCATTCTGTTTGCTTGTTCAAAGGTTCATTTTCTTTGCATTTGTTTTTATTTTGTTTTCTTTTTGCTTTCTTTTCTGTCTCTTTGATAAAGAGCAATTTTTTTTTTATTTTTATAAATTTTTATTCTATTTTATTCACAGTAAAACCTTGGTTTGCAAGCATAATTCATTCCAGAAACATGCTTGTAATCCAAAGCACTTGTATAGCAAACTGCATTTCAAGAACCATTGGCTCAGTTGTGATCATGTGACATTCAGTGTCATGTAATACTCATATCGCAAGACATGACTTGTTTATCAAGCTAAAATTCATTAGAAATGTTTGCTCATCTTGCAGAACACTTGCAGAACAAGTTACAATTCAGCTTTTACTGTATTTTTATTTTATTCTATTTTATTGTTTATTTTTTTTAATTTTCAATTTTTTTAACTTTTTTTCCCCTTTCTATATTCTCTCTTTTCTGTTAAGGTCTCTCAAAAAGCAGAACTAAACAAACAAAGAAATTAAAGAGGAAATAAAACATTATATGGAGGACAATGTAAACAAAACACAACAGTCTAAAAACCCTGGGATCTACTTTCCTTTACTTTATTTTTTTTTGTTTTCTTTTGTTTTTAATTTTTTTAATTTATATTTTCTATTTTATTAATTTTGGCTTCCTCTGAAATGACAAATCAGAGGAATTAATCCCAAAAGAAAGGACACGAAGAAATGACATCCAGGGATTTAATCAACACAGATACAGCTAAGATGTCTGAACTGGAATTTAAAACCACGATTATAAGAATACTAGCTGGGGTTAAAAAAAAAATAAACGTAGAAGACACCAGATAATCCCTTTCTACAGAGATAAAATATCTAAATGCTAGTCAGGCAGAAATTAAAAATGCTATAGCCGAGGGGCGCCTGGGTGGCGCAGTCGGTTAAGCGTCCAGCTTCAGCCAGGTCACGATCTTGCGGTCCGTGAGTTCGAGCCCTGCGTCAGGCTCTGGGCTGATGGCTCAGAGCCTGTAGCCTGTTTCCGATTCTGTGTCTCCCTCTCTCTCTGCCCCTCCCCCATTCATGCTCTGTCTCTCTCTGTCCCAAAAATAAATATAAAAACGTTGAAAAAAAATTAAAAAAAAAATGCTATAGCCGAGATGCAGTTGCCAATGGATGCTGTGATAGCAGGGATGGACAAAGCAGAGGAACAAATCAGTGATAGAAGATAAAATTATGGAAAATAATGAAGCATAAAAAGTAGGGAAACAAAGGCAAAAGATCATGACACAACACTTAAAGAACTCAGTGACTTATTAAACATGAATAGGAGTCCCAGAAGATGAAGACGGAGAAGGGGAAGAAGGATTATGTAAGCAAATTATAGCCAAAAAAATTTCCTAATCTGGGGAAGGATACAGACATCAAAATGCACGAAGCACAGAGAACTCCCCTTAGATTAAATCAAAACCAACCATCACCAAGGCATACCATAGTAATTCTCAAAATATACAGACAAGGAAAGAATTCTGAAAGCAGAAAGGACAAAAAAAAGTTGTTAACCTACAAGGGAAGACAGATCAGGTTCACAGCAGATCTGTCCACAGAAACTTGGCAGGCCTGAAAGGAGTGGAAGGATGTATTCAACGTGATGAATCAGAAAAATATACAGCCAAAAATTCTTTACCCAGCAAGGCTGTTATTCAAAATAGAAGGAGAGATAAAATTTTTCCCAAACAAAATCTAAAGGAGTTCATGACCACTAAACCAGCCCTGCAAGAAAGTTTAAGTCGAAATCTCAGAGTGGAGAAAAAAAACAAACAAACAAACAAAAACAACAAAGACCAAGAGCAGCAAAGACTAGAAGGACCAGACGATATCACCAGAAACACCGACAATACAGGCACAACAATGGCATTAAATTCATATCTTTCAATAATCACTCTAAATGTAAATGGACTAAATGCTCAAATCAGAAGACAGAGAGTATAAGAATGGATAAGAAAACAAGACCCATCTATATCCTGCCTACAAGGGACCCATTTTAGACCTAAAATCACATACATATTGAAAGTAAGGGGATGGAGAACCATCTCTCATGCTAATGGAAGTCAAAAGAATGCCGTAGCAACCATAATTATATCAAACAAATAAAATTTTACAACAAAGACTGTAATAAGAGATGAAAAAGGGCATTATACCATAATTAAGGGGTCTCTCCACCAAGAATATCTAGCAATTTTAAACATTTATGATCCCAATTTGAAAGCGAAGAAATATATAAATCAGCTAATCACAAACATAAAGAAACTCATTGATAATAATACTATAATAGTAGGGAAATTTAACACCCCATGTACAGCCATGTACAGATCACCTAACAGAAAATCAATAAGGAAACAATGGCTTTGAATGACACACTGGACCAGATGTACTTAACAGATGTATTCAGAACATTTCATCCTAAAGCAGCAGAATATCTGCTCTCAAATGCACATGGAACATTCTCCAGAACAGATCACATGTTGTGCCAAAAATCAGTCATCAGCAAGTGCAAAATGATCAAGATCATACCATCCATATTTTCAGACCACAGCACCATGAAACTTGGGATCCACCACAGGAAAAATTTTATAAAGACTACACATACTTGAATATTAAAGAATATACTACTAAAAATGAATGGGTTAACAAAGAAATTAAAGAGGAAATAAAACATTATATGGAAGACAATGTAAACAACAAAAACCCTGGGATGCAGCAAAGGCAGTCCTAAGAGGGAAGTGTAGAAGAATCCAGGCTTTCCTAATGAAGGAAGAAATGTTTTAAAAACAAAACCTAAACTTACACTTAAGAGGGCTAGAAACAGAACAGCAAATAAAGCCCAAAACCAGTATAAGAAGGGAAATAATAAAGATCAAAACAAAAATCAATGGCATTTAAAAATAATGGTAGAACAGATCAATGAAACCAGAATCAAAGAACTGATTCTTTGAAAGAATGAACAAAATTGATAAACCCCAAGCCAGATTTATTAAAGAAAAAAAAAAAAAAAAAAGGAAAGGACCTAAATAAATTAAATCACAAATGAAAGCGTACAGGACAGGTCACAACCAACACTACAGAAATACAAACAATAATAAGAGAATATTCTGAGCAATTATATGGCAATGAGTTGGGCAATCTCGTAGAAATGGACAAATTCCAGGAAACATAAACTACCAAAACTGAAACAGGAAGAAATAGAAAATCTGAACAGACCCATAACCAGAAAAAATAAAGAATCAGCAATCAAAAATCTCCCAACAAACAAAAGTCCAGGGCCAGATAACTTCCTAGGGGAATTGTAGCAAACATTTAAAAAAGAGCTATCACCTATTCTTTTAAAGAGATTCCAAAAAATAGAAACGGAAGTAAAACTTCCAAACTCATTTTATGAGGCCAGCATTACCTTAATTCCAAAGCCAAAGACCCCACTAAAAATGAGAAATATAGATCAATTTCCCTGATGAAGACAGACACAAAAATTCTCAACAAGATACTAGGAAACGGAACCCAACATTACATTAAAAGAATTATTCAAAAAAAAAAAAAGAATTATTCACCATGATCAAGTGGGATTTATTCCTGGGCTGCAGGGGTGGTTCGATATCTGCAAATCAATCAACGTGATATATCACATTGCTAAAGGAAAGAATAAGAACCACATGACCCTCCCAATAGATTCAGAAAAAGTATTTGACAAAATACAACATCCTTTCTTGATAAAAATCCTCAAGAAAGTAGAGATTGAAAGAACATACCTCAAGATCATAAAGGTCATACACAAAAGACACACAGCTAATATCATCCTCACAATGAGGAAAAGCAGATCTTTCCCTTTAAAGTCAGAAACATGACAGTGATGTCCATTCTCACTACTGTTATTCAAAATAGTGTTGGAATTCCTAGCATCAGCAATCATACAAGGAAAAGAAATAAAAATGCATAGAAATCAGCAAGACAGAAGTCAAAATTTCACTCTTTGCACACAACATAATACTCTACATTAAAAACGCAAAAAAACACGACCAAAAAACTGCTAGAACTGATGCATAAATTCAACAAAGTCGCAGGATATAAATTCAATGTACACAAATTGATTGCATTTATATGCACGATAATGAAGCAACATAAAGAGAAATGAAGGAACCAATCCCCTTTACAATTGCAGGCAGAAACAAAAAATAGTTAGGAATAAACCCAACAAAAGAGGTAAAAGATCTTTACGCTGAAAACTACCAAAGGCTGATGAAAGAAATTGAAGAAGACAAGAAGAAATGAAAAACCATTCCATACATATGGATAGAAAGAACAAATATTGTTAAAATGTCTATATCACCCAAAGCAATGTACACATTCAATGCAATCCCTGTGAAAATAACACCAGAATTCTTCACAGAGCTGGAATAAAAAATCCTAAAATTTGTGTGGAACCAGAAAAGATCTTGAATAGCCAAAGTAACATCGAAAATGAAAACCAAAGCTGGAGGCATCACAATTCGAGACTTCAAGCTGTATTACAAAGCTGTAATCATCAAAAGAGTAAAGTACTGGCATGAAAATAGACACATAGATCAATAGAAAAAAATAGAGAACCCAGAAATGGATCCACAAATGTATGGCCAGTTAGTAGTCGACAAAGCAGGAAAAAACATCCAATTAAAAAAGACAGTCTCTTTAGCAAATGGTGCTGGGAAAACTGGACAAAGACATACAGAAGAATGAATGTATATACCACTTTCTTACACCATACAGAAAAATAAATGAAAAATGTATTTAATACCTAAATGTGAGACAGAAAACCATCGAAATCCTAGAGGAAAAAACAGACAAAAACCTCCTTGGCCTTGACTGCAACAACTTCTTATTAGACATGTGTTGAGTGGCAAGAAAACAAAAGCAAAAATGAACTATTGGGACCTCATCAAGGTAAAATCCTTCTGCATAGGGAAGGAAACAATCAGCAAAGTAAAAGGCAACTGAAGCTATGGGAGAAAATATTTGCAAATGACATATTGGATAAAGGGTTAGTATCCAAAATCTATAAATAAAATATCAAACTCACTACCCCCCCCCAAAAAAAAAACACATAAGTCAGGGAAGAAATGGAAAGAAGATATGTACAGACACTTTTTCAAAGAAGACGTCCAGATGGCTAGATGCTTAGCCATGAAAAGATGTTTAGCATCACTCATCAGCAGGGAAATACAAATCAAAATCACACTGAGATACCTCCACACACCTGTCAGAAAGGATAAAATGAACAACTCAGATAACAGCAGATGTTGGCAAAGATGAAGAGAAAAGGGAACCCCTTTGCACTGTTTGTGGGAATATAAACTGGTGCATCCACTCTGGAGAACAGTATGGAGTTTCTCTAAAAAAGTGCAAATAGAGCTACCCTATGACCCAGCATTTGCACTAGTAGGTATTTACCCAATTGATACAAAAATGCTGACTCCAAGAGGCAAATGCATCCCAATGTTTACATCAGCATTATCTAAAATAGCCAAACTATGGAAACAACCCAAATGTTCATTGATTGATGAACACGTAAAGTAGTGGGTATATATACAATGGAATATTACTCAGTGATAAAAAAAAAAAGAATGAAACCTTGCCATTTGCAACAACATGGATGGAACTAGAGTGCATTATCTAAGAGAAATAAAGTCAGTCAAAGAAAGACAAATATCATATGATTTCATTCATATGTGGAATTTAAGATATAAAACAAGCAAGCAAAGAGAAGAAAAAAGAGAAAGAGGCAAACCAAGAGGCATACACATAACTATAGAAAACAAAGGGGTTACCTGAAGCAAGGTGGGTGCTGGGGAATGGGATAAATAGGGGTTGGGGATTAAGGAGTACATTTGCTATGATGAGCACTGTCTGTTGTATGGAAATTTTGAATCGCTATATTGTATACCTGAAAGTAATATTACACTGCATGCTGACATTTAAATAAAACCTTAAATATAAACAAATAAAAATTTGTATTATATATGATACAACATTATTAAACATATGGAAAAAAAGATGTTGCAATAAATTGTCATCAGGGAAATGCTAATCAAAACAATGAGATACCAATACATATTTAATTAGAAAGGCCATATCCAATACCAAATGCTGGTAAGGATGTTAAGCAACAGAAACTCTCATTCATTCTTGAGAATGTGAAATGGTACAGCCGATTTGGAAGACAGCTTGATGGTTCCTTATAAAACTAAATCTACTTTTTCCATATGATCCAGCAATTGTGCTTCCTTATATTTACTCAAAGGATTAGAAAACTTCCATCCACACAAATATCTACACATAGATATTTATAGCAGATTTATTTATAATTACCCAAACTTGTAAGCAACCAAGATATCTTTTCAGTAGATGAATGAGTAAACTGTGGTATACATAAACAGAATAGTATTCAATGCTAAATATTGAACTGTTATACCAAGAAAAGACAAATTGCTAAGTGAAAAAAGCCAATCTGAAAAGCCTACATATTGTATGATTCCAAATGTATGGCATTCTAGAAAAGGCAAAGCTGGAGATGGTAAAAAGATCAGTGGTTGCCAGGGGTCAGGGAGGAGGGAGTTATGAATAGACAGAGCACAGGGGATTTTTATGCCAGTTAAACTATTTCGTATCTTACTAATGGTGTTTACATGACGTCATTATACATTTGTCTGCACCCATAGAATGTACAAAACCAAGAGCGAATGTTAATTTTAACTATAGGCTATAAGTGATAATGATGTTTCAAGGTGTTGTTAGTGTAACAAATGTACCTCTAATGGGAGATGTTGATAATTGGTAAGGCTATTCATGTATTGGAGCAGGGTGTTATATGGAAATTCCCTGTGCCTTTTGCTCAATTTTGCTGTGAAACTAAAACTGATCCAAATGTTAAAATTTATTATTTTCTTTTTTTAAGTTTATTTATTTATTTTGAGAGAGAAATAATCAGTGGAGAGGGGCAGAGGGAGAGATGGACAGAGGATCCAAAGTGGGCTCTGTGCTGACAGCAGAGAGCTTAATGTGGGGCTTGAACTCACAAACTGTGAGGTCATGACCTGAGCTGAAGTTGGAGGCTTAACCGACCGAGGAACTCAGGCGTCTCAAAATCTATTTTAAAATACATTAATATAATAAAAAACATAGGCTGCAAGTAATATGTATGATAGGACACTTTTCATAAAAAAATAATGTATACATAAATATATACTTATTGCTAGACCAAATATAAAAGGCTGTACATCAGCCTTTGGAATATGTAAAATTTTATCTCCTTCTTTATAATTTTATGAATTTGTAACTGTTATATAGGTTAGCTGGAAAGCTGTTTCTGTTTTGAAAAACTAAGATCATTAAATAAATATATTTTGGACATTGGTGATGTATTTGCTTTTTCAAGCAGTATGTGTTTGCATTAATGAACTAAATGTCAAAGATGTCTTATATTTACAAAAAAAAAAAACCCTGTTTGTACTGTGATCATTATTTTTGTGAAACTAGAAATCAATAACAAATTGTTTCTACAAGATGTTGATTTGGTCAGATGTTAACAATTTGGAGCATCTTTTGCAGTATAAATATGTACCCCAAATCCATAAAACCAAATATGAGTCCTCCAAAATAAAATGGATATTTGCGTTATTTCCATCCTTCCTCAAGATTAAACTATAGAGTCTTCAGCATTTAGAATATTAGTTAGTATACTAAACTTAGTATATTAGTCCTGTATATTAGTATAGTCCATTAGTCCACTAGTCCACTAGTCCATTAGTATACTTACTATATTAGTCCACTATAAAGAAAGGATCAGGGGTGCCAGGATGGCTCAGTCAGTTGGTTAAGTGTCCAACTTTGGCACAGGTCATGATCTCATGGGTACGTGAGTTTGAGCCCACGTCAGGCTCTGTGCTGATAGCTCAGAGCCTGGAGCCTGCTTCAGATTCTGTGTCTCCCTCTCTCTCTGCCCATGTCCCTTTCTCTCTCTCTCTCTCTCTCTCTCTCTCTCTCTCAGAAATAAACATTAAAATATTTTTTAAAGAAAGTCTCAAAGGATAGAATATTTCTTAAAAATACTATCTTCAAAATTATAAAACAAACCTATGCCAGAATTCTTGAGAGAGAAAAACTCATAAAACCATTATTTCCTCTTCCGGAGTCTTTTCAAAGAAACTTCTAATAGAGAAATTAGAAACTCTCCATTCAGTGAAACAATATGCACAAATAGGAAGAAGTTTACAGCAAAAAGGTGGAGGAGACAGAAGTTGAAAAAAGCAAATGATCTCCAGAGTAATTTCTTCATGAAGTATGAGCCAACATTTAAGTCACAGGTTTACTCTATTATTTACTCACATCATTGTGGATATCCATAGAGGTCTAGTCCACTTAGTATGTTATCATGTGCTCCCTCTGCTGGATCGTTAGCCATACAACAAGAGAGAATATTGGGCATGGGCAAATAATTTCATTGTTCTTGGCCATTCTATCATTGTTATGTGAAATATAAAACTATTAATAATTTTAAATCTTAAATGACTTTGTGGCAGTCATTTTTTGGCTTGGCCTCTCTACTGTTTTTCAATGATCATGAAATGTATATTTAAAAAGCCAGGGTGTCTTTTAAATTGTACATTTGTAATTGTGATATTTTTACAGATTAACCATAATCTTCCCTTGATGTTGATATATTATTTTCCTTTTTGCTTATTATTGAAACTTCTTTTCAAAAATCTATTTTACACTTGCATGTTGGTTTACATTCTTCAATTTTCAGGTAACTATAGTCCTGGTTTTCCTAAAATAGTCACGTTACATATTGTCCTTGTAAAGGAACTGGATGAGAAATAGTCACCCTGCTTTTCACTACTTACCTGGATATCAGTTTTATATGTTTCTTTCTTTGACAAAGTATAGACTGGTGAATTTCACCTATCCAACTCACAGTCCCTTATCTTCTCTTATAGTAAAATTAATTTGTGAACAAAATGGTAGATAAGCTAAAATAGTTGGTGACTGTGATAAAAGGAAGAAGCTATTTTCCACTGTTGAGAACGACTACTTTAGTGGGGTAACTGATATTGGCAAAGCAATACATACTTCGCCTGCTTACAAATTTTCAGATCTCTCTGGAAATGATACAGTTTGTTTAACCAAGAGCTATTCATAAGCCTTTGTTCTTTGATGCTGCTCTCTGCCCCTTGTATGCAGTTAAAAGGACTGCTTTATTCCTGATTATTTTTTCTTGAATTTGATGACTACAGAAACAAAGGATACTAATTAATAAATAAAAGGCATACACATGAATAAAACAAAAATGACTGCATTAAAAACAACAATGCACATTCCACCTCTGAATTCTATCTTTCTGGTGGTATAAATTAGTTAATAAAATAAATTTAATTTAAAATGGACAAAGCATATCCTTGTTAAAATTATCTAAACTGTAGTGCTTATAATTGAGACATTATGCATTCAGTTTTGTCTGGGGTGCCCAAGTTGCATCAGCAAAATGATCATTTAATTAATTCAGATAACAATAATAATGGCATGTATTAATAAATAGAAAACCTGAAGTCCCAAAATATTGTACCTAGCCTACTGAAAATTTTTCTTGGACTTTATCTAAAGTGAGATAAAATTTCAGCATCTATTATAAATCAAATTACAATGTATAAATGGAATGAGAGAAAAAATTGTCAAGATCTGACTTGCAAGAAGAAAACAGAAATACACACAAAAAACTCACTTTTTGAATGTCAACACAGAAAAACCATGTCTCTTTAGAAAAATCATTAGTGGTTCAAAAGCATTACATGCATTAGGCATTCATCTACTCCATAATTGAAATATATTCTCTTTCATATTAGTGCTCAACTCCCAAAACATTAATATATGGTTCTTACCACATTTGTTAAACTAGTTTCCTTAGAGACTTAGTCATAAACCAGACAAAACAAAAATAATTGAAAGAAAAAAATGGGCATAAATCTTTCTAAAGTTGGAGTTATTTGGTGGGCAAGCAGAATTTTGAGTAACATGAGAAATATGAGTAATTAAGGCAACAGTATTTCTATATCTAATGGTAAACAAAGCAAAGCTACAAGACACCTCTGAGTAAGAAAACAGAGCTGAGTTGTCTAAGGTTAACAAAAGTCAAAAGAGAAGGGCTATATGGGCAGTTTCGTTAGAAAAAAAGAAATCAGTTAATTTAAGACACCATTTGTCCCCAAATGTAAATATCAAAGGACAAAGTCAACAAAGAAATAAGTAAATATTTGGGAGCTAAATGAGAGAAGAGGAGTGTCTTTTGAGAAAAAAAGGAAAAAAGGAAAGGGAGGACAAAAAGGAAAGTAAGGTGGAAGATAGATTCTAAAGGACCTATCATGGGGATTTAAAATTGCACAGTCAAGGAAGACATGAAACATTTTTATCAAAGGACTATAGGCAAGAAGAATAAGATCCCTGATAAATTCTGTTAGAAATTAATATTTTTATCAAGCTCAACACCAAAAAAAAAAACCCAAATAATCCAGTGAAGAAATGGGCAAAAGACATGAATAGACACTGTTGCAAAGAATACATCCAGATGGCTAACACACACATGAAAAGATGCTCAACGTCACTCGTCATCAGGGAAACGCAAATCAAAACCACAATGGGATACCACCTCACAACTGTCAGAATGGCTAACATTAGCAACTCAGGAAACAGTAGATGTTGGCAAGGATGTGGAGAAAGGTGAACCCTGTGCACTTTTGGTGGGAATGCAAACTGGTGCAGCCACTTTGGAAAACACTATGGAGGTTCTTCAAAAAATTGGAAATAGAACTATCCTATCACCCAGCAATTGTACTACTAGATATTTATCCAAAGGATACAAAAAGGCTCTTATATCCCAATGTTTAAAGCAGTGCCATCAACAACAGCTAAATTATGGAAAGAGCCCAAATGTCCATCGACTGATGAATAGACAAAGAAGATATGGGAGATTATATATATATATATATATATATATATATATATATATATATCATAATGGAATACTACTCGGTGATCAAAAAGAATGAAATCTTGTCATTTGCAACAACATGGATAAGCCAAATAAGCCAGAGATAGATAAATATCATATGATTTCACTCATATGTAGATTTTATGAAACAAAGCAGATGAACATAGGGGAAGGGAAAGAAAAATATGATAAAAGGAGAGAGGGAGGCAAATCTTAAGAAACTCTTAAATACAGAGAACAAACTGAGGGTTGATGTAAGGGGAGGTGTGTGAGGGGCTAAATGGGTGATGGGCATTGAAGAGGGCACTTGTGATGAGCACTGGGTGTTAAATGTAAGTGATGAATCACTAAATTCTACTCCTGAAACCAATACTACACTGAATGCTAACTAACTTGAATCTAAATTTTAAAAAATAAAATAATAAGTTAATATTTTTCAGGTTTGCTGCTAATATTCTTCTGATCTTTTGTATTATAATTATTCCTAATTATTATGTATAAATCATTTTTCAGATAGATTTCAGGTGTCCATACAAATATTCTGAAATAAAATATATTAGAAATTATATATATATGTATATATATATATATATACACACACCTGAAATAGTAATAGTAATCTGATCATTTTAATTATTTTAATGCTCTAAATCAGAGGTCAGTAATATTTCAGAAGTGAGATGTCTAATTTCTTACCTCTGTTCTTCTCTTATGCATTGCAGGAACAGGTGGTATAAACAAAGAACTCCAGGAAGATACCTGCATTTAAATAGCTCCCCCATTTCTTCCAAACAATTATAAATTAACTATATAAACAAGATTAAATGTCTTTCCTTTAAAGGCTATTATGAGCTGGGCATTATGGTTAGCACTACTGATGCAATCAGAGGCAAAACAGACATGTTCCATGCCTTAATGTTGCCCAAATGCAGGTTGAAATTTCCTTTCAGCAGCCATAAGGTGCCCATAATTTAAATTCAGAATAAAATTTGACAAAGTAGTTATATGTAAGAAATAAGAAGAGGGCTATTAAAGTAAACTGCTCTTGTTTTTCTGTTTGACCATCACAGTCACTGAAAAACACCAAATAAAATTAATTTCTAGAAGTCTAAAAAATAAAAATTACCCTCTAGTTGGCCTACACAGCTGATTCTCATCCATTACAATTCTGAGAATTCTAAAGGAGAGTTGATGAATAAAAAAAAATTAAATGTATTGTAAGTACTTGTTTCCTAATATGTCTCTTATTAAACTATGAACTCCCTGAGGGAAGGGCCATTTCCCATTCACATTTGTTTCCCCACTACTTGGGCCAGAGTATAGTATAGACTGTGTGCTCAATAATTATTGGAAAATTGATAGAGTATTGAATTCACCAAAGCACAATAGATACAGTTTCTACTTGTGCATTGGATACTTTCAGGCAAGATCTCAAAGTATAATTATATGAGAATGATATCTCATGAGGTTTTAACTGCATTAATTAAAAAAAGAATTACATGTTTAGAAAAGCAGCAGTGACACTGGGTAGAATTCACTATGGGTCTTAATATTCAGTTGGTCAGCTTTACCACTACATTGTGGTGATTCCAGTTGCTGGAACATAATCTTATTAAAAAATAAATAAAAGATTCAATGTGTCAACTTTTCGAAAAATATGATTGAGATATTTTTAATAAGTGAAATAAAATTTCTGCTTTAACTTTTAAACACGTTTATTCACTGTTTTATGAAGAATAAAGGGTAAGTGTACAACTTCAAAATAGTTGAAAAGGTTTTGCTTTTGCAAAGTATCTAAAGGAAGTAGATTTAATTGTGGAGTTTTTATGCATCTAGACTCTCCAGCCTGGGTTACCAATTTCCCTGTTTTATTTATGGTGAACTCAACACATAGAACTTTTAGTGATGATGTCACATTCCTATCTTTCCAAATAATTGCATTAAATAAAATGTATTGAATCAAACTGAATTTACTTAATATACAACATTTTTAAATATTATTTAATAAAGATAGTATAATATTTTAAAATATTATTTCATAAAGGTAGTCTTGTAACTAGATTTTTTAGTTAAGTGGCAAGAATTTTCATATTTGGAGCATTTAACATATATTACATAATTCTTCCTCAAACTGTTTTTAGAATAATATTTTCAAAGATATGAATGTTGAAATATTTTCTTCCATCTTTAAGGGAAAAAAGAAAACCCTGAACTTTCAAAACTGGATTTAAATAGGTGATAGAAATTAAGAAGTGCACTTGTGATGAGCACCAGGTGGTATACGTAGGTGTTAAATCACTAAATTGTACAACTGGAACTACTATTACACTGTATGGTAACTAACTGCAATTTAAAGACATAAAAAAATGGAGCTTTCGGGGGTGCCTGGGTGGCTCAGTCAGTTAAGCATCCAACTACAGCTCAGGTTATGACCTTGTGGTTCACAAGTTTGAGGCTCCGGTCGGGCTTTGTGCTGACAGCTCAGAACCTGGAGTCTGCTTTGGATTCTGTGTCTCTCTCTACCACTTTCCCACTCATACTCTGTCTCTCTCTCAAAAATAAACATTTAAAAAATGGAGCTTACAGCACTCCTGTATCCCTTGGGTAAACTCCTAGCAGTGTTGTTGCTGGATCATAGGGCTGATCTATTTTTAATTTTTTTTTCCTTTTTTTTATTATATGAAATTTATTGTCAAATTAGTTTCCATACAACATCCAGTGCTCATCCCAAAAGATGCCCTCTTCAATGCCCATCACCTACCCTACCCTCCCTCCCACCCCCCATCAACCCTCAGTTTGTTCTCAGTTTTTAATAGTCTCTTACGCTTTGGCTCTCTCTCCCACTTTAACCTCTTTTTTTTTTCTTTTTTTTTCCTTCCTCTCCCCCATGGTTTTCTGTTAAGTTTCTCAGGAGCCACATAAGAGTGAAAACATATGGTATCTGTCTTTCTCTATATGGCTTATTTCACTTAGCATAACACTCTCCAGTTCCATCCACGTTGCTACAAAGGGCCATATTTCATTCTTTCTCATTGCCACGTAGTACTCCATTGTGTATATAAACCACAATTTCTTTACCCATTCATCAGTTGATGAACATTTAGGCTTTTTCCACAATTTGGCTATTGTTGAGAGTGCTGCTATAAACATTGGGGTACAAGTGCCCCTATGCATCAGTACTCCTGTATCCCTTGGGTAAATTCCTAGCAGTGCTACTGCTGGGTCATAGGGTAGGTCTATTTTTAATTTTTTCAGGAACCTCCAGACAGTTTTCCAGAGCGGCTGCACCAATTTGCATTCCCACCAACAGTGCAAGAGGGTTCCCATTTCTCCACATCCTCTCCAGCATCTATAGTCTCCTGATTTGTTCATTTTGGCCACTCTGACTGGCGTGAGGTGATATCTGAGTGGTTTTGATTTGTTTTTCCCTGATGAGGAGCGACGTTGAGCATCTTTTCATGTGCCTGTTGGTCATCTGGATGTCTTCTTTAGAGAAGTGTCTATTCATGTTTTCTGCCCATTTCTTCACTGGATTATTTGTTTTTCAGGTGTGGAGTTTGGTGAGTTCTTTATAGATTTTGGATACTAACCCTTTGTCTGATATGTCATTTGCAAATATCTTTTCCCATTCCATTGGTTGCCTTTTAGTTTTGTTGATTGTTTCTTTTGCAGTGCAGAAGCTTTTTATCTTCATGAGGTCCCAATAATTCATTTTTGCTTTTAATTCCTTTGCCTTTGGAGATGAGTCAAGTAAGAAAGTGCTGTGGCTGAGGTCAACAATAGCCAAATTATGGAAAGAGCCTAAATGTCCATCAGCTGATGAATGGATAAAGGAATTGTGGTTTATATATACAATGGAATACTACTTGGCAATGAGAAAGAATGAAATATTGCCTTTTGTGGCAATGTGGATGGGACTGGAGAGTGTTATGCTAAGTGAAATAAGTCAGAGAAAGACAGATACCATACGTTTTCACTCTTATGTGGATCCTGAGAAACTTAACAGAAGACCATGGGGGAGGGGAAGGGAAAAAAACAGAGAGGGAGGGAGGCTAACCATAAAAGACTCTTAAAAACTGAGAATAAACTGAGGGTTGTTGGGGGGTGGGAGGGAGGAGAAAGTGGGTGATGGGCATTGAGGAGGGCACCTGTTGGGATGAGCAGTGGGTGTTGTATGGAAACCAATTGGACAATAAATTTCATATAAAAATAAAAATAAATAAAATGGAGCTTTCTGACTGTCACAAACATCATATAATCTTAGAGTTTTTAAATAAATTTTGATTAATAAAATGAAATTTTGTTGACATTATAAGTAGCATTTACTCACAACAAGTACCAGAAACAGCAAAAACTCCTACTTTTGTATCTTCAGTCAAATCTACACATATAAAAGTGCATATATATGAGACTTTTTATTTTTATTTTATTTTGTTATTTTATTTTTTAAATTTTTTAATATTTATTTTTGAGAGAGAGAGACAGAGAACAAGCAGGAGAGGGGCAGAGAGAGAGGGAGACAGAATCTGAATCAGGTTCCAGGCTCTGAGGTGTCAGTACAGACCCTGATGTGGGGCTTGAACTCATGAACCATGAGATCATGACCTCAGCTGAAGTCAGACGCTTAACCAACTGAGCCACCCACGCACCCATATTTGAGATTTTTTAAACCTCATGTTGCTGTATGTGAAAACTGACAATTTAATAGAAGTAAAGTATCTTTGGCCAGGTATGAAATTTTCAAATGTTTTTACATGCAGATCACAGATACAGCTCTTTTCTGCGAAATTGTTATGATCTGATTAGCACCAGAATGCATTCAACACAATGCACTGCCAAAAAAGAACATCAAGTTTCAAGTAAAACTGAGTGAAATAATATTTGTAAGACTCTCATACTGCAAATACAATTCCTAATATGATTATTTTATATGCATAAAGTTATTCACTTGCCAGTTACTTTGACCCATTTTCTAATGGCACCTTCTAATTGAATAATTAATTCCAAACCAATAATTATTTAAATTAGTAGAGACATTAAGGTAGAAAAATACTTCACAGAGAGGTTCAAAGAAACAGTAAGACAGTGGAGAAGAACACAGACTATAACAAACAATAGCAAAACTGTGCAGCAGGATGTGTTTAACAAATGTGACCTGCATCCTTTGCATCTCTTAGCAATACCTGCTTCCTTTGCTACAAATACAGGGCCTTTGGACTAATCAAGCCTAGTCTGAAGTAGAAAAATTAATCTGATAAATTTATTCATGCATATTTCTTAATGATTATACATACACTTCTAACTCTTTTTTGTCATCCTTTCAAAATTTTAATCATAGACACTCAACATAGGAAAGAATCTTAAGGATCATCTAGTCCAGTACTTCCAAAAATTTCAATTCCCCACACCAGTAAATTTCCTTTTATTTCATAAATGAGTTGCCAACATGTTTTGCTAAGTAAGACATTTTAAATTTTTTCTAACACCATCATTTCAAAAAGGAAATGATATTTTAATAGCAAAAAAATGAATAAATTTAGCTGCATAAAAATTCACATTTTTTACATTTTATTTGTTTTTCTCAAAATGCCAACATTTGACTCTTCTCTCTCATAGTCTTACATGCATTTACCCAGATATTTAAACATCTCACATGACAAAGAATCTGCTATGTCCTGAGATAATCCATTGCATTATTGATCAGCTGTGACTCTTAGAAAGGTTTTGTTTGTATTTAGACAAAATATGCTTCCTTTTAACTTCCATCTATTGATTTAATTCTGCTTCTTGTAGTCTTAACAATCAAGTTGAATCCTTCATCTATATAATAGTTCTTTAGACATTTGAAGACCTCAATTTTGCTCCAACTCCACCCCAAGCCTTCATTACATGAATGAAGCTAAATATCTTCCATTTTCTTTAGCTGCTCTTCATGTGTGTGGCCTAGCTTCATCTTCATCATCTTGGTCACAGACTTTATAACTTCAAGTCTTTTTTACAATGACTGACTTGACTGATTGACTGAATATTTATACCCTCTGAATAGAATTCAGCTTATGAATGACCCTATTCAAGTGTGGCACTAATAGCTGGATTAGATCTTTAGAGGACCCACATATCAAGAAGGTTGGTTTCATTTCTCTGCACCTCTAAATGTCATGTAAAATAAAGCAGAAGTAAATATAAGCTAAAAATATTAATTTTTAAAATAACACAAAAGTAGATGAGGGCTAGAATTTAGATTAAGCACATAATGGTGGCACCTGGAACTGAGCCCAGTACTCAAGGTGTAGTCTGACATACATGGAACAAAACATAGTTATTATCTCAGACACAAGGCCTTGATCACAAGGAGCAACCACAAGTTTTTTCCTTAAGTAGCCAATCCAATCAACAAAATAGTAAACTCAGCAAAATGACTTAATTCAGTAATTCTTTGCTAAGTAGTTTGAATGAATCCAACAACTTTTCTGGTAGTAACATACTTAAGACACAGTAAAAGACTTCTCTATGGTTTCATTCCTTCTACATGTTTAAAAAATCATCTTCATCAACTTTATAACGTTAGCTATGAAAAAGAATAATACTTTCTAACTTTTAACTCTAATCAATGTAGTATTCATTTATCTTCCTCTGGGCCTGCTGCCGAATTTTCCTCACTATGAACACTTTGGTGTGAGAAGAACTATTACATTGAGTAGATTTCTCTTTAACTTTTCAGCAGAGTTTGCAGTGGAGACCTCATAATCCCAGACTTTAGCCTCTACTACAAAGCTGTAATCATCAAGACAGCATGGCATTGGCACAAAAACAGACACATAGACCAATGAAATAGAATAGAGAACTCAGAATTAGACCCACAAATGTATGGCCAACTAATCTTTGACAAAACAAGAAAGAGTACTCAATGGAAAAAAAGACAGTCTCTTTAGCAAATGGTGCTGGGAAAATTAGACAGCAACATGAAGAAGAATGAAACTAGACCACTTTCTTACACCATACACAAAAATAACTCAAAATTAATGAAAGGCCTAAATATACGACAGAAAACCATCAAAACCCTAGAGGAGAAAGCAGGCGACAACCTCTTTGACCTCAGCTGCAGCAATTTCTTTCTCAACACGTCTCCAAAGCCAAGGGACTTGAAATAAAATGAACTATTGGGACCTCATGAAGATAAATGGCTTCTGCTCTGCAAAGGAAACAATCAGCAAAACTAAAAGGCAACCAATGGAATGGGAAAAGAAATTTGCAAATAGCATATTGGATAAAGGGTTAGTATCCAAAATCTATAAAGAACTTACCAAACTCAACACCTGAAAAACAATCCAGTGAAGAAATGGGCAGAAGACATGAATAGACACTTTTCCAAAGAAGACATCAAGATTGCCAACAGACACATGAAAAGTAGCTCAACGTCACTTATCAACAGGGAAATACAAATCAAAACCACAATGAGATACTACCTCACACTGGTCAGAGTGGCTAAAATGAATAATTTGGGAAACTACTGATGATTGAGAGGATGTGAAGAAACAGGAACCCTCTTGTACTGTTGGTGGGAATGGTGCAGTCACTCTGGAAAACAGTGTGGAGGTTCCTCAAAAAATTAAAAATAAAACTACTTTACCATCCAGAAATAGCACTACTAGGAATTTATCCAAGGGACACAGGAGTACTGATTCATAAGAGCACATGTACTCCAATGTTTTTAGCAACGCTTTCAACAATAGTCAAATTATGGAAGGAGCCTAAATGTCCATCACCTAATAAATGGATAAAGACGATGTGGTTTATATATACAATGAAATGCTACTTGGCAATGAGAAAGAATGAAATCATGCCATTTGCAGCAACATGGATGGAAGTGGAAGGTATTATGCTGAGTGAAATAAGTCAGTCAGAGAAGGACAGATATCATATGTTTTCACTCATATGTGGATCTTGAGATACTTAACAGAAGGCCATGGGAAAAGGGAAGGGGAAAAAAAAATTACAAACAGAGAGGCAGGAAGGAAAACCATAAAAGACTCTTATACAGGAAACAAATTGAGGGAGGATGGGGGAGGTGGGGAAGAGGGGAAAATGTCTGATGGGAATTGAGGAGGGCACTTGCTGGATATTATATGTAAGTGATGAACCACGGGGATCTATCCCAAAACCAAGAGCACACTTTATACACTGTATGTTAGCCAATTTGACAATAAATTATATTTAAAAAATAAATAAAAATTGGGGCGCCTGGGTGGCGCAGTCGGTTAAGCATCCGACTTCAGCCAGGTCACGATCTCGCGGTCCGTGAGTTCGAGCCCCGCGTCGGGCTCTGGGCTGATGGCTCAGAGCCTGGAGCCTGCTTCCAATTCTGTGTCTCCCTCTCTCTCTGCCCCTCCTCCATTCATGCTCTGTCTCTCTCTGTCCCAAAAATAAATAAAAAGTTGAAAAAAAATAAATAAATAAATAAAAATTAAATTAATTTAAATAAATTAATTTAAATAAATTAAATCTGATTGAATTGGCAGTCATGTTATTAGAGACAGAATAAATGTCAATAATTCATTACTTGTTTCAAACCTAATTTAACATAAATCTGCCCTATGACACATAATAGCTTGTTCTCTTTTACAGGTTATTTGATAGCAAGTTCAACAGTGTAAGTTAATGACAATGTGAGCTGCATGATAATGGTTCTCCAAGGAAATTAGCCTTTAGGGCAGTTAGGCATATATGAGCCTTTATTCAAATGGAAAAAAATACTCAAAAAAATTTTTTCCTCTCTCATAAGACTATCAGCTAATATACAGAAAGGAAATTCAAACAGGTAGGTGGGCTTGGAAAAATAACATAAAAATAATATATTGACTCTTCTGATCTAACCTGAAAATATTCAGCATCTTGAGTGCTGAAAAGCATGAATTTATTGTATATAACAAAATTTATATTATGTGTTGATCATCTGTTACAAAACTATGCATTAAGAGGAATGGCAGTCCGATTTGATTTGGTACCAAAAATAGAAGATTTAATCAGGAAGCACATAAACTGTTTTACTTGTTCCCTATATTATAAACATATCAACATATGAATATGAACTTCACTAGCTCAATGGTTTGCCGAAAATAAATCTATTGAAATATATTAACTTTACCATACACTTAACTTTACCATGCAATTCATTGGTAGACATTAATATAGTAGTGTTTTTCTCCAAGAACATGTATTAAGCTTGCAATTTGAAATTTATAAAAATAAAAAAAGTATTTGAAATTTATTGGAGACATTATTTCCAGCATATGGAAAAATGTTTGTACTAGAAATGTGTAAACAGAAATGTATAAATTAAATTCAAATTAAACACACATATCATGTTTCTCAAATGATAGAGTCAACTCTTTCAACACCTTAACTATGGAGATACTGGCAAATGGCCACCCACCTTTATATAGTGTTAAAAAAATCTCTCACAACATGACCCTTCCTTCTGAGTTGCTGCTGTGCATTGGTAATTTGAATGGATTAATTTAGTTTCTCTTTTCTCTAGGATCTGTAGATTTGCGACTTTAATTCCTGCTTATCACAAGACCTTTGTTTTCCTTGAAAAGTTTGTATGAGGAAGGATAATGAATTTTTTTAGAAGTTTGCAATAATTGTATTAAAGGACAGTGCCAAGATTCACTCTGAATAAAAGCTTGAGGGGTGCCTTGGTAGCTTAGTAGGTCGAGCATCCGACCTTGGCTCAGATCATGATCTTGCAGTTCATAAGTTTGAGCCCTGCATCAGGCTTTTTGCTGTCATTGCAGAGCCAGCTTCAGATCCTGTCTCCCTTTCTCTCTACCCCTCCCCAATTTCACTGTCTCTCTCTCTCAAAAATAAATAAACATTTAATGAAAACTTGAGATGGTATAGATAATCATATATGACTCATGCAGTTAGATACATTTTTATGCTTGTAAAACATTCTACTATGCTTCTGAAAATGGATTCACATATCTCTTTGTTTGCATTAAAATTCTGACTCAGAACATATCCCTGGTCACTGAAATAAAAGTTAAGTTTTAATTTCAATTTTTTTGTGTGTTTTGAATAATCATCTACATATCTCAAATTTCATTACTTACTCTATTATACATCTTCAGGGTAAAGAAGAAAGTTTTTGGTAAAAAAAAAAGGTTCCTGGTAAATTTTCCTACACATATTAAGAAAATCATGAGACTGAAGGGGTTCTTGCAAGTCACTAATATACAAAGAATAGTGTTTCTATATATATTGGCAAGTTCACATTTCCAACATGTCTAGTTACCAATTTGACTGTGTTTTTATTTTCCTTCATATGGTGGGTTAGCCATTAACAGAACAGAAACAAACAAAATTAGTGTATGAATAAAGTACAAACAAGAACCTTAGAAAAAATAATGTTCATTTAATAGCATGAGAAAAATAGTGTAGGAATAAAACCATGGTAATGCTACTATGTAAGCTACTTTTATTCCACTCAGTGTTCAATAAGTTGTTATTTAAAACAGTTTTTGAATGAAAAACTGTATATGAATGTATAAAATATTGCTATCTAACACTGTACAACTTAAGTGCTTTTTGAATCATTACTTGCATCTATCAATTTTTTCCTTAAAACTTTCTGTTATGAATAAACAGATTTTTATAAATTTTATAAATTTTGAATTACAACAGAATATTGAAAACTGTTCTCAGAGATTTAAATATTAAAAATAAATTAATAACTGAGAGTAGTCTAGATAGCAGAGCAGTAAGGGGACCCTGGGCTTGTTTTGTCCCTTGAACACAGCTAGATCAACATCAATTCATTCTGAACACCTACGAAATTGATCTGAGGATTAAGAGAACAATCTGCATAGTTTGAGGGAGAGAATGTCACTGGTAAAGGTGTGGGTAGGTGATTGGGGGAGAGAAGAACCTCAGTGCTGCAGAGGGGAGGGAGCCATTTCCGTGAAGAGGAGAAGGAGAGAGGGGGAGAGAGAGCAGCACATAGGGTTCATCCAAGAAAAGCACTCCCCCAAATCCATTGACTTGAGAATCAGGAGGAACTGACTATTGCAAGGTTTTCAAACAGTGGAGTACAAATTCTGAGCTTGTGGAAGTTCACGCCATTCAATGGAATCAATGGGGGGGATGGAGATGTTTTTGGGAAGAAGGAGGGGAGGTCCAGGAGTGGACAACAGACAAGAAGGGGTGGGGATCACCTGGGCCATAGTAGGAGAGTATGTTCTCCTTCCTGGGGTGCATTTGGAAGAGGGTATATTGAATCTCCAAAGGCCAAAGACTTGGCTGCTGCCTTTGAGCAGCCATTCAACAGTACGGGGGAGTTAAAGTGATCCCCGATTTTTGCTGTGCTTCACCATAAATTGCAGGGACCTGTGCAGCCATGCAATTGCTTTTCTGGGACAGAACAGTACTAGGTGCTGTGAGGCTCTCCTCCAGAGAAAGTGAGTGGGTCTCTGCCTTGACTGGTCCTTTAAGATTTGGAGTTTTGAATCCCAGTTGCATGCCAGAGATGAAACACAGGATAGCTGTGGTGTCAGGTATGCTCAGGACCAAGTCACAGAAGGGTTGAGGCAGAGTTCTGGCAGAAGCCTGGGACACAGGAGGGAAGATTGGTCCCTTGTCTGTGAAGGCTACCTGAACAGTGACAAGCTTGATCTCCCCTACTCGGGGAGGAGATGGGGTGGGGGGGTGATGCGGGGTGGTGAAACCATCTTCCCCTCTGACCACCAAAAAAGCCAAACTTCAGCAAGCAACACAACACCCCCATTGAAGGCTGGTGTTGCTTCCTACACCAAACTCCCCCATCTCCCTCCACCCCTGTGCCCTACAGGGACAGGGTTACTAGTGCAGGTCTCATTGTGAGCCAGAGAAGCAGCCCTCTTCCCCAGAAGAACAAATCAGGTTGCTTTCCCCCAACCCCCACCCATGCACCAGGTCTACTGATTGAAGAGTGCCCCAAAGCATCAGCCTCAGTTCTGGTAGAAATGTGACCAGGCTTTTTTTTTTTTTTCTTATTTTTTTCTGTTTCCCTTTCTTTTTCTTTCTTCCTTTCTTCTTTCTCTCTTTCTCTCTTTCTCTCTTTCCTTCTTTTACTTGTTTCTTGCTTTCTTTTATTTTGCAGCCAGGATTAGTTTTTTGTCCGTTTGGGTTCATTTTTTTGTTGTTGTTGTTCTTTTTCCTTTTCTGTTTTTGGATCATGTTTTTTTTTTTTTAAATAAGGTTTATTTTTAAAAAATAAATCAAAGAACACCTAGTTGAAGGTCCAAACATTTCCCCACTGTAAGCAAGGAAGAACTCTGCAGAGGATTTATCAGAAAAAAAAGAGCAGCCAAATCACAACAACAGAGTGCACACAGCATACCCCAGAAACATTTCCTGAAGAACTAGGATCTGGACTTCTTAATATAGCAATGCACTCAAGTGCAGGAAACACAAGAATCTTTCATAACATTCAAAAGACACAAACTTAGACAAAATGACAAGACAGAGGAATTCTCCTGCAAAGAAAATCAAGAAGAAACCAAAGCCAAGGATTTTCCCAAAACAGATACAAGAAATATATCTGAACAAGAATTTAGAAAAACAGTCATAAAAATACTAGTTAGGCTTGAACAAAGCATAGAACACATCAGAAAAACACTTTATGTAGAGATAAAGGACGTAAAATCTAGTCACCCTAAAATAAAAAGCGCTATAATTGTGATGCAAAACCAATTTCATGTAATTAAAATGAGGATGGAATAAACAGAGGAATAATTAAGTGATATGGAAGATAAAATTATGGCAAATAATCAAGCTGAAAAGGAGTGGGAAAGAAAACTATTAGATCATGAATATGGACTTAGGGAGCTCATCAATTCCTTCAAGTGAAATAAAAACTATATCATAAGAGTCCCAGAAGAAGTGTGGGAAAAGGGGGAAGAAGTTTTCTTAAAAAAAATATAGCTCAGACCTTTCATAAACTAGGGAAGGAAACAGGCATTCAAGTATAAAAGGCACAAAGAACTCCCTTAAAAATCAATAAAAACAGGTCAACACCATGACTTTTCATAGTTAAACTTGCAAACTAAAGATGAAGAGAATTCTGAAACCAACTAGTAAAAAGGATCCTTAAACTATGAGGGTAAACACATAAGATTAGCAGCACACCTGACCACAGAAACTTGGCAGGCCAAAAGTGGGTGGCTTGATATATTCAACATGCTGAATGGGAAAAGTGTGCAGCCGAGAATGCTGCACCCAGCATGGCTGTCATTCAGAATAGAAGCAGAAATGGTTTCCAAGGCAAGCAAAAACCAATAAAGTTTGTGAACATTAAAATAGTTTTGCAAAAATTATCAAAAGGGACCTTTTGAATGGGAAAGAGAGAACAAAAACAACAAAGACTAGAAATGAACAGAGACAATCTACAGGAACAGCAGAATTTACAAGTAATACAATGGTACTAAATTAATATCTATCATTAATTACTCTGAATGCAAATGGACTAAATGCTGCAATCAAAAGACATAGGATATCAGAACGGAATAAAAAAAAAAAAAAGACCCAACAATACGTTGCTTATAAGAGACCCATTTTATTTATTTATTTATTTATTTTTTCAACGTTTATTTATTTTTTGGGACAGAGAGAGACAGAGCATGAACGGGGGAGGGGCAGAGAGAGAGGGAGACACAGAATCTGAAACAGGCTCCAGGCTCTGAGCCATCAGTCCAGAGCCCGACGCGGGGCTCGAACTCACGGACTGCGAGATCGTGACCTGGCTGAAGTCGGACGCTTAACCGACTGCGCCACCCAGGAGCCCCTAAGAGACCCGTTTTAGACACAAAGACACCTCCAGATTGAAAGTGAAAGGGTGTAGAAGTATTTATCATGCTATTGGACATCAGAAGAAACTTGAGATAGGCAAACCTATATCAGACAAACTAGATTTTACAGCAAAAACTGTAATAAGAGAGGAAGAAAAGCAGTACATCATAATAAAAGGGTCTATCCAACAAGAACATCTAACAATAGTAAATAATTGCCTGCAACGTGGGAGCAGGCAAATATATAAATCAATTAACAAAAAGCCTAAAGAAAATCATCGACAATAATATAAAAATAGAGGGGGAAAGCCCACTTACAGAAATGGACAGGTCGCCTAAGCAGAATATTAACAAGGAAACAATGGCTTTGAACAACACACTGGATGAGATGGACTTAACAGATATATTCAGAGAATTTCACCCAAAAGCAGCATAATGCACATTCTTTTCAACTGTACCTGGAACATTCTCCAGAACAGATTACATACTATGTCACAACAGGTCTCACTCAGTACAAAAAGATTGAAATCATACCATGCATATTTTCAGAAAACAGCACTATGTAACTTTAAGTCAACCATGAGGAAAAAATTGTAAAGACCACAAATACAGGAAGGATAAGAACATCCTACCAAGTAAATAAATAAATAAATAAATAAATAAATAAATAAATAGGTTAGCCAGGAAATTAAAGAAATACAAAATGCATGGAAGATGGGGAACCTGGGTGGCTGAATCGGTTAAGCATCCAACTCTTGATTTCAGCTCAGAAAATGATCTTACAGTCATGGGATCTAACTCCATGTCAGACTCCTCACTGGATGCGGCACCTGCTTGGGATTCTCTCTCTCTCCCTCTTCCTCTGCCCCCCCCCCCATTCTCTCTCTCTCTCTCTCTCTCTCTCACACACACACACACACAATTCATGGAAGCCAATGAAAATGCAAACACGACTGTCCAAAACGTTTGGGATACAGCAAAGACAGTCCTAAGAGGGAAGTCTACTGTGATACAGGCCTTCCTCAAGAAGGAAGGAGTGTCAAGGCACCTGGGTGGCTCAGTCAGTTAAGTATCGAACTCCTTACTTTGACTCAGGTCATGATCTCACAGTCGTGAGATTGAGGCCCTCATGGGGTCCTCGATCTCACAGTCGTGAGATTGAGGCCCTCATGGGGTCCTGGGAAGGTCATGGAGTCTATTTAAGATTCCCACTCTCACTCTAATTCTACCACTTACCCAATCACTCTCTCTCTCTGTCTCTGTCTCTCTCTCTCTCTCAAAAAAAAAATGAACTAAAAAAAAGGATAGAAGAGTCTCAAAACAGAACCTAATCTTACACATAAAGGAGCTTGAAAATAGAAAATAGAGTCCAAAACCCTCAGAAGAAGGAAAATAAAGGTTATGGCAGACTACTATATATATATATATATATATATATATATATATATATGACAGTAGAACAGAACAATGAAACAAGGTGATAGTGTTTTGAAATAATTTACAAAATTGATAAATCCCTAGCCTATTTATCAAAAAGAAAAGAACCTAAATAAATAAAATAATGAATGAAAGAGGAGAGATCACAACAAACACCAAATAAATAGAAATAATAAAGAGAGAAGATCACAAGACATTACATGCCAACAAGTTGGGCAACCTGGAATAAGTGGAAAAATTCCTAGAAACATATAAACTACCAAAATTGAAACAGGAAGAAATAAAAAATGTGAACAGACCCATAAGCAGCAAAGAAATTGAATTGGTAATCAACATCTCCCAACAAACAAGAGTCCAGGCCCTGGTGGTGTCCCAAAAGAGTTCTACCAAGATTTAAAGAAGAGTTAATACCTATTCTTCTAAACCTGTTGCAAAAAGTAGAAACAGAAGGAAACCTTTCAAACTCATTCTGTGAAGCCAGCATTACGTTGGTTCCAAAACCAGACAAAGACCCCACTGAAAAGGAGAATTGCAGACCAGTATCCCTGATGAACCTGGATGCAAAAATTCTTAACATGATGTTAACAAACCAAACCCTACAATAGATTGAAATAATTATTAACAATGATCAAGTAGGACTTATTCGTGGGCTGAAGGGGTGGTTACATATCTATAAATCAATCAACATGATACACCACATTAGTATAAGAAAGGATAAGAACCACATGATCCTCTCAATAGATTCAGAAAAAGCATTTTACAAAATACAGGATCCTTTCTTGATAAAAACCGTCAAGACAGTATGGATATAAGGAGCATACCTCAAATCATAAACCCATGTATCATCCTCAATGGGGAAAAATTGAACTGTCAGGAACATGACAGGGATGTTCACTCTTACCACTGTTGTTCAAAATAGTACTGGAAGTCCTAGCCTCAGCAATCAGGCAACAAAAATAAATAAAAGGCATGCAAATTAGCAAGGAAGAAGTCAACTTTTTACTCTTCACAAAGGACATGATACTCTACATGGAAAACCCAAAAGACTCCACCAAAAAACTGCTAGAATTGATACGTGAATTCAGCAAAGTAGCAGGATATAAAATCATTGTACAGAAATATGTTGCTTTCCTATATAAAAATAATAAAGCAGCAGAAAGAGACATCAAGGAATTGATCCCATTTACAATTGCACCAAAAAGCATAAGATACCTAGAAAGAAACCTAACCAAAGAGGCAAAGGATCTGTACTTGGAAAACTGTAAAACTCTGATGAAAGAGATTGAAAACCATTTCATACACATGGATTGAAAGAGAAAATATTGTTAAAATATCTGTACTACCCAAAGATCTCTACACATTCAATGCAATCCCTATTAAAATAATACCATCATTTTTCACAGAGCTAGAACAAACAATTAAAACACTTGTATGGGTCTTTCGTATATGGCTTTTATGATCTCGAGGTATAATCCTTCTATCCTTACTTTAAAACTGAGAGCTTGGGGCGCCTGGGTGGCTCAGTTGGTTAAGCATCCGACTTCAGCTCAGGTCACGATCTCGCGGTCTGTGAGTTCGAGCCCCGCGTCAGGCTCTGGGCTGATGGCTCAGAGCCTGGAGCCTGCTTCCGATTCTGTGTCTCCCTCTCTCTGTGCCCCTCCCCCGTTCATGCTCTCTCTCTGTCCCAAAAATAAATAAACGTTAAAAAAAATAAAAAAAAAACTGAGAGCTTTCCCCCTAATGTCAGAAACAAGACAGGGATGTCCACTTGCCACTGTTATTCAACGTAGTATTGGAAGTCTTAGCCTCAGCAATAAGACAACACAAAGAAATAAAAGGCATCCAAATCAGCCAGGAGAAGGTCAAATTTTCACTCTTCATAGATGACATAATACTCTATATGGAAAACCCAAAAGGTTCCACCAAAAACTTCTAGAACTGATTCAAGAACTCAGCAAAGTTGCAGGATATAAAATCAATGCACAGAAATAAAATGCATTCCTATACACCAACAATGAAGCAACAGAAAGAGAAATCAAGGAATTGATCCGATTTACAATTGCACCAAACCCCATAAAATACCTAGGAATAAATATAACCAAAGAGGTGAAAAATTTATACACTGAAAAGTATAGAAAGCTTATGAAATAAGTTGAAGAAGACACAAAAAATTGGAAAACTATTCCATGCTCCTGTATAGGAAGAACAAATATTGTTAACATGTCAATACTACCCAAAACAGTCTACACATTCAATGCAATCCCTATCAGAATAACACCAGCATTCTTCACAGAGCTAGAACAAATAATCCTAAAATTTTTATGGAATCAGAAAAGACCCCAAATAGCCAAAGCAATCTTGAAAAAGAAAACCAAAGAAGGAGGCATCAAATCCCGGACTTCAAGCTATACTACAAAGCTGTATTCATCAAGACAGTATGGTACTGCCACAAGAACAGACACTCAGATCAATGGAACAGAATAGAGAACCCAGAAATGGACCCACAAACACATAGCCAAATAATCTTTGGCAAAGCAGGAAAGAATATCCAATGGAATAAAGACAGTCTCTTCAGCAAGTGTTGTTGGGAAAACTGGACAGCGACACACAAAAGAATGAACCTGGACCACTTTCTTACACCATACACAAAAATAAAGTCAAAATAGATAACAGAGCTAAATGTAAGACTGGAAGCCATCAAAATCCTCAAGGAGAAAGCAGGCAAAAACCTCTTTGATGTTGCCTACAGCAAATTCTTATTCAACACGTCTCCGGATGCAAGGGAAACAAAATAAAAAATGAACTACTGTGTATTATTAATTTTGTGGAAATAAAATATTTATGCCTGAGAAGACAAAATCATTCCAAATAAATTTTATTTTCACCTATCATAAAAAGGAAGTAGTATGTATATATATATATATATATATATATATATATATATACACACATATATATACACACATACATACATACATATATGTATATGTGTGTATATATATACATACATATATACATATGTATATACATATATCTATGTATATATATTTACACATACAGAAAGAATATTACTCAGCAATCAAAATGAATCAAATCTTTCCATTTGTACCAACATGGATTGAAGTAGCTTGTATTATAGTAAGCGAAATGAATGAGTCAGAGAAACAAATACCATATGATTTCACCCATATGTAGAAGTTAAGAAACAAAACAAATGGTTATATGAGAAGTGAAGAAAAAATATAATAAAATAAAAATAGAGGTAAACCATAAGAGACTCTTAACTATAGAGAGCAAACTGAGGATTCCTGGAAGGGAGTTGAGTGGGGTAAGGCTAAATGGTGACTGGCATTACAAATGGCACTTGTTTGGATGAGCAATAGGTGTTACATGTAAGTTATGAATCACTAAATTCCATTTCTGTTATCAATACCACATTATATGTTAACTAACTGGAATTTTATAAAAGTTTGGAAGAATAATTAATTACTTAATAACTTATTCCATAGCCATAAAGAGCTCTTATTAATGAATTGACTTAAGTTATTATTTATGCCTAAATAATTGGTTTGAAATATCAGTTTGTAGTATCTTTTGAATGATGTAATATGAAAACATTCATAAATCAGCATGTACAAAGTCTAACAAGCATAAAGCTTCTGAATACTAGTTTAACGAAGGTACTTCCAAATATATACACATCAAGTCAATTCTTAGTTCTTCCTCTATGTGGTCTTTTATAACTGTTGTTATCATTTTTTTTGTTGTTCTTTATATTGGGCTTGGTTTAAGGGAATTTGTCAAGTGATCCCTGGACTCCAATCTTTAGGCCAGTTGTCAGGCCAAACTAATTTCTGTATAAGCCCACTGTGCCTCAGATATCATCTAGCAAATGCAGGATTAATGAAGACCCAGCACAAGTATCTCTGTATAGCTTTCTGGGGATGGATAAACAGGAAGGGATAACTCGAAGAAATAAAATAAAATGCAATATAATAGAGACAATATGTTTTTGATTGTAATGATACTCAAACTAAAATAATAAAATATGATAAACAATAAGTTATTATTGATCATTAGATACCAATACTTTTATCTAACCAGTTACACTGCTCTACACATAAATATGAAATATTTGCTTAATTATCCACTGGATTCATTACTTTAATAGACTAAAATAACACCCTATTTAAAAAAATAATCAATCTCCTGGCAGTTAAGATGGTGGCATGTTAGAGGTAGTCTATGCTTACATCATCCCTAGAACACAGATTTTAGGACTAAAATCTAAGGACTGAGAGATCAAACTGCACAACTAGAAGGAGAAAAGAAGTCACATTGTGGAAGGTAGAAAGTACAGAGATGTGATTTGGGGGAGAAAAGAAACACAGGTGCTGCAGAGGGGAGGGAGACCTGATCACAGAGAGAGGACAGAGAGAGCAGCATACAGTAGATTGCACAAGAAAAACGTTTCCCCAAAATTGTTGACTCAGAAAATGGGAGGAGCTGATTATTGCAAGTTTTTTATAAGCAGCAGAGCTCAAAGTCTGAGGTTTGTAGAAGTCAGTTCCATTAGTGGGGTAGATTCTGGTGGGCATATTGATAGTACTGTGGAAAAGGAAGACATAGGCATGGGAGTGGATAGTGCAGTCTGTGGATGCCGTTGGCCCCACAGGGGGACATAGTTCCCCTTTTTGGAGTGCATTTGGGAGGTGTGGCACTGCTTCTTAGGGGACAAAACCAAAAGCATTGGGAGCCATTGAGCTGCTCTATTCATTAGCATAGGAACAGAGGCAACTGCTGAGGACAGCTAATCTGGATACCCATTTTTTTGCTGTGCTTTACCATAAACTTCAAGCCCCTGCAAGTTTGTGCAACTACCTTTACTGACAATGCAGCACAAGCCAAAGTGCAGTGAAACCCTTCCCCAGAGGATCAATGGGGGTCTGCACCACACCAGGTCCCTAAATTGGGAGTTTTGGAAATCGGCCCACATGCCTGATATACAAAACACAAGAGCACTGCACCACCAGTTAGGCACATGACTCAGACAAGGGTAGGGTGAGGTCAGGGAACTGAGGGATCTATGGGACTTACAAGAAGAAAATATTCACTCTTTCGTGAGGTCTTCCTGAAAAGCAGGAGGCACACTCTCCCCTCTCCAGGTACCAGAATGATGCCATTTTTATTCCCCACTGATCAGCACTAATGGACTTCAGTTAGCATCACAGCACTCACAGTGGAGGCTTGAGCTACTTACACCAGACCCCACTTCCCTGTGCTCTGGAGGTGCACCTCTACTAGAGCAATCATGCCTCACAGCTAGTGGAGCAGCAGGCCCTTCTCCCAGAAGACCAGGCAACCCTCCTCCCATCACACCAAATCTACTGGACACATAGTGATGAAAAACTTCACCTCTAGTAGAAATTGAATCTAGCCTCTTTTATCAAGCCAACCAAAACACACATAGTTAAAACCTGTGATGCACTGGACAAGGTCTAAATACTCCCCACTGTAGGCAAGGTGATACTCTGCAGAGAACTGACCCACATCAGAGTTCACACAGCATAAACCAGAAATATGTCCTGAAGTATGAGGCCATGGACAGTATATGATCTCTTCTTAATATAGCCATTATATTCAGGAGTAGGAAACATAGCAGGTATTCCTAACACACAAAAGACAGAAACAGAGGCAAAATACCACAATGGAGAAATTCATCCACAAAAGAAAACAAGAAAAGGTCAGGGATCTAATCAAAACAGATACAAGTGGGGTGCCTGGGCGGCTCAGTCAGTTAAGCATCCAACTTCAGCTCAGATCTTGATCTCACCATTCGTGGGTTCGAGCCCCATGTCAGGCTCTGTGCGGACAGCTTGGAGCCTAGAGCCTGCTTTGGATTCTCTCTCTCTCTCTCTCTCTCTCTCTCTCTCTCTCTCCCCCTCCCCTGTTCATGCTCTGTCTCTCTCTCTCTCTCTCAAAAATAAATAAACACAAAAAAATTCAGAAAACAGATACAAGTAATATGTCAGGACCAGAATTTAAAAAACAATAATCATAAGTATACTGTCTTGGCTTGAAAAACGCATAAAACACACTATAGAATCCCTCATTGCAGAGATAAAAGAACTAAAAACTAGTCAGGATGAAATTTTAAAATACTGTTATAATTGAGATGTGAAACTGAATGGAAGCAATGACATGGAAGATGGACGAAACACAGGAACAAATCAGTGATATAGAGAATAAAATTATGAAAAATTATGAAGTTGAAAAGAAGAGGGAAATAAAGGTATTGTGTCACAAATGTAGACTTAGGGAACTCAGTGACTCCTTTAAGGATAATTTGCATCATAGAAGTCCCAAAAAAAGAAAAGAAAGAAAAAGGGACAGAAGGTTTATTTGACAGAATTATAGCTGAGAAATTACCTACTCTGGGGAAAGAAACAAACATCCAAATCCAGGAACACAGAGAACTCTCAAAAGGAGGCCAACATCAAGACATATTGTAGTAAAATTCACAAAATACAGAGATAAGGAAAACATCCTGAGAGCATCAATAGAAAAGAAATCTATAACTTACAAGGGAAGACAAATAAGGTCAACAGTAGACCTCACCACAGAAACTTGACAGTCCAGAAAGGGCTGGAATTATATATTCAAAGTGCTGAATGGAAAAAAAAAATGCAGTCAAAAATACTTTATCTAGCTAAGCTGTTGTTCAAAGTAGAAACAGAGATAGTTTCCCAAACTAAAACTAAAGGAGTTCATGACAATTAAACCAGCTCTGCAAGAAATATGAAAGGGGACTGTCTGTGAGGTAAAGAAAGACCAGAAGCAGCAAGACTAGAAAGGAACAGAGAACATCTCCGGAAATGATGACTATACAGGTCACTAATGACACTAAATTCATATCTATCAGTAACCATTCTGAATGTAAATGGAGTAAATGTTCCAATCAAAAGACATAAAGTATCATAATCAATAAAAAAAATAAGACCCATCTATATACTGCCTACTAGAGACTCATTTTAGACCTAAACACATCAGCAGATTGAAAGTGAGGAGATAAAGAACAATCTATCATGCTAATGGACACCAAAAGAAAACTAGAGTAGCAATACTTATATGAAACAAAGTGTATTTTAAACCAAAGAGTGTAACAATAAATGAGAAAAGTCATTATATCAATTTAAGGGTCTATACATCAAGGAGGTTGAACAATTGTAAATATTTATGCCTCTAACTTTAGAGCACACAGATGTGTAAAGCATTTAATAATAAATATTAAAAAACTCATTAATAATAATAGAATAATAGGGGGTTTTTAACACTCCACTCATAACAATGGACAGACCATCTAGTAGAAGTTCAACATGGAAACAGTTGCTTTGAATGACACACTAAACATGATGGAGTTAACAGATATAGTCAGAACATTTAATCTTAAAACAGCAGAATACAGATTCTTTTCTACTGCACATGGAAAATGTTCAGGATAAATCACATACTAGGTCACAAATAAGCCCTCAACAAACACAAAAATATTGAAATTATACCAAGAATATATTTAGACCACAATTCTATCAAATGTGAAGTGAACCACAAGAAAAAAAAATGGAAAGACCACAAATACATGGAGATTAAAGAATATCTTACTAAAGAATAAATTGGTTAACCAGGCAATTAAAAGAAGAAAAAAAAATCAAGGAAGCATATGATAATGCAAACACAGCAGTCCAAAACATTTGGGATGCAGTAAAAATGATCCTATGAGGAATTTATATTGCAATACAAGCCTACCTCAAAAAACAAGAAAATTCTAAAATGCACAACCAAACTCTACATCAAAAGGATCTAGAAATGTAACAGCACATAAAGCCTAAAGCCAGCAGAAGAAGAGTAGAAATAAAAGATACAGAAACAAACAAACAAACAAAAGAAATTAGAACATCTCAAGGAAACTAAGAGCTGGTTCTTTGAATGAATTAATACAATTTATAAACCACTAGCCAGACTTATCAAACAGAAAAGAAAAAGGACACATATAAACAAAATCACAAATGAAAGGAGAGAGATCGCAAACAATAACACGTAAATAAAAACAATTATAAGAGACTATTGTGAAAAATTGTATGCCAACAAACTAGGCAATCTGGAAGAAATGAATAAATATCTAGAAACATACAAAGTACCAAAACTGAAGCACACACAAAAAAGAACATTTGAAAAGTCATATAACCAGCAAAGAAATTGAATTAGTAATAGAATTCTCTCAGGAAACAAAATCCCAGGGCCAGATGGCTTCCCAAGAGAATTTTACCAGACATTTACAACAGAAGTAATACCTATTCTTCTCAAACTGTTCCAAAAAATAGAAATGGAAGGAAAACTTCCAACTTATTCTATGAGGCCAGACCTATCTTGATTCCAATATCGACAAAGACCCCACTAAAAAGAGAATGAACATGGATGCAAAAATTCTCTCAACAAGCTACTAGCAAATTGAGTCCAACAGTGCATTGAAAGAATTATTCACCACAATCAAAGGGGATTTATTTCTGTGCTGCAAATGTGGTTCAGTATTTGCAAATCGATCAACATGACATTAATAAAAGAAAGGCAAGAATCACATGATCTTTTCAATAGATGCAGAAAAAGCACTTGACAAAGTACAGCATCGTCTCTTGATAAAACGCCTCAACAAATTGGGAATAGAAAGAATGTATCTCAACATCATAAAGGACATATATGAAAGAACCACAACCAGTATCATCATCTATGGGAAAAGACTAAGAGCTTTTCCTCTATGGTCAGGAAAAATACAGGGATGTCCATTCTCACCATTGGTATTTAACATAGTACTGGAAGTCCTAGCCTCAGCAATCAGGCAACAAAATAAACAAAAGCATCCAAACTTGCAAGGAAGAAGTCAGACTTTGGCTATTCTCAGACAACATGGTTCTCTATGTAGAAAACCCAAAATATCCCATCAAAAATTACTAGAACTGATACACGAATTCAGCAAAGTCACGGGATACAAAATCAATGTACAGAATTCTGTTGCATTTCTATACACCAATAATGAGGCAGCAGAAATAGAAATCAAACCATTCATCCTATTTACGATTGCAACCAAAATCCCAAGATACCTAGGAATAAACCTAACAAAAGAGGTAAAAGATCTGTGTTCTGAAAACTATAAACCAATTATGAAAGAAACTGAAAAGGACACAAACATATTGAAAAATAATCCATGCTCATGGATTGAAAGAATAAATATAGTTAAAATGTCTGTACTACCCAAAGAAATCTACACATTTAATCAATACTCCAGAGCTAGAAAAAACAGTCCTCAAATTTGTATGAAATCACAAAACATCTCAAACATCCAAAAAATTTTTGAAAACGTTAAGCAAAAGTAGAGGCATCACAATTCCAGACTTCAAACTATATTACAATGGTGCAGTCATCAAGATAGTATGTTATTGGCACAGAAATAGACACATAGATCAGTGGAACAGGATAGAAAATCCAGGAATTGACCCACAACTATATGGTCAACTAATGTTCAATGAAGCAAGAAAGAATATCCAATGGAGAAAAAGACACTCGCTTCAACAAATATTTTTGGGGAACCTGGGAAACAGCATAGAGAAGGAAACTGGACCCCTCTCTTACACTATACACAAAAATAAATTCAAAACAGATGGCAACCTAACTGTGAGAAAGAAAAACATTAAAATATTAGAGGAGAACACAGGTAGCAACATGTTTGGCAACTTTTTAGCAACATTTTACTAGACATGTTTCCAGAAGCAAGGAAAGCAAATGCATAAATTAGCTATTGGGATTTCATCAAGATGAAAAGCTTCTGCACAGTGAAGTAACCAATAAACAAAACTAAAAGGCAGCTACAGAATGGGAGAAGATATTTTCAAATGACATATCTGATAAAGAGTTAATATCAAAACACTATATACAACTTATCAATCTCAACACCCCCAAAACCAAATAATCCTTTTAAGAAATTGGAAGTAGACACAAATAGACATTTTTTTCCCCAAAGAAGACATACAGATGGCTAAAAGAAACGTGAAAGGATGTTCAACATCACTCATCAACAGGGAAATACAAATCAAAACCACAATGAGAAATTCCTCACCCAATGGCTAACATTAACAATACAGGAACAACAGATGTTGGAAAGGATGTGGAGAATGGGGAACCTTCTTACACTGTTGGTGGGAATGCAAATTGGTGCCACCACTCTGGAAAACAGTATGGAGATTCCTCAAAAAGTTAAAAATAGAACTGAGACCCAGAAATTGCACTACTAGGTATTTATCCAAAGGATAAAATAATACTGGTTCGAAGGGGCACATGAACCCCAATGTTTATAGCTGCATTATCATCAGTAGCCAAATTATGGGAAAAGCCCAAATATCCTTCTACTGAAGAATGGATAAAGAAGTGATTATATGTGCAGGAGCATGCACACACACACACACACACACACACACACACACGCACACTCATACACACAATGGAATGTTAGTCATCAAAAAGTATACCTTGGTTTTTGCAACAACGTGTATGGAATTAGAGTGTATTATGCTGAGCAAAATAAGTCAGAGAAAGATAAATACCATATGAACACAGGGAAAGTAAGAACAATAGAAAAAGAGATGATGTCTAACCAGAAAAGACTCTTAAGCATAGAGAACAAACTGAGGGTTGCTAGAGGGAGGTGGACAGGGGATGGCTAAATTGGTGATGGGTATTAAGGAGGGCACTTGTTGTGATGAACACTGTTATATGTAAATAATGAATCGCTAAATTCTACTTTTGAAAACAATATTACACTATATGTTAACTAACTAGAATTTATTTTTTTAAGTTTATTTATTTTGAGAGGGGGAGAGGGGGGAGGCTGTGGAGGGGCAGAGAGAAAAGGCAAGAGAGCATCCCAAGCAGGCTCTGCACTGTCAGCTTAGAGACCAATGTGGGGCTCAATCTCACAAACCTTGAGATCATGACCTGAGCCAATCTCAAGAGTGGGATACTTAACTGATTGAGCACCTTGGTGCCCCTTAACTAACTAGACTTTAAATAACAATGTGGAAAAAAAGAAACAACTTGTTTACCTTGTTATTAAAATTTATTTATTTTGTAAATAAAAATAAGACATTTTCAGTTACTTTTTTATTGTTGGCACGCAAACATTTTCTGTAATCCAATATTTTAAGTGTTAAAAGTTCCCTGTATAGATTAAAGTCTACATAGGCAGAGACTGGGTTTATACAAAATCACATAGACATTTCAGGCTTAAACCCTATTTTGCTAATTTCTTCATAAACTTTGTGGAATGGGTGTGTGTGTGTGTGAGTGGATATTTAGTATCCCGAAATATCCAGATAGATTATATGAGGAATCTGAATTTATCAGACAATTGTCTCTGGTCTACTTTGATAGGAAAATAAACTGATGTAAAATGCTCACCTGGAGAGTCTGTCACTAACATACTGTTTAAAGTTGGTTTAAAACAGTAATTATCTGTATCTTTATTAACTCATTATTAATAAAGATAACCATTCTCATCCTTTGTGTCTTAGGAGAATTTTTTAGAATAAAATCAGATGATATAGCTAAAGTGGAAAAATATATTGGAATCAATAAACATTTTTTGTTACTTATTGAATCCAAGAACTGGCATATTGTTTTAGTTCTCATATTTTGAATTATGAAAGCATAGTATACAAGGGAAACAGTATGATAGAACACTTTTCTTAGAAGTTCTTGATCTAGCTTTATGTACACAGGAATCAACTGGGAATTTTGTTAACATGCTGTTTCTGGAGGAGTAGATCTGGAGTACACTTGAAATAGTGTGTTTTGCATTTCTAACCAGGTCAAAAGTGATGAGATGCTTGCTGCTGCTCATCTAGAAAACACAGTTTAAGTAGCAAAAATATTTAACATTTATGGATCTCATTGCCCTTATTGACCATATATAGCTAATAATTTCAAACTTATATATTTCAAAGTTTGTTGGGAATTATCAAAATATATATTTGGGAATTTGTTTTATATGAATATAAGTTGAAGGCTTCCTTTTAGGTAAGAGTCATTTGCAATTCACAGAAATAACCTGAGTGGCTACCATCTGTTCAGCACTGCTAGATGCTGTATGACTAAATAAAAAATACCTGCTCTCAGTGTATGTAATCCAGCTATATTAAATATTGGTCTAAATAAAATCTCTATTAATTGACACCTTAATTTACATTTTTCCTCAATACAACCAGTATATTCTGATTGTTTCATACTATGCTTTGCTGGTAAATGTTGTGTTTGCTGGTTATTTAATTTTTTGTGCTACCCACAGTGTCACATCTACAGACACATTACACTTGTAAGGTTTATTTGCATCATTAACATTTTCTTCCATATTCTTAAACTTAGACCAAGAATTGGCAAATATTTTATGTAGGGGAACATACTGTTAATGTTTTGTTTTTGGCAAGCCACAGAGTCTCATTTGCAACTATTCAATGCCATCATTGCAGCACCGGAGCTGGCTATAGTTCAATAAAACTTTACTGAGAAAAAATAGATGGCAGGCTATATTTGGCCCACAGATTGTAGTTTGCTGATTCTTAGGTTTAAAAAATCAACAAAACAAAGGATCAAATCTTTATTTGTAGAACTTGCTAATTTCCATAGTGAAAATACTCCCACTATGTCCAGTTTCAAGCTAGCAACATGATAACACTGACAGAATTGGGAAGTGATGAACAGTGGCACACCATTATATAGTACCCCACTAGGCAGGTGCAATAAATGTAAGTAATCTTAATATCACAGATAATACCAAATTTAGTAAAAAATAATTAAGAATTGAGATGTACTTGTTACCTTTGGTTTTCTTATAAATTACTTAATTGTAAGTTTATATTATTTAATTTTTAATAATACTGATTTAACATGCAGCTCACAAAATTTCTGGAAATTTAACACTTGGCTTTTATTGGCTAGTTATACCATTAATTGACAGAAATATATTTCATTGTGCATTTTCACATCTCAGCCACTTATGTTTATACCACATAGATGAAAGCTTTGAGTGTAGAAAAGAAATTGGATGTGCCTACTTCTACACCACTCTCAGCTCATCATTCATTTCCTGTTTCTTTGGAACACAGAGAGCAGAAATATTGGAAAAGGGTAAATGGAAAAAAGAAAGGAACATAGATGAGGGAAGAAAGTGAAAGTTGGCAAAGATGGAAAGTCCACATTCCAAACTTTCTGTCTCATCACTAGTATAAAGAAAACCCAATTAACTGAATGCATAACTATTCATGCCTATATAAGTGAGGAATGCAATAATCTATCTGTCCCAAATAAATATCCTCCAAAGTCATGGTGTATTGCATTTCGGGGGAAAATGCAAGAAATAAGAGGTGATAACTGAATTGTGTTGGTCCAAACTCAAGGAGATCATAATGAGGTGAAGGGAAGTGGGGAGGGAAGAAACAGCATCATTAATCATGAGGTCAGAGGTTCTAGGACAGTCAAAACTTGCACTACAGGGTGTAGAGAGAACAGTATTAAATTATAAAGGGCTCTTTGCTAGAAAATCCTTTTTTTTTCATATGCATCACTGTCGTATGTTTCAGTCATATAAGACTGACTTGGACAGAATAACTTATAACGGGAATTATTTTCACCAACTCAGTCTCATTGGAAAATATTTAAATTTCTTCCATTTTCTTCATAACTGAATTTGGAAAATAGGAACAACCCATGGCTTTGTGTCTGGCACAAATATCTCTATGGTTGAATATTTTAAGCCACATTCATCATCAAAACAAAGAAGGTTTCACATTTGATGCCTTCTCTATGCAACAAGCCACTTTGACATTAATAAAAACCAAAAACTTCAAAAATAGTTATAAACATATGTGTTTAGCCAAGTAGGTTTCTGCCAATATAGGATGTAAAATACCCTAAAATAACAGTAACCAACATGGATTTCAAAGAAATTAATATGCAATTAGTATGACATATATACTATATACATTTTTATTTTATTTATAAAAATATAAATTAAAAAATATATTGAAAAATATAAATTAAATAATATAATCAAAGGAATTTTTTCACTGATCCTTAGATACATTCCCTACATAATGGGAAACAAACATAAAGAGTGGTTTGGCACACAAGAAATTGTCCACATTGTATCTAGTCAAGCTGTGGAACACTTCTGAGAAATACAAAAAACGTGTGGGTCATAGAACACCTGTATGGTTTTGCTGAATTACTATTTTTAAGAAACCCATTCCAAGGCAAAGGAGAAAAAAATCACAAAACAACTCAGAAGCTTTTAAAGTTTATGAATAATACTTGTAAAGGGAACCAGGAATGGACTGCCAAATTATCAGACAAAATGCCAAAACAAGGTTTAACTTCTTGTGAGAAGCCCCTTCAGATAATCTATCTTTCTGAGAATTAGGGTATCCACACCTGAATACTGAATAATCAGATAACAGTAAATTACTTCCATTATCTTACCTCATTTAAGATTGGAGAGCCATTGTCACCATGGTATAAATTCAGACCCACCTCATTTCTTGCTGAAATAACAAGCTCCTAAATGACTTAACTCCTCTGGCTTTTCTGGTATCCCATTCTACTCTACACACTGATATCAGAATCATCTCTAAAATGCCAGTTTTCTTGTGGCTGTCTCCTGCTGAAAAGTTTTTAATGACTCCCCATTGTTCACATGTTAATGTCCAATATCCTTAACTAAAAGGAAGTCAAAATTACTTTTCTGCAATTATTTCCATCCCCCATGCCTTCTTCAGTCCTACTCCTCTCTTCTGTGTCTGGTAACTCTTTGTCATTTATGGACCAGGCCAAATGTCACTTCCCTTATGAATCTTCCTATGATCTCTCCCAAATGAATTAGTCATTCTCTCCTCTGAGTTCCCATGAAACTTAACCCACGAAATATGTGGAATGGGGAGTCCACGAGAGAGAAAAGGAGTACTTGTAGATAAATGGATTTCACCAATAAGGTGCCTAAGTAGCTGCCAACTGTAGCCCCTACTTCAACCAAAGCACACTAAATCTTATATTTTATATACATTCTACATAAGATCTTATTTAAAAAAATGTTACAGCTCAAAAAATGAGACATAATAAAACACAAGTTTAGTGGGAAAAACATAGCCTTTGGAACCAGAGAATACTAACTTTTAAATAATCACTTTTCCACTTACTAGATGTATGGCTTTGGGCAAATCAATTCTTCTACCTACTTCTGCAACACCATCATCTGTCACATACCTTACTGACACTTACACTTCAGTTGAGTTGAGCAATTAGAAGCTTCCTAAAATTTCACACTATTTTATACCATATTCAAACAAGCCAGTCCATGTTTCTGGAATGCTTTTAGACTAGTAGTTCCATGTAAACTCTTATTCATATTTCAAGACCCATTGAAGTGTTACTTTCTTTCTTAAGTCTAACCCCAGGTAGAGCTCAATAATTTCATGTCTTTGACCTCATTTTGTGATATACAAACTCTTATTGTTGTCATTCTTTGTGTTTCATGTATCCAGAGCTGGGTAAGATCCAATATAACCCTATTAATTGTTATACTATAGAAATACTGTATAAAAGGTGGTTAAGATCCAGTGTCTCAAACCAAATCCCATGAGCCTCCTGCCATCTCAGTTCTTGATCTAGGACATCCCCTTCAAACCTCCAATGACCAAGTAATTAAAGGAATAACACTTGAACTCTAGAACCTTGTTTTAGCTATGACATGTATTTATTTTGATCTTTCAGTACCAGTGCTATTCTGACTGTTAATATCTGAATGTAGTTTCTGTTTATCTTCCTATTAGAAAGTGAATCACCAGAGAGCATGGATTGGGTTGTTTATCCTTGTATCTTTGATGATAGAACCCTTCCTGTTCCAGGTGTTAATTATCTAGCTACTCCTTCATTTCAGTATCCCTCTCCTTTCTGGCATCAATTATCCTGTACCTTGAATAGGCTCTCATGAAATCCTTACCTAGGCCTACTATACTTGGACCTATGGTCCAAGGATCAAGTAAGGGTAAGACCTACATACAAAAACTAATTCCTCTTCTCAGTTGCACATATGGGAAAGCATAAATATAAATTATGAGTGAAAACATACATTTGTGAATGTATTGTTAAATATAAAATGTACTAAAAATTAACATGGTTTACAAATGCATCTCACAAAACACAGATGCTTAATGCATTGCCTTCAATTATGTATCAGTAAGTGTTGCTTTATTTTTCAATCCTTTTGAATAAGTCATTCGAGAAGTATAGGTCTTTTAGGGGTTCTCACTGTTATGCCCATTCCTTATATATCGTCCAAAATGTTACCTCTGGCAATTATACACAGCAACTATTGTATTTTCTGAAAAGATTATCCTATCTCATATATGAAACACTATTTAACACAATTCCTATAATAACCACCAAAATCCTCTTGGAGAGATAGCTGCTCTGAATGAGAAAATAATAATGTCGTAAATCCAAATTAATGTCAAATCATACAAAACTGGTTGAAACAAGTGTTTTCCTAAACAACAACAACAAAATACTATCATTAATCTAGAAACTTGAAATAGAACTTGATTCATTCCCTGAAAATATAATTAGAGTCCTGAGAATATTCTGGTGGATGCTAGTTTTCACTATGGAATCACTCTATTTTATAGATTATTTTTTTGGAAGAATTACCTGTATTTATATTAGACAAAACGCAAAATAAAATATGATTATTCTAATAATAATAGAATTTTCATTATTTGAAAGTTGCATGTTATGCTGTTTTTATTTATTAATTGATTCATTCATTATACAAACATGCATTGAATATCAGTTCTATGCCCGATGCTAAGAAAAAAAATAAGCTATATGTCTGATACTAAAATGTCCACATTAGCAAACCAAAATATTCTTTTAAAAAAGTATTTATATGAAAGTCAATTAACTGCTAAGAGCCATCTTTCCAGAACACAGGAAAAGGTAAAATAAAAATATCCTCTGAAGACATATACTCCTTATAATAGCAGATAAGTTGATTTACACTAATTTCCCCCAGATCTTGGTGATTGTAATTAAAAAGCTAGAAAATATTTTTTTTTTCAATATCCTTAAAAGCATACAAAAGCTAAGAATACAATGAGAGATTACTGCAGTGAGTTATGGAGTGAGAACGGGAATCCAAAGTCACTTTTACCCTTGGAGCATTTTCAGATCTAAAAAAGGCAGCTGAGATGGGGCACTTGGGTGGCTCAGTCAGTTGAACACCTGATTCTTAATTTTGGCTCAGGTCATGATTTCAGGGTTGTGAGAGGGGGCTCCACGCTGGGCATGGAGCCTCTTAAGATTCTCTCTTCCTCTACTGCTTGTGCTCTCCCTCTCTAAAAAAGGAAATAAATAAAATGAAAAATTAAAAAGGCAGTTGAGAGATAAAGCTAAGTACTGAGTGGCTTCCTACTATTAAGCAGAAAAAGTCAAAGTCCAGGATCTTCAAAAGATGGGTATCTGATATATTTTCCCTGATTTTGACTGAGAACACAAGGGCAAGCCAGAAGGCAACTAACATCCACAAAAATTGCAGTCTGAATTTGAAGCCAGAAGATAACAAACCTTGAACTTGATGATTTGTTATTGTACCAAGGAAACTAATGAAAACAAACTAAAATCATCATTGGAGAAAAATATAGTAATCTGAGGTTTTATATTATTTCTACAAAATGTATTCAATGTTCGAAACACACAGAAAACTAGACACACAAGAAAGCAAAACTCCATAAGCTAGAGACAGAAAAATAAGACAGCAAAAACAGATACATGGAGACGCTAGATAGTAATATGAAACACAGACTATAAAACAATTATACTTATTTTATTCAAAAAAATGTTTAGCTTACAATTTTTAACAAGAAAATGAAACAAGAGAATACATATATATATATATATATATATATATATATATATATATATGAAAAAGAAATTAAAAATACAAACTTGAAAAATACTATGACAGAATTAAGAACTGATTAAATGAGTTTCACCATAAATTATACACCACTGAATATAGGCTTCGTGAACTGGAGAACAAGTCTGAATAAACCATGTAAACCAAATTCCAAAGAGATACTACAATGGAATGTATGAAAGAGAATAAAAAAACAGAAAAGATACAATGTGATGCATTTAATAGAGTCCCAGAAGAAGGGGAAAAAATGGGACATAGTCAATGTTAGAAAAAATTATGGTTGAGAATTTTCTGTAAAAAATACCACTCACATATTCAACCAATGCAACAAATTCCAAGCAGGAAAAAATAATCCACAGCTAGATATATTACAGAGAAATTATAGAAAACTAAAAACATATATTTTAAAATTCGTCAGAATAAAAAAGCAGTTTACCTTCAATGAAATAGCAGTTATGAAGGCACCTGAATTCTCAGTAACTTCAATGGAAACTATAAGACAAAGGGACATTATTTTCAATGTACTTGTGGAAAATAACTGCCAACTCTAGAATTCTATACTCAATGAAAACATCCTCCAAGAAAGAAGACAAAGTAAAGACCATTTTGATACACAGATATGTTTATATCTATGTACCCAAACATGCAGAATACACATTCTTTTCAAAAACACAGGGAATATTTCTTTTTTACAAAGACCATGTGTGTGAACTAAAAGCAAATATCAACATATACCAAATAACTGGAATGATGCAGAATGTGTCACAATGTAAGTATGCTCAAAAAGAGTTAAAAAAATCAGAAACATCTCCATATGTTTTAAAATTAAGAGCACACTTTTAAATAATTTATTAGACAAAAAAGAAACAATGGGAAAGTATTTTAACTAATAATGAGAATACTAAGTATCAGAACTTGTGGGGACTCAGTATAAAACATAAAAGAAAAGGAGTAGCTTTAAAATCTTATATTAGGAAAAATATAAAATTAACTAGTTTATAACTGATCTTAAGAAGTTAAGAGATATCAAATGAACCTAATTAGAGTAGAAGGGAAAAATAAAATAAAGAGATTAACATGGAAATAATCCTACCATAAAGAAGACTGAAAAAGCTAAAACTTAGTTCTCAGAAAGGTTTATAATGCAAACAATTCTTACAAATGAGAAAGAAAAAAAAATAATAAGTATAAGTAACCAGGATCAAAAATTAAAAAGGGACAAAACCAAAATCCTGCAGTAATTATAAAAATAATAAGAAATTATTATGATTCAGTGAATGGCACTCCAAGTAGAAAATTTACTTGAAATGAACATATTCCTAGAAAAATGCAAGTTATCAAAAAATCATAGAAAGACTGATTAGTTTTATAACTAATAAAGACATTTAATTCACAAGCTAACATTCCCACTAAAGTTATTCATGCCCAGGTGACTTCAACACTGAAAGAATTGGCTTCAATCATACACAAGCTATTTCAAGGATTTAAAAAAAAAAGATATGTTTCAAAATTTATATATGAGGTTACCATATTGTTGGTAAAATAAATGTCAAAAAAGAGCATAATGACATCAGCAAGATGTTAGAATAGAAAGTCCCAGCAGTAATCCTCCCATAAAAACATCAATATAGCAATGAAATACAGGCCAAAAAATAATAATAATAACCTTTTTGAGAATTCCAGAACCCAAATAAGAAGTTGCTGTACTCCAGGAAAGCACAAATCTGAGAACAGTTACACTGGAATCGGTAAGAAAGGCCATTTCAATTTACCCATGTCAACCCCAAGCCGGTATAGGTCAGTACTGGGAGATAATGCCTCAGCTTATGAGTTCTACTTTAAAGTAGAAAAAGAAAAGTAGAACATGTGTTTAATGTTCCAGCTTTGAGAGGGCTGCCCAAAGGATAGGTTTCTGTCTCATCTCATTTAAATTGCTGATTAAGCTGACATAGTTGGAAGCCTGTGGATCACTAACAAAAAAGAATGGTGAGAAGCTTGCTACATCTAGCATGATTTAGTACAATTGAGAGAAAGAAGGTGCACAACATGAGGCTTATCCCTCAGGAGGGAGGGGGAGAATAGAATGTGTCCAGCATTCTGTATTCATGGAGAACTGTACAAGAAACTAGTACAAGTCTTGCCTGAATCAAGGTGCTGATGGGGAAAAAGCATGGTGTCTGGGGCATCCAAAGAAAGTGGAGCTGCTTGCTCCTTTAAAAATTGTGGTGTGGGGGCGCCTGGGTGGCGCAGTCGGTTAAGCGTCCGACTTCAGCCAGGTCACGATCTCGCGGTCCGTGAGTTTGAGCCCCGCAGTCGGGCTCTGGGCTGATGGCTCAGAGCCTGGAGCCTGTTTCCGATTCTGTGTCTCCCTCTCTCTCTGCCCCTCCCCCGTTCATGCTCTGTCTCTCTCTGTCCCAAAAATAAATAAACGTTGAAAAAAAAATTAAAAAAAAAATTGTGGTGTGGATAAAGACACCAGAAGGAAAAAAAAGAATACAAATTGAAAGAAAAAAAAAAAAGTTGGACTGACTGCTAGTTGATAAATTGCACAGAGACCCAGAGAAGTTGCTTCTCCCCCAAGTGGTTTCACAGGCCCCCAGAATCTCTAGCCAGGCTGATTAGTGAAAGTCTTCCCCTGTATAAAGTCATTCCATAAAAACTAGAGATATGGCTTTTTCCCTCCATATTCACTGATCTCAGAACAAAGCTCTAAGACACATGAAAAAAAAAAAAAAAACCAGAAATATGACCAAAAACAAATAAACAAAAAACTAACAACACCTCTACAATATGATCCTAAAGAAATGGAGGAATATAAGTTACCAGACACAGAATTCAAAATACCTGTCATAAATATGCTCTACAAGCTTGAGAAAACAATATGTGAATAAAATGAGAATATCAACAAAGAAATATATATATATGTGTATATGTATGTATATATATATATATATATATATATATATATATATATATAAATTTGGAGCTGAAAAATACTAAAATTGAACTGAAAAATTCTCTAGAGGAGTTCAAAAATAGGTTTGATCAAACAGAAAAAAAGAATTAGTGAACTTGAAAACAAGGCATTTGCAATTATCCAGTCAAAGGAATTTAAAAATAGAGAAAGAAAGAATTAATGAAAAAAAGTGAGGAAAAGCCAAAGGGCTTATGGGATACCATGAAGTTGAACAATATAAGCATTACAAGAGTTGAAGAAGGAAAGAAGAGATTAAAAGGGTCAAAAAATTTACATGAAGAACCAATGGCTGGGAGATTTCCAAATTTAAGAAAGGAAGTAGGTAAGCATCCATATTTGAGAATAATACCAATAAAAAAGAATCCAAAGAAATCCACAATGAGATACATTTTAATCAAATTGTCAAAATTCCAAGATAAAGAGATAATTTTGAATGTACCAAGAGAAAAGTAACTCATCACATACAAAAGAACCCACATACATCAATCAGTAATTCATCAGTAACAATGTTGCAACTTAGAGGAGATTGGTACCATTTAATTAAAAATGCTGAAAGCACAATACTGCTGACTTAAAATAGTATACTCAGAAAAACTATTTTTGAAAAATGAAAGAGAGACAAAGATTTTTCCAGATAAACACAAGCTTAGGGATTTTATTACCACTAGAACTGCCTTAAAAGAAATGCAAAGGAGTAACTTCATTTGAAATGAAAAGATGCTGAACAACAGTACAAAAGCATGTGAAAGTATGAAGCTTGCTGGTTATGGTAAATATATGGATAAATCAAAGTACTATAATATCATAACAGTGATGCATAAATTATTTTAATTCTTATATAGAAGCTAAAATACAAAAGTATAAAAATACAACTATTAAAATATGTTAACACAAAATATTATAGCATGTGATTTGTGACATCAAGAACATAAAGTGTTGTGGAGAAGTACAATTCTAGGATATTTGTATGTGACTGAAGTATTATGAGGCTTCATATACTCATATATCATTCATATCACATCACTCATACTCATTCATATACATCATATTGTTATAACCATATGATGTCATATGATATAAGATGTCATATAAGATGTCATATGTAAGCCTTACAGTAACCATGAAAAAAATACCTGTAGAAGATACATAAAAGAAATCAGAAAGGAGTCAAAGCATGTAACAACAAAAAATCAACAAACACATGTAAACAGAAGAGATAAGACAAAGGAGAAATAAATTATAAGGTAGACAGGAAACAACAAAATGGCAATACTAAATCCTTATGGATCATTAGTTACTTTAAATGTAAATAAACCCTGTAATGAAAAGACATAAAGTTGTTGAATGGATGAGAAAACAAGATCTAACTATAAACTGTCTAGAAGAGCCAAATTTCAGATTTAAGAACACACATAGGCAGGTTCCCCCAGCAGTTTCTGGCTGAGCAGACATCTCTTCCTCACTGCAGAACATAAGAGAGACGAGGCCCCTGGAGGACATGGTGTTTGAGACCCAGGGCTTGGTGACCACCAAGTCCATTGAGAATCTTCAGTGCACCAGAAATGACCATGCACACTGCAACAGCTTCAGATGCCAGGCCATTCGCTGCAAACTTGCACCTGCTCCTTGTCGTGCACCAGGCTTTCGCCGCTCCCACAACCCAGCTAGTGCCTCGGTGGCTGTCCTGGGGGTTTGAAATAATGGACAAAAGAAATGCTTAGAAGGAATTGACAGATAAGAATTGGGATCAAGAAACGAAGCAGAAAGAGGTGGGAACATTCTCAGCGGCCACTGAGGAAGTCTTGAAGATTAGAGCCATAAAGAAAACAAAGCATAGAAATGTTGGATTTGAATCTGATAGTGGTGAAGCCTTTAAAGGTTTTAAGGGTTTGTTTGTACCTTCTGGAGGAGGAAGGTTGTCTGGATTTGGTTATGGTGCTGGAGAGAAGCCTCTGGAAGGACTGTCTACTGGTAGCAGCTCTTCTCTCAGTGCTTCAAGGGCAGCAACTGAGACCAATGCAGCCTTTGGATTTGTTGTTACAAATGGCTCTATCTCCTTGGTCGATAAAAAGATTTTAAATGCCAAAACTACAGTCAGCAGGCCTCCTCCTCTGGCCTTAACTGTAGTACAGCCTGCCACAGGAATGCCTATCACAAGCAGTTGGCTGCCTTAAACTGTTCTGTTCAGGATTGAATAGTGAAGCACGTGAATACAAACTCACTCTATGATCTGACGCCTATCTCTAAAGACTATGAGAAGTACTCAGCAGGTGTTGAACAACAACATAGGAGTAGTGGCAACAGGAATTCTGAAAGTGAAACTAACAAAATGTCAGTTGCAAGACAGACACCTTCCCCATTTGGGACAACAAAATTATAGCAAGAGTCAACATCTTTGTTTCACGGCAACAAAACAGGATACATCTGAAAAGAAGATTGAGAGGGTTTCTGTAAATAAAATGGACCCATCAGTAAGAGCAAAAATTGCCTCATTTAATTTTGGCAAGAAAATGTATAGTTCTATCTTGGGCTCATTACACTTTAGCCCCCTGACTGGATTTTCATTTTCTTCTGGGAACTCCAGTTTATTTGGCAAAGATATTACCCATAATAAAACAGTTTCTTCACCATTTTCCACAAAAAACATCTGAGATACAAGCTGAAGGTGGCAGTAACGAATGCAAAGGCAGAGATGAAGAAGAGAATGATGAGCTGCCCAAAGTACTAGTTACTGAAGTAAAACAAGATGCTTTTTACTCCAAAAATTATAAACTGTTTTATAGGAAAGACAATGAATTTAAAAAGTGTGCATATTTTCCATTGAAAACCTATAACAAATAAGAAAATACATCTTTTAGTGTGGGCAGACACCAATTTAGGCAACATATTGCTGATTGTTCTGATTCCACCCAAGATGCCATGTACCTGAACAGGAAAAAACAACATACTTATTGTATGTGCTCCAAATCCACCCACAGATAAGAAGAATGCTACCATTCCTGTTACCATGTTAATTTGGGTAGAAATAAGCGAGGTTGCAGAAAAGTTACAAAAAAATTTTACTGGAGAAAAAGTATGCCTGAATACACTTCGACTGAGAAACTGTTGCCAAGTTTCTGCTCCCACCTGGCCCCCTAAATTTGTCAGTGTTTTTCTCTTCTTACTTTGACATTCAAAGAACTTGTAGATAACTTAAAACTTTTGTGAGGAAGATTAATATGACCAATAAAACCTTTAAATGTTAAGTGTCAAGAAATTGTATTCTCCCTTGTTAAGAACTGTCTAATGTGTAAAATACATTTGAACAAATTTTGGGGGAAGATTTTTAATGTTTGTTTATTAAACTGGCCACAAGTAATTTCTTTTTTTTTTTTTAACGTTTTATTTATTTTTGAGACAGGGAGAGACAGAGCATGAACGGGGGAGGGGCAGAGAGAGAGGGAGACACAGAATCAGAAACAGGCTCCAGGCTCTGAGCCATCAGCCCAAAGCCTGACGCGGGACTCGAACTCACGAACCGCGAGATCGTGACCTGAGCCGAAGTCGGACGCTTAACCGACTGAGCCACCCAGGCGCCCCACAAGTAATTTCTTAATAGTCTGAAATCAGGGTAAGGATTAGACTTTCAAAGGCTGTTCTGATCCATGGGTTTTGGGGTCTGCTGTCACTGCTGGCAAGGCTTTCCAACAGGCTCTGTGTCCAGAAGGAAACTTTCCTGTACACTTCTGTCTGGTGGGCTTGACTGATTTGGGAGAACAACACTCATTCCAAATGAATCATGTTACCACACTGTAATAGAAATATTTTTCCTTTGCTTTACTTTATTGTTATTTTAAAGCTGAACCCAGACTACAGAATGTTCCCCCTCAGCATTAGAGTCTTTCCTTTTTATCTGCAGACATTGGCTTTTAACCCTGTAAGCTGCTTTACCTGATTCCAGAACTGCTTTTATATTTTAAAGGAAACAAGTAGCTTGTTATTTGGCTTTGTAGATTGGGTTTTGTAGTTTCATTTATGAGGTGCTATAATTCTGTATTCCCCTACAGACAAACATAATAGAGGGGAATTGCCCAGAATAGGGTTTAAAAGCACAAATTTGGTAGCTTCTAGTTTATTGACACAGACAACAAATCCTTGTAAAAAAAGAAAGTTAAGTAAAAGGTATACTGTAGTATGAAAGAAAGAGAATATATCTTGGTTATTTGTACCATGATGAACCCTATGGATCTAACAGCTACCTATTACTTAAAGTCTTAGGAACTTTTATTACACACGAGCCAACTGAATTAACCAGGAAACATGCAAAAATCTAGTGGAATTAAAATTGCATGTGTAAATGTTACCTCTAATTTTAGACAGAAATATATTCTACATTGGATATCTGAAATTTCCATTTAATTTTTTAAGAGTAAGATATTCAGTATATCCATTTGGAAGGGAGCCATGGTTATGCACAAGAATATCCATGTCACTTCTCCATAGCTGACCTAGTATGAATTGAAGACTTGGGCACATGAATTAGATGCAGATTTTAATGTTTAAATATCCACTTTCATTCCTTATTAACCATTTAATGTTGGTACCAGATGATATTGTTTAAAATCTCATGGTGGGGGGCGCCTGGGTGGCGCAGTCGGTTAAGCGTCCGACTTCAGCCAGGTCACGATCTCGCGGTCCGTGAGTTCGAGCCCCACGTCAGGCTCTGGGCTGATGGCTCAGAGCCTGGAGCCTGTTTCGGATTCTGTGTCTCCCTCTCTCTCTGCCCCTCCCCCGTTCATGCTCTGTCTCTCTCTGTCCCAAAAATAAATAAACGTTGAAAAAAAAAAAAAATTAAAATCTCATGGTGGTACCAGATGATTTTGTTAAAACACTCATGGTCCATGTCTGAGGTCTCACACTTATATATAAGTGTGTCTTAGAAAAGAGTAGTCAAAATAATTATAGATATTAAGTTACTTTTTAAATGAGGCTATAATTTTTAAATATAAAGAGGGTGGGGAAACAATTTTATGATAAAATATGTTAACGCAAATACTTGAGGTATGGTAGTTGGCCTAATATTTATCGTAAGATTATTGTACTACTTAGTTTTCTGTTTCCAGTGAGGGAATTTGGTCCAGTATGTTGTTCTGGATGAATACACAGAGAGACGTGTGCTTACAGTTTTATGGCATGTGGTCAAACTCTTACATTGGGAGAGCTAGGGAGGGAGTGGCAACTACATTAGCATTTTCTTTTTAGAGTTGAGAATATTTGTGAGTTTTTGTTATAGGTGATTTATAGTAAGCAGATGGTCAATACTGTTACAGCAAAAGTGGCTCTGTTTCTTCACTTTAGGTTTATCCATCTGTTAGAAGGAAGAGGAAATACAGAGTACAATGTTCAGTCAAGTGTGTCCCACCTTAGCCACATGTCCTCCCATGGTCCCCAGGAGCTGGTACATATCTCAGGCACCTTTGGAGTCACCACGTCTGTAGCCTTTGCATGTCCAGTGGGATGTTTGCCAAAAATGGCCTGAAAACATCAAGATTGAGTCATCTCCAAACCCCTTGAAAAAATAGTTTATATCTTTGTAAATTAGTGGATATGTGTGGCTTTCTCTTTCCCTAACATTCCCAGCAAATTGTTGCTGTTAAACTTCACTGTTAAAGTGACAATTACAGGGATAAATGTGATGTATGTGCCCTAAATTACAATGTGATATTTCCTTCATGTCACTTCTGCTTTAAGAACTAGGTGACCCTTGCTTTAATTATATATTAATACATATGTGTGGATTTTACTGTTAAATCTAAATACTTGTATGTTTCTTGAGAGAAGGGGCAGCTTTGGCCCCCAAGGGCTCATTTTTCCCCACTGTATTAACAGCTAAATTCTGCCCCATGAGTTTAGTTAGATTTATTTAAAATTATTAGAAATTAGGATTTAAATGTTTAATAGAGACTAAAATTTTCATATTTAGTTGGATAATCTATGAAATGTATCACCTATGAGATCTGAAGTGAGGTGTTTCTAATCTTTAATTCTAAATCAATTCATGTTGCAAAAACAAATGAGCATTGTTCTGTCTTCATTATTAGAACTAGAGGCTGAAAATGTGTGTCCAGTTTATAAAGAAGTTTAGATTGTGTTTTCCATGGAAAGACAAATCTAATCACTTAATAACTGGTTTTCTTTAAAATTATTATGATTTTGTAATTTCAGTTCTTTTTCTAATGCTATGAGAGAGAAAGAGAGCAGGAGAGGTACAAAGAAAGGAGAGAGAGAATCTTGAGCAGACACCGAGCTGTTATCACAGAGCATGACATGAAGCTCAATCCCACAAACTGTGAAATCATGACCTGAGTTGAAATCAAGAGTTGGACGCTTAACCATCTGAACCACCCAGGTATACCCACAATTTCAGTTCTAAATCATATTTTTGATATGCTGCCTGCCAAAAAATCTATCTGTTTTGGGGTAGAAAAAAATCGCATATTACTATTAGGATTCAAAAAAAAGGTGTCACCGAGAAAATTTTTACAGTTTAGTTTTAAAGTTAAACAAAGTTATTTGCTTTTGAGCATTTATAAGTTATTCTTCTATTTCGAATGGTCAAAATACAAGCACAGTTCATTTGAAGGCTTCACAAACCAAATTAATCACTCCCAAACCTCAAGGTATTCATTGTGATTCTGGAAGTGAGAATATTTTAATAGAAACTCATGTGTCCTGTGGTACTGGTAGGTGACTATGAGGAGCCCATCCAACCATTTTTCCTTCCAGTCTGTGCTCTAAGTTACCTGTATGTTCTTGGCCAGAGGCAATCATGGTAAGGACTACAGATTCTGCTTGATGCAGACACAATTGTAACAGAGATGTAAAATTTCTTAGTAATCAAATAGATAAGTTGTTTGATTTCTATTTTACATAGAAAATTTGTTTCTAAAATTAAAATACTTAAATTGTCAATGTATTTCTCAGTTTGTATTAGTTTTTGAGGAAGTGTAATAATCCATGAAATGTATATAAATGTAAAGGAAACAAACAAAAAAGAACACACCTAAGCAGTAGGTAAAGAAATAAGAAAAGATATTTTATGCAAATAGAAATCAAAGGGAACAAAGGTGACCATGCTTATATCATACAAAATAGATTTTAAGTCACTGTCATAAGAGACAAAAAGAAAGGCATTATAAATTTTTTTTTCAACGTTTATTTTATTTTTGGGACAGAGAGAGACAGAGCATGAACGGGGGAGGGGCAGAGAGAGAGGGAGACACAGAATCGGAAACAGGCTCCAGGCTCTGACGCAGGGCTCGAACTCACGGACCGTGAGATCGTGACCTGGCTGAAGTCGGACGCTTAACCGACTGCGCCACCCAGGCGCCCCAAGAAAGGCATTATATAAATTACTAAAGGGTCAATTCACCTAGAAGGTATAATAATTATAAATAAACATGCACTCAACTTCAGAACACCCAAATATATGAAGCAAATATTCACAGAACTGATGAAAAAATAATAGTAGGGGCTTTCAATATCCCACTTTCAATAATAGTTAGAACATCCAGACAGAAGATCAATAAGGAAAGAGAAAACTTGAACAACTCAATAGACTACATGGATCTAAAAGAAATATACAAAAAATACACATTCTTCTCAAGTATACATGAAACATTGTCCAAGATAAATCATGCTAAGTCACAAATCAAGTCTTAACAAATTTAATATTGATATCATACCAAGTATCTTCTCTGACTCTGATAAAATAAACTGAAATTAAAGGTTGAAAGAAAACTGGAAAACTCAGCAATATGTGAAAATTAAACAATACACTTTTTAATAACTAATAAATCAAAGAGAAAATCAAAGGAAAATTAGAAAATATTTTGAGACAAATGAAAATAAAAACACAATATACAAATCTTATGGGATGCAGCAAAAGCAATATCTGAGAGGAAATTTTATAGTGTTAAACACCTACTTTGAAAAAAAAAACTCAAATAAACAATATAAATTTACAACTCAAGAAATTTTAAGAAGGAAAATATAAGTCCAATGTTAGCAGAAGTAAGAAAATGATCAAGATTAGATTAAAAATTAAAAAATAGGGAATATAAAAACAATAAAAGATTAGCAAAACCAAAGATTGTTTTTTGAAAAATAAAATTGACAAATCTTTACCTAGATTAAGAAAAAAGGTAAAGGGGCGCCTGGGTGGCGCAGTCGGTTAAGCGTCCGACTTCAGCCAGGTCGCGATCTCGCGGTCCATGAGTTCGAGCCCCGCGTCGGGCTCTGGGCTGATGGCTCAGAGCCTGGAGCCTGTTTCCGCTTCTGTGTCTCCCTCTCTCTCTGCCCCTCCCCCGTTCATGCTCTGTCTCTCTCTGTCCCAAAAATAAATAAACGTTGAAAAAAAAAAATTTAAAAAAAAAAAAAAGAAAAAAGGTAAAACGCAAATAAAATGTGAAATGAAAGATGTTACAATTGATGCCATAGAAATTTAAAAGATGATGAGTCTACTATGAACAATTATGTGTCAACAAATTGGATAACCCAGAGAAATGGATACATTCCTAGAAACATGCCACCTATCAAGACTTCCTTCAACAGATGAATAATAAAAAAGGAAATTGAATCAATAATCAAAAATCTCCCAAAGAAAAGCCCAAAACTAGATTGCTTCACTGGTGAGTTATACCAAAGATTTAAAGAAAAATTAATGGCAATCCTTCTCAGACTCTTCCAAAATTGATTAAATCAGTTAATGACAAATATACATGATGCTACAAAACATTGGATGGGTCAACAAAAAATCAAAGAAGAAATTAAAAAATACATGGAGACAAATGAATATAAAAACACAATGATCCAAAATTTGGGGGATGCAGCAAAAGCTATTCTAAGAGGAAAGATTTGAGCAATACAGGGCTACCTCAAAAAGCAAGAAAAATCTCAAATAAACAACCTAAATTTTACAGCATAAATAAACAAAATATAAACTAAAAAAAAAAAAAAAAAAAAACAGAAACGAAAACAATAGGACAGATCAATGAAACCAGGAGCTGGTTCTTTGAAAAGATCAACAAAATTGGCAAAACTTTAGCGAGACTCATCAAAAGAGAGAGGGAGAGAACACAAATAATCAAAATCAGAAATTTTTCTGTGACCTTTCTGATGTCAGTCATAGCAGTATCTTTCAGGATATGTCTCCTGAGGCAATGAAAAGAAAAGCAAAAATGAGCTATTGGGACTGCATGAAAATCAAAAGCTTCTGCAAAGAGATGGAAATGATCATCAAAACTAAAAGACAATCTATGGAATGGTCAAGATATTTGCAAATGCCATATCTGATAAAATTTTAGTGTCCAAAATATATAAAGAACTTATATAGTTCAACAACCCCCCAAAAAAAATAATCCAAGGAAAAAATGGGCAGAGGACATGGATAGACACTTTCCCAAAGAAGACATACAGATGGATAATAGACTCATAAAAAGATGCTCAATATCACTCATTATCTGGGAAATACAAATAAAAACTATAATGAGATATCTCCTTACACCTGTCAGAATGGCTAAAATTAAAAAAAAAAAAAAAAGGAACAACATGTTGGTGAGGATGTGGAAAAAAGGAACACTTTTGCACTGTTGGTGGGAATACATATTGATCAGCCACTATGAAGAACAGTATGGAGGTTTCTCAAACAGTTAAAAAATAGAATTACCCTACAATCCAGTAGTTGCCTTACTGGGTATCTACTCAAAAAATACAACACTAGGGGCGCCTGGGTGGCGCAGTCGGTTAAGCGTCCGACTTCAGCCAGGTCACGATCTCGCGGTCCGTGAGTTCGAGCCCCGCGTCGGGCTCTGGGCTGATGGCTCAGAGCCTGGAGCCTGTTTCCGATTCTGTGTCTCCCTCTCTCTCTACCCCTCCCCCGTTCATGCTCTGTCTCTCTCTGTCCCAAAAATAAATAAACGTTGAAAAAAAAAAAAAAAAAATAAATAAATAAATAAATGTTGAAAAAAAAATTAAAAAAAAAATACAACAGTAATTCAAAGGGATGAATGCACCCTTATGTTTATTGCAGGATTTACAATAGCCAAATTATGGAAGAATTTTCAGTGCCAACTTATTGATGAATGGATCAAGAAGTGATAGATAGATAGATAGATAGATAGATACAGATATGAATATAAACTTAAAAAAGAATTAAATCTTGCCATATGCAATGCAATGGATAGAGCTATAGCGTATCATACTCAGCAAAATAAGTCAGTCAGATAAAAACAAATAACATATGATTTCACTCATATGTGGAATTTAAGAAACAAAACAAGTGAACAAAGGAGAAAAAGAGTGAGAGAGGTCAATCAAGAGAAATACTTTTAACTACAGAGGAAAAACTAATGGTTAGCAGAGGGCAAGTAGGTGGGGGGGGATGAAATAGGTGCTGGTGATTAAAGAGTGCACTTGTGATGAGCACTGTGTGATATATGGAAATGTTGAATCATATATTGTACACCTAAAAGTAATATAACACAGTATGTTAACTATACTGTAATTAAAATTTTTAAAAAGGAAAATGTCAGGTATGTTCAATAAGTCTACTGAAAGAATAAAAAAATGTAATATAAATGTTTCTATCCAACATGGATATTTTTGAAATTTAGAGGTAAAACAGTTATCTGGTAAATATACCTGTACAGAAAAACTTGTATAAATAAGATTTAGTTACATTTTACTGAATACTATACCACTTACCAGGCATAGATCTAGAAACTATCCAGATATTGTTTTATATAAATCTTAAGAGAATCCTTCAAGCTAAGATTTTTATCTCCATTTTACAGATAAGGAATTGAGACTTAGATTTAATTTTATTAGTTTTCCTGTATATCTAAGGAAGAGCAGAGTTGAGATTTGAACCCAAATATGGTTCATTTCAAATCCTGGGCTTCTACTATCATAAAATCTCTCTTGTGTGGCTTACATATGATAAATAAGTTAGGGAGTTTGGGAAGATGGCAGCATAGGAAAATCCTCCTGAGCCCACCTTGTCCCGTGGACACATGTAGATAGCAGCCTCATCAGTACAATTAATCTGTAACATGACACTTAGAGTGGCAGAACAGACTCTTCACAGTTAATCCTAGAGAGGATGTCACATCTAAATGGTAGGGGGCAGTGGTAAGGATATGGTCTGGAACCAAACTTTTGGTGGAACTAACCACACATATGGGAGGGACACCACAAACATGGAGAAAGGGGAGGAGCAAACCCCACAACAGGCACTACAGACATGGGTACCAGCACTGGGAAGACAGTCTTCATAATATTTAGTTGTGAAAAACAGTGCGAGGTAACATCAAGAATTTGTGCAACCAGTGTGGATTAACTGTCAGTACTTTCAAAATCAGAAGGCTTAAAAAAAAAAAAAAAAAATCAGAAGGCTTAGTTTTGTGATAGCTGAAGGAAACTGAGTCCTAACACTTAACCAGCCAGCATTACAATTCCACCAATATACAACATGAAAGCAGCAGTTTGAAAACCACTGGGGATATATGGGAAGGAAGTAGATTTATTTACTAACCTCACAACATGCTCTGGAGGGGCAAGGATCTTTAGGAGACTTTTCTAAGAATTAAAAACTGTTAGGGATCATTTCTATCCATCCTCCCAGCCTAGATACCTAGACATCTGTAGGAACCAGCATGAACATTCTCAACCTAGGTTGCTGACACTCTATGCCCCATCCAATGATCTTTTGCAGATTTGCCCCATCCAACTCACCCCACTGGCAGGAGTCCCTGCAACATGGTGCCTGTCACATGTCATCCTGCGAGCAACTCCCACAGGGCCAGTGCTACATTTGCTCTCTACCTACCTTATTAACACCATGACCCTCCCACATATTCTGCAGAATCATCCCATCCAACCGCTCCATCACTTTGCAGGAGTTCCTCCAAGTGGGTCTTAACTCATATCATTCTGCAAGAAACCAAGACAAGGACAAGCACCACCCCAAATCACTTCTGCCATGGAGGAAGGGAAGATAACCATACAAACCAGTTCCACTGCAACCCCAACATTGGACAGGGGGAAGAAAACTGGTTTGATGGTCAGTCCTACCCACCAACAAAAACCTCACAGGGAGCAGCAAAAAGCAAAAACCTTATAGTTTGGGGTCACTGCAAACCCAATGGACAGACTTCGGGCAGACATCTGGTCTAACTGCAGCCCTTCCCTACAAATGAAAGTCTTTCAGAGTACAGTGCAGGGACAGCACCCTGCAGTTTGCTGCTACAGCAGTCATTGCAAATGGGCTGAGGACAAGCATCTGGTTGGACCCAACTACAAGTCTAAGGTGGCCCCAGACTGGCCCTTTTAAGAGCACAAAGACAAAACCCTGTCCACAACACGCAAAGTTGGGTCACTGCAGATGACTGAACTGAAAGTAAACGGTAGTTAGCCACAACAATAGGGTATATAGAGTACACATCAGAGACACCCCTAGAGCATGTGTTCCTTGTGAACATGGGACAGGACACTAAAGGACCTCTTCTTCATGAGACAACTATTTTCAAAATTAAGAGATGTGAGTGACTTCCTAACACATAGAAACAAACACAGAAAGTTAGACAAAATGAAAGAGAGAAATATATCCGAAAATTAAAGAAGAGGATAAAATCACAACAAAAGAGGTAAATGAAATGGAGATTAGCAATATGCCTCATAAAGAGTGGAAAATATATGGAGCGGGTTCAAGATGGCAGAGTAGGAGGACCCTAAGCTCACCCTTCACCCCATCCCATGTTACAACTATATATATATATATATATCACATATATATAAGTGAATAAACCTAAGAGTGACCCAAAGACTGGCAGACAAACCCCATAACTAAAAGAAGACAAAAAGTAAAACATAAAACATAAAAGCAATAAAATGTATTTCTGTAACAATCAGTCAAGGAATTCATAAAATAAAAAGATGTAAAACATGATGGCAAATATTTAAAATATGGAAGGGAGAGGAGTAAAGAATGAGTTCAATATTAAACCACCATCCGCTTAATATAGGCTGCTATATGCAGAAGATACATATAAACAAAATGGTGACCACAGATCAAAAAATAGTAATAGACAAGCAAAAAATTGAGTAAGAAACTCAAGTATATCACTGAAGAAAACCAACAAACCATGAAAGAGATAAAGATAAAAATAGATCAGAGAAGAGCTACAAAACAATCACAAGTGAAAAAAAGTCAATAAATACATATCTATCAATAATTACTTCGAATGTTAAATAACTAAATGCTCCAATCAAAATGCATAGGTTGTCTGTGGACAAAAAAAAAAAAAAAAAAGAAACTACAGGCCAATATAGTTGATGAACATACACGCAAAAATCTTCAACAAAATACTAGCAAACAGAATCCAAAAACACATGTGAAAAATCATTCACATGATCAAGTGGGATTTATTCTCTGGATGAAAAAGTGATTCAATATTTGCAAGTCAATTGATATGATACATGACATCATTAAGAGGAAGGTTAAAAACCATATGACCATTACAATAGGAACAGAAAAAAAAAACATTTGACAAAATACAACATCAATTCATAGTAAAAGCCCTCAACAACATAGGTTTAGAGGGGGCATACGTAAGCATAATGAAGGCCATATGTGAAAAACCTACATCAAACATAATACTCAATGGGGAAGAACTGAGAGTTTTCCCCTTAAGGTTGAGAATAAGTCAAGGATGTCCAGGGTCAACACTTTTATTTAATATAGTACTGGAAGTCTTAGCCACAGCAATCATACAACAAAAACAAATAAAGACATTCAAATTGGTAATGAAGAGTTAAAACTTTCACTATTTGCAGATGGCATGATACCATATATAGAAAAACTGAAGACTCCATCAAAGAATTACTAGAACTGAAAAATGAATTCAATAACGTTGCAGGATACAAAAATCAATGTGCAAAACTCTGTTGCATTTCTATACACTAATAATGAAACAGAAGAAAAAGAAAATAAGAAAACAATTATATTTGCAATTGCACCCAAAATAAAAAAGATATCTAAGAATAAACCTAAACAAATTGGTGAAAGACATATACTCTGGAAACTATAAAACACGGATGAAAAAATTAAAGATGACACAAAGAAATGGAAATATATTCCATGCTCATGGATTGGAAGAACAAATATTATTAAAATGTTTATATTACCCAAAGCAATCTACACATTTATGCAATCTCCCTCAAATCCCAACTGCATTTTTCAGAGATAGAACAAACAATTCTAAAATTTGTATGGAACTGCAACATACCCTGAATATCCAAGGTAGTTTTGAAAGAGAAAAGCTAGAAGTACCACAATTGTTGACTTTAACTTATACGAAAAATCTGTAGTGATCAAAACAGTATGGTACTGGCATAGTAATAGACACATAGATCAATAAAATAAAATAGAAAACCCAGAAATAAACCCACAAGTATTGGCAATTAAACTTTGACAAATAAGGAATAAATATCCAGTAGGAAAAAGACAGTCACTTTAAAAATGGCATTGGGAGAACTGTACAGCAACATGCAAAAGAATGAAACTGGAGGGGCGCCTGGGTGGCGCAGTCAGTTAAGCGTCCGACATCAGCCAGGTCACGATCTCGCGGTCCGTGAGTTCGAGCCCCACATCGGGCTCTGGGCTGATGGCTCAGAGCCTGGAGCCTGTTTCCGATTCTGTGTCTCCCTCTCTCTCTGCCCCTCCCCCGTTCATGCTCTGTCTCTCTCTGTCCCAAAAATAAATAAACGTTGAAAAAAAAATTAAAAAAAAAAAGAATGAAACTGGACAACTTTCTTACTTCGTACACAAAACATTAATTCAAAATGGGTTAAAGTCGTAAATGTGAAACCTGAAACCATAAAAATCTTAAAGAGATCAGGTTGTAATGTCTCTCACATTAGCCATAGCAATATTTTTCTAGATATGTCTCCTGAATTAAGGGAAATAAGAACAAAAATAAACTATTGGGACTTCATCAAAATAAAAAACTTCTGCACAGTGAAGGAAACAATCAACAAATCTAAAAGCCAACCTGTTGTAATTGGGAAGACATTTGCAAATGGCATTTCTGATGAAGGATTAGTATCCAAAATATATAAAGAACTTATCAAACTCAACACCCAAATAAACAAATAATCCAAGTAAAAATGGGCAGTAGACATGAACAGACATTTCTCCAAATGAGACATACAGATGTCCAACAGATACATGAAAAGATACTCAACATCACTCATCATCTGGGAAATGCAAATTAAAACTACAAAGACATATCACCTCACACCTGTCAGAATAGCTAAAATGAAAAACACAAGAAACAAGTTTTGAGGATAACGTGAAGAAAGGAATCTTTGGAATCCTTGTGCACTGTTGGTGGGAATGCAAATTGCTGCAGTCACTGTAGAAAACAATATGGAGTTTCCTCAAAAAGGTTAAAAATGGAATTACCCTATAATCCAGTAATCACACAACTTGGTATTTACCCAAAAATACAACAGCACTAAACCAAAGGGATACATGCACTTCTATGTTTATAGAATCATTATTTATAGTAGACAAATTATAGAAGTAGCCCATGTGCCCATCAGTATAAGAATGGATAAAGAAGTAGTCATATATCTCAGGGTGCCTGTGTGGCTCAGTTGGTTAAACATCTGACACTTGATCTCAGCTCAGGTCATGATCTCACAGTTCATGGGATTGAGCCCCACGTCAAGCTCTGCACTGATTCTCTCTCTCCCCTCCGCCGATCTCTCTCTGTGTCTCTCTCAAATTTAAAGAAAATAAGTGGTGGTATATGCAAAGAAATATTACTCATTCATAAAAAGAATGAAATATTGCCATTTGCAATACATGGATGGAGCTTATGAGTATAATGTTAGGTGAAATATGTTAGTCAGAGAAAGACAAATACCATAGCATTTCATTCATATATGGAATTTAAGAAACATAGGAAATGATCAAAGGAAAAAAAATAGAGAAAGTGACAAGCCAGGAATAAGATTCTTAACTACTGACAGCAAACGAATGGTTACCATAAGGGAGGTGGGTTGGGGGATGAGTTGAATAGGTAATGTGTATTAAGGAGTACACTTGTCATAATGAACACTGGGTAATGTATGGAATTGATTAATCTCTATATTATACACCTGAAACAAATATAACACTCTATTTTAACTATATTGGAATTAAAATTTTAAATAAAAGAAAATAATGGTCATAATGATATTAACTGGATATGAGAAAAGAATAGAGGACCTCAGTGAGACCTTTAACAAAGAGATTGAAAAATATAAAAAAGAATGATTCAGAAATAAATAACCCAATAGATGAAAATAAAAATCTGTTAGAACTAATTTGTAGTAGATTAGAGGAAGCAAAAAAATGGATCAGTAAGCCTGGAGACAGAATAGTGGAAAGTGACCAAGCTGAAAAGGAAAAAAAAAAAAACTAAAAAAAGAATAAGAAAAAAATGAGAATAGTTTAAGGTAACTCAGCAACACCATCAGAAGTGGTAACATTTGCACTATAGGGATCCCAGAAGAAGAGAAAGGAGAGCAGAAAATTTATTTGAAGAAATAATAGCTGAAAACTTCTGTAATCAGAAGAAGGAAATGGTCATCAAGATACAAGAGGAACAGAAATCCCTCAACAAAATCAACCCAATGTTGTCCACACCAAGATACGTATTTAAAATGGCAAAGAGTAGTGATAAAGAGAATTTTTAAAACAGCAAGATAAAATAAAACATTTATATACACATGTGACACCTGTAAAAATGACTAAAAAGAAATAAATATTGGAGAGTATGTGGAGAAGAAGGAACCTTCTTGCACTGTTTGTAAGAACACAAGCTGGTGAGGCCAGTAAGGATGCGGGTTCCTCAAAAAAAATTAAAAATATTGGGGTACCTGGGTGGCTCAGTCAGTTGATCATCTGACTCGACTTTGGCTCAGGCCATGATCTTGCAGTCATGGGATCAAGCTCCGCATCAGTCTCTGCATTGAGCATAGAGCCTGCTTGAGAGTCTCTCTCTCTCTGTCTCTCTCTCTCTGTCTGTCTCTATCAATATAAATAAACATTTTAAAAAATTAAGGAGAGATTGTTTGCTCTGCTGTGGGAACTTCCTGAAAACTGGTGGGTGTGAACTCCCCATTCAGTGGATGAGAGAGCAGGGCGATGCCACTTTTCCTATGCCCATCAGCACTGATAGAGTTCAGTGAGCAAGACAGTTCTCCCACAGGGGGCTGGAGCCACTTACACCAAGACCCACCCCCCTGAGCCCTGCAGGTGAATCTTTACTAGGACAAGTCACTCCAAGAACCATTGCATTGGGCCCCTCTCCCAGAAGACCAGCACATACCCCTTGCTTGCACCAAGTCTACTGATCATAGAGTGCTGCTAAGCTTCAGGTCTAAGGGAAATAGGATCTAGCCTGTTAACATGCATACCAAAACATACCTAGTTAAATTGTGCCACATTTTGGACAAGGTCCAAACACTTCAAATGCAGGCAAGAAGAAACTTTTAGAGGACTGACTTGAGGAAAACAGAAGCCAAAACACAACAGCAGAGTGCACATTTTGAAACACTTCCTGAAGTGCCAGGACCTGGACAGTATAGAACCTCTTCTTAATATAGCCATTACTATCAGGAGCATGAAATAAGAAGTTTCCTAACATACAAAAAACAGTGATGTAGACAAAATGACAAAATGGAGGAATTCATCTAAAAATAAAGAATAGGAAGAGGTCATGGCCAGAGATCTAATCAAGACAAAAAATAATATGCCAGATATAAGTAATACACCTGAACCAGAGTTTAAAAGACAATCTTAAGAATACTAGCTAGGTTTTAGAAAAGCATAGAAGAAATTAGAGAATCCCTTTCTGCAGAGAGAAAATAACTAAAAACTAGTCAGACCAAAAAAAAAATGCTATAACTGAGATACAAAAACAACTGATGCCATGCCAACAAGGATGGATGAATCCAAGGAAAGGATCAATAAGTCTGAAGACAAAATTATGGAAAATAATGAAGCCAAATAGAAAAGAGAAAGAAAAATATTGGATCATGAATGCAGACTTAGGGAACTCACCAAATCCTTAAGGCATAATAACATGCATATCATAGGAGTCTCAGAAGAAGAGAGGGAAAAAGGGGCGGAAGGTTTATTTGAGTAAATTATAACTGAAAACATCCATAATCTAGGGAAGGAAACAGTAATCCAAATCCAGGAACCACACAGAACTTCCATCAAATACAACAAATTTGGCCAACCCTAAGACATATCAGCAAAATCTTCAAAACATAAATATAAGGGAAGAATCCAGAAAGCATCAAGGGAAAAGAAATCAATAAACTGCAAGGGATGACAAAACAGGCTAGCAGTAGATTTCTCCACAGAAACCTGGCAGACCAGTAGGGAGTGGCATGATATATTCAATGTGCTTAAGGGGAAAAATATGCAGCCAAGAATATGTTGTCCAACAAAGCTGTCATCAGAGTAGAAGGAAAGAAAGGGTTTAAGAAACCAGCAAAAATTAAAGGAGTTTCTGACCACTAAACCATCCCTGCAAAAAAAATATTAGAGACAACTCTTTAAGTGGGAAGGAAAGATCAAAAGCAGCAAAGACTAGAAAGGAATAAAGAAAATCTCCAGAAATAGCAACTTTACACAGTGCAATACCACTAAAGTCTTATCTATCAATAATTACTCAGAATATAAATGGACTGAAAGCTCCAATCAAAAGATATAGGGTATTAAAATGAATTAAAAGACAAGAATTTTCTATATGCTGCTTACAAGAGACTCATTTTAGACCTAAGGACACATCCAGCTTGAATGAGGGAGGATAGAGAAACATCTGTCATGTTATTGGATGATAAAAGAAAGCCAGAGTAGCCATACTTATATCAGACAAACTAGATTCTAAACCAAAGATAATAACAACACATGAAGAGAGAACTATATCATAGCTAAGGGGTCTACCCAATAAGAAGATCTAACAATTGTCAATAATTGTGACAATATGATAACTAACTTGGTTACATCCATATTTATAAATCAATTAATAACAAAGAAAAAGAAACTCATCAATGATAATACATTATTAGTATGGGACTCCAACACCCCGCTTACATCAATGGACAAATCATCTAAGCAGAAAATCAACAAGGAAACAAAGGCATTAAATGACACACTGGACCAGATAGAATTAACGTACATATTCAGAACTTTTCATCCTAAAGCTGTGGAATACACATTCTTTTTAAGAGCACATGGAATATTCTCCATAATAGATCACATACTGAGTCACAAATCAGCCTGCAACAAGGTAAACTTTAACAAGTTAAAATTAACAAGTGTATATTGCAATGCACATTTTCCAACCACAACGCTATGAAACTTAAAGTCAACCACAAGAAAAAAATTGGAAAGACCACAAATAATGGAGGTTAAAGAAAATCCTACTAAAGAATGAATCAGTTAACCATGAAATTAAAGAAGAAATGAAAAAATATGTGGAAACAAATGAAAATGAAAACACAATGATCTATGGTTTGTGTCCTTTGCTTTTGTAACAGCAAAGGTGGTCATAAGAGGGAAGTATATTGCAATACAGGCCTAAAACAAGAAACAAGAAAAATCTCAAATACACAACCTAACATTACACCTAAAGGAGCTAGAAAAAGAATCATAAATAAAGCCTAAAGCCAGAAGAAGAAGGGAAATAATAAAGATTAGAGCAGAAATTAACAGTATAGGAATGAACAAAGACGCAAAAAAAAAAAAAATAGATCAACAAAACTAGCTTGTTCTTTGAACTAATAAAATTGATAAAATCCTAGCCAAATTTATCAACAAGAAAAAATAAAGGACGCAAATAAATAAAATCACATATGAAAGAGGAGAAAACACAGCCAACACCACAGAAATACAAACAATTATAAGAGAATATTATGAAAAATTACAGGCAAACAAACTGGGCACTCTAGAAGAAATGGATAAATTCCTACAAATAAATAAACTACCAAAACTAAAACAGAAAGAAATATAAAATTAGAACTGTTCTATAACTGGCAAAGAAAGTAAATTAGTAATCAAAAATCCCACAACAAACAGAAGTCCAGGGCTAGATGGCTTCCCGAGAGAATTCTACCAGACATTTAAAGAAGAGTTAATATTTATTCTTCTCAAATTATTCCAAAATATAGAAATTCAAGGAAAACTTCCAAACTCATTCTATGATGTCAGTATTACCTTGATTACAAAATCAAAGACCCCATTATAAAGGAGAATTACAGGTCAATATCCCAGATGAACATGGATGTAAAAATGCTCAACAAGATACTACCAAATGGAATCCAATAACACATTCAAAGAATTATTCATGATGATCAAGTGGGTTTTATTACTGGGGTACATATGTGGTTCAATATTTTCAAATCAGTCAATGTGATACACCACATTAATAAAAGAAAGATGAGAATCATATGATCCTCTCAAGAGATGCAGAAAAAAAAAACATTTGATAAAATCAGCTTCCATTCTTGAATAAAATGCCCTCAGTAAATTAGGGACAGAGAGAATGTACCTCAATATCATAAAGCCCATATACTAAAGACCCATAGGTAATATTATCCTCAACGAGGAAAAATGGAGAGCTTTTCCTAGATCTATGGTCAGGAAAAAGACAGGAATGTCCATTATTACTATTGTTATTTAACAAAGTACTGGAAGTTCTAACCTCAGCAATTAGACAACAAGAAGAAATAATAGGCATTACAACTATCAAGGAAGAAGTCAAATTTTCACTATTTGCAGATGACATGATACTACATGTAAGAAATCCAAAAGATTCCACCACAAAATTACTAGAACTGATACATTAATTCATCAAAGTTTCAGGACACAAAATCAAAGTACAGAAATCTGTTTCATTTTGAAACACTGATATTGAAGCAGCATAAAGTGAAATCAAGGAATTGATCCCATTTATAATTGCACCAAAAATCATAAGATGTCTAAGAATCAATGCAATCAAAGAGGTAAAAGATCTGTACTCTGACATGTACAGAACACTTCTGAAAGAAATTGAAGAGGACACAAAGAAATAGAAAAACATTCCATGCTAATGGACTGAAAGAACAAATTCTGTTAAAATGTCTATATTACCCAAAGCTATCTACAAATATCATGAACTTCCTATCATAATATTACCAGCATTTTTCAGCATTTTTCACAGTGCTAGAATAAACAATCCTAAAATGTGTATGGAGCCACTAAAGACCCCAAATGGCCAAAGCAATCTTGAGAGAGATAAACAAAAGCTGGAGATATCATAATTCTGGAATTCAAACTACATATAAAAAAAGTTGTAGTCATCAAGACAATATGTACTGACACAAAAAATAGACACATAGTTCAAATGGAACAAAATAGAAAACTCAGAAAAGAACCCACAAGTAATGATCAACTAATTGTCAACAAAACATGAAAGAATATCCAATGGCATCAACAAAATAGGAAAGAATATCTAATGAAAAAAGTGTCTTCAACAAATGGTGTTGGGGAAAACTGGACAGCAACATGCAAAAGAGTGATACTGGACCATTTTTGTACACCATACACAAATGTGGGACAAGAAACCATCAAAATTCTTAGGGGAGAACACAGGCAGCAACATATATGACTTTGGCCATGGCAACATTTTACTAGACCCGTCTGCAAAGCAAGGGAAATACAAGCAAAACTAAATTATTAGGAGTTCATGAAGATAAACAATCAACAAAACTAAAATATAACCTATGGAATGGGAGAAGATATTTGCAAATGACATATTGGATAAAATATTAGTATCCAATATCTATAAAGACCTTAAAAATCTCAACACCCAAAAAATAAATAATCCAGTTAAGAAGTGGGCAGAAGACACGAATAGATATTTTCCCAAAGAAGACATCCAGATGGCTAACAGGCATGTGAAAAGATCCTCAACATCACTCATCATCAGGATAATACAAACCAAAACCATAATGAGATGCCACCTCACACCAGTCAGAATGGCTAAAATGAACAACATAGGAAACAGGTGTTGGCTAGGATGCGGAGAAAGGGTACCATTCTTACACTGTTGTTGGGAATGCAAACTGGTGCAGTCACTCTGAAAAAGAGTATGAAGTTTCTTCAAAAATTAAAAATTGAATTATCTTATGACTCAGCAATGGCACTAGTAGGTATTTACTCACAGGGTACCAAAACACTGATTCAAAGGGACAAATGCATGTGGACATTTATAGCAGCATTATCAATAATAGTCAAATTATGGAAAGACCGATGAATGGATAAAGATGTTAAATACACACACACACACACACACACACACACACACACACACACACAATGGAAAACAACTTGGCCATTAAAAAGAATGAAATCTTGCCATTTGCAACAATGTTGATGAACTAGAGTGTTTTATGCTAAGCAAAATAAGTCAGAGAAAGACAAATATCTATTGTTTCACTCATATGCGGAATTTAAAAAACAAAACCAGTGAACAAAGGGGAAAGGAAGTAAAAATAAGATAAAAACAGAGGGAGGCAAACCATAAGAGACTCTTATATAAAGAGAAAAAATCTGAGGGTTGCTGGAGGGGAAGTAAGTGGGGGGATGGGCTAAATGGGTGATGGCTATTGTTAAGAAGGGCACCTACATATAATGAACACTGGTATTATATGTAGGTGATGAATCACTGAATTCAACACCTGTAATCAATTTTACCATATATGTTAACTGACTAGAATTTAAATAAAAACTTGAAATAAAAAAATAAAAACACGCAATAAATGAGGATAGATAAACATGGTGGAACAAACGTATTTTGTCCAGTCACAAAGCCATGTACTTTCTCAGATTAATTCATTTAACTTTGTACAGCTATGTGATCACAGAAGATTTTTATTAATCATCTTAAATACAGTCTACACTTCTAAATCATTGCTTTTTTTGTTACTTGTAGATATGTATGTCATTAGTTTAGTGAGTCCCACAAGATATTTTCTCCAGGCAATTTGGAATCCCAGTTAATCATCTCCAAAGATATGTCAATCAGCACTTACATATTTCTAGTTTTTAATAAAATAGTTACAAATTTTATTGGATAACATTTCTAACTGCTTTTCAAAAATTAGAATCTTTGAATGATTTAACTTTTTTACAATTTGAATTGTATATCCTAAATACTGTTTCTTTAATACAATGGATATGGATATTTTTTTTACAAAACTTATATTTGTCACATAAACATCCCTATTTTAAAAATTGGGGTTTATTTTTATTTTTGAGAGAGAGAGAGTGGGCATCAGTGGAGAAGGAGCAGAGACAGAAAGAGGGAGACAGAGGATCCAAAGGGGGCTCTGCACTGACAGCAGAGAGCTGATTCGGGGATCGAACTCAACAACCAGGAGATCATGACTAGAGCCAAAGTCAGACACTAAACCAACTGAACCACCCAGGCGCCCCAATTTAAAAACCTTTAAAACTCATTTTCAACAAAGTATAATGTGGTGATTAAAATGTCTTAATCTCAGAATAATTTTAGTAAACATTTTTTAGAGAACCTGAATATTGAAGAAGATCTCAAAAACATCTGACCTAATCTCAGCCCACTCTGTCCTATTTTTATTCATGCTTCACACATCTATTACAGCTTCTCTTCACTACAGGAGACTGGGATTCTTGTAAACTTACTTTTTAATGCTATTTCTGTAATATTTTGTCCTCCAAACATTGTGGCTAAATAGTAATATAAAAATATAATTCTGTATTTTCCTCACATTATTGTTTTATGTAAGAGCCAGTCAACTGGCAGATAACAAGTAAATCTTAACTAAAGAGCAGATAGGTGCTAGAAACTATAAACCAGTCAGCTTACTATTGATGCCCAATGAAAGTCTCAATTAGATTATGAAAAACCTTTTGTGAGAACTTAAAAATTCCAGGGCTGATCACAGGAGTCATCATACTTTCACCAAAACAACTCATGTTGAACAAGTTTCATTTTTTTTTCTGATAGTATTACTAGATGGAACTGCCACACATAATGGTAGCCTTTTAACAAATCATTAAACATTTCACACCAGGGGCCTGGACTATATATGATTATCTAAGGTCTCTTCTCACTTTTAAATCCCATGTGTTTAGGGCGCCTGGGTGGTTCAGTTGGTTAAGTGTTCAAGTCTCAGTTTTGACTCAGGTCATGATCTCATGGTTTTTTGAGTTTGAGCCCCATATCAGGCTCTTTGCTGACAGTGTGGAGCTTGCTTGAGATTCTCACCCTCTCTCTCTCTCTCTCTCTCTCTCTCTCTCTGCCCCTCCCCTGCTCATGCTGTCTCTGTCTCTCTCAAAATAAACAAATAAACTAAAAAAATTAAAAATAAATACATAAAATAAATCCCATGTGTTTCAACTAGTAGATACAAGATGAATTCTTATTGGAAGAAATCTATCCATTATTTGATGTGCAAGTGCATACTTGTGCAACCATAGACTGAAACTAAGAACAAAAAATCATAAAACATGTGTCTGTTTGCCATCTGGATGTCTTGAAAAAGTATATTTAATATAAAAATTAAATTAAATTAAATTAAAAATCATAAAACATTTTACAAATAAGTTTGGATTTAAATACAAATAATACTATATATACATTTGAAAACAAATAAATATGTATTTGCAAATTATGGTATATCCTTAAGGGGAGATAGTATGTGGGGCACCTAGCTGGTTCAGCCTGAAGAGTATGTGACTCTGGATCTTGGGGTCATAAGTTCAAGCTCCCCATTGGGTGTAGAGATTAGTAAATAAATAAATAAATAAACTTCAAAATGCCCTTAAAAAAGAGGAAATAGTATTCAACCTCTAAAAGTATTTAGGAAGAGTTTATAATAACAGAGAATTTATATAATATAATGTTAAGTTGAAAACATCAGCATATAAAATTTCTTAAAGTCTTAACCACAATTATATGTATAGATATTTAAAAGCAAGAAAAAATGGAAAAATGCCACCAAAGTATGAAATGTGAATGATGGGATTGTTTTTTTATTAGATATTTATAAATTTTCCAAAAAAAGCTACTGAAATGCTGAATACAGTCTTAAGTCATAATAACAAAATTATAGTTTATTGTTAAAAGAAGCAATAGTCCCTTTGTGATTTGCACTGCTCAAATATCACCCACATTACTTCATTTTTTTTTCAATGTGTGAAGTTTATTGTCAAATTGGTTTCCATACAACACCCAGTGCTCATCCCAAAAGGTGCCTTCCTCAATACCCATCACCCACCCTCCCCTCCCTCCCACCCCCCATCATCCCTCAGTTTGTTCTCAGTTTTTAAGAGTCTCTTATGCTTTGGCTCTCTCCCACTCTAACCTTTTTTTTTCCTCCCCCTCCCCCATGGGTTTCTGTTAAGTTTCACCCACATTACTTTAGTTCATTACATTGTAAAAGTCATTTTGACTATACCAGAATGTTAAGGTGCTAAGTGTATGGAATCTAGGATAGTGAGTGCTATGGGCTAAATTGTGTACCCCTTCCAAATTCGTATGTTGAAGACTAATCCCTTATGATGACTATGTCTGGAGATATGGCCTTTAGAAGGCAATTAAGGTTAAATAAGGCCATAAGAGTGGGATCTTAATCGGATAGAATTTTTGAGGAAGATTCTCTCTCTCTCTCTCTCTCTCTCTCTCTCTCTCTCTCACACACACACACACACACACACACACACACACACACGTGAGGACACAGCAAGAAGAAAGCCATCTGCAAGTAAGGAAGATAGACTTCAACAGCACCAGACCCAACCATGCAGGCACCCTGATCTTGGCCTTCCAGCTCACAACTGTGAGAAATAAATGTCTGTTGTTTAGGCCATATGGTCTATGGTATATTTTATGGCAGCTTACACAGACTTATACAGTGAGTGATCTTAAAACCACTTCAGCAATGAATGCATAAAGTAACTGAGGACATTAAGAATAGAAAAAAAAAAAGGAAGAAGATGAGGCACAGAAATTTTTTTCAGATATTTAAAGAGATGGCATATACAAACAGAAATTGTCTCACCAAACTATAAGGTTAAAAGACTTGAGTTCAATACAAGAAATAGCTTTCCAACAAAGCTGTGTGGAAATGGAATAAGATTCATTTGGATGTGGTAAGCTCCCTACCAGGTGACATGTTCCAGTAAAGACTAGAGGACTATTGGTTAAGAATGTTGTAGAAGAGATTTCTGCATTAATTTTGATGACTTTTGAAGTTCCATCTAACTACAACTTTCTCTGTCTCCGGGTTTTATTATAACATTCCACACTGTAGAAATTAATTGTCCTATAATATATTAATTATCCCTGAAATTATCTCAGTATGGTTTCTATACTTTTATTTCAGTCTTTCCTTAAAACATTAGGAATGAAGCAAAACCTCATATAGAGGCCTACCACATGCTCCTAGAGAACTCTGATTCACTGGCCATTAACCTTTCCATAATACAGCTGTGTTTTAAGTAACTATTTTTACAGGTTCTCTATACCTGTACCTGCATTATTTATTTAAAATCTACTTTGACATAATTATCTTCTAATAAACATTAACATTCTCACCTGTGTTGGTCCATTTATTTGATTAACCTAATTTCCCTCCAATGTGAATGGTGACAATGAAAACTGGTAAAATAATAACTTTAAAATGTATAAATCTTTGAGAGAAACTTAATTTTCCTACACAAAAAGCAAAAAAAAAAAAAAATCAAAACATTGAATGTTTATGGTACTAGGCCTTAACTACTATTTATAGCTTTATTTGCATGGGAGAGTATTTCTGAATTTAAACTCAAGACAACAGAATATCATCTCCTTCCACTTCAGTATTAGAACCAGACTCCCAGTCTTGGCAGAGGTAGATAGACGTGTGCCTCAATCCTACTCCTGTAACATTTTTCCCTGTGAAGTTTTCATGGATGGATTTCAGGGATAGAAACAGTTTACAAGGACTCTGTTTCCAGAGGATGCTCCACATGCCAGTGATAAAGTTGAAATGTTTGAGAAAGCCCCACAGGGTCTCTTGTATTAAGGAGAGAGATTTTCAGCAGTGATGAATAGATTCCAGAAGACATGCCAGGGTACAAAAGAAGAAAACAAGAGTGGGGGTGAAGAAGAGGGCAATTACCATTGCAATTGAGTGGTACTAGGAGAACAAGTGATAGTAGTTTCTAAATAGGAAAGCAAGAACCATGCTCATACATGGTTGTTAAAAGCTCCTATATTAGGAAATACATGCAATGAGGAATTGACATCTAAATGAAACCAAATTAATACAAACTATAGAAATCTCACAATAGAATAATGGAACAAATATTACTTAAATAATGAACCATTATTGAACATTATTATATGTCAAGCACTATGGTAAATATGATGAACAATTTATATGCATCATGCCATTTAATTCTTACAATAACTCCATGAGGCAGGTTCTAATACTAACCTCATTTTTGTAATTCTTATAACAACTCCATGAGGCAGGTTCTAATGCTAACCTCATTTTTCTAAAGGGAAGTCAGTTTAAAAAATGATATGGATTTAAGTTCACTTATTAACAGGTGGGGCTGAGATACAAACTCGGGTCCACGTAACTCAGTTCAACTCAAATAATCACTCTTCTATTATGTAAATGCTTCAATGTTTTGGCCCAAAATGTTGTCACAAATACCTTAATAATTTAATTTACACATTAAAATATTTACTGGTTATAAAGGAGCATATTTAGATTTCTATTTGAAATAAATGATAATTGGGAGATCTATCTTTTTTAAAAAAATCATTTTTGTGTTTATAATTTTGTTGGACATTCCAGCATCAGATGCAGCTATCACTAGTCTCATTTATCATCCACATATATATTTTCCAAGGATGAAATCCAGGTTACTTCACAAATTCTGCAATTGTCCTCACTGAGAACTAAGCAATATTTGGCTTTGTCCCATGACCTTATCTCTCAATTTGAGGCAATTCCAGTCAATGTGTTGAACATTAAAAAGTACATTTCGTCACTCAATACCATCTATAAATCATTCCACTCCTTCTGGGCCCCTAATCATTTGATAAAACATTTTACCATAAACAAATTTTGGGGCCACTGTGTGATTATTCCCACTTGGAAAATATACAGTTTCCCCTCCTGAAACTAGAACAGAAGGTCTGAGAGAAAGGAAATTATTAAGCATTCTACTGAGTTTTTTCTCCCAAACAAAAACTAAGATAGAGGTCAATGAATAAGTATGTGCAGACTGGAACTTGAATCCTCTGGGGTGACTGTAGGCTAATTAATAATTAATGCCAGAGCCATGGTGTTTGAAATGCAGATGTGATAACTGTAGGCCTGGCAGTGCTGTTCAGAGGAAGCAGATTTAGATGCTATAGGGAATAGGCACTCCCTTGCCGGCTGGCTCAGCGATCCAGCCTGGGTGCAAAGCAGGGCCTATGGTTTAGATTATATTCCCCTCAGCTGTTAATTACCTGAACCTACTTTGAAGTTCTTCTCTTTTTATCCTCTGCATGAAAAGAGATTGGTTCAGCCAAGGGACTTAGAGAAATGATCAAATACATGGGGTGGGGGGTAGGGGGTGGTAATAGAACTTCAGATATAAGAAGATAATGAAGAAAAACACATAGTAGAACATATAAGAACATACATTATTAGGAAATGTTGAATTGTGATTTATTGTGTCAAGTACATTGTATTTTCCTCAGTTCTAATGAAGTTTATTTTAAGTATATGTATAAATTTTCTCTGAATAGGTATAACAAAGAATTTCCATCTGTATTATTATACGGTGACTTGACAAGAGACAGGTGTTTTACAATGTCATATTTAATTTAATAAAGTCATTTAAATCTCTTCATATTTCAAGCTACTTACTGATAAGGACTTTAACAGAATCAGCAACAAACTGCTTCTATATAACCTATTTGTGATCAAATCACTCATTCTCAGAGCACAAACAGAAGTTACCATTGTTTAAAGGGGAAGATAGAGGATATTGGAAAATTCTGGAAATAGGCTGCAGTTGAGACAAATATGAAAATGTATGACAGTAAGATTAGCTGCATTAAAAAGCAGCCTGTTTTTTTTCAGGGTATGTGTTTATATGCATGCAATTTAAAGAAGCATAATCATTAACTAGTAAGTGAATTGCAGCATGCCTGGATGAGATGTAAATGCCAAGGTTTGTTTGTTTTTTGTTTTTGTTTTTTTCCTATTTTAAATATTGTTAGTGCAGCTACTTCAGACAAAGCACTTCTCTGAGATACATTCCACTTGCACGTGAACAAAAATCTTCCTTTTGGTGCACTAGAATGCAGTCATGAAATAGCTAATTTTCAGCTGTGAGAAGTATCTTTGTAACTTTCTGACAGAAAAATGGCACTGAAAGCACCATCAAAGGAAAATGTGTACCTATATTGAAACTGACACCTGTGGATGCAGTATCATCTGACTAAAGTGACATCAAATGCCCACAACCAAATGAGTGAGTGATGATCACTATCAGACATAATACACAGGCCTCCATGCAGAGATTTGGGTTTGGAGTTCTATTTTAATTATGGTCCATTTCTATTTAAAAGAACACTTTTGTGAAGAGAGTCCTTAAACTTTTAAATAAGGATGAAAAACTAGAAATTTGCTCTTTAGAATTTATTGCTCAATGCAAGTTCCAAAAAAAAAAAAAAAAAAAAAGTAAGGCTTGCATCGTTGCACAATTTAAATTCTTTTAAGCGAGAAAATAGTCATGTAACTAAAGGTCTTCTATGAAAAAGAAAACACACTGGGAATTTTTACAATTTGATGTGTAATATATCTTTCCCAGTTGTGGTTTTAATTCTAAGAACACATATACACCAACACTAAGATTACGTAAAACTAACAACAAAAAACAAATTCGTCTCCATGCAATTTAAATTCTAATACTAACCTAAAGCAGGGGGACCCAATTCACAGAAAGCAAGGGTCTACTTTCATACTGATTTTATCTCTAGTCAGCTATCTCTTCTGTATTATATTGCTAGAGTCCAAAGTGTTAATCAAAATGTAGCAATTTTTTTTCCAAGCTTTAAATACAAACTTTGTATGTTGAGTTCTCTGCTACTAAGAGAAATGGAAAATAAAAATAAAGAAGTGCTTGAAAAGTGTATAGCAGCAACTCAGAGGCAAAATTAAGACAAAATAAAACAAAAAATTAAAGTCAACCACTTAGATTAGCACTTAAGATTTTCATGGCCATAACTCTTTTACTCTATGAACACTCATGATTATTCATGAGTTGTGAATTTTAAAACACAAACACAGAACAAAACGTATTTCCTAAACTGGAACTGAAGCAGTCTTCCAGAATTAAAGTCCAAGCTTTTGAATTATTTTTCCTTAAAACCAAATGAAACTGCATTTAAGACTCATCACATTCAGACTTCATTTATGTGTGTTTGTATTTTATTTTAATGTTTGTTATAATAACAATATGCTAACAAATCTATTTATATAATTTTATTTATACATTTTTAAGTCTTCCATTACTTGGACAATCTAACTTAAGGAGAAATGTATTTGAAAACATTATCTCCAGATACATATCAACTTTTAGTTTAGCGATATATGCACAGCAGAGATATAAACTAAAACAGCACAATGATATCACCACAAATATTAGGTTAAGTTTTCCATTTTATTTTAGCCTGTATGTTTATATCCCTACTTCCCTCACCCCCACATGACTGTCTCTTCCACTAAGAATTGCGTATTTTGTAAAGATTTATTCAATTAGTTAAAGCACATTAGATGAAGTTTTAATATAATTTAGTGACACAAATTTACTCTACTTTCAAGGTCATAATATATTTTAGAAAGCAATGTTAAAAATGACTACATAGACACCAATATTTAAGTTGTAGAAACTTGAAGCCATAATTTGTATACTTTTTATATTAATTTTGGACAACTAAAGCATTCTTCTCTATGCCAATTCTATTTTAAATGTTTTTTTTAATCTCTTGATATATCCTTTCCCCAGTTCATTTCCAATCATGTGTTCATACTGTAAAACTTCTTGTGACTAGAAACTCTTATACACATATTCATTATTCTGAGTACACTACAATATAAAATGTAGTTAGATTATCTACTTTGTGTCCTTTTTACCTGCAACTACAGGGAGATTGAAATGAAGTTCTTAGCTCTTTATTAGTAAAAAGCATTGGAAAAACAAATAGATCTTAACAGAAATGTTTTTCTGCCTTCCAGTATGAGTGATGTGTGTTGCATGTACTATGCACTGCAAAGTAGAGGAAGACTTCTTTACCCTGCAAAAGGAAAAGTAAAACATTGTAAAATGATTTTAATGAAATCATAACATTAAAATAGTTTTATATTAAACCCTGCTAATTTTCTAGGTGAAGGCTGTTAAGTGAATGTAAGGAAACATTAAAAGGGAATTGAATTTGCATTCCTTAGGCTACAGGCACGTGTTTACATGACCTTTAAAACAGAATTAAAGCTGTAGCATCAGCAGCTGTAGGCAATTCACATTACTAAGGCAATCAAATCAGAATGCTAAACTAACTATAAAACATAAATTAAACTGATAGAGAATCATCTCAATTCACTAGGTTTACTTGCAATGTACTTCTACACTACTAGTCATTTCAAAGCAGTTTGCAGATCCACCATATCAGAAGTACTCCAATACATCTTAAAACAGAGTGTCCAGCTAAGAGTATGTAAGCTATGAGCACTTTAAAATAGCTTTATCAACAAACCTCCATCATTCATCCGAGCTAACTTATTTCATGATCATTACTTACTTTGAGCAATCGCATCCAAAAGTAAGCATCATGCCACGAAGACAAAATTATCTCCAATATGTTATGTGTGTCATAGATGATTTTTACTTACAAATAAGTATTATAAAGAGTTTATAAAGGATGCTTAAAGGCTAGTGAAAGTTAACTGCACTTTTTTTTTACTCTCAACTTCATTGTATTGTTCCTCAACACTCCCAAGCTTTCCAACAACTATATTCTTATTTTCTTTCATAGCAAGATTGGATATCACACCTTTTAAAATACAGTAGAATGGATTATTAAACAGAGCCTTAAATCTAATTGTCTGGGAAAAGACTTGTTCTAAGAAAATGAAAGAGAAGAATAAGTATTTTATAATGCAAGTCATCATCTCACTAGAAGTGTTTTGAGAAAGCTTGGTCTCTCAATTTCTAGCAGTAAAATCTCAAAAAAAAATTCTATCTTTACTGAAGTGTTTCTGTTTTTGTGTCGTGACTTATTTTCCTCCTCTTTAGAAAACTTTTCAGACTCCTCAAGAAAATTGAAAACATACAGAATATATTTGAAAAACGGTTATTCTACATTGCAGGGAACAAAAAGGGGGTAGAACTCAAATGTTTCTCTCCATCACTAATATGAGTATTTGTATAGGGCAAATCTCAGTTTTTTACAAAGCTGTCAACAAGCTATTAAAAGAAAACCAAAATTCCACAGTTCTAACACTCAGCTTCTGCAGATTTGAGATCCATGCTCAGAGTTCAGATAGTTTGTGAAGGCAATTTACACTCAGATAGGTGTGTTCTTCAATCTGTAAATGTTCATCCATGCAAAATATCTCTCTCTCTCTCTCTCTCTCTCTCTCTCTCACACACACACACACACACACACACACACACAATATGTGTGTGATCCATTTGTTTAGAGGGGGATCTAATGTTTATGTCACGCACCTGGGGAAATATTTATTTAAAAATAAAAATGAGGGGCGCCTGTGTGGCTCAGTCAGTTAAGTGTCAGCGGGCCCCACATGGGGCTCTGTGATGAGAGCAAGGAGCCTTCTTAGGATTCTCTGTCTCTTTCTGTCTCTCCTCTCCCCCACTTGCTCAAATGTGCACTTTCTCTCTCTCTCAAAATAAATAAACATTAAAAATAAATTTATTTTTAAAATAAAAAAATAAAAATGAGTGCAGAAGTAATTAAATTATAGTTTTACTGCAAACAGGAATCTCAATCTCTTTCCAAAAGTAGACGTAGTAAGAAGAGGATAGGTAGAAGAAAGGAGACAGTCTCATTCTCATTATCATTTTAATAAGCTAAAATGAATATTTAGGATATATAAAAGAAATTTGAATGTTGATATTTAGATTGCCCTAACCATGTTTCCTTAGAAACCTAAGGTTTTTCTGGCCTCTGTCAATTGTTAAAAAAAAGGAAATTTGCTTTTCTTTTTATTTGAAATTTGGTATTTTTAAGGAGGTTTAGGCAGGTTTAAATCCTGCTGGCCTTAAAGTGATCTGAGTTAATATTTTAGTGCCTGAACAAAATATTTTAGGGTGACTTTCACCACTCTCATCTTCCCACACACACTCAAGAAGATTCATGGAGATGATGCTGTCATACACACCCTTCCAAGGGAGTGTCACTGAATCAGAGTTGTGGTAACATAAAGCATTTGTCAGTGAAAGGGCTGGACCTTGCCTCCTGAGAAAGGGTTACCTTCAGCACATTACCTTTGTGCAGGACTACAGAGGGGAGCAATGTCTTAGGATTGTTCAAGGGGGCCCATACATAAAGGGCAGAGGCTTCCCAGGGACAAAGATGCTCAGCAAGGCTAGCCAGGTCCAGGGAACCCTGAGAGACAAACTACTGCAGGCTACCAAGCTCACACAGCTGCCGTGGTGCTGGCTCTTCTAGATTCTTGCTCCCTCCTTCCACTCCCAAACAGCTTGATTAGGCCTTGCCTCTATCCCCGGGATCCTGCTTCAAATAGAGGACAAGAGCCTCTGGAAGGTAGAGCAATGGGAGCCAGGAAGCTGGCAAAATAAGCCCCTTTTGCTAGCTGCCTAAGTTTTGGGATGGGACCAATTTGGCTTAAAAGATTGTCATTCACCAAATTATCTTAAGATGGGAATTCTCAGTTTAACACCCCCACCCCTGTTGTGGCTCAGGCACCTTTATGCAGATGTATCTGAGAGGCTAAAGTCAGTTCCAACCTTTGGGCTTCATTTGAGCATCTTACCCAGGTTACCTTGAAGGTGAGGCATCCTGTTGCTGCCCAGATTTCTCCCTGTCCTGCTGAGGCCATGTGCGGAGCTTTGGGCACAGCTCCTTGATTCTCTCTGATCCTGATTTTCTGCAGATTGGAGTAAACAAACTTGGGTTCTTGGCAACACCAGAATTTAGAGCAGGCTAGCCACAAGGTCATAGGGGAGGAGCAGACCCACCAAGGAGAAAGACCTCTTGAGGGGCTGGGTTCTTTTGTTGGATGCCTGAGTGCTTGAACGTTGAAGAGACTCCAAAAAAATTCTTGCATATAAAATGCACACATGTGATGGCATGTGTTCATAAGCAGCTGGAAACCAAAATACTAGATCAAGTAGATCTAGTTTTTAAGCAGGGGAGCCAAACTGATTCCCCCAGTTGAGAGTAAGGTAAACGGCCAGAGAGGGCTCAAAAAAAGTTACTGAAGATGGAGATTTTAATAGCACTCAGGAAACCTACACTATTTCCTCAATAATGAACACAACAAAAATCACAACAGAGAAAGTACTAATATTCTTGTAAAAATTGAGAGTCAAAAATGTCCTTGCAAAGTGGACTTTTCCTCAAACATGTTTCTCTTTCCCTAGACCTCATTCTCTCTCTCTTACATATATATACATATTCATATATGTAATACATATATGAATTACTTCTTTCCTGGAGTAATTTTCAGGACTTCTTTCCTGACACCCACCCCATATATGTAATACATATATAAATATGTATATATACATTTTTTCTAACAATCATAAACCTCCTTCCCTACTGAATCCCTCCAGGAAAACAAACCAAAACAAAATTTCTGAATTAAGATAGCAAGTTAAATCTGGTTGCTTGCTTATTTTCAAATATAATAGTGTCTTGCTCACTTGGGGGCCTGGAAATAGTAATGTGAGCCCAGAATACTCAGCAGATTACTTAATAAAAGTCTCTTCCTAGAACGAGCCCATATTTTGATCTGTAATCAAGTTTCCTGTAGTCCTTTCACCTCACAGGGATACAGAATGGTAGCCATTTCAGATAAATAGTATTTAGTAAGAAAAGGGGGGGGGGTGGTGGCAAGCATGCAAGGAAAATAGGATCTCAGTTATGTATGAAATCTGAGCATGTTAAAACTTTAATCCATCCATGAAGAAGGAAGTGTATTGCAATTTGGGGCATCTCTCTTAACTACAAAAGTGACTTATAAAAGCTGTCTAATGTAAAATTACATAATTTATCGATATCTTGAATACTGAATACAGAGTTTAAGATAATAGATTATCTCTACACTCCCTCTGATCGATCATACAGCTGGAACTATAATATTCTCCTCTTTAATACTCCCACAATTTCTAACTTTAAGAAAAAAATCGAAATAAAGATAAAAACCACTACTGCAGTTTAAATTTGGAAATATTCCACTACTCCATTAAAAAAAAAACAAAGCTAATTTCACATGGGATCTGTGTTTTGTAAAATCATCAACTGGACTCTTCAAAACTAGTCTCTGTCTAAAGTGCAAAACAAACAGCAAAATACCCACAATGATTCCTAGATACCCCAAGTCCTGGTGCTGGGAATATGAGAACCATACAGAGTACTGCACAATAGTTCTGTCTCTGTAGAGCTCTTTCCCTGGGACCCTGTAAGATCAGGGTTCACCCACTGACAATGGCAATGGCAAGGGAAGAATTGACCTCAGAAGAGAAACTGAGACTGAATCAATGCGACCTTGACAACACAGCTGTGGGAGCCAGCACCCTTTCCATTTGTCCGTGAGGGTCTCTATTGTCCCTGTCTTTCCTCTAACCATCCTATCCGCAGCCCCAACTACACAATTCCTCAGCACTTCCCAACTGACAATAGATTTTGCTAGTAAATGTCTTGTGCTCTCGAAGATTGAGGTATATGTATTAAATTTTTTCATGATGGATATTTTAATTTTTAAATTACCCTGTGTCTGCTGCAACATTCACTGTATGCTATCTCTCCTCCCCCTCCCCTTTATTCTAAATATCCTTTTCCTCATGTTCAAGGAAAGCCAACAGAGTTCTAAAAATTTAACTAATTGAGCTTGAATTGGTATTGGCTAATATCTGCTAATGTTGTCTAATTTTTAAAGATTCTCTCCAAGAATATTATGAGCCCCTTTACCTTCCACCACACAGTTTATGAAGAAGAAGAAGAAGAAGAAGAAGAAGAAGAAGAAGAAGAAGAAGAAAGAGGAGGAGGAGGAGGAGAAGGAGGAGGAAGAGGAGGAACAACTACTGTAAGAGGAGCTACAGTAGGCCGGTGCTCTGAAGAGCAGTTATGACTCACCGAGAACCTCTAATGAACCCAAAGTACAGACACCAAGAAAAAGTCCTATTTTTCTGTTGTTTTCAGAAGCTGTCCATTTGTTTCCCTTCCCTTATGAGTGCCAAGGTGATAAAAATATGTACTTGTTCATACCAAGCCCAATCTAAGTAGTCTTATTTCCAAAGTGGACTTGTGTTGAAGATGGTGTTCAATCTTGAAGTCGTATCTATGTACCATGTCCTACTCTCTAGAAATTCATGCTATATTATACACATTCAAATCTGATCTTTTGGACTTCTTTCCTGACACCCACCCCAACTCTCATCAGCCACAGACCACCTTCCCTCCTCCAATTTGTATAGATAATGAGAATGTTTTATAATCTATACTCATATATGAAATCTACAAGAGGCATAATCTCCATTTCTGAACGAACCTAGTCACAGACTGCCCAGCTGCAACCAAACTCCTATGCTTCCATAGAAGTGCAATTTTAACCACATTAATCTGCTTAATTTCTTTTGTGAGTGCTTCCTTGCTTTCAAAGGGGCTGGGAATGTCTGGGGAAACACTCAGGAGTCGTTATGTATCTTTAAAATTGTGAGGAATGAGAGTCACAGTGAAACCCCAGGTTACAAATAAATGAATAAACATACATATAAATAAAACCAATCTGACATGTTTTCAGCAATTAATGAAATTTCCCTCTTAGAAAACAAGCAAAGTGATTGGTATGGTGGAGTGGCAAATTTGGATATGAAGGTAACCTAAGAAGGAATGAAGGTTGTGCTGTGTGCTGCTCTAGCAAGAGATTGAAACCTGTTCTACCTTGCTGGAGGCAGGTGTGTGGACTCGATAAAATTACAATTCCTCCACTTCTAACTTGGGTTCCTCTCCAAGATGAGTTTTAGCTATCCCAACCTGCTAGGGTTGGGGCAACTATTATTATTTTCAAACCATAGCCATAGAGGGAGTGGGGTAAATTAGATCTGAGGACCTGTTAATGGACAAGATCAGGATGAAAAGAATTCCAAGCTGTGTATTTAGCCCAACCACCCAAGACACCAGGTTACCAGTGGTAACTTTGAGTTTAAGGTAAAATAAATCTATGAAAAATAAGTTACCAGCTGTTTGCAACAGTAGCTTCACATGTACTTATTTCTCTCCCATGTCCAGACAGGGTCGTCTATTGAATGAGGCTCTTTTATTTTGCATGGGGCAGGGGATTTGTGACCACGGTCCCCCCTTTTATTCCTCTCTCTATGGAAACCCAGATCATGGGGAGAAATATGCAAGGCCAAATAAAGAGAAGCCACAGAAAGGAGCGCTTGAGAGCGGCATCTGTTACACTTGGGAAGTTAGACTGACAGGAGAGGGCGAAGAAAACCTCTCCAGTAGATTAGTCAGAGCAGCAAGAAGATTTTACTATATGCAGATATTTCCCTCAGAAAACAAAACATCTTACATGCAAGAGAAAATTCTATCACAGCTGCTAGAGAATGGGACTGCACCTGAATTAGGCAGTATCCATATTCATGGGAACTAATTTTTAACAACGAAGAAAGGAAGGAAGGAAGGAAGGAAGGAAGGAAAGAGGGAGGGAAGAAGGGAAAGAAGAAAAAAATGACAAGGTAAAGAAAGAAAAAAGGAAGATGACTATGTTGGTTTTTGCTCCTGTCAGAAGCCATTCTTACATTAAAAGACCACAGCACAAAAGTGTGAGAAACCTATCACCGGGCACAGTTACCTCTCCCGTGACAGCGGCCCCCTCCCCAGCCTCTGGGCATGGTCTGAACCCCTTTTGCTTGCCTGGAAAAATTGGTTGCCCAGAGTAGAGGGCAAGGGCTAGAGCAAGGTTGATTATAAGAATTCATGCAAGTCAGAATTGAAAAGGGAACCCCTTTTTTGTCCATGCAAAAGCCTTCTAAATTGATAATTACCTTAACCCCCTGAATGACCAGACTAAGATTAGTAAGTCTTCACCCAAATGCAGCTGTGATGGTGGGGGTGGGGAACCCACCATTACAACAACATGGCAATGATCATTATCTTTTTCTTGTACGGTTTTTTTCGTTGCGTTTCCCTCTGACCTCTAAACTGACATAACGTAAAGTAGTCAATGGATCCTTAAACAGAGAGCCTAACAGATTACCTGAAAACTTTTATTTTTGTTTGATTTTAACAAGTACTTTTTTCTTCAGGAAGCAAAAGTTCAGGTACAAATGAGATTGTATTCTTACAAAGGAAGATACACACAGTTAGTTGGTAGTAGAGAAAAGAGGTTATTGAAGAGAAGAGAGGAGGAGAAGAGAAAAGAAGAGGAGAGAAGAGAAGAGAAGAGAAGAGAAGAGAAGAGAAGAGAAGGGGGGGGGCAGAGGAAGAGAGGGAAAGGAAAAATAAATTTCTAGATTAAAAGCAGATAAACGTTTACAACAGGACACCAGTAAAGGAAACCACAATTTCAGTGAGAAGGAAGAGGGGGAGAAGATGGCAAATTATCATCTCTACCAATAACTGCTAAGTGGTTATCCTTTTTTTTTTAAAGACAGAGAAAGAAAGAAATAGATCTCAACCAGACCCCAGGTTTTCCTGCTTAATAGACACAATTTACATTTACCAATATAAACTCCTGTCGCTATCTGCTCTCATAAGAAATTACTCATTTCACAGGAAATAGATGCTGTTTATCTATATAAAGTAATGGCAGAATAGCTCACCTTGTTTTTATTTTTTTTTCTCATTTTCTTGCATTTTCTTCAGATCTGTCTTCTTAGAGACACTAATGCCTTAATGACTTTCTGGTAGCTGCAAGCCTCCTTTTATTTCTGCTAAATATATGAAAATGTATGCAAATTTAAATCAAGCTAAACCTAGTAGCTCTTGCAATATATTTAATGGAATTTCAAACCAATAAAGGAACTCTGATGCTGTCTTCTGTAAGTTCAAATATAATTATGCAGCTAGGTTACCTTCAAAATTATGCAATGGAAGGTCATTTTTTTTTAATTCAGAAATCCAGCTGGGTATCCCGTGTTGCCTTTTCTCAGCTAGAGCAAATCTAAAATCTTTGCATTCAGCTTACAAGCAACGCCTTTGAGCAAGGCTGTGGAGTAGTGGGACTTGCCTTCCCCTGACTTATAAAATGCATAGGAGTACAAGTCTTTCTTGTCGTCGTTTCCTCTAACCAAAATGTGAAAACAGTCCTGTCCTCCCAAGCTGAAAGCACATTCAAGCTGATAGGGATGTGTGTTGGGGGAGTGGTACTTAATGTCAAACAGCCTGCTATCACTCCTCTCTCTCTCTCTCTCTCTCTGAATTTTCAGGGTACACTAAAGGATTCCTATTTACTTCAGCTTGTTTGGGAGTGGGAGTGGGAGGGGGAGCGGTGCCTGTTAACAACAATTTTACTAGGGAACATCAGGTGCCTTAGTCAAGAACATTTCCCTATGCACCTAATGAGAGTTGGTCCCATGAGTGTTTGAGGTGAGTGTGAGGGATGGCTGCCCATTTCAGCAAGCAATGCCTCTGAAAGAAGTTGTGGGATCCCTGTTGGGAGCTGACATGGAGTAGTAATAAAAAGCAAGTCATCCAATTGACCAACCTCAAAATAAATGAATTTTGCCAGTATCACATTAGATTTTATTTTTATCACATTAGATTTTCCCAATATCTTCCAGTTCTTCATGCCTTAAATCAAAATTTTCCGAAGAAGCTGGGCATCTCTTTCTTAGATGCTTTCTGAACTTGGTATCAAGTTTCTCATAAATGATAAAGTGAAATAAATAAAACAAGTCAAAGTAGTTCTTAATTCCCTTTGCTCAAAGTTTGTAGGAAGATTTTGGTTCACAGTCCCCTGCACACAACTAACCCAGGATGTTAAATGAATTTGATTAAAAAAAAAAAAAAAACAATCTATTAAAATCTAGATGACATTTCACCTGGTTATATTGCCTTCTTAGTATATATATAAATACTAATATTTACATATATATATACTATTTTACTATATATGTATATATATAATATTTTTCTCACGATTTCTATTAATCTAAATAATACAAAAGGAATTCTAAAACCAGTTTTCTACTTCACCCCCTATCCATCTCCCCCAACCCCCCAAACACGCACAAACACACTCCCCTTTGATACTTCCCCCTCTCCTACAAATGTCCATGAAGTCCGAGGTGGGAGGGAGGGGGAAAGGGTTAATCAAATGAGCTGCTGCCACTCAGCGCCAGGCAACCAATGGAGCCCAAAGATTGATTTACTTCCTGCTCAGATCTCACTGAAACTCTAAAGCTTCGCTAGCCTAATTTGGAAAGTTAGCCCAGCCTCCCGTGCGGCCATTGGCCAAGCCCGTGGCTGGCCAGGCCAAGATGTGCTGCAATTGGTCACCACATGTGCCGGTAACTCGCTCTTGCGGCTTTGGCTCCCCCCCAACCATAGATGTCAAAGGCTGAAGCTGCTCCCTTTGCCACATTATAACTAGTAGGGGATCCTCACCGACCATGGCCACAGCTGCCTCGAATCCCTACAGCATTCTCAGTTCTAGCTCCCTAGTCCACGCGGACTCTGCGGGGATGCAGCAGGGGAGTCCTTTCCGAAACCCTCAGAAACTTGTCCAAAGTGATTACTTGCAGGGAGTTCCTAGCAATGGGCATCCTCTTGGGCATCATTGGGTGACCAGTCTGGGCGATGGAGGCCCATGGTCTTCCACACTGGTCGCCAACCCTCTGGACCAGCAGGACGTGAAGCCCGGACGCGAAGACCTACAGCTGGGTGCGATCATCCATCACCGCTCACCGCACGTCGCCCACCACTCTCCGCACACTAACCATCCGAATGCCTGGGGGGCTAATCCGGCTCCGAACCCGTCCATCACGTCAAGCGGCCAACCCCTTAACGTGTACTCCCAGTCGGGCTTCACCGTGAGCGGCATGCTGGAGCACGGAGGGCTCACTCCACCGCCGGCCTCCGCCTCCGCACAGAGCCTACACCCGGTGCTCCGGGATCCCCCAGACCACAGCGATCTAGGCTCGCACCACTGCCAGGACCACTCGGACGAGGAGACACCAACCTCGGATGAGTTAGAACAGTTCGCCAAACAGTTCAAACAAAGAAGAATCAAATTGGGCTTCACGCAGGCCGACGTGGGGCTGGCGCTAGGCACACTGTACGGCAACGTTTTCTCACAGACCACTATCTGCAGGTTCGAGGCCTTGCAGCTGAGCTTCAAGAACATGTGCAAGCTGAAGCCGCTGCTGAACAAGTGGCTGGAGGAGGCTGATTCGTCCACTGGGAGCCCGACCAGCATTGACAAAATCGCTGCTCAGGGCCGCAAGCGCAAGAAGCGAACCTCCATCGAGGTGAGTGTCAAGGGCGTACTGGAAACGCATTTCCTCAAGTGTCCCAAGCCTGCCGCGCAGGAGATTTCCTCGCTGGCAGACAGCCTCCAGTTGGAGAAAGAAGTGGTGCGTGTCTGGTTCTGTAATCGAAGACAGAAAGAGAAAAGAATGACTCCACCAGGGGATCAGCAGCCACATGAGGTTTATTCACACACCGTGAAAACAGACACGTCCTGCCACGATCTCTGACTGCAGGAAGCAAGGAAGCGGCCGGCCGCACTGGGAGCAGCGCGCATTTCTCTTTCTCTCCCACTCTCTTCCTTTCACTTCAGCTTTATTATTGCTATCTAGAGAGATAGCAATAGCTAGATATAAAGATAGGGCTCTTCAGTCTCTCATCTTTTTTCTTCCTTTTTTATTTTCAATAGGGGATTCTAACTTATACTAAGAAAGGAAACACACTCACACACGCATTCCAGTAGTGTTAAGCAGTTCAGGAGGGGACCTCACATACCCTGCCGCCAGGGCGACTGTTTCCTCCAACCTTTTCTGCTGATCAAAACATATTGTTTATTTTGAGTAAGGTTTGTTTGGTTGCTCCTCTCTTTAATGAACAAGGAGTGGGGTAACGTGGGGGTGGGGTAGGGATGGGGAAGGGGGGGGTGGGAAAACAGATGTGTGCCTCTGAATAACCTTTCAGCGCCTTGGTTATAGCAGCTGTATTTCAGGTGAAATCTGTTTTACAATAGACTAATTTTGCATTTTTTAAAACTTCTATAGCGTTTCTAAATGTCTGCGGTGTTTTACTACAAGCTGTACACAATATTTGTGAGATAATTTGTATCTAATCGGCCACTCCACATTATTGTTGCTATTATTATTATTCCTTCATTGAGCTGATGGTTTTCTAATTGCTTAAAAAAGGCAGGGGGACTGGAAGGAGGAGGGGAAGAGATGTCCACCCGTCCATCCACCCCCTATCCTAAATCTGCATGGAGAGAAGAGGTACAATGGAGAGAGTTGTTGATGATGGTATTGGAGATATATATGTAATTTTTCGGAGGGCACAGTGCCTGGGATAGGCAGAATAGGCAAGCCTATTGGGTTTGCGAACCACAGCGAAGTAGGAGAGGCGATGTTGAAGCTTTCTGCCCTCCCTCTCGGATCTGTGGAGCCCTCGCAGGCTTCTACAGCGCAGATCCGGGTGCCATAAAAGGATTTGGCTGTGGCACCCGGCAAAAGAGATCAGCCTGTGGTGCTAAGAGACCTCCGCACCTACTGAAGTCCGGAATGCCTTCACTCAGAACTCCCTAAGGGCCCCATGCCTCACCAGGACCACTAGCGCGACTCCACCTTGGCCTTCGTAGGCGAAGGACTTTGTATTCACATACATTTGCTTTCGCTGGAGACGACTATCCCGAGACGCTGGCGACGACAGACTCACTGAGTGCCTCCCAATTCAGTTCACCTTCAGTTCACTGCCTGCTCTCCAAGTGAGAAACCATCGGGGAGGGGTGGCAAGTGGGGTGGTGGACAGGTGCTCTCTGCTCCGTGCAGAACGACAATGAAATGATTGGCAAAGGTCATAGGGATTCTGGTCTAGCTTCGTACCACCTCCTCTCCGGTGTATACATACCGCTGTCTCAGAGTGGTTTCACGGGAAGCTGTCTCCGCGTCCCAGACAAGCACAGCTGGTAGAAGCCCACAGCGATGATTAAGCTAGATAGCGAGCGCCCTGGCGGCTCGGTTTCTGGGTTTTTGTTTGTTTGTTTGTTTGTTTCTGTTTTTTAATCTGTGTGTGCATGACTGCGCGTGGAAATGTGTGAGTAGATAGATGCGTGTATCCTATTACTATTTACAAAAACAAAAACTACATAAAATGTCTCTAGGCTGTGTAGAAATCCAAAAAATATACAGTCGTTCTGGCTTTATTGCTAGCTCTCCTGTCTACACGCCAGGTCCACAGGGCACCTCATTCTTAATGAGCACACATGTGCAGGGCCGGCCAAGCACCCAACACCCAGACACAGTCCGAGGGACCTGGCTGGGGGCTCCGCATGCCTAGGCTGCCTGCCTTGTCTGGCATTCAGGTGCAGCTTTGGCAGACAAAGCCTCAAACTACCTAAAGACCAAAAAGCCCAGGACTCCTTGTGGAGGATGCGCTAGTATGGGCTTCCAGGCCTCTGGTCCACCGCACTGTGTCTCCCTCAGCTGCACGTTGAAGAACATGTGTTAATTCAAATCCCGGACCCATTTTCTTTTTTGTGAAGCCTCTGCATTCTGTTGGTAGATGGGTTTTCGTTCTGGAATTTTTTTGTTTGTTTTGTTTTCCCTCACTGAGTTCGTGTTTTACAACTGTTAGGGTTTTTTGGTTTGAATTTTTTTTTTTTTTTTTACTTCGCAGTTAAGCGCTCTGGTTCAAACCTGAGTTAACCCAAATATTTCTGCCGACTTTATAACTGTACAGTTTTGTATATTAAACGTTTTTGAAGTGATTAATTTAAAGAAAGATCATTTAGTTTATTCATTTAGTGACTGATGTATAATAAACACTATTTTCATTAAGAGTTGCTTTTTCAACTATTTTATTCAAATTGCCTATTGCAGTTGCCAGCAATTATTTATTTTCAATAAATTCTGCATTATGTTTAAAAGAAAACTCAAAGATGAGTCGGGTGTCAAAAAGAAAACAATTCACTGTAATGTTTGATGTGAACAGTTTTAGTCGAGGGGTTTATATTGACGCAATATTTTATTGTCGTAAAAGATTTAAAATAAAACATTTAAATAAAACATTTTTCCAAAAAAATCGTTGTTTTTTTCTTTCTTTCTTCCTTTCTTTATTGTGTGGTGTGTGAAGTGAAGCATTTAAATAAAGACACATTTCTGGTGAGCACTGCATCTGCTCTGCTTAAGGTTAGAAATCATTAGTCATTGTTTTGATTCTTGATTCTCTCACTCTGACTTTTAGCCTTTCATACACTCACAGCGTGGCCTGTTATCTTGCACATGCCCATGCTCAAGCAAAACACACCCCAAATGGTGGGAAATGGCCTGGGGAAACCCAGCGGGATAGGGGGGTTATTTCAGGACTTGCAATATTGTTAATGTTCTCTGAATGGAGTATCTGTCTCTAGTCCAGCAGACAGACCTTTCTCTAAAACAGCCCCTCCTGAAACTGGACCCAGACCTTCGCTGAGGCTTTCATCTTGCTTCCATGCAACCACCCCTCTTGTGGTCAGGGACCATTACCTTCTGGTAGATGATCTCTCATTCACCTGATGAAGGATGAAAAGATGACTAAATGTAAGAAGTGCTCTCCTTCTTAAGGTCCCCTTTGGGCTCAGAAACTCCGATAAACTGTTGTCCACTTAGTGTTGCCCGCTAATGATGAATTCTATTCATTCCTATATGACTTTGGGGAAAGAAAAAATCATTACACAGAGACATTTGGAAGAAAAGTTAAATTTATTACTCTTCTTCCCACTCCCATATACCACTTCACCTCTATTATTTTGCCACAAGGCCCTCCATAAAATAAGGGACAATTATCTGTAGCAGAGTAATGGCCTAGGAGTAATTTACTAAATCAGAAGTTGTGTTTTATGATTTTGTACGTATCCAACTTTTGTCTACAAGAAAACAGTCTTGTATCCAAGACTTATCCAACTTTTTGTTTTCATAGATTTTTATCAGGCAATAGGCAAGACGTTTAACTACAACTCTCCAACAGCCAAACCATTCTCAACTCATGTTCTAAAATGTTTCTTGTTAGACAAAGAAAAATTATTTAATCACTTTAATAAGTAATAATTATCACATGTAATATCCGGCATTTTTTTCGATTGCCTGATTATTTACAGCTGCACCGTGCACAATGCACATGCCACTGTTGTGTATGAAATATACTACATGTTCTTTGTATGCCCATTGGCATATCTCCATAAATAATACTGATTTCATAGAGATGTACCTACAATCACAAAACATATAGTCTTAAACTTGTTGGTTCTCTTTCTGTTCATACCAACTAACCTCTTTCTATTTCAATATCCTATATGAATTTTGAATTGATTAAAATGTTATAGCTTTTCTCATTAAAGTACACAGAAACCAACTAGCAATGTACTCTAAAGTTTTTGACAGGGCCATAAACAGATGTTTTAGAAGATACTTATATAAGTTTATAGATCTAGACACCTGTACTATCAATATTTTTACTATGTATTATTGATAAATATATTTTTTACATATTTGAGAGATTTGTTTCCTTTACTGCCTCTTTTCTTTCTCTTAAAATATAACTAAGGCTTATTTGGCTTTTATGATGACCTCTTTATTAACCTTGTTATAGCATTTACATAACATTTTCATTAAAATTCAGGGGATGTTGGTGCCTCTGCCTGGGACTTTCTTTGTATTGAAGTTGCTACCATCCCATTCCCAACCAAAGCCTTTGTAGGGAAAGCAGCTTTGGCCTTAGTTTCTCTTAGGCCTTCATAGCAGTGGCTTTCTCTCCAACTTTAGTTGGTGTGTTCAAAAAGAATAATATTTAATAGGTAAATGTAAAAGTTTCATCCCTATCACCTGATCAGAACAATAGAAAATGAATAGATTGTGGAGAGGGTGAGTGTGGAGGGCGTGGGATGTGAAAAGAGCAAGTATTTAGATGCTACAGATATTTAAACAAAGTCGAATATGTGAATCAAGTGTATGTTTGTATGTAGACATTGATTGTATATATGGGCGTGGCTCTTTGTATGCATAACAAAAGATAAATAGATTACTATTCTCCAGCATATATCTTCCCAAGAATAAGAAAAGAGAAATATTAATCCTGGGAATAGATTTCTTATCTTTAAAAAGAAAAGGATAAGGGAAACTATTGCCTGCATTAGTACATGAGCTGTGTTTGTCTTCAATAAAATCAAACACTGTTTCCTTGGAAATATTTAGCATTCAGATATTCTCCTTGTTCCCAAGTCAGGATGCTACTGTTGTTTTAATTGCTTGTAGGCTTTTTAAAAAAAAGTTAATGTTTTTATTTATTTTTGAAGGAGAGAGAGAGAGCATGAGCGGGGGAGGAGCAGAGAGAGAGAGAAACACAGAATTCGAAGCAGGCTCCAGGCTTTAAGCTGTCAGCACAGAGCCTGATGCGGGGCTTGAACTCATAAACCTCGAGATCATGACCTGAGCCAAAGTCAGATGCTTAACTGACTGAGCCACCCAGGTGCCCCAAATTGCTTGTAGGCTTTAAATAGAAACATAAATTTCTGTTTTTACTTAAAATATCTGTTTTAGTAAGGAGGGAGGTAAAGAATAGGGGAAAATGGATTAGTGGGAAATAATTAGAAGTTAGAACGTAGTTTCCCCCAAAAATAATGTATTTTTTTTCACCTGTCATATTTTTAAAGACATATGGAACCTAAGAATTGTGGAAATTATTTCTATGAATTGACATTTAAAAATCCAAAAATGTGGCTCTTTCAGAAAGTTTTCAAATGAAGGAAAAGTAATGATGCAAAACACTACAGTGTAAATTGGTATCACTTGCACTTATCCATTCTGTAAAATAAAAGGATAGAACGTTTTTACACTTGCCACCAAATAGTAATTTTAAAAATAGTAATAGCCTCCAACTTACTCATTTACAGATGTTAATTTTTAAAGCATTAAGAAAAGTGAATATAAAATATATTTGAAATCAATTAAGGGTTTTTTTTAATAAGATGAAATAAAAGTACCTTTTCTTTTTGAATTTTTTAAATTTTTATTTATTTTTGAGAGAGAGATTGAGAGACAGAGCACGAGTGGGTGAGGAGCCGAGAGAGAGGGAGACACAGAATCTGAAATAGGCTCCAGGCTCTGAGCTGTCAGCACAAAACCCTATGCGGAGCTCGATCTCATGGACTGCTAGATCATGACCTGAGCTGTAGTCAGAGGCTTAGCTGACTGAACCACCCAGGCGCCCCAAAAGTACCTTTTCTTAAGAACACTGCTCGTAGAACATTTCTAAAATTAGGGGATCATTTAAGAGAATAAAGTCATGCAAACAAAATCCAGTTAACTTCTGCTATCTCTAAGAAGGTGGGGGTAGGGAGGATCATATGCATGAACCTAGATTATTGTTTCTATAAACAGAATCCACAAAATTAAACCTTTGTGCATTCCAGTTAAAAAATACATAGATCACTATGCTTTCTTTCATAAATATGAGAATAGAACTTATACATATTCAAACATTATATAACTAGCTAGAACACTGGATTCCCTTAACAGTAATTGTTATCAAGGAGTATTTAGTATAAGATGGGTTCATTTTGGATGTCTTCCAAGGGGGCTTGTTTGCTCAACTATCAAAAGAGCCTTATTACCAGGTGGCTTAACTCTTTAAGGGAGAAAATCCTAGGACAGCTGGGTTTTGGGTAAAACTCTACAGTATTTAATATATGTATATAGACATACTCACAACTGTAAACTTGCTCCCTCCACCTTCCCCTCCTTCTACACTCACACTTGCATACAGATAGGATGATGTAACAGAAAGCAGGCTGTCCTCAAAGGCAGGAAAGAAATGAACTCATTGACCAATTCATTAGGTATGTCTTTTCTTTTCATCTCTCTAGCTACTCAAACTGTTTCCACACTATTCTGGCATAGCTAATTGAAAAGACAAAAAAGTCATCCTATCAACTTCTTGTTTTATCTGAAAGGGCAGGCCTACGCTGCCGGCCAACTCCATCTTGTTCTGTGGTTCTGTGTCTTTCACCTTGACCACGCCTCCTCCCCTTGAGTAACCTCCCGCTCACCTGTTCAAACTTCCCAATCAAAACAAGCCCTGCGACCTGCTTAACAGGACCATGACCCTTCCTCAGCCAATCAGCTGAGGCCACAGCCATTACCTCACCAACTGCCCCTAGACCCCAATAAAACCTTTGTGCTTTTGAAACTCGCTCTCCCCTACCACCCCCCCCCCCCCCCCCCCCCGTATCTCACCACTGCGTTGGTGCAGGTAGGGGATTGAGCTCGAGCTAGCTCGAATAAAGGCTCTTTTGCTTTTGCATTGGACTGGGTTCCCTGGTGGTCTTTGGGGATCACGAATTCTGGGCATAACATTTGGGGGCTTGGCCCGGGATCCCCAAGACTCCTGAGGGACCCCTGACCTGGAGAGCCTGACTGGCCACGGTTAGTGTCTGTTCATTCCGTCTTTTCTGTGTGAGCTCATTTCTGGAATTCTGGTAGTGCCCGACGCGGTCTAAGTGGACTCACTGGAGGACCACGGGCCAGGAGTTTCGGAAGATGTTCTGATCCTCCCTTTTGGAGGGACATGGAATCCCCTCAAAGGTCTGAGACGAGGCGGGTCACTCCCACTGGTTGGCGTGAGGCCCTCGTCTAGCTTTTGGTTTTGGAGGGACGTGGAATCCCCTCAAAGGTCTGAGCTAGCTTTCAGTTTTGCTTCCATGGAGTTGGAAGACTGTTTCTAAGGGCTCTCTGTTTGTCTGTTTCTGTGTTTCTCTGTTTTGTTCTGTGGACTTACTGGACGGACGTTATGGGACAGACTCAGACTACCCCTCTACCCACCCTCTTGGCTTAAGCCCTTCCTAAACCCACTCCCTCCGGAGCCAAAACCCATTCTTGCCTTGCAGGGGAGAGAGACGAAGGCAAACAAGAAAAGTCTTACCCAGCCTTCAGCACCCTCCTACCCTGTCCTACAAGGGGGGACTAAAGAAGAATTAATTTTTCCTCCCCCGTATAACCCCTCTAGAATGCCGGAAGAGCACCATCCTCCCCCTCCGGGGAGGCAGACACTGTTCTGAGAGCTGAAGGCTGAAAGGCTCCACTGGGAAGCCTGCCCTTTACCAGACAAAGGGCTCAGAGGGAGCAATCCGACTCCGCCTCCGCCACCAACTCCACTATTCTGCCCCTGGGAGCCATCGGACCCCCAGATGCGGAGGGGAATCAGCCCCATCACTATTGGCCTTTTGCCACTAGTGACCTCTACAATTGGAAAGCTCAGAATCCTAAGTTTTACGAGAAACCGGCAGGGCTTATTGATTTATTAGACTCTGTTCTTTTTACCAATCAGCCCACGTGGGACGATTGCCAGCAGCTTTTGCAGGTCCTGTTCACGACTGAAGAAAGAAAAAGAACCCTCAATGGGGACCAAAAACTAGTTCCGGGCACAGACGGGAATCCCACCACCAACCAGGCTCAGATAGATGCCTCCTTCCCCTTAACTCAGCCCCAGTGGGATTTCAACACGGCAGAAGGTAAGGAGAGGCTCCAGGTCTACTGCCAGACTCTAATGGGGGGGTCTCCGAATGGCTGCTAGAAAGCCAACCAATTTGGCCAAGGTAGGAAATGTACAACAGGAAAAAGATGAATCTCTGGCTGCCTTTTTAGAACAGATCATGGAGGCATTCCTTACCTATACCCCCATGGATCCAGAGGCTCTGGAAAGCAAGGCAGCTGTTATCATGGCCTTTGTAAACCAATAGGCCATAGACATTAGGAGAAAATTACAGAAAATAGATAGACTAGGAGAAAAAAGTCTGCAGGACTTATTGGTGGTAGCCGAAAAGGTATATAATAACCGGGAGCCTCCTGAGGACAAGCAGGTTCGCGCTATGGCGGTTGCCAGCAGAAGCAGACTCGAGACCTGGCCAGAATACTACTAGCTACCACTGCTGACTTCCCTGAGGAACGAGACCGCCTTCTCTGGCAGCTGGCAGACGACGCAAGAAAAGGTAAAGGAACCACCAAGGGGGGGAAGCAGAGGCTGCAGAAAGATCAGTGCAGTGCGCATACTGCAAGGAGACAGAGCATTGGGCCCAAGGTTGTCCTAAAAGGGCCGGCTGGAAGGGAAGCAAGACTGATCGAGTAAAAGTCCTAGAGCTAGATGAACTGAGTGATCAGGGGAGTCGGGGTTCAGACCCTCTCCCCGAACCCAGGGTAACTCTTAAAGTGGAGGGGACCCCTGTTGACTTCCTCGTCGACACCGGAGCACAACATTCGGTCCTCCGCACCCCACAAGGAAAACTAGCCAGCAAGAAGTCCTGGGTACAAGGGGCAACTGGTATGAGCCAGTATTCATGGACTACCCGAAGAACAGTAGATTTGGGAACGGGCCGGGTATCCCACTCCTTTATGGTAATACCAGAATGCCCCTACGCGCTGTTAGGATGGGATTTACTGACCAAGATTGGAGCTCAGATAACTTTCAGACAAGGGGGGCCTCAGGTCACCGATGGCAAGGGCCACCCCATCCAGGTACTGACCATGAAACTGGAGGATGAATACCTCCTCCACCAGGAGGCGCTCCCGAGAGAGAATAATATAGACAGATGGCTACAAGAATTCCCCTCAGTTTGGGCAGAGACGGGGGGGGGGGGGGGGGGGGGATGGGACTAGCTGCTCACAGGACCCCAGTCCTGGTAGAGCTCAAGCCAGGAGAGAGTCTGGTAAGGATCAAACAATACCCCATGACTCAGGAGGCCTGGAAGGGGATCCAGCCACACGTCCGGAGACTACGAAGCCTAGGGGTACTAGTTCCTTGCCAGTCTGCCTGGAACACCCCCCTACTGCCGGTCAAAAAGCCTCACACAAATGACTATCGACTGGTACAAGACCTCCGGGAAGTAAATAAGAGGGTCACGGACATACACCCAACTGTTCCCAACCCATATACTCTCTTGAGCTCCTTGGCACCCTCCAGGTTCTGGTATACTGTACTAGATTTAAAGGATGCCTTCTTCAGTCTGCCACTGGCACTCCAGAGCCAACCCTTGTTCACCTTTGAGTGGCATGGTCCGGAGGAGGGCTACAGTGGGCAACTCACCTGGACACGGCTACCTCAGGGATTCAAAAATTCACCCACCATCTTCGACGAGGCACTACACGAGGACCTGGGTGAGTACAGAAGGGAGCACCCTGGCCACACCCTCCTACAGTACGTAGATGACATACTGATTGCTGCCGACACAGCCAAAGACTGTGAGCGAGGGACCCAGGACCTGCTGGCTACCCTGGGGGCCTTAGGGTACCAGGCATCCGTGAAGAAGGCTCAGATATGCAGGGAGAGGGTAAGTTACCTGGGATATATCCTGGAGGGCGGACAGCAGCGGTTATCAGATGCCAGAAAAGAAACTGTCCTAAAGATCCCTACTCCCACCTCCCGAAGAGAAGTGAGGGAATTCCTAGGATCAGCCGGCTACTGCCGCCTCTGGGTTCCAGGTTTTGCTGAGATCGCCAGGCCCCTATATGAAGCTACCAAAGAGGGGAAAACATTTAAATGGGCTGAAAAAGAAGAAACTGCCTTTAATCAGTTAAAAAAGCTCCTCCTAAGTGCCCCAGCCCTGGGTCTACCAGACATTACGAAGCCCTTCCACCTCTGTGTAGACGAACATAAGGGAATAGCAAAAGGGGTTCTAACTCAAGCCTTAGGCCCCTGGAACCGCCCAGTGGCTTACCTGTCTAGGAAACTAGACCCAGTGGCTGCCGGCTGGCCGCCATGCCTAAGAATTATTGTGGTGACAGCACTCCTAGTCAAGGACTCAGATAAACTGACCTTAGGACAGGAGATCTGGATCACGACCCCACACGCCATTGAAGGGGTCCTGAAACAGCCTCATGATAGATGGATGAGCAACACACATATGACTCATTACCAGAGCCTCCTACTCAACCCTCCATGAGTGCAGTTCCACCCCAGTGCAGCCCTCAATCCTGCAACCCTGCTGCTGGACCCTGACCTAGGTGTTCCACTACATGACTATGCAGAATCCTGGAACAAGTGCATGGATTCCAGAAGGACCTGACTGACCGGCCCCTCCCCGATGCCGAGGCTACTTGGTTCACTGATGGCAGCAGCTTTGTGCAAGACGGACACAGGTATGCGGGTGCAGCGTAGGTCACCGAAACAGACACCGTATGGGTGGAGGCTGTACCCTCCAGAATGTCAGCTCAGTGAGCAGAGCTCATAGCCCTCACCAAGGCGCTGATGCTGGGAGCTAGAAAATGGCTTAACAACTACTGGACTTGGGAGACCCAGTTTTACCAGACCAGCCCAAAACTCCCGGGAGGAGTTACAGCAGATCAAGAAACTCCCCATGGCCCAGGAGATAAAGGGATGGTGGTATATACCTAACAAGGAGCTCGTCCTGCCAGACCGGCTCAGAGTCTCAATATTAGAGCAAGTTGTATCTGCCTGCAAGACCTGCCGACTCATCAATGCGAGAGCCACATCAAATAAAAAAGGAACCAGGCTCAGAGGCACCAGACCGGGAGCCCAATGGGAAGTCAACTTCACTGAAGTCAAACCAGGAAAGTATGGTTATAAATATCTTTTAGTATTTACAGACACCTTCTCTGGCTGGGTGGAGACATACCCAACCAAGCATGAAACAGCTCAGACAGTGGCTAAGAAGCTACTAGAAGACATCTTACCCAAGTATGGTTTTCCTGCCATGATAGGATCAGACAATGGACCAGCTTTTATCTCACAGGTAACGCAGGCAGTATCCAAGGCGGTGGGGGAAAACTGGAAATTACATTGTGCTTATAGGCCCCAGAGCTCAGGACAGGTAGAAAGAATGAATAGAACCCTAAAAGAGACCCTTACCAAATTAACCATGGAGACTGGCGGGGACTGGGTGGCTCTCCTACCGTATGCCCTTTACCGGGTTAGGAACACTCCTTACACTCTGGGTTTTACTCCCTACGAGATCATGTTTGGCAGGCCACCCCCTATTAGTCCCAACCTTCTTGCTAAGTTTAAAGATCAAGAACTTTTTCTTTCCTTGAGAGGGCTCCAGAGGGCACATGAGGACATTTGGCTGTGCCTCCGTGTCATCTACAAGGCTGGCCCGACCCTGACACCTCATCAGTACAGGCCGGGAGACTGGGTCTACATCAAGAGACACCACCGAGAGACCCTCGAGGTGTGCTGGAAGGGACCCTACATCGTAGTGCTGACAACCCCCACCCCTCTCAAAGTAGACAGCATTGCGACCTGGGTCCATCACACCCACATTTGGCCAGCGGACCCCACCTCAATCCGGAAGGACTTCATCACGGGATTGGCCGTCAATCGGGACCAACACAACCCGCTCAAGCTCAAGCTACAGCGCATTCGACCCACCTAATATTGGTAACTCTGTTAACTCTGTTTGTTATTGATCATGCTGCCAGGAGTCCCCACGCTCCCCAAAACATCACCTGGCAGATCATAGACACCAGCTCAGGGACAATACTTAATCGGACCTCCCAGAGCCACCCCAGGGACACTTGGTTCCCAGAACTTTGCGTAGACCTCCAAACTCTGTTCCCCTTGTCACCATAAATGCAGCCGGTCCCATGATTGGGTCCGTAAGCTACATGACAAGGGGGGAATGAAAGGGTGGGCCTACGCCAGCCAACTCCATCTTGTTCTGTGTCCTTCACCTTGACCACGCTTCCTCCCCTTGAGTAACCTCCCACTCACCCTTCAAACTTCTGATCAAAACAAGCCAGGCGACCAGTGTAACAGGACCATGACCCTCCCCCAGCCAATCGGTTGAGGCCACAGCCATTACCTCACCAACTGCCCCTAGACCCCAATAAAACCTTTGTGCTTTTGAAACTCGCTCTCTCTCCCCAGGTATCTCACCGCTGCGTCGGTGCAGGTAGGGGATTGAGCTCGAGCTAGCTCAAATAAAGGCTCTTTTGCTTTTGCATCGGACTTGGCTCCATGGTGGTCTTTGGGGATCACGAATTCTGGGCATAACATTATCTATATGTCAAAAAATCTAGTTTGAGTGATCCTCCCCCAAATTCTGACACACATACACTGTATTGACTGCTTGCATTGACATCTTCTAAACAATGTCTGTTATATCAGCATTGATTCCTGGGAGGAAGGGAGGCCATGTAAACATTTTTCATATTGCTTGCTTCTCATCTTCTCCAATTATTTTTCACATACTGGGGAATCTGCATTACAATATGGCTGATTTGACCAGACTGGAGACAAGCCTTTGCTCTGTTCCCCTTTCGCAGATATGGAAAAGCCTGCTATAAAAGTCTCCCTGTAAAGTAAGTGTTGGTATCCCCCCAGACCAACATAAAAGAGTGGTTTGCTCCATAGAATTTATATTTGGTGAAAGATTTTCTCTTCCATAATACTTGCAATCTGAACACAGAAAACCACACACACCACCTGCTAAGATCACCGCTTGATATCATATTTTTAAAGCACAGAAAATAGAAGGCTATGGACCAGGGGCGGTTCTTAATCGGGCTTCAAGTGGCACATGATCCCAAACTGCAGAAAAAAGTTGAGTGGATTCACTGCACAGAAGAATATAATCTTTCTTAATATTTTACAAATTCGCATTGTACTTGCAGAGGTGTTGGTAACAATCAATATGTCTTATTCTCATTAAGGAATATAATTCAAAAGTAACTCAAGTATAATAATGTAAAATTTCTTAGAAAAGAGGGTTAAATATCTCTTTTGTGTTCACCATCACTTTTAAAAAAAGATTCATATTATCTTATTTCTAAACACATTTCTAAAAATCCAAGAAAGTTTCCCTGAAATTGTGAAACCATATATATTCTGGATGAATATATTTGTGAATACCTTTTCAGAATTTGTGAAGTTTGATTTACCTTCCATTCCTATGCTTTCTGTTTACAGTCTTGGTAAACTGTACGGATGAAGCAGAATGGGCAACAAAACTACAAAATACTGGAAAGCTTAAAGTCTATGTTTATGAGTTTATTGAATGTTCATAGTCTTTAACAAACTGCACTGGGCATTACATTTACTCTGTCTCATTCTGATAATAAACACTGCAACATGAAAGAAGTGGACAAAAACAATTTCATTCTTTGTTCTCTTGGTGTATTTGTATTAATATCAGGCAAAATATACCTGAATACCATAAGCATTATTTGGAATAAAGAAGGCCACTATGCCATCATAAAAGAACATTTATCAAACATTTAAAAAATCTGAACTTATGTGGGTGCCTGGGTGGCTCGGTCGGTTGAAATTCCAACTTTAGCTCAGGTCATGATCTCAGTTTGTGGGTTCGAGCCCCACGTCGGACTCTGTGCTGACAACTCAGAGCCTGGAGCCTGCTTCACATTCTGTGTCTCCCTTCCTCTCTCTGCTCCTCCCCTGCTTGCACTCTGTCTCTCAACAATAAATAAATGTTAAAAAAATAAAAATCTTAACTTATATTTACTGATAACATAGCCATAAAAACATATGAAGCAAAAATTCACAGAACTACAGAGGTTATAATAAAAAAAAGCATAACAGAGGTGGACCAGTTCTAAGAAAGAACAACATCCAGGAGTGACGATGGGCATGGCAAATAAATTGGAGTGGAAGTCAAGTTTACAGGACCATTAATATTGAGGAGAGCTAGAGTATAATGTTAAATACTCTCAGAGAATGACAAATAAGTCAGAGAAAGACAAATACCATACAGTTTCACCCACATGTGTCATCCAAGAAACAAAACAAATTAGCGAATAAAAAGGAAGAGAGACAGAGAGAGAGAAACCAAGAAGCAGATTCTCAACTACAGAAGACATATTGATAGCTACCAGAAGGGAGAAGAGCAAGGGGATGGGCAAAATAAGTGATAGGGATCAAGCAGTGCACTTGTGGAGATTAGCACTGGATGATGCATGGAATTGTTGAATAATATTGTACACCTAAAACCAATATGACACTATGCTAACTAAACTGGAATTTAAAATAATGAATTAATGAAAAAATAAAACAAAATAAAAATAAAAAAAATAAAATAAAAAAAAATAAAATAAAATAAAATAGAGGTCCTTCTTAAATACAGATAACAAACTGGTGGTTGCCAGAGGGGAGGTCGGTGGGGGGGGGGGAGATGGGCAAAATAGGCTAAAGAGATTAAGAGGTGCAAACTTCCAGTAATAAAATAAGTCATGGATATAAAAAATACAGCATAGGGAATATAGTTAATACTAAAACAATTTCATTCTTCAGGCAAAATTTGTGATGTGACCACAAAAGGCATAATTTGTATCAATTTGTTACCATGACAATAACTATAAACAAAATGAAAAACAGTACAAACTTAAACAAGGATTATCGTGGAGACAGGAATTATTAAGGAAGTATAAGAAACTCAAAAAAATCTAGTTCTTAGAGTCACAATTCACTTTTGATCCTCTGGAGAAAGGTAAGGAAATTTTGAACTTCCATAAATGCATAACCATGAGCCAACTGACTTCTTTATTACCTTTCTAGCCAAAGCCTAACAACTGATGTGTATTTCATTTGTTAGTTAACCAATGTAGCTGCATGTGCTATTATTTGCATGTCTGTTTTATATTTAAAACATATTGTTATTTGCCTGGGTATATCTTGAAGCATCGAGAGTTTCATAGCATAATTATATGCTATATAAAGAGTTGTTGTTTTGTCTGATCATTAGGTCAGATACTAGCATTTATTATAAGTACAAAAAATATCCTTCTATATATTATCCTCATCCAAATTAACTGTATTTAGATTTTTTTCTTCAAGAAAAACTAAAATATCTTGATGTAAGTCATATAGACTGCTAGATGTCAGCTGCAGTTGTAATGGCCTTGGTTAAAATATATTAATACATCTCTTTTGTTTTGAAAATGAATTCAGTATGATTTACCAATATTACTAGAAATCCTGGTAAAACATCAATAAGGCAATGTTGTTACATGTAAGTTTTTCTTGCCAAAGAGGAATGAAGGGACATTTTAAGTTCTCTGGAACCATGATTTCTATCATATAAACCTAATGAAAAATATGTTAGCAGTTTGACAATATGACATATAAATTATATAATTTGGAGAATCTTTGCTACCTTTTCTATCTTCTTTCAATTGTGAAAAAAATTAAGTACTGAGCATCTAATACAATTTCATATCTAGTGATTAATATATATTTTCATTTGAAAAGTAGCATTCTAAACTGCTTTTAGATTATATAAGTCATCTTTTTCAGTTTCTAGCAGTTTTGTAGTAAACAACCACTCAAGTCAAAATATAAGTTGGAAAGAAAAATAAAAATGAATTTGTGTCTATCATAATAACCTAATTTTAACACACAGTGATTTTCAAGAACCCTTTTAAGTCTAGAGCCTTCGTTCTAATAAATGATATTTAGTATATTGAATGAATGAATGACAAAATTCTCATACTGAAGGCCTTTAGTTTCCCTGAAAAATTTTTGAAGAGAGTAAAATTCATCTTAGACACTTATCTCTGGGTGTGTTGCACAGTTTCTTTCGGCTGTCCAAATCCTATAAAACCCTGTCAAGGCTTAGCTATCACCTAAACATTTCTTCTTTTCTCCTCCCTAGTCCATTAGAAGACCATCCCTTCTTTGGAACTAGTCACCATGTTTGGATCAGATACCCTCTTAGTATTTTTTCCTATTTTAAAAGAGGATTACCTGTATCTTTCTGCCCCTGCTCCAGAAGTCTACTTGCTCTCCAATAAGGAATGATCATAGAAAAAAAAAAAAAAGAATCATCATAGAAAATGTTCCTATTTTCTCCACTTCTTTTTTTTTTTTAATTTTTTTTTATTAATTTTTTTTTCAACGTTTATTTATTTTTGGGACAGAGAGAGACAGAGCATGAACGGGGTAGGGGCAGAGAGAGAGGGAGACACAGAATCAGAAACAGGCTCCAGGCTCTGAGCCATCAGCCCAAAGCCTGACGCGGGGCTCGAACTCACGGACCGCGAGATCGTGACCTGGCTGAAGTCGGACGCTTAACCGACTGCGCCACCCAGGCGCCCCTCTCCACTTCTATATGAGATGTTTATCACAGAGATGTGGCTTTAATGCAGTTCACCCTTCTATTTCTTATAAATCCAACAATAGCAGCTAATGCTTGTATAGCACTTATATACCATTATTCTAAGTACTTTACATATATTAACTTATTTAATTCTCATAATAATCCTAAAATATAGGTATTATTTCTATAATCATTTTACAGATGATAAAAATTAGATAAGAGAGGTTGTGGAAATTGCCTAAGGTCATATAAATAAAAAAATGCCAGAGTAAGCTTCAAACTTGGACATCTGGCTCTAGAGTCTGTGCTCTTAACCACTGTACTAGCCTGCCTCTCTATAGTGATAGTCAAAGCCTGAAAGTTTGGGATTTCCTAAAATCTATTTGTGTTACATCTTTAATTTAACAAATTCAAAGCTTCCATTTAAATTTTTAGATTTGGGGGCACCTGGGTGACTCAGTCGGTTAAGTGTCCAACTTCAGCTCAGGTCATGATCTCGCAGTTTGTGGGTTCGATCCCCACGTTGGGCTCTGTGCTGATGGCTCAGAGCCTGAGCCTGCTTCAGATTCTGAGTCTCCATCTCTCTCTGTTCTTTCTCTGCTCTCTCTCTCAAAAATAAACATTAAAAAATTTAAATTTTTAGATTTGGAAAATACAAACCTTACAACAGTTAATAAATTATTTTTATCACTATAGTAATGATTAAGTAAATATAATCTAATTTTATTTTCTTACAGAATTATTTTCATCTTATGATCAAATCCTAAAACAGTACTTTTAGTTATCTGTCCTAAAATAAATAGTGTCTATTAGAAACAGATGTCAGGGCTGTACCTTACTTGCTCAGAACTTAGAAGCATGACTGAGTCATAATAGATACACATAATAAATATTCAATAATACATTGAATAAGTGGATAACAAGAACTATTAGTAATGATTACTTACCAAGTATTAGGCATTGTGCAACATGCTTTAGATATTTTATATTGCATCCTTTAACAACCCAAATATAAGGTAGATATCATTATCCTCATTTTAAAATTAGAAAATTCAAGTCCATAGAGTTTAACTCATATGTACAAATTATTAATTGACAGAATCGTCATTCAAACCTATGTTATATCCCAATGTCTATGTGTCTCTCATGACATTATTGTGCAAGAATGAGTGAATGGTTAGATGGTCAACTTTCCTCCATATTGGCTGAGCAGAAATTTTCACTCAGATTTTTATCTCAATTCTGAGTTCAAAATACTTCTCAACTCTGGGACATCTGGGTGGCTCAGTTGGTTACGCATCCCATTCTTGAGTCTTGGCTCAGGTCACGATCTCACAGTTTGTGAGTTCAAGTTCACATCGTGAGCTCACGATGGGCTCTGTGCTGATAGTGCTGAGCCTGCTTGATATTTTTTTTTTCTTTCTGCCCCTCCCCCTTCTATAAAATAAAAAAAAATTAAAAAAAATACTGCTTAACTATAAATAAATAAGAAAGATGAAAGGAGAGGGGCGCCTGGGTGGCGCAGTCGGTTAGGCGTCCGACTTCAGCCGGGTCACGATCTCGCGGTCCAGGAGTTCGAGCCCCGCGTCAGGCTCTGGGCTGATGGCTCAGGGCCTGGAGCCTGTTTCCGATTCTGTGTCTCCCTCTCTCTCTGCCCCTCCCCCGTTCGTGCTCTGTCTCTCTCTGTCCCAAAAATAAATAAACGTTGAAAAAAAAAATTAAAAAAAAAAAAAAAGAAAGATGAAAGGAGAAAAAAGAGAAAAAGAAGAAAATAAAACAGGGCGCCTGGGTGACTCAGTTGGTTAAACATCTGACTTCGGCTCAGGTCATGATCTCATGGCTTGTGAGTTCGAGCTCCATGTAGGGCTCTGTGCTGGCTGCTCAGAGTCTGGAACCTGTTTCGGATTCTGGGTCTCCATCTCTCTCTCTCAAAAATAAATAAACATTAAAAAAGAAGAAAATAAAACAGATAAAGGGAATTGGTAGCTATATATTTCTATGGTATGCTATCTATAATTCTATTCATTCTATATATAGTAGATTACTTACTTGTCCATCTCTCCAATTGTACTGTGAACTCTCCCAGAATAGGGAAAGTGTCTTTTATTTATCATAGTATTGTCTACCACAGGGTCTGGTCTATAGTAAGTGGTCAAAAATGATGTAGAATAAATGGAAGAAGGTAATTGGGAGGAATAAAGAGAAGAGGCAAGACAAATAAGAACATTTCTGGAGCAAAGAGCTGAAATGAGGACAGAATGTATCTGACAGGCTCACGATGTCTTTAGGTCAACACAAGTATTTTAAAGGAGTGATTCAGGCTGAGTGTTAGACAGTAGGGAGTAGCAAAGACTGGGGTGAACCAGAGAGTGCAATGCTCCTTCTTAAAGCCTTTATGTAAAAGAAAATTAAAACTAGATATTGGCTAAATAAATTGTGTTTATGGGTTGGACTTGCCAAAGTGTGTGTGCAGTGTAAGACTCTGGCCCCCAAATACTTAATATAAGTAGAAACTGATACAAAAATAGCAGTTATCTATCATTTGAATGGGTGTCTGCAATCTTTTCCATCAACAAATGTTTCACAAATGTAATCTGCCCTCATAATCTTTTGGAGGAGATACACAAACAAGACAAACAGATATGTCCTTGCACAGTTTATGGTCTAGGAGACACAGAAGCCTTGTTAAAATAGTATTCAAAAGTCTCCCCTTAACATCTTCCTTTCCCTCTCGCTTACTTCCCACTGTAGACTATTACTCTTTTTTTAATGTTTATTTATGTATTTATTTTGAGAGAGAGAGAGAGAGAGAGAGAGAGAGAGAGAGAGAGAGGAGAGAAAGAATCCCAAGCAGACTTCATGCTGTCATCCCAGAACTATACACAGGGCTCAATCTCACAAGCCTTGAGATCATGACTTGAACCAAAATCAAGAGTGGGACACTTAACTGACTGAACCACCCAGGTGCCCCTTGACCATTATTCTTCCATCATCTTCCAGTCTCATATACTCACCTCTAGCTATCCCAAATTCTTTTCCAGGCTTTCTTTCCTCAGATTTATTTTCCCTCAATTTATTTTTCACTCATGACCTCCTTAATCAAAATTTGGGGGATACTCTAACCTGAGAATAATGTTTGGCCATATTAATATAGTAATTCAGGCTAAATACATTAATGACAGCACTGTGTTAAGTATACAGAAGGCTTGAAATCTGAATTTCATTTCTTCTTTTCCACAACAATGACTTGTAAGTAGTAGCAGCTCAACAAATACTTGTCTAAAAGCTAAGACTTTTTAAAAAATACTTCTGTTCCCTGGCCTATTTGCATTTCAAACGAAGAGCAAATGAGTTGGGAAAATGGATGAAAGTCTTGCATTTCCAAGAGAGTCTCCTGGTACTATTAAGGTCCGAATTACAGGGAAGACTCCAGATTACATGATAACCTACCCTCCAATGACCCAGAAGCTTTGGAGAAATGCTTGCAATTACAGATTGGTTGTAACTGATAAAGACCAGATTCACTTAAAAAAAAAAAAAAAAGAAAGAAAGAAAAGAAAAGCTTTAGATTAAATATATGAAAGGACAAGTAGCAAAGCCATGTTTGTTTTTGACATTCAAAGATAAATTTTAAGGACTCTTCTAGCTTTTTAGGAGTCTGCTTTTCCTATCTTTTGCTAGATTTGACATTTAATTTTTTTTAATACCTTCTAAATGATGGCGCAAACAGGTTTTATTCAATATCAAAAGGGGTGGGGAATAATATAGGTAAAATTTAAAAAAAATCCTAAAAATTCTTCAATATATCAAAACCAATCTACAGAAATCTGTTGTGTTTCTATAGAACAATAGTGAATCAGCAGAAAGAGAAATAAAGAAAACAATCCCACTTATAATTGCACCAAAAATAATAAGATATCTAGCAATAAACCTAATCAGGTTTAATATATATATATATATATATATATATATATATATATATATATTAAATATATAGCTTTATTTAAGCTATACTCTGAAAACTGTAAACCATTGATGAAAGAAAATGAAGACAACACAAAGAAATGGAAAGACATTATGTTCTCATGAATTGGAAGAACAAATATTTGTTAAAATATCTATACTGTCCAGAGCAATCTGTAATCCTTATCAAAATATCAACAGCATTTTTTCACAGAGCTAGAACACACAATCCTAATATTTGTATGGAATCACAAAAGACCCTGAATCGCCAGAGCAACCTTGAAAAAGAAAAGCAAACCTGGAGGCATCACAATTCCAGAATTCAAGTTATACTGCAAAACTGTAGTGATCAATACAGTATGGTATTGCCACAAAAACAGACACATAGAGGAATAGAACAGAATAGAAAACCCAGACAGCAACCTACAACTATATGATCAACTAATATTTGACAAAGCAGGAAAGAATACCCAATGGGAAAAAAAGTGTCCTCAACAAATGGTGTTGACAAAACTGGACAACCACATGCAAAAGAATGAATCTCAACCACCTTTTTACACAATACACCAAAATAAATTCAAAATGGATTAAGGATTTAAATGTGAGACCTGAACCTTAAAAATCCTAGAAGGTGCAAATACAGTAATCTCTTTGACATGGGCCATAGCAAATCCTTTCTAGATATTTCTCCCAAGGCAAGAGAAACAAAAGCAAAAATAAACTATTGGGACTTCAGGAAAATAGAAATTTTCTGTACAGCAAAGGAAACAAGGAACAAAATGAAAGGCAACCTATGGAATGGGAGAAGATATTTGCAAATGACATATCTGATAAAGGATCAGTATCCTAAATATATAAAGAACTAATAAAACTCAACACTCCTAAAACAAACAATCTAAATATAAAATGTGCAGAAGACATGAATAAACATTTTTTTTCCAAAGAAGACATCCAGATGGCCAACAGACACATTAAAATATTACGTCACTCATCATCAGGGAATTGTAAAACAAAACTACAATGAGATATCACCTCACACCTGTCAGAATGGCAAAAATAAATAAAATAAAAACAAAAACAAAAAGAAGAAACAATATGTGTTGGCAAGGATGTAGAGAAAGGGGAATCCTCTTGCACTATTGGTAGGAATACAAACTGCTGCAGTCACTCTGGAAAACAGTATTGAGGCTCCTCAAAGTGTTAAAAATATAACCACCCTAGGGGCACCTGGATGGCTCAGTTGGTGGAGCACGCAACTCTTAATCTTGGAATTGTGATTTGAAGCCCACATTTTGTGTAGAGATTCTTTGAAAATAAAATCGTAAAAAAAAAAAAGAAAAAGAAAAAGAACTACCATAGGATCTGGCAATTGCATCTTTAGGTATTTACCCAAAGAGTATAGCCACACTTATTCAAAGGGATATATGCAAACTGATGCTTAAAGCAGCATTATCTACAATAGCCAAATATGGAAACAGCCCAATATCCACTGACTGATGAATAGATAAGGAATAAATTATACACACACACACACACACAAAGTGGAATATTACTCAGCCACAAAAAGATTGAAATCTCACCATTTGAAATAATGTGGATGGAGCTAGAGGGTATCATGCTAAGTGAAATAAGTCAGAGAAAGACAAATACCATATGATTTCACTCATATGTGGAATTTAAGAAATAAACAAATGAAGAAAGGCAGGGGGGAAGAGAGAGGAAGTCAAAACAAAACATAGACTCTTAAATATAGAGAACAAACTGATGGTTACCAGAGGGTGGGGGGGGGGCTGATGGTTTAAAGAGGTGATGGGGATTAAAGAGTGCACTTGTGATGAGCACCAGGTGTTGTATGGAAGTGTTGAATCACTATATTGCACACCAGAAACTAATATTACACTGTATGTTAACTAACCAGACTTTAAACAAAAACGTAAAAAAAGAAATAGCTATTAAACAGAGACCACTTTGATGTAATCCCTACCAAAATAACACCAGCGTTCTTCACATACCTAGAGCACACAATCCTCAAATTTTTATGGAACCAGAAAAGACCCTGAATAGTCAAAGTAATGTTGAATAAGAAAATCAAAGCTGGAGGCATCACGATTCCATACTTTAAACTGTATTACAAAGTTGTAATCATCAAGACAGTATGGTACTGGAACAAAAACAGACACATAGATCAATGGAACAGAATAGAGAACTAGAGAATGCATAAATGGACCAACAAATAAATGGCCAACTAATCTTCAATAAAGCAGGAAACAGAATCCAATTCATAAAAGAGTCTCTTTAGCAAGTGGTGCTGGGAAAACTGGAAAGTGACATACAGGAAAATGAAACATGACCACTTTCTTATACCATGCAAAAAAATAAATTCAAAATGGATGAAAGACCTAAATGTGAGACAGGAAACCATCAAAATCCTAGAGGAGAAAACAGGCAGCAACTTCTTTGACCTCCGCTACAGCAACTTCTTACTAGACATGTCTCCAGAAGCTAAGGAAATAAAAGCAAAAATTAACTATTGGGACCTCATCAAAATAAAAAGCTTCTGATCAGCAAAGGTAACAATCAAAAAAACTAGAAGGCAACCAACAGAATTGTGAAGATATTTGCAAATGACATATTGGATAAAGGATTAGTATCCAAAATCTATAAAAACTTATCAAATGCAACACCCAAGAAACAAATAATCAAGTGAATAAGTGGGCAGAAGACATGAATAGACACTTTTCCGAAGAAGACATCCAGTGGCTAACACACACAAGAAAAAATGCTCAACATCACTCATCATCAGAGACATACAAACCAAAACTACAATGAGATACCACCTCACACCTGTCAGAAACGCTAAAATTAACAACTCAGGCAAAAGTGGATGTTGGTGAGGATGCGAAGAAAGGAGAACCCTCGTGCACTGTTGGTGAGAATGCAAACTGTTGTAGCCACTCTGGGAAACAGTATGGAGGTTCTTCAAAACATTAAAAATAGAACTACACAAGACCCAGCAATTGCACTACTAGATACTTGTCCAAAGGATACAAAAATGGTGACTCAAAGGGGCAAATGCACTCCCATGTTTAGAGCAGTGCCATCAACAATAGTCAAATTATGGAAAGAGCCTAAATGTACATCGACTGAGGAATGGATAAAGAAGATGTTGGGGCGCCTGGGTGGCACAGTCGGTTGGGCGTCCGACTTCAGCCAGGTCACGATCTCGCGGTCCATGAGTTCGAGCCCCGCCTCAGGCTCTGGGCTGATGGCTCAGAGCCTGGAGCCTGTTTCCGATTCTGTGTCTCCCTCTCTCTCTGCCCCTCCCCCGTTCATGCTTTGTCTCTCTCTGTCCCAAAAATAAATAAACGTTGAAAAAAAAAATTAAAAAAAGAAGATGTGGTATATCTTTATAATGGAATACTACTAAGCAATCAAAGAGAATGAAATCTTGCCATTTGCAACAATGTGGATGGAAATAGAGTGTATTATGTCTAAGCAAAATAAGTCAGAGAAAGACATATGATTTCACTTATATATGGAATTTAAGAAACAAAATCGATGAAAATAGGGGAAGGGAAGGGAAAAATAAGATAAAAACAAAAAGGGAGGCAAACCATAAGAGACTCTTTAATAAAGAGAACAATCTTAAGGTTGCTGGAAGAGAGATAGGTGGGAGGATGGGCTAAATAGGTGATGGGCCTTAAGGGGGGCACTTGTTGGGATGACCACTTGGTGTCACATGTAAGGGATGAAGCAATAGTTTGTACTCCTGAAACCAATACTACACTGTATGTTAACTAGCTTGAATTTAAATAAATAATTTTTTTAAAAGAGACAACTTTGTCCTTTGTCTCCTTTTTCCCCGGTATACTCCTTTTGAACTTTTTAAAAAATAATCTCTATGCCCAATTTGGAGCTTGAGCTCATGATCCCGATATCAAGAATCACATGCTTTACTGACTTAGCCAGCCAGGCATCCCATGGCCTTTTCAATTTCTTTCTCTGTGTCTCTGTAGATATAGATAGATTAGATATATATAGATATAGATGATATAGATAGATATAGACATAGACATAGGTATAGAAATAGACAGACATAGATATAAAATGGAGATATAGATATAGATGGATATATAAATATAGATAGATATACAGAGAGATATCTATTATCTATATATCTAGCTTTGCATCTATCATCTATTATCTATCATCTATCTATCTATCTATCTATCATCTACCAGTTATCTATCTAAACTTTCAGTTTACTCAAGAAATCTATGAATAAGTTGGGCAGTGTACTATCCTTAAACTAATAATAGGCATTAAAAGGTAATGATTTAGGGGCACCTGGGTGGCTCAGTCGGTTAAGTGTCTGACTTCGGCTCAGGTCATGATCTCACAGTATGTGAGTTCAAGCCCCGCATTGGGCTCTGTGCTAACAGCTTGAGCCTGGAGCCTGCTTCAAATTCTGTGTCTCCCTCTCTCTCTGCTCCTCCCCCGCTCATGTTCTGTCTCTCTCTCTCCTTCAAAAATAAATAAAAACATTAAAAAATGTTTTTAAAGGTGATGATTTAGGGCACTGCAGTTTATTTTACTTTATTTTAAACAAATTTATAAAGAGATATCCTCTAATACACTGTCTTTAATTATTGGCTCTGTTTCATGTGTCTAAGTTTTATCTCAGCAAAACTGTAACTTTCCTGGATGGAGAAACAGGCTATTTCATCTCCATATCTTCCACAGTACACGGTACAGTTTTTAATCCAAGTGAGTCATAAATAAATGCTTACATATAAAGATAAATGTTTGTTGATATCACCATCATTGCTTCCTATATTAAATGATAAACACTCATCATGTGTAAGCCACCCTAAGACTCAATGTGCTCAATAGGTCTTCCTGTATTGGAGTGTACATTTTCACTTCTGCAATTGGTTCCTTGTGTGAATAGACACTTGTTAACATAATTGGCCACTTGCTTTTTTTTTTCCCTTAGAATATTCAGTGCCCAAGTGCAGGTGCACTTTTGGTATCCATAACTAGTTGCAACTGAAAAATACATGCAAAATATATAGAAACCTAATTGTGGTCTCTTGAAAATTTGTTTCTTTGTATTCTAATTCTCACAGACATCAAATATTTTTTAAAATATTCCCTTGGCTCCACTTTCAGGAATTTTATGGAAGTTCAAAAAAGATAATTTGTTCTAAAATACAATTGTAGCATGTAAACGAAAAAGGAAACATGGAAACAAATACCTTGAAACGTATTTCTGTAGAAACCTCACCAAAAAACATTGCAAGATTCAAAGTAGACTTGAGGAAAGTCTCCATTTTATAAACGAGTTTTCTTTTCTACAGAAAATTTCTATTTAATTCACATTTTGTACATTATTAGGACAAATTGTGCAAGATGTAGTCAGGAGCCCACTGTGGGATCTTTTCTGCCGGCCTAAAGTTTTACATGATGGAGGATTATCAAAAGGAAAGGTATCATTTGGTTATTTGTTTTGTTGTTGTTGTTGCTGCTGCTGCTGCTGCTGCTGTTGTTGTTGTTGCTGTTGTTTGCTATTGAGTTGTATATCCAATATACCTTGGATATTAACGTTTTATCAGACACAAGGTTTTCAAATATTTTCTCCTATTCTGTAGGTTGCCTTTTAGCATTGCTGATTATTTTTAAATATTTTTTCAAATGTTTATTTATTTGGATAAAGGGAGGGAGGATGGAGGGGCATAGAGAGAGGGAGAGAAAGAGAATCCCAAGCAGGTTCCATGCTGTCAGTGTGGACCCAAATGCAGGGCTCAAACTCACGAACCATGAGATCATGACCTGAGCCAAAATCAAGAGTCAGATGCTTAACTGACTGAGCCACCCCAATGCCCTTCCCTTTTCTGATTGTTGACCTTGCATAGTCCTACTTCTCTATTTGTTGTTTTGTTGCCTGTGCTTTTGGGGTCATATAAAAGAAACCATTGCCAAGGTCATATTGAAAATCTTTATCACTGGGGGCGCCTGGGTGGCGCAGTCGGTTAAGCGTCCGACTTCAGCCAGGTCACGATCTCGCGGTCCGTGAGTTCGAGCCCCGCGTCGGGCTCTGGGCTGATGGCTCAGAGCCTGGAGCCTGTTTCCGATTCTGTGTCTCCCTCTCTCTCTGCCCCTCCCCCGTTCATGCTCTGTCTCTCTCTGTCCCAAAAATAAATAAACGTTGAAAAAAAAATTTAAAAAAAAAAAGAAAATCTTTATCACTGTTTTCTTCTATAAAATTTATATTTTCAGGGCTTATGTGTCTTTCATTCATTTTGAGTTGCTTTTTGTGTGCAGAGTATGATAAGTTCCCAATTCCATTATTTGGCATGTGGATATCTAGAAAAAAAATATTCTCTTCCTATTGTGTATTATTGTCACCCTTGTCAAAGATGATTTTACCATAAATGTATGGCTTTATTTATGAACTTTCTATTTTATCCCGTTGGCCAATATGTCTGTTTTTATGCCAGTGCCATACTGTTTTGATTACTATAACATAGTAATGTAGTTTGGAATCAAGAAGTACAATGCCTCCTGCTTTGTTGAAGATTGCTTTGGCTAGTTAGGGTCTCATTTCATTCCATATGAATTTTAAGATAGTATTTTTCCTTTTCTGTAAAAGAATGCCATGGAAATTTTGATAGAAGATACATTGAACATCTAGATAAGTTTGGGAAGTATTGACATTTTGATGATATTAATTCTTCCAATCAATGAAACAAGGCTGTCTTTACATTTATTTCTTTTACTAATGTTTTATTTTTCAGTGTAAAATTATTTTCTCTCCTTTGTTAAGTTTACTCTTAAGTACTTTAAAAAAAACCTTCAACATCATTAATTATGAGGGAAGTGAAAACCAAAATCACATGAGATATTACCTTATACCTGTAAGAATGGCTACAATCAAAAACACAAGAAATAAACAGTGTCGGCAAGTATGGGGAAAAAAAGGAACACTCATGCACTTTTGGTGGGGACGCAAATGGTGCAGTCACTGTGGAAAAGAGTATAGAGGTTCCTCAAAAAAATTAAAAATAGAATTACTATATGATCCCATGATTCCTCTACTGGGTATTCACCCAAATAAAATGAAAACACTAATTCAAAAAGATATATGCACCCCTATATTCTTGCAACATTATTTACAATGACCAAGATATAAAAGCAACCCAAGCATCCATCAATAAACAAATGGATAAAGAAAAAAATGTTACACACACACACACACACACACACACACACACAAGAATGATAGCCGTCAAAAGAATAAAATCTTACCATTTACAATATAGATGGATCGAGATGGTGCAATGTTAAGTAAGTCGGAGAAAGATAAATATCATGTGATTTCATTCATATGTGGAATTTAAGATACATAAATACAAGGACAAGCTAAAAAACAATCTTAAGATACAAAGAACAACTTAGTGCTTGCCAAAGTGGAGGTAGGCAAAGGGATGGGTGAAATAGGTGAAGGGGATTAGGAGTAGACTTATCATGATCACTGAGTAATGTACAAAATTGTTGAGTCATTATATATTGCACACCTGAAACTAATATAACACTGTATGCTAATTATAGTTTAACTAAAAAAGGGAAAAATAAAGTAAAAATAAAAATGAGCCTGAATATTTTCCAGAGAAGACATACTCATGGCCAACAGGTATACAAAAATGTGCTCAATATCAACAATCATCAGGGCAAAACAAAACTAGGATGAGATATGGGGTCGTTTGGTGGCTCAGTCAGTTAAGTGTTTGTCTTTGGTTCAAGTCATCATCTCACAGTTTGTGAGTTTGAGCCCCACCTCAGACTCTGTGTTGACAGCTCATAGCCTGGAGCCTGATTCAGATTCTGTGTATCTCTGTCGCTCTCTGCCCCTCCCCTGCTCAAGCCCTGCCTCTCTCTGTATCTCTCAAAAATAAACATTTAAAAAATTTTCAAAAACTAGGATGTATTTAAATAGGTGTTTAAAAACACACCTATTAAGATGGTTATTATAAAAGATAGGGGTGCCTGGGTGATTCAGTCAGTTAAGCATTTGACTCTTGATTTTGCCTCACATCATGACCTAATGGTTCATGGGTTTGATCCCCAAATCAGGCTCTGTGGTGATAGTGAAGAGTCGGCTTGGGATTCTCTCTCTTTCCCTTTCTCTCTGCCCCTCCCCCACTTGGAGTCCCCCCCACTTTCTGTCACAAAAATAAATAAATAAACATTAAAAAATTTAAAAGATAACAAGTGTGTTTGAGGTTGTGGAAAAAAGGGAACTATTGTACACTATTGGTGAAAACTAAAATTGGTAAAACCACTATGGAAAATGCTGTGGAGGTTCCTCAAAAAAATAAAAATAGTGGAATTACTGGATTATATGGTTATCCTATTTATAATTTTTGAGAAACCTCCATACTGTTTTCCACAGTTGCTGTACCAGCTTGTATTCCTGCCACCAGTGCACAAGGGTTCATTTTTCTCTATATCCATTCCAACACTTGTTTCTTGTGTTTTTGTTGTTTTTTTTTTTTTTTAAGTAAGCTCTACATCCAACATGGGGCTTGAACTCATGATTCCAAGATCAATATTTGCATGATCTACTGATTGAGCCATCAAGAAACACTTGTTTCTTGTGTTGTTTATTTTAGCCATTGTAATTTTGATTTGCATTTTCCTGATGATTGGTGATATTGATATTGATATTGATGATGTTGAGCAACTTTTTCTGTGTCTGTTGACCATTTGTATGTTGCCTTTGAAGAAATGTCTGTTCCCCATATACTCTGCCCAATTTTAATTGTATTAATTTTTGGTGTTGAGTTGTATAAATTGTTTATATGTTAACTTTGCTTACCTCCTTATCAGATATATCATTTGCAAATATCTTATCTCATTTAGTAGGTTGTCGTTTTGCTTTGTTGATTGCCCCAAAATACAAAAACACTAACTCAAAAAGTTATATGTATTCTTATGACTACAACATTTACAGTAGCCAAAATATGGAAACAACCAAAGTGTTCATCCATAGATGTATTGATAAAGAATATGTGGTATACATATACAGTGGAACATTACTCAGCTATAAAAAATGAAATCTTGCCATGTGCAATAACATGGATGGATCTATTATTTTTTCTTCAATATATGAAATTTATTGTCAAATTGGTTTCCTACAACACCCAGTGCTCATCCCAAAAGGTGCCCTCCTCAATACCCATCACTCACCCTCCTCTCCCTCCCACTCCCCATCAACCCTCAGTTTGTTCTCAGTTTTTAAGAGTCTCTTATGCTTTGGCTCTCTCCCACTCTAACCTCTTGTTTTTTTTTCCTTCCCCTCCCCCATGGGTTTCTGTTAAGTTTCTCAGGATCCACATAAGAGTGAAACCATATGATATCTGTCTTTCTCTGTATGGCTTATTTCACTTAGCATCACACTCTGCAGTTCCATCCACGTTGCTACAAAGGGCCATATTTCATTCTTTCTCATTGCCACGTAGTACTCCATTGTGTATATAAACCAAAATTTCTTTATCCATTCATCAGTTGATGGACATTTAGGCTCTTTCCATAATTTGGCTATTGTTGAGAGTGCTGCTATAAACATTGGGGTACAAGTGCCCCTATGCATCAGTACTCCTGTATCCCTTGGATAAATTCCTAGCAGTGCTATTGCTGGGTCATAGGGTAGGTCTATTTTTAATTTTCTGAGGAACCTCCACACTGCTTTCCAGAGTGGCTGCACCAATTTGCATTCCCACCAACAGTGCAAGAGGGTTCTCGTTTCTCCACATCCTCGCCAGCATCTATAGTCTCCTGATTTGTTCATTTTGGCCACTCTGACTGGCATGAGGTGATATCTGAGTGTGGTTTTGATTTGTATTTCCCTGATGAGGAGCGACGTTGAGCATCTTTTCATGTGCCTGTTGGCCATCTGGATGTCTTCTTTAGAGAAGTGTCTATTCATGTTTTTGCCAATTTCTTCACTGGGTTATTTGTTTTTCGGGTGTGGAGTTTGGTGAGCTCTTTATAGACTTTGGATACTAGCCCTTTGTCCAATATGTCATTTGCAAATATCTTTTCCCATTTTGTTGGTTGCCTTTTAGTTTTGTTTCCTTTGCTGTGCAGAAGCTTTTTATCTTCATAAGGTCCCAGTAGTTCATTTTTGCTTTTAATTCCCTTGCCTATGGGGATGTGTCGAGTAAGAGATTGCTACGGCTGAGGTCAGAGAGGTCTTTTCCTGCTTTCTCTTCTAAGGTTTTGATGGTTTCCTGTCTCACATTCAGGTCCTTTATCCATTTTGAGTTTGTTTTTGTGAATGGTGTGAGAAAGTGGTCTAGTTTCAACCTTCTGCATGTTGCTGTCCAGTTCTCCCAGCACCATTTGTTAAAGAGACTGTCTTTTTTCATTGGATGTTCTTTCCTGCTTTGTCAAAGATGAGTTGGCCATACGTTTGTGGGTCTAGTTCTGGGGTTTCTACTCTATTCCATTGGTCTATGTGTCTGTTTTTGTGCCAATACCCTGCTGTCTTGATGATTACAGCTTTGTAGTAGAGTCTAAAGTCTGGGATTGTGATGCCTCCTGCTTTGGTCTTCTTCAAAATTACTTTGGCTACTTGGGGCCTTTTGTGGTTCCATATGAATTTTAGGATTGCTTGTTCTAGTTTCGAGAAGAATGCTGGTGCAATTTTGATTGGGATTGCATTGAATGTGTAGATAGCTTTGGGTAGTATTGACATTTTGACAATATTTATTCTTCCAATCCATTAGCAGGGAATGTTTTTCCATTTCTTTATATCTTCTTCAATTTCCTTTATAAGCTTTCTGTAGTTTTCAGCATACAGATCTTTTACATCTTGGTTAGATTTATCCCTAGGTATTTTATGCTTCTTGGTACAATTGTTAATGGGATCAGTTTCTTTATTTGTCTTTCTGTTGCTTCATTATTAGTGTATAAGAATGCAACTGATTTCTGTACATTGATTTTGTATCCTGCAACTTTGCTGAATTCATGTATCAGTTTTAGCAGACTTTTGGTGGAATCTATTGGATTATCCATGTATAGTATCATGTCATCTGCAAAAAGTGAAAGCTTGACTTCATCTTTGCCAATTTTGATGCCTTTGATTTCCTTTTGTTATCTGATTGCTGAGGCTAGAACTTTCAACACTATGTTAAACAACAGCGGTGAGAGTGGACATCCTGTCGTGTTCCTGATCTCAGGGAAAAAGCTCTCAGTTTTTCCCCATTGAGGATAATGTTAACTGTGGGCTTTTTGTAAATGGCTTTGATGATGTTTAAGTATGTTACTTCTATCCAGACTTTCTGAAGTGTTTTTATTAAGAAAGGGTGCTGAATTTTGTCAAAGGCCTTTTCTGCATCGATATACAGGATCATATGGTTCTTATCTTTTCTTTTATTAATGTGATGTATCATGTTGATTGATTTGCGAATGTTGAACCAGTAACATGGATGGATCTAGAAGGTATAATGCTAAATAAAATTAGTCAGAGAAAGACAAATACCATATAATATCACTCATATGTGGAATTTAAGAAACAAACAAAGAAAAAAGAGACCAAAAAACAGACTCAAATATAAAGTACATGCTGGTTGTTTCCAGAGGGGAGATGGAGGTATGGGTGAAATAGGTGAAGGAGTTACTGTGATGAGCACTGAATAATGTATAGAATTGTTGATTCACTATATTGTACACATGAAATTAATATAACACTGTATTTTAATTATACTTGAATTATAAAAAAAGTAAAAGAATAGAAATTCTATATGATCTAGCAATTCAGGACATATATCTACAGAATCATTGAAATCAATACCTCAGAGAAATTCTTACACTTGTGTTCATTGAAGCATTATTTTCAATAGCAAAGATATGTAAACAACTTAAATATACCTTAACAGATGAATAGATAAAAAAATTGGTATATACATGCAATAGAACATTATCCATCTTTAAAAGAAGGAAATCCTGCCATTTGCTACAATATGGATACTTATCTTCAAACTCATCTAACACAAAATGCATGCATTAATTATGTACAGCTTTTTTGTATGTCAATCATACCTCTATATGAAAGGGAAACATATAAAACTAAAGGCCATCATATATTGAGAGAGACTTCTGTAAAATAAGCTTTCAGTAAAAGGAATTGAGAAACTTACTTGCCTACACCATCCCTAGAATCTGGACAACTTTGGATATACTTATTAGTCAACCATGGGGAGTCTTAGTTGACTACTGTCTAAATGACACTATGTAAAAAAAAACACTCCCAAACTTAGCAAATTTCAACACAGGTTTTATATCACTCATGGATCTGTGACTCATTTACCAACATTTACCAACTTTATTCATGGATCTGAAACTTTTGGCTAATTTGGCTTGGAATTAAACTTAATTCCGTTCTCCACTTTCCAAATATTTGTTTGTAGTCCAGTAGCTACTCAGGCCATGTACATCTCATGACAGATCACAGGTAGGCAAAAGGATAAGTCAAATCATGCCCATACCATTTAAACATTTTGTGACCTGTTCCTTCTAAACCTCTTTTTTGATAATTTTTATCATGTATTAATGTTACACTTTATCAAATGCTTTTGCTGCATGTATTAAGATGACTATATATTTTTTTAATTTTTTAACATTTAGTTATTTTTTGAGAGACAGAAAGACAGAGCATGAGCAGGGGAAATGCAGGGAGAGGGGATGACTATATGGTTTTTATTTTTTCTTTTGCTAATGTGAAGGGTTACATTGATTTATTTGCAAGTGTCAAACCACCTTTGCATTCCTGGAATCAATCCTACTTGATTGTAGTGAATGATATTTTTAAATGTATTGTTCCATTGAGTTTCCTAATATTTTGTCCAGAATTTTTGCATAGATGTTCATCAGGGATATTGGTCTGTAGGGGTTTTTTGTAGTATCTTTATCTGAATTTGGTATCAGGGTAATGATTGCCTTGTAGAATGAATTTAGAAGATTTTCTGTTATATTTTTTGGAATAGTTTGAGAAGAATAAGAGCCCAAGTGTCTATAGATAGATAAATGGATAAAGGAGTAGTATAGATAGATATATAGATAGATAGATAAATGGGTAAAGAAGTAATATATATACTCAATTGAATATTACTCAGCCATAAGAAAGAATTAAATCTTGTCATTTGCAACAACATGGATGAACCTACACAATTCAATGGAAGTGATAATTAGATGTTTCGATGCTAGTGAAAAAGTCAGTCAGAGAAAGACAAAAACCATATGATTTCACTCATAAGTGGAACTTAAACAAAACACATGGACATACAAACAAAAAAAAAGAGATTAAAAAAAACCCTGAGACTCTTAAATATAGACAACAAACCCCTGCTTGCCAGAGGGGAGGTGAGTAGGGGGTCGGTGAAATAGACAAAGGGGATTAAGAGTACACTTCTCTCTCTCTTTTTAATTTTTTAATGTTTATTTATTTATTATTTTTTTTTTTTAGAGAGAGAGAGAGAGCAGAGGAGAGGCAGAAAGAGAGTGAGAGACAGAATCTGACGTGGCTCCACGCTCTGAGCTGCCAGCACAGAGCCCAACATGGGGTTCAAACACACCAACTGTGATATCATGACCTGAGCCAAAGTCGGATGCTAAACCGCCTGAGACCCAGGCGCCCCAAGAGTACACTTATCTTGATGAGCACTGAGAAGTGTATAGAATTTTTTTCTTCAAGTTTCTATTTAAATTACACGTAGTTAACATAGTGTAATATTAGATTCAGATCTAGAATTCAGTGATTCAACACTTACCTACAACACCCGTGTTCATCACAAGTACACTCCTTAATCCAGATCATCTATTCAACCCATCTCCCTCCTACCTCCTGTCTGGTGACCATCAGTTTGTTCTCTATAGCGAAGAGTGTGTTTCTTGGTTTTTCCTCTCTTCTTGTTTTCTTTCTTGAGTTGCACATATGAGTGATATCATATGGTATTTGACTTTCTCTCTCTGACTGATTTACCTTAGCATAATACTCTCTAGCTCCATCTGTGTCATTTCAAATGACAAGATTTCATTATTTTTCTATAGTTAAGTAGTATTCCATTATATATCACTTATTCTTTATCCATTCACCAGTCGATGAACATCTGGGCTCTTTCCATAATTTGGTTATTGTTGATAATGTTGCAATAAAAGTCAGGGTGCTTTATTTCACTGAATTAGTACTTTTTTAACCTTTGTGTAAATACCTACTACTGTAATTGCTGGGTTGTAGGTAGTTCAATTTTTAACTTTTTGAGTAACTTCCATCCTTTTCTCCAGAGTGGCTGCACCAGTTTGCATTTACACCAACAGTGTAAGAAGGGTTCCCCATTGTCCACATCCTTGCCAACACCTTGTTTCTTGTGTTTTTAATTTTAGCCATTGTGATTAACATGATGTGATATCTCCTTGCAGTTTTGATTTGCATTTCCCTGGTGATGAGTGATGTTGAACATCTTTTCATGCATCTGTTGGCCATCTGGAAGTCTTCTTTGGGAAAATGTCTCTTCATGTTTTCTTCCCATTTTATAAGTGGATTATTCATTTTGGGGGTGTTGAGTTATATCAGTTATTTTCATATTCTGGATACTAACCATTTATCAGGTATGCCATTTGCAAACAACTTCTTCTATTCCATACATTGCCTTTAGTTTTGTTCATTGTTCCTTTCACTGTGCAGGAGCTTTTTACTTTGATGAAGTCCCAATAGTTTATTTTGCTTTTGTTTTCTTTGGCTCTGGAGGCATATCTAAAAAGAAGTTGCTATGGCCCATGTCAAAGAGGTTACTTCCTGTATTTTCTAGGATTTTTATGGCTTTAGGTCTCACATTTAGGTCTTTCTTCCATTCTGAATTTATTTTTATTTGCGGTGTAAGAAAGTGGTCGAGTTTCATTCTTTTGCATGTGGCTGTCCTGTTTTCCCAACATCATTTGTTGAAGAGAATGTTTTTCCACCCCAGTGGATATTTTTTTTCTGCTTGGTCAAAGATTAATCGACCATATAATTGTGGGTTCATTTCTGTGTTTCCTATTGTGTTCCATTGATCAATGTGTCTATTTTTGTGCCACTACCATAATGTCTTGACCACTACAGCTTTGCAATATAACTTGAAGTCCGGAACTGTGATGCCTCCAGCTTTGCTTTTCTTTTTCAAGGTTGTTTTGGCTACTTGGGGTCTTTTGTGGTTCCATACAAATTTTAGGATTGTGTGTTCCAGCTCTGTGAAAAATGCTGTTGGTATTTTTATAGGGATTGCATTTAAAGTGTAAATTGCTTTGGGTAGTATAAGCATTTTAACAGTATTTCTTCTTCCCATCCATGAGCTTGGAATTTTTTCCCACTTCTTTGTGTCATCTTCAATTTCTTTCATCAGTGTTCTATAGTTTTCAGAATACATGTCTCACCCCTTTAGTTAGGTATATTCCTAAGTATCTGATGGTTTTTGGTGAAATTGTAAATGGGACTGATTCTTTGATTTCTCTTTCTGCTGCTTCATTGTTGGTGCATATAAATGCAACATATTTCAGTACATTGATTTTTTTTTCTGTGAGTTTACTGGAGTATTGCTTAGCCAAAGAAAGAATAAGATCTTGTCATGTGCAAGAGAGTATCATGTGAAGAGAAATGAGTCAGAGAAAGACAAGTACCATATAATTTCACTACTGTGAGGAATTTAATATCCAAAAGAAAGAAACAAAGGGGGGGAAAGAGAGATAGGTAAACCAAGAAACACACTCTAACTATGGAGAAGAAACTAGTGGTTACCAGAGGGGAAGTGGGTAGAGGTATGGGTAAAACAGGTGGTGAGGATTAAGGAGCGCAGTAGCTGTGATGAGCACTGGGTGTTGTATCACCGTATTGTATACCTGAATCTAACATTACAGTATATGTTTATTAACTTGAATTTAAACAAAAAATTTAAAAAATAAAACATAGAAAATAACCTCTATTCTTCTGAGACATTTTATAAACATTCTTGCACCTATTTAACCAAAAAATTACCTGTAAAATCTTGGCTGCTTATTCTCTCTCATCTTCTCATTTGTAGAACTGGAAGTTTGAGCTGTACAGTCTCAAAGGAAGGGGGCAAGACTGCTAGCATTTGAATATGTCCTATGTACCTGACCTTGTGCTGTATGCTTTGATAGGCTCTTGGATTTTTGGAAGTATATGTTTCTGTGGTTCTACATTGTCAGTTAGCACCTGTAGGTACAAGTACTAAATAGCAAAACAACTTTGTGAACTACTATTGCCATCTAATGGCTTTCTCATAAAACTGCCCCAAAAATTCACATCTATGACCTTTCTTATAACATGCTATTCTTCACTTTGTTCCCCAAAAGGTAATAGCCACAGATTAATTAATTCAGTCATAAAATATAGCATCATAATGGATGGTCTGAAATCCTTTAAAAGAGATTCAGTTTTGGGGTGACTGGGTGGCTCAGTTGGTTGAGCGACCAACTTCGGCTCAGGTCATGATCTCCCAGTCTGTGAATTTGAGCCTTGTGTCAGGCTCTTGCTGGCAGCTCAGAGCCTGGAACCTGCTTCAGATTCTGTGTCTCCCTTTCTCTCTCTCTCTGCCCCTCCTCTGCTCACACTCTTTCTCTCTCTCAAAAATAAAATAAAAACATAAACAAAATAAACAAAAAGAGTTTTGGTTTCAATCACCCCCAAGAGATGATCTAATGGTCAGAGAACTGAATTACATCCTAGTCATAGAGGTTTCAATAGATTTCAACATTAATGATAGTAGCTATTAGTTTTTGAGCATCTATTTTATGCTAGAAACTATTCCACATGCTTTAGATATGTAGTTTAAGTTAAACAATAATAACTTCTGTGTACATTAACATTCATGGCCTCTTGGGCTGGAAGAATTAAATATACAACTAAAAAAAATCCTTGTGTGCTGACCTTACTACTGTAGTTCAAACTTATTTAGAATATTTTACTATGAAGTGCAAATACATTCAAAATTGAACATGTTCCACATAGTGACCTCATTATATTTTCTTTGTGGAATGAAATTGTATTACCTAGAGCCATGCATTCCATGACTTAGTAAGCATTGGAAACATTTGCTGGGAAACCAACACTATTAGTAAGCTTTGTAGATTTGAGATATTTAAGGTTCAAAGTTGAGATAAATAGTGTTTTTTGAACACAAAATCTGTGATAACGTTAATTAATTATGCTATAAAATTTTCCTCATATGTTGGGCCCATAGTTATTTGGAATAACAACATTTACTGAGAATGTATTAAGTGCCAGGCAAAGTTCATTGCAGATTTTACATATATTACATGCATTTCTATATACCAATTTATGATATCCTCATAATATTCCTATAAATAGGTATCATTATAATCACTATCCGTCTCACAGATAAGGAAGTGAAAACACAGTGATGTTACCTAACTTGCTCAAAGTTACAAATCAAGAAAGGATAGGATGTGAACTGAGACAACTGGTTCTAGAATCTGCACTCAATATCACTCTGCTCCAATGCTTCTAGATTGGTAATGAAGACTAATATACCTGCTTTAATCCTATCTGATGGAATTAATTACTTTTTTCCTGGATAGTAATCTGAGATGGGTAGAATACAGATAGTCTTTTTCTACCTTTGTTAGGAGGTTAGTTTTGGACCACAAAAACTATACTTGGCCATAGACCACATTCCTAATAACTATTCAAAGATGGCTATATATACTTTGTAGTGCTCAATGCAAGATCAAAATGCAGGGCCTCTTATTCAAAAAGCATGGGGGAAATGCTGTTAAATATTCTAAAATATATAACTTTTAATTTTCTTCTGCAGTCTTTCAACCTGCCATGGCATTTTAAATTTGCTATTGAATGTCATGGTCCCTCAGGCACAGGGATATTTTTAGGGAAGTAGGTAAATGTGAGAAATATGGATCACACTTGAACCAGTCTCCAAACTCTTAGCATATGCTCTCTTGTCCTATTGTGCATCACTTACAAAACATAAATTCAAAGATAAAAGTATTCGAATTTCAAGAGAGTGACCATGGAGCATTAAACCCCAAGCATAGGGACCTTTTGAGTGTGTGGCCTTGTGTGATTGACCTGGCCATATGCTTTCGAAGCTGGCCCTGCAATTATTTCACAAAAAAGTCTGAAAAAGTATTGTGTAGTTCATTGAGTCCAAGCATCTGTGTTTGAATCTTGGTTACCTAACTTATCAGATATACATATTAGTTTGATAAGTTATTTTTACCTCTTAAAGACTGGGTTTACTCAGAAGTATTATAATAATATAAGTACATTCCTCATAAGACTCTGTTGAAATTTAAGTGAAACAATTTATGTACCTAAAATAGGTGGCATATATCATTTTTTAAATGTAGGGTATATCATTTAATTACAAAAGGGATTGGGTGAGAATTTGGGAATAGCCTAAAACTAGGTATGCTAGACACTTTTTTATAGTATATATTTCTTCTATTCCTACAGTATGCTTTCCTTCTGGAAATTGCCATTCCACTCCAACCCCATTCATGCAGCTGAGAGTGCTGACTTGAGAGTACAATGTATATTGCCACCTTGAACCATAGTTAATTAATCTATGGTGAGCACCAAAACCAAATAAGGCTGCAGTCAGTTTTTGGGATTCAGAGGAAATGCAGTTGGGTCTCAGGAATCACTGGGACGATAGTCTAAAATTCAATTGACACTTCTCTTCCAGTCTCTGCTTTTTTCTGCACACATGCCTCATTTTTCTTTCTTTAATTTGTGTCCTCAGTTTCTATGATATATCCCTAGATCCTAATTTAAGCTCCTTGGCTTAAGTTAGTTTCAGCTGGGTTTCTGATACTTTCAATCAAAAAATTTCTGTGTATACACCATCATATTATAGAAATCTCATTCCAAGAATGAATTACCTTCCCCACTTGTGTATTCATTAATAACTACCAGAATTCTACCATGTGAATAAATTCCATATCATTAATCACCAATTACACAAAAACTTTCTGACCACCCCAGTCAAAAACAATCTCTTTCTTGAACTCTTAAAGAGCTCTCTCTCTTTTGTTTTACAACCTATTACACTCACTCCATATTTTCTTTGTAACTACCATATTAGTGACCAATTTGTTTTAGTTATTTGTGTATGTCTCACTACAACTATTAGAATGTAGGGTTCTTCTTATTATTATTATATTACTAATTACTACATTCTCTGCAAGCATGGTAAATGGTAAGATTTTACTAAAAATTATTGAATAAGTGAAAGCATTAATCAATTAATAAATAAATAAGTCTTGGAGATAGCTAGTAGTATGCTTTTATACTTCTTCATGTTATTAGTGATATGGTGTCTAGTTTTCTTTAAAAAAAACCTTTTTTATCTTTATTTTTGAGAGAAAGACACAGTATGAGCAGGGGAGGAGCAGAGAGAGAAGGATACACAGAATCTGAAGCAGGCTCCAGGCTCTGACCTGTCAGCACAGAGCCTGACATGGGGCTTGAACTCATGAACTGTGAGATCATAACCTGAGCTGAGGTCGGACGCTTAACTGACTGAACCACCCAGGCACCCCTGTCTAGTTTTCTTAAATGGCTTTCTGCTTACTTCCTAGGTAAAAATATAGTGGCAAAGAAATCATCACCTTCAGTATTCCTCCAACACAATACAGTTCACCAGTAGAAAAATTACTCAGTTATAGTCCTAACATTTTATGCTTCTATGTACTTTATGCAAGAGAAACTTTTATAACTACACGTAATCATTCTCTTCCCATCTTGCCAAATGAAAGATTATAGGAGACAGATGTTCCCATTTCCAGACATCATAACTCAATAGCAACTTTAGTCAACATCTTCTGTGTTTTGATTTTGTCATTAAGTCTTAATTTTAATATTATCAACACTTAATCCATGGTTAGAAAAAATGAGAAATCGATGTGAAAACATCTCTTTCATATAGACCCGAAATTCACAACCCTGTCACTACTGACTATCTTGGGCTTGAAATTTCTTTGTTTTGGGGGTTGCCCTGTATTTTGTAGAATATTTAGCAGCACTTCTGGCCTCTATCCACTAAATTCCAATAACACCCACCAGTTGTGACAATCAAAAATGTCTCTGGATATTGCTAAACATTCCCTGGGGGGGGGGGGGGCAAAATTGTCCCTGATGAGAACCACTGATTTAGAAAACATATAATTAGCATAATGTACTCTGGATTTTATAGAAAAAACTATTTCTAACAAAATGTTCACAGGAAGCATAGAATTTTAACATTGGAAGAGCCTTAAAAAAAAAAACAGAAAAATAACCCTCTTATTTTAGTAATGAATAATTTGAAGGTCAGAGAATAAGGAGACTTCTTCATAATCACAGAGTGAAGTAATTGACAGAATTGTCCTGTATCCAGATTTTCTAACCCCTCTTTAGGGTTTGAGCCACCATAGCATGCTCAAATTAGGAAATCCTATTAACATGCTCATAGCTTGCCAGTGGGCCACTTTAATACTACCTAAAATTGGTTGTTTGACTTCTTATCCTTCAGGACTGGTTGCATAATTTGTGGGTCCCACTACAATATTAATTTGTATGTCCCCGTACAACATTAAAATGTGAGGTCCCTTGTTCTAAAAGCAGGAAACATGTTAAGCTTTTTTTCTTTCTCTTGTGGTACCTTTCATTAACTCTAATAGTGTTTTTGTTTGATTTCTGATGTCGCAATTCCTCAGGAGTGCAAATACTTGTGGGGCAAGGACAAGCCAAAGGTCTGCTGCACTAATTGGTGCATACCCATTGACTGTTTGATTTTCCATCCCACCAGCCCCTGAATTTACATGTCATGCCTTCTGAAAGGAGGTGGGAAGTCAAGTAAGGTATTTATCTTTCCCAAAACCCCACCCACATTGGATGAAGGACCTCCCAAAAATGACTGAACACTAGGAGTTATTCCTGGGTTGGGAATGGTGGATGGGCAAAAGGCTCAATCTTGCCCAAGCCACAACACTGTCAGCCCAGGGCAAAGATGGCCACCACCATGTCTCAGTCCAAGACTCACAGGGGCCTCAAACCTTCCCAGGCATGGAGAAAAGCAGTGGTCTATGGGCACTAACAACTCATCTTGGGGAGGCAGTGAGAAAACAGATTACACATGAGGCCATGCTCCAAACTTGTCACATGTTCCACTACCTCTTTGCACTTCATATAACAAAACACAATTAAAGTATAAAATTAGAATTTTAAGATAGTTATCTCAGGGCATTGTGTGTGTATGAAATTACTTTAAATTAATCAATTCACCTGTCATTAAAATTAGACTCAAGCATTGTACATTACCTAAGTATAAGACAGCCAAACTGGTTTTTATGTTCTCCTATTGAAGGGTTTTAATTTAGATGAAAAAATATTTTTCTGTTAAGAAGCAAGGCCAATAGTTTTTAAGGGGCACCTGGGTGGTTCAGTTGGTTAAGCATCCAACTTTGGCTCAGGTCATGATCTCGCAGCTCCTGGGTTTCAGCCCCATGTAGGGCTCTGTGCTGACAGCTCAGAGCCTGGAGCCTGCTTCAGATTCTGTGCCTCCCTCTCTCTGTGTCCCTCTCCCCACTCACACTCTGTCTCTGTCACTCTCTCTTGCTGGACCTTATGGTACTTCTATTTTTAACTTTATGATGAACCTCCATATTGCTTTCCAGAGGAGCTGCATCAGTTTGCATTACCACCAAACGTGCAAGAGGGTCCCCTTTCTCCATGTCTCCACCAATACCTGTTGTTTCTTGTGTTTTTCATTTTTGCCATTCTGACAGGCATGAGGTGATATCTCATTGTACCTTTTATTTGAATTTTTCCAAAGATGTTTGATGTTCAGCATCTTTTCATGTATTCTTTGGCCATTTGGATGTCTTCTTTGGAAAAATATCTATTCATGTCTTCTGACCATTTTGTAATTGCATTATTTGTTTTTTAGGTGTTTAGTTTTATAAAATCTTCATATATTTTGGATACTAATCCTTTACCAGATATGTCATTTGCAAACATCTTCTCCCATTTGGTAGACTAGCTTTAGTTTTGTTCATTGTTTCCTTCACTGTTCAAAGCTTTTTATTTTGATAAAGACCCAACAGATTATTTTTGTTTTGTTTCACTTGCCTTTGGAGAAATATCTAGAAAGAAAATGCTATGGACCATGTCAAAGAGGTTATTTTCTGGGTTCTTCTCTAGGATGTTGATGATTTGCTGTCTCACATTTAGGTCTTTCAACCATTTTGAATTTATTTTTGTGCATTGTGTAAGAAATTGGTCCATTTTCATTTTTCTTCATGTTGCTATCCAGTTTTCTCAACACCACTTGCTGTCTTTTTCCTATTGGATAGTCTTTCCTGCTTCGCTGAAGATTAATTGACCATATACAGTTGTGGGTCCACTTCTGGGTTTTCTATTCTGTTCTATTGATCTATGTGTCTATTTTTGTCCCAGTACAATACGTTTTGATCACTACAGGTTTGTAAAAAATTGGTGGACATAAATTCAGTCAAGTTGCATTTACTTACACCAATAAAGAAGTAGCAGAATGAAAAATCAAGGAATCAATCCCATTTACAATTATACCAAAAACATAAGAATATATCTAGGACTAGGGGCACCTGGGTAGCTCAGTCAGTTGAGCGTCCAACTTCGGCTCAGGTCTCGCAGTCTGTGGGTTTGAGCCCCACGCCGTCGGGCTGTGTGCTGAAAACTCAGAACCTGGAGCCTGCTTCGGATTCTGTGTCTCCATCTCTCTCTGCCCCTCCCCCGCTCATGCTCTCTCTCTCTCTCTCTCTGTCAAAAATAAATAAACATTAAAAAAAAGAATATATCTAAGAATAAACGTAACCAAAAAGTGAAAGAACTGTACCCTGAAAATTACAAAACATTGATGAAAGAAATTGAAGATAACACAAATGGAAGGACTTTCATGCTCATGGATTGGAAGAACAAATATTGTTAAAATGTTTATACTTCCCAAGTCAATCTACACATTCAATGCAATCCCAATCAAAATACCAAGAGAATTTTTCACAGAGCTAAAACATACAATTATAAAATTTGTATGGAACCACAAAAGACACCAAATAGCCAAAGCAACCTCGAGAAAGAAAACCAAAGCTAGAAGTATCATAATTCTGGACTTCAAGTTATATCACAAAGCTGTAGTGGTCAAAACAACATCGTAATGGCCTTTGTCAGTTTATACTGGGTTTGCATTAAAGTAGTTTTGAATATGTTAAAAAAAAGAATTTCAATAACGTTTGTTTGTTTTTAACTTGGGGAAAAGGGAAGAAATGTAGAAATATCTGGGCATTTGTATATAAACTTTGGAACTCTATGCAAAGAAGAGTTTATAAATAATTGTTGTTTGCAGAGGGCATTAAGATGGCAAAGGAGTAGGGACATGTTAAGCTTGTCTCACCCCTCAAACACAGCTAGGTAGTTATCAAATCATTCTAAACACCCAAGAAATCAATCAGAGGTCTGATTGAATAAAAACTGCAAGTCTACAGTCAAAAAAGAACTACCTTCTGGAAGGTAGGAGGTGCTTAGGATTGATTTGTGGGAGACAAAGCTGCGGGAAAGGCAGTGGGTAGGGTAGTGGGTAGTGGAGGCTACTACAGAATATTGTAAGCAATGAAGTGAAAAATCTGAACTTTTAGAAGTCCCCTCAGTGGAATATATGTCTGGCTTAAAGGTGCTCAGGTGGCAATGTGGGGAGGAATCCCAGGAGTGACAGTGTGGTCTGAGGATCTTCTGGGTTGCAAGGACAGGTGGTGCCAATGTGCTGCACTGTTTCCAGGAATAGCAGTGGGTTATAGGGGCTGAGGGCAGAAAGGAGGGGTTCCAGCTTTCTGCTCTGGTTTGACACAAACTCTGAACTGCTGCATGGTCCTGCAACCACTTTCCTAGAATGAACTGACAAAAGCTCAGTGAGATCCTTACCCAGAGGAACAGAACAGGTCAGCACTGCAGGAGTCCCCAAAATTGAGTTTTGAAATTGAATTGTGTGCCTGAGATTAAAGAAAAAAAATCTGGATACAGGCAGGGTGAATGCAGCGTTCTGACGGAAACCAGGAACACAAGAAGGGTGATTGCTGTTTTATGAGGGTTCCCTGAAGAGTGTGGGAGGGTGTGACCTTTCAGTTCCAGGGCTAGAGATCAGGTCTCTGCCATATTCATCCTGCTCAACAGTGTTAAATGCTTTCAGAGAGTAAAACAGCACCAACTAGTGGAAGCCAGAGCCACTTACACCAAGCCCCATCACCTGCGCCCTTGAGGCACATTTCCACTGCAACAAGTCACCCTAATAATCGATGCAGCAGTCCTGTTCCCCAGAAGACTAGCACAAAATCCTAGCTCACACCAAGTCTACTGACTAAAAAGTGCTACAAAGCTTCAGCTCTAGGGGAAAATGGATCTAGCTTCCTGTTTACTTTTATTCTTATTTTTTTCATTTTTAAAAACTATTTTATTTTTTCAACTTCTTTCTTTCTTTCTTTCTTTCTTTCTTTCTTTCTTTTTTTTTGAGAGAGAGCGAGCAAGCAGGGGAAGGGCAGAGAGAGAGGGTGAGATAATCCCAAGCAGGCTCCGTGCTCAATGCAAAGCCTGACATAAGGCTCCATCTCCTGACCTTGAAATCATGATGTGAGCCAAAATCGAGTAGGATGCTCAACTGACTGAGCCACCCAGGCATCCCTCTATTCTTTTATTTATTTATTATTATTATTTTATTTATATTTTTTAATGTTTTTTGTTTGTTTTTTTTTTTAATTTTTGGTTTGTTTGTATTTTTGTTTTATGTTTTTTGTTTTTTCTTCTTTTCTTCTCTGGATAAAATGACAAGACAGAAATATTCCCCTCCAAAAAGAAGAACGGGAAGTAGAACTCACAGCCAGGAATTTAATCAAGATGGATATAAGTAGATGTCTGAACTAGAATTTAAAACCATGATGATAAGGATACTAGCTTGGTTTGAAAAAAGCATAGAAGATACCATAGGATACCTTTCTGTAGAGATAAAAGAACTAAAATCTAGTCAGGCTTAAATGAAAAATGCTATCACTGAGAAACAAACCCTAATGGATGCCATGACAGTGAGGGTGGACAAGTCAGAGGAGCAAATTAGGAATATAGAAGATAAAAGTATGGAAAATAATGAAACTGCAAAGAAGGAAATAAAAATCATGGATCATGAAGGCAGACTTAGGGAACTCAGCAACTGATTAAGATATAATAACATTCATATCATAGAAGTCCCAGAAGATGAAGAGATAGAAAAAGGGGCAGAAGGTTTATTCAAACAAATTCTTTCTCAAAACTTCCCTGATCAGGGGAAGGACCTGACATCAAAATCCAAGAAGCACAGAGAACCCTCATTAAATTCAACAAAAACTAACCATTGCCAAGGCATATCATAGTCCAATTTACAAAATACACAGACAAGGAAAGAATCCTAAAAGCAGCAAAGGAAAAAGTCTTTATCTTACAGGGGAAGAAAGATTGGGTTCACAGCAGATCTGTCCACAGAAACATGACAGCCCAGACAGGAGTGGCAAGATAGCAAGATATATTCAATGAACTGAATGGGGAAGACATGCAGCCAAGAATTCTTTATCCAGAAAGACTGTCATTCACAATAGAAGGAGAGATAAAGAGTTTCCCAAACAAAAACTAAAGGAGTTCTTTACCACTAAACCAGCACTGAGAGAAATTTTAAGAAGCTTTATAAGTGGGGGGGGGGGGGGACAACAAATATTATAAAAGACCAGAGAGCATCACCAGAAACACCAACTCTACCAGCAATGGCACTAAATAAATATCTTTCTTATCTTTAAGTTTATTTATTTTGCGAGGGAGAGACAGAGACAGAGAGAGAGAGAGAGATGGAGAGATAAAGAAAGGGAGAGAGCACAAGTGGGAGAGGGACAGAGACAGAAGGAGAGAAAAGTCAAAGATCCTGATTTGGGGTTCAAACTAAAACCATGAAATGACCTGAGCTGAAATCAAGAGTTGAACACTTAACTGACTGAACCACCTAGGCACCCCCAAACTCATATCTTTCAATAATCACTCTGAATATAAATGAAGTAAATGCTCCAATCAAAAGACAGAGGGTATCAGAATGGATAAAAACAACAACAACAACAGCAACAATAACAACAAGATCCATCTATATGCTGCCTACAAGAGACTCATTTTAGACCTAAGGACACATGCCAATTGAAAGTGAGGGTATGGAGAACCATTTATCATGCTAGTGGACAACAAAAGAAAGCAAGAGTAGCCATACCTAGACAAACTAGATTTTAAAATAAAGACTGTAACAAGAGGTGAAGAAGGACATTATGTCATAATTAAAGGTCTATACAGCAAGACGATATAGCAAATTTTAATATTCATGCTTCCAACTTGGGAGCACACAAATATATAAATCAATTAATAACACAGATAAAGAAACTCATTGATAATGATACAATAATAGTAGGTGATTTAACACCCCACTTACAGCAAGGGGGAGGTCATCTAAGCAGAAAATCAACAAGGAAATAACAGCTTTGAACGACACACTGGACTGGATGGACTTAACAGATATATAAAGAACATTTCATCCTAAAGCAGCAGACTACACATTCTTTTGGAATGCACACGGAACATTCTCCAGAATGCATCACATACTGGGTCACAAATAGGCACTCAACAAATACAAAAAGATTGAGACCATATGGTGCATAATTTTGGATCACAGCATTATGAAACTTGAAGTCAACCACAAGAAAAAAATTTGGAAAGCCCCCGTATAGTGGACATTAAAGAACATCCTACTAAAGAATGAATGATTAGCCATGAAATTAAAGAAAAGATTAAAAAAAAGTACTTGGAAGCAAATGAAAATTAAAACCCACAGTCAAAACCCTTTGGGATGCAGCAAAGACAGTCCTAAGAAAGGAATATATTGCAATTCCCAGATACGCAACCTAACCTTACACAGGTGGAGCTAGGAAGGAACAGCAAAAAAAGTGTAAAGCCAGCCGAAGAAGGAAACTAATAAAGATTGGGGGGAGAAGTAAATTATATATATTAAAAAAACAGTAGAACAGATCAATGAAACTAAGATCTTGTTCTTTCAAAAAATTAACAAAATTGATAGACCTCTAGCTAGACGTGCCAAAAAGAAAAGATAATGTACCCAAATAGATAAAATCATGAATGAAAGGGAAGACATCACAAGCAACACCACAAAAATACAAAAAAATATAAGAGAATACTACGAAAAATTATTCTTACCAAGTAACTGGGCAATCTGGAAGAAATGGGCAAATTCCTAGAAACATACAAACTACCAAAACTGAAACAGGAAGAAATAGAAAATTTGAATAGGCCCATAACCAGCAAGGAAATTGAATCAGTAATAACAAAATCGCCCAACAAACAAGAGTCCTGGGCCAGATGACTTTCCAGTGGAATTCTACCAAACATTTAAAGAAGAGTTTATACCCGTTCTTCTCAAACTGTTCCAAAAAATAGAAATGGAAAGAAAACTTCCAAACTCATTCTATGAAGCCACCATTACCTTAATTCAAAAACCAGACCCCACTAAAAAGGAGAATTACTTGCAAATACCCCTGATGGAAATGAATGCAGAAGTTCTCAGTTAAATTCTAGCAAATCAAATTCAACATTACATTAAAATAATTATTCACCATGATCAAATGGAATTTAACCCTGAACCACGGGAATATTCACAAATCAAACCACGTGATATACCACATTAATAAAAGAAACGATAAGAACCATACGATTCTTTCAAAAAATGCAGTAAAAGCATGTGACAAAATATTGCATCCATTCTTGATAAAACCCTCAGCAAAGTAGGGATATACGGAACATACCTCATCCATATACAAAAATCTCACACCTAATATCCTCAATGGGGAAAAGTGAGAGCTTTTCCCATAAGGTCAGGAACAAGACAAAGTTGTCCACTCTCATGGTTACTATTTAACATAGTATTGGAAGTCTTGCCTCAGCTATCAGACAACAAAAAGAAATGAAAGGCATCTAAATTGGGAAGGAAGAAGTCAAACTTTCTTTATTTGCAGATGACATGATACTCTCTGTAGAAAACCTGAAAGACTCCACCAAAAAATTGCTAGAACTAATTCATGAGTTGTGCAAAGCCACGGGATTAAAATCAATGTACAGAAATCTGTTGCATTTCTATATCCCAATAATGAAGCAGCAGAAAAAGAAATCAAGAAATCAATCCCATTTGCAATTGTACCAAAAAAAAAAAAATAAGATACATAGTAATAAACCTAACTAAAGTGGTAAAATATCTGTACTCTGAAAACTGTAAAAGACTTATGAAAGAAATTGAAGAGCACACAAAGAAATGGAAAAGTATTCCATGCTCATGGATTGCAAAAATTGTTAAAATGTCTATATTACCCCAAGAAATCTACACATTTAATGCAATCTCAATCAAAATATCACCAGCACTTTTTGCAGAGCTAGAACTAACAATCCTAAATTTTTTTATAGAACCACAAAAGACCCCGCATAACCAAAGCAATTTTGAAATAGAAAAACAAAACTGGAAGCATCACGATTCTGAATTTCACACTACATTACACAGGTGTACTCATCAACACAGTATGGCACTGGCACGAATACAGACACATAGATCAATGGAACAGAATAGAGAACCCAGAAATGGACCCACAACTATATGACCAACTAATCTTCCATATAGATAGGAGGAAAAAATATCCAAGAAAAAAAAAAGACAGTCTCTTCATCAAATGGGGTTGGGAAAACTGCAAGGTGACATACAGCAAAATGAGGATGGACCACTTTCTTACACCATACACAAAAATAAATTCAAAATTGATTAAAGACCTAAATGCAAGGCGGGAAATCACCAAAATCCTAAAGGAGAAAACAAGCAGTAACTTCTTTGACCTTGGCCAGAGAAACCTCTTAGTAGACACATCATCAAAGGAAAGGGAAGCAAAAGCAAGCATGAGCTATTGGGATTTTATCAAGATAAAAAGCTTCTGTACAGTGAAAGAAATAATCAACAAAATCAAAAGGCATCCTATGGAATGGGAAATGATATTTGCAAACAATATATCTGATAAAGGATTAGTATCCAAAATCTATAGTGGAGACCCTGGCAAAATCATCATGAAAAGTTCATGCTACTCATTTGCAAAAAGACAGTTTTCTGAAGACCAAGAAAGAGATCATATTTTCATATCAAATTATACAAAAAGCATACATTTGGAAAAAAAATTAAGATACCTTTTAATATGAATTAGTTTTTTTTTTTCCTCAGAGAAAAAGTTCTGGTGAGAAATTGCCAGTTGCTATCGTCTTACTCAGATCTACATCAAGGAAAAAGATGGATTACATATTCCTCTGAAAACCAAGGCATCTGGAAGCCAAGGGAGTAATAACTAAGAGGCAGAATCCTTGTTTTCCTCCCTCTTTTTATCATTACAATGGAAATAAACAGCACAGTATGGGGAAAAAAGATAGTTTGGAAATACGTATCAAGAAGAGAATTTAAATGAGAGAAAAGCTAGAAAGTCTATTTAAAATGGAAAACCACAATGACAGAAGTTTCTAAATCCTTCTTCCTGCCAAGTAAAGGGGGAAATTTTCAAGGTGTCTTTTCCCCACACTAGAAATCTGAAACTTTTCAGTATCACATTCCATCCCCTGCTTGCCTCTAATAATATTGTAGTTGACAAAGTTATATCAAGAAAAATACAAAAATGAAGAAAAATGGACTAAATGATTAGAAATGGCAGTCTTAAAGAAAAATAGGGCATAATGTTTAAGAGGAACACAGTTAATGTAAAGCCACTTTCTGTTTCTTACCTATTTTCCTTAATGATTGTCATGTGTTGGTGTCATATAGAAGCAACTTCAGGAAAATGAAAAAATAAGGAACAATAGAAAGAGAGGAAAGAAAGAAGGAAAATGCAAAAGAAAGAAAGGCAAATGAGGAAGACAATGTTTTTTTTTTTTTTTTCTGTGCAGTACATTTTATAATGAAACCAATTACTCCCAACCCTCAAGAAAATAATACAAGAGAAAATCATCACTCCCAACTTGTCACTCAAAACAATATTTTTTAACTGTTTATTTATTTTTGAGAGATAGAGACAGAGAGACATACAGAGAGAGAGAGAGAATAAATGAGTGAGGGAGGGGCAGGGAGAGAGGGAGACACAGAATCCGAAGCAGGCTCCAGGCTCTGAGCTATCAGCACAGAGCCCCATGTGGGGCTCTAACCCACAAACTGTGAGATCATGACCTGGGCTCAAGTCAGACGTTTAACTGAGTGAGCCACCCAGGTGCCCCTCAAAAAATATTTAAAAATTTTCCTGACTTTGCAACACAGATAGGCCAAATATCTGTGAAAGAATCTGACAGGGAGGAAAAAGTAGCTAAATGACCAAACATTAGTAAAGACCCTAAAATAATGTCAGGCACCCATAAATTACCTTGCATCTCCTTTCCTTTACTTGTATCCAGGAAAGTGGTGTAGGTGAAAAAGTGGTAACGGAGATATGGACACAAAGCTGAAACCAAATACTAGCTTTACTCATTTTCCCTATCTCTAAGATATAAATATACTATGACTTTCCAGAGTTATCTGTCTCTCGTCTTCAAATCTTTAAAGCCCATAAAGAAAATCATGTGCTCATATTACTATATCACATTTCAACGTCCTTCACGTTTTTAAGACCACAAGTCTCTCAGAGAAATAACAAAATAATTCAAGAAATCAAGAATTCCTCTTGTATGCAAGTGTTAAATTACTAAATTCTACACCTGAAACTAATATTACACAGTATGTTATCTAACTGGAATTTAAATTAAAAACTTTTAAAAAATTCCTTTAAATCACTGCATTAATACAAAATCTAAAAATGTCCACTTCATATATTTAGCTTTTACATTTGTCCTTAGGAAATCTGAGACCCAGTCTATCAATTTATAAGATAGGACATTTCTTTCTACCCCCATTATAGCTTCTTCATTATAAACTTGGACAGAGGTTAGCATCAGTGGTTCTGAATTGTTTTCTTAAAAATACTGCCATAATGACTTACTATCATATGATATTTTAAAGATAAGGGTTATAATTACATTATGAGAAAGAAAAATATAATTAAAAAGTTTTTGGGGCGCCTGGGTGGCTCTGTCAGTTGAGCGTCTGACTTCGGCTCTGGTCATGATCTCACAGTCCGTGAGTTCGAGCCCCACGTCGGGCTCTGTGCTGACAGCTCAGAGCCTGGAGCCTGTTTCAGATTCTGTGTCTCCATCCCTCTCTGAACCTCCCCCGTTCATGCTCTCTCTCTCTGTCTCAAAAATCAATAAAGGTTAAAAAATTAAAAAAAAAAAGTTTTTGGTAGAGGTTTGCCTGGGTGGCTCAGTGGGGTGAGCATCCAACTCTTGATTTTAGGTCAGGTCATGGGACCCCAGGGTCAAGGGATCAAGCCCTGCCCCAGGCTCAGCATGGAGTTTGCTTAAGATTCTCTCTCTCCCTCTGACTCTTTCCCCTGCTCACACTCTCTCTCTTTCTAAAATCAAAAAAAGAAAAGAAAAATGTTTTTGGTATAAAATAGGACATGAAAAAGAGGCAATAAAAGCATAAGAGATTCTTAAAAACTGAGAAAAAACTGAGGGTTGATGGGGGATGGGAGGGAGTGGAGGGTGGGTGATGGGTATCGAGGAGGGCACCTTTTGGGATGAGCACTGGGTGTTGTATGGAAACCAATTTGACAATAAATTAAAAAAAATAAAAGAAAAAAAAAAGAAAAGAGGCAATATCCAAATGGCAGCTCCCTTTTATATATCTAACCAAGCCATTTGTGTTTGAGACAGAAGTATATCATGGGAAAACAAACATTATATCATCTTCTTGCTCTTCCATACAGGAAATGTGTAGTCATGCAACAAGGCCATAGATTTCTACTTACTTCAGATGCTTACTTCAGATACTAATTTTTGAGCTGCTGTGATACCTCCACCATAGAAGGTAGAGCCTCAGGAGATATGAAATAACTGGGAAACCAACAGAACAGCAAACAGGACGAATTAGCAAAATAATTTAATACTAAAACTTAACCTTACCACCCCTGTGACACCAGTTTCAATTAGAAAGAATGAACTAAATATTAATCATCAATAATAAACTGGGAAAAATAATAAACATAGAAATATTAGAGAGTGGTAACAGGCACAACTAAGTACTCTATGTATTCTTTTAATGTTCTTTAAATAGTGCAGTAATCACAACTAGGTAGCAGTAAGTCATGGAAGAAGCACGAGAAGGGGCACTCACAAGCTTCCTGTTGCAAGGGTTTTTGCTAAAATTACAGTGGGACAGCACCACTTTAATTTTTGTGTCCCTTTCTCACTTCAGTTCTCCTCAGATTATTCTTTGGCTATTTGAATTCTTTCCTCATCAACACCAATTTACCCTAATATCTTCTTTTACCCACATACAACTCAGGCCTGTTTCAAAAATATACCTCATTCTTTCCCTCCATCCCACTCCCAAAGCCTCTTTTGCTCCTTGTAAGGCTGATTTTCCAGAGGAATGAAAATTTGATTAATTTTGATTAGAATGTTTTTCCATTTTAAAGTGTAACTTGATGAGAGAAACAAAGGCAAGAGAAAGGTAATGTAAATTAAATCTCTTTACAGGTTGCAGCCCACTGATAGACACCTGAAACATGCTGAGTGTGACCTTCCTCAAGCAACTCATGGCTTCCTTACTTCCTTGATGTTTTTGTTTTGTTAAAGACTAAAAGTAACCTTATCTTAACAGTAGCTAGCCCCTCAAGTTCCTGAAAGCCTTGCTTTCAAATTCCTTAGAGACTTATGCTATCCCTAACCCCCACTAACTTAAAAGTATATAATCAGTCATTTCCTTATGTCATATACTCATCTTTTGCATGTGTGCATGTGTGTGTAGGGCTGTGTACCAAAACTATGTAGTATTACTTGCTACCACTGGAAAATTCTGTAACCTTATAATAAGATCATTGTTTTGGCTTTTGAGTCAGTGTAAGAAAGACTTGCTTCTTCCTGCACAGGATTCTATTGAGGATTATTTTATAATAAAGCATTTGACTTCTGTTTAAGAGGATAAAAAATATATTATTCTAAGGCACATGCAGTGACTTAAGAAGCCTGTATACTTCATAAAAGTTATCGAATCCAGGAATTCCCAAACACTAGTATATGGACTAACACATCAGAGTCACATGGAATAATTAGTTACAAAGTCAGATTCCTAGTCCCCTGTACCAGACTAATTGAATAATAATCTCTGAGTGTGGGGCTTAATAGGCTTAAAGGGTAGGTGATTTTCTCAGGATGTTCCAACAAAGGGGAGTGGTGACAATTAAATTCCAGATCCAGTTGATTGCAAAATTTGCACTATTAACTATTTAAGTTTGTACTCACTACTGTCTGCAGAAATGATTGCCATGAGTTACCTTATATGGGGCAGGTCAGAGTTGAAATGATGGGAAAAGATCAGATCCAGCTTCAAATATCACTTCAGTATGGGAGAAAGCTGGAAGACATAGAATTAGATAATTAGGCTTTCTTTCTAAGAAAAAAAAATTGAGTTGCCTGTAAATATAAAGTACAGATTAATCAAATAGTAGTTTTAACTATGTAACCACAAAACAAAGAGCATTTTCTCTGGCTACATAATTTGCAAGGATCAGTAAGAAAGAAAAATTTGTCCTAAAACATAAAAAGAAAAGTCTTTCTCTGGACTTGTCATGGTATTTTTCATTTCCTATTGTTGTTATGCGTAACAAAAAAATTAAAATCTAAATAATTAGCATGAATTTTACCATTAATTTAGTACTGTGTAATTGAATTTTAAATGTAAATATAAATCATATGCAAAATCGCATGCATTACTCAATTCTTATTTTATTGTTCACACAGATATATGTATTTTGTTCTACCTCAGCAGTGGTAATACTGTATAAAACTAATTCAATTGATTTGATTTTACTTCTTGAGAAACTAATACAAGTAACCAAATGAGTAAGAAAGAATATTAGGTTCCTTTGTTGTTCTTATAATTACCTTATTTCTGTGTTTACAGGAAGTTCTGGTGTGAAAGTGAAAGGGCGGGCCTACGCCGGCCGACTCCATCTTGTTCTGTGTCCTTCACCTAGACCACGCCTCCTCCCCTTGAGTAACCTCCCACTCACCCATTCAAACTTCCTGATCAAAACACGCCCAGCAACCTGCGTAACAGGACTCTGACCCTTCCCCAGCCAATCGGCCGAGGCCACGCCCCTTCCCCAGCCAATCGGCTGCCCCTAGACCCCTATAAAACCTTTGTGCTTTTGAAGCTCCCTCTCTCTCCCTGGTATCTCACCGCTGCACCGGTGCAGGTAGGGGACTGAGCTCGAGCTAGCTCGAATAAAGGTTCTTTTGCTTTTGCATCAGACTCGGCTCCCTGGTGGTCTTTGGGGATCACGAATTCTGGGCATAACATTTGGGGGCTCGTCCGGGATCCCCAAGACCCCCGAGGGTCCCCCGACCCGGAGAGCCTGACTGGCCATGGTTAGTGTCTGTCCGTTTGTTCTGTCTTTTCTGTGTGAGCTCATTTCTGGAATTCTGGTAGTGCCCGACGTGGTCTAAGTGGACGCACTGGAGGACCACGGGCCGGGAGTTTCGGAAGACGTTCTGATTCTCCCTTCTGGAGGGACGTGGCATCCCCTCAAAGGTCTGAGATGAGGCGGGTCGCTCCCGCTGGTTGGCGTGAGGCCGTCATCTTTGGAGGGACATGGAATCCCCTCATCGGTTTTGGAGGGATGTGGAATCCCCTCATCGGTTTTGGAGGGACATGGAATCCCCTCAAAGGTCTAAGCTAGCTTGCAGTTTTGCTTCCATGGAATTGGAAGACTTTCTAGGGGCCCTCTGTTTGTCTGTTTTTGTGTTTCTCTGTTTTGTTCTGTGAACTTACTGGATGGACGTTATGGGACAGACTCAGACTACTCCTCTAAGTATTATGATTGATCACTTTAAGGATGTGAGGGGAAGAGCTAACAACCTCAGTGTGGAAGTTCAAAAGGGTCGGTTGCAGTTTTTTTGTTCTAGCGAGTGGCCAACTTTCAATGTCGGATGGCCACCAGAGGGGACCTTCGACCTCCCCACCATCCACCAAGTCAGGAGTATCATCTCTCGGCCTAAGACGGGTCATCTTGATCAGCTCCCTTACATTATCACTTGGCAGGACCTTGTAGAAGACCCACCCTCTTGGCTTAAGCCCTTCCTAGCCCCGCTCCCTCCAGAGCCAAAACCCATTCTTGCTTTGCAGGGGACAAAGAAGAAGAAAAGTCTTATCCAGCCTTCAGCACCCCTCTACCCTGTCTTACAGGGGGGTACTGAAGAAGAATTAATTTTTCCTCCCCCATATAACCCCTCTAGGATGCCGGAAGAACACCATCCTCCCCCTCCGGGGGAGGCAGACACTGTTCCGAGAGTGGGAGGCAGAAACGCTCCAGTGGGAAGCCCGCCCTTTACCAGACAAAGGGCTCAGAGAGAGCAATCCGCCTCCACCGCCAACTCCACTCTTCTGCCGCTGCGAGCCACCGGACCCCCAGATGCGGAGGGGAATCAGCCCCATCACTATTGGCCTTTTGCCACTAGTGACCTCTACAATTGGAAAGCTCAGAATCCTAAGTTTTACGAGAAACCGGCAGGGCTTATTGATTTATTAGACTCTGTTCTTTTTACCCATCAGCCCACGTGGGACGATTGCCAGAAGCTTTTGCAGGTCCTGTTCACAACTGAAGAAAGAGAAAGAATCCTCAATGAGGCCCAAAAACTAGTTCCGGGCACAGACAGGAATCCCACCACCAACCAGGCTCAGATAGATGCCTTCTTCCCCTTAACTCGGCCCCAGTGGGATTTCAACACAGCAGAAGGTAAGGAGAGGCTCCGGGTCTACCGCCAGACTCTAATGGGGGGTCTCCGAATGGCTGCTTAGAAAGCCAACCAATTTGGCCAAGGTAGGAAATGTACAACAGGGAAAAGATGAATCTCTGGCTGCCTTTTTAGAACGGATCATGGAGGCATTCTGTACCTATACCCCCATGGATCCAGAGGCTCTGGAAAGCAAGGCAGCTGTTATCATGGCCTTTGTAAACCAATAGGCCATAGACATTAGGAGAAAATTACAGAAAATAGATAGACTAGGAGAAAAAAGTCTGCAGGACTTACTGGCGGTACCCGTAAAGGTATATAATAACCGGGAGCCTCCTGAGGACAAGCAGGCTCGCGCCATGGCGATTGCCAGCAGTAAGCAGACTCGAGACCTGGCCAGAATACTACTAGCTACCACTGCTGACTTCCCTGAGGAACGAGACCGCCATCTCCGGCAGCTGGCAGACGACGCAAGAAAAGGTAAAGGAACCACCAAGGGGGGGAAGCAGAGGCTGCAGAAGGATCAGTGTGCATACTGCAAGGAGATAGGGCATTGGGCCCGAGATTGTCCAAAAAGGGCCGGCGGGAAGGGAAGCAACACTGATCGAGTAAAAGTCCTAGAGCTAGATGAACTAAGTGATTAGGGGAGTCGGGGTTCGGACCCTCTCCCCGAACCCAGGGTAACTCTTAAAGTGGAGGGGACCCCTGTTGACTTCCTCGTCGACGCCGGAGCACAACATTCGGTCCTCCGCACCCCACAAGGAAAACTAGCCAGCAAGAAGTCCTGGGTACAAGGGGCAACTGGTATGAGCCAGTATTCATGGACTACCCGAAGAACAGTAGATTTGGGAACGGGCCGGGTATCCCACTCCTTTATGGTAATACCAGAATGCCCCTACGCGCTGTTAGGATGGGATTTACTGACCAAGATTGGAGCTCAGATAACTTTCAGACAAGGGGGGCCTCAGGTCACCGATGGCAAGGGCCACCCCATCCAGGTACTGACCATGAAACTGGAGGATGAATACCTCCTCCACCAGGAGGCGCTCCCGAGAGAGGATAATATAGACAGATGGCTACAAGAATCCCCCTCGGTTTGGGCAGAGACGGGGGGGATAGGACTAGCCTCTCACAGGACCCCAGTCCTGGTAGAGCTCAAGCCAGGAGAGAGTCCGGTAAGGATCAAACAATACCCCATGTCTCAGGAGGCCCGGAAGGGGATCCAGCCACACATCTGGAGACTACGAAGCCTAGAGGTACTAGTTCCTTGCCAGTCTGCCTGGAACACCCCCCTACTACCGGTCAAAAAGCCTCACACAAATGACTATCGACTGGTACAAGACCTCCGGGAAGTAAATAAGAGGGTCACGGACATACACCCAACTGTTCCCAACCCATATACTCTCTTGAGCTCCTTGGCACCCTCCAGGTTCTGGTATACTGTACTAGATTTAAAGGATGCCTTCTTCAGTCTGCCACTGGCACTCCAGAGCCAACCCTTGTTCACCTTTGAGTGGCATGGTCCGGAGGAGGGCTACAGTGGGCAACTCACCTGGACACGGCTACCTCAGGGATTCAAAAATTCACCCACCATCTTCGACGAGGCACTACGCGAGGACCTGGGTGAGTACAGAAGGGAGCACCCTGGCCACACCCTCCTACAGTACGTAGATGACATACTGATTGCTGCCGACACAGCCAAAGACTGTGAGCGAGGGACCCAGGACCTGCTGGCTACCCTGGGGGCCTTAGGGTACCGGGCATCCACGAAGAAGGCTCAGATATGCAGGGAGAGGGTAAGTTACCTGGGATATATCCTGGAGGGTGGACAGCAGCGGTTATCAGATGCCAGAAAAGAAACTGTCCTAAAGATCCCTACTCCCACCTCCCGAAGAGAAGTGAGGGAATTCCTAGGATCAGCCGGCTACTGCCGCCTCTGGGTTCCAGGTTTTGCTGAGATTGCCAAGCCCCTATATGAAGCTACCAAAGAGGGGAAAACATTTAAATGGACTGAAAAAGAAGAAATTGCCTTTAATCAGTTAAAAAAGGCCCTCTTAAGTGCCCCAGCCCTGGGCCTACCAGACATTACGAAACCCTTCCACCTCTTTGTAGACGAACATAAGGGAATAGCAAAAGGGGTTCTAACTCAAGCCTTAGGCCCCTGGAACCGCCCAGTGGCTTACCTGTCTAAGAAACTAGACCCAGTGGCTGCCGGCTGGCCGCCATGCCTAAGAATTATTGTGGTGACAGCACTCCTAGTCAAGGATGCAGACAAACTGACCCTAGGACAGGAGATCTGGATCACGACCCCACACGCCATTGAAGGAGTCCTGAAACAGTCTCCGGATAGATGGATGAGCAATACACGTATGACTCATTACCAGAGTCTCCTACTCAACCCTCCACGAGTGCGGTTCCACCCCAGTGCAGCCCTCAATCCTGCAACCCTGCTGCCCAACCCTGACCTAGGTGCTCCACTACATGACTGTGCGGGAATCCTGGAACAAGTGCATGGATTCCGGATGGACCTGACCGACCGGCCCCTCCCCAATGCCGAGGCTACTTGGTTCACTGATGGCAGCAGCTTTGTGCAAGATGGACACAGGTATGCGGGTGCAGTGGTGGTCACCGAAACGGACACTGTATGGGCGGAGGCTCTACCCTCCGGAACGTCAGCCCAGCAAGCAGAGCTCATAGCCCTCACCAAGGCGCTGATGCTGGGAGCTGGAAAACGGCTTAACATCTACACAGACAGCCGTTATGCATTTGCCACAGCTCATATTCATGGGGAAATTTATCAGGAGAGGGGGTTACTGACGGCAGAAGGACGGACTATAAAAAATAAGCAGGAAATACTTAACCTGCTTACGGCCTTATGGCTTCCTGCCAAGCTAGCCATTATCCACTGCCAAGGGCACCAAAAACCTGATAACCTAGTAGCTAGAGGTAATCGAAAGGCTGACCAGGCAGCCAAGGCAGTAGCCCTTACTCCAGTCCCCACCATGACCATACAACTACCAGACCCGGGAGACCCAGTTTTACCAGACCAGCCCAAGTACTCCCAGGAGGAGTTACAGCGGATCAAGAAACTCCCCATGGCCCAGGAGATAAAGGGATGGTGGTATACACCTAACAAGGAGCTCGTGCTGCCAGACCAGCTCAGAGTCTCAATATTAGAGCACATGCATGTGTCTACTCACATGGGGGCCCGAAAATTAAAAGACTTAATCCAACATGCCGGAATCAAGATTCACCAACAGGATACCAAAATAGAGCAAGTTGTATCTGCCTGCAAGATCTGCCAACTCATCAATGCGAGAGCTACATCAAATAAAAAAGGAACCAGGCTCAGAGGCACCAGACCGGGAGCCCAATGGGAAGTTGACTTCACTGAAGTCAAACCAGGAAAGTATGGTAATAAATATCTTTTAGTATTTACAGACACCTTCTCTGGCTAGGTGGAGGCATACCCAACCAAGCATGAAACAGCTCAGACGGTGGCTAAGAAGCTACTAGAAGACATCTTATCCAGGTATGGTTTTCCTGCCATGGTAGGATCAGACGATGGACCAGCTTTTATCTCGCAGGTAACACAGGCAGTAGCCAAGGCGGTGGGGGCGAACTGGAAATTACATTGTGCTTATAGGCCCCAGAGCTCAGGACAGGTAGAAAGAATGAATAGAACCCTAAAAGAGGCACCACCGAGAGACCCTCGGGCCACGCTGGAAGGGACCCTACATCGTGGTGCTGGCAACCCCCACCGCTCTCAAAGTAGATGGCATCGCGACCTGGGTCCATCACACCCACGTTCGGCCAGCGGACCCCTCCTCGATCCGGAAGGACTTCGTCACGCGATGGGCCATCAGTCGGGACCAACACAACCCGCTCAAGCTCAAGCTACAGCGCATTCGACCCACCTAATATTGGTAACTCTGTCAACTCTGCTTGTCATTGCTCATGCTGCCGGGAGTCCCCACGCCCCCCAGAACATCACCTGGCAGATCATAGACACCAGCTCGGGGACAATACTTAATCAGACCTCCCAGAGCCACCCCAGGGACACATGCTTCCCAGAACTTAGCGTAAAACCTCCAAACTCTGTTCCCCTTGTCACCATAAATGCAGCCGGTCCCATGATTGGGTCCATAAGCTACATGACAAGGGGGGAATGAAAGGGCGGGCCTACGCTGGCCGACTCCATCTTGTTCTGTGTCCTTCACCTAGACCACACTTCCTCCCCTTGAGTAACCTCCCGCTCACCCATTCAAACTTCCTGATCAAAACACGCCCAGTGACCTGCGTAACAGGACTCTGACCCTTCCCCAGCCAATCGGCCGAGGCCACGCCCCTTCCCCAGCCAATCGGCTGCCCCTAGACCCCTATAAAACCTTTGTGCTTTTGAAACTCGCTCTCTCTCCCTGGTATCTCACCGCTGCGTCGGTGCAGGTAGGGGATTGAGCTCAAGCTAGCTCGAATAAAGGCTCTTTTGCTTTTGCATCGGACTCGGCTCCCTGGTGGTCTTTGGGGATCACGAATCCTGGGCACAACAAAAGTAAAGTGTGGCCCTCACAGACTATCCATGGCTAGGCTTACTCATTCCACTTACCTTGAACTTGCTTTGAATCTTTTTGATTTCCCACACAGTGTAAGTCCACCAGAATTCTATGTTCATGAGCCATCACCAAGCTATATGCAAAAAGAGGGGCAAGACACAGAAGACACACATTATCATGCATATTTCTTTTACTCACAAACATGGTTCATTGTCCCGTTAGACTGTGCTTAGAAAAACATAGTTCTAAGATAAAGTGATTAAGTATTGTTTTTTGTATGTCCTCAACATTGAAATATCTGTTAATCCCTTTTTCCCACTTTCTTTCATTTTTTTTTTTAAATTCAAGTACAATTAGCACACAGTGTTACATTAGTTCAGGTGTACAATGTAATGATTCAATAATGCTAGTTATCAATGCTCATCAAGATAAAAGTACTGTTCATCCCCTTTATTTCACTCATATTCTCTCCCACCTTCCTTCTGGCAACTACTAGTTTTTCTCTGTATTTAAGAGTCTTTTTTCTGGTTTGTCCTTTTTTCTTTGTTTCTTCATTTGTTATTTTTCTTACTTTCTACATATGAGCAAAACCATATGGTATTTATCATTCTTCGACTGATTTCACTTAGCATTATGCTTTCTAGATCCATCTATGTTATTGCATACAGCAAGATATTATTGTTTGTTTTCAATTAAGATTTTCAAATGACTGAAAAATAGTAAATAAGGTTAATTTTTTTCATAAACATTTTTTTTTTACTTTTTAAGTTTTCTTTTTTTAATTCCAGTTAGTTAACCTACAGTGTTATATTATTTTCAGGTGTACGATATAGTGTACATCACCCAGTGCTCCTCACAACAAGTGCACTCATTCATCTTCATTACCTGTTTAACCCACCTCCTCTCTGGTAAACATCAGTATATTCTCTATAATTAAGAGTCTGTCTCTCTCTCTCTCTCTCTCTCTCTCTCTCTCTCTCTATTTTATTTTTCCCTCTGTTCATTTATTTTGTTTCTTGAATTCCACATATGAATGAAATCATATGCTATTTGTCTTTTTCTGACTAACTTGTTTCACTTAGCATTATACTCTCTGGCTCCATCCATGTCATTGAAAATGTCAATATTTTATTATTTTTGTGGCAGAATAATATTCCATTGTATACATGTATATATACCACATATTTATGCATTCATCAATTAATGTACCCTTAAACTGCTTCCATATCTTGGCTATTGTATATAATGTTACTGTGAACATCAGGATGCATGTATCCCTTTGAATTAGTGTTCTTGTATTCTTTGGGTAAATACCCAGTAGTGCAGTTCCTGGATTGTAGGTTAGTTCTATTTTTAACTTTTTGAAGAGCCTCCATACTAACTTTCTAGAGAGGCTACACCTGTTTGCATTCCCATCAACAGTGCAGGAAGGTTCCCCTTTCTTCACAATAGTCAGCACCTGTTGTTTCTTGGGTTGTTGATTTGAGCCATTATGACAGGTGTGAGGTGATATCTCTTGGTGTTTGGATTTGCATTTCCCTCATAGTAAGTGATGATGAACATCTTTTCTTGTGTATGTCTGAGTAATATTTCAGTGTGTGTGTGTGGGGGGGATGTATGCCACATCTTTTTGTTTTAATCCATTAATGTATAGATAGACACTTCCACATTTTGCTTCCACATTTTAGCTGTTATAAATAATGTTTCAATAAACAAAGGGATACATAAAACTTTTTGAATTAGTGTTTTCCCTGGTAAATATCCAGTAGTGGAATTACTAGATAATATGGTAACTCTATTTTTAACTTTTTGAGAAGCCTTAATATTTTATTGACAGTGGCTGTACCAATTTTCATTCCCACCCACAAATGCTCAAGGGCAGATTTTTCTCCACATACTGACCAATACTTATTTGTGGTTTTTTTTAGTCAATCTGAAGATATAAAGTGGTATCTCATTGTGGTATGAATTTGCACTTCCCTGATAATTAGTGATGTTGATCATCTTTCATGTGTTTGTTGGTCATCTGCATGTCTTCTTTGGAAAAAAAATATTTAGACCTCCTTCCCATTCTTTTTTTTTTAATTTTTTTTAACGTTTTATTTATTTTTGAGACAGAGAGAGACAGAGCATGAACGGGGGAGGGTCAGAGAGAGAGGGAGACACAGAATCGGAAGCAGGCTCCAGGCTCTGAGCCATCAGCCCAGAGCCCGATGCGGGGCTCGAACTCACGGACCGCGAGATCGTGACCTGAGCCGAAGTTGGACGCTTAACCGACTGAGCCACCCAGGCGCCCCTCCTTCCCATTCTTAATTGGAGTATTTTGGGGGTGTTTCTAGAGTTGAATCATATAAGTTCTTTATGTGTTTTTGGATATTAACTCCTCTCAGGGTATATCATTTGCAAATGTCTTCTCCCATTCAGTAGGTTGCCTTTTAGTTTTGATGGTTTCCTTTGCTGTACAAAAACTTTTTTATTTTGTTGTAGTCCCAATAGTTTAATTTTGTTTTTTATTCCTTTACCAGAGGAGTCATATCTATAAAAAATGTTTCTCTGATCCATGTCAAAGAAATTACTTGTTACATTTTTTCTATGAATGTTATGGTGTCAGGTCTCACATTTAAGTCTTTAATCCATTTTGAGTTTATTTTTGTGTGTCATGTAAGAAAGTGGTCAATGTTCATTCTTTTGAAAGCAGCTGTCCAGTTTTCCCAACACCACTTGTTGAAGAGACTGTCATGTTACCATTGGGTATTCTTTCTTGCTTTGTTAAAGATCAATTGACCATATAATTGTGAATTTATTTCTGTGTTTTCTATTCTGTTCTATTGATCGATGTGTCTATTTTTGTGCCAGTAGAATATTGTTTTGATTACTACAGACTTGCAGTATATATTGAAATATGGGATCATAATACCTCCAGCTTTGTACTTCTTTCTCAAAATTGCTTTGTCTACTTGGGGTCTTTTGTGGCTCCATACAAATGTTAATATTATTTGTACTCATTCTGTAAAAAATGTTGTTGGTATTTTGACAGGGATTGCATTGAATCTGTAGATTACTTTGGGTTGTATGGGCATTTTACCAATATTGATTCTTCCAACCCAGGAGCATGGTATGTCTGTCAATTTGTTTGTGTCATCGTCATTTTTTTCATCAATGTTTTATAGTTTTCAGCGTTTTCAAATTGATTTGATAATATTTTGTTGAGGATTTTGCATCTAAATTCATCAGCTATATTGACCTGTAATTCTCTTTATTTGTAGTGCCCTTATCTGGTTTTTGTAGCAGAGTAATTCTAGCCTCACACAATAAATTTGGAATATTTAATTTCTCTTATATTTTTAGAATAGTTAGAGAAAGCTAGATATTAACTCTTTCTTAAATGTTTGGTAGGATTTATTTCTAAATCTATCTAATCCTGGACTTTTTTTGGAGGGAAGTATTTTGATTACTTATTCAATTTTATTGCCTGTAATCAGTCTGTTCAAATTTTCTATTTCTTCCTGATTCAGTTTTTGAAGGTTATATGTTTCTGGGAATTATCCATTTCTTCTAGGTTGTCCAATTTGTTGGCATATACTTTGTTCATAATATTCTCAAAATTCTTTGTATTTCTGTGGTATCAAAAGTTATTTCTTTTCCCTTATTATTTTGTTTATTTGAGATATTTCTCCCTTTCGCTGTCTCTCTAGCTCTCTCTCTTAATGAGTCTAGTTGAAGGTTAATCAATTTTGTTCATCTTTTCTAAGAATTAGCTCCTGGCTTAATTGATCTGTTCGTGTGTGTGTGTGTGTGTGTGTGTGTGTGTGTGTGTTTTAGTATTTATTTCATTAATTTCTACTCTAGTCTTTATTATTTCCTTGCTTCCATTGACTTTTCACTTTGTTTTTTCTTCTTTTCTCTCCTTTAGGTGTAAGGTTAGGTGTTCATTTGTGATTTTTCTGGTTCTTGAGGTAGACCTGTATTGCTATATACTTCCCCCTTAGAACACATTTTGCTGAATCTCAAAGATTTTGGATTGTGTTTTCATTTGCATTTGTCTTCATGGATTTTTTAAAAATTTCCTCATTGATTTCTTGGTTGACCCATTCATTGTTTAGTAGCATGTTATTTACCCTCCATGTATTTGTGTTTTTACAGATATTTTTTATTCGTTTGATTTCTAGTTTCATACTGGTGTGGTCAGAAATGATGTGTGATTTGATTTCATTCTTTTTTAATTTGTTTTGTTCTTTGGCCTAACATGTGATCTATTCTGGAGATGTTTCATGTACACTCAAAGAGAATGCATATTCCAGTGTTTGGGGATGGAACATTCTGAATGTATCTGTCAGGTCCATCTGGTCCAGTGTGTCATTCAAAGCCATCACTTACTTGCTGATTTTCCAGCTGGATGATTTATCATTGATGCAACTGGGGTGTTAATGTCCCCTACTATTATTGTATTATTTTCAGTTTCCTCCTTTATATTTGTTAATAGTTGCTTTATGTATTTAGGTGTTCCATGTTGGGTGCATAGATATCTGCACTTGTTATATCCTTCTGTTGGATTGTTCCCATTATCATTATGTAGTGTTCTTTGTCCGTTTTTATAGTCTTTGTTTTAAAGTGTATTTTGACTAATATAAATATTGCAACCTCATCTCTCTTTTCATTTCCATTTCCATAGTATTTTTCCATCTTTCACTTTCAATCAGTGGGTGTTTTAGGTCTAAAATGAGTCTCTTGTGTGCATCATATAGATGAGTCTTGATGTTTTTATTTATTTAGTCACCATATACCTTTTGATTAAAAAGGTCCATTTAAATTCAAAGTAATTATTGATAGGTATGTACTTATTGCAATTTTGACACTAGTTTTATGGTTGTTTCCATAGTTCTTCTGTTCCTTTCTTCTATTGCTCTTTCCCTTGTTATTTGATAACTTTTTTTAAGGATATGCTTGGATTATTTTTCTTTTTTGCATATCTATTGCATGTTCTTGATTTGTGCTTACCATTATGCTTATATATAATGTCTTATGAATATACTAGTCTATATTAAATTGATGGCCAATTAAGTTGGAGCCTATTTTAAAAGCACTAAATTTTTACTCCTCCTATGTTTGATGTATATGATGTCATATTTTGCATATTTTATTTTGTGAATAACTTGACTTTTACGCATATAATTGATTTTACTGCTTTTGTACTTTTATCTCTATAAAGGTTTGCAAGTGATCAACCTAATACTTTTATTATATTTGTATTTAAGGAAAATGTTTTACTTTAATAATTTTCATACTGATGATTATAGTATTTCCTTTCAAGTCAAAGTATTCCCATCAATGTTTATTGTAAGGTTGATTTAGTAGTGGTAGATCCCTTTAACTATTCTTTGTCTGAGAAATTATTTATTTCATCTCTTGTTTTGCATGATAGCTTTGCTGGGTAGAGTTTACTTGATTTCAGATTTTTTTTTCCTTTCAGTACTTTAAATATATCATCCCACTCCTTTGTAGCCAGAAAAGTTTCTGCAGAAAAATCAGCTGATAGCCTTATGTGGTTTCCTTTGTATGTGTCATTTTTCTTTCTCTTGTTGCTATTAAAATTCTCTCTTTATCGCTACTCTTTGCCATTTTAATTGTTATGTGTACCTCTTTCGGTTGATTTTGTGGGGGCTCTTTATGACTCCTGGATCTGGATTTCTGTTTTCCTCCCCAAGATAGAGAAGTTTTCAGCTATTATTTCTTCAGTTAAAATTTCTCCCTTTTTCTGCCCTCTCCTTCTGAAATCCCTATAATGTTAATATTATTACACCTGATGATGTAACTGAATTCCTTTAATCTGTTATTATTTTTATTTTTCCTTTTTCTTTTTGTTATTCAGCTTGTTTGCTTTCCATTACTCTGTCTTCTAGACCACTGATTCCTTCTTCTGCATCCTCTAACCTGCCCTTGATTTCCCCTAGTGCATATTAAATTTCAGCTATTGACTTATTCATCTCTGATTTTTTCTTTTCTATATTTTCTATATATTTATTGAAGGTCTCAAAGAGATCACCCACTCTTTTCTTAAGTACAGTGAGTATTGTTATAGCCATTACTTTGAGTTCTTTATCAAACGTATGCTTATATCCATTTCAGTTATCTCTTTCACATGTTTTTTCCCTGTTCCTTTATTCAGGACATATTTATCTGTCTCCACATTTTGCCTAAATCTCTATGTTGGTTTCTATGTATTAGCAAAGTCAGCTATGCCTCCGGATTTTTCATTTTATTTTATTTTTTGAATTTACATCCAAATTAGCATATAGTGCAACAATGATTTCAGAGGCAGATTCCTTAATACCTCTTACCCATTTAGCCCATCCCCCTTCCTATAACTCCTCCAGAAACCCTTTGTTTGCTCTCCATATTTAAGAGTTTCTTATATTTTGTCCCTCTCCCTGTTTTTATATTTTTGCTTTCCTTCCCTTATGTTCATCTGTTCTGTGCCTTAAAGTCCTCATATGAGTGAAGGCATATGATTTTTGTGTTTCTCTGACTAATTTCACTTAGCATAATACCCTCCAGTTCCATCCACATAGTTGCAAATGGCAAGATTTCATTCTTTTTGATTGCCAAGTAATACTCCATTGTGTGTGTGTGTGTGTGTGTGTGTGTGTGTGTGTGTATCACATCTTTATCCATTCATCCATCAATGGACATTTGGGCTATTTTGATACTTTGCATATTGTTGATAGTGTTGCTAAAAACATTGGGGTACATGTGCCATTTTGAAACAGCATACCTGTATCCCTTAGATAAATACTTAGTAGTGCAATTGCTGGGTCGTAGGGTAGCTCTATTTTTAATTTTTTGAGGAGCCTCCATACTGTTTCCAGCGTGGCTGCACCAGCTTGCAGTCCCACAAGCAATGCAAAAGAGATCTTTCTCCACATCCTCGCCAGCATCTGTTTTTGACTGAGTTGTTCATGTTAGCCATTCTGACAGGTGTAAGGTGGTATCTTATTGTGGTTTTGATTTTTATTTCCCTGATGATGAGTGAAGTTGAGCATTTTTTCATGTGTCAGTTGGCCATCTGGATGTCTTCTTTGGAGAAGTGTCTATTCATGTCTTTTGCACATTTCTTCACTGGATTATTTGTTTATTGGGTGTTGAGTTTGATAACTTATTTATACAGTTTTGATACTAACCCTTTATCTAATATGTCATTTTCAAATATCTTTTCTCATTCCATTGGTTGCCTTTTAGTTTTGTTGGTTGTTTCCTTCACTGTTCAGAAGTTGTTTTTTTTTTCTTTCTTTCTTTTTTTTTTTTTTTTTTTTGATGAGGTCCCATCAGGTCATTTTTGCTTTTATTTTCCTTGCCACTGGAGACTTGTTGAGTAAGAAGTTACTGAAGCCAAGAACAAAGAGGTTTTTGCCTGCTTTTCCTAGAGGATTTTGATGGCTTCCTGTCTTATATTGAGGTCTTTCATCCAGTTAGATTTATTTTTGTGTATGGTGTAAAAAAGTGGTCAAGGTTTATTCTTCTGCATGTCGCTGTCCAGTTTTCCCAGCACCATTTGCTAAGAGACTGTCTTTATTCCCTTGGGTATTCTTTCCTGCATTGTCAAAGATGTCACATACGTCAAAGTTTGCCATACGTTTGTGGGTCCATTTCTGGGATCTCTATTCTGTTCCATTGGGATCTGAAATCAGGATGCCTTTTACTTCTTTGTGTTGTCTGATTGCAGAGGTTAAGACTTTCAATACTGTGTTGAATAACAGTGGCGAGAGTGGACATCCCTGTCTTGTTCCTGACTTGAGAGGGAAAGTGCTCAATTTTCCCCATTGAGGATGATATTAGTGTTGCGTCTTTCATATATGGCTTTTATGATCCTGAGTTATTATCCTTCTATCCCTACTTTCTTGAGGGTTTGTATCAAGAAAGGATGCTGCATTTTGTCAAATCCTTTCCCTGCATCTATTGAGAGGATCATATGGTTCTTGCCTTTTCTTTTATTGATGTGATGAATGACAGTGATTGTTTTGCAGATATTGAAACAACCCTTCATCCCAGGTATAAATCGGACTTCGTCGTGGTGAATAATTTTTTTAATGTATTGTTGGATGCAGTTGGCTGATATCTTCTTGAGGATTTTTGTATCCATGTTCATCAGGGAAATTGGTCTATAGTTCTCCTTTTTAGTGGGGTATCGTTCTGGTTTTGAAATCAAGGTAATTCTGGCTTCATATAAAGAGTTTTGACGTTTTCCTTCCATTTCTATTTTTTAGAACAGCTTCAGGAGAATAGGTGTTAACTCTTCCTTAAATGTTTGGTAGAATTCTCCTGGAAAGCCACCTGGCCCTGGACTCTTGTTTTTTGGGGAGATTTTTGGTTACTAATTCAATTTCTTTATGGGTTATGGATCTGTTCAAATTTTCTATTTCTTCCTGTTTCAGTTTTGGTAGTGTATCTGTTTCTAGGAATTTGTCCATTTCTTCCACATTGCCCATTTTATTGGTGTATAATTACTCATAATATTCTCTTATTATTGCTTCTATTTCTGTTGTGTTGGTTGTGATCTCCCCTCTTTCACTCTTGATTTTATTTATTTGTCTTTCATTTTTATTTTTGATCAAACTGGCTAGGGGTTTATCAACTTTGTTAATTCAAGGATCCAACTTCTGGTTTCATTGATCTGTTCCATTTTTTTTTTCTTTTTTTGGTTTTGATAGCATTAGTGTCTGCTCTAATCTTTATTACTTTCTGTCTTGTGCTGGTTTGGGGTTTTATTTGATGTTCTTTTTCCAGCTCTTTAAGGTGTAAGTTTAGGTTGTGTATCTGAGATCATTCTTCCTTTTTTAGGAAGGCCTGGATTTCTATATACTTTGCCCTTATGAGCACCTTTGCTGTGTCCCAGAGGTTTGGGGTTGTGATGTCATCATTTTCATTGGCTTCCATGAACTTTTTAATTACTCTTTAACTTCTTGGTTAGCTCATTCATTCTTTAGTAGGATATTCTTCAGTTTCCAAGTATTTGTTACCATTCCAGATTTTTTCTTTTGGTTGATTTCGAGTTTCATAGTGTTGTGGTCTGAAAATATGCACGGTATGATCTTGATCTTTTTGTATTTGTTGACAGCTGATTTGTGTCCAAGTGTGTGGTCTATTCTGGAGAACGTTCCACGTGCAATGGAGAAGAATATATATTATGCTGCTTTCGGATGAAATGTTCTGATTATATCTGTTAAGTCCATCTGGTCCAGTGTGTCATTCAAAGCAATTGCTTCCTTGTGGAGTTTTTGATTAGACGATCTGTCCATTGCTGTAAGTGGGATGTTGAAATGCCCTACTATTATGGTATTACAATCAATGAGTTTCTCTTGTTTGTGATTAATTGATTTATATATTTGGGTTCTTTCACATTTGGTGCATAAATATTTACAATTGTTAGTTATTATTCGTGGATAGACCCCTTAGTTATGATATAATTCCCTTCTTCATCTCTTGATACAGTCTTTATTTTAAAGTCTAGATTGGCTGATATAAGTATGACTACTCCATCTTTCTTTTGTTGACCATTATCATAATAGACAGTTCTCTATCCCCTTACTTTCAATCTGAAGTTGTCTTTAGTTCTAAAGTGGGTCTCTTGTAAACAGCATATAGATGGATCTTTTTTTTTTTTCTTATCCACTCTGTTACCCTGTGTCTTTTGATTGGAGCGTTTAGTCCATTCACGTCAGGAATGAATACTGAAAGATATGAATTTATTGTATTATGTTTACTGTAGAGTTGGAATTTCTGGTGGGATTCTTTGGTCATTTCTAGTCTTTGCTGCTTTTGGTCTTTTTGTATTTTTTTTCTTCTTTTCTCCTTTCAGAGAGTCCCCCTTAAAATTTCTTGCAGAGCTGGTTTATTGGTCACAAACACCCCTAATTTTTGTTAGTCTGGGAAACTTTTTATCTCTCCTTCTATTTTTAATGACAGCCTTGCTGGATAAAGAATTCTTGGCTGCATACTTTTCTGATTCAGCACAATGAATATATCCTGCCACTCATTTCTGGCCTGCCATGTTTCTGTGATAGGTCTGCTGCAAACCTGATTTGCCTTCTCATGTATGTTAGGGACATTTTTTTTCCCTTGCTGCTTTCATGATTCTATCCTTGTCTGAGTATTTTGTGAATTTGACTATGATATGCCTTGTTGATGGTCGGTTTTTGTTGAATCTAATGGGAGTCCTCTGTGCTTCCTGGATTTTGATGTCTGTGTCTTTCCCTAGGTTAGGAAAGTTTTCCACTATGATTTGCTCACATAACCTTCTACTCTTATTTCTCTCTCTTCCTCTTCTGGAACCCCTATGCTTTTCACGTTGTTCCTTTTTAATGACTCACTGATTTCTCTAATTCTTAAGTTGTGCTCTTTTTCCTTAATCTCCCTCTTGTTTTCTGCTTCATTATTCTCCATAAGTTTGTTCTCTATATCGCTGATTCTCTGTTCTTCCTTCATCCATCCTTGCCACTGTGTTATCTATTCGAGATTGCAGCTCAGTTATAGCATTTTTTTTTATTTCATCTGACTAGCTTTTACTTCTTTTATCTCTGCAGAAAGGGATTCTAATCTATTTTCGACTCCAGCTAGTATTCTTATTACCGTGACTCTAAATTCTGGTTCAGATATCTTGTTCGTATCTTTGTTAGGTTAAGTTCCTGGTTGTTGTTTCTTGCTGCTCTTTCTTTTGGGTTGAATTCCTTCTTTTCATCATTTTGAAGGGAGAAAAGGAATTAATGAGGTAAAAAATAAAATTAAAAACAAAATTAAAGTTAAAAAATATTAAAATTTACAACTTATATACAAAGACACACACGAAAAAAATAGAAAAAAAATGATGCTAGATCCTAGGTGTGTTTTGGTCTGGGTGTTCAAATGGGCTTGATAGATTAGAGAAAAACGGGGAAATAAAAAAAAAAGAAAATCATTTGAATATTTGGACAAATGAATACACTGAAGTAGACTAAAATGAAATGGTGGAAGTAAAATAGAATTTGAAAAAAATTACACAAAAGTAAAAATATAGTAGAAAAAAATTAAAGAAAAATATTTTTAATAAAAATTGAAAATAAAAATGATTTTTTTCTCTTTCTGTATTCAAGGAAAAGAAAGAAACAGAAAAGAGGAAAAAGAAAAAAGAAAAACAAAAGAAAATTAAATAGATGGACCAGTGAGCAGATTGAAATACAACTGAAATTACTTTGGTTTCCCCTAGAAGGCAAACTATGAAGTGCTTTATAGTTCATAAACTAAGCAGGAGGAGAGACTTATGTTCCTGAAGAGCAAGGTTGGCCCAGTTGGGCAGGGCTTTGTGTAATGGCTACATTCTCCACCAGATGGCGCTGCTTAGCTTACTGGGGTGGATTGTTGTGGCATCTGTAGGTATGTGTGAGCATGCACAAGAGTGGTGAAATGGAGTCACCCAGCTACCCCGTGTCTAGTATCAGAATTCTGTTTTTCCCGATCAGCATTCACACACACATCCTTTGTTCTGGGCTTCCGTCTACTCCCTGCTTTTACACCGTCCATGACCAATCCCCAGGCAGACTCTCTCTTCTGAGTTTTATCTCAGTTGTGACTATGTTTCCCGACCCCTTACTTCTGAGGGACTGAAGCTTTGACGTGTTCTGCCCCTCTGCAGGAGAGTCTCACCCAGCAATGGCCAGGTGTCAGCCACATCCAGGAATGTTCCCGGGACTGTGCTGCTGCCTACACCCAGCCTGCCCAAGAAAATGTTCACATGATCATGTAGCAGCTGCATTTCAGGGATTATGGAAAATCACATAATGCATCTGGCACCAGGCTCCATCCCCAGTGACCTTGTTCCAGTACCAGTGAATGTGGTTGTTCTCCTGGTTCCACTGAAGCCTTTGCCTTTGGGGGAGTCACACAGGCTCTACCAGGTGTCCTCCCAGCAGGGGAACCAGCTCTCCCTGTGTGGCCCAAAGACCTCCGGACTTCACTATGCTCCTGGGGATTTGCTCTTCTCACCAGAGCACCTCTAGGTATTGAGCTGTGGAGTTTCAGACTCTGCACTCCCACTGTTTATAGAGTCTTAATGGAATTTAAACCCTCTCCTTTCTCCTTTCTCCCTCTTTAGTTCAGTCCCTGTGGCTGTTTCCACTTTTCCACTTTCTCTCCAGCTGCTTTTGAGCAGATGCTTTTCCCATATTCTCCCTTCCCCCACCCCCATCTCCATCCTCTATCTGCATGCAAAAGCGGCTCCCTGCCCCCTGCAGCTTTTCACTCCCTCAGTTCACCTCTCTGTGCTGCCTACCTGCTGAATTCTGTGGTTCAGATTGTGCAGATTGTTGTGTTAATCCTCAGATTGGTTTTCTAGGTGTACAGCATGGTTTGGTGTTGGTCTGGCTATATTTCATGGATGTGAGACACAAAAAAACTTCCATGCTGTTCCTCCATCTTGGCTCCTCCTCCCTCCAGATTTTGAAAGTAGTGGGTTCATGAAGAAAAGGTCCTGTGATTCCCTATACCTCAGTGTTCCCTGTTCATCAGAAGTAGGTGCTTCAGGAGTATCTCTTACGTGTGCTTCATGTGCCCTGCTGTTGTGGCTGAGCTGCATTTGCCTTCAGTCCAAATGTCTGCAACAGCCCACTTTGCCTATTGTGGGCAAGGTTTGGTCCTTTTGCTGACAAAAGGCCAATTAGGGCTGCTGTGAACTTGTAGTTGTGCAGTGTCAGCAATCTGACCAGATGCCTACTTTTAGCCCATCTGTTGGGGCAGCATTTGCATGATTCTGCAGGGTGCTCTCTGTGCTTTGTCCCCTGAGAGGTTTTATTGGTGGGCAGAGCCAGCAGTCAGACCAGGTGCCTGCCCCCAATCCATCTGCCAGGGCTACCACACTCTGTCTTTGTGCTGCCCCCTGAGAGATTTTATTGTTGGGTGGGCCAGCAGTCAGATCAGATGTCAGTCTGCTGAGGCTGTAATCTAACTGAAGTGTGTGGTTATCTTCCACTCTCCCCAGGGAAGGTGTTAATTTGGAGTGTGGCATGTCTTTGGCAGGGCTGCTTACAGTATGTGATGCATCAGGAACTGCACTGGAGGGGCTCCTATGGAGTGGGATGGGTTAGATGGAGGGGCTTTTCCAGAGACCTGCTAGGGACAGAGCACATGGTGTGAGCAAGGTAGTTGGAGAAGGTTCATATTCCTTTCTGCAAGTGTCCAGCTATCTAGGCTGAAAGAGGAGAGAAATGGTGCCTTCCAGCTATTTTGTTCTTGGAGACGTCTTCTAGAATACCCAATCCCTCCAATATACTTTCTGAAATGAGTAAATAATCAAAAATATTCTCTAGGTGCTTTTCAAACTGATGCTTATATGCTTTATCTTCATGAGGTTGATTGTTATACTCTCTTTTAAAGGGTAGGGACTCAGTTTCCTATTACTCTCCAGATTTCCTAGAGCTGAGCCAACTGATTTTTTAAAAGCTTTCTTTAGTGTTTATTTATTTTTGAAGGAAGAGAGAGACAGGGAATGAGCGGGGGAGGGGCAGAGAGAGAGGGAGGCACAGAATCTGAAGCAGGCTCCAGCCTCTGAGCTGTCAGCATAGAGCCTGATATGAGGCTCAAACCCATGAGTCATGAGATCATGACCTGAGTCAAAGTCGGACACTGAACCAACTGAGCCACCCAGGTGCCCCAAAACCAATTGATTTTTATAGTTTTTGCAGTAATATAATATATAACTTAAAATTTCCTATTTTAATGATTTTCAATATATAATTTAAAATTTTGTATTTTAATGATTTTAAATATACAGTTACGTGGCATTAATTACATTTTAAATATTCTACAACCATCACCACTACCCGGTTCCAACACTTTTTCATCATTCCAAGCAGACACTCCACACAATTAAACAATAGCTCCCTATTGTCCATTCTCTGTTGTCTCTGGTAAACTCTATATTTTTACTTAATAAATATGTGTATTTCAGATATTTCATGTAAGTGGAAACATGCAATAGTCATCTTTAATGGCTGGTTTATTTCATTTAGCATAATGTATTCAATGTTGCCCATATTGTAGCATTATTAGAACTTCATTCCTTCTTATTACTGAAGAATATTCTGCAGAGTGTATATATCTAATTTTGTTTGCCCATTTATCTAATGATAGATACTAGGTTGTTGACTGTTGTCAGAAAGACTACCATAAAAATTGGCATATAAATATCTGTTTGAGGGGTGCCTTCATGGCTCAGTTGGCTAAATGACCCTCGATTTCAGTTCAGTTCATGACCTCAGGGTCGTGAGACTGAGCCCCACTTCAGGCTCTGCACTGAGCATGGAGTCTCCTTAAGATTCTCTCCCTCTCGCTCTGCCCCTCCCCTGCTTGCTCGTGCTCTGTGTCTAAAAAAACAAAACAAAGAAACAAACAAAAACAGGCATATACATGTATATCTCTGTCTGATTCCATGTTTTCACTACCTTTAGTTATATCTCTAGGAGTGGAGTTGTTCCATATAATATTCTGTGCAACATTTTGGGAAACCATAAAACTGTTTCTGTAGCAGTTTCACCATTTTACATTCACACCAATAATGTATAAGGGTTTGAGCTTTGCCACATTTCACCATTATTTTCAATTTACATTTGTTATAGCCATCCTAATTGGTGTAAAGTGGTATCCAATTCTGGTTTTGACTTGCATTTTCCTAGTAGCTAATGTTAAAGTCCTTCTCATGTGCTTATTGGTCATTTTACATATGTTTTTTGAGAAATGTTCATTCGAATTCCTTTGCACATTTTTTTTATATTTTTGTTATTATTGAAATTTAGGAGTTTTTATATTTCTATATATTAACAACTCCTTACCAAATACATTAATGTAAATACTCTTCTTTAGGTTATCTTTTCACTTTCTTGATAATGTGTTTTAATATAAATGTGTTTAATTTTGATGAAGTACAATTTATCTTTTGGTGTTGTTGCCTCTGCTTTGGGTGTTATATCTGAGAATTCATTGCCAAATCAAAAGCTATAACACTTTACCTTTATTTTCTTAATTTAACTTTTAGGGACACCTAGGTGGTTCAGTTGGTTAAGTGTCCAACTTCAGCCCAAGTCATAATCTTGCAGTTCATGGATTTGAGTCCCCTGTCATGCTCTGGATCCCCCTTTAGATTCTGTGTCTTCCTCTCTCTCTGTCCCTCCCTAACTTGTACTCTTTCTCAAAAGTAAATAAACACTAAAATTAAAAAAAAAAAGAAAATTTAACTTTTAGCTTTTATATTTGGGTCATTAAGCCATTGATCATATTTTTATATGTAATGTGAATTAGGCATCCAACTTCATTATTTTCAATGTGGAAATACACTTATCCCAGTACCCTTTGTCAAAGAAAGTATTCTTTCTCACTTGAATAGAATTGGCACCCTTGTTGAAAATCCAAACAAAATACTTGGTCACTGATGTATGTGTTATTTCTGAACTCTCAACCACATTCCATTTGAATTTATGTCAGTCCACACTGTTCGTATTCCTGTACTTGAAGAGTGAGCCCTTCAAATTTTCTGTCATTTTAATTATTGTTTTGCTGATGTAGGGCCCCTCAGAATTCCATGTTATATTGATGATCATGTTAAAAAAATTTTTACATAAAAGGCTATTGAAATTTTGATAAAATTTCATTGAATTTTACTTCAATTATGTCTGGATTGCTTTGGGTAGTATTGATCTATTAGCAATATTGTGTTTTCCAACTCATGAATGAGAATGTATACCCATTTGTTCATGTCTTTAATTTCTTTCAGCAATATTTTATAGTTTTCAGTATAGAAGACAAACTTTCTTAGTTAAATTTATCCCTAGATATTCTATTCTATTGTACTCTATTCTATTCTATTCTAATTATATTATTATATTCTATTATTATATTATATACATTAATTTTCTTAATTTATTGCTCATTAAAAAGAGCATAGTTGATTTTTGTGTATTGCTCCTCTAAACTTCAAAATTACTGGATATTTTTGTTAACTTTAGTAGCTTATTTGTAAGTTCCTTGGAATTTTCTATACACAGGATCATGTCATATATGAATATTGATTTCTTCATTTCTTTTTTTCAGTTCAGTTTTTTAATTTTTATTTAAATTTCAGTTAGTTAACAGGCAGTGTAATATTAGTTACACGTGCACAATATATTTGTGTAAAATTCAGCACTAACATACAACACTCTGCATCATTTAAAGTGCACTCCTTAATCCCCATCACCTATTTAAACCATCCCTCTGGCCACATTCAGCCTGGTAACCACTACTTTGTTCTCTGTATTTAAGAGTCTGTTTTGTGGTTTCTCTCTCTCTCTCTCTCTCTCTCCTTATTCTTCTTCTTCCTTGTGCTCATTTTGTTTTGTTTCTTAAGTTCCACATATTAGTGAAATAATATGGAATTTGTCTTTCCCTGACAGACTTATTTCACTTAGCATAATGCTGTCTAACTCCATCCAGGTAGTTGCAAATGGCAAGATTTCATTCTTTTTTTATGGGTGAGTAATAATCCATTGTGTATATATATACCACATCTTTATCCATTCATCACTCAGTGGACATTTAGGCTGTTTCCAATATTTGGCTATTGAAGATAATTCTGCTAAAACATCAGGGTGCACCTATTTCAATGAGAATTTTTGCACTACTTGGGTAAATACCTAGTACTGCAATTTCTGGATTTCAGGGTAGTTCTATTATTAGGTTTTTGAGGACCCCCCATAAGGTTTTCCAAGGTGGCTGCACCAGTTTGCATTCCTAACAATGGTCCAAGAGGGTTCCCCTTTCTCCACAGTCTCACCAACACCTGTTCTTTCTTGTGTTGTTGATGTTAGCCATGACAACTTGGAATAAATGGATAAATTCCAAGAAATATATAAACTACCACAACTGAAATGGAAATAAATAGAAAATTTGAACATACCCAAAATGAGGAAATAAATTGAATCAGTATTCAAAAAACTATCAACAAACAAAACTCCAGAGCCAGGTGGCTTCACAGGAGAATTCTACCAAATATTCAATGAAAAGTTAATACCTATTTGCAACCTATTGCAAAATATATAAAACAAAGGAAAACTTCCAAATGTATTCAATGAGACCAACATTACCCTGAAACCACAAGAAGATAAAGACACCACTAAAAAAGGGGACTATAAGCCAGTATCCCTGATGAACACACATGCAAAACTTCTGAAGAAAATACCAGTAAACTTAATTAAACAATACATTTAAAAAATCATTCAGTATGATCGACTGTGATTTATTCCAGAGTTGCAAAGCTGACTTAATATTTGCAAGTAAATCAACATGATAATCACATTAATAAAGGAAAGAATGTGAACCATTGGATCACCTCAATAGATACAGAAAAAACACCTCACAAATTATAACATCCATTAATAATAAAAACCCTTAATGAAGTAGGGTTAAAGGGAACATATCTCAACATAATAAAGGCCATATATGAAAACCCCACAATTAATATCATCTTCAGTGGGGAACAATTAAGATCTTTTCTTCTAGTCAGGAACAAAACAAGGATGTCCATTGTCACCACTGTTATTTGAAATAGTTTTGGAATCCTAGCCACAGGAACCAGACAACAAAAATAAATAAAAGCCATCCAAATCAGCAAGCAAAAAGTAAAAGTTTCACTATTTTCAAATGAGTACTTTTTGATATATATATTTAATATTTAAATATTTAACATATAAAACATGAAAGACTCCACCAAAACACTGCCAGAACCCATACCCAAATTCAGTAAAGTTGCAGGATACCAAATCAACATACAGAAATTGGTTGCATTTCTAAATACCTGTAATGAAGCAGCATAAAGAGATATTAAAGAACGAATCCAATTTACAATTGCACCAAAAAACATTAAGATACCAAGAAGAAACCTAACGAAAAAGGTGAAAGACCTGTACTCTAAAAAACTATAAAATACTGATGAAAGAAAATGAAGGAAACACAATAATGGAAGGATATCCCATGCTTGTAAATTGGAAGATTAAATACTGTAAAAAGTCTATACTACCCAAAGCACTCTACAAAATGGAATTCTTATCAAAACACCAACAGCATTTTCCCCAGAACATTAAGAAACAATTCTAAATATTGTATAAAAACACAAAAGATCCAGAATAGCGAAAGCAATCCTGAAGATGAAAAACAAGGCTGGAGGCGTCACAAATCCAGACATCAAGTTATATTACAAAGCCGTAGTGATCAAAACAATATGGTACCGGCAGAAATGTAGTCATATAGATCAATGGAACAGAATAGAAAACTCAGCAACAAACCCACAACTATATAGTAAATTAATCTTCACCAAAACAGGAAAGAACATCCAATGTGAAATAGACTGTCTCTTCAACAAATGGTGTTGGGAAAACTGAACAGCAGCATACAAAAGAATGAAACAGGACCACTTTCTTACATCATACACAAAACTAAATTTAAAGTGAATTGAATACCTAAATGCGAGACCTGCAACCATAAAAATATTAGAAGAAAATACAGGCAGTAATACTTAATTTCTTATTTAAATATCTTTTATTTCTTTTACTTGCTTCATTGCTCTGGTTAGGACTTTTAGTACAATGTTGAATAACAGTAGCGAAAGTGGGCATTCTTGAATTATTCCTGATTGTATAGAGAAATGTTTTCATCTTTCATCATTAAGTTTGATGTCAGCTCTAAGAATGTTTTATATTTTATTATTTTTGGGGCGCCTGGGTGGCACAGTCGGTTGAGCGTCCGACTTCAGCCAGGTCACGATCTCGCGGTCCATGAGTTCGAGCCCCGCGTCAGGCTCGGGGCTGATGGCTCAGAGCCTGGAACCTGTTTCCGATTCTGTGTCTCCCTCTCTCTCTGCCCCTCCCCCGTTCATGCTCTGTCTCTCTCTGTCCCAAAAATAAATAAACGTTGAAAAAAAAATTAAAAAAATATATATATATTTTATTATTTTTATTTTTTTCTTTTTTTGAACTGTAGTATAGTTAACATACATTGTTATATTAGTTTCAAGTGCACAATATAATGATTCAACCATTCTATATAGTACTCAGTGCTCATCAAGATAAATGTACTCTTAATCCACTTCATCTATTTCACTCATTCCCCCACTCACTGCCCTCTGGCAACAATCAGTTTATTCTCTGTGTTTAAGATTCTGTTTTTTGGTTTATCCTTTTTCTTGTTTGTTTGTTTTGTTTCATAAATTTTACATGAGTAAAATCATATGGAATTGTCATTCTCTGTCTGACTTCTTTCACTTAGCATTGTACCCTGTAGGTCCATCCATGTTGTTTCAAATGGCAAGATATTATTCTTTTTCATGAATAATATTTCATTATATACAAATGTCTTGTTTACATATTCATTTGTGGATGGACACTTGAGTTTCTTCCATATCTGGATAATGGTACAATAAATATAGATGTGCATATATTTTTAAATTACTGTTTTCATTTTCTTTGATAAATACTTAATAGTGAAATTGCTAGATGATATGGTAATTGTTTTTCTAAGTTTTTGGGAGTCTCTATACTGTTTTCCAAAGTGGCTGCACCAGTTTTCATTCCCATCCTGAGTGCACAAGAGTACATTTCGTCCACACCCCCATGCTTTGCTTTTTCTAATTCTTTCAAGTGTAAATTTGGATTTTTGATTTGAGATTTCATCTCTTTTATACTGCAGACATTTACTGCTATAAACTTTCTTCTGAGTGCGGTCTTCATTGCATTGCAAATTTTGGTATGCTTTACTTTTATTTTCATTAATGTCAAACAAACTATGTTCTAAATTACCAAGTAATTTCTTCTCTAACCCATTGGATATTTACTTGTGTGCTGTTCAATTTGCATACATTTTGTTTTGTTTGTTTTCTCTCTGTTATTTTCCATAGCTTCATTTTATGGTGGTATGTGAAGATAATTTTATGGTATCATTATTTTAAAATGTATTTATTTATGTATTTATTTATTATTGTTAAGTTTAAAAAAAGTCAGTTACTTAGCATACAGGATTTATTATATTAGTTTCAGGTGTACAATGTAGTGACTCAAAAATTCCATATATTACCTACTGCTCATCAGGACAAGTTCACTTATTAATTTCCATCACCTATTTAACCCATCCTGTATCCCCTTCCCCTCTGGTAACCATTACTTTGTTCTCTATAACTAGGAGGTTATTTATGGATTTCTCTCTCTCTCTGCCTTTTGTTCCCATTTGCTCAATTGTTTTGTTTCTTAAATTTAACATATGAATGAAGTCATATGGTATTTTTCTTATTCTGACTGACTTATTTTGCTTAGCAGGATGTTTTCTTGTTCCATTCACATCATTACAACTGGCAAGATTTCATTGTTTTATGGCTGAATAATTTTCCATTTCATGTATATACATCTTTATCCATTCATGATGTAATGGACACTTGCCCTAATTCCATATCTTGATTTGTATTTCCCTGATGATGAGTGATGTTCAACTTTTTTTTATGGGTCTTTCAGCCATCTGGATGTCTATTCATATCTTCTGCCTATTTCTTCACTGGATTATTTGTGTGTGTGTGTGTGTGTGTGTGTGTGTGTGTGTGTGTGTTGAGTTTGATCAAGGTAATGCTGGCTTCATGGAATGAGTTTGGAAGTTTTCCTTCCGTTTCTATTTTTTTGGAACAGCTTGAGAATAATATGTGTTATCTCTGCTTTAAATGTCTGGTAGAATTACCCTGGAAAGCCATCTGGCTCAGGACTCTTATTTGTTGGGAGATTTTTATAACTGATTGCATTTCTTTGCTGCTTATGGGTCTGTTCAAATTTTCTATTTCTTCCTGTTTGAGTTTTGGTAGTGTGTGAATGTCTAGGAATTTGTCTATTTTTTCCATATTGCTCAATTTTTTGGCATATAAGTTTTCACAGGATTCTCTAATAACTGCATTTCTTTGGTGTTAGTTGTGATTTCTCCTCTTTCATTTGTGATTTTATCTATTGGGCTCATGTCTGTTTTCTTTTTGACAAGTATGGTTAAGGGTTTATAAATTTTGTTTATTCTTTCAAAAAATCAGCTTGTAGATTCATTTATTTGCTCTACTGTTTTGTGGATTCTGTATTGTTTATTTCTCACCTAAGTTTTATTATTTTCTTCTGCTGGCTTTGGGCTTTCTTTGATGCTGTCTTTCTAGTTCCTTTAGGCATGAAGTTAGGTTGTGTTTGGTACCTTTCTTGATTCTTGAGATAGGCCTGAATTGTAATATATTTTCCTCTCAGGACTGCCTTTGCTTCATCTCAAAGGGTTTTGATTGTTGTGTTTTCATTTTCATTTGCTTCCATATATATATTTTTTTTTTAATTTTTTTTTTCAACGTTTATTTATTTTTGGGACAGAGAGAGACAGAGCATGAACGGGGGAGGGGCAGAGAGAGAGGGAGACACAGAATCGGAAACAGGCTCCAGGCTCTGAGCCATCAGCCCAGAGTCCGACGCGGGGCTCGAACTCACGGACCGCGAGATCGCGACCTGGCTGAAGTCGGACGCTTAACCGACTGCGCCACCCAGGCGCCCCTCTTCCATATATATTTTTTAATTTCTTCTTTAATTTCCTGGTTGATCCATTCATTCTTTAGTAGGATGTCCTTTACCCTCCACGTGTTTGGGGACTTTACAAAATTTTCTTGTGATTGATTTCAATTTTCATAGTGTTGTGATTTGAAAATATGCATGATATGATCTCAATCCTTTTATACTTGTTGAGGGCTGATTTGTGAACCAGTATGTGATCTACTTTGGAGAATGTTCCATGGGCACTTGAGAAGACTGTGTATTCTACTGCTTTTGGATGAAAAGTTCTGAATATATGTGTTAAGTCCATCTGGTTCAATGAGGCTGTCATTTCAAGCCATTGTTTCCTTAATGATTTTCTGCCTATATGATCTGTCCAATGTTTAAGTGGAGTATTAAAGTCCCCTAGAATAAATATATTATTATCTATACATTTATGTTTATTATTAATTTATTTATATATTTGGGTGTTCTACATTGGAGACATAAATATTCACAATTGTTAGATATTGGTGAATAGTACTCTTAATTATGATATAATGCAATTCTCCATCTCTTGTTACGTCTTTGTTTTAAAATCTAGTTTGTCTGATTTAAGTAGAGCTACTCCGGCTTTCTTTTGAAGTCCAGTAGCATGATAGATGGTTCTTCATCCCCTTACTTTCAATCTGCAGGTGTCTTCAGGTCTAAAATGTATCTCTTATAAGCAGCATATGGATGGATCTTGTTGTTTTTTTTTTTTTATCCATTATGATACCCTATGTATTTTGATTGGGGCATTGAATCCATTTACATTCAGAGTGTTTATTGAAATATATGCATTTAGCATCATTGTGTTATTTTTCAGGTTTCGTGCTTGTGGTGATGTCTCTGGTCCTTTGTAATCTTTACTGCTTTAACTCAAAAAGTCCCCCATAGAATCTTCTGCAGGGCTGGTTTAATGGTCATGAACTCCTTTAGGTTTTGTTTGTCTATGAAATCCTTTATCTCTCTTTCTATTCTGAATGACAGCCTAGCTGGATAAAGGATTCTTGGCTGTTTTTTCTTATTAAGAACATTGAAAATTTCCTTCCACTCCCTTCTGCCCTGCTGAGTTTGAGTGGACAGGTGTGCTACTACCCTTATGTGGCTACCTTTGTAGGTTAAGGCCATATCTGCTTTCCGAATTCTCTCTTTATCTTTGTATTTTGCCAGTCTCACTATGATATGTCATGATGTTCACCTGTTTTTGTTGAGTTTTAAAGGAGTCCTCTTTGCCTCTTAAACTTGGATTCCTGTTCCATTCTGCAGATTAGGGAATTTCTCAGCTTTAATTTGTTGAAATAAACCTTCTGCGCTTTTCTCTCTCTTCTTCTTCTGGAACTCCTATGACACAGATATTATCTCATTTCATTGAATCACTTAGGTCTCTAATTCTTCCCTCTTGGTCTAATAATTTCCTTTCCCTCTTTTTTTCAGCTTCATCATTTTCCATAATTTATCTTCCATTTCACCAATCTCTCCTCTGCTTCTTCCAATCTTGCTGTCACTGCATATAATTTATTTTGCATCTAATTTGCACCATTTCTTAATTCACTGTGACTATGTCTTAGGTCTTTGATCTGCAGAAATAGATTCTTTGCTGTCTTCTATGCTTTTTTCAAGCCTGGCTATTAGTCTTATGACTGTTATTCTAAATTCTTGTTCAGATATATTGTTTATATCTGTTTTGAGCAATTCTCTAGCTTTCATTTCTCCCTGGATTTTCTTTTGAGGAGAATTCTTCTGATTTGTTATTTTGGAGTGTGTTGAGTGTACTGTGTTGTGCATTTGGCTGCTCTATCCCACTGGCCAATTCTCTACAAAGCTCTTCCTTGCTCATAGTGGTGGATTGTTTGGACCTTCCACCATGTGTTCTTTGATTTGTTTGTTGAAGTAACCCTGAACAGAAAACAAAGGGAAGGGAACCTGTCCCATACAAAGAGAAAAATGAAAGTGGTGAAAAAAAATACCAAGCAGAGAATCAAAGAAACTATAAGGCTTAATCCAGAGAGAGAGAAGAAAATAAATAAGGAGATATAGAAAAGGTGAAAAAAGAATAGAATAAAAATGCCTGATTAAATCAACACAACAGAGAAAGAAAAAAATATATATAAGAATATATATATATATATATATATATATATATATATATATATGAATTGACCAAAAATCAAATCAGAAACTATGGGCCTAATTCCAAAGGGAAAAAAGAACAGGGTAGAAAGAAAAAGAAGAGTGAAGAGAAGAAAAAAAATGAGAGAAATAGACTAGCATACAAAACCATAGGACTGTCTGTTGGTGCCTGGGACAAGTACTTTGCTGATCTGGAGGAAAGGCTGTTTGGTTCACTGTCAGTCCTACTCCAGTAGATAAGCAGTTGACAGGCAGGGAGGGAAAGTGTTTGGTGTATTTGGTTCCACCTCCATTGGGGGCAGTGTTCTGTTCCCTGAAACCCTACCATGTTTGTGATGGGGAAAAATGGCGACACCCCAATCTCTCCTCCCCAGACCAGGTGTCTCAAGCCATGCTATTCAGGCAACCCATACACAGTACACAGGCAGTTGGCTTGCCCTGCTCCACAGTTCTCCTGCACCTCCTAAGTGTTCAGCTGGGATTCAAAACCTGATGTCTCAAGGAGCCCTACACCTTATGGATTGTTCTTGTGTAGTGACATACTGCCCTGCTGATAAAGAATCTTTGGCTGGTGACTGCAGGGTCTTTTGTCCTTGGTGGGGGCAATAAACATTCTTTCTACAGTACTCAAGGAAGGTGAATTTTCTATCCCAGTGCACCCCTGATATCGCTGCGGTGCCCCGGGACTGGCTTCCCTCCATCCCACGTGCACACACACAGTGGCTGCTTCAGTCTGGAGAAAGTTGCACCATTTTGAAAACTCTGATCTTCAGCTCCTAAGGCTGCTTATAAAGTAGAGAGTGGTAGTGTCCATATTTCTTGCTCCCAGTCCATGGTCTGGAGAGGTTTTTCCCTTGTCCTAACACAATCCCACAATCCACAGCTTCTCTTTCTCTCCTTATTTTTCTCTCCACAGAAGGAGATCCCTCCCCTTCATGCCTAAGCTGTCTAATCTCCCCCAATTCTCATACATGCACCTCTGTCCTGCCAAGCTTCTCCCTCCTCCTGTAGAGATTTTTCTGTCACTGTGGGGATTGGTTTCCTGGGTGTTCCAACTGTCCTGACCTCAATACAGCTGTGTTTCAGTGACAGGAGAAATCTCCAGCTTTCTTTTGACAACCATTAGCATAACAGGTGGTTCTCCATCCCCTCACTTTCATTCTGCCAGGTATTAAGTATCAAATGAGTCCTTTATAGGCAGCATATAGATAGATCTTTTTTTTAATCCATTCTGATAGTCCATTTACATTCAGAGTGATTATGAAAGATGAATTTAGTGTCATTGCATCACCTGTACAGTTGGTGTTTCTGATGATGTTCTCTGTTCCTTTGAAATTTTTTTTTGCTTTGGTCCTTTTTTGTCTCCACTCAGAGAGTCCCCCTTAAATTTTCTGCGGGGCTGGTTTAGTGGCCATGATCTCTTTAGTGTTTGGTTTTCTGGGAAACTCTTATCTCTCCTTCTCCTTCTATTCTGAATTACAGTCTTGCTGGATAAAGAATTCTTGGCTACACATTGAATATTTCCTGCCACTCCCTTCTTGCCTGCCAAGTTTCAGTGGACATGTCTGCTGCTAACCTTATGTGTCTACCCTTGTAGGTTAAGTACCTTTTGTCTCTAGGACATTTCAAAATTCTCTCTTTATCTTTGTATTTTGCCAGTTTCACTATGTTATGTCATGGCGTTGGCCTGTTTTTGTTGATTTTGAAGGAGGTTCTCTGTGCCTCTTTGACTTGGATTATTGTTTTCTTCCCCAGATTATGGAAGTTCTCAGCTATAATTTGTTGAAATAATATTCTGCCCACTTTTCTCACTCTTCATCTTCTTGAATTCCTTTGATACAGATATTCTTTTGTTCCATGGAATCACTTCATTCTCTAAGTCTCCCCTCATGCTCTAGTAATTTCCTTTCCCTCTATTTTTCAGTTTCATTATTTTCCATAATTTTATCTTCTATATTACCTACTCTCTCCTATGCTTCTTTAATTCTCATTGTCACTGTATCCAGTTGGTTTTATGTCTCAGTTATAGCATTTTATTTTCAGTCTGACTAGTTTTTAGGTCTTTCATGTCTACAGCAAGTGTCTCTCTCATATCTTTTATACGTTTTTAAAGCCCAGCTAGTAGTCTTGTGACTGTCGTTCTAAATTCTTGTTCAGGTATAGTGCTTATATCTGGTTTGAGCAAGGCGCTGGCTGTGACTTCTTGACCTTTCTTTTGGGGAGAATTCCTCAATCATGCCATTTTGGCTAAGTTTCTGTCTGTGCATTTTAAAACCTTATTATGTTTCCTGCACCTGAGAGTAAAGCATTATTAAAAAGGGGTCACAGGGCGCCTGGGTGGCTCAGTGGGTTAAGCTTCTGACTTTTGGTTTCAGCTCAGTTCATGATCTCATGGTTTCATGGGTTCGCACTCCACATTGGGCTCTGTGCTGGCAGAATGGGACCTGCTTGGGATACTCTGTCTCCCTCTCTCTCTCCCCTTCCCTCATTTGCTCTGTCTCTCTCAAAATCAAAAAATGAGCTTTAACAATGTTAAGAAAAAAGGCTCAGGGCACCTGGGTGGCTCAGTGTATTGAGATCCCAACTCTTGGCTTTGGCTTAGGCCATAATCTCATGGTTTGTGAGTTCAAGCCCAACTTTGGGTTTTGTGCTGATGGCGCAAAGACTGCTTGGGATTTTCTCTCTCTCTCTCAAAAATAAACAAACAAACACACAAACAAATAAACAAACATTTTTTTGAAAAGGGGTCATACACAGTCCAGGGCCAGGCACTTCAGGAAGTATCTCTTGTGTATTCTGTGTGCATTCTGCTCTTGCAGTTTGGCTGCTCTTACCCACTGGTCATTCCTCTGCAGAGCTCCTCCTTCCTTGCAATGGGGATTGTTTGGACCTTTAAATAGGTGTGCTTTGAGTTCTTTGTTGAAGTAATCCTTGACAAAGGGAGGAAGAAAAAGCCCGATCTCCCCTCTCCCCCCCAAAAAAATAGAGAAAAAGACAGGGAAAACACAAACAAAGGAAATAAAAACTACAAGGATGATTCCAAAGAAAAAGAATGTAATAAAAATAAGAAAAGAAAAAGAGAAAGAAAAAGAAAAGAAAAGAAAAGAAAAGAAAAGAAAAAGCATGATCCAAAATGCAGAGAAAGGGAAAATTAAGAAAAAGCAAGAAACTATGAGGCTAATTTCAATAGAAAAGAAGAAAGAAAGAAAGAAAGAAAGAAAAGAAAGAAAGAAAGAAAACTAAAGAAAACAAAAGAGTAACCTGGTCTTATATCCACCAGAGCTGCAGGTGGTGCTTTGGAGCACTTTATTTTCAGTACACATGGTGGATGCATGGTGCTGAAGTTTGGTGTAAGTGGGTCCCACCTCCACTGGAGGCCTCTCTGCTGCTCTCTGAAGTCCCACTGAGTTGGTGCTGGGGGGGAAATGGCACCACCCCAATCTCTTGGCCCAGACAGATCTCACATCCTCTGCTGTTCAGGCAATCTTACAGAGTAGTGAGGTTAGACAACTTGCCTTGTGCCAGAGTTCTCCTGCATTTTTTTCTTTGGATCATGGCTGGGATACAAAACCCTAAGTCCTAACGTACAAAACACTGTGGATCTTCTCCCCTCCTCTGAAGTTGAGCCTCTCCACACTGTGTCTGGAGTCCTTCGGCCCTGAGAAACATTAACACACCTGCACTATGTGCAGAATCTATGACATAGCATCACAAAAAACAGCAAATGTTATATTCCCTCTGGGTGCACCTCACGTTCTTGCTGATGAAAGGCCTTTGGCTGGTTCCTGCAGGGTCCTTTGTTCTTGGGGAGGCAATATACCTTTTCCAAAAGTACTCCAGGAAGGGGAATGTTCTCTTTCACTGTACCCTTGAGTTCCCTACACTATAGTATGCACTCTGGGGCCAGCACCCTCCTTCCCAGGAGCACGTGGCACAGCTACACTCCAGAGAACTTCCCAAACCACAGAGTTTGAGCTTCAAATGTTGTTAAAAAAAAACAAACCCTGCAACACCCAGTACTTTTTGCTCCCCAGTCTGTGGTCACAAGAGGACCGTTGAGTGAACTTGATGATACACTTTCTCAACACCTCTCTCTTTCCCTCCCTTTTTTCTCTCCATGGAAAGGGTTCCCTACCCTCTACACCACTTACATTTTTCTCTCCTCCAATTCACTTCCATGCACGTTGCACCTACCACAGTATCTCACTCCAACTATGGAGATCCTTCTGTTACCCCACAGATGAATTTCCTGGTTATTCCAAGTGATTTGACCTCAATAAAGCTGTTTGAGGAACTAGGAAAACCCATGGTCCCCCTAGTTCTCTGTCATCTTAACTCCTCCCCTCTCTCATTTGTCAAATTTAAATTTTAGTTAGTTAACATACAGCACAATATTGATTTTGGTAGAATTTAGTGATTCATCACTTATATACAGCATCCAGTGCTCATCACAACTGATGAGTCCTCCTTAATACCCGTCACCACTCTAGCCCTTCTCCTACCCACCTCCCTCTGTCAACTCATAGTTTGTTCTCCATCATTAAAAATATCTTGTGGAGGGGCAGAGAGGGAAGATGGCGGCGTAGGAGGACGCTGGGCTCACCGCGCGTCCTGCTGATCACTTAGATTCCACCTACACCTGCCTAAATAACCCAGAAAACCGCCAGAGGATTAGCAGAACGGAGTCTCCGGAGCCAAGCACAGACGAGAAGCCCACGGAAGAGGGTAGGAAGGGCGGCGAGGCGGTGCGCGCTCCACGGACTGGCGGGAGGGAGCCGGGGTGGAGGGGCGGCTCACCGGCCAAGCAGAGCCCCCGAGTCTGGCTGGCAAAAGCAGAGGGGCCTGACGGACTGTGTTCTGACAGCAAGCGCGACTTAGCCTCTGGGAGGTCATCAGTTAACAGCTCTGCTCGGAAAGCGGGAAGGCTGGAGGACAAAGGGAGGGAGAGCTGCTGAGCCCCCGGACGACAGAGCTCAGTTTGGTGGGGAACAAAGGCGCTCACCAGCGCCATCTCCCCCACCCATCCCCCAGCCGAAATCCCAAAGAGAAAAAGTTCCTGCCAGGGAACTTGCTCGCTCCACACAAACACCCAACTCTGTGCTTCTGTGGAGCCAAACCTCTGGCAGCGGATCTGACTCCCTCCTGCTGCCACAGGGCCCCTCCTGAAGTGGATCACCTAAGGAGAAGAGAGCTAAACCTGCCCCTCCTGCCCCCGTGCACCTTGCCTACCCACCCCAGCTAATACGCCAGATCCCCAGCATCACAAGCCTGGCAGTGTGCAAGTAGCCCAGACGGGCCACGCCATCCCACAGTGAATCCTGCCCCTAGGAGAGGGGAAGAGAAGGCACACACCAGTCTGACTGTGGCCCCAGCAGTGGGCTGGGGGCAGACATCAGGTCTGACTGCGACTCTGCCCACCAACTCCAGTTATACACCACAGCACAGGGGAAGTGCGCTGCAGGTCCTCACCACGCCAGGGACTATCCAAAATGACCAAGTGGAAGAATTCCCCTCAGAAGAATCTCCAGGAAATAACGACAGCTAATGAACTGATCAAAAAGGATTTAAACAATATAACAGAAAGTGAATTTAGAATAATAGTCATAAAATTAATCGCTGGGCTTGAAAACAGTATAGAGGACAGCAGAGAATCTCTTGCTACAGAGATCAAGGGACTAAGGAACAGTCACCAGGAGCTGAAAAGCACTTTAAACGAAATGCAAAACAAAATGGAAATGACGACAGCTCGGATTGAAGAGGCAGAGGAGAGAATAGGTGAACTAGAAGATAAAGTTATGGAAAAAGAGGAAGCTGAGAGAAAGAGAGATAAAAAAATTCCAGGAGTATGAGGGGAAAATTAGAGAACTAAGTGATACACTAAAAAGAAATATACGCATAATTGGTATCCCAGAGGAGGAAGAGAGAGGGAAGGGTGCTGAAGGGGTACTTGAAGAAATAATAGCTGAGAACTTCCCTGAACTGGGGAAGGAAAAAGGCATTGAAATCCAAGAGGCACAGAGAACTCCCTTCAGACGGAACTTGAATCGATCTTCTGCACGACATATCATAGTGAAACTGGCAAAATACAAGGATAAAGAGAAAATTCTGAAAGCAGCAAGGGGTAAACGTGCCCTCACATATAAAGGGAGACCTATAAGACTCGTGACTGATCTCTCTTTTGAAACTTGGCAGGCCAGAAAGAATTGGCACGAGATTTTCAGTGTGCTAGACAGAAAAAATATGCAGCCGAGAATCCTTTATCCAGCAAGTCTGTCATTTAGAATAGAAGGAGAGATAAAGGTCTTCCCAAACAAACAAAAACTGAAGGAATTTGTCACCACTAAACCAGCCCTACAAGAGATCCTAAGGGGGACCCTGTGAGAAAAAGTACCAGAGACATCACTACAAGCATAAAACATACAGACATCACAATGACTCTGAACCCGTATCTTTCTATAATAACACTGAATGTAAATGGATTAAATGCGCCAACCAAAAGACATAGGGTATCATAATGGATAAAAAAACAAGACCCATCTATTTGCTGTCTACAAGAGACTCATTTTAGACCTGAGGACACCTTTAGATTGAGAGTGAGGGGATGGAGAACTATTTATCATGCTACTGGAAGCCAAAAGAAAGCTGGAGTAGCCATACTTATATCAGACAAACTAGACTTTAAATTAAAGGCTATAACAAGAGATGAAGAAGGACATTATATAATAGTTACAGGGTCTATTCATCAGGAAGAGCTAACAATTTTAAATGTTTATGCGCCGAATACCAGAGTCCCCAAATATATAAAACAACTACTCATAAACATAAGCAACCTTATGGATAAGAATGTGGTAATTGCAGGGGATTTTAACACCCCACTTACAGAAATGGATAGATCATATAGACACATGGTCAGTAAAGAAACAAGGGCCCTGAATGAGACATTGGATCAGTTGGACTTGACAGATATATTTAGAACTCTGCATCCCAAAGCAACAGAATATACTTTCTTCTCGGTTGCACATGGAACATTCTCCAAGATAGATCATATACTGGGTCACAAAACAGCCCTTCATAAGTTTACCAGAATTGAAATTATACCATGCATACTTTCAGACCACAATGCTATGAAGCTTGAAATCAACCACAGAAAAAAGTCTGGAAAACCTCCAAAAGCATGGAGGTTAAAGAACACCCTACTAACGAATGAGTGGGTCAACCAGGCAATTAGAGAAGAAATTTAAAAATATATGGAAACAAGCGAAAATGAAAATACAACAATCCAAACGCTTTGGGACGCAGCGAAGGCAGTCCTGAGAGGAAAATACATTGCAATCCAGGCCTATCTCAAGAAACAAGAAAAATCCCAAATACAAAATCTAACAGCAAACCTAAAGGAAATAGAAGCAGAACAGCAAAGGCAGCCTAAACCCAGCAGAAGAAGAGAAATAATAAAGATCAGAGCAGAAATAAACAATATAGAGTCTAAAAAAACTGTAGAGCAGATCAACGAAACCAAGAGTTGGTTTTTTGAAAAAATAAACAAAATTGACAAACCTCTAGCCAGGCTTCGCAAAAAGAAAAGGGAGATGACCCAAAAAGATAAAATCATGAATAAAAATGGAATTATTACAACCAATCCCTCAGAGATACAAACAATTATCAGGGAATACTATGAAAAATTATATGCCAACAAATTGGACAACCTGGAAGAAATGGACAAATTCCTGCACACCCACACTCTTCCAAAACTCAATCAGGAGGAAATACAAAGCTTGAACAGACCCATAACCAGCGAAGAAATTGAATCGGTTATCAAAAATCTCCCAACAAATAAGAGTCCAGGACCAGATGGCTTCCCAGGGGAGTTCTACCAGACGTTTAAAGCAGAGATAATACCTATCCTTCTCAAGCTATTCCAAGAAATAGAAAGGGAAGAAAAACGTCCAGACTCATTCTATGAAGCCAGTATTACTTTGATTCCTAAACCAGACAGAGACCCAGTAAAAAAAGAGAACTACCGGCCAATATCCCTGATGAATATGGATGCAAAAATTCTCAATAAGATACTAGCAAATCGAATTCAACGGCATATAAAAAGAATTATTCACCATGATCAAGTGGGATTCATTCCTGGGATGCAGGGCTGGTTCAACATTCGCAAATCAATCAACGTGATACATCACATTAACAAAAAAAAAGAGAAGAACCATATGATCCTGTCAATCGATGCAGAAAAGGCCTTTGACAAAATCCAGCACCCTTTCTTAATAAAAACCTTGAGAAAGTCGGGATAGAAGGAACATACTTAAAGATCATAAAAGCCATTTATGAAAAGCCCACAGCTAACATCATCCTCAACGGGGAAAAACTGAGAGCTTTTTCCCTGAGATCAGGAACACGACAGGGATGCCCACTCTCACCGCTGTTGTTTAACATAGTGCTGGAAGTTCTAGCATCAGCAATCAGACAACAAAAGGAAATCAAAGGCATCAAAATTGGCAAAGATAAATCAAGCTTTCGCTTTTTGCAGATGACATGATACTATACATGGAAAATCCGATAGACTCCACCAAAAGTCTGCTAGAATTGATCCATGAATTCAGCAAAGTTGCAGGATACAAAATCAATGTACAGAAATCAGTTGCATTCTTATACACTAACAATGAAGCAACAGAAAGACAAATAAAGAAACTGATCCCATTCACAATTGCACCAAGAAGCATAAAATACCTAGGAATAAATCTAACCAAAGATGTAAAGGATCTGTATGCTGAAAACTATAGAAAGCTTATGAAGGTAATTGAAGAAGATTTAAAGAAATGGAAAGACATTCCCTGCTCATGGATTGGAAAAATAAATATTGTCAAAATGTCAATACTACCCAAAGCTATCTACACATTCAATGCAATCCCAATCAAAATTGCACCTGCATTCTTCTCGAAACTGGAACAAGCAATCCTAAAATTCATATGGAAACACAAATGGCCCCGAATAGCCAAAGGAATTTTGAAGAAGAAGACCAAAGCAGGAGGCATCACAATCCCAGACATTAGCCTCTACTACAAAGCTGTCATCATCAAGACAGCATGGTATTGGCACAAAAACAGACACATAGACCAATGGAATAGAATAGAAACCCCAGAACTAGACCCACAAACATATGGCCAACTCATCTTTGACAAAGCAGGAAAGAACATCCAATGGAAAAAAGACAGCCTCTTTAACAAATGGTGCTGGGAGAACTGGACAGCAACATGCAGAAGGTTGAAACTAGACCACTTTCTCACACCATTCACAAAAATAAACTCAAAATGGATAAAGGACCTGAATGTGAGACAGGAAACCATCAAAACCTTAGAGGAGAAAGCAGGAAAAAACCTCTCTGACCTCAGCCGTAGCAATCTCTTACTCGACACATCCCCAAAGGCAAGGGAATTAAAAGCAAAAATGAACTACTGGGTCCTTATGAAGATAAAAAGCTTCTGCACAGCAAAGGAAACAACCAACAAAACTAAAAGGCAACCAACGGAATGGGAAAAGATATTTGCAAATGACATATCGGACAAAGGGCTAGTATCCAAAATCTATAAAGAGCTCACCAAACTCCACACCCGAAAAACAAATAACCCAGTGAAGAAATGGGCAGAAAACATGAATAGACACTTGTCTAAAGAAGACATCCGGATGGCCAACAGGCCCATGAAAAGATGTTCAGCGTCGCTCCTTATCAGGGAAATACAAATCAAAACCACACTCAGGTATCACCTCACGCCAGTCAGAGTGGCCAAAATGAACAAATCAGGAGACTATAGATGCTGGAGAGGATGTGGAGAAACGGGAACCCTCTTGCACTGTTGGTGGGAATGCAAATTGGTGCAGCCGCTCTGGAAAGCAGTGTGGAGGTTCCTCAGAAAATTAAAAATAGACCTACCCTATGACCCAGCAGTAGCACTGCTAGGAATTTACCCAAGGGATACAGGAGTACTGATGCATAGGGGCACTTGTACCCCAATGTTCATAGCAGCACTCTCAACAATAGCCAAATTATGGAAAGAGCCTAAATGTCCATCAACTGATGAATGGATAAAGGAATTGTGGTTTATATACACAATGGAATACTACGTGGCAATGAGAAAAAATGAAATATGGCTTTTTGTAGCAACGTGGATGGAACTGGAGAGTGTGATGCTAGGTGAAATAAGCCATACAGAGAAAGACAGATACCATATGGTTTCACTCTTATGTGGATCCTGAGAAACTTAACAGGAACCCATGGGGGAGGGGGAGGAAAAAAGAAAAAAAGAGGTTAGAGTGGGAGAGAGCCAAAGCATAAGAGACTGTTAAAAACTGAGAACAAACTGAGGGTTGATGGGGGGTGGGAGGGAGGAGAGGGTGGGTGATGGGTATTGAGGAGGGCACCTTTTGGGATGAGCACTAGGTGTTGTAATGAAACCAATTTGACAATAAATTTCATATAATAAAAAAAAATAATTTAATGTGTAGTCAAAACTAAGTTTAAAATAAATTAATTTTATTTATTTATTTTAAAAAATTCATTTAATTTGAGATAGACAGAGACAGTATGAGTGGGGGAGGTACAGAGAGAAGGGGAGAGAGAGAATTACAAGCAAGCTCTGTGCTACCAGCACAGCAGTCAGATGATGAGCTCAAACTGATGAACCAAGAGATCAAGATCCGAGCCAAAACCAAGAGTCAGACACTTAACCACCCAAGTGCCTCCAAAATAAATTAATTTTAAAAGTACACTGGTATAAGATTAAAATTCTGCTTTACTCTCTGTAAAAATGAAAAGTTTTCTTGGATTGTTTGTTTACTCTTGATAAACAAAATGTAAACAAAAAAAAAATTTACATCCTTTTATTTTATGAGTTCCTTGACTGATTTTTTTTCCAGAAATGTACATTTTTACCGCTTTTGTGTTTCCTACCTTCATACTGTCACTTCTAGTCTCGCCTTTACACTCACAGTGTCCCTTTTAATATTTCTCCCTGGTCTGGTATAGTGGTCATAAACGCCTCAGTTTTTGTTTGCCTGGGAAACTCTCTATCTCTCCTTCTATTCTGAATGATATTCTTGCTGATTTTAGTATTCTTAGCATATTTTTCCATTGAGCACTTTGAATAGATCATGTCATTCCCTTCTGGCTTACAAAGTTTCTGCTGAAATATCCCCTGCTAGCATTATGGGTTTCTCTTGTAAGTGAATAACTTCTTTTGTCTTGCTGCTTTTATTTTTTTCTTTATTCCTACCTTTTGACATTTTAATTGTTTTTGTCTTAGTGTGGATCTGCTTTTGTTGATTTTGTTGAGGCTTCTCTGTGCCTCCTGAATCTGGATATCTGTTTCCTTCTCCAGATTAGGGAAGTTTTTAGCTATTATTTCTTCAAACAAAATTTCTGACCTCTTTTCTCTCTCTTCATCTGAGACCCCTATAATACTCTTATTATGTTATTATATTTTGTGGAATCACTGAGTTCCCTAAGTCTATCCTTGTTTAGCATGATTCTTTTTTTCTATCTTTTGTTAAGTTGGATTACTTTCTTTTAATCTCTCTTCTATGTCATTAATTTGTTCTTCTGCTTCTTCCATCCTGCTTTTAATTCCATCAAGTGTGTTTCTAATCTCATTTATTACACTCTTCATCTCTTATTGATTCTTTTTTTTATCTCTGTGTTAATGGTCTCCCTGATGTCCTCCACAGTTTTCTCAAGTCCAGAGAGTATCATTATGATCATTATTTTAAATATTTCATCAAGTATGTTACTCATACCTGTTTTGCTTATATTTCTAGCTGTGGGCTTGTCTTGTTCTTTCATTTAGTACAATTTCTGTGTATTCTCATCTTGTCTACATCTTTGTGACTGTTTCTCTGTGTTAGGAAAGTCAGCTATATCTCCTGTTCTTGAGCACAATGGCCTTATGAAGAAGCGTTCCTGTAATTCCCTGATGTGTAGTGTACCCTCTTTGTTGGGGCCTGATGCTTGAGGGATTTTTTCCAATATGTGTTGTGTGCACTCTGTTGTTTCTTCCTGGTCACTTCGTCTTTCATGTCAGTCATCTGCAGAGGCTTTCTTTGCTCATTGTGTCCCTGGACTCAATATGATTCTTTTTAAATAGGTATGCTCTAATCTTCTTGTGAAATGAGACCTGTAATCAATGCTTCCAGAACCAAGTCTCTACAAAACTCTCAGGCCAGGAGACTTGGATTTGGAAGGGGTTTGGGCCAGTCTTCTGGGGTAGGGGGCCTGTGTTCTGGGACTGAGGCAAGCAGGATTGGGAATGGCCATTACACTTGAGCACAGGGGGCAGGGCTTGGTGTAAGCAAGTTAGGTGCAGAGTATCAGTGCTGTGCTGGTTCCCACAGATGGCCCTGTGCTTATGCTGAGGTACAGGGAATATAAATGGTGCCTGTAAGTTTCTTAGTTCCTAGAGGGATCTCTCATTGAATGCTGCCTCTCTGGGACACACTCCAAGATGAACAAATAACCTTCCCATTGTGTGCCTCAGGCACTCTTCAAATGATTGTTTCTATGCTGTATGTCTGTGGCCTGTTTGCCTTGCCTTCTCTCCAAAAACAGCCCCAATGCCTTCCAGTCTCTGTATAAGCCAAGGTCACTGATCTTTAAAACCCCAGACTTTAAGTCCCACTGGTTGCAAGAACTCAGGAAATTAGGTTCCTCTTGCTTTCCAGGCCAATTGCTATGGGGATTTGTTTTCCTCACGTACTTCTCTGTATGTATAATTGTCTCTTTCCATGGCCTTGGCTTCCTCCCCGCCACAACATCCAGGATCTGTTTCTGTCCCAAACTGAATTTCCAGACTTCCTATTTTCTTCCATGTGACCTCTTCTCTACCTTTAGTTGTAGAGTTTATTCTGCCAGTCTTCAGGCTGATTTCTGGGGTATTTATGATGATTTGATAATTATCTAGTTATATTCATGGAATGAGGAGAGCATAGGATCCTCTTACTCCACCACCATTGTCCTCTCTCTGGTGAATGATCTTTTGAATATATTTTTTGGATTTGGCTTGCTAATATATTGTTGAGGATTTTTGTATTTATGTTTTTCAGGGATATTGCCCTGCAGTTTTGCTTTTGTTTTTGTTTTTGTTTTTGTAGCAACTTTGGTTTTGGTGTCAGAGTAATGCTGTCCTCATGGAACTTTTTTGGAAGCTTTTCTTCCTCTTCTATTTTTTGGGATAATTTGAGGAGAATAGGTATTTATATATTTGGTAGAAATCACTTGCAAATTCATCTGGTCCTGGACTTTTGTTTCTTGGTAGTTTTTTGATTACCAACCAATTTCATTATTTATAATCTATCTGTTCAAATTTTCTAGTTTTTCTTGATGTAGTTTTTGAAGAGTTTGTTTCTAGGAAATATCCATTTTTTATGTTGTTAAGTTTTTGGCATATAATTTTTCATAATAGTCTTTTATAATTCTTTGTATTTCTGTGACCCCTCACCTGTTCATTCTCTTTTATTTTAACCATGTTTTAAATTCATTTGTTAATTTTGTCTGTATATCTTAAATATTATAATCTCCAAGATCATATACTTTATTCACTGCCATATTCCATAGTATGTCATAGATATCCATTAAATATTTTTTGAATAAATGGATTAATTAACCAAATAGGAAGAATGGGAACATTCCACAACAAATAATCACTTAGCTCCATTTTAAAGGAGTATACAAAGTTAGATTAAGGTATGCATAAACATTTATTAAATAAGACAGAATATAATCAGTCCTTTGAGGGAGGCACACACAGAAATAAAATTCCTGGTATATAATAGGTACTGATTAATTCTTTTTTTAAAATTTATTAAGATCCAATTGACTTATAACTTTGTGTAAGTGTAAAGTGTAAAATGTGCTGATTTCGTATATGTACGTATTGTTAAATGAATACATACCATAATAAGGTTAGTTAACACATCCATCACTTCATGTAGTTACTTCTACGTTTGGTGAAAATATTTAAGATTTACTCTCTTAGCAATTTGCAAGTATACAATACAGTATTATTGACTGTAGTCATAGTGTACATTAGATGATCAAAATTTATTCATCTTTAAAAAAATAAATATCTATTCATTTTTGAAATAGAGAACATGAGTGAGGAGGGGCGAGGGGGTGGTTAAAAGGTCCAAAGTAGGCTCTGCATTGACGGCAGCGAGCCTGATGTGGGCCTTGTATTCATGAACCATGAGAGTGTAACCTGAGCTGAAGTCGGACAATCAACCAACTGAGCCAACCAGGTTCCCAAATTTATTCATTTTCTAACTGGAAATTTGTACACTTTTACAAACACCTCCCCATTTGTCCCACATCCCAGCCACAACAAACTATCCTGTTTGTTTCTACGAGTTCAGCTTTTTAGATTCCATAGGAAAATGGGTCATATAGTATCTGTGTTTCTCTGTCTGTCCCATTTCACTTCATGTAAAGTCCTAAAAGCTTATCCATGTCACCAATGGCAGGATTTTGTTTCTTTTCTCTTTTATTTTCTTTCCTTTTTTTCCCTTTCTTTCTTTCTTTCTTCCTTTATTTCTATTTCTTCTTCTTCTTCTTCTTCTTCTTCTTCTTCTTCTTCTTCTTCGTTTTATTCTTCTTTTTGGTTAGGTAATATTCCATTGTGTATATGTCACATTTTCAATAATTACTTTTTGAATAAACAAATGAATCAATAAACACCAAGGTGATTATCAAAATTGAAGCTGATTTCAATTATATCCACTTCAAGATGTAGGAGTGGGTAGACAATTTAGGGACAGGAAAAAGAAAAAAACAAATAGGCCTGAGTTGGTTGAGGGGTTATAATCAAGAGGAAGCAGTACATAAGGTTTGGTGTTGAAAAGAAGCTTCCATTATGTCTTCTTTTGGGTCCTAAAAGATTAGTGTTATATACTGAAAGTATATAACATGTTTGTTTTTGTTCTTGATTCTTGGCATAGAACTTCAAAAACCTTGCAATTTCTTAAGTGATAGGATTATAATTGTTATCCTAATTAAATGACCCATGGCAGCCCCTAGAAAGTTACAGAATGGGAGCTGGTAATCACACAGGCTGAATGCATGATTAATGGGTTGGAATTTTTCATTGCCCAACTTACAGCAAGGAGATGGGGGCTGAGTTTATTCACATGACCAGTTATTTAATCAATCATGCTTATGTAATGAAAACTCATATAATAATTATGGACAATGAAGCTCAGGGGAATTTTCTGGTTAGTGAATATATTGCTGTACTGGAAAGGTGACATGATTTGACTCCAGAGAAGCAGAAACTTCTGTACTTGGACCCCTCCTAAACCTTGTCCTATGTATGTCTTCATCTCATTACTCATTTTTAATGTTTATAATAAATGGTAATCATAAGTATAGTGCTATTCTGAGTTATCTGAGTCATTTTAGTGAATTATCAAAATTAAGGAGGTTGTTGGAAACCCCAAATTAGCCAGCTGGGAAAAGTGACGGAGACCTAGGGACCACACTTAGGGCTGTCATCTGAAATAAAAAGTCTTGTTGGGGATATTGTCCTTTATCTTATGGGATCTGACAGATAGTGTCAGAATTGAATTAAATTATAAGAAACCCACATGGTGTCTGAGCATTAGTTTCAGAACGCAATCAGCAGCTCACAATATTTTTGCTACACAATTTGTCATTTATTTGGTATAAAGTAAAATTTTTTGACAACTATTTATTTTGGATGTGTGAATTTAACACCAATTTTCTATTTTCTCATTTCATTTCCCAGTGATTTCCCTGGTAAATTTGACACTGTGCAGTCGAATTTATATAGAAGTTGACACCGCGTTGATGTTAAATTAATGTTAATTTTGCTGTGCAGAAGCTTTTTATCTTCATAAGGTCCCAGTAGTTCATTTTTGCTTTTAATTCCCTTGCCTTTGGGGATGTGTCGAGTAAGAGATTGCTACGGCTGAGGTCAGAGAGGTCATTTCCTGCTTTCTCCTCTAGGGTTTTGATGGTTTGCTGTCTCACATTCAGGTCCTTTATCCATTTTGAGTTTATTTTTGTGAATGGTGTGAGAAAGTGGTCTAGTTTCAACCTTCTGCATGTTGCTGTCCAGTTCTCCCAGCACCATTTGTTAAAGAGGCTGTCTTTTTTCCATTGGATGTTCTTTCCTGCTTTGTCAAAGATGAGTTGGCCATATGTTTGTGGGTCTAGTTCTGGGGTTTCTATTCTATTCCATTGGTCTATGTGTCTGTTTTTGTGCCAATACCATGCTGTCTTGATGAGTACAGCATTGAAGAAATGGGCAGAAAACATGAATAGACACTTCTCTAAAGAAAACATCCAGATGGCCAACAGGCACATGAAAAGATGCTCAACGTCGCTTCCTATCAGGGAAATACAAATCAAAACCACACTCAGATATCAACTCATGCCAGTAAGAGTGGCCAAAATTAACAAATCAGGAGATTATAGATGCTGGAGAGGATGTGGAGAAACAGGAACCCTCTTGCACTGTTGGTGGGAATGCAAACTGATGCAGCCACTCTGGAAAACAGTGTGGAGGTTCCTCAGAAAATTAAAAATAGAATAACCTTATGACCCAGAAATAGCACTGCTAGGAATTTACCCAAGGGATACAGGAGTACTGATGCATAGGGGCACTTGTACCCCAATGTTTATAGCAGCACTCTCAACAATAGCCAAATTATGGAAAGAGCCTAAATGTCCATCAACTGATGAATGGATAAAGAAATTGTGGTTTATATACACAATGGAGTACGACATGGCAATGAGAAAGAATGAAATATGGCCCTTTGTAGCAACGTGGATGGAACTGGAGAGTGTGATGCTAAGTGAAATAAGCCATACAGAGAAAGACAGATACCATATGTTTTCACTCTTATGTGGATCCTGAGAAACTTAACAGAAACCCATGGGGGAGGGGAAGGAAAAAAAAAGAGGTTAGAGTGGGAGAGAGCCAAAGCATAAGAGACTCTTAAAAACTGAGAACAAGTTGAGGGTTGATGGGGGGTGGGAGGGAGAGAAGGGTGGGGGATGGGTATTGAGGAGGGCACCTTTTGGGATGAGGACTAGGTGTTGTATGGAAACCAATTTGACAGTAAATTTCGTATATTGAATAAAAAAATTAATGTTAAAAAGTAGTAACACTAAAACCAAATACACTCTGTATGTCACTTACAAAACATGATTTATCTCCTCTTGATTTAGTGAACTTTCAATTTTTTATGTACTTAAATTTTTGAAGATTTTTACTATTAATGCTCATGGAAATAAGTCCTAAGATTTTAGTTAAGAGACCATGTAAAATCCCAAGCATAAAAAAATAATGAATATAATAAATATAAGAAGAAAATATATTTCAAAATTATTTTCAGTTTTATTGAGAATTTACGTCTCAAGAGTGAGTCAACATAAAGTACCCACTATAGAAAGAGTACTTATTTCTTTCCTCCATCCCATTCCTGCCATCCACAGTTGAGGTATTGATATTTATTGTATGTGTCAAACCTGATAAATGGGCGTTCCATCAGTAGAGGGTAATGTATTCATTTTCTAGGGCTGCTGTAACAAAGTACCATAAAATGAGTGACTTAACAATATACTTGTATTGTGTCACACTTCTGGAAGCTAGTAGTCCAAGAACAAAATGTTGTCAAGGCCATGCTTTTTCTAAAGACACTAGGGAAAGTTCTAATTCAGGCCTCTCTACTACCTTCTGGTAGTTTTTTGGATTATGGAAATATAACTCCAACCCTCGTTTTGTGAGGACACCAGTCATAATAAATTAGGGGCCCATTCTACTCCAGTATGACCTCATATTACCTAATTATATCTGCAATTACTTTATTTCAAATTTAAGTCATATTCTGCAATATTGGGACTTAGAACTTCAACATATAGATTTTTAAGGAACCTAAATTTTGGGAAGGAATTGAAAGAAACATGGCAAATCAATTCATAACATGTAAGAAGTAATAATACCACTTTGTACATTTACTAAGTCTCAGGCTATATGTTAAGATATTTCTATAGGGTATCTCATTTTATTCTTACAACCACTAATTGATTTAGGTCCTATTGATTTCCATGTTTTATCAATGAGGAACTGAGGCTCAGAGAACTTAAACCTGTGTTGGCAAGTGACTGAGACAGGATTGGGACCCAGGTAATATTACCAGAACCTCCACTTTTGACCGTTATATACTTCTAAAACCCTAATGGTGTATATTCTCTTTGGACTTTAATGCAACACATTGTTCATTCCTTCCGTTTGAAATTCATGTTACTCAGTGAAAACCAGGACAATGGCTGTGCCATCCAAAAATTATGTTTTTTACAGTACATAATCTAAAGAGTAATAATATTCTGCTTTGTAGCATTTTATTTTGCACCTTGGCATTATCTAATTTTCCCAACTAGAGTATATGCTCCTTTATGTCAGGTATTGTGCCTTATACTTCTTTTCTGTATCCTACAGATACTAGCACTATGTTGACTTTCAGTAACTATTGTTGATAGAAACTTATGTCAGAAAACAAACTGTCATAACTATGTTCTGTTTTATGGGTAAAATACTTCTTTTAAAGATCTCCATGGAACTATATCTGTGGAATCAATTGCCATAAAGTCAATGCTAATACCTAAATACTTTTTTTCAACCATGGTGTACTAATGTGAGGGTTTGTAGTTTATTGAGTTTGGGGTCTTAAACTGTGGTTTCCCCACTGAGCAGTCATGAGGTATTGAGTAGATTAAGATATTTATCAATAACGCTTAGATTTGGATATTTTAGCAGGTATGTTTTTAAGGTAAAAATTCCATTTTTTGCAGAATATAAAATGTAGGTATCTATATTTTAATGTTTATTTATTTTTGAGAGAGAGAGAGCACAAGTGGGGGAAGGGCAGAGAGACGGAGACACAGAATCTGAAGCAAGCTCCAGGCACTGAGCTGTCAACACAGAGCCAGATGCAGGGCTCAAACTGATGAATGAAACTGAACCGTGAGATCATGACCCAAGCTGAAGTTGGATGCCTAACCGACTGTGCCACCCAGGGGCTCCTGTATCTATTTTTAATTATAGCATTAATTAGCAGCTTTATCTTTAAATTATTATTATTTGGGTCACCAAGTTGCCACGAGTGTAAGGTTTATCTGAATCAGGCAGGAGAAATAAAAGTCATGAAAAATACCTTCAACTCACCTCGGTTTTAGTGGTCCAGATTACCTTAATTCGAGTACAGACACATCTTTCTTACATTTTAGATCTTCATTTTCTCCACCTGTAATGAGAGAATGCTACCACCTGCCCTGCTTTACTCAGAGGGCCTTGTACATGATGAAGCATAGTACACTCTGAAGTGATGAACATTATTGCTTCATTAAAACACATCTCTAGGGGCGCCTGGGTGGCGCAGTCGGTTAAGCGTCCGACTTCAGCCAGGTCACGATCTCGCGGTCCGTGAGTTCGAGCCCCGCGTCAGGCTCTGGGCTGATGGCTCAGAGCCTGGAGCCTGTTTCTGATTCTGTGTCTCCCTCTCTCTCTGCCCCTCCCCCGTTCATGCTCTGTCTCTCTCTGTCCCAAAAATAAATAAACGTTGAAAAAAAATTAAAAAAAAAAACAAAGCACATCTCTAATATTCCAACTTTTATATTAAAACTCTTTAGGGAAATAATCTAGTTTTTAAAGTTCATACTTACATCAGACAAAGAATAGTTATATTTGAATGAAAGGACCTGTATCTTTGCTAAAACAACAACAAAAACAACAATAGCAAGAGCACCAAACATGCACCTAATCATCATGTGAAAATGGTTACTAATATTGAGTTTGAAGTTACAAGTACCTGGTAGAGGATAAGGAATTGCCCATACACATTTTATAATCCCATGTGCACATGTACTTATTTTCTTTTGTAGAGGACAGTGGAGCAGCCCTTAAAATGTGTATGGAACAAAAGGAGAAATATGCAAAATCTTAAATGACTTTTTGAGGTTGCAGGTTAGACTGTCTTACAATTTGAAGTAAAGGGAAGGATCCTAAAATAGATTATACTGAACATACTCTGTGGGGATACATGTAAAAAAGAATAATAACATCAGATACGCAGTTAAGGGCATAGCTCTAAGGTTAGTCTCAAAATAGGTAAATAGATGTTAAAGTAATACACACACATACATACCCACTTTTTGTCAGCATTACCAAAGCCACTGTGTATTTGTTTTTCCTAAAATCTCTACTTGAAGAACACAAAGCATTATCCCACTTAAAATGAGATAGTGCTAAAGCTCAGAGAGGGAAAAAGGCTTGCCAAAATCAACACAACTAGCTAATGGAATAACATATATAGAATCTATACACCTTAAAAGCAGATTTATCTCAACTTCTATTTTGAAAACAGATTTCTACAGGAGTTATGAAGTTTTAGTGTTGAAAAAGAGTGCAAAGGCCCAAGTTTCCCATTCCCCCACAAGGGAACCTCAAAGTCTTGGCCATCTTCTGTTTTTAATTTCTGTGGTCCTCAGGAAAGTCTCAAAAATGTTAAGCATTTTTTTTCTTCAACTGAACTCGGAGACTGAAAAGCCATGAATTCTGTGGTAGTGTTCCCAAAGAGAGACCATGTGTGTTAAGATCCCCTTTATTCTAGCCTCAGTAGTATATATATGTATATATATATATATATATATATATATATATATAATATACATAATATATTGTATATTATATATATTATATATTATATTATATATCTTATATTATATTATAATATATTATATATTATATAATATTATATTATATATAATTATTATATATACATATATATAATATTATAACATATTATATATATATTTTTTACCACAGTCCCTGTTTTTTCTTTATGGTGCCATTGTTTACCCCCAAATTCCTCTTAACATAGAGCTAATTTAAACCATCTTTTGTTCTTCAAAATAGCCCTTTGTCTCTTATTCCTTTAATCTGCCATTTTTTAACTGCAAAGAGAAGATAAAAAATAGCAAGGTATTTGTCTTTGCAAGATTACTTTCCTGAAAAGTTAGACTGTAGATCTGGAATTAATTCCAAATGTTATAAACTTCTCAGAATCTAAGAGAGTCCATATTCATATAGCATATTAGCAGAGTAACAATATAGTTCTTAACCAAAGTAGGAGACTTTTGAGGAAGAAAGAAGGCACTAACCAGACTGAACACTGAGACAGTAGGTCTAGGACTAGGACTGCCATTCTACATGTAAACTAATATAAATCTAGCAAAAACATATTCAGAGTCCCTAGAGTACATGTTTATCATCTTGGAGTCCTGAACTCTTTTAAGAATCTGAGTAAATCTGGGGCGCCTGGGTGGCGCAGTCGGTTAAGCGTCCGACTTCAGCCAGGTCACGATCTCACGGTCCGGGAGTTCGAGCCCCGCGTCAGGCTCTGGGCTGATGGCTCAGAGCCTGGAGCCTGTTTCCGATTCTGTGTCTCCCTCTCTCTCTGCCCCTCCCCCATTCATGCTCTGTCTCTCTCTGTCCCAAAAATAAATAAACGTTGAAAAAAAAATTAAAAAAAAAAAAAGAATCTGAGTAAATCTATAGACTCACTTCAAAGAAGACTCAAGACAGGGTTATATACACAGTATTTAAGCAAGGCGGTAACAAACTACAGCTCACGAGCCAAATCTTCCTCATTGTTTGTTTTTGTAAATGAAATATTGTTGGGACACAATCACAACCATTAGTTTATGAATCGCATATGGCTACTTTTGCACTGTGATGTAAGAGTTGAGTAGTTGCAACACAGATACTACAGGTGGCAAAATGAAAATATTCACTTTCTGTGTCAAGAACAAATTTACTGATTCTTTTTTCAAGAGAGCTATTATTATGCTTTATAATAAATACAGGGTTAACACTAAAAATATGAAGCTTAATTGAATTAAATGGAAATTCATGCATTTATGTTAAAAAGATTAATTTCACACAAACAGAATTGAGAAGACCTATCATAAAAGCATTAGGGTGTTTAGTTGACAAAATCTCAATATGACCCAACAGCATATCATGGCTTCCCACAAAGTCCATGCTATCTTAAACTGCATAAATAAAAGTCAGATCAAATCTAATATGTTGTACCACATTTTAAAAAGGGTGTTAATAAACTGAGGCAACCAGAGGTAGGTAACTGGAATTCATTAAAAAATCCAAAATCTATAAAGAATGTATCAAACTCAACACCCAAAAAACAAATAATCCAGTAAAGAAATAGGCAGAATACATGAATAGACTTTTTTTTCCAAATAAAATGTACACATGACCAACAAACACATGAAACGATGCTCAACATCACACATTATCAGAGAAATACAAATAAAAACCATGAGATACCACCTCACACTTTTCAGAATGGCTAAAATTAACAACACAGGAAACATCAGATGTTGGGAGAGGATGCAGAGAAAGGGGAACCCTTTTACGCTGTTGGTGGGAATGCAAACCACCTCAGCTGCTGTGGAAAACTGTATAGAGCTTCTTTAAAAATGAAAATAGAACTACCCTATGGCACAGCAACTGCAGTACTGAGTATTTACCCAAAGAATACAAAAATACTGATTTGAAAGGGCACCTCGATGTTTACAGCAGCATTATCAATAATAGCCAAATCATGGAAAGAGCCTAAATGTCCACTGACTCACGAATGGATAAAGAATATATGGTGTTCACACACACACGTGTACACGTGCGCGCGCACACACACTGGAATATTTTTCAGTCATCAGAAAGAATGAAATCTTTCCATTTGCAATGACATGGGTGGAGCTAAAGTGGATTATGCTAAACAAAATAAGTCAGTCAGAGAAAGACAAATACCATGTGATTTCACTCATATGGAATATAAGAAACAAAACAGATGAGCATATGGGAAGGGGAGAAGAAGAGAGAGAGAGAAACAAACCATAAGAGACTCTTAACTATAAATAACAAACTGAGGATTGATGAGTGGGAGGGGGTTGGGCTAACCAGGTGATGGGTATTAAGGAAAGCACTTGTGTTGAGCACTGGGAGTTATATGTAAGTGATGAATCACTAAATTGTACTCTTGAAACCAATATTACACTATATATGTTAAATAACTAGAATTTAAAATTTTGAAAAATATCTGTACCTATATTGCATAAGGGAATGTGAAATTTCTTTTCAAATATTAAGAAAGAGTGGCTTGTGGACAGGATTGAGATATAAATATAAGCTAGGCTATATGACAAAAAATATCTTCCACTCATATTTCAGTTTGCCTTGTAACTCAAAGACTCTATGAGCCTACACATTAAGCAAATAGATAATGGGACTGTCCTGACATAATGTTTCCTCTTGGAGTTAGGCTATTAAAAAAAAACTATCTTTGTAAATGTCATAAAGAAATACACTCTGAGTTCTGTGAAATATAAAAGTATTTTCAGGGGCACCTGGGTGGCTCATTGGTTAAGTGTCTGATTCTTGATTTCAGCCCAGGTCATAATCTCACAGTCGTGAGACTGAGCCCCACACTGGGCTCTGTGCAGGACATGGAGCCTGCTTAAAGTTCTTCCTCTCCCTCTCCCTCTTCCCCTCCCCTGTGCAAAAAAAAAAAAAAAAAAAAAAAGAACTAAAATTATTTTCAGTTAAAGTAGTGCAAGCAAGGGAAGAAGAGGATAATTTTGTTTTAATGTATTTTAGAAAGAAAGTGGTTTTAGAAAAGGTCTTCCTCACTACAGATTTATGAGCAGTGAGTGAAAAATTAATATTTAATGAAAATATACTTTTCATCATTAGGAGCCTGTATTTCATTCAAATCAATTGGACAGGAAATTATCTACCATTTTTCATATGGAAGATATCATAATGAGCTTCAATTAATTACTGTATATGATATCTTAATACAGTCACCATTAAAAGAAGGACCATTAAAGAACCAATGAAAAAACCCTGCCAATGTTAATCAGGATTTTATAGACAAAACTCTTAACCTGAAAAATACATATCCATATTATTTACTAAAAATTTCAATAACTTGAAAATCAAGATTAATCTTGAATTCAAAGATCTTAGCAGAATCCACAATTTCTTATTTTTCAAAACAGAAGTATGAAAAACAGTTCAATTTTGAGTTGTTTGTATGTGAAAGCAACACTTAATGTGTTCATATGTGGCTTATTGCTTCAAATGCTTCTATTTGGAATAAACATTGCTTGAGCCTCCGAATTTCATGTTCTAGCCAGCATGAAGATAATAACTTCAGCTGACACCATAACATCATTTCATATTGTGACATTTTGCAGTTTATAAAGGCACATCCACATATATTTCACTATACTTTCTGCACAGAAATTCTATAGGTAGAGAGAAAAAGAGGCACTATCCTAATTTCTCAGTTAAGAAGCTAATCCTGAGAAAGTCTTCATGGCTACCTCATGGTAGCCCAACATTTCACTGGTAAAATAAAGATTCAAATACAGGCTTTCTGATAGTATGTGCTGTGCTGTATTTACTTTACTATAGAGGAAGGTGTGTTGAATCTGAGGATTTGCAGATATAAAGTCATAAAATGCTTCAGAAAGGGCAGTGTCTACCCTCTGGAGATTAAATACATTTGAAACAGCTTTAATCTTAACTTTTCCAAGTCAAATAGCTGTATTTAACCTATTTAATAGACCATTTATTAGAGTCCAGTATATATCATTTCCTTTGATTATGTTACTTTCCAAGAGGGATCATTGGTAGTGGGTTTGGCATAAAGCTATTATGTATAAGCAAAACATTTTGGTGTGAAAAAAATCAATAATATACTTATGAAACCATTACTATGTACCTGGTACTTCACTTTATATACATTTTTAATCCTTATAAAAACTGTAGGAGGTAAATACTATTATTATCTCCTTTATGCAAATGAGGAAACTAAAATCTACAAACGTTATGTAATTTGCACTACATCATACAGCTAAAGTTAGGATTCAAAGTAAGATACATGTGATTCAGAAGATAATACTTTTCCAACTATTCAATTCTGTATAAATGTAACAATTTGTTTTTGCACAGTATCATTTTATTTACCAAACCACGTGTGTATACTTTTATAATAAATAATATTATGTGCACCCTTCCCCACAACATTCTCAACAATTGCTTCCTAAAAACAGGGACAGAAGACAATATCCACAAGTTACAGATTTGAAACCTAAGATATAGAGTAGTCAAGCGACCTGCCAAGGCCTCACAGAGATATAGTTAATAAGGGAGAATTCAGTATAAGTATTCTGTGCTTTTGGCATTTAATTCATGCTGCCTAATAGAGAAAAATAATCAATAAAATTTTAAAAAGGCAAATTATATAAAATGGCAAAAATGAAAAGGAAAAACTTTAGATATAGAAAAACTATGTGTGACATCATCAACAGAAATCAAAGGGGCACTGATTTTAGAACTTTGGGCACTGGATGAACTAACAAGAAAAATAGTATGTCAATCACAATTTTTTAAAAGCATAAGTTATTGAAAAATATGAAACTGCAGTCCAGTTTCATATTGTGAAAAAGATAAAGAGAATGAAAGATACAGGTTGGAAACAGGGGAGAGTAGATGAAGGTAACAGAAATACAAAGTGAGGAGAGAAAAAAAAGGAATAATATTGGCTCAAGAAGGAAAACCTGAGGGGCGCCTGGGTGGCGCAGTCGGTTAAGCGTCCGACTTCAGCCAGGTCACGATCTCGCGGTCCGTGAGTTCGAGCCCCGATGGCTCAGAGCCTGGAGCCTGTTTCCGATTCTGTGTCTCCCTCTCTCTCTGCCCCTCCCCCGTTCATGCTCTGTCTCTCTCTGTCCCAAAAATAAATAAACGTTGAAAAAAAAAATTAAAAAAAAAAAAAAGAAGGAAAACCTGAGATTAGTGGTTTGAAGTTACTGGGTGGAGGGTGGCTTTTGTTTAAGAAAGAATATTTGATAATGAAAAGTATACAATAGTATACTCTTATTTGTTTAATTCAATGGCTCCTTCTGAGACTTCATCAAGCTGAAGTGCTTTTGAACTTTTCTCAATATCCTTGTAATTAATCCTGTCCTTCCTATTTTTTTGTGATATGGGACTTTTCTGGCTCTTCTTTATCAGTGTATCTGGTCACCAGCCTCAGCTTTGTCAATAACTCATTATTCTGTGACCTTGAACAAGTCATTTATCTCTGAATTGAATTTCTTCAAAACTCAATGATGGAGTGCATGATCTTCAATGTCTTTTCCAGTTCTAGAGAGTCATGATTCTATAATTATCTACAGTGGTAATTTTCCCCAACCTTAAATCAGCATTTACTGCCGGGCTTTCTTATCTCACTCACACTGTAAGCACTCATTTGGAAATGAGGGATGACTTTCAAATCTTTCTCTGTCATCTTTTGTCCCAAATACCAGACCTCTTTATACAAACCATTCCACCTGATGTCCCCTAGCCACCTCAAAAAACTCACCTTTGCAAATATGTATTCTTCCTCCTTTACCTCCTCGGTTCCTTAGAAATATCATGATCTTCTACAGTTGAAGCTCTTAAGATCAATACTTTAGTGACATCTTCAATTATCTCTTCACATAAAGTTGATAAACAATCTTATCAGGTTTAACTATGAAAGTCTCTTGTATTCATCCAATTACTGTTTTGTTAGTGCCCTGGTTTGGGTATCCATGTTTCTTAGTGATTCAAACTACTGTAACAGTTTTCTAATCTGCAAATTTCCCATTCTTATCTTCAATCATTTCTTCCAAACCTTGTCTTGTTGCAACCAGAGCTAACTTCCTTTAGTACAGACTTAATTATATTTGATGAATTACTGCTCATAAAGCACTTAGAATGGTCACTGTAGTATCGTTATTTATATGCTGTATAAATATTAGCTATTATTATTATTCCATTGCACAAAAATGTTTGAAAACTTCCCTAATATACAGAGAAAAAGTCTATATTTTTTAGATTAGAATTTAAGAATCATTAAAATTTGGTATCAACTTCCCAGTTATATTTTCTACTCTATTTCACTGAATTAAAAAAAAATTATTTTTAAAAAATGTTTATTTATTTATTTATTTATTTATTTATTTAGAGTGTGTGTGCGTGCGTGATGGAGAGGGGCAGAGAGAGAGAGGAAAAGAGAGAATCACAAGCAGGCTCTGTGCTGTCAATGAGAATCCTGATGCAGGGCTCAATCCCACAAACTGTGAGATCATGACCTGAGCCGAAATCGAGGGTAGGAACCTTAACCAACTGATCTACTCAGGCATCCCTCCACCACCCCAAAAAAACCTTTAGTTGCCTTATTTTCACACATGTCAATTTTAAGAGGACGTTATCCATCCTGTAGCCACTTTATTTTGTGTCACGTGGTTCTATTTCCCTCCTTCCTCTCCCACCAGAGCTTAGGTGTTTGGATAATGATTAGGCATTAATTATACAATAGAGGACCTAATCTGGCTACGAACCTATATGTTATTTGGCCTGCCACAAAAAGAAAAACTGGACCAAAATCTGATTTTCTTTTTCTCAGTAATTTATATTAATACATTTGGAAAGAATTTTCCAGTTAGCAGTAAGAAGGGGGGTGGTGGAATGATAATGGAGGAAGAAATAAACAGCAGTGGCCATGACGAGCCATATGTAAGATGAAGTTAGGTATGGACAGATAATAAGCAGAAGCAGGATTAGTTGATTCGGATGGAAATAAAATAAGAGACCATTTATGCTGGAGGAGATATGCCATAAGAAACCAGAACCAACTGGATTCTTAGGGAATTTGAAATAGTGTATCCTAGAGCTGCTTCTATTCTTTTTTTAATTTTTTTTATTTTTTAAAATATACATCCAAGTTAGTTAGCATATAGTGCAACAATGATTTCAGGAGTAGATTCTTTAGTGTCCCTTACCCATTTAGCCCATCTCCCCTCCCATAACCCCTCCAGTAACCCTCTGTTTGTTCTCCATATTTAAGAATCTCTTGTGTTTTGTCCCTCTCCCTGTTTTTATATTATTTTTGCTTCCCTTCCCTTATGTTCATCTGTTTTGTCTCTTAAAGTCCTCATATGAGTGAAGTCATATGATATTTTTCTTTCTCTGACTAATTTCACTTAGCATAATACCCTCCAGTTCCATCCACGTAGTTGCAAATGGCAAGATTTCATTCTTTTCATTGCCAAGTAGTGAGTAGTATTCCCGTGTGTGTGTGTGTGTGTGTGTGTGTGTGTGTGTGTGTATACATACGTGTGTGTGTGTGTGTGTGTGTGTGTGTGTGTGTATAACATCTTCTTTATCCATTTCTCAGATGATATACATTTGGGCTCTTTCTATGATTTGGCTATTGTTGATAGTGCTGATATAAACATTGGGGTACAAGTACCTCTATGAATCAGCTCCTTGTATCCTTTAATAAATACCTAGTAGTGCAGTTGATGGGTTGTAGGGTTGCTCTATATCTACTGTGTTGAGGAACCCCATACTGTTTTCCAACCAGTTGTCATTTCCATCAACAATGCAAGAGGGTTCCCCTTTCTCCACATCCTCACCAACATCTATTGTTTCCTGAGTTGTTAATTTTAGCCACTCTGACCTGTGTGAGCTGGTATCTCAATGTGGTTTTGATTTGTATTTCTCTGATTTTTAGTGATGTTGAACATCTTTTAATGTGTCTGGTAGCCATTTGAATGTCTTTTTCTATTCCTGTCTTCTACCCATATCTTCATTGGATTATTTGTTTTCCAGACGTTAAGTTTGGTATTTTCTTTATAGATTTTGGATACTAGCCCTTTATCTGATATGTCATTTGCAAATATCTTCTCCAATTCTTTGGTTGCCTTTTAGTTTTGTTGATTCTTTCCTTTGCTGTGCAGAAGCTTTTTATCTTGATTAGGTCCCAATAGTTTCTTTTTTTCTTTTAGTTCCCTTGCCTTTGGAGACATGTCAAGTAAGAAGTTGCTGTGGCTGAGGTCAAAGAGGTTGTTGCCTGTTTTCTCTTCCAAGTTTTTGGTGGTTTCCTGTCACACATTTGGGTCTTTCATCCACTTTGGAATTTATTTTTATGTATAGTGTAAGAAAGTGGTCCAGTTTCATTCTTCTGCATGTTGCTGTCCAGTTTTCCCAGCACTATTTGCTAAAGAGACTGTCATTTTTCCATTGGATGCTCTTTCCTGCTTTGTCAAAGATTAAATGGCCATAAATTTGTGTGTCTAATTATGGGTTCTCTATTTTATTCCATTGGTACATGTGTCTGTTTTTGTTCCAGTACCATCACAGATGACATAATGCTCTACATGGAAAACCTGAAAAACTCCACCAAAAAACCGGCTAGAAGTGACACATGAATTCAGCTAAGTCTCAGGATATAAAATAAATGTACAGAAATCAGTTGCATTTCTATACACTAATAATGAAGCAATAGAAAGAGATATCAAGGAATTAATCCCATTTATAATTGCACCAAGAACCATAAAATGCTTAGTAATAAACCTAACCAAAGAGGTAAAAGATTTGTATACTGAAAACTATAGAAAGCTTATTGAAAGAAAGTGAAGAAGCCACAAAGAAATGAAAAAAAAAATTCCATGTTCATGGGTTGGAGGAACAAATATTGTTAAAATGTTGATACCACCCAAAGCAATCTACACATTCAATGCAATCCCAATCAAAATACTACCAGCATTCTCAAAGGTAGAACAAACAATCTTAAAATTTGTATGGAACCAGAAAACACACTGAATAGTCAAAGTAATATCGAAAAAGAAAACCAAAGCTGGAGGCATCACAGCCTCAGATTTAACCTGTATCACTTAGTATAATATTCTGTAGAGGCATCCATGTTATTGCAAAAGCAAGATTTCATTTTTTAAGTCTGATTAATATTCAATTGTGTATATATACCACTTTTTTATAATTGATATTTTATTGGTTGTTCTAAGGATCACTACACAAATTTCAATTTGTACACAATTCTTAACATATATACTGAAAACCCAAAAAGGTCACGTAGCTGTAATTGTTTTGTGAAAGTTATTCCAGTGGCAATCCTGCTTAAAATTTGGAGGCAAATTTTTCTTAACAGTATATAAATTACCAATATCTTAAATGTTGACACACTGTAACATTGTTAAGTCCCATTATTTCACAATTAATAAAATATACATTACATATCCAAATTTTCAATCTTACATAGCACATTGACAAAGTTACTGGATAAACTGGACTACCACTACAAAGATGTTATGGAGTGCACACAATTCTGCCAGGGAGAGCCAAGATCAAGGAGTGGTTTTCCTCAGGAAACAATCCTACCAAGAACAAATGGGAATAGTAGTAATTTAAAATGTTCAAGATATATTAAATGCATGACTGACTCCAGATTTCCATTTAGTATGCTTTGTATTATAGGATATAAAAACTACCCCATCCAGGGACGCTTTTTCCAGGATATAACAACTATCAAGTTGAGTGCCTGACTGTTGGTTGTAGTTCAGGTTATGATCTCACAGTTCATGGGTTCGAGCCCCACATCTGGCTCTGTGCTGACAGTGTGGATCTGCCACTCTGCTGTTCATGCTCTGTCTCTGGCAAAAATAAATAAATAAACCTTTTAAAAAAACCTATCCCATGTATGGAATGTTAAGCTGACACCCAAGATAATCAAAGCCTCCCATATTCAATATACCACTATTTTCTTGCTGTACCAAAAAGTAAACAACCATACAATTATTTCACTTCTTAAAAAAAAAAAAAACATTTACACTTAAAAAGTAGTATGAATGAGATTTCTTCCTTCTTAAAAATGTTTATAGAGCTACTAAAAAACTTGCATTTACAAAATAGTTGATAAAAAATATTCCTCTGGATTGTACAAGAAAGGAGACAGAGAGCACTGATAAGACATGGTATGTGATATTAATCAAACTTGGCTTCTTTCTCTCCTGCTTCATCAGAGGCTGGACTCTCCTCATTTTTAGTTTCTCCATTTTCTGCATGTAAGTCTTCTTTCATTTCTTGGTTAGCCACTTCAACCTGTTCTCCCTTTGGTCCCCCTTTCCACTTTGTTTCCACTTTTTTTGTCTGAAGATTTATTCCTTCCTGCCACTTGTTTTGGCTTTGTTTCCACTTTTCAGGAGCGGGTTTGTCTGACAACGTCCCCAATCTCGTCTTGGGCTCCTCCTTTGTCACCCCCTCAGTGGAGATGAACTTTCTTTTAGGTATCATGGCAAAGTGGCTGGTGTGTGCTGGGTGCCTGAGGGTCAACGGGGTGCTGAGAGCCTTCATGAAGTTGGGCTCTATACTGCTTTTCTTTTACCCTTTCAACTATGGATGGACACTTAGCTTGTTTCCATATCATGACTATTATAAGTAATGCTACAATAAACATAGGGTTACATGTATCTTTTAGAATTAACTTTTCATGAGTTCTTTTTGGCAAATATCCAATAGTGGAATTATTGGAATATACAATATTTTTAGTTTTAATTTTTGAGGAATCTTCATACTGTTTTCCACAATGACTTTACCAATTTGCATTCCCACAAACAGTGCACAAGTGTTCTTTTTTCTCCACATCCAAACCAACACTTGTTATTTCTTGTCATTTTCACTTTAGCCATTCTAACTCACATGAGGTGATATCTCATTGTGTTTTCTAAATGTTTATTTATTTTTTTAGAGAAAGAGAGGGAACACACAGGGGAGGGGCAGAGAGAGAGAGAGGGAGACAGGATCTGAAGCAAGCTCTGTGCTGACAGCAGAGAGCCTGATGCGGGGCTCAAACTCACAAACTGAGAGATCACGACCAGAGCCAAAGTTGGACACTTAACCAACTGAGACCCCCCTCTGTGTGGTTTTGACTTGTCCTTCCCTGATGAGGATGACTGATGTTGACAATCATTTCATTTGTCAGTTACCCATCTGTATGTCTTCTTTGGGAAAAGGTCTATTCAGAATTTCTTCCCAGGTTTTAATCAGATTGTTTAAGTTTGTGGTGTTGCATTGCATAAGTTCTTTATATATTTTGGATACTGACCCCTTATTGGATATATCATTTGCACATACCTTCTCCCATTCAGTAACTTGTCTTTTTGTTTTGTTGATGGTTTCCTTTGCTGTGAAAAGCTTTTTATTTTTATATAGTTCCAATAATTTAATTTTGCTTTTGTTTCTCTTGTCTTAGGAAACATATCTTAAAAAATGTTGCCATGGCTAATGTTCAAAGAAACTACTGCTTGTGTTCATTTTTAGAATTTCTATAGTTTCAGGTGTCACATTTAGGTCTTTAATCCATCTTGAATTTATTTTTGTGTATGGTGTTAGAAAGTAATCAAATTCCATCCTACTTCTATCCAATTACATATATGTAGTTGTTCTGTTTTCCCAACATATTTTCATTGAAAATACTTTATTTTTACCATTCTATATTCTTGCCTCCTTTGCGAGATTAATTGACCATATAACTGTAGATTTATTTCTAAAGTGTCTATTCTGTTTCAGTGATCCATGTGTCTATTTTTGTGCCAATAACATACTGTTTTCATGACTATAGATTTGAAAAATCTCTCAACAAATTGGGCTTAGTGTGAAAATTCCATATAATGGCCATACAAGAAAAATAATACAGTTGACATCATGCTGAATTTTGAAAAGTTGAGGAGTTTTCTCCTAAGATCAGGAAAAAGACTTGGATATCCACACTCACCACTTTTATTCAGTGTAGTACTGGAAGCCCTAGCCACAGCAATCAAACAAGAAACAAAAATAAGAAACATTCAGTTGTCTAAATAAAAAGTTAAAATTTCACTATTTTCATATGACATGATATTATATTTAAAAAATTCTAAACACTTCACAAAAAAAACTGCGGTAAAGACGCAGGATACAAAATTAATACCCCAAAATAATATTACTTCTATACACTAATAACGAAGTAGCAGAAAGAGAAATTAAGAAAATAACTCCACTTACAATTGAACTACAAGCATAAAATACTTATAAATAAACTTAAAACTAAAAGGCAACCAACGGAATGGGAAAAGATATTTGCAAATGACATATCGGACAAAGGGCTAGTATCCAAAATCTATAAAGAGCTCACCAAACTCCACACCCGAAAAACAAATAATCCAGTGAAGAAATGGTCAGAAAACATGAATAGACACTTCTCTAAAGAAGATCTCTGGATGGCCAACAGGTACATGAAAAGATGCTCAACGTCGCTCATCAGGGAAAGACAAATCAAAACCACACTCAGATATCACCTCACACCAGAGTGGCCAAAATGAACAAATCAGGAGACTGTAGATGCTGGAGAGGATGTGGAGAAATGGGAACCCTCTTGCACTGTTGGTGGGAATGCAAACTGGTACAGCCACTCTGGAAAACAGTGTGGAGGTTCCACAAAAAATTAAAAATAGACCTACCCTATGACCCAGCAATAGCACTGCTAGGAATTTACCCAAAGGATACAGGAGTACTGATGCATAGGGGCACTTGTACCCCAATGTTTATAGCAGCACTCTCAACAACAGCCAAATTATGGAAAGAGCCTAAATGTCCATCAAATGATGAATGGATAAAGAAATTGTGGCTTATATACACAATGGAGTACTACGTGGCAATGAGAAAGAATGAAATATGGCCCTTTGTAGCAACGTGGATGAAACTGGAGAGTGTGATGCTAAGTGAAATAAGCCATACAGAGAAAGACAGATACCATATGTTTTCACTCTTATGTGGATCCTGAGAAACTTAACAGAAACCCAATGGGGGAGGGGAAGAAAAAAAAAAGAGGTTAGAGTGGGAGAGAGCCAAAGCATAAGAGACTGTTAAAAACTGAGAACAAACTGAGGGTTGATAGGGAGTGGGAGGGAGGGGAGGGTGGGTGATGGGTATTGAGGAGGGCACCTTTTGCGATGAGCACTGGGTGTTGTATGGAAACCAATTTGACAATAAATTTCATATATTGAAAAATAAATAAATAAATAAACATAAAAAATTAAAATTAAAAATTAAAAAAAGAAATAAATAAGTGAAAACCTGTACTCTGAAAAAAAAAGTAAAACATTGATGAAGGAAATTGAAGATGACACAAATAGAAAGATATCACATGCTCATGAATTGGAGGAATTAGTGTTATTCAAATGTCCATATTGCCCAAAGCAATCTATAGATTCAATTTAATTCCTATTAAACTACCAACAGTAGTTTTCACAAAACCAGAACAAATAATACTAAAATTTGTATGGAGTCACTGAAGATCTCAAATAGCCAAAGCAATTCTGAGAAATAATAACAAAGCTGGTGGAATCACAATACCACATTTGAAGACATACTACAAATCTGTATAGAACAGATTAATGAAACAAGAAGCTGTTTCTTCAAAAATAATAAATAAAATTGACAAGCTTCTATCCAGACTTATCAAAAAAAAAATGAAAAAAGAAACACCCATGTCCTGCTCTGTACCACAATAACTACACATAATTTAAGTTATCCATTGGAACTAGAACATTATTGCTAAACCTGTATTCGAAAGCAATACCCTATTCAAGTGACAGAAAAATGAAGACAACCAATATTTTTTTTTTCTGAGAGGCTACTGAAGTATAGGGTTAATGTAGCATCAAGCCAACACTATACTGAGATCCTAGGAGGCAGGAGCATTCCTGAACCTCCTCTATGGGCATGACTCATTTCTAGAGATAGTGTTACATGAGATGATTGAATCCTACTAGGCATATGCTGGGGCTTTGACTTTTGCTTTGTTTTGTGTCGTTTGTCAGCAGGAATGATTGAAATGTGAGGTGTAAACTGACACGTATAACTTGTATAAGCCAAACACCCCATTTGCCACATATATCTAGGGTTCCAAACAGTTTTACCTACAGATCTACCTGAACATCATGGTGCAGGGCAAGAACACCAGTAATTTTATTGGAGTGAAGCCAAGTCACCGTCTTTATAATAGAGGTCCTTAGGATTGGATGAATAAAAGGAATGAGATCACCACGTATATAATTGGTGAGCAAGCTAAAAGTGAGGCAGTGAACAATATCTTAGTAGCATATCAAGGAAATATTCATGACAGGCATTGTGATCTGTTAGAGGAACAGGAATGAGGTGCCTTCAGTGAAGCAAAAGTTTGGGGTCAGTAGTGAATAGGAGGCATTTCATGGATGGGTTACAGTAACACATTAAAGGGGATAGAATGCACTTGTGTTCATGGAAGAAATAACCATTACTTATCCATAAAATAGATGGAGGACTCAATCTACTTCATAAAAACCACATCTGGCAGGACTGTGAACCCCTTGTTAAGGATAAATGATAGCATAGCTGATGTGTCCTTTCTAACAGACCACTTTGACACATTCTCAAAATTTTTCTTACACTGTCATACAAGCCATAGGCTTCAGCTACAGAGGTAGCAGATATAATTTTTGCTTCTTGCATGATTGCTGTGGCTGTGGTTTCCAGTACTACACTGAATAAAAGTGGTGAGTGTGGACATCCTTGTCTTTTTCCGGACCTTAGGAGAAAACCTCTCAACTTTTCAACATTGCGCATGATGTTAAGTGTATGTTTCTTTCTTAAATGGCCACTATATGGCATGTTCCCACTAAGCCCAATTTGTTGAGAGATTTTTAAAACCATTAATGGATATCAACCTTTGTAAAATGGTTTTTCAGCATTTATTGAAATGACAATATGATTTTATCTTCCATTCTGTTGATATGGTGCATCCATTATTGATTTGTGGTTATCAAACCTTCCTTGAGTCCCTGGAATAAACATCGCTTGATTGTGGTGAATATCCTTTTCAGTGTATTGCTGAATGTGGTTTGCTAATATTATTTTGAGGATTTTGAACCTATGTTCATCAGGGATATTGGTCTGTTTTTTTTTTTGTTTGTTTTTTGTTGTTTTTTGTTTTTTTTGTTTTTGTTTTTCTTTGGTAGTGCTTTTGTCTGGTGTTGTTATCAGAGTAATGCTAACCTCATTGAATGTATTTGAAAGCTTTCTTTTGTATCCTATTTTTTGGGGGCATTTTTTGAGGAGAATAATGGTTAACTCCCTTTTAAATGTTTGGTAGAATTCACTTGTGAATCCAGCTGGTCCTGGAATTTTATTTTTGATTGAGTTACCTTATCTATTCAATTTTGTTACTAATAATCAGTCTGCTTAGATTTTCTATATCTTTGTGATACACATTGGAAGACTGTATGTTGCTATGAATTTATCCATTTCATTTACATTGTTCAATTAGTTGGCATATATATATATATATATATATATATATATATATTGCAGTAATTCTTATAATCCTTTGTATTTCTCTGGTGTCAGTTGTTACTTATTTTTTGTTTCTGATTTTACTTATTAGGGTCCTTTATCTTTTTTTTTCTTCATGAGTCTGGCTATGGATTTATCAATATTGTTTATATTTTCAAAGAACTAATTTTTGGATTCATAAGCATTTGTCATTTTTTAAGTTTTTATTTTATATACTTCTGCTCTGATCTTTATTATTTCTTTCCTTCTAATGACCTTGGACTTTGTTCTTGTTTTCCTACTTCCTTTAGGTGTAAGATTATATTACTTATTTTAGCTTTTTCTTGTTTAAGGTAGATTTATAACACTATATATTTCCTTCTTAAAACTGGTTTTTCAGTGTCCCAAAGACTTTGGACCATTGTGTTCTTATTTGCATTTTTCCCTAAGTATATTTTTAAAATTTATTCTTTCCTTGTTTCACTGACCAATTGGTTGTTTAGTAGCATGTTGTTTAGCCTCTAGCAGTTTTTGTTATTTCCAGTTTTTCTCTCGTGATTGATTTTTTGTATCACACTGCAGTGGTCATAAAAAATGCATGGTATGATTTCAATATCTGGACTAACATGTGAACTATCCCAAACAATGCTTAATGTGACTAGATAAGAATGTGTCTTGTGTTGTTTTGAATGAAATGAAATGTATATATCAATCTTGTCCAACTGGTCTAATGTGTCATTCAAAGCCACTGTTTCTTTATGGATTGTCTTAGATTATCTATCCATTGCTTTAAGTAGATAGTTAAAGTCCCCTAACATTATTTAATTATTATTTATTTCTCTCTATATGTCCTTTAATATTTTCTTTATGTATTTAGGTTCTCCAGTGTTGGGTGTATAGGTATTTACCATTCTTATATCTCATTTTTTGATTGATCTCTTTATCATCTTGTAATATATTTATTTGTCTTTTGTTTCTGTTGTTTACTCTTTTACATTTCCTATTTTAATTACAGTATAGTTAACATACACTATTATGTTACTTTCAGGTGTACAATATAGTGATTCAATTATTCTATATATTATTCAGTGCTAATCACGATAAATGTACTCTTTAATCTGTGTCACCTATTTCACTCATCCCTTCACCACCTTCCCTCTAGTAACCACCAGATTGTTCTCCATAGTTAAAAGACTGTTTCTTGGTTTCTCTCTCTATCATTTGCCCTTTTGTTCATTTTCTTTGTTTCCTAAGTTCCACACATGAGTGAAATCATGTAGTATTTGTCTTAATCTGATCGACTTACTTTGTTAGCATATATTATCTAGCTACATCCATGTTATTGCAAATGGCAATAATTCATTATTTTATGGCTGAATAATATTATATATATAACATCATCTTTGCCATTTAATCTACTGATGGATATGTGGGCTACTACCATAATTAGACTATTGTAAACAATAATGCAACACTACAGGGATGTACACTCTCACCACTGTTGTTCAACATAGTACTGGAAGTCTTGGCCTCAGCAATCAGAAAACAAAAAGAAATAAAAGGCATACAAATTGGCAAAGAAAAAGTCAAACTTTCACTCTTTGCATATGACATGATACTCTACACCAAAAACCCAAAAGACTGTATCAAAAAACTGTTAGAACTCATAAGGGATTCAGAAAAATTGCAAGATACAAATATCAACATAGAGAAATTGGTTGCATTTGTATACACCAATAATGAAGCAGGTAAAGAGATTTTCATGGAACCTATCTCATTTACAATAGCACCAAACTTCATAAGATACCTGGGAATATATCTAACCAAAGAGGTAAAATATATCTATGCTGAAAACTATAGAAAACCTACGAAAGTGGGGCGCCTGGGTGGCGCAGTCGTTGAGCGTCCGACTTCAGCCAGGTCACGATCTCGCGGTCCGTGAGTTCGAGCCCCGCGTCGGGCTCTGGGCTGATGGCTCAGAGCCTGGAGCCTGTTTCCGATGATTCTGTGTCTCCCTCTCTCTCTGCCCCTCCCCCATTCATGCTCCGTGTCTCTCTGTCCCAAAAAAATAAATAAACGTTGAAAAAAAAAAAAAGAAAACCTATGAAAGAAATTGACGAAGATAAAAAGATTTGGAAAACATTCCATGCTCATGAATTGGAAGAACAAATATTGTTAAAATGTCGATACTACCCAAATCAATCCTCACATTCAATGTAACCCCTACCAAAATAACACCAGCATTTTCACAGAGCTGGAACAAACAATCCTAAACATTGTATGGGGCCAGAAAAAGACCCTGAATAGCCAAAGTAATGTTGAAAAAGAAAACTAAAGCTGGAGGCATCACAATTATGGACCTTAAGCTGTACCACAAAGCTGTAATCATCAAGACAGTATGGTACTGGCACAAGAACAGACACATACATCAATGGAACAGAATAGAGAAACCAGAAATAGACCCTCAGATGTATGACCAACTAACCTTTGATGAAGCAGGAAAGAATATCCAATGGAAGAAGACAATCTCTTCAACAAATGGTGCTAGGAAGACAGGACAGTGACATGCAGAAGAATGAAACTAGACCATTTTCTTACACCATACACAAAAATAAATACTGAAATGGATGAAAGAACTAAACGTAAGACAGAAAGCCATCAAAATCCTAGAGGAGAAAGCAGGCAAAAACCTCTTTTGCCTTGGCTGCAGATGTCTCCAGAAGTAAGGAAAACAAAAGCAAAAATGAACTGCTGAGACATCATCAAGATAAAAAGCTTCTACATAGCAAAAGAAACAATCAAGAAAACTAAAAGTCAATTGATGGAATAGGAGAAGACATTTGCATATGACATATCAGAAAAAGGGTTAGTATCCAAATTCTATACAAAACTTATCAAACTCAACACCCAAGAAATGAGTAATATAGTGAAGAAATGAGAAGACATGAATAGATACTTTTCCAAAGAAGACATCCAGATAGCTAACAGACACATGAAAAGATGCTCAACATTACTCACCATCACAGAAATACAAATCAAAACCACATTAAGATACCATCTCACACCTGTCAGAATGGCTAAAATTAACAACTCAGGAAAACAAACAAACAAACAAACAAAAACGTATGTTGGCCAGAATGTGGAGAAACGGCAAAACTTTTGCACGTGTGGTGGGAATGCAAACTAGTGCAGCCACTCTGGAAAACAGTATGGAGGTTCCTCAAAAAATTAAAAATAGAACTAACCTATGACCCAACAATTGCACTACTAAGTATTCATCCAAAGGATACAAAAATGTTGATTTGTAGGGGCACATGCAACCCAAAGTTTATAGCAGCACTATCAACAATAACCAAATTATGGTAAGAGCCCAAATGTACATCAATGGATGAATGGATAAAGAAGATATTGTAGGGGGGCGCCTGGGTGGCTCAGTCGGTTGAGCATCCGACTTCGGCTCAGGTCATGATATCACAGTTTGTGGGTTCGAGCCCCTCATCGGGCTCTGTGCTGACTGCTTGCTCGGAGCCTGGAGGCTGCTTCAGATTCTGTCTCCTTCTCTCTCTGCCCCTCCCCACTCACTCTTTGTCTCACTGTTTCTCAAAAATAAATAAAATGTAAAAAAAAATATATTGTAGGGGCACCTGGGTGGCTTAGTCGGTTAAGCATCTGACTTCGGCTCAGGTCATGATCCGAAGCATGATCTGAGCATGTCAGATCATGCTCAGAGCCTGGAGACAGCTCAGAGCCTGGAGCCTGCCTCAGACTCTGTGTCTCCCTCTCTCTGCCTCTCCCACACTCTTGCTCTGTCTCTCTCTCTTTCTCAAAAATATATAAACATTGAAAAAAATTTTAAAGACATTATATATATATATATATATATATATATACATATACACACACATACAGTGGAATACTACTCAGTAATGAAAAAGAATGAAATCTTGCCATTTACAACTATGTGGATGAAACTTGAGTGTATTATGTTAAGCAAAATAAGTCAGTTAGGGAAAGTCAAATATATGATTTCACACATACATGGAATTTAAGAAACAGAACAAATGAACATAGGTGAATAGAAGGAAAAATATGATAAAAACAGAGAAGAAGGTAAACCATGAGAGACTCTTAAATACAGAGAACAAACTAAAGGTTGCTGGAGGGGAGGAAGATGGGGGAATGGGCTAAATTGGTCATGGGGATTAAGTAGGGCACTTGTTGGGATGAACAATGTGTGTTATATGTAACTGATGATAATTGGTTTACCTCTGAAACTGTATGTTAACTAATTTGAACTAAATAAATATTTTTTTAAAAAATAATGATACAATAAATGTAGGGGCGCATATATCCTTTTGAATTTGTGGTTTCATATTCTTTCAGTAAATACTTAGTTGTTTGATCCCTAGATTGTAAGGTGTTTCTGACTTTAATGTTTTGAAGAACTTCCATACAATTTTCCACAGTGGCTGTACTAGTCTGCATTCCCATAAAATATCAAGAAGGAGAGAAAGAAAAATGCCATATGATTTCACTCATATTTTAAAATAAAGAAACAAAACAAATGAACATGGTGGGGGAAAGAGAGGCAAACCAAGAAACAGACTCTTAACTACAGAGAATAAATTGATGTTTACTAGATGGAAGGTAGACAGGAGGATGGGTTAAATAGGTTATGGATATTAAGGAGGGCACTTATCATGAGCACCAGGTATTGTATGTAAGTGATGAATCCTTAAGTTCTACATTGGAAACTAATATTATATTGTATATTAATTAACTGGAATTTAAATCAAAGCTTGGGAAAATAAATTACTTATATTGTAACATCTTCACTGGTATTGGAAAATGTTTGCTGTATTCTTTCATAATTGAAAATATATTTTTAAAACTATAAAGAATGCAAGTGGGTTTCCTTTTTGTCAAATCCTCACCAACACCTGCTGTTTCCTCAGTTGTTGATTTTATCCATTCTGACATTTGTTAGGTGATCTTGTAGTTTGACTTACATTTCCTTGATGAAGAGTGAGGTTGAGCAGCTTTTCATGTTTCTGTTGGCCATCAGTATCTCTTATTTAGAGAAAACTCTGTTCATTTCTCCTACCTATATTTTCATTGGATTGTTTGGTTTTGTGGTGTTGAGTTGTATATTCTTTATATATTTTACATATTAACCGTTTATTGGATATATCATTTGTAAATACATTCTCCCATTCCATAGGCTGTCTTTTAGTTTGTTTATTGTTGCCTGTGTACAAGTTTTGATTTTGATAGAATCCAAATAATTTACTATTGCTTTCATTTCTTCTGTCTAGGTGACATACCTAGAAAAATGTTTCTGTGACTGATTTCAGAGAAATTATTATCTGCACTCTCTGCTAGAATTTTTATGGTTTTGTGTCTCCCATTTAGGTCTTTAATCCATTTTGAGTTTATTTTTGTAGATAGTGTAAGAAAGTGGTCCAGTTTCTTTCTTTTCTTTTTCTTTTTCCCTGTGCATATTAATGCCTCTTTTGTCAAACAGGTAATTGACTATAGAATTTTGGGTTTGTTTCTGGGCTTTCCATCCTGGTTCAATGATCTATGTGTCTATTTTTGTGCCAATTCTCTACTGATTTGTTTACTACACCTTTATAGTATAACTTGAAATCTGGAATTGTAATACCTCCAATTCTTTTTTTTTTTCTTTTTAAAGATTATTTTGGCTCTTTGGGGTCTTTTTTCATACCATACAAAATTTAGAGTTATTTTTTGTACGGCTGTAAAAAGAGGCTGTTGGTATTTTGACAGCTATTGCATTAAATCTGTAGATTGCTTGGGTAGTATGAACATTTTAGCAATATTTTTTCCTTTAACTATTGTGCATAGAATATCTTTCGATTTGTTGTCATCTTCAATTTCCTTCATCAATGTTTTATAGTTTAAAGAGTACAGGTATTTCACCTGTTTGGTGATGTTTATTCCTACAAATTTTGTTAATTTTGGTGCATTTGTAAATGGGATTGCTTTCTTAATTTCTCTGTCTTTGCTTCATTATTAATGTATATAAATGATTTCTGTACACCAATTTTGAGTTTTGACACCTCATTGAAAGGCTTTCTCAGTTTTAGTAGTTTTTGTTGGAATCTTTAGGGTTTCCTTTATACAATATCATGTCATCTGCAAATAGTGAATGTTTTACATCTTCTTACCAATTTGGATATGTTAAATTCTTCTTTCATGCTTCATTTCTGTGGTCAGGAATTCCAACACTATGTTAGGTAAAAATGATGAGAATGGAAGTCCTTGTACTGTTCCTGATCTTATAGGGAAAGCTGTAAGTTTTCCCCCTTTGAGGAAGATGTTAAGTGCTTTTTTTAATTCTTATTTAAACTGTAGTTAGTTAACATACATTACAATATTGGTTTCAGGGGTAGAATTCAGTGATTCATCACTTACATACAACACCCAATGCTCATCATAACAAGTTCTCTCCTTAATACCCATCACCCATCTAGCCCATTCCCGACCCACCTCTTTCCATCAATCCTCAGCTTGTTCTCTCTAATTAAGAGTCTCTTATGGTTTGTTTCCCTCTCTCTTCCCCCACTTCCCATATGTTCATCTGTTTTGTTTCTTAAATTCTACAGATGAATGAAGTAATATGGTATTTTTCTTTCTATGATTTATTTAGTTTAGTAAATACACTCCAGCTCCATCCATGTCATTGCTAATGGCAATATTTCATTCTTTTTGATGGTTGAGCAATACTCCATTGCATATATATATATATATATATATATATATATATAATCTTTATCCATTCATCAGTCGATGGACACTTGGGGTCTTTCCATAGTTTGGCTATTGTTGATAATGCTGCTATAAACGTCAGGGTGCATGTACCCTTCGAATGTGTATTTTTGTATCCTGTGGGTAAATAGTAGTGCAATTACTGGATCATAGAACAGTTCAATTTTTCACTTTTTGAGGACCCTTCATACTGTTTTCCAGAGGGGGCTGCACCAGTGTGTATTAGCTGTGTGTTTATCATTTAAGCCTTTTATTATGTTGAGGTATATTTTCTCTAAATCTACTTTGTTGAGGGTTTTTTTTTTTATCATGAATGCACGTTGTGCTTTGTCAAATGCTTTTTCTGCATCTATTAAAATGATTGCATGTTTTTTGTACTTTCTCTTATTGCCATCATGTATCATATTGTTTTGAGAATATTGAACTACACTTGCATTCCCGGAATAAATCACACTTGAATCTGGTGAATATTTTTTTGAATAATTTTTAATGTATTATCAGATTTGGTTTTCTAGTATTTTACTAAAAATTTTCCGTCTATGTTCCTCAGAGATATTGGTTAGTATTCTCTTTTTTTTGTGGAGTTTTTATCTGGTTTTGTTAACTGGTAATGCAAATTTCATATAATTAATTTGGAAGTTCTCCCTCTTCTAATTTTCAGAATATCTTGAAAATAAATATTATCTCTTCTTTAAATGTTTAGTAGAATTTACTTGTAAATCCATTTGGTCCTTGACTTTTGTTTGTTGTAAGTTTTAAAATTACTAATTGAATTTCATTGCTACTTATTGGTCAGTTCAAATTTTATATTTCCTCCTGATTCAATTTTGGGATACTATGTATTTCTACGAATTTACACATTTCTTCTAGGTTGTCCAATATGTGGGAATTTAATTTTTCATTGTATTCTCTTATAATCATTTTTATTTCTGTGGTGTCAATTGTTATTTCTCTTGCTTCATTTCTGATTTTTTTGAGTTCTCTCATTTTTTATGAGTCTGGCTATGAGTTTATCAATTTTGTTGATGTTTTCAAAGAACCAGATCCTAGTTTCGTTGATCTGATCTTTTTTTTTCCTTAAGTTTTTATTTCGTTTATTTCCACTCTAGTCTATTATTTCTTTCCTTCTACTGGTGTTTTGGGTAAAGGTTTTTATTTGAGATTTTTCTTGCTTCTTGAGGTAATCCTGTATTGCTATGAACTTCCCTGTTAGAACAGCTTTTGCTGCATCCCAAACATATTGGAAAATTGTGTTTTCATTTTAATGTGTTTCCATGCATTTTTAAATTTCTTCCTCTATTTACTGGTTGGCCCATTCATTGGTTAATAGCATGTTATTTAACCTTAATGTATTTGTGGTCTTTTCAGACTTTTTCTTATGGTTGATTTCTAGTTTCATAGCATTGTAATCAGAAAACATGCATGGAATGACTTTGATTTTGGGAATTTTTTGTGACTTGTTTTGTGTGGTAATATGTTATCTGTTATAGAGAATGTTCCATGTGCACTTAACAACAAAGTGTATTCTGTTGTTTTAGAATGGAATGGTCTAAATCTATCTGTTACATTCATCTGGCTTAATGTGTCATTCAAACCATTGTTTTCTTGTTGACTTTCTGTTGGATAATATTCCATTGATAAAAGTGGGGTTTTAAAGTTAACTACTATTATTGTATCACTATAAATTTGTTGTTTATGTTTGTTATTAATGGCTTTAAGTATTTGGGTGCTTTCATGTTGGTTCCATGAGTATTTACAACTGTTATATCTTCTGGTTGGATATCCCCATTAATGATTATACAGAATCTTTTTTCTCCACTTGTAACAGTGTTTGTTTTTTAAATGTTTATTTATTTATTTTGAGAGAGAGAGACAGAGAGAGAGGGAGGAGGATAGAGAATGCAAAGCAGCCTCTGCACTGTCAGTGGGGAGCCTGACGTGGGGCTTGATCTCACTAACTATGAGACTATGACCTGAACCGGAATCAAGAGCCAAATGCTTAACCAACTGAGCCACTCAGACACCACTACAGTGTTTGTTTTAAAGTTTATTTTATCTAATTTAAGTATTGCTACCCCATCTTTCTTTTAATATCAATGTGCATGAAAAACGGTTCTCCATCACTTTACTTTCGATCTCCTTGTGTCTTTAGGTCTGAAGTGAGTTTCTTGTAAGCATCATATACATCAATTTTGTTTTTTTATCCATTCTGTCATCCTATGTATTTTGATTGGACTGCTTAGTCCATTTATATTCCGAGTTATTGTTGAAAGATATGAATTTATTGTCATTTTGTTACTTGTTAGTTGTTTGGTAGTTTTTCTCCATTTCTTTATTTTTTTGCTCTCTTCTCTCACTTTAGTTGGCTTTTTTGGTGGAGGCTTTCTTGACTGATATACTAGGATTCCTTTCTCCATAGTTTTTGCATATCTATTACTTGGTTTTGATTTGTGATTATTGTTTGGTTTGTACATAACATCTTCTGCATATAGCAGTCTACATGAAGTTTATGGTTGTTTAAATTTATACTCATTCTTTACTCTTCTCCTCCCCATGAGTTAGGTATATAGTGTCATATTTTACATCCTTTTATTTTGTGAGTCCCTCTACTGATTTTACAGATATCCTTATTTTTACTGCTTTTGTGCTTTCTACTTTTCTTACTGCTGCTTATGGTCTTTCCTTTCCACTCATGGAGTCCTCTTTAATATTTCTTGTGGTGCTGGTTTAGTGGTCATGAATTCTTTTAACTTTTTGTTTGTCTGTGAAATTCTCTATTTTTTGTTCTATTCTGGAAAAAATAGTCTAGCTGGATGTAGTATTCCTGGTTGCAAATATTTTCCATTCAGCACATTGAATATAGTATTGCACTCCCTTCTTGCCTGCAAAGTTTTTGCTGAAAAAATTCCTGATATGCTATTTGTTTTCCCTTGTATGTAATGATCTCCTTTTCTTTTGCTGCTTTAAAAATTCTGTCTTTAGCAGTACTCTTTGCTATCCTAATTACTTTCTGTCTTGGTGTTGACCTTCTTGGGTGATTTTTTTTGTGTTTCTCTGTGCCTCTTGGATCTGGATTTCTGTTTTATTCCATAGATTTGAGAAGGCTTCAGCTATTATTTCTTCAAACAAAATTTCTTCCCCCTTTCCTTTCTCTTTTCTTTTTGGGATCCCTGTAATCTGGGATCCCTGTAATTTGGGATCCCTGTAACTTAAGGTGTTGCTGGATTCCCTAAGTGTATTCTTATTTTTCATATACATTTTTGGTCTCACTTTCTGTGCTTGATTACTTTCCATTTCCAGGTCACTTATTTGTTCTTCTGCTTTGTCTAATCTACTGTTTTTCCGTATAGTTTATTTCTTTTCTTTTCTTTTCTTTTCTTTTATTAAGCTTTAAAATTTTAATTCCAATATTAAGTCATTTATGAGAGTGGGTGTACTCCATCTAGTTTACTTTTAATTTTATTTATTGTGTTCTTCACCATATTGGTTCTTTTTTTTTTTTAATCTCACTTTTAAGCATCTTACTGATGTCTTCCCCTCTTTTCTCACGTTCAATGAGTATCTTTCAGATCACCAACTCAAATTTTCTTTCTGGTATATTACTTATCTTTGTTTCTCTTATGTCTTTTGGTGATTTTGCCTTGTTCTTTCCTTTTGTCATATCCTTCTGTATCCTCATTTTATCTAATTCTCTGTGTCTATTTCTGTGTGTTAGGAAAGTCAGCTATGTCTCCTGGATTTGAAGGTAATGGCCTTATAAAGAAGAGGTCCTGTAGTGCCCTGCTGTGCATTGCTTCCTGTTCACTAGAACCTTGTGCTTCAGAGATATCTCCTATGTGTGATGTGTGTGGCTGGCTGTCTTGCTTAAGTTGCTTTTTCTTTAGTCCAGTCGTACACAATGGCTGTCTGTTATAGATAGTGTTTTGTCCCTGTGGTGGTAGTGGGCAAGTCTGAGGTTGCCCTGGTCAGAACAGGTCTTTGCCATAAATGCAGTAGCAACAAATCGCAGGGTGGTTTCCTTGTGCTGTCCCCCGAGTGGTTTCATTACTGGATGAGTCCTGCAGTTAGACCAGTTGTCTATCTTTAGCCCACTGCTAGGGGGCTAAAGTCAGGAAGTAAGCTGACTCCCATCCCAGGACTGTATGCATCAGGGTGGAGGCCATGGGCACAAATAAGGGAGAAACCTTGCCCCTCTGCCACACTGGGGAGCCTTCACAGGGAAGACAAATCCTCATAACATTTGACTTTGAAAAACAGAGGGGCTGAATTTTGTGAAATCTTACAAGCAGTGGGACTTAAAACACAGGATTTTAAAAGATCAATAAGCTTTGCTCTGGGACAGCCAGGAGGGTAAGAAGAAACTGAGTCGCTGGCCTTAAGGAGACAGCACAACAAGCAGCCTGCAGAGATATGGCATAGAAGTAGCAGTTTGACAGGTGTCTGAGGCATACTGGAGGGAGAGTTATTTGTTCATCTCAGAGCCTGTCCCAGAGGGACAGAAATCTCTGCGGAATTCTTCTAGGAACAGAGAAACTGGAAAGTGTCATTTCTCTCCCTGCTCCCTAGCATAAACACAGGGCCACCTACAGTACTCACAACCTATCTTGCTAGCACTGCTGCCCCAGCCCCCACCACCCCCCCACCCTGCCACACACTGCTTCTGTGTAGGTCTGAGATAAGTCTTTTGTAGGCAACATATACACGGGTATTACTTTTTACCCATTCAGTCACCATATGTCTTTGATTAGAACATTTAAGTCATTTATACTTATAATAATTATTGATATGTATGTACTTGAGACTCTGTTATTTGATTTGTGGTTTTTTTTTTTTGTAGTTTCTATATATTCCTTTTTCTTTTTCTCTTGCCCCCTTTCTTTGTAATTGATGAGTTTCTGTGGTGTTTTTTTTTTTGTTTTTTTTTTTTTTTTTTTTTTTGGTTTTCTTTCTTAGTTTTCATGTACTTATTTTAGGGTTTGGATTGTGGTCATCATAAGCTTCATATATAGCATTCTAAGTATAACAGTGAATATTCAGTTGATGGTCATTTAATATCAAATGCATTCTAAAAAAACAACTTTTTCTTCCCTTGTCCACATTTTATTTATATACTGGATGACGTTATTTTTGTTTTGTTTTGTTTTTTGATTCATCATAATGTTTGTAGCTTTCCATTGGTGGTTATATATTTGAAGCAGCAAACACCTTCTCAGGTATTTACTTTTTGCTTTCACATGGGGTCTACTGTTCTTTGGTCTTGTTATATGTAGGATTTTCTGTGACCTTGTATGGATAAATTTGCTCCAAATATTTGTCCCTTTTGTGGTATAATTCTTAAGCTTGCATATTTTTTCTGATTCTTGCAACCCACTATGTTGGCTGCTATGAATTTCTGTTTTATTTTCAAGAAAGTGTTCCTATAGCTCACATTTGTAGTCTCCCTTAACCACAGGCTTTGGTTTGCTTATTTGTGTTTACTGGACTTGGTCTTTCCATTGTACTCAGAAACATACACATGTAAACAGCTTCAGAGTTGATGGAAGTGTGAATTTAGCACTCTGGGCATTAGTGGTGTCATGGACTTGGTAGGAAGATCCTTCTGTGAAGTTCTCCTAGATATTTATGGCAAGACAATATGCTCAAGTTCTGTGTTCCATCAGTAAGAACCTTGTGCCTTTAATGCCATTTGATATTATTTTATGCCTCTTTACCAATCTCTTCCTTCCCCTGAGTCATGAAGTTTCCACCTCTGTACCCTAGTTGAGGCTGGAGAAAAATAAGTTTCTCCAAAAGTGTCCAGTACAGATGCAATAATTTGTAATTCACTGTTTTCCTTTCTTCCCACAGGAAATCACCACTAGCAAGTTCACTCTGTGTCACATACTGTCACTTTGGGGAATGGTGACACTGGCAAATTTCTTCTTACACTGTCTATTGCACCCAAAATAATATTTTATCCTGTGGTGCTGTGATAGAATCCCCCCTCTGGAAGGCTTGGCTTATACAAATTATCTGTAATTTGTTGGTGTCTGCCCAGCTGAGCAGTTTTTGAGTTTTCCCTGACCACAACCAAGAAAGATTTGGGTAGGTTCACTGGCTGTGTTGGTTCTGCAGCTGGTACTGAGTTATTTTTGTCTATTACTGGATGCACGAGCAAGCAAAACTCTTCCTCAGACTCTTGATGTGGACAGTGCTGGAACCCACAGTTTCCACAAAAGCACTATTGCTTATAGATGAATGCTTAATAGGTAGTTTTAAAAGGAATACAAATAGAAGGACTGTGTCACATCACAATAATGCTCACATTGTTCTACAATCAAGTAGTCTTTGATAAGACTTCCAATAATACACAATGGAAAAAAAGGATGGCCACTTTAACAAATAGTATTAGTAACATTGGATATCCAAAAGAATAAAATGAAATTCGACTCTTACCATGCACCACATGCTAAATTAATTCAAAATAGATTAAATACTCAAACATAAGTCCTGAAACTATAACATTCCTAGAGGAAAACTTAGGGAAAAATCTCTTTGACAGTGTCCTGGCAATATTTTGCATGAGACAGCCAAAGCACTGATGGCAAAAAAATAAAATAAAATAATAGACAAGTGAGATTGAATCCAACTAAAAGTTTTCTGCACATTAGCAATAAACAGAGTAAAAAGACAGCCTATGGAAAAGGAGAAAATATTCACAAGACATGAATCAAATAGTCAATACCAAAATATATGAAAGCCTTATACAACTCAATAACTCATAAATAGAAATAAAACTCAAAATAGAAATAAAAGTATTGAAAAATGGGCAAAATACATGAAAAGACATTTCTCAAAAGACCTACAAATGACCAACATGTATATGAAAAATAGTTTAAGCCACTAATCATTATTTAAATGCAAACCAAAACCACAATGTGTTATCACCTCACAACTGTTAGAATGTCTTTTATTTAAAAATTAAAGACAGGGCACCTGGGTGGCTCATTTGATTAAGTGTCCAACTTCAGCTCAGGTCATTTTCTCACAGTTTGTGAGTTCGAGCCTGCATCAGGCTCTGTGCTGACAGCTCAGAGTCTGGAGCTCGCTGCAGATTCTGTGTCTCCCTGTCTCTCTGTCCTTCTCCCAATCATGTTCTGTCTGTCTGTCTCTCTCTCAAAAATAAATAAAAACATTTAAAAAAGGAAATTTAAAAAATTAAAGATTAAAAGAGTTGTTGAGAATGTAAAGAAAAGAGAACCCATGTATATTATTCGTGGTACTGTAAATTGGTATAGCCTCTATGAAAACCAGTATAGAAAGTTCCTCAAAAGTAAAAATAAAAGTACTATATATCCAGAAATCTCATTTCATCATATACATCCAAAGGTTTTGAAACAATTATCTCAAAGTTATATCTGAACTCCCACGTTCATTGTAACATTATTCACAAGAGCTAAAACCTGGAAGGAATTTAAATAGCCCTCAATGAATGGATGGACTTTAAAAACGTGATATATACATATAATGGGGTATTATTCAGCCTTAAAAATAAGAAAATCCTATAATATTGTACACCATTGATGAACCTGGAGAAAATAATGTTACGTGAAATAAGTCAGATACAGAGGACAAAGAATACATAATTCCAACAATATAAAGTGTCAAAAATAGCCAAACCCATAGAATCAGAAAGTAGAATGGTATTTGCCAGACCCTGGGTAGAGGAGCATATGGGAAGATATTTGTCAAAAAGTACATTTTATTTATACCAAATAAATAAGTCCTAGAGATCTGCTGTATAGCATAAGGCCTACAGTTAATAATACTGTATTTACATAAATTTAACTAAAAAGTTATAGCATATGTAATGTGTTCTTAATACAAAGAAGAAGAAGAAGAAGAAGAAGAAGAAGAAGAAGAAGAAGAAATGTTTGGATTTCATCTGTGTTTATGGAATAGATTGTGATTATAGTTTCATGAGTCATGAGTGTGTACTTACCAATCTTATTAACTTGTACACATTGAATATGAACATTATATATATATGTGTATATATATATATATATAGGTATTTATTTATATATATTACCTAAATAAAATGACTAAAAAAGAAGTACATGAGGGATATGAAGAAGCTATATGTACTATTATAGCAACTTTTCTGTGAATCTCAAATTACTCCCAAATTAAAGTGTTTTCATACAACTAAACAAACATTAAATTGGAGGGTGTTGGTTCCAGAGAAGGTAAGGAAAGAATACTTTAAACTTTTCTCCAATACTAACTAGTTTGAATACATAGAAAAACTACTTGAAGATTCTTAAAAGTAAATGTTAACAGATGGATGGGGAGAAAAAAATGAAGAACTCAAAGTACCATTTAAAAACCTTAGTTTGGATAGATATCATAAGATGGCAGTGTAGGAGGATGCTGGGGTCACCGCGTCCTGATCACTTGGATTCCACCAACATCTGCCTAAATAACCCAGACAACCGCCAGTGAGTAGCAGAAGGGACTCTCCGGAGCAAAGCATAGACAAGAGGCCCATGGAAGAGGGTAGAAAGGGCGGAGAGGCGGTGTACACTACACAGACTGGTGGGACACAGGGCGGTTGAAGGGAAGCCTGCCTGGCAAGGCAGAGCCCCCGAAGTCTGGCTTGCAAAAGCAGAGGGGCTGGACTCCATGAGTTCTGACGACCAGCAGGACTTAACATGTGGAATGTTAAAAAGTCAACAGCTCTGCCCTCCGAGAGTGGGGAGGGCAAGAGGACACCAGGAAGGAGAGTTGCTGAGCCTCAGAAGACACAGGTCAGCTCAGTGGGGAACAAACGCACTGGCCAGTGCCATCTCCCTCACCCATCCCTCAGGCAAAATCCCAAAGGGAACCAGTTCCCATAACTGAACTTGCTTGCACCTCGCAAACACCCAACGCTGTGCTTCTGTGGATCCATCTCTCCAATGGGTCTGCCTCCCTCCCAGTGCTGCAGGACCACTCCCTCAGGGGCCCATGGACAGCAAAGCAAGCTAAGCATGCCCCTCCAGCCCCTCTGCACCTTGTGGATCCACCCCAGCTAATAGGCCAGATTCCATCAAAGTGGTACCACAAGCCAGGCAGAATGCAAGTAGCCCAGACAGGGGCCACACCACGCCACAGTGAGGCCTGCCCCTGGGAGAGGGGAAAATAAGGTATACACCAGTCTGACTGTGGCCATGGCAGTGGGCTGGGGGCAGACATCGGGTCTGACTGCGGCCCCTCCCACCAACACAAGTTATTCCAGACAGCACAGAGGAAGTGCCCTGTAGTTCCTCGCCACTCCAAGGACTACCCAAAATGACAAAACATAAGAATTATCCTCAAAAGAAACTCCAGTAAGGAGCGACAGCTAGCAAATTGATCAAAAACGATTTAAGCAATATAACAGACATTGAATTTAGAATAATAGTCATAAAATTAATCGCTGGGCTTGAAAAAAGTATAGAGGAGAGCAGAGAATCTATTGCTACAGAGATTAAGGAGCTAAGAAATAGTCATGAGGAGCTAAAAAATGCTATAAATGAGGTGCAAAATAGAATGGAGGGGGTCATAGCACGATTGAAGAGGCAGAGGAGAGAATAGGTGAATTAGAAGATAAAATTATGGAAAAAGAGAAGCTGAGAAAAAGAGAGATAAAAAACTCCAGGGGTATGAGGGGGAGAATTAGAGAACAAAGTGATGCAAACAAATGGAACAATATCCGTATCATAGGGATTCCAGATGAGGAAGACAGAGAGAAAAGGGCTGAAGGTGTACTTGAAAAAATCATAGCTGAGAACTTCCCTGATCTGGGGAGGGAAAAAGGCATTGAAATCCAAGATGCACAGAGAACTCCCTTCAGACGTAACTTGAATTGATCTGCATGATATATCATAATGAAACTGGCAAAATACAAGGATAAAGAGAAAATTCTGAAAGCAGCTAGGGATAAACAGGCTCTAACTTACAAAGAGAGACACATAAGAGTAGTGGTAGACCTATCTACTGAAACTTGTCAGGCCAGAAAGAAATGGCAGGAAATCTTCAATGTGATGAACAGAAAAAATATGCAGCTGAGAAACCTTTATCCACCAAGTCTGTCATTCAGAATAGAATGAGAGGTAAAGGTCTTCCCAAACAAAAACTGAAGGAATTCATCACCACTAAACCAGCCCTACAAGGATCCTAAGGGGGATTCTGTGAGTGAAATGTTGCAAGGACCACAAAGTATCAGATACATCACTACAAGCATGAAACCTACAGACATCACAATGACTCTAAACCCATATCTTTCTATAATAACACTGAATGTAAATGGGTTAAATGCTCCAACCAAAATACATAGGGTATCAGAATGGTTAAAAAAAAAAGACCCATTGATTTGCTGTCTACAAGAGACTCATTTTAGACCTGAGAACACCTTCAGATTGAAAGTGAGGGGATGGAGAACTATCTATCATGCTACTGGAAGTCAAAAGAAAGCTGGAGTAGCCATACTTATATCAGACAAACTAGACTTTAAATTAAAGCCTGTAACAACAGATGAAGAAGGGCATTATATAATAATTACATGGTCTATCCATCAGGAAGAGCTAACAATTATAAACGTCTATGCACTGAATACGGGAGATCCCAAATATATAAAACAATCACAAACCTAAGCAACCTTATTGACAAGAATGTGGTAATTGCAGGGAACTTTATTATCCCACTTACAGCAATGGATAGATCATCTAGACACATGGTCAATAAAGAAACAAGGGCCTTGAATGATATATTGGATCAGATGGACTTGACAGATATATTTAGAACTCTGCATCCCAAAGCAACAGAATATACTTTCTTCTCGAGTGCCATTAGAACGTTCTCCAAGATGGATCACCTACTGGGTCACAAAACAGCCCTTCATAAGTGTTCAAGAATTGAGATAAGACCACGCACACTTTCAGACCACAATGCTATGAAACTTGCAATCAACCACAGGAAAAAGTCTGGAAAACCTCCAAAAGCATGGGGGTTAAAGAACACCCTACTAAAGAATGAATGGGTCAACCAGGTAATTCGAGAAGAAATTTTAAAAATATATAGAAACAAATAAAAATTAAAATACAACAATCCAAACGCTTTGGGACACAGGGAAGGCAGTCCTGACAGGAAAATACATTAAATCCAGGCCTATCTCAAGAAACAAGAAAAATTGCAAATACAAAATCTGACAGAACACCTAAAGGAAATAGAAGCAGAGCAGCAAAGACACCCCAAATCCAGCAGAAGAAGAGAAATAATAAAGATCACAGCAGAAATAACAATAAAGAATCTAAAAAACTGTAAAGCCGATCAATATAACCAAGAGTTTGTTTATTGAAAAAATAAACAAAATTGATAAACCTCTAGCCAGGCTTCTCAAAAAGAAAAGACAGAGGGCCCAAATAGATAAAATCATTAATGAAAATGGAAGTATTACAACCAATCCCTCAGAAATACAAGCAATAATCAGGGAATACTAGGAAAAAATATATGCCAACAAATTGGACAACCTGGAAGAAATGGACAAATTCCTAAGCAGCAGACACACACTTCCAAAATTCAAACAGGAAGAAATAGAAAACTTAAACTGACCCATAACCAGCAAAGAAATTGATTCAGTTATTAAAATCTCCCAACAAATATGAGTCCAACCAGATGGCTTCCCTGGGGAATTCTACCAAACATTTAAAGGAGAGTTAATACCTATCCTTCGCAAGATGTCCCGAAAAGTAGAAATGGAAGCAAAACTTCTGGACTCATTCCATGAATCCAGCCTTACTTGGATTACTAAACCAGACAGAAGGAGAACTACAGGCCAAGATCCCTGATGAACATGGATGCAAAAATTCTCAATAAGATACTAGCAAATCGAATTCAACAGCATATAAAAAGACTTATCACCATGATCAAGTGGGATTCATTCCTGGGATGCAGGGCTGGTTCAACATTCGCAAATCAATCAACGTGATACATCACATTAATAAAAGAAAAGATAATAACCATATGATCCTGTCAATCAATGCAGAAAAAGCATTTGACAAAATTCTGCATCCTTTCTTAATAAAAACCCTCGAGAAAGTCGGGATAGAAAGAACATACTTAAACATCATAAAATCCATTTATGAAAAGCCCACAGCTAACATCATCTTCAAAGGGGAAAAACTGAGAGCTTTTTCCCTGAGATCAGGAACATGACAGGGATGTCCACTCTCACCGCTGTTGTTTAACATAGTGTTAGAAGTGCTAGCATCAGCAATCAGACAACAAAAGGAAATCAAAGGCATCAAAATTGGCAAAGATGAAGTCAAGTTTTCACTTTTTGCAGATGACATGATATTATACATGGAAAACCCGAGAGACACCACCAAAAGTCAGCTAGAACTGATACATGAATTCAGCAAAGTCGCAGGAAAGAAAATCAATGTACAGAAATCAGTTGCATTCTTATACACTAACAATGAAGCAACAGAAAGACAAATAAAGAAACTGATCCCATTCACGATCGCACCAAGAAGCATAAAATACCTAGGAATAAACCTAACCAAAGATGTCAAAGGTGTATGCTGAAAACTATAGAAAGCTTATGAAAGAAATCGAAGAAGATATAAAGAAATGGAAAAACATTCCATGCTCATGGGTTGGAAGAATAAATATTGTTAAAATGACAATACTACCCAAAGCTATCTACACATTCCATGCAATCCCAATCAAAATTGCACCAGCATTCTTCTCGAAGCTAGAACAAGCAATCCTAAAATTCATATGGAACCACAAAAGGACCTGAAGGGCCAAAGTAATTTTGAAGAAGAAGACCAAAGCAGGAGGCATCACAATCCCAGACTTTAGCCTCTACTACAAAGCTGTAATCACCAAGACAATATGGTACTGGCACAATAATAGACACATTGACCAATTGAACAGAATAGAGAACCCTGAAATGGACCTACAATTATATGGCCATCTAATGTTTGACAAAGCAGGAAAGACTATCCAATGGAAAAACGACAGTCTCTTCAGCAAATGATGCTGGGAAACCTGGACAGCAACATGCAGAAGAATGAAACTACACCTCTTTCTTACACCATACACAAAAATAAACTACAAAATGGATGAACGTCCTAAATGTGTGACAGGAAATGATTAAATTCTGAGTGAAGAAAACAGGCAGCATCCTCTTTGACCTCTGCCACAGCAACATCTTACTAGACATGTCTCTGGAGGCAAGGCAAATAAAAAGAAAAATGAACTACTGGGACTTCATCAAGATAAAAAATTGGCACAACAAAGGAATCAGCAAAACTAAAAGGTAACTGATGGAATGAATGAGAAAAGATATTTTCAAATAGCATCTGATACAGAATTTGTACCCAAATGTATAAAGACCATATCAATCTCAACACCCAAAAAAAGAATAATCCAGTGAAGAAATGGGGAGAAGAAATGAATAGACACTTTTTCAATGAAGACATCCAGATGACTGACACATGAAAAGATGTTCAACATCCCTCATTATCAGAGAAATACAAATCAAAACCACAATGAAATATCATGTGATTTTACTCCTATGTGGAATTTAAGAAACAACAGATGATCATAGGTCAAGGGTTGTAAAATAAGATAAAAACAGAGTGGGAATACTGAGAAGACACTGAGGGTTGCTATAGCAGAGGTGGGTGAGGTGATGGGCTAACAGGTTAATGGAAATTAAGGAGGGCACTTGTTGGTATGAGCACTGGGTGTCATATGTAAGTGATGAATCACCAGGTTCTGCTTGTAAAACCAATACTACATCGTACGTAAACCAACTTGAATTACAATAAATAAATTTTTAAGAGTCTAATATGTTTGCTTACCTCTCTCCCTTTTTCCCCCTTCCCGTATAATTATCTTTTTTTTCCTTACATTCCACATGTGAATGAAGTATGGCATGTTTCTTTCTCTGACTAACTCATTTTGCTTAGTATACTACACTCTATATTCTTCCCTGTTGTTGCACATGGCAAGATTTAATTATTTTGATAGCTGAGTAATGTATTTTTGATTTTAATCAAATATATATTTATATATGTATATTTATAAATATATAAATAATAAATATTTTATAAATATTTTTATTTATATATATGATATATATGATATATATAATATATATTTTATATATTTATATATAATTTTATATATTTATATATAATATATATTTTATATATATATTTTTTAAATATTTATATTTTATAAATAATAAAAAATTTTATATAAATATAAAAATAATATATTTTATAATTTTAATTATTTTGATAGCTGAGTAACACCACACCTTCTAAATCCATTCATCAGTCGATGGAAACATGGTATCTTTCCATAGTTTGGCTATTGTTGATTATTCTTCTACAAATATCAAGGTGCATGTACCTCTTCAAATTCATATTTTTTAATTGTTTGGGTAAATGTCTGGTAGTGCAATTACTGGATCATAGGTTTCTTCTAATTTTAACTTTTTGTGGAACCTACATACGATTTTCCAGAGTGACTGAGCCAGTTTACATTCCCATTAGCAATGTAACAGTGTTCTCCTTTCTTCATATCCTCGCCAACATCTGTTGTTTCCTGTGTTGTTAATTTTAGCCATTCAGTCAGGTGTGAGGTGGTATTGCATTGTGGTTTGTTTTGTATATCCTTGATGATGATTGAGCATCTTTTCATGTATCTGTAAGCCATTTACATCTTTTCTTTGGAAAAATATCTACTCACGTCTTTTGCCCATTTCTTAACTGGATTATTTCTTTTTGGGTTTTGAGTTTGATATGTTCTGTATAGGTTTTAGATAATAACCCTTTATCTGATATAACATTCGAAAATATTTTCTTCCATTTTGTGCACTACCTTTTAGTTTTGTTGATTATTTCCTTCACTATGCACAATATTTTTATCTTGATGATGTCTCCGTAGCTCATTTTTCTTTTATTTCCCTTACCTCCAGTGATGTGTCTAGTAAGAAATTGCTACAGTTTAGGTCAAATACATTGTTTTCTGTGTTTACTTTAGGATTTTGATGTTTTCCTGTTTCACATTTAGGTCTTTGATACATTTTGAATTTATTTTTATTTATGGTGTAAGAAAGTGGTCCAGTTTTATTCTTTTGCATGTTGCTATTTTTCCCAACGTCACTTGTTGAAGAGACCCTCTTCTTCCATTTGATATTCTTTCCTGCTTTGTCAAAATTAGCTGAACATATAGTTGTGGGTTAATTTCTGGATTTTCTATTCGGTTCCATTTATTTATGTATCTGTGTATGTGTGAGTATCATACTTTCTAGATATCTACAGCTTTGTAATGTAGCTTGAAGTTGGGAATTTTGATGCCTCCAGCTTTGCTTTTCTTTTTCAGGATTTCTTTTGGTTCCTCAGGGTCTACTGTGGTATCATACACATTTTAGGATTGTTTGTTCTGTGAAAAATGCTGTTGGGTTTTGATAAGGGTTGTAATCATTATATAGATTGCTCTGGTTAGCCATTTTAACAATATTTCTTCTTCCAATCCACAAGTATGGGACACTTTCCCATTTCTTTGTGTAGTCTTTAGTTTCCTTCATAAGTGTTCTATAGTATTCAGCATACTGATCTTATACCTCTTTGGTAAGGTTTATTCCTAGGTATCTTACTATTTTACTGCAATTGTAAATGGGATTGATTCCTTCATTTATTTTTCTGCTGCTTTATTAGTGTATAGAAATGCAACAGATTTCTGTAGGATGATTTTATGTACTATGACTTTGCTGAATTCATGTATTAGTTCTAGCAATGTTTTTGGTGGAGTCTTTCAGGTTTTCTACATAGCATATCATGTCTTCTGCAAATAGAATTTTTACTTCTTCCTGGACAATTTGGATGACAAGTATTCCTTTTCTTTTTTCTTTTTTTTTCTTTTTTTTTGTCTTACTGCTGAGGTTAAGACTTCTAGTACTATGTTAAATATTAATGGTGACAGTGGATATCCCCATCTTGGTCCTGACCATAGAGAAAAAAATCTCTCATTTATTTTCCCCCTTGAGGATATTAGCTATGTCTTTTGTATATGGCTTTTATGATGTTGAGGTATGTTTCACATATAACTACTTTGTTGATAGATTTTATCAAGAATGGATGCTGTATTTTGTCAAATGCTTTTTTTCTGCATCTATTGAGGGTATCATATGGTTCTTATCCTTTATTTTATTAATGTGGAGTATCACATTGATTTATTAATTTTTAACTACCCCTGAACTCCAAGAATAAATCACACTTGATCATGGTGAATAAATCTTTTAATATCTTGTTGAATTCGATGTGCTAATATCTTGTGGAATTTTGCATCCATGTTCATCGGGGACATTGGCTTGTCTTTTCCTTTTTAGGGGATCTTTCTTTTGGAATCAAGGTAATGCTGGCCTTGTATAATGAGTTTGGAAGTTTTCCTCCTATTTCTATTATTTTGTAACAGTTTCAGAAGAATATGTATTAAATCTTCTTTAAATATCTGGTAGAATTCCCCTGGGAATCCAATGGGCCCTGGACTATTAATTTGTTGGGAGGCTTTTGATAACTACATCAATTTCTTTGCTTGTTATGAGCCTTTTCAAATTTTCTATTTCTTCATGCTTCAATTTTTGTAGTTTGTATGTTTGTAGGAATTTGTCCATTTATTCCAGACTGCCCAATTTCATGGAATATAATTTTCCATAATATTCTCTTATAATTGTTTATATTTCTGTGGAATGGGTTGTGATCTCCCCATCTCATTTTATTTTATTTTATTTTTTTAATTTACATCCAAGTTAGTTAGCACATAGTTCAACAATGATTTCAGGAATAGATTCCATAATGCCCCTTGTCCATTTAACACACCCCATCCCACAACCCCTTCAGTAACCCTCTGGTTGTTTTCCATATTGAAGAGTCTCTTATGTTTTGTCCCCCTCCCTGTTTTTATATTATTTTTGCTTTCCTTCCCTTGTGTTCATCTGTTCTGTGCCTTAAAGTCTTCAACTGAGTGAAGACATATGATACTTGTCTTTTGCTCACCAATTTCGCTCAGCATTAATACCCTTAAGTTCCATCCATGTAGTTGCAAATGGCAAGATTTCATTCTTTTTAATTGCCTAGTAATACTCCATTACACACACACACACACACACACCACATCTTCTTTATCCATTCATCCATCAATGGACATTTGGGTTCTTTCCATACTTTGGCTATTGTTGATAGTGCTGCCATAAACATTGGGGTGCACGTGCCCCTTCGAAATAGCATACCTGTATCCCTTAGATAAATATCTAGTAGTGCACTTGCTGGGTCATAGGGTAGTTCTACTTTTAGTTTTTTGAGGAACCTCCATACTGTTTTCCAGAGTGGCTGCACCAGCTTGCATTCCCACCAACAATGCAAAAGAGATCCTCTTTCTCCACATCCTTGCCAACATCTTTTTTTTGCCTGAGTTGTTCATGTTAGCCATTCTGACAGGTGTAACGTGGTATCTCATTGTGGTTTTGATTTGTATTTCCCTGATGATGAGTATTGTTGAGCATTCTTTCACGTGTCGGTTGGCCAACTGGATGACTTCTTTGGAGAAGTGTCTATTCATGTCTTTTGCCGATTTCTTCACTTGATTATTTTTTTTGGGGGGGGGGTTGAGTTTGATAAGTTCTTTATAGATTTTGGATAATAACATTTTATCTGCTATGTCATTTGCAAATATATTCTCCCATTCTGTCAGTGACCTTTTAGTTTTGCTGATTGTTTCCTTCACTGTGCAAAAGCTTTTTATTTTGATGAGGTCCCAATAGTTCATTTTGATTTTGTTTCCCTTGCCTCTGGAGACATATTGAATAAGAAGTCGCTATGGCCAAGATCAAAGAGATTTTTGTTTGCTTTCTCTTAGAGTATTTTGATGGTTTCCTGTCTCACATTCAGGTCTTTCATCCATTTTGAGATGTCTGGTGTAAGAAAGTGATCCAGGTTCATTCTTCTGCATGTCGCTGTCCAGTTTCCCCAGCACCACTTACTGAAGACACTCTCTTTATTCCATTGGCTATTCTTTCCTGCTTTGTCAAAGATTAGTTGGCCATACATTTGGGGGTCCATTTCTGGGTTCTCTATTCTGTTCCATTGATCTGAATGTCTGTTTTTGCACCAGTACCACACTGTCTTGATGATTACAACTTTGTAATACATCTTGAAGTCCGGGATTGTGATGCCTTCTGCTTTGGTTTTCTTTTTCAAGATTGCTTTGGCTATTCAGGCTTTTTTGTGGTTCCATGCAAATTTTAACATTGTTTGTTTGAGCTCTGTGAAGAATGGTGACTTTTTTTTTTGATAGGGATTGCATTGAATATGTAGATTTCTTTGGGTAGTATTGACATTTGAAAATTCTTCCTATCCAGGAGCATGGAATATTTTTCCTTTTTTTGTGTCTTCTTCAAGTTTGTTTCATAAGCTTTCTATAGTTTTCAGTGTATAGATTTTTCACCTCTTTGGTTAGATTTATTCCTAGCTATTTTATGGTTTTTGGTGCAATTGTAAATGGGATTGATTCCTGGATTTCTCTTCCTGTTGCTTCACTGTTGGTGTATAGGAGTGCATTCGATTTCTGTGCATAGATTTTATATCCTGCAACTTGGCCAAATTCATAAATCAGTGATAGCAGTTTTCTGGTGGAATCTTTAAGGTTTTCCATATAGACTATCATGTCACCTGTGAAGAGTGAAAGTTGGACATTTTCCTGGCCAATTTGGATGCATTTTATTTCTTTGTGTTGTCTGATTGCAGAGGCTAAGACTTCCAATACTATGTTGAGTAACCGTGGCAAGAGTGGACATCCCTGTCTTGTTCCTGAACTTAGGGGAAAAGCCCTCAGCTTTTCCCCATTGAGGATGATAATAGCATTGGGTCTTTCATATATGGCTTTCATGATCTCAAGGTATGATCCTTCTATCCGTACTCTCTTGAAGGTTTTTACCAAGAAAGGATTCTGGATTTTGTCAAATGCTTTCTCTGCATCTATGGAAAGGATCATGTGGTTATTGTCCTTTCTTTTATTGAGGTGATAAATTACATTGATTGTCTTACAGATAATGAACAAGCCCTGTATCCCAGGTATAAATCCCACTTGGTCATGGTGAATAATTTTTTTAATGTATTGTTGTATCCAGTTGGCTAATATCTTTTTGAAGATTCTTGCAACCATGTTCATCAGGGAAATTGGTCTATAGTTCTCCTTTTAGTATGGTCTCTGTCTGGTTTTGGGATCCAAGTAATGCTGGATTCAAAGAAAGAGTTTGGAAGTTTTTCTTCCATTTCTATTTTTTGTAACATCTTCAAGGGAAGAGGTGTTAACCATTCCTTAAATGTTTGGTATAATTCCCCTGGAAAGCCATCTGGCCCTGGACTCTTGTTTTGTGGGAGATTTTTGATTACTAATTCAATTTCTTTAGAGGTTATGGGTCTGTTAAAATTTTCTATTTCTTCCTGTTTCATTTTTGGTAGTGTATATGTTCCTACGACTTTGCCAATTTCTTCCAGATTGCCCATTTTCTTGGCATATAATTGCTCATAATATTCTCTTATTATTGTTTTTATTTATGCTGTGTTGGTGTGGTCTCTCCTTTTTCATTATTGATTTTATTCATTTGGGTCTTTTTCTTTTTCTTTTTGATCAAACTGGCTAGTGGTTTATTAATTTTCTTAATTCTTTCAAGGAAACAGCTTCTGGTTTCATTAATCTGTTCTACTAGTTTTGTTTGTTTGTTTGTTTTGATAGCATTGATTTCTGCTCCAATCTTTATTATTTCCTCTCTTCTGCTGGTTTTGGGCTTTATTTGCTGTTCTTTTTCCAACTCTTTATGGTATAAGGTTAGGTTGTGTATCTGAGACCTTTCTTCCTTCTTTAGGAAAGACTGGATTGCTATATACTTTCCTCTTATGAGCACATTTGCTGTGTCCCAGAGTTTTTGGGCTGTGGTGTTATAATTTTCATTGGCTTCCATGTACTTTTTAATTTCCTCTTTAATTTCTTGTTTAGACAATTAGTAGGATGTTCTTTAGTCTTCAAGTATTTGTTACCATTCCAAATTTTTTCTTGTGGTTGATTTCGAGTTTCATAGCATTGTGATCTGAAAATATGCACGGTATGATCTCGATCTTTTTGTACTTTCTGAGGGCTGATTTATGTCCCAGTATGTGGTGCATTCTGAAGAATGTCCCATGTGCACTGGAAAAGAATGTGTATTCCACTGTGTTAGAATGAAATGTTATGGGGCTCAGTTGGTTAGGTGACTGATTTTGGCTCAGGTCATGATCTCACAGTTCATGAGTTCAAGCCCCAAGTCGGGCTCTGTGATGACAGCTCAGAGCCTGGAGCCTACTTCAGATTCTGTGTCTCCACTCTCTCTACCCCTCCTCTGCTCACACTCTGTGTCTCTCTGTCTCTCAATAATAAATACACGTTAAAAAAATTAGGATGAAATGGTCTGAATATACCTGTTAACTCCATCTGGTCCAGTGTGTCATTCAAAGCCATTGTTTCTTTGTGGATTTTTTATTAGATAATCTGTCCATTGTTGTGAGTGGGGTGTTGAAGTTTCCTAATATTATGGTATTATCATCAATGGATTTGTTTATGTTTGTGATTAATTGATTTATATATTTGGGTGCTTTAACATTTGGAGCATAAATGTTTACAACTGTTAGGTCTTATTGGTGGATAGACCCCTTGATGATGACATAATGCCCTTCTACATCTCTTGATACTGTCTTTATTTTAAAGCCTAGATTTTCTGATATAAGTATGGCTACTCCGGCTTTCTTTTGTCAATCATTAGCATGATAGATGGTTCTCCATCCTCTTACTTTCAACTTGAAGGTATCATTAGGTCTAAAGTCGGTCTCTTGTAAACAGCATATAGATGGATCTTGTTTTCTTACCCATTATGTTACCGTATGTCTTTTTATTGGAGCATTGAGTCCATTGATGATTAGAGTGAGTATTGAAAGATATGAATTTATTGCCATTATGTTGCTTGTAGAGTGAGAGTTTCTGGTGGTGTTCTCTGGTCCTTTATAATCTTTGTTGCTTTTGGTATTTATTTATTTATTTATTTATTTATTTATTTATTTATTTATATTTTCATCTTGTCTCCCCTCAGGGAGTCCCCCTTAAAATTTCTTGCAGGGCTGGTTTAGTGGTCACAAACTCGTTTAATTTTCGTTTGTCTGGGAAACTTTTTATCTCTCCTTCTATTTTGAATGACAGCCTTGCTTGATAAAGAATTCTTGGCTGCATATTTTCTGATTCAGCATATTGAATATGTCCTGCCACTCCTTTCTCACCTGACAAGTTTCTGTGGATAGGTCTGCTGCAAATGTCATCTGTCTTCCCTTGTAGGTTGAGGACTTTTTTTCCCTTGCTGCTTTCATGATTCTCTCCTTGCCTGAGTATTTTGTGAATTTGACTATGATATGCTCTGTTGATGGTCAGTTTTTGTTGAATTTAATGGAGTCCTCTGTGATTCCTGGATTTTGATGTCTGTGTCTTTCCCAGGTGAAGAACGTTTTCCACTATGATTTGCTCACGTAACCGTTCAATACCTATTTCTTCTGTTTCCTCTTCTGGGACCCCTATGATTCTGATGTTGTTCCTTTTTAATGAGTTACTGATACCTCTAATTCTTAAATCGTGCTATTTTGCATTAATCTCCCTCTTTTTTTCTGCTTCATTTTCCTCTATAAGTTTGTCCTCTATATCGCTGATTCTCTGTTCTGCCTCATCCATTCTTGCTGCTGCGACATTCATCCGTGATTGCAGCTCAGTTATAGCATTTTTTATTTCATCCTGACTAGTTTTTACTTCTTTCATCTCTTCAGAAAGGGATTCTAATCTATTTTCGACTCCATCTAGTATTCTTATTATTATGACTCTAAATTCTGGTTCAGACATCTTAGTTGTATCTGTGTTGGTTAAGTCTCTGGCTGTTGTTTCTTCCTGCTCTTTCTTTTGGGGTGAATTCCTTCGTTTCCTCATTTTGAAAGGAGAAAAACAATTAGTGAGGTAGAAAACATTAAAATAAAAATTAAAAACTCACACACAAGAAAAGTCAAATTAATGATGCTAGATCTTAGGTGTGTTTTGGTCTGGATGTTGAAAGTTGCCTGATAGATTAGAAAAAAAAGAGGGGGAAGAAAAAAGAAATAAATCGTTTGAAAATTTGAAAAAGTGTAAACACTGAAGTGGACTAAAATAAAATGATGGAAGTAAAATAGAAATTGAAAAAAATTACAGAAAAGTGAAAAATATAGTAAAAAATTAATGAAAAATTATTTAATAAAAATTGAAAAAAAATGAATTTTTCTCTTTCTGTACTCAAAGAAATGAAAAAGAGAAAAAAGAGAAAAATGGAAATTGTTTGAAAATTTGAAAAAGTGAATACACTGAAGTAGACTAAAATAAAATGATGGAAGTAAAATAGAAATTGAAAAAATGTACACAAAAGAAAAAAATATAGTAATAAATCAAAGAAAAAATTTTAATAAAAATTGGATATGAAAATGAATTTTTTCTCTGTATTCAAGAAAAATAGACAATTGGAAAAGAGAGAATAAAAAGAAAATTGAATAGATGGACCTGCTAACAGTTTGAAGTATGACTGAAATTACTCCGTTTTTCCCTAGAAGTCAGACTATGAAGCGCTTTATAGTCCATAAACTAAGCAGGAGATGAGACTTGTGTTCTTCAAGAGTGAGGTTGGCCCAGCGAGCAGGGCTTATGGTAACGGCTCCGTTCTCCACTAGATGGCGCTGCTAGCCTACTGGGGTGGATTGTTGTGGGGCTTGTAGGTGCATATGTGGATGCACAGGAGCAGTGAAAATGGTGTCACCTAGCTACCCATTGTCTAATATTGGAACTCTGTTCTCCCTGGTCAGCAATCGCGTACCTGTCCTTTGTCATCAGCTTTCATCCACTGCCCACTTTTATGCTGTCTGTGACCAAGCCCCAGGTAGTACCTCTGTCCCAAGTTCTGTCTCAGATGTGGCTGGTTTCCCTGGCCCCTTACTTCTGAGGGACTGCAGCTTTGACCCATTCTGCCGTTGTGTGGAGGGTCTCACCAAACAATGGCCAGGTGTCAGCTGCACCCAGGAACGCTTGCAGGACCATGCTGCTGCCGGTGCCCCAATACTGCGGTCAGGTGCCATCCTGCCCCAGAAAAAGTTCGTGAGTTAGTGTAGCAGCAGCGTTTCAGGGATTATGGAAAATCACAACACACATCTGGCACCAGGCTTCATCCTTAAGGACCTTGTTCCAGCACCAGCGAATTTGACTGTTCTCTGGGGTCTGCTGGGAACAGGTGGCCTCAACAGTCTGTACCAAATGTCCTTCCAGCAGTGGAACCGCTTTTCCCCATGTGGCCCCAGAACCTCCCTGACCCCACTCTGCTCCTGGGGATTCGCCTTTCCCACCAGAGTGCTGCCAGGTATCGAGCTGCAGAGTTGCAGACTCTGCACTCCACTTGTTTATAGTCTTAATGGAATTTAAACCCTCTACTTTCTCCTTTCTCCTTTATCCCTTTTTTGTTTAGTCCCTGCAGCTGTTTCCAATTTTCCACTTTCTCTCCAGCTGCTTTCGGGGAGGGGTGCTTTTCCTGTATTCTCCCCCCCGCCCCGTCTCCATCCTCTCTCTACCCACAAAAGTGGCTCCCTGACCTCCGCAGCTTCTCTCTCCCCAAGTTCACCTCTCCGCACCACATACCTGATGAATTCTGTGGTTCAGGTTATGCAGATTGTTGTGTTAATCCTCAGAACAGTTTTGTAGGTGTGCAGGATGGTTTAGTGTTGGTCTGGCTATATTTCATGGACGCAAGACACACAAAAAACTTCCATGCTGTTCTGCAATATTGGCTCTATATCATTTACTTCTGCTCTAATTTTTATCATTTCCTCCTTTCTGCTGGATGTAGGCTTTGTTTGTTATTCTTTTCTAGATCATTCAGTTGTAAACAGTAGGTCTTTATTTCTGATTTTTCTTGCTTCTTAAGGAAGGTTTCTATTTCTATATAGTTCTGTCTTAGGACAGCTTTTGCTGCATCCCAAAGGTTTTGGGCCATTATGTTTTCACTGTCATTTGCTTCTATGTATTTTTTTTTTATTTCATCATTGATTTCCTGGTTGAGACTCTCATTGTTTAGTAGTATATTGTTTTACCTCCATATATTTGCTGTATTTCCAGATTGTGTGTGTGTGTGTGTGTGTGTGTGAGTGTGTGCCTGCATGTGTGTGTTCACGTTTCACAGCACTTTTGTCAGAAAATATATATTGTATGATCTGTATCTTTTTGGACTTATTGACCCTCTCTATCTTTTTTGGACTTATTGAGGCCCGTATGTAATCTATTCTGGAGTATATTCCATGTGCACTTGAAAAGAATATGTATTCTGCTCTTTTAGGATGGAATATTTTGAATATATCATTTAAGTCCATGTGGCCCCTTGTTTCATTCAAAGCCATTGTTTCCTTGATGATTAACTGTTGAGATGATCTCTCCACTGATATAAGTGGGTTGTCAAAGTCCCATAATATTATTATGTTTTTATCAATTAGTTTCTTTATGTTTGTTTTTTAATTGTTATATATTTGGGTGTTTCATGTTGGGGGCATAAATATTTACCATTATTATATCTGTTGTTGTATTGTGCCCTTTATTATGATACAGTGCCATTCTTCATCTCTTATTACAGTCTTTAAAGTTTAGTTTGTACAGTATAAATATTGCTATTCAAGCTTTTTAAATTTTTTTTAACATTTATTCATTATTTGAGAGACAGAGTGACAGAGCATGAGTGGGGAAGGAGCAGAGAGAGAGGGAGACACAGAATCCGAAGCAGGCTCCAGGTTCTGAGGTGTCAGCACAGAGCCCGACGCAGAGCTTAAACTCACAAACCCTGAGGTCATGACCTGAGCTGAAGTCAGGCGCTCAACTGACTGAGCCACCCAGGCGCCCCTATTCAAGCTTTTTATGACATCCATTTGCATTATACATTTTTCTCCATCCCCTCACTTTCAATAGGCAGGGGTTTTTTTAGGTCTGAAATGATTCTTTACAGACAGCATATAGATGGGTTTATTTTTATCCATTATGACACACTATGTGTTTTGATTGGAGTGTTTAGTTCATTTTCATTCACAGTAATTATTGATAGATATGTATTTAGTGCCATTTAATTACTTGTTTTGTTGTTTCTCAAGTTTTTCTCTGTTCCTTTCCAGTCTTTGCCAGTCTTTGTAGCTTTTGGTCTTTCATTCCACTCGAAGAGTCCACTTTAATATTTTTTGCAGGGATGATTTACTGGTCACAAACTCCTTTAGTTTTTGTTTGTCTGGGAAACAATTTATCTCTCCAGTTCTGAATGGTAGCCTTGCTGGATACACTATTGCTTGCTGCACATGTTTCTCATTCAGCACTTCGAATGTATCATGACACTCCCTTCTGCATTGCCAAGATTCTCTTGAGAAATCTGCAGCTAGTCTTATGGGTCTTCCTTTGTCAGTAGAGGAATTCACTTGTATTTCCACTTTTAAGATTTTTTTTCATCACTATATTCTTTTTAATTTTTTTAAATTGTTTTAATGTTTATTTATTTTTGAGACAGTGAGAGACAGAGCATGAACAGAGGAGGGTCAGAGAGAGAGGGAGACACAGAATCTGAAACAGGCTCCAGGCTCTGAGTTGTCAGCACAGAGCCCAACGCGAGGTTCGAACTCACGGACTGCGAGATCATGACCTGAGCCAAAGTTGGACGCTTAACCAACTGAGCCACCCAGAAGGCCCATCTTTATCACTTATATTTTGCATATTTAATTACAATATATCTTGGTGTTCAACTGTTCTTACTAATTTTTATTGGTGTTCTCTGTGCCTCCTGGATCTAGATATCTGTTTCTTTCTCCAGTTTAAGGAAGTTTTGAGCTATTGTTTTTTCATATAATTTTTCTGCCACAGTCTCCCTCTCTTTTTCTTCTGGGACTCCTATAATATGAATGCTATTACATTTGATGGAGTCACTGATTTCCCTAAGTCTACTCTCGTGTTCCATAATTCCTTATTTTTTTCTCTTTTGCTTAGCTTCATGATTTTACATTTTTATGTCTTATATATCACTTATTCATTCCTCTCCTTCCAGCCTGCTGTTCATTGCATCAATCCTGTTTCCAATGCTAGTTATTTCATCCTTTATTTCTTTTTTTTTACATTTATTTATTTTTGAGAGAGACAGAGCAAAAGTCGGGGGGTGCAGAGAGAGGAGACACAGAATCTGAAGCAGGCTCCAAGGCTCCGAGCTGTCAGCACAGAGCCTGACATGGGACTCAAACTCACAAACTGTAAGATCATGACCTGAGCCAAAGTCAGAAGCTTAATTGACTGAGCCACTGAGGTGCACCATGCATCCTTTGTTTCTGACAGATAATTCTCTAACTCTCTGGTCTCTGTGGTAAGGTTCTCTCTGAAGTCTTCCATATCTTTCTCAAGCGCAGTGAGTATCCTTATGGTTTTGCCTTAAATTCTTCCTCAGGATGTTACTTATATCTGTTTTGCTTAGATCTCTGGCCATGGCCTTATATTTTTCTTGCATTTGTTACAAATTCACCATCTTGGCATTTAGTCCAATTCTCTGCCTTCTTTTCTGCCTTAGAAAAGACTGTTATGTTTCCTTCTCTCTGCTCTTCTTTATAAAGAATAAGTTATGTAGTTTCCAGTTACTTTTGCTTAAAGGAGTGTCTCCAGTGTTTGCTGCATGAAACCTGCACTTGTGTTTTAACTGCTCTATCCTTCAGGTCCGTAATCTATAGAGACTTTTCTTGCCTGCAGTATGCAGTGTTTGTTCCTTGGCCACAATGTTGTGAGTTTTAACTTGCTGTGCCCTTGTCTGCTACTTAAATGAGACCTGATACTATTTCTGGAATCTAGGCCCTGCTGAGCTCTCTGATTAGGAGATGTGGTGTGGGCAAGGATTTCTGCTGGTTTTCTGGGGAATGGGCCTACTGCACTAGGCCTGAGGTAATCTTGATTGAAATGGGATTTCTACCAGAATGCAGGGGTGGGTGAATTCGCATAACCAAGTTAGGCAGCCACCGTTTGCTCTGTACTGCTTCCTGCAGATGCCCTGTGTTTAACCTGAGGGGCAGGGGAGGTAAGTGACATGAGCCAGATTTTTTGTCCCTAAAGAGATGTCTCTGTGAATGCTGCCTCTCAATGAAACCCTCTTAGAAAAGTGAAAAATCTCCTTGCTCTGTGTTCATGTGCTTTTTAGGTCTCTATTTCCACACTGACTGCTTCTGGGCTGTTTGCCTGCTTTCTCTCCAGGAGTAGCACAGTGCCCTCTGGGCTTTACCACAGCCAAGACTGCATACTGTTAAAACTCCAAGCTTTAAGGACATGGTATGTGCAGGTGCTTGTTCTGGTCTTCTGGGAGAAGGGACTACCATGCTCGGACTGAGGTAAGCTTGACAGAGAAGGACAGCTGAACCAGAGTGCAGGGGTGTGGGGTTTGTTTTAAGCACATTAGGAAGCCAGTGTCAGTACTGCACTGCTTCCTGCAAGTGGCACTGTGTTTGTGCTGAGGGACAAAGGAGGGAAATGGTGCTGACCAAATTCTTTTTCCCTGGATATGTGACCCCATTAGTGATTGCTTTCAGGGGGGTGCTCTGAGATGAGGCAATAATCTCCCCCTTTTGTGCCTCAGAAATTCTTCAAATCCATGTTTCCATGCTGTGCACCCCTGGGCTTTTTTTGCCAGCATTTTCTCCACGAGTATGATGGTGTCCCTACGGCTCTATCAAGTCAAGTGCACTACCATTAAAAACACCAGATTTGAGCCTCTCTGGTAGCGAAACCTCATGAAAATCAGACCTTCTTGTTTTTCCAAAGGCTTTGAGGAAGTGTTTCCCTAGTGTCTTCCTTATGTGCTCTTCTCTCTCTCAACCTTCACTGTGACCACAGCTCCCTCCCCTGCACCTCACCCATGATCTGTTTCTCCCTGGAACCATGTTGCCTCATGGCCTACCTTCTTCTATGTGGCTTCTTCTCTCCTTTTGATTATAGAGTTTTTCTCCTATTCCTAAGGTTGTTTTCTGGAGTAGCAATAATAATTTTATAGTTTTCTAGTTGTATTCATGAGAGGAAAGGATCCCAGGATCCTCCTACTCCCACCATCTTCCTACCTATAAGTTTCTTATATATTTCGTATACCTACCCTTTATCAGATGTGTCATTGGCAAATAACTTTCCCCTTTCTCTAGGTGTTGTTTAGTTTTGTTGATTCCTTCACTTGGTGTGCAGAATTTTATATTTTGATGAAGGCCCAATAGTTTATTTTTGATTTGGTTTCTCTTGCCTCAGGAAACCTATCTAGTAAGAAGTTGCTTTGGCCAATGTCAAGGAGGTAACTACCTGTTTTCTCCTCTAAGATTTTAATGGTTTTCTGTCGCACATATGGGTCTTAAACCCATTTTTAATTTATTTTTGTGTACAGTCTAAAAGAGTGGTCCAGTTTCATTCTTTTGCATGCTGCTGTCCAGTTTTCCCAACACCTTTTGTTGAAGACACTGTCTTTTTTCTCATTGGATATTCTTTCTTGTTTTAGCATCCCTGAATTTATTTCTGAAAGTAATATTGCCCCGTATATTAACAAACTAAAACATAAAAAAATAAATAATTGTGGTAGACTCTGGGTCTAAAGTCCTTTCTTGTCCAGAAACAAAGTGGGATGCAGGATTAAAATGGGAGAGATGGCTAATGTCCGGGAGAAGACAAGAGCACCGATTAAGGGTCCTTGCTCCATTTTTATTAGGATCAGAAGGCTTAAAAACATGGTGATGGATGTGCATAAAGAGACAATATCTGTGAACATTAACTCATGGCCATGAGGGAAAGGGGATTTTGAAGATATATGATGTTAGTGGTTTGGGTCAATATAAAACAAAATCCTGGCACCGGGAAGATGGTTGTTAATGGCAGACATGAAGTATTGTATCTGTATATCTTAGCTAGCCTAGGGGATAAGACAGATCAAGCATGCTACCTCAGTGTCAACAAGGCACCTTTCTTTCACTAATTAGCTCCTCTCTGGGCAACATCACCTGACAGTTCAGTGGTCTATAGCCCTATTTACCTGTTTGCCTAATTGGTTCTTCTTTCTTGTGAAAGCAGCTTTCTGCTATAGTACTAAATTGGGGGGAATATCCGCCCTGAATACTTAATCCTATTTAACTCATATACTTTTGTATTGGGGCCTTTGCCCCACCCTCTCTATACTTATTTACCTAATCTTGTTTACCCAAACATGGGTGTGAGCATCCTATAGCTTTGTAATTCTTTATGTCTTGATACCCCACCAGGGCAGGCTCAGGGAATTTCTAAGCCTATTCCCAACAAATAATAAAAGAAGGAAAGATTAACTGGCCATACACTGGTGGGTTCACTTCTGGGTTTTCTATTTTGTTCTATTGATCTGTGTTTCTATTTTTTGTACAATAAATTGTTATATATTCTGTATGGTATTGCAAGTGACATAGTGTCTTGATCACTACAGCTTTGTAATATAAGTTGAAGCCAGGAATTTTTATGCCTCCACATTTCTCTCTCTTTTTTTTTTTTTCAAAGTGGCTTTAGGTATTCAGGGTTCTAAGTGCTTTTGTACAAATTTTAGAATTCTCTGTTGTAACTCTGTGGAAAATACTGTTAGTGTTTTGATAGGAATTACATTAAATGTGTAAATTGCTTTTGCTAATATACACATTTTAAATATTTGTTCTTCCAATGTATAAGCATGGAATGGATATGTTTCCATTTTTTTGTGTCATCCTCAATTTCATTCATCAATTTTTTCTAGTTTTCTGAATACAGGTTTTTCACCTATTTGGTTACGTTTATTTCTTATTTTTAATTTTTTAATTTTTATTTTATTATTTGTTTTAATGTATTCATTTATTTTTTATTTTTTGTTATTTTATTTTTTAATATGGAATTTATTGTAAAATTGGTTTCCATACAACACCCAGTGCTCATCCCAACAGGTGCCCTCAATGCCCATCACTACCCTCCATTCCCTTCCACCCCCCATTAAACCTCAGTTTATTCTCAGTTTTTAAGAGTCTCTTATGGTTTGGCTCTCCCTCTCTCTAACTTTTTTTCCCTTCCCCTCCCCGAAGGTCTTCTATTAACTTGCTCAGGATCCACATAACAGTGAACACTTATGGTGTATGTCTTTCTCTGTACAAATTATTTCACTTAGCATAGCACTCTCCAGTTACATCCACGTTGCTACAAAAGGCCATGTAGCATTCTTTCTCATTGCCACGTAGTATTTCATTGTGTATATAAACCACAATTTCTTTATCCATTCATCAGTTGATGGACATTTAGGCTCTTTCCATAATTTGGCTATTGTTGAGAGTGCTGCTATAAACATTGGGGTACAGGTGCCCCTATGCATCAGTACTCCTGTATCCCTTGGGTAAATTCCTAGCAGTGCTATTGCTGGGTCGTAGGGTAGATCTCTTTTTAATTTTTTGAGGAACCTCCACACTTTTTTCCAGAGCAGCTACATCAGTTTGCATTCCCACCAACAGTGCAAGAAGGTTCCCATTTCTCCACATCCTCTCCAGCATCTATAGTCTCCTGATTTGTTCATTTTAGCCACTCTGACTGGCGAGAGGTGGTATCTGAGTGTGGTTTTCATTTGTATTTCCCTCATGAGGAGCAATGTTGAGCATCTTCTCATGTGCCTGTTGGCCATCTGGATGTCGTCTTTAGAGAAGTGTCTATTCATGTCTTCTGCCCGTTTTTTAACTGGATTATTTGTTTTTTGGGGTGTGGAGTTTGGTGAGTTTTTATAGACTATGGATACTAGCCATTTGCCCAATATGTCATTTGCAAATATCTTTTCCCATTCCATTGGCTGCCTTTTAGTTTTGTTGATTGTTTCCTTTGTTGTGCAGAATCTTCTTATCTTCATAAGGTCACAATAGTTCAATTTTGTTTTTAATTCCCTTTCCTTTGGAGATGTGTCAAGTAAGAAATTGCTGTGGCTGAGGTAAGAGAGGTTGTCGCCTGCTTTCTCCTCTAGGGTTTAAAGGTTTCCTGTCTCACATTCGGGTTCTTTATCCATTTTGAGTTTATATTTGTGAATAGTGTAAGAAACTGGTCTAGTTTCATTCTTCTGCAAGTTACTGTCCATTTCTCCAAGCACCATTTGTTGAAGAGACTGTCTTTTTTCCATTGGATAGTCTTTCCTGCTTTGTCAAAGATTAGTTGGCCATACTTTTGTGGGTCTAATTCTGGAGTCTCTATTCTATTCCATTGGTCTATATGTCTGTTTTTCTGCCAATACAATGGTGTCTTGATTATTACAGCTTTGTAATAGATGCTAAAGTCTGGAATTGTGATGCCTCCAGCTTTGGTCTTCTTCTTCAAAATTACTTTGGCTATTCGGGGTCTTTTGTGGTTCCATACAAATTTTAGGATTGCTTGTTCTAACTTTGAGAAGAATGCTGGTACAATTTTGATTGGGATTGCATTGAATGTGTAGATTGCTTTGGGTAGTATTGACCTTTCAACAATATTTCTTCTTCCAGTCCATGATCATGGAATGTTTTTCCACTTTTTTGTATCTTCTTCAATTTTCTTCATAAGCTTTCTATAGTTTTCAGCATACACATCTCTGACATCTTTGGTGAGGTTTATTCCTAGGTATTTTATGATTCTTGGTGCAATTGTGAATGGGATCAGTTTCTTTTTCTTTCTGTTGCTTCATTATTCGTGTATAAGAATGAAACTGATTTCTGTACATTGATTTTTTTCTCCTGCGACTTTGCTGAATTCATGGATCAGTTCTAGCCAACTTTTGGGGGTGTCTCTCGGGTTTTCCATGTATAATATCATGTCATCTGCAAAAAGGGAAAGCTTGATTTCATCTTTGCCAATTTTGATGCCTTTGATTTCCTTTTGTTGTCTGATTGCTGATGCTAACACTTCCAACAGTATGTTAAACAATAGTGGAGAGAGTGGACATCCCTGTCGTGTTCCTGGTCTCAGGGAGAAAGCTCTCAGTTTTTCCCAATGGAGGATGATATTAGCTATGGGGTTTTCATAAATGGCTTTGATGATGTTTAAGTATGTTCCTTCTATCCCAACTTTCTTGATGGTGCAGAATTTTGTCAAATGCTTCTTCTGCATCGATTGACAGGATCATATGGTTCTTATCTTTTCTTTTATTCATGTGATGTATCACGTTGATTGCTTTGCAAATGTTGAACCAGCCCTGCAGCTCAGGAATTAATCCCACTTGATCGTGGTGGATAATTCTTTTAATATGCTGTTGAATTCGATTTGCTAGTATCTTATTGAGAATTTTTTCATCCATATTCATCAGGGATCTTGGCCTGTAGTTTTCTTTTTTTGCTGGGTCTCTGTCTGGTTTAGTAATCCAAGTAAGGTTGGCTTCATGGAATAGGTCCAGAAGTTTTCCTTCCATTTCTACTTTGTGGAACATTTTGAGAAGGATAGGTATTAACTCTGCTTTAAATATCTGGTAGAATTCCCCAGGGAAGGCATCTGGTCTGGACTCGTATTTGTTGTGAGTTTTTGATAACTGATTCAATTTCTTCACTGGTTATGGGTCTGTTTAAGTTTTCTATTTTTTCCTGTTTGAGTTTTGGAAGTGTGTGGGGGGTGCTTAGGAATTTGTCCATTTCTTCCAGGTTGTCCAGTTTGTTGGCATATATTTTTTCCTAATATTCCCTGATTATTGCTTATATTTCTGAGGGACAGGTTGTAATACTTGCATTTTCATTCATGATTTTATCTATTTGGGCCCTCTGTCTTTTCTTTTTGAGAAGCCTGGCTAGAGGTTTATCAATTTTGTTTATTTTTTCAATAAACCACCTCTTGGTTACATTGATCTGCTCTACAGTTTTTTTAGATTCTTTATTGTTATTTCTGCTGTGATCTTTATTATTTCTCTTCTCCTACTGGGTTTTGGGGTGTCTTTGCTATTCTGCTTCTATTTCCTTTAGGTGTGCTGTTCAATTTTGTATTTGGGATTTTTCTTGTTTCTTGAGATAGGCCTGTAATGCAATGTATTTTCCTCTCAAGTCTGCATTCCCTGCGTCCCAAAACATTTGGATTGTTGTATTTTCATTTTTACTTGTTTCTATATATTTTTAAAATTTCTTCTCTAATTGCCTGGTTGACCCATTCATTCTTTAGTGGGGCGTTCTTTAACCTCCATGCTTTTGGAGGTTTTCCAGACTTTTTCCTGTGGTTGATTTCAAGCTTCACAGCATTGTGGTCTGAAAGTATGCGTGGTATTATCTCAATTCTGGAACACTTATGAAGGGCTGTTTTGTGACCCAGTATGTGATCTATCTTGGAGAATGTTCCATGTGCACTCGAGAAGAAAGTATATTCTATTGCTTTGTGATGTAGAGTTCTAAATATATGTGTCAATCCATCTGATCCAATGGATCATTCAGGGCCCTTGTTTCTTTATTGATCCTGTGTCTAGATGATCTATCCATTGTTGTAAGTGGGGTAATAAAGTCTCCTGCAATTGTCACATTCTCTTCAACAAGGTTGCTTATGTTTGTGAGTAATTGTTTTATATATTTGGGGGCTTCTGTATTCGGCGACATTTATAATTGTTAGCTCTTCCTGATGGATAGGCCCTGTAATTATTATTTAATGCCCTTCATCATCTCTTGTTACAGCCTTCAATTTAAAGTCTAGTTTGTCTGATATAAGTATGGCTATTCCAGCTTTCTTTTGACTTCCAGTAGCATGATAGATAGTTCTCCATCCCCTCAGTTTCAATCTGAAGGTGTCCTCGGGTCTAAAATGAGTCTCTTGTAGACAGCAAATCGGTGGGTCTTGTTTTTTGTTTTTTGTTTTTTTTATCCATTCTGATACCCTATGTCTTTTGGTTGGAGCACTTAGTCCATTTACATTCAGTGTTATTATAGAAAAATATGGGTTTAGAGTCATTGTGATGTCCGTAGCTTTCATGCTTGTAGTGATGTCTCTAGTACTTTGTCTCACAGGATCCCTTTAGGATCTCTTGTAGGGTTGGTTCAGTGGTGAGGAATTCCTTCAGTTTTTGTTTGTTTGGGAAGATCTTTATCTCTCCTGTTCTGAACAACAGACTTGCTGGATAAAGGATTCTCAGCTGCATAGTTTTTCTGCCTAGCACATTGAAGATTTCCTGCCATTTCTTTCTGTCCTGCCAACTTTCATTAGGTAGGTCTGCCACTAGTCTTATGGGTCTGCCTTTATAAGTTAGAGCCTGTTTATCCTTAGCTGCTTTCAGAATTTTCTCCTTATCCTTGTATTTTACCAGGTTCACTATGATATGTCATGCAGAAGAACAATTCAAGTTACATCTGAAGTGCATTCTCTGTGTCTCTTGGATTTCAATGCCTTTTTCCTTCCCCAGATCAGGGACATTCTTAGCTATGATTTGTTCAAGTACACCTTCAGCCCCTTTCTCTCTCTCTTCCTCTTCTGGAAATCCTATGATACAGATATTGTTCCATTTGAATGCATCACTTAGTTCTCTAATTCTCCCCTCATACTCCTGGATTTTTTAATATCTCCTTTTCTCAGCTTCCTCTTCTCCCATAATTTTATCTTCTAATTCACCTATTCTCTCCTCTGCCTCTTCAATCTGTGCTATGACCCCTCCATATTATTTTGCACCTCATTTATAGCATTTTTAGCTCCTCATGACTATTTCTTAGTCCCTTGATCTCTATAGTAATAGATTCTGTGCTGTCCTCTATGCTTTATTTAAGCCCAGCGATTAATTTTATGACTATTATTCTAAATTCCTTTTCTGTTATATTGGTTAAATTTTTGATCAATTTGTTTGCTGTCGCTACTTCCTGGAGTTTCTTTTGAGGAGAACTCTTTCATTTCATCACTGTGTGTTGTCCCTGTGGTGGCTCCAAACTGCAGGGCACTTCCCCTGTGCTGTCCAGAGTAACTTGTGTTGGAGGGTGCGCCACATTCAGACCAGATGTCTGTCCTCAGCCCACTGCTGGGGCCACGGTCAGACTGGTATGTACCTTATCTTCCCCTCTCTCAGGGACAGGACTCACTGTGGCGTGGTGTGGCCCTTATCTGGGCTACTTGCACACTGCCAGGCTTGTGGTGCTGCTTCTCTGGAATCTGGCGTATTAACTGGGGTGGATCCACAAGATGCACAGGAGCAGAAGGGGCACGCTTATCTAGCTTTGCCATTGGTGGTCCCCTGCAGGAGGTGACTTGCAGCAGTGGGAGGGAGGCAGGCCCATCGGAGGGATTGATCCACAGAAGCACAGCATTGGGTGTTTGTGTGGTGCAAGCAAGTTTGGTGACGAAAACTGGTTCCCTTTGGAATTTTGGCTGGGGAATGGGAGAAGGAGATGGCACTTGCCAGCGCCTTTGTTCCCCCACCAAGCTGAGCTGAGCTCTGTCTTTAGCAGTTTAACAATTCTCCCTCTCAGTGTCCTGTCAAACTCCCCACTCTCCAAGAGCAGAGCTGTTGACTTCTAGCATTCCAGATGTTAAGTCCCGCTGGCTGGCAGAAGTCACGCAGTCTGACCTCACTGCTTTTTGCAAGCCAGACTTCTGGGGGCTCTGCCTTGCTTGGCGGGCTGCCGCCCCACACTGCCCCTGCTCCCTCGTGTCAGTTTGTGTACATGCACAGCCTCTCCACCCTTCCTACCCTCTTCCGTGGGCCTCTTCTTCTCCAAACTGGGCTCTGGAGAGTCTGTTCTGCTAGTCTTCTGGAAGTTTTCTGGGTTATTCATGCAGATGTGGGTGGATACTAAGTGATCAGCAGGATGAGGTGAGCCCAGCGTCCCCCTCAGCTGCCATCTTCCAGGTCTCCTTCCCCCCAATCTGGTTAGGTTTATTTCTAGGCATTTTATGCTTTTGGGTCCATTTGTAAATGGATAGATTTCTTAACTTATTTTTCTGCTGCTTTATTATAGATGTATAGAAATACAACCGATTCCTGTACATTGTTTTTGTGTCATGTAATTTTACTAAATTCATTCATTACTTCTGGCAGTTGTTTGTGGAGTCTTTAGGGTTTCCTATAGAAAGTGTCATGTCATCTGCAAGTAGTGAAAATATTGTTTCTTCCTTGTTGATTTGTACACCTTTTATTTCTTTGTTTCTGATTGCTGTGGCTAGTGTTTTCAGTAATATGTTAAAAAAACAGTGGTGAGAGTGGACATTCCTGTTTTGTTTTTGACCATAAAGGCAAAGCTCTCGGTTTTTCCCCATTGATGATGATATTAACTGTGGGTTTTTTATTTATGACCTTTATTATGTTGAGGTATATTCCCTCTAAAGCTACTTGGCTGACAGTTATTATCATAATTAGATTTTTTACTTTTTCAAATACTTCTCCTGCATCCATTGAATGGATCATGTGGTTCTTATCCATTGTATCACCTTGATTGATTTGTGATTATCAAATCACCCTTGTAACCCAGGAATAAATGTTGCTTTATTGTGGTGAATGATTTTTTTAAATGTATTATTGGATTCAATTTGCTACTGTTTCATTAAGAAATTTTGCAGTCATGTTCATCAGGTATATTGGCCTGTACTTCTATTTTTTAGTGGATGTTTTATCTGGTTTTGGTGTCAGGGTAATGCTTGTTTCATAAAATGAATTTGAAATTTTCCTTCATTTTTTATCTTTTGGAATACTTTGAGAAGAGTAGGAATTAACTCTTGTTTAAATTTTGGTAGAATTCCCCTGTGAAGCTATATGGCCCTAGGTTTTGCTTGTTGGAAGGTTTTTAATTACTGATTGAATTTCTTTGCTGGTTATTGACCTGTTCCAATTTTTCATTTCTTCCTGTTTTATTTTGGTAGTTTATATATTTCTAAGAAATTATCAATTCTTTCCAGGTTGTCAAATGTGTTGGCATATAGTTTTTCATCATATTCTCTTATAGTATATATTTCTGTGGTGTTGACTGTGATTTTTCCTCTCTCATTTATGATTCCATTTACTCGGTTCCTTTTTATGTCTTTTTGATAAGTCTTGGTAGAAGTTTATCAATTTTATTAACTTTTCAATTAACCAGCTCCTTTTTTTTTTGGTGTATTCTATTGCTTTTTTTCAACATTTTATATCATATTTATTTTTTAATCTTTAATAATTCCTTTCTTATGCTAGCTTTAGTATTCATTTCTTTTTCTTTTTCCAGCTGTACTTATTGTGAAGATTATGTTGTGTATTTCATATTTTTCTTGCTTCTTTTTTTAAGTGTTTTTAATTTTTTTTGAGCGAGAGAGAGAGAGAGAGAGGGAGAGGGAGAGAGAGAGAGACGGGCACATAGAGGGGGATACAGAGGATATAAACCTGGCTCTGCACAGACAGCAGAGAGCCCAATACAGGGCTTGAACTCATGAACCGTGATATCATGACTCAAGGTGGAGTCCAACACTTAACTGACTGAGGCACTCAGGCACCCAAGATTTGTATTGTTTCTTAAGTTATGTGTGTACTCTATATATTTCCTTCTGAGGACCACTTTTGCTACATCCCAAAAGTTTTGGATTACTGTGTTTTCATTTTCATTTGCTTTTATGCAGTTTTAATTTCTGCTTTCATTTCTCAGTTCACCCATTTTTTTTTCATTTGTGTCTTGTTTAACCTCCATGTATTTGTGGTCTTTCCCAATTTCTTCTTGTGGTTGACTTCTCATCTCATATTTTTTGTGGTTAGAAATGTTGCATGGTATGATTTCAATTCTGTATTTGTTGAGGCTTGATTTGTTACCTAATGTGTGATCTATCCTGGAGAATGTCCCATGTGCACTTGAGAATACTGTGTATTCTCCTTTTTTAGGATGCAATGTTCTGAATACATATTAAGCCCAACTGGCCCTGTGTGTCATTCAAAGCTGTTTCTTTCCTTGTTGATTTTCTGCATTGATGATTTTTCCATTGATGTAAGTGGGTTTTTTATATCCTCCACTATTATTATATTATAGCCAGTTCCTTTTTGTGTGTCATTATTGTTTTCTATATTTTGGTCCTTCCATATTGGGTGCATAAATATTTACAATTGATAGATGTTCTTGTAGGATTATCCCCTTTATTATGATATAGTGCCCTTCTTTACCTCTTGTTACAGTCTTCTTTTTAAAGTCTAGTTTTTCTGGTATAAGTATTGCTATTCCAGCTTTCTTTTGACATCTATTTGTATGATAGATTTTTCTCCATTCCCTCACTTTCAATCTGCATGTGAGGTCTACTTTAGATCTGAAATGAGTCTCTTGTAGGAAGCACATAGATGGGTCTTATTTTTGATCCATTCTGAAACCTATGTCTTTTGATTGGAGCATTTAAATCATTTCTATTCAAAGTAATTAATGATAGGTATGTATTTAGTGCCATTTTATTACTTGTCTTGGGTTTTTGGAGGTTTTTTTTTTCTGTTCTTTTCTTGTCTTTGTCACTTTTTGTCTTTCCTTCCCATTGAACGAATCCCCCTTAATATGTCTTGCAGGGATGGTTTAAAAGTCACAAACTCCTTTCGATTTTATTTGTCTTGCAATATCTTTATTCTCCTTTATTTGTATTGCAATATCTTTCTATTTTGAATGATGTCTTTGCTGGAAAGAGTATTGTTGGCTGCATATTTTTCTCATTCAAAACGCTAAATATATCATGCCTTCTGAGTTGCCAAGTTTCTGTTGAGAAATCTGCAGCTGGCCTTATGGGTCTTCCCTTGTAAGTTAATGACTTATTTTGTTTCACTGCTTTTAAGATTTTAAACAATATATTTTACAAATTTAATTACAATATGTCTTTATTGGTTTGCTTTTGTAGACTTAGATGGGAGTTCTCTGTGCCTTCTCAATGTGGATATCTGTTTTCTTACCCCAAATTAGGAATATTTTGAGCTATTGTTTCTTCAAATAATTTTTCTGCCTGGTTTTATCTCTCTTTTTCTTCTGGTACTCCTATAATATGAATGTTATTATGTTTGATGGAGTCACTGAATTCCTTAAGGATATTATTGTGTTCCATAATTCTTTCTTTCTTATGTCCAGCATCATTGATTCCCATTTCTTTGTCTTCTAGGCCATTATTTCATTTCTCTGCTTCTTCTAGCCTGCTGTTCATTCCAGCAATCTTATTTCTAATCTTATTTATTGTATTTTTCATTTCTGATTCTTTTTTTAACCCTTTTATCTCTGTTGTAATGGTCTCCCTGATGTGTTTTACTCTTTTCTCAAACCCACTGTGCATCCTCATGATTGTTCCTTTAAATTCCCCTGAGGATATCATAAATATAACTGTTTTGTTTATATCTCTGGCCATGACCTTAGTTTGATAAATTACTGCATCTTCACATTTTGTCTAAGTTTCTCTCTTCTTTTTGTTGGAAAAGTCAGTCATGTCTCCTGCTCCTGAAAATAATGGCCTTATGAAGAAGAGGTCACGTAGTGCCCAGGGCCTGGCACTTCAGGGAGTGTGTCTGTTGTGTGCTACATGCATTATGCTATTGTTTTGGCTGCTCCATCCTTCAGGCAAGTGTCTTCAGAGGCACTCCTTGCTTACTGTGGACAGTGTTTGCTCTCTGGAGTGAATGTGGTGAGTTTAACTGTGTATCCTCTGATTTGTTTGTGAAATGAGACATGAAGCCACCTCCACCAGAACTGAGACACTGTAGAACTCTCTGGTTGTGAGACATTGTGTGGGCAGGGATTTGTGCTGATCTTCTGGGCGAGGGGCCCACTGTACTGGGACTGAAGCAAGAGTGACTAAGAAGTGTAGTCTCACTAGAGTCCAGGGGAATGGGGCTTTGTGTAAACAAGTAAGGCAGCCAATGTTGGCACTGTGAGGCTTCCCACAGGTGTCTCTGATTATGCTGAGGGGAGGGGAATGGAAATAATGCCATCCAGCTCCTTTGTTCCTGGAGAGGTGTCTCCATAAATGTTACCTCTCAGTGAAGCACTCTGAAGGGATTCACTAAACTCCCTGCTGTGTGCCCTTGTCGCTTTTCAGTTTGTTGTTTCTATGCTCTTTGCCCTCAGTTTGCTTGCCTTCCATCTCTCCATGAGCGACATAGTGCCCTCCAAGCTCTATTCCAGCCAAGCCCATTGACCTGTAAATCTCCAGACTTTAAGTCCCTCTCATTGCAAGACCTCATGAAATTCAGCCCATCTTGTTTTCCAAGTTAATGACTTTGGTAAAATGTTCTCCTTGTGTGTTACACCTGTGTGCTCTCTTGCCTTTCTCTGCAACCACATCTCTCTTCCCTCCAAAGCATCTGTGATTCATTTCTTCCCTAAACCACATTTCCCCACGTCCTACTTTTTATGATGTTGCCTCTTCTCTCCCTTTAGTTTTGGTTTTGTCAAAACTATCAGTCTGTAGTTCTGTCAGTGTACAGGTCAACTTCTGGGATATTTAGGATTATTTGATAGTTATCTAGTTGTGTTTGTGGGATGAGGTGATCCTAAGGTCTTACTCTACCACCATCTTCCTCTCTCCTTTCTTCACTTTTGATTAGACAGAAGCCTGAAAGGGACCATAATTACTACAATACAATAGTAAAAATAATTATTAAAATAACAATAAAGTAAACAATTTTGAGTATTAAAATAGGTTAATTTATGTTTAGAGCAATAATATGCTCCTGGGGACACATAACTGGTTAAAATCAATAAGAAAACAAACAAATTGTTATAAAGCAATTTCAGAGCCACTGAACATCTGAGAATGTTCTTGTAACTTAAGGCTGGTCATAAATTTCTTGTTGTCTAAATCCTTGCTGATTACGACAGTATTAAATATGAGAGAAATTCTATTTCCTTAGATATCTGGCTTGAGTTCATCTGTGAGCTATTGGTCACCTCAGGAGATACTTATGCAAGTTGACTCCTGGGTATATTATACATATATTTTTTTAAATTGTTAAAGAGAAAGTAATCCATTTGTAATTCTAGGTGATATTACAATTGTTGGACAAGTGGTAATGTTACATAGAAAGTGAATTTCTTAGAAAATTAGACAAGCAGACTCAAGGAATTCTCTAGAACTCCTCCTGACAAAATAACATAGAAAACGAGATTTTTTCAGTAACAAGAGTTCCCATTTTTAAATTATTTTTTTAAATTCTAGTGTAATTGATGTACAGTCTTATGTTACTTTCAAAAATAAAATTTTGAAACTAGATTTTTATAAATCATTTTGTGGAAGAAAGTTGTTTTACTTTCTTTGTTTCTTTCTTTCTTTGTTTCTTTCTTTCTTTCTTCCATCCTTCCTTCCTTTCTTCCTTCTTTCTTTCTTTCTTTCTTCCTTTCTTGTTTTTTTTTTTTTTTGGAAAGCTGTATTTTCTTAAGAACCCTCATGTACACAAGTCTGTCTTATGAGATAATAACAGAAAGAATCCAAGAGACAGACAAATTCTATTTCTCAATTCTCTTTTTAAGAGGTTAAACATTGAGCAAATATAAAACATTTGTGTATGTTTGTGTATACATACACAAAAAGAATATTTTTGGAAATTTAATTTGACCTTTAATAAGTATTTGATATGATAATTTATTTTTCAAAGCTTATTTTTATTTCAACACACAATATATGAATATTATTCAAAAGATCTATGATTTTGTTTTCTTGCAATATAAATATAAATATATTTATAAATATACTTTTGGGCATTATATCTGTCTATCTATCTATCTATCTATCTATCTAAATTTGTGGGCATTATCTTACTTCTTTTCCTAGTAGTTGTGTGTGTTTTATTGGTACATTATTGTTAATCTACTAATTTGATACATATTATCAACCAATTAATAGAATCTCATATTTGTTGAGTCATTTTTTTGGGTAAAATAAGTTGAAATACACTGCCAAAGGCTGGAAATACAAAGTTACATAAGAAATGTCCTCTATTAATGATGAGATCTAACTATTTTTTTTTTAATTTTTTTTTTCAACGTTTATTTATTTTTGGGACAGAGAGAGACAGAGCATGAATGGGGGAGGGGCAGAGAGAGAGGGAGACACAGAATTGGAAACAGGCTCCAGGCTCTGAGCCATCAGCCCAGAGCCTGACGCGGGGCTCGAACTCACGGACCGCGAGATCGTGACCTGGCTGAAGTCGGACGCTTAACCGACTGCGCCACCCAGGCGCACCGAGATCTAACTATTAATACAAGATGACAGCAAGAACATGAAATTAGCACAAGTATATAATTATAAGATGTGGTGCATATGTAACTATATGCACATATTGCTGTAAAGATTCACAGGAGGTAACCACTTTTAATCTGGAATGATTATGGGGACTATGAGAGATAATATGCTGTAGTGAAGAGTAAATAGCCTTTGGAGTACCAGAGATTTATATTTTAATCTCAGTTATGAAACTGACTTTAAAATTTTGATAAATTTTATGATCATTTATATATGATCATTTTCCTTATTGTCTATAAGATAGAGGTGAAAAACATCTAGCAAAGAATTTTGCACGTAGTGTAGTATAAGAAAATACTTAACACAATTCTTGACACATTATTGGCACTCAATATTTCTTTCTGCTGCATAACAAATTATACCTAAAACTTAGCAGATTACCATGCACATTTACCATCTCCAAGTATCTGTGTAGCAAGAATCTGGACATGGTTTTGCTAGATACTCTACTTCATGGTCTCTTACAAGGTTGCAAGATACTGGCCAAAGGTATGGTTTTACTTCATTTTTATTAGAGAAGAACTCTCTTCTAAACTAATTTATGTAAGTTTTGGCAGGATTCAATTCCTTCAGGTCCTCAATTATTTGCTGTTTGTTAGCCATAGACCACTTTACATTTATTGCCATGTGGGTTTTTCCAATATGGCAGCTTACATCATCAAAGCCAGCAAAAGATACAGTGTGGTAGCAAGATAGAAGTCACCATTTTAGTGTAACCTAATCATAGAAAAGATGCACCAATGGTACCATATTCTATTGTTAAAAAAGAAATTTAGTAGATTCAACATACATTCATGGGGGGGATTATATAAGGTATGAATGCCAAGAGGCATGGACCATCAGAGTTTACCTTAGAGACTGTTAAACACATAGGATTGAAAAATTACAACTTATAATGCATTTGCTGAATGCCAGACAATATGTCAATGAAGTTATAAAAATAATCTTATTTCAACAATTCAATGAAGAAAATGTTATTGTTATACTTACTTTGCATATAAATAACTAGGGTTTAAAGAAGTTAGGGAATTTTTTAAGAAAACAGATATAAAGCTTAAAGAAATAAATCACAGTTAGTTTTCCTATAGGAACCTGAAGTTCCCAATCCTCAATCCTTATAGACACCCAGGTATTCTATATATATTCTAAAATGGTAGCATTGGATTCATTGATCACAAAATCACTATGAACCAGATAAAATATAATTCTTCCTCCTTGGTACAAAATACTATAACTCAGTTAAAATTAAATTTAGGAAATCTTTTAAGAAGTAATTAATGAAACACATTTCAAGAATTATAGTCTAGATTAACTGCAGAATGATGACAATAATGATTTGAGGCCTCTGGTGTCAAAACAAAAGTTCAAGAACATTTTACTTATGAAGAAATAGCAGTGACTTCGGAATTCACATTTTGAGATTTTTGAGAAAAACAAATGATTGTGTTCCTTTTGTTATTGACTAACATATTACTTCCATTTGGGTAGAAGTATTTCATTTACCCCACCTAGTATTCCATGTAAAGGGAAAAAACATGGAGTTATTAGGCAGTCCTGAGGTTTCTGGATGGGATAAGATCATGACTGAATACCTCATGAAGATTTATGTGGAGGTTTAGGGAATGTCAACATCTGTGTTGCCCCATCACTATTACTACTACTGCTGCTGCTGCTGCTGATTTTTAGTGCTCCTGTGACTTTATTTTTTTAATGTTTCAAGTTTTTATTTTAATTCTAGTCAGTTAACATATAGTATGACATTAGTTTCAGGAGTAGAATTTAGTGATTCAACACTTATATATAACACCCAACGGTCATCACAACAAGTGACCTCATTAATATTTATCACCAATTTAGCCCACCTCCCAAACCATTGGCCCTCTAGAAATCCTCAGTTTGTCTCTATATTTAAGAGTTTCTTAAGATTTGACTCCTTCTCTTCCTTCTTTCCCCTATGTTCATCTGTCTTGTTTCTTAAATTCCACATATGAGTGAAAATATATGGTATTTATCTTTCTCTGATTGAGTTATTTTGCTTAGTGTAATACACTCTAGCTCCACCTATGTCACTGAAAATGGTAAGATTACATTCTTTTTGATGACTGAGTAATATTCCTATATATATATCTATATATATCTATATATATATATATCTCCCTACCTTGCACCGATGGGTTAAGAAGGCATAAAGAATTAGAAAGCCATAGGATGTACACACCCAAGTTTGAGTAAACAAGATTAGGTTAATGAGATTACATAAAAACAGGGAAAAGTTGCCCAGTGTAGGACAAGCAGGGCAAAGGTCCCCAGTATAGAACAAAGGTATAGGAATAGGGAATCTCAGGATGAAAACATCCAAGATGAGGTAAACAAGATTAGGTATTCAGGGCAGAAATGCCCCTAACTTAGTACAATACCTGCAAACTTCTTTCACAGGAAGGAAGGACCAAATTAGGTAAACAGGTAAATAGGGCTATAGATGGCAGCAGGGCAAAGTTGCCCAGAGTGGTGCTCATTAGCAAAAGAAAGGTGTCTTTTTGACCCTGAGGTAGCATGCTCTATCTTGTCCACTAGACCAGTTTAGGTAAACAGAGGTGGTGACTCATGTTTGCTGTAAACAACCTCCCACACAGCACCAGAATCTTATTTTGTATTGGCCCAAACCCCTAACACTGCATATCTCCAAAACTCCCTTCTCCCCATGCCCATGAGCTAATGATCAAGATTTCATTGTCTCTTTGTGCACATCCATCATTCTTGCAAGCCTTCTGATCCTAATAAAAACAGAGCAAGGACCCTTAGAGCTCTTGTCTCCTCCTGGACTCTAGCCTCTCTCACATTTTTAATCCTGCATATTGCTTTCTTGCTGGACAAGACAGAACTCCATACCCAGAGTCTATGCCATATATATACCAACTCTTCTTTGTCCATTCATCAGTCAATGGGCATTTGGGCTCTTTTCCTAATTTGGCTACTGTTGGTAATGAGCTTCAAACATCAGGGTGCATGTGCCTATTCACATCAGTATTTTTGTATCCAATGGGTAAATACCTAGCATTACAATTGCTGGATTATAGTGTACTCCTGTTTTAAAATTTCTGAAGAACCTCCATCTGTTGTATTTTTAGTTTATAATCTTAGCTATTCTGACATGTGTGAGATGGTATTTCACTGTAATTTTGATTTGTATTTCCATGCTGATGATTAATGTTGAGCATCTTTTCCTTCACAAACATTTTTTGGAAAATAAATTGATAGCACTGTAAGGAAAAAATCAAATTATTCAGAAAACAAATGTAGAAATAGTTCTATTTTCTGAATTTATAGAATATGTTGAAATAGGAACTATAATTATGTTGTATAACTCCAGTGGTCAAACATAGTACTAGTTAGTGGAGTTAATTATCCCAAGGGGAGTTTTCCTTCAGGAAAAACTTAAGAATAGATATATCGTTTTCTGACACAACTAAATTAATTATATTTCAAACTTTTTTTATTTCAATATTATGGGTTTTTAAAATTTTTGTAAATGAAACGAGTTTTATTTTACGGAATTACAATAACAATACATTATAATAATTGGTGTGATTTTACTTGGCACATAAAATTTTGGAAAACTACACACTTGTTTTCAAAATTTTAATTTTTTATTTTTATTCGTCTGCAAAATTGATAAATCTGCAAGCACCATGCTACATAATTGCTAAGATCTCTCAAAATTTTGAGATGTTTGGATTCCCTGTTACATTGGATTAGATTCTTATTCCAAACACATATAGCTATTATTTATTTAGTACTTATTATGTGCCAAACACTACAATAGGCATTTTACCATAATATCTAATCTAATAATATAATTTATATTTATTATTTGCACCAGTTTACAATTGATAAAGCAGAGCAGTGGAATTATATAACTTGCATTCACAATTAGTAAGAATTGGAGCAATCATTCAAGGACAGATTTGCCTGATACTCATCTTTAATATATGGCCTCTCTTTAGTTATATTTAAGCTGCAAAACTCTCCTCTAAGAATTCACTATCATCAGCACTGACAAAATTCTACTTATAATGAAATGAAACAAACATTTACCATTAAATTTAGGGCTATAAACTTTGGAGAAAAACTTTGGAGAAGAAATTCTTCTGCTATTAAAGAGCTTGCAATTACTCAGAAATTTATGTAATCTGATTGTCTCTAATAATCTACTTTTTCTTTTTTTCCCTTCTTTTCTTTCTCTCTCTTTGTAAACTTTTTTTATTAAACTTATTTTTATTTATTTATTTATTTATTTTTTACTTTTTTTCCCTCCAACTTTATTTTTTTATTTTTTTTATTTTTTTCAATATATGAAATTTATTGTCAAATTGGTTTCCATACAACACCCAGTGCTCATCCCAAAAGGTGCCCTCCTCAATACCCATCACCCACCCTCCCTCCCTCCCACCCCGCATCAACCCTCAGCTTGTTCTCAGTTTTTAAGAGTCTCTTATGCTTTGGCTCTCTCCCACTCTAAGCACTTTTTTTTTTTCTTCCCTTCCCGCAAGGGTCTCCGTTAAGTTTCTCAGGATCCACATAAGAGTGAAAACATATGGTATCTGTCTTTCTCTGTATGGCTTATTTCACTTAGCATCACACTCTCCAGTTCCATCCACGTTGCTACAAAGGGCCATATTTCGTTCTTTCTCATTGCCATGTCGTACTCCATTGTGTATATAAACCACAATTTCTTTATCCATTCATCAGTTGATGGACATTTAGGCTCTTTCCATAATTTGGCTATTGTTGACAGTGCTGCTATAAACATTGGGGTACAAGTGCCCCTATGCATCAGCACTCCTGTATCCCTTGGGTAAATTCCTAGCAGTGCTATTGCTGGGTCATAAGGTTATTCTATTTTTAATTTTCTGAGGAACCTCCAAACTGTTTTCCAGAGTGGCTGCACCAATTTGCATTCCCACCAACAGTGCAAAGGGTTCCCGTTTCTCCACATCCTCTCCAGCATCTATAATCTTCTGATTTGTTCATTTTGGCAACTTTGACAGGCGTGAGGTGATATCTGAGTGTGGTTTTGATTTGTATTTCCCTGATGAGGAGCGACGTTGAGCATCTTTTCATGGGCCTGCTGGCCATTCGGATGTCTTCTTTAGAGAAGTGTCTATTCATGTTTTCTGCCCATTTCTTCACTGGGTTATTTGTTTTTCAGGTGTGGAGTTTGGTGAGCTCTTTACAGATTTTGGATACTAACCTTTTGCCTAATATGTCATTTGCAAATATCTTTTCCCATTTCATTCGTTGCCTTTTAGTTTTGTTGGTTGTTTCCTTTGCTGTGCAGAAGCTTTTTATCTTAATAAGGTCCCAGTAATTCATTTTTGCTTTTAATTCCTTTGCCTTTGGGGATGTGTCGAGTAAGAGAATGCTATGGCTGAGGTCAGAGAGGTCATTTCCTGCTTTCTTCTCTAGGGTTTTGATGGTTTCCTGTCTCACATTCAGGTCCTTTATCCATTTTGAGTTTGTTTTTGTGAATGGTGTGAGAAAGTGGTCTAGTTTCAACCTTCTGCATGTTGCTGTCCAGTTCTCCCAGCACCATTTGTTAAAGAGACTGTCTTTTTTTCCATTGGATGTTCTTTCCTGCTTTGTCAAAGATTAGTTGGCCATACGTTTGTGGGTCTAGTTCTGGGGTTTCTATTCTATTGCATTGGTCTATGTGTCTGTTTTTGTGCCAATACCATGCTGTCTTGATGATTACAGCTTTGTAGTAAAAGATAAAGTCTGGGATTGTGATGCCTCCTGCTTTGGTCTTCTTCAAAATTACTTGGGCTATTCGGTGCCTTTTGTGGTTCCATATGAGTTGTAGAATTGCTTGTTCTAGTTTCGAGAAGCATGCTGGTGCAATTTTGATTGGGATTGCATTGAATGTGTAGATAGCTTTGGGTAGTATTGACATTTTGACAATATTTATTCTTCCAATCCATGAGCAGGGAATGTCTTTCCATTTCTTTATATCTTCTTCAATTACTTTCATAAGCTTTCTATACTTTTCAGCATACAGATCTTTTACATCTTTGGTTACATTTATTCCTAGGTATTTTATGCTTCTTGGTGCAATTGTGAATGGGATCAGTTTCTTCATTTGTCTTTCTGTTGCTTCATTGTTAGTGTATAAGAATGCAACTGATTTCTGTACATTGATTTTGTATCCTGCAACTTTGCTGAATTCATGTATCAGTTCTAGCAGACTTTTGGTGGAGTCTCTCGGATTTTCCATGTATAGTATCATGTCATCTGCAAAAAGTGAAAGCTTGACTTCATCTTTGCCAATTTTCATGCCTTTGATTTCCTTTCGTTTTCTGCTGATGCTAGAACTTCCAACACTATGTTAAACACCAGAGGTGAGAGTGGGCATCCCTGTAGTGTTCCTGATCTCAGGGGAAAAGCTCTCAGTTTTTCCCCATTGAGGATGATGCTAGCTATGGGCTTTTCATGAATGGCTTTTATGATGTTTAAGTATGTTCCTTCTATCCCGACCTTCTCAAGGGTTTTTATTAAGAAACGGTGCTGAATTTTATCAAAGGCCTTTTCTGCATTGATTGACAGGATGAAATGTTTCTTATCGTTTCTTTTATTAATGGGATGTATCACGTTAATTGATTTGTGAATGTTGAACCAGCCCTGCATCCCAGGAATGAATCCCACTTGATCATGGTGAACAATTCTTTTTATATGCTGTTGGATTCGATTTGCTAGTATCTTATTGAGATTTTTTGCATCCATATTCATCAGGGATATTGGCCGGTAGTTCTCTTTTTTTACTGGGTCTCTGTCTGGCTTAGGAATCAAAGGAATACTGGCTTCATAGAATGAGTCTGGAAGTTTTCCTTCCCTTTCTATTTATTGGAATATCTTGAGAAGGATAGGTATTATCTCTGCTTTAAACGTCTGGTAGAACTCCCCTGGGAAGCCATCTGGTCCTGGACTCTTATTTGTTGGGAGATTTTTGGTAACCAATTCAATTTCTTTGGTGGTTATGGGTCTGTTCAAGCTTTCTATTTCCTCCTGGTTGAGTTTTGGAAGAGTGTGGGTGTTTAGGAATTTGTCCAATTCTTCCAGGTTGTCCAATTTGTTGGCATATAATTTTTCATAGTATTCCCTGATAATTGTTTGTATCTCTGAGGGATTGGTTGTAATAATTTGCTTTTCATTCATGATTTTATCCATTTGGGTCATCTCCCTTTTCTTTTGAGAAGCCTGGCTAGAGGTTTGTCAATTTTGTTTATTTTTTCAAAAAACCAACTCTTGGTTTCGTTGATCTGCTCTACAGTTTTTTTAGATTCTATATTGTTTATTTCTGCTCTGATCTTTATTATTTCTCTTCTTCTGCTGGGTTTAGGCTGCCTTTGCTGTTCTGCTTCTATTTCCTTTAGGTGTGCTGTTAGATTTTGTATTTGGGATTTTTCTTGTTTCTTTAGATAGGCCTGGATTGCAATGTATTTTCCTCTCAGGACTGCCTTCGCTGCATCCCAAAGCGTTTGGATTGTTGTATTTTCATTTTCGTTTGTTTCCATATATTTTTTAATTTCTTCTCTAATTGCCTGGTTGACCCACTCATTCTTTAGTAGGGTGTTCTTTAACCTCCATGCTTTTGGAGGTTTTCCAGACTTTTTTCTGTGGTTGATTTCAAGCTTCATCGCATTGTGGTCTGAAAGCATGCATGGTATAATTTCCATTCTTGTATACTTGTGAAGGGCTGTTTTGTGACCCAGTATATGATCTATCTTGGAGAATGTTCCATGTGCACTCAAGAAGAAAGTATATTCTGTTGCTTTGGGATGCAGAGTTCTAAATATATCTGTCAATTCCATCTGATCCAATGTTTCATTCAGGGCCCTTGCTTCTTTACTGACCGTGTGTCTAGATGATCTATCCATTTCTGTAAGTGGAGTGTTAAAGTCCCTTGCAATTACCCCATTCTTATCAATAAGGTTCCTTATGTTTATGAGTAATTGTTTTATATATTTGGGGGCTCCGGTATTCAGCGCATAGACATTTATAATTGTTAGCTCTTCCTGATGGATAGACCCTGTAATGATTATATAATGCCCTTCTTCATCATTTGTTACAGCCTTTAATTTAAAGTCTAGTTTGTCTGATATAAGTATGGCTACTCCAGCTTTCTTTTGGCTTCCAGTAGCATGATAAATAGTTCTCCATCCCCTCACTCTCAATCTAAAGGTGTCCTCAGGTCTAAAATGAGTCTCTTGTAGACAGCAAATAGATGGGTCTTGTTTTTTTATTCATTCTGATACGCTATGTCTTTTGGTTGGTGCATTTAATCCATTTACATTCAGTGTTATTATAGAAAGATACGGGTTTAGAGTCATTGTGATGTCTGTATGTTTTATGCTTGTAGTGATGTCTCTGGTACTTTGTCTCACAGGATCCCCCTTAGGATCTCTTGTAGGGCTGGTTTAGTGGTGACAAATTCCTTCAGTTTTTGTTTGTTTGGGAAGACCTTTATCTCTCCTTCTATTCTAAATGGCAGACTTGCTGGATGAAGGATTCTCGGTTGCATATTTTTTCTATTCAACACATTGAAGATCTCCTGCCAATCGTTTCTTGCCTGCCAAGGTTGAAAAGAGAGATCAGTCACGAGTCTTATAGGTCTCCTTTTATATGTTAGGGCACGTTTATCCCTTGCTGCTTTCAGAATTTTCTCTTTATCCTTGTATTTTGCTGGTTTCACTGTGATATGTCATGCAGAAGATCGATTCAAGTTCCGTCTGGAGGGAGTTCTCTGTGCCTCTTGGATTTCAATGGCTTTCTCCTTCCCCAGTTCAGGGAAGTTCTCAGCTATTATTTCTTCAAGTACACCTTCACCACCTTTCTCTCTCTCTTCCTCCTCTGGGATACCAATTATGCGTATATTATTTCTTTTTAGAGTATCACTTAGTTCTCTAATTTTCCCCTCATACTCCTGGATTTTTTTTTTATCTTTTTCTCAGATTCCTCTTTTTCCGTAATTTTATATTCTAGTTCACCTATTTTCTCCTCTGCCTCTTCAATCTGAGCCGTCGTCGTTTCCATTTTATTTTGCATCTCATTTAAAGCGTTTTTCATCTCCTCCTGACTATTCCTTAGTCCCTTGATCTCTGTAGCAAGAGATTCTCTGCTGTCCTCCATACTGTTTTCAAGCCCAGTGATTAATTTTATGACTATTATTCTAAATTCACTTTCTGTTTTATTATTTAAATCCTTTTTGATCAGTTCATTATCTGTTGTTATTTCCTGGAGATTCTTTTGAGGGGAATTCTTCCGTTTAGTCATTTTGGATAGACCCTGGAGTGGTGTGGACCTGCAGGTCACTTCCCCTGTGCTGTGGTGTATAAGTGGAGTTGGTGGGTGAGGCCACAGTCAGACCTGATATCTGCCCCCAGCCCACCGCTGGGGCCACAGTGAGACTGGTATGTGCCTTCTCTTCCCCTCTCCTAGGGGCGGGATTCACTGTGGGGTGGTGTGGCCCGTCTGGGCTACTTGCACCCTGCCAGGCTTGTGGTGCTGGGGATCTGGCGTATTAGCTGGGGTGGGTAGGCAAGGTTCACAGGGGCAGGAGGGGCAGGCTTAGCTCGCTTCTCCTTAGGTGATTCACTTCAGGAGGGTCCCTGTGGCAGTGGGAGGGAGTCAGACCCGCTGCCGGAGGGTTGCCTCCACAGAAGCACAGTGTTGGGTGTTTGTGCGGTGCAAGCAAGTTCGGTGACAGGAACCGGTTCCCTCTGGGATTTTGGCTGGGGGATGGGCAAGGGAGATGGCACTGGTGAGCGCCTTTTTTCCCCGCCAAGCTGATCTCTGTCATCTGGGGCTCAACAACTCTCCCTCCCATTGTCCTCCAGCCCTCCTGTTCTCTGAGCAGAGCTGTTAGCTTATAACCTTCCAGATGTCAAGTCCCCCTTGCTGTGAGAACACACTCCTTCTGGCCCCTCCACTTTTGCCAGCGAGACTCAGGGGCTCTGCTTGGCTGGCGGGCCGCCCCTCCACCCCAGCTCCCTCCCGCCAGTTCGTGGAGCGCGCACTGCCTCGCCACCCTTCCTACCCTCCTCCGTGGGCCTCTCGTCTGCCCTTGGCTCTGGAGACTCCATTCTGCTAGTCTTCTGGTGGTTTTCTGGGTTATTTAGGCAGGTGTGGGTGGAATCTAAGTGATCAGCAGGATGCGCAGTGAGCCCGGCATCCTCCTACACCTCCATCTTCCAAAAAAAAAAAAAAAATCTTATTTTTAGTTAAATTCTAATTAGTTAACATACACGCAATATTGGTTTCAGGAGTAAAATTCAGTGATTCATCACTTACATAAAAAATACAGTGCTCATGACAGCAAGTGCCCTTTTTAATACCTGTCACCAATCCTGCCCATATCCCATCAACATCCCTCCATCAATTTTCAATTGTTTTCTCTATATTAAAGTGCCTCTTGTGATTTGTTTCCCTCTCTTCTCTTCTTCCCCTTCTCATATGTTCATCTGCTTTGTTTATTAAATTTGACAAATAAGTGAAATAATATGGTATTTTTCTTTCTCTAATTGACTAATTTTCTTTAGCATAACACTTTCTGGCTGCATCCATGTTGTTGCAAATGGCAAGATTTCATTCCTTTTGATTACTGAATAGTATCACATTATTGATAATGGCACTAGTTTTTATGCATTTACTTACTAGAGACGTCATTCTATGTAGGGCGCATGATATTCTAGTCTTCCTGTTACACTAAGCATTATAGTATAATACTTCTACTTAAGGTTATTCAGTTTAAAATTTTTATGTTTTTTTAGAATAAATGTATATCTCTTCAGAGATTAAGAAATATCCCAATCCCAAATTAATTTATTTCACAGAATATTTATTCTACAAATGCTAGATACCATTAAATAAGTTAGCTGGCCAAAAAGGTGAGGGAAAATAGTTGAAGGAATGATGGCATTAATAATAATATCTTTATCCTTTTCTTTCACAAGTGTACCTAACTCTTCCAGCAAGGAACTATCTGTTGGATTTTTTTCACCCTGGAACACTCACACCCAAAAATATATTTGAGTAGTATGGGCATTTTGACAATATTTATTTTCCCAGTCCATGAGCATGGAACGTCTTTCCATTTATTTGTCATCTTCAGTTACTTTCACCAATGCTTTATAGTTTTCGGAGTACAGTTTTCTCCCCTCCTTGATTAAGTTTATTTCCATTTATTTTATTCTTTATGGTGCAACTGTAAATAAGAATATTATCTTAATTTCTCCTTCTGGTACTTCGTTATTTGTGTATGAAAATGCAACAGATTTCTGTGTATTGATTTTGTATCTGTGATTTTACTGAATTCATTTATCAGTTCTAGTAGTTTTTTTCTTGTATGAAGACTTTAGGGTTTTTTATATATAATACCATGTCATCTGCAAATAGTTAAAGTCATGCTTCTTCCTTAACAATTTGAATACCTATTTTTTTAATTTTCTGATTGCTGTGGCAATGATTTCCAGCACTATGTTGAATAAAAGTGATGAGTGGGCATCCTTGTCTTCTTTCTGACTTTAGAGGTCCATTCTACCCAAAGTACTGTACAGATTTTATGTAATCACTGTAAAAATATCAACAACATTATTCAAAGATCTAGATCAAATAATTCTAAAATTTATATGGAACCACAATAGACTTTGGATAGCCAAAGCAATCTCGAAAAAAGAGAACAAAACTGAAGGTATCACAATCCCAGATTTCAAGATATACTACAAAGATGTAGTAATCAAAATAGTATGGTGCTTGCACAAAAATTTACATGTAGCTCAATGAACCACATAAAGCCTGGAAATAAACCCATGATTTTATAGTCAACTAATATACAACAGAGGAGCCAAGAATATGCAATGGGAAAAAGACAACAAATGGTTTTGGGAAAACTAAATAGCTACATGTAAAACAATGAAACGGCCACAATTTCTTACACCATACATAAAAATAAACTCAAAATGGAATAATGGCCTAAATGCTTCTAACCATAAAATTCTGAAAAGAAAACATAAACAGTAATCTCTTTGACATCCCCTGTAGGAATTTTTTCTAGATATGTCTCCTGAGGCAAGGGAAACTAAAGCAAAAATAAACTATTGGGACTGCACCAAAAATAAAAACCTTTTGTACATAAAAGGAAATCATCGGGGCGCCTGGGTGGCGCAGTCGGTTAAGCGTCCGACTTCAGCCAGGTCACAATCTCGCGGTCCGTGAGTTCGAGCCCCGCGTCGGGCTCTGGGCTGATGGCTCAGAGCCTGGAGCCTGTTTCCGATTCTGTGTCTCCCTCTCTCTCTGCCCCTCCCCCATTCATGCTCTGTCTCTCTCTGTCCCAAAAAAAATAAATAAACGTTGAAAAAAAAAATCTTAAAAAAAAAAAAAGGAAATCATCAACAAAACATAAATACAACTTACTGAATGGGGAGAAGATATGTGAAAATTATATATCTGATAAGGGGTTAATATCCAAAATATATAAAGAATTTATATAACTTAACATCAAGAAAAAACAGTAATCAAATTAAAAATGGGCAGAAGACATGAACAGACATTTCCCCAGAGAAGACATACAGATAGCCAACATACACATAAAAAGGTGCTCAACATCCCTAGTCATCAGAAATATGCAAATCTAAACCACCATGGGATATCACCTCACATCTGTCAAAATGGCTAAAATAAAAAACAAGTGTGGGGAAGGATGTGGAGAAAAAAGAACACTTGTGGGTTCTGGGTAAGAATGAAAACTAGTAGAACCACTGTGGAAAGCAGCATGGAAGTTCCTCAAGAAGTTAAAAATAGAATTTCCATATTATCTAGTAATTCCACTACAAGGTTTTTACCCAAATAAAAAACACTAATTCAAAAAGATATAGATATACATTTACATATTTACATATATATTTATATATTTATATTAAATATTATGTATTTATATTAAATATTATATACATAAATATTTATATATTTACATATTATAATTATACAATTATACATTTTATAAGTATGCATATTATACATATTATATGTACAATATGTACAATTATGCATATTAAAAGTATACAAATACAATTATAATTACATATTACACATATATAACTTATACAATTTATAAAATTTATATTTATAAATTTATATTTTATATAATTAATAATAGATAAATTATATTAAATTTATATTTATAAAATTTGTATATATATATAATTTATATTTATAAAATTGTATATATATATATATATATATTTACAATGGCCAAGATACAGAAACCACCCAAGTGCCCATCCATAGATGAAGGGATAAAGAAAATGTGGTATATATTTACAATGGAATATTACTCAACCCTAAAAAGCAATCTTGCCATTTGCAACAACCTGGATGTATCTAGAAGGTATGCTAAGTGAAATAAATCAGTCATAGAAAGACAATTATAATTTGATGAAGCTCATATATGGAATTTAAGAACAAAAGAAAAAGAAAAAGGGAAAAAGAGACAAAAAAAACACAGACTCTTAAATATTGGTAGTTGCTAGAGGAGAGGTGGCTGAGGTGATGAGTAAAATAGGTGAAGGTGATGAGGAGTACATTCATCATGATAAGCATTGAGTAATGTATAGAATTGTTGATACACTGTATTGTACACCTGAAACTAATGCAACATGATGTTAATTATACTATAATTAAAAATAAATAAAAGTTTTGGTTTTTAAAAGAATACTGTATGAATAAACATAATATGTAGATCTTTTAACCCCAGTAAATATTTCACATTCAACTTCCCCATACTTCTCTAAGGAACCTCATGTGGTTTTCATCAAGAGGAATTGGAGTTTAACTTTTGTCAGAAGTATCCGATACAGAATATCTTGGCAGAAAACTCCGTTAGATTTCCACATGCCCGGTATTTCACCAGGTGCCAGTTCCAGTGGCCAACAGTTGTTTCCACATATGGACTTCCTGAAGTTTTTCCTCTGAAACTTGAAATAATGACTCAAGTTTTTCTTTAGTTTTTACAAAGTTTTTCTTTAGTTGTTACCAAGTTTTACTGGTATCTAGTCCACCTTTAATTTGAGTTCTATGTAGCTAATTTTATTTTATGATGTTCACACCACATCCAACCCTCAACGTGTTTATTTTTTCTATCTAGCTCTCTCTCTTAATCAACTGAACATGTTTGTAACAAGATCATGCTATCATATTTTAAGATGAGGTGGAAGATACTTTAAAAATTCTTAGGCATATTTTTGGTGATACACCAACTGAAGCTTTGTAACAAAAATTGTTTATAAATCTCAACTTCTTTGAAAGTTTCATTTGAGTACTTACTATAAAACTCATGAGTTTCTCTTGGTCTACTTCTACTTAAAAACTTAAGGGTTACAGGTTTGTAGTATAGCTTGAAGTCTGGGATTGTAATGACTCCTGCTTTGGTTTTCTTTTTCAAGATTGCTTTGGCTATTCTGGGTCTTTTCTGGTTCCATAAAAATTTTAGGATTATTTGTTCTAGCTCTGTGAAGAATGCTGGTGTTATTTTGATAAGGATTGCATTGAATATGTAGATTTCTTTGGATAGTATCGATATTTTAACAATGTTTCTTCTTCCTTTCCATCAAGACGGTATGGTACTGGCACAAGAACAGACGCTCAGATCAATGGAACAGAATAGAGAACCCAGAAATGGACCCACAAACGTATGGCCAACTAAACTCTGACAAAGCAGGAAAGAATATCCAATGGAATAAAGACACTCTCTTCAGCAAGTTGTGCTGGGAAAACTGGACAGCGACATGCAGAAGAATGAACCTGGACCACTTTCTTACACCATACACAAAAATAAACTCAAAATGGATGAAAGACCTCAATGTAAGATAGGAAGCCATCAAAATCCTCGAGGAGAAAGCAGACAAAACCTCTTTGATCTTTCCCGCAGCAAATTCTTACTCAACACGTCTCCGGAGGCAAGAGAAACAAAATAAAAAATGAATTACTGGGACCTCATCAAAATAAAAGCTTCTGCACAGCGAAGGAAACAATCTGCAAAACTAAAAAAACACCGACAGAATGGGAGAAGATGTTTGCAAACGACATATTAGATAAAGGGTTAGTATCCAAAATCTATAAAGAACTTATCAAACTCAACACCCAAGAAATAATCAAGTGAAAAAATGGGCAAAATACATGAATAGACACTTCTCCAAAGAAGTCATCCAGTTGGCCAACCGACACATGAAAAAGTGCTCAACATCACTCATCATCAGAGAAATACATATCAAAACCACAATGAGATACCACATTACACCTGTCAGAATGGCTGACATTAACAAATCAGGCAACAACAGATGTTGGTGACGATGTGGAAAAAAGAGGATCTCTTTTGCATTGTTGGTGGGAATGCAAGCTGGTGCAGCCACTCTGGAGAACAGTATGGAGGTTCCTCAAAAAACTAAAAATAGAACTACCCTACAACCCACCAATGGCACTACTAGGCATTTATCCACGGGATACAGGTATGGTGTTTTAAAGGGACACATGCACCCTCATTTTTATTGCAGGACTATCAACAATAGCCAAAGTATGGAATGAGCCCAAATGTCCATTGATGGATGCATGGATAAAGAAGATGTGGTGTATATATATAATGGAGTATTACTTGGCAATCAAAAACAATGAAATCTTGCCATTTGCAACTACATGGATGGAACTGGAGGGGATTATGCTAAGTGAAATTAGTCAGTCAGAGAAAGACAAAAATCATATGACTTCACTCATATGAAGACTTTAAGAGACAAAACAGATGAACATAAGAGAAGGGAAACAAAAATAATATAAAAACAGGGAGGGGGAATAACAGATGAGACTCAAAAATATGGAGAACAAACAGGGTTACGGGAGGGGTTGTGGGAGGGGGAATGGGCTAAATGGGTAAGGAGCACTAGGAATATACTCCTGAAATCATTGTTGTGCTATATGCTAACTAATTTGGATGTAAAGTTTAAAAATAAAAAATAAAATTAAAAAAATAAAAATTTATGGGGCTTCTGGGTGGCTCAGTTGGTTAAGGGTCTGACTTCATCTGAGGTCATGATCTCACAGTTTGTGGGTTCAAGCCCCACATCAGGTTCTGTGCTGACAGCTCACAGCCTGGAGCCTGCTTTGGATTCTGTGTCTCCTTCTCTCTCTGCCCCTCCCCGCTCACACTCTGTATCTCTCTCTCAAAAATGAATACATGTTAAAAAAAAAACTTATATATAAGCATTAGGTCTCCAGAGCATATTCATCTCGCATAACTGAAACTTTGTAGGCTTTGATCAATATATTGTCATTTCCTCCCCTCCCTAACTCTGACAACCATCATTCTACTCTCTCCTATGAATTTGACGTTTTTAGATTCCACATCTAATTAAGATTATGGAGTAGTTGTCTATTTGTATCTGCTTTTTTTTTTTACTTAGCACAGTGATGAAAATTAACAGTACTATAATACAAACTTGAAATTTACTGAGAATAAATCTTAAAATTTTTCACCACACAAGTGAGCTTACACACACGCACACACATGTAACTACATAGAGGTGATAGCTATTTAGCTTGATAATGGTGACTTTTTTCACAATGTATACACATATCAAAAACAAGTTGTACACCTTAAATAAATACAATTTTATATGTCAAAGATATCTCAACATAGTTATTTTTAAAGTACTAAAGAAAAGTAAATTATACTTTAAAAATTAAAATGGAAAATTGAAGCAATACCTGTAGATTGTATCAATGTCAATGTCTTGGTTGTGATAATCTTCCATAGTTTTGCAAGATGTTACCATTGGGGAAAATGTGTAAAGGGTATATGGTATCTTCTTGTATTGTGTATTACCATTATATGTGAATCTATAATTACTTCAAGAAAATATTCTGTTAAATAAGACAAAAGTTGTTACCAGAGATGAAGAGTATTTTAAAATGATAAAATGGTGAATCTATGAAGAAGATATAACGATTATATACATATATATACCTAATAACAGAACCCCAAGATGAACAAACAAATGCTAACATAATTAAAAGGAGAAATAGGCAATTCAACAATCATCATTACAGACTTTAATACCCCAACTTGAATAATGGATAGAATGACAAAATAGAAGATCAATAAAGAAATAGATGATTGAACAACAGTATAAGCCAAATAGACCTAAAATATAACTAAATAATATTTTACCTAACAATAGCAGAATACACATTCTTCTCAAGTATAATGTAATATTTTTTGAATAAACTATTTGTTAGATCATAAAGCAAGTTACAATAAATGAAAAGGATTGCAATCATACAAAAGATGCTCTTCACATACAACGGAATAAAATTAAAATTCAATACCAGAACAAAAACTATAACACTCAGAAATATGTAGAATTAAAAACACATTCCTAAATATTCAATGGGTCTAAAACTAACTTCAGAAAAACTTCAGAAAATACTTTGAGATGGATGAAATGAAAACATTATATACCAAAATTACAGGATTCAATAAAATCAGGGATAAATTCATAGCTTTAGATTTTTACATTTAAAAAGAAGGTTCTCAAATAAAAAAAAATCTAGTCACACATTTCAAGAACATAGAAAAATAATAGCAAACTATTGCCTAAATATAGCAGAGGGAAAAAATAATAAAATTAAAGTTGGAGTAAGTAAAATAGATAACAGAAAAACAGTAGATGAAATTCATGAAACCAAAAATTCGTTATTTTGACAAAATCAATAAAATTAACAGAAATTTTGTTTAGCTGACCAAGAAAAAAATACAAAAGAATCAAGTGTCTACAATCACAAATGAAATGGAAGACACTACTACTAAACTTTAAAAAAAGGGGGAAATAACAATGGAGAGTCAAAAGTTAAATAAAAAATAAGCAATGGAAAAATTTCCAAGAAGACACAACTACTGAAACTGATCTAAAAAGAAATCAAAATTGGAATGTATCCAAAATAAATGTAGGTCAAAGAAGTAATACTACTACTACTAATAATAATAAACTTTCCATTAAAAATTACCAGGAGCATATGATTCACTAATGAATTCTACCAAACATTTAAAGACAACAACAATCCTTTACAAACTCTTCCAAAACTATAAAGAGAGGGAATACTTCCCAACTCATTATATAAGCACAATATTACCCTGACACTAAAACCAAAGACATCATAAGGGGGAAAAAAAAACCTAGAGAACAAGCTCTCTTATAAATATAGATTAAAAAAATCCTCAGCAGAATACTAAAGTATCAAATCCAGCAACATAGAAACAAAACATATAGCATAACAAGATGGGGTTCATAAAAGGGATGCATTATTGAATAAATATATGAAAATCAACCAATATGATACACAAAATTCATAGAATAAAATATAAAAGCCACATGATAATTTCAGTAGACACACAAAATGCATTTGACAAAATCTGACAGTTTTTGAGATAAATACTCACCAAACTAGAAATAGAAGGAAATTTCCCCAATTTGCTAAAAGGCATCTACATGAATGCCATACCTAACATAATACTTAATGTGAAAGAGCGAAAATTTTTACTGTAAGATTAGGAAAAGGCATGTATGTACTGTCTTGTTAGTTTTATCTGATATTATACTGGAGATTCTAGTCAGGGATATTAGATAAACAAACAAACAAAAAGGCATCCAGAAAGTACATAAAAAGGTACAACTATATTTGGGGTATCAGGTTGGCTCAGTCGGATAAGCGTACAACTCAGTTTCTGCTCAGGTCATGATCTCATGGTTTGTGAGTTCAAGCCCCACATAAGACTCTGCTCTGAAAGCAGGGAGCCTGCTTGGGAACCTCTCTCTCCCTCTCTCTTTGACCCTCTCCTGCTCATTCTCATTCTCTCTCTCTCAAAATAAATAAACTTAAATAAATAAATAAATAAATAAATAGTACAACTATCTTTATTTACAGATGACATGATCTTGTGTTTAGAAAACCCTAAGGAATCCACAAGAAACACTATCAGAGCTAAAGTATTTCAATAAGGATACAGAATACAAGATCAAAATAAAAGAAGCAACTGTATTTGTATACAGTTATAATTAACAATATAAAATTAAAAAAAACAATTCCATTTATAAAAGCAACAAAATACTGAAATATATAGGAAAACTATAAAACTCTTGGAATAAATCATTGGCATAATTATTTGTGACATTGGGTTATTCAAACATTTCTTAGATGTGACAACAAAAGTTCATGACATACAGGAAGAAATAGATCAATAGAGCTACATAAATTTAGATATGTTTTTGCTTAAAAAGTATATTTTGTTAAAGAGAAGCTAACCCACAGATGAAAAAAATTGTAAATCATATATCTGATAATAGTCTAGTATACAAAATATATAACAAGCTCTTCCTTGGTGATAAAAGGATAGCATAATTTAAACATGAAGTTTCTCAACAGACATTTTTCTAAACAAAATCTACAAATGTTTAAGAAGCACATAAAAGATGCCCAACATCATGTCATTAGGGAAACACAATTCAATACCACAAAAAGATACTACTTCACATCCACTAGGATGGCCTTAATAGAATAAATATTAAAATGTTGACACTACTCAAAGCAAACTACACATTCAATGTAATCCTTATCCAAATAGCACCAGCATTCTTCACAGAGCTAGAAAATTCTATCTTAAAATTTGTATGGAACCACAAAAGACCCTGAATAGTCAAAGTAATGTTGAAAAGAACAAAGTCTCTTTAGCAAATGGTGCTGGGAGAGCTGGACAACAAAATGCAGAATAAAGAAACTGGACCACCTTCTTACACCATACACAAAAATAAATTCAAAATGGATAAAAGACCTAAATGTGAGACAGGAAACCACCAGAACCCTAGATGAGAAAACAGGCAGAAACCTCTTTGACCTCATCTGCAGCAACTTCTTACAAGACATGTCTCCAGAGACTAGGGAAATATAAGCAAAAATGAACTATTGTGACCTCATCAAGATGAAAAGTTTCTGCGCAGCAATCAACAAAACTAACTAAACTAAACTAATCTAACAAAACTAAAACTAAACAAAACTAAAAGCAAGCGACAGAATGGGAGAAGATATGTCAGATAAAGGGTTAGTATCCCAAATCTATAAAGAAGTTGGCAAACTCAACAACCAAAAAACAAGTAAGCCAGTGAGGAAATGGGCAGAAAACATTAATAGAAACTTTTTTCAAAGAAGACACCCAGATGGCAAACAGACACATGAAAAGATGCTCAACATCGCTCATCATCAGGGAAATACAAATCAAACCCACAATATGATACCATCTCACACCGGGCATAATGGCTAAGATTAACAATTCAGGAAACAACAGGTATTGGCGAGGATGTGGAGAAAGGGGAACCTTACTGCACTGTTGTTGGTAATGCAAACTGGTGCAGCCACTCTGGAAAACAGTATGGAGGGGAAATGGAGGGGCAAACATGACAGAGAAGTAGGGGGATCCATACTTCCCATGTGTCTCAAGGAAGAAGGGTTGAAGCCAAAGGACTTTGAACCCCAAGAGTCTAGGAGGAAAAGAGACTGAGTCTACCAGGGAGAAACCGGCACAACCTGAGGAGCCATAGGTGGGTTATTGCAAACTGGGGGAGATAAAATGAGCTGGTTAGGCATGGAGGGGAGGGATCCCCTTCTGCAGAGAGACAAAGTGAAGAGAAAGAGCAGCTGGGAAGTGTAAGACTGTATCTGTACAAGAGAGAAAAACCTCAGACCTGGACAGAGAGGGATCCTGTCTCTAACTGTAGGTTACAGAATATCTAACTGCTGATCCCATCTTCAGACTGGGGCCAGGTGCCCTGTTTGCTCACCTGGGGAGAAGGGGAGCCACCTCTGGGTTCAGTGGTAGATCAGGGGTGCAGTCCACAGCAGGAGAAACCGGTCTCCTCCCCTGAAGGGCTGAGGCACAGGACAAAACCAGCTGAGAACACATATCGTGAGGTGCTTCCCCAGTACTGGGGTGCACTGAGCGGGAGTTTAAATGCCAGCCAAGCGCTGGGGCAAAGGATTTGGTGGAATGTGGCAAACTGCCTCATCTGTTCCCTGTGGCACAGTGAGGATGGCTCCAAAGGAGTGATTTGGGACACTGGGTCCTGGTGTCCCAGAAGAGATGGGTGTCACCATTTTTCTCCCCACCACCACTAAGGCAGGGCCTCAGGGATCAGTCCGCCTGGCCCACAGTGGAGGCGGGACCAGCCAACACCAAACCACATCCCTCCATGCCTGGTAACCGTGTACCTACTGGAGTGGGATAGAGGCTGTGGAGCCAGATGGATCCCTCCTCCAGACCAGCGCTGCTGCATTGCCGGCTTAATTCTAGGACAATTCTTGTTATATAGATATATTCTCCTTTCCATTTCCCCTTCTTATCTCTACCCTTCTCTAGGCTGGTTACTCAGGTTACTGTTTTGTTTAAACAGACATATTTAGTCCATTCTCTTGATACATGTTCTATACCTCCTTCTTAATATTCCTTTCTCTCTCTATGAACTAATAAAACCATACAGTGTCTTTGTCTGGGTAACTTTATCTTTGTTTTTTTTTCCCCACTTCCTTCCTCATTTTACTTTCTGTCTCTCTGGATTAAGCCTTGTAGTCTATCTGCCTGGTTAATGTTTATTTTTTTTCTTTTTTCGCACCTCCGTCATTTCTCTCTTTTAAGGTGCTCTTCCATCAGCACCACCTCTACCCTGTTGTATACTTGTAACTGGTGTTTCAGGGTTTTTGCTTTAAGTTTCTTTTGAGTTTTTGTTTTTTGTTTTTGTTTTTTTGTTTGTTTTATTTGTGTGTTTGCATGTTTTTCTGTCCTCTTTGTCTGTCTGTTTGTTCTCTTTTCCAGGGCTGCTTCAAGGAACAAATCAAAGCACACCTGGTGGAGTCCAAAACATCACTACAAGTAGGGAAATAAAATAACCAAAGACACAGCAACAGAGAATAAGTAATATTCTCCATAAAACACCTCCTGAAGGGCCAGGCCCTGGACACTGTATGACCCCCTTTAATATAGCAGTGCTTGCACTGTTAATGCAGAGCGCTTAACAAGATTTTAAAACTCATAAGGGACAGAAAGATAGCCAAAAAGATGAAACGGAAGGATTCTCCACAAAATGAAATTCAGAAAAATGTGACAGCTAAAGAAATTATCAAAAAGAACATAACTGAAACACTTAGAATAATGGTCAAAAATAAATCACTAGGCTTGAAAGCTTGGAAGACAGCAGAGAATCTATTGCTACAGAGATCAAAGGACTAAAAATTGTCATGATGAATTTAAAATGCTATAAAAGAGGTGCAAATAAAATGGAGGTGGCCACAGAGTGGTTTGAAGAGGCAGATGGGAGAATAGGTGAATTAGAAGACAAAATTATGGAAAAAGAGGAAGCTGAGAAAAAGTGAGATAAAAATTGCACGATCACAAGGGGAGAATTAGAGAACTAAGTGATTCAATCAAATGGAACAATATTCATATCATAGAAATTCCAGAAGAAGAAGAGAGAAAAAGGGACTGAAGGTGTACCTGAACAAATCATAGCTGAGAACTTCACTGATCTGGGGAAGGAAGCATGCAATGAAATCCAAGAGGCACAGAGGACTCCCTTCAGATGTAACTTGAATTGATATTCGGCACAACATATCATAGTAGAAACTGGCAAAATACAAGGATAGAGAGAATTCTGAAAGCAGCTAGGGATAAATGGTCCTTAACATACAAAGGTAGAAGCATAAGGGTTGTAGCAGGCCTATCTAGTGAAACTTGGTAGGCCAGAAAGAAATGGCAGGAAATCTTCGATGTGATGAACAGGAAAAATATGCAGCCAAGAATCCTTTACCCAGCAAGTATGCCATTTGGAATAGAAGGAGAGGTAAATGTGTTCCCAAAAAACCTGAAAGACTTCATCACCACTAAACCAACCCTCAAAAAGATCCTAAGGGGGACTCTGTGAGTGAAATGTTGCAAAGACCACAAAGTACAAGAGACATGACTATAAGCATGAAACTTACAGATAACACAATGACTCTAAACCCATATCTTTCAACAATAACACTGAGTGTAAATGGACTAAATGCTCCAGTCAAAATTCATAGGGTATCAGAATGGATAAAGAGACTGTCTACAAGAGACTCATTTCAGACCTGAGGACACTTTCAGATTGAAAGTGAGGGGATGGAGAACTATCTATCATGCTACTGGAACCCAAAAGAAAGCTGGAGTAGCCATACTTATATCAGACAAACTAGACTTTCAATTAAAGGCTGGAACAAGAGATGAAGAAAGGCATTATATAACAATGACAGGTCTATCCACCAGGAAGAGCTAACAATTATAAATGTCTATGCACAAATTCAGAAGCAACCAAATATGCAACACAATTCATTTCAAACATACGCAATCTTATGGGTAAGAATGTGGTAAATGCAGGGGACTTTAATACTCTACTTACAACAATGGGAAGATCACCTAGACACAGAATCAGTAAAGAAATAATGTCTCTGAATGATACATTGGACAAGATGGACTTGAGAGATATATTTAGAACTCTACATCACAAAGCAGCAGAACATATTTTCTTCTTCAGTGCACATGGAATGTTCTCCATGATAGATCACATACTTGGTCACAAAACATCCCCCCCAAAATATAAAAGTATTGAGATCATACTATGCACACCTTCAAATCACAAAGCTATGAACCTCGAAGTCAACCACAAGAAAAAGTCTGGAAAACCTCCAAAAGCATGGAGGTTAAAGAACATCCTACTAAAGAAGAAATGGGTCAACCAGTCAATTAGAGAATAAATTAAAAGATAAATGGGACTACATCAAATTAAAAGTTCTGCACAGAAGCAATCAACAAAATGAAAAGTCAACCTATGAAATGGGAGAAAATATTTGCAAATGATATATCTGAAAAGAAGTTAAATTCCAAAATAGGTAACAATGTATATAATTCAATAACATAATGAACAGTACAAATTAAAAAAGGACAGAGAAAGTGAAAAGACACTTTTCCAGAAACACATACAAATTTCCAACAGGTACATGAAAAGCTTCCTAGCATCACAAATCATCAGAGTAACGGAAATGAAAACCACAATAAACTATAACCTCAAACTGTTAAAATTACTATCAACAAAAAGACAAAAGATAACAAGTATTGGCTAGGATATGAAGAAAAGGGAATACTTATGCACTATTGAAGGGAATGTAAATAGGTATAGAAACTATAGAAAACATTTTGGAATTTCCTCAAAAAATTGAAAATAGAAATACCATGTGATTTATCAATCGCATTTCTGTGTACACATCCCATGAAATGAAAACAAGATCTTGAAAAGATATCTGAACTCTCAAGTTCATTGCAGCATTATCCATAACTGCTAAGATACAGAAACAAGTGAAGTGTGTAGCAAGGGATGAATTGGTAAAGAAGATGTGATATACATAAATAATTATTCTGCCTTGAAAAAGAAGGTGACCCTGACATTTGTAACAATATGGATGAATTTTGAAGGCACTATATTATGTGAATGAATTAAAGACATATACTACATCATATCACTTATATGGAACCTGAAAAACAGTGACATTGTATGAACAGAAAATTGAAGTGTGGTTACCAGGATCAAGGAAGGAGAAGAAGTGGGGAAGTGTTGGTCAAAGGGTACAAACTTCCATTTACAATATGAAGAATTTCTGACTATCTAATGTACAGAATGGTGAGTAGAGTTAACATATATTTAAAAGTTTCTAAGGGAGTAAATTTTATGTGTTCTCACCACAAAAGAAAAATGAGACTTCTGTAACTTGGATTGTGATGTTACCCAATTATATGGTAGTGATTGATTTTCAACATATAAGTGTATCAAATAAACACATTGTATACCTTAACCTTAAAAAATGTTATATGCCAATTGTATCTCAATAAAAGCAGAAGAAAATAAAGTAATTGTTTAAATCTTGGATACAGTTCTTCAATTGTATTATTTGTTTTCAGTTGTTTTACCTTTGTTTTATTCTTTGTTTCTTTGCTTCCCTCCCTCCATTTTTTTTTTGCTTTTTTCTGTATTATATGAATTATTTTAGTCTGCCCTTTTAGTTTATCTACTGAAGTTTTAAGTATCTTTATGTAGAGTTTTTTTGTAACTCTTCCAGGAATTAAAATATATACTTTATTTGCTCCAAATTTGAAAAGTTTTCAACAGTTATTATATATGTATAATATATAAATATATATTTAAAGATATAAATATATATTTGCAAGACACTTTTTTTATTTTTATTCTCTGGATCTAATGGCAAAAATGTTTGTTTTGTCAAATTTGCCTTAGAAATCACTGATTATTTTTAATCTATTTTTCCTATTGTTCAGATTATATACTTTATTTTTGAGGGATTTAATTTATATATATGTATTTATATATGTATAAATATTTATAAAACTTAATATTATATATATAATGTATATAATGTATATATATACATTTTTATGTATATAATGTATATATATGTATGTATACATATATATGCATATAATATATACATACATACATATGTATACATATGTATGTATGTATATAATACATATGTATAATACATATGTATATAATAATACATACATAAATGTATATAATGTGTATATATATGTATAATATGTGTGTGTATATATATATATATATATATAATGGGTCCACATATTCACCATCCAATCCTTCATCTCAGAAAGTCATTTACGTACATGTATATGCATTGAGAATACCATTCTTAGTCTTTTATGTGCCCCAATATTCCTGAGATACCACTTATTCTTCCACTTCCCAAAACTACCAGGGTCTTCACAGAGTTAGTGATAAGAAGGTGGTTGGGGGCAGAATGAATTCATCACGGGATTTAAAGACCTCTCACACAATTCTAAACACCACTAATTCAAAATTCAATACTACCTGTTATTTCTCAGTGATAATTACAGGCAATCAGTTCCTGAACTACTATGTTCTGGGCTGATTTAATAACAGAAATAAGTGCTAAAGAAAAGTTTTTATAAATGACATTGGCATTCAGACAAGGATTTTCTTTTCATTTAAATCTATAGGTTTATTGGGGGGTGGGTGGTATGCATTTTTAATTTAAATTCAATTTGCTTAACATTTAGTGTAGTATTGGTTTCAGGAGTAGAATTCAGTGATTCATCATTTACATATAACACTCAATGCTCATCCCAGCAAGTGCCCTCCTTAATGCTCATCACACCCATTTAGCCCATCCCTCCCACACCTCACCTCTAGCAGTCATCAGTTTATTTTCTTTATTTAATATATTCTTGTGTTTTGCCTCCCTCTCTGTTTTAATCTTATTTTATATTTCCTTCCATTCTTCTATGTTCATCTGTTTTGTTTCTTAAATTACACATGTGAATGAAATCAAAGGATATTTGTGTTTCTTGACTGACTTATTTTGATAGCCTAATACACCCTAGTTCCAGCTACATTGTTGCAAATGGCAAGATTTCATTCCTTTTTTTCTAATTTTTTTAATGTTTATTTATTTTTAAGAGAGAGACAGAGAGACTGCTAGTGGGGGAGGGGTAGAAAGAGAAAGGGAGACAGAATCTGAAGCAGGCTCCAGGCTCTGAGCTGTCAGCACAGAGCCTGACGTGGGGCTTGTACCAACGAACTGTGAGATTATCACCTGAGCCAAAGTCGGACACTTAACCAACTGAGCCACCCAGGCACCCCAAGATTTCATTCTTTTGATCACTAAAGAAATACTCCATTGTATATACTACCACATCTTCTTCATTCATTCATCGGTCAATGGACATTTGGGCTCTTTCCATGATTTGGCTATTGTTGATAGTACTGATATAAATATTAGAGTGCATGTGCCCCATCAAGTCAACATTTTTGTATCTTTTGGATAAATTCCTAGTAGTGTGATTGCTGAGTCATAGGGTAGCTATATTTTTAGCTTTTTGAGAAACCTTCATACTGTTTTCCAGAGGGGCTGCACGAGTTTTCCTTCCCACCAAGAATGCAAAAGTATTCTCTGCAACCTCACCAACACGTATTGTTTCCTGTGTTGTTAATTTTAGCCATTCTGACAAGTGTGAGGTGATATCTCATTGTGGTTTTGATTTGCATTTCCCCGAAGATGAGTGATGTTGAGCATCCTTTCATGTGTCTGTTAGCCACCTGGATGTCTTCCTTTTAAAAATGTCTGTTCATATCTTCTGAACGTTTCTTCATTGGATTATTTTGGGGGGGCTGTTGAATTTGATAAATTCTTTATAAATTTTGGATATTAATCCTTTATCCGATATATCATTTTCAAATATCTTCTCCCATTATGTCAATTCTCTTTTAGTTTTGTTGATTGTTTCCTTCACTGTGCAGAAACTTTTTATCTTGATGAGTTTCAAATAGTTCATTTTTGCTTTTGTTTCCCTTGCCCCTGGGATATGTCCAGCAAGAAGTTCCTGTGGCATTGGTCAAAGTGGTAGCTATTTTTTGCTCTAGGATTTTGATGGTTTCCTGTATTACATTTAGATCATTCATCCATTTTTAATTTACTTTTGTTTATGGTGTAAGAAAGTGGTTCAGTTTCATTCTTCTGCATGTCACCGTCCAATTTTCCCAGCACTATTTGCTGAAGAGACTCTCATTTTTCCATTGGATATTCTTTCCTGCTTTGTCGAAGATTAGTTGGCCATGTATTTGTGGGTCCATTTCTGCGTTCTTTATTGTATTCCATTGATCTATATGTCTGTTTTTGTGCCAGGACCATACTGTCTTGATTACAAGTTTTTAATACAGCTTAAATTTCAGAATTCTGGTGCCTCCAGGTTTGGTTTTATTTTTCAACATTACTTTGGTAATTTGGGTTCTCTCCTAGTTGTATACAAATTTTAGAATTGTTTTTCTATCTCTGCGAAGAATGCTGGGGCTGTTTTGATAAGGATTAAATCGAATGTGTAGATTCCTTTGGTTATTATAGAAATTTTAACAATATTTGTTCTTCCAATCCATAAGCATGAAATGGTTTTCCATTTCTTTGTGTCTTCTTCAATTTCTTTCATAAGGATTCTGTAGTTTTCAGAGTACATATATTTTACCTTTTTGGTTAGGTTTACTCCGAGATATCTTAAGTTTTTGGTGCAATTGTAAGTGAGATTGATTCCTTTATTTCACATTCTGGTGCTTCATTATTTGTGTATAAAAATGCAAAAGATTTATGTATGTTGATTTTGAATCCTGCAACTTGGTTGAATTCATGTATCAGTTCTAGCAATTTTTTGGTGGAGCCTTTTGGGTTTTCCACATAGAGTATCATGTAATCTGTGAAGAGTCAAAGTTTGACATCTTTCTTTCCAATTTCTATGCCTTTCATTTCTTTTTGTTGTATTATGAGTGAAACTAGGACTTTCAGCACTATTTTGAACACAAGGAGTGAGAGTCTACATTTTTGTATTGTTCCTGATCTTAGAGGGAATGCTCTCAATTATTTCACATTGGGGATCATATTAGCTGTAGATTTTTCGTATATGGATTTTAATGTATGTTCCTTCAACCCTACTTTCTTGAGGGATTTTATTAAGAAAAGATGATGTATTTTGTCAAATGCTTTTTCTGCATCAATTGAGGGGATCATATAGGTATTACTCTTTTTTTAAGTATTAACGTGGTGTATTACATTGATTGATTTGTGGATATTGAACCAGCCCTGCAGCCCAGGAATAAATCCCACTATATCATGGTGAATAATTCTTTTAGTGTATTATTGGATTTGATTTGCTAATATCTTGTTGAGAGTTTTTGAATCCTGATTCATCAAGAAAATTTGTCTGTGATTCTTCTTAGTGGTGTTTTTGTCTGGTTTTGGAATCAAGGCAATGCTGGCTTCATAGAATGAGTTTGGAAGTTCTCTTTCTCTTTTTATTTTTAGAACAGTTTCAGAAAAATAGGGATTAACTCATCTTTAAATGTTTGGTATAATTCCCCTGGGAAGCCATCTGGCCTTGGACTCTTGTTCATTGGGAGATTTTTTATTAGTGTTTCAATTTCTTTACTGGTTATGCATATGTTCAAATTTTCTATTTATTCCTCTTTCAGAGTTGTTAGTTTGTTAATTTCTAGAAATTTGTCCATTCCTTCCACATTGGCCAGTTTGTTGGAATATAATTTTTCATTACATTTTCTTATCATGTTTTTGTATTTCTGTGGTGCTGGTGTGGTCTCCCTTGTATAATTTGTGATTTTATTTACTTGGCCCTTTTTCTTTCCTTTTTGATAAGTCCTCCTTGATCTGCTCTACTCTTTTTTTGATTTTGATATCACTGGTTCTTCTCTAATATTTTTTATTTCATTTTTTCTGCTACTTTTGGGTTTTATTTGATGTTATTTTTTCCAGCTTCCTTAGATGTAAGGTTATTTTGTGTATTTAAGACATTTCTTCATTCTTTAGGAAAGCCTGGATTGCTAGATACTTTCTTTTAGGAATGCCTTTGCTGTATCCCAAAATTTTTGGATTGTTGTGTTTTCATTTTCAATGGTTTCCAGGTGAGTTTTTATTTACTCTTTAATTTCTTGGTTAACCTATCATTCTTTAGTAGGAAAGTTCTTTAACTTCCACTTATTCCAAAAAAATTCCAAATTTTGTCTTGTGGTTGATTTCAAGTTTCATAGTGTTATGGTCTGAAAATATGAATGGTATGATCTCGATCTTGTTCTTACTTGTTGAGGGCTGATTTGTGACCCAGCATGTGATCTATTCTGGGGAATGTTCCATGTACACTCGAGAAGAATGTGTATTATGCTGCTTTAGGATGAAATTTTCTGGATATATCTGTTAAGCTTGAATATATCTGTTAAGCAATCTACCCTGGCTTTCTTTTGATGTCCATTAGCATGATAATGCTTCACTTTCAATCTGCAGGTGTCTTCAGGTTTAACATGAATTTCTTCTGGGCATAATATGGATAGATCTTATTTTTTGTCCATTCTGATACCCACTATCTTTTGATTTGAGCATTTAGTCCATTTTCATTCAGAGTGATTTTGAAAGATATGAATTTAGTGCCATTATGTCGCCTGTAGAGTTGGTGTTTCTGATGATGTTCTCTGGTTCTTTCTAGTATTTGTTGCTTTTATTTTGTTTTCTTTTGTTCTCTCCACTCAGAGCATCCCCCTTAAGTTTACTTGTGGGGCTGGTTTAATGGTCATCACTCCTTTAGTTTTTGTTTGTCTAAGAAACTCTTTATCTCTCCGTCTATTCTGAATGACAGCCTTGCTGTATAAAGAATTCTTAGCTGCCTATCTTTCCTTTCAGCATGTTAACTATATCCTGCCACTCTTTTCTGGTCTGCCAAGCTTCTGTGGACAGATCTGCAGTGAACCTTATGTGTCTTCTCTTATAGGTTAAGGAATTTTTTCCCCTTCCTGCTTTCATGATTTTTTCCGTGTGTGCATTTTATGAATTTCACTATGATATGCCTTGGTGATGGTTTCTGTTGAAATTAATGGGAGTTCTCAGTGCCTATGGATTTTGGTGTCTGTGTGCTTCCCTAGATTAAGGAGGTTTTCAGCTATAATTTGCTCATATAAATCTTCTGCCTCGTTTCCTGTCACCATCTTCTGGGATTCCTATAATATGAATGTTATTCTTTTTTAATAAGTGGTTTGTTCTTTATGTCTTGTATTGTGATCTTTTGCCTTTGTTTCCCTCTTCTTTACAGATTCATTATTTCCATAAATTTGCCTCTTTTTGTAAAAAAAAAATGTTTATTCCTTTTGAGAGAGAAGAGAAAGAGTGGAGGAGCAGCAGAGAGCAAGGGAGAGAGAGAGAATCCCAAGCAATTTCTGCACTATTAGCACAGAGCCCAAAACGGGGTTCTACACATGAACTGCGAGATCATCACAGCTGAAATCAACATTCAGTTTTGAACCAAATGATTCACCCGGATGCCCCCATAATTTTATATTCTCCATCACTGATTTGCTGCTCTGCCTAGCCCATCCTCGTGATAGCATTTTTAATTTTGGCCTGACTAGATTTTAGTTCTTTTATCTCTGCAAAAGAGGATTATCTGTTATCTTCCATACTTTTTTTCAACCCCAGCTGATATTCCTATATTTATGATTTTAAATTCTAGGTCAGACATCTTACCTATACTTGTGTTCTTGGCCATTATTTCTTCCTGTTCTTTCTTTTGGGGCTAATTCCTTCGCTTTGTTATTTTGGAGGAAGAAAAAAATAAATTAAATTAAAATTAAAAGTTAAAAATTTAAAAATAAAACAAAAATATCAAATAAAGGAAATTAGATCCCAGGTGTCGTTTGGCCTGCTTGTTAAGAGAAGATTGATAGAAAAGAGGGAAAAAAAGAGAAAAAAGAAAAAGAATAAAAATTTAAAAAATTAAATAATAAAAGAGAAATAAATAAAATAGAATAAGAAATTTGCTCCCTCTGTATCCAGGAAAGAAAAAGAAAAGAAAGAAAGAAAAACAACAACATAAACAAAAACAGAAGCAAAGAAATGAACAAATGAACAAACAAAAAGAAACTCAAATGAAGCTAGATCCAGTTTCTCCTAGAACTGAAACTTTCAGCACACTATGATCCCTACACTAAGGTTGTGGAAGTGATTTGTTCTGGTCTTCTGGGGGAGGAGCCTGCAGCTCTGATTCTCAGGTTGACTTGCCCTACTGGAGATGTGCCTGAAGGGTGCAGATGGGCAGGGCTTGGTATAAGGATTCTATTCTCCACTTGGTGGTGCTGCTTAGCTCACTGAGGTTCATTGGTGCTGGAGGGTTAGAGGTGAACATTGCTTTACCCTGCTCTCTAGTCTCTGGAGAAGGAATTTTGCAGGCTCACAGGCATGCAATCACCCTTCTTTTGTCTCAGGCTCCCATCCACTCCCTGCCTTTACCTTGTGTACAAGCTGTCTGCCTCCCAGATGTCAACTCCTTCCAGAGTATTATCTCAGCTGGAGCTGTTTCAAAACCCCCACTTCAGTGACCCCCATGGCTCAGACCCATGTTCATCCTCTGGGAGAGGGTCTCACTGAGCAATGGCCAGGTACTGATTTGTCCAGAAAAGTTTCACACGAGTGCAGTAGCAGCTGCTCAGTTTATGTTAAATCGCAGTTCAATGTGAGAGCCACTCTTTGCTGCCCTCAACCAGTGTCTTTGTTCCTATACCAGCAAATGTGGCAGCTCTCTGGGACCCCGCTGAGACTTTTTGCCCTGGGAATGGCCGTATTGTCTCTACCAAATGTACCCCAAGCAGGAGAACTGCTTCTCCCTGTGTGTCACAGGGGCCTCTAAGGCTGTGCTGCTTGTTACCAGGGATTCACTCTGTTTCCTCACTGGGGTACCACTAGACACTGAGCTCTGAATCTTTAGACTCTGCATTCTGCTGTTTATAAAAAGCTGGTGTTATTGAAACCCTCTCTTTTTCCCCTGTCAGTGGCTTTGGGGAACACATTTCTTGTCCAGCCCGTGCAAGGATTTTCAGTCTTTCTCTCTCTCTTTCTCTCCATCTAAATTCAGCAAGAGTGCTTTCCTTGCATGATCCTGACATTCTGTACTCTCGCTCCCTTTCTCTTTCTCTGTCCTCTCTCTATGTAAACAGGTCTCTACCTTCCATCGCACTGTAGCTTTTCTCTCCCTTCTCTCCCAATTTACCTCTCTGCACAGTGTACCTGCTAATATTTGCCTCACAAATTATGCAGATTATTATGTTAATTCTAAGATCAATTTCCTACATGTTAAAAATGATTTGATGTTGACATAGCTGTGTCTCAGGGATGACACAAGTTCAGGATCTCCATACTACTCATCCATCTTACAGATTATATAATCTCTATTGATCCTCAAATTAATTAACTCTTTCATCTACCATCTTCATTTTTTAATTGAGTCCCTCTAATCAACTTTTTGTTTTGGATATTTTTTTAATTTAGTAGTGTAACTGTTTCTTTGTGATAACTTCCCTTTCACTACTATGATTTCTTATATCTGCATGCCTTTCAAGAGTGTTTATCCTGCCTGCATGATTGAGGAGCAGGGAGGGGTTGGGAGAACATCATCCAGACTTCAGGATGTAACAAAAGGATTTGGATCCTAATTATGTTGAGACTTCAGTCAACAATCTAGCCCATGAGCTACTGGGGACATCTCACTTGCAAATTCCTCCAACTTGCCCAAAGGCACATCCAATGCACTGTGTCCTTCACACATATTCCTTTACAACATGGCTGGTTCCCTGTGAATAATCCCAATAGTGGCAAGACTTAACAGTAGGCTAATAAACATGTGCATAAAGCCAACCCAAATCTCAAAAAATAAAAGAAAGCCACAAGCATTAGCATTCAGTAGTGCCTTCAGGAAAGCAGACAACGGGCTTTCAGCACACAAAAAGCCTCTGCAAGATGGAAAGATGACATATGTGATATTAAGAATTAGTGTCCATGAGAGAACAGAATGTGTAGACCAGAATTATCCATTGAAAATGACTTAAAAAATCCTCAGATTACCTAGAAGAATTGACAAAAGATGTTTTTTTCTCCTAAGTCAGTTGGTAAAAATGAGCTGACTGCTTCTTTAAATCCAAAAACAAAACTTGAAAGGAACAGGAAAAATCAAGGACACTTGACACCACCAAAGGGACACAATAATTTTATTGTAACTGCAAAGAACTGAAGATCTATAGTTTGCTTAACAAAGAATTCAAAGTATTTGTTTTAAGGAAGCTCAAAGAGCTTCAGGAAAGGCAAAAAGATTCACCAAAATCATAAGAAATTTACAAACAAATTGAGAAGTTTAACAGAAAGATTGAAATAATAATATGATGAAATATATGAATCACATAATTATAAAGAAAACATCTAGAGATGAAGAGTACAATGAATAAAATGATGTATGCTATAGAGAGCAACACTAGCAAATTTAATCAAGCAGTAAAAATAATATGAAGTTGAAGACAGATCATTTGAAATCATGCTGTTAAAGAGAATAAAATAAATATAATGAAAAAGAATAAAGAATACCTACATAAATTTTCAGAGAACATTAAAATAAACAGTTTTTACATTATTGGAGTATCAGAAAGAGAAATGGGCAGAAAGATAATTTTAACAAATAACAACAAAACTTCTTAAATTTGGGTAGAGGTTGAGACATCCAAGCTCATGAAATTCATAGGTTCCCCAAAGCATTCAATTCAAAGAGATCTTCTTTACAACACATTATAATAAACCTGTCTAAAAAAAACCTAATGGATAATTTTAAAGTGTCAAGAGACAAACATTATTTGCATTAGGGGAACCACCATAAAATCGTTAGCATATTATTCAGCAAGCATGTTTCAAACCAGGATAGAGTAAAATGACATATTCAAAGTACTGAAAGAAAACCAAAACTGTCACTAAAGAATAAATTTCCTAGTAAAACTGTCCTTCAAAAAAGGAAAAAGACCATCAAATATAAACAAAAGCCAAGGGAATTCATAATCATTACACCTGCTTTAAAATAAATTCTAAATTTAATCTTTCAGCTGAAATAAAAGGATGTTAATCAGTGCATGAAAACACACAAAATATAAAACAAGATGGTCAGAGTAAGTATATACTAAAATTCAGAAAATCTCATACTAAAAACGTTGGTGTGTTGCCAACTTAACTTTATGGTGCAGACACTCTGGAAAACAGTATAAAGTTCCTCAAGAAGTTAAAAATAGAACTATCTTATGATCCACAACTTCACTAGTAGGTATTTATGCAAAGAATACAAAAATACAAATTCAAAGGGATACATGCACCCTGGTGTTTGTAGCAGCATTATCTACAATAGCCAAATTGTGGAAACAGCCCAAGGGTACATAAACTGATGAAAGGATAAAGAAGATGTGGTATATATAAATAATGGAATATTACTCAGACATAAAAAAACGAAGAAATCTTTCCATTTGCAATTGCATGGATGGACTTAGTATTATGATAAGTGAAATAAGTCAGAGAAAGACAAATACTATATGATTTCACTCGTGTGGAATTTAAGAAACAAAACAAGCAAACAGGTTAAAAAAGAGAGCAAAACCAAGAAACAAAAACTTAACTCTAGAGAACAAACTGATGGTTACCAGAAGAGAGGTGGGTTGGGGGATGGGTTAAGAAGGTGATGGAAATTAAGGACTGCACTTGTAATGAGCAGCAGGTGTTGTATAGAAGTGTAGAATGACTAAATTATATACCTGAAACTAACGTTACACCGAATGCTAACTGGAATTTAAATAAAAACATTAAGGGGTGCCTGCTTGGCTCAGTTAAGCAACCAACTCTTGGTTTCAGCTCAGGTCATGATCTCATCGTTCAAGAGTTTGAGCCCTGCATCAGGCTCTCTGCTGACAGTGCGGAGACAGCTTGGGATTCTCTCTCTCTCTCCTTCTCTCTCTGCCCCTCCCCACTTGCTCATGCATGCACTCTCTCTTTCAAAACAAATGATTAAAAACTTAAAAAACTTTAAAAATATATAAACATTAAAAAAGATCACTTAACTTTAGTAAAAATGTTAAAGGTCAAGATATTAAAGATAACCATAACTATTAAAAAATTTAATGGATATACAATATAAAAGAAGTAAATTTTGTCATCAAAAACATAAAATATATGTGGGAAGTGAAGAGAAGTGTAGTTTTTGGGGCATCCGGGTGGCTTAGTCAGTTAAGCTTCCGACTTCGGCACAGGTCAAGATCTCACAGTCTGTGAGTTGAAGCCCCGCATCGGGTTCTGTGCTGACAGCTTAAAGCCCAGAGCCTGCTTCGGATTCCATGTCTCCCTCTCTCTTTGACCCTCCCCCATTCATGCTGTCTCTCTCTGTCTCAAAAATAAATAAACATTAAAAAAAAGAAAAGTGTAGTTTTTGTATTTGTTTGAATTATGTTGTTAGGAGTTTAAAATAGACTTATATTTACAAAATGTTTTGTGATAGCCACATGGTAACCACAAGGAGAAAACCTACAGTGTATAAACAAAAAGAGAAGGCTTTAATGAAGCATTTAATGAAGAGAAGTGGCTTTAAATAAACCACTCCAGGAAATCACCATTTCACAAATGAAGAAAGAAAAATATTAAGGAAGGAACAAAGTAAAAATAAGAAAGCTAGAAAACAAGAATATGGCATTAGTAAATATTTACCTATGAATAATTACTTCAAATATAAATGGACGAGATTCTGCAATCTGTACACATATTATGTCAGAATGTGTTAGAGAAGAATGAATAAGACCTAGGGATTTCCACAACATGACATTACAGGAATATCCTGAATTTACCACTCCCATGGACACACCAAATCTAGAGCTGCATATGAATAATTTCCCTCTGAAAAAGTTCTGAAAACTAACCCACAAGGGATTAAAAGACCACATCAAATCTCTGAAACAAATGATTAAAAGATGACATTAAATAGGTAGGAGAGGTAGAAACATCAACTTGTCCCAATTCCACACCCACTATGTCATCACACTATAGGGAGGTAGCTCACTGACCCAGCCTTTCTCTTAGAGAATTGAGGAACTTCTGCTCCACATTGGACTCCCCAATTCCTGGGATCTGAAGTAGACAGGTGAGCCAATAAATGTGTGACTTAGAAAATCAGTAATTTTGACAAATGAGGCACTGAAACTGCTATAGGAAACAGATTTCCCTATTAAAGAGCTTCATGTGGTCTCACTTGCCCCAAAGCCAGAATAAACAAACAAAAACCAAACCAAACCAAAAACCCACTAGTTTGAAAGCACCTAGACTATAGGTAAATGAATTTAATTGCTGATTTAAAAGCATCTTCTGGAGAAGTAGGGACCAGTTGAAACTATCTTTGGAGATGAAGCTGTAACAGATACAACTTTTATATTCTTCGCATAGCTTGCTAACACAGGTTGCCAAACTCAGACACAGAAACTTGATGCCAACATGCTTAGGTACTCAAGGGATAGCAGTCATGGCACTAGCCCACTATATTTCTGACTGGAGAACATGGATAGTTGTAACATTTCCCTGCTCCATGGCTGGGGCTGGCAAGCATGAGCCAAATCATCAAGACATTCCACTATTCCAAGCCTAAAGCTGATGCATGTACAAATACAAGACACTCTCCTGTTGCCTTACTGAAGAACACAGGTGCATGCAGTCAAGATATTTCCCCACCTTTTTTTCTGAGGCCAGGGAGTATGTTCTTCCCCCTACAGTCTCCAGTTCTCCAGCTAAATGCACCAGATGCATGCAATGAACATAGGTAACATGATTGCCTAACACTTGTGGCCAAGGAGGCTGACATTCCTGAGCTCCATGAAATGGTAAGGAGCAGGAAAACAGTTATTGACAAGCTACACCCCCAGGGCACTTCCCAGGTAGCACACTGATATATAACCCCCATTTTCCTATTAAAAAATTGTTTATTTGTTTGGCCTGGAGATTCAGCCTGAAGGACAGGCTTTATGTTTCCTACACATCTAGGGGCTAAGACACCATTTTTGTGCACCCCCTTGGCCTAGCTACAGATTGATAAGGCCTGTCAGAATGTAACTTATACACTCCTCTGGAGCCCCAACTTATGCAATTGTCACCCAGATGACACCTCCACATCTCCTGGTGTGGGGGAAATAAGAGAATATAATTTCATTCTGACAGGATAGTATATATTTTCATACTTTAAAAGCTGCTTGCATGAGTGTCTGGTTTCCAAACAGCCTGAAACTAAGGATTGAATGAGATTATTACTCTTGGAAAACTGAAAACACTTGGAACACCCTCAACAGCAAGGACATATCAAGAACAATCATGTTGTTTGTATAATCAAAAGAGTTTTAGGGGTAATGAATAGCTAGGGTAATGTTATGTGAGGAGGTTCATCACCTACATAAACTGCAACTTCAAGGCTGAGAAATGCAGATGTTTCACCTAATACATAGAATCAGAGTCAAACAATATGAGGAAAGATAAATATTTTCCAAACAACAGTAACAACAAAATAACAAAATCTCAGCTAAAGATCTTAATGATACAAAGATAAGTAATTTTTCAGAAAAGTGTTCAAAGTAAAGGTCCTAAGGATGGTCCCCATATTTGGAAGAATGGAGGAACAAGGTGAGAACTTCAAAAAAAGAGAAAACATAAAAAAACATCAAAGAGTGGACACAGAACTGAAGAATACAATAAATGAACTGAAAAATAGACGAGAGTGGTTCAACAGGAGACTGGATGTAGCACAATAATGTATCAGTGAGATGTAAGAATAAAGCAATAAAACTCGTCCAGACAGAGTGGTAAAAAGAAAAACAAATTACACAATGAATATAATTAAGGGATCTTGGGAAAACATCAAGTGGGATAACATTCACATTATAGGGATCCCAGAAACAGAAGACAGAAAGTGGGAAAACAAATCTTTGAAGAAATAATGTCTGAAAACTTCCCAAACCTAGAGAGAGAAATAAGCATCTAAGTTGAGGAAGTGCATAGAGTTTCAAATAAGATGAGTCCAAAGATAGCCCCACCAACACATATTCTTATTAAAATGTTAAAATTTAAAATAGAGAATCAAGAAACAGCAAGAAAGAGTAAACAGATATGAATAAGGAAAACCACATAAAACTACCACATTTCTCAGCAGAAATTTTGCAGGCTAAAAATGAGTGGCATGACATATTCAAAGTGTTGAAAGGATTAAAACCTCCAAACAAAAATGTTTTACACAGCAAATTTATTATTAAGAACTGAAAGAGGGATTATTTTTTTTCCAAGTAAGCAAAAGCTAAAAGAGTTACTAAACATGAAAGAGGATTTCCTTGGGCTGAAAAGAAATGACACAAATTAATAACAAGAGAAGATATTAAAGATCTCACTAACAAAGATAAATATATATTAGAAATATTGGATTAGTCTCTTATAAAAGTTTCTATAAAGATTAAAAGACAAAAATGGAAAAATTAATTAAAGCTACAATAATTAGCTGAAAAGTACATAAAGTAAAAAGACATAAAAAGTTACATTGAAAGCCAAACATATGGTGGAGTAAAAATGTAGTTTTGGAATGTGTTCTAATTTAAGTTGCTATCAATTTACGGTAGCCCATTTTATACATAAAATGATACGTGTGAACCTCATGGTAACCACAACGTAAAAATTTATCATAAGTTCACAAAACAAAATTAAAAAGGAAACTACAATAAACATAATAAAGCAAATGATAATAGATTAAAGAGAAAATTTTACAGCAATACAATAATAGGGAAATCGAACACCCACTTGCATATATAGATAATCCAGATGGAAAATCAATAACTCTTGACCATAAATGACACATTAGATGAGATAGACTTAATAGATGTATATATAAAATGTTCCATCCAAAATAATCAGGACACACATTCTTCTCAAATGCACATAAAACATTCTTCTGGATAGATCACATGTTCACTCACAAAATACATTTCAATAAATCCAAGAATCTTGAAATCATATCAGGTATCTTTTCAAACCTCAACTGTACAAAACTAGAAATCAATTTCAAGAAGAAAATTGAAAGAAAAATACAAACACATAGAGATTAAACAACATGTTACTGAACAAATACTATGGCATAGAAGACAACAAAAGAGAAATAAAAAATACCTAGAGGCAAATGAAAACAGAAATACAACATACCAAAATCTATGTGTTACAGCAAAAGTGGGTCTCAGTGAAAAGTTTATTGTAATATAGGACCACCTCAAGAAACAAGAGAAGTATCAAATAAAGAATTTGAAGTTTTACCTAAAGTAAATGGAGAAAGAAATGCAAAGCCCAAAGTTAGTAGAAAGAAGAAAATAATAAATATCAGAGCACAAATAAATAAAATACAGACTAACAGGACAATAAAAAAGATCAATGAAATTAAGAGTTGATTCTTTGAAAAGATAAACAAAAATGTACAAATCTGTAGCTTGACTCACCAAGAAAAAAAGAGAGGACTCAAATAAAATCAGAAATTAAACAGAAGTTACAAATGATTGATATCACAAAAATACACAAGAACACAAGAAGCTGCTATAAACAATTATATGTCAACAAATTGGGTAATCTAGAAGAAATGGATAATTCCTAGAAACTTACATTCTTTCAAGATGGAATCAGAAAGAAATATAAAACTATTTTTTTTCAATGTTTATTTGTTTTTGAGAGAGAGAGAGAGAGACAGAGCACAAGTGGGGGTGGGTCAGAGAAAGAGAGGGAGACACAGAATCTGAAGCAAGCTCCAGGCTCTGAGCCCTGAGCACAGAGCCCAATGCGGAATTGAAACCACGAACTGGGAGATTATGATCTGAGCCCAAGTTGGACGCTCAACTGACTGAGTCACCCAGACGACCCCAAGAAATAGAAAATTTTGATAACAGTTACTAGTAAGGAGATTGAATCCGTTGTCAAAAGCCTCCCAATGAAGAAAAGTCCAGGATGAGATGGCATCATTAGTGAATTTTACCAAACATTTAAAGATTTAATTCCTATCCTTTCAAACCCTTCCAAAAATTTGAAGAGAAGGGGATGCTTCCAAACTACTTTATGATACCTGTATTACCCTGATACTAAACCAGACAAGGACAACACAAAAATATAAAAGTATAAGTCAATATCCCCAATGAATATAGATGCAAAAATTCTCAACAAAATATTAGAAAACTAAATTTAACAAAACATTAAAAAAATCATACACCATGATCAACTGGGATTTATTCCCATGATGCAAGAATGATACAGCATCTGCAAATCATTCAAAGGTATATCACATCAGTGAAATGAAAATAAAAATTATATTATCATCTCAATTGGGCACCTGGATGGCTCAGTTGGTTAAGCGTCCAACTTAGTCTCAAGTCATGATCTCACAGTCCATGAGATGGAGCCCTGCATTGGGCTCTGTGCTGATAGCTCAGAGCCTGGAGCCTGCTTCAGAGTCTGTGTCTCCTTCTCTCTCTACCACTCTCCCACTCATGCTCTGTCTCTCTCTCTCTCTCAATAATGAATAAAACATTAAAAAATTTTAATTATATTACCATCTCAATAAATTTATAAATAACATTCAACAAAATTCAACATCCATTTGTGATAAAAATAGAAGCCAGGTGGGTATAAAGGGAAGGTACCTCAACATAATGAAAGCCATATATGATAAACATGAACATAATATGGTACTCATCCAAGAAAAACTGAAAGATTTTCTCTAAGATCAGGAACAAGACAAAGATGCTCAGTCTCCCACTTTCATTCAACATAGTATTGGAAAACCAAGTCATAGCAATTAGGCAAGAAAAAGAAATAAAAGCCATACAAATCAAAAAGGAAGAAATAAACTTGTCACTATTTGTATATGATATGATAATATGAATAAAAAACCCTAAAGACTTCACTTAAAAACTGTTAGATCCAATAAATACATTTGGTAGATTTGCAGGGTAAAATTTTAATACACAAATGTTGGGTGCATTTTTGTATACTAGTAAGCAACTATCTGAAAGATAAATCAAGGGGTGCCTGGGTGGCTTAGTCGCTTAAGCATCCAGCTTTGGCTCAGGTCATGATCTCACAGCTGTTGAGTTTGAGCTTCACATCAGGCTCTGTGCTGATAGCTCAGAGCCTGGAGCCTACTTCAGATTTTGTCTCCGTCTCTTTGCCCCTCACCCGCTCTCCCTCCCTGACACACACTCTCTCTCTCTAATGTAACTAAACATTAAAAAAGAAAGATAAGTCAAGAAAGCAAACCATTCACATTTGCATCATAAAGAATAAAGTATGTAGAAATAGATTTAACAAAGGAAGTCAAAGACTTATACACGGAAAATTATAAGACATTGATGAAAGAAGTTGAAGACATGAATAAATGCAAATTGAATACATGAATAAATACAAAGATATTACATGCTTATATGTGAGGAATAAGTTTAGGAATTTTCTGAGCTTACACTAGTGGGTTAACAAGGCTTAAGACAAAAGCATCCAGAATAGGTACACAGGGCAAAAGACCCCCCAGCATAGAACACAAGCATAGGATCATTAGGATCAGAAGCTACTTCCACAGGATGAAAGCCTCCAGAATAGGTAAACAGGATGATAGACCCCCTGCAGCTGGGTGAAATTGCCTGAAGCTGATTAGCAAAAGAAAGGTGCCTTGTTGACCCTGAGGTAGCATGTCCTACCTGTCTTATCCCCTAGGTAAGTTAAGACAGACACAGTGCCTGGTTCCTGCTGTAAACAGCCATCTGCTCAGTGCCAAGATTTTTTTTTTATTGACCCAAACCCCTAACACCACATATCTCCAAAACCTCCTTTCTCTCTCACACATCATAATGATCACTGTTTCATTGTTTCTTTCTGTACATCCATCACGTTTGTAAGCTTCTGATCCTAATAAATATGGAGCAAGGACCCTTACTTGGGGCTGTTGTCTCCTTCCAGACATTAGCCTCTCTCATATTTAATTCTGCATCCACTGTCTTGCTGGACAAGAAAGAACTCCAGACTCAAAGTCTGTGACACTCATGGATTGAGGGAAATAATATTGTAAAAATGTCCATATTGCCTATAGCAATCTATAGTTTCAATGAAATCTCTATCAAAATTCCAATGGAATGTTTTATTTTTTTTTAACGTTTTATTTATTTTTGACACAGAGAGAGACATAGCATGAACGGGGGAGGGTCAGAGAGAGGGAGACACAGAATTGGAAACAGGCTCCAGGCTCTGAGCTGTCAGCACAGAGCCCGATGTGGGGCTCGAACTCACGGACCGCGAGATCGTGACCTGAGCCGAAGTCGGACGCTTAACCGACTGAGCCACCCAGGCGCCCCTCCAATGGTATGTTTTATAGAAGTAGAACAAATGATTCTAAAATATGTGGAATTATAGAATATTCAGAATAGTCTAAATAGTGTTGAAGAATAACAAAGATGTATATACCAGGATCCCTGATTCTAGATTATACTAATAGTGATAATTACCAAAAGAATATAAACATAAAACCCACACACATATAAGTGGAACTAAATAAACCGTTCATTTAAAAAGCCACATATACATGGGCAATTATTTTATGAGAAAGTAGCAGAAATATACAATGGGAAAAATGGTTTCTCCAATAGATGGTATTGGGAAAACTGGGCAGATACATGTAAATGAATCAGAATGGACAACTACCTTACAATATATGTAAAAATTAACACAAAATTAATTAAAGACTTGAATATAAGACCAGCAAACTTAAAACTGAAAAAAGAAAGCAGGCAGTAAGCTCTTTGGTATTATTATTATTATTATTATTTTAATCTGACTCCAAAGTCAAGAGAAACAAAAGCAAAAATATATAAATGGGGTTACATTAAATTATAAAGCTTCGGCACAGCAAAGGTAACCATCAAGAAAACAAAAATGTAACTGAGTAAATGGGATAAAATATTTGCAAATCATATATTCAATAAAGGGTTAACAATCAAAATACAATAAAAAATTCATACAAGTCAACAACAATAACAACATCAAAACAATGTGATTTAAAAATTAACAGAGTATCTGAGCAGGCATTTTTTTTAAGAGAAAACATATAGGTGACCAATAGTCACATAAAAAGATACATAATATCACAAATCATAAGGAAAATGCAAATTAAAACCACTATGAGATATCAGATTATACTTGTTATGATGGTTATTATAGAAAAAAACAAGAAATAACAAGTGTTGGTGAAAATGTGGAGACAAGAGTACATTTCGAACTGTGGGTGGGATGTAAATTTTTGCAGCCACTATGAAAAATATTATGGAAGTTTCTCAAAAATCTTAAAATAGTACTACCATATGATCCAGCAATTTCACTATTGAGAATTTAGCCAAAGAAAATTAAAACACTAACTCAATGAGATATAAAAACCCTTATATTGAATGCGGCAATATTTACAATAGCTGAGATATGGAACTATCCCAAGTGTTCATAATGTATTAAAGAATAAAAAAATAAGATGTGGTATACATATACAGTAGACTATTACTTAGTTATAAAAGAGATTGAAATCCTGCCATTTGTTACAACATGGATGGAGCTAGAGGGTACTATGTTAAATTAAATTAATAAGATGTTGAAGGCAAATATCACACAATTTCACTTATATTGGAATCTAAAAAATAAATAAAACAAACTCAAGTGCATAGACACAGAACAAACCGATGATTGCCAGGGGGAGATGGGTTGGGAGGGGTGATATGAGTGACGTGGATCAAGAAGTGCAAACTTTCAGTTATAAAATAAATAAGTCATGGTGATGTAATATACGTCATGGGGAATTATAGTAAATACCATTGTACTACATTTGTATCTTGACAAATCACTACTAGACTTATTGTGTTTATCATTTTTCAATGTACACAAATTTTGAATCACCATGTTGTATACCTAAAATTCAGATAACATTGTATGTCAGTTATACCACAATAAAAAAAAATAAGACCCAATTACACTGCCTATAAGAGACTCACTTCAGCTATAAGATCACAAATAAGAAGCAGGGCTTTGGAAAATGTTGTTGGAATAGGAGAACCCTAGGCTCACCTTGTCCCACAAACACAACTACATAATTATCAAATCAATCAAAATACACAGAACTGACCTGAAGACCAACAGAACAAACTCCAAAATGAAAAGGATAGAAGAGGCCACATCATGTGGAGGTTCCTCAAAAAATTAAAAATAGACCTACCCTATGACCCAGCAATAGCACTGCTAGGAATTTACCCAAGGGATACAGGAGTACTGATGCATAGGGGCACCTGTACCCCAATGTTTATAGTAGCACTCTCAACAACAGCCAAATTATGGAAAGAGCCTAAATGTCCATCAACTGATGAATGGATAAAGAAATTGTGGTTTATATACACAATGGAGTACTACGTGGCAATGAGAAAGAATGAAATATGGCCCTTTGTAGCAACTGGATGGAACTGGAGAGTGTGATGCTAAGTGAAATAAGCCATACAGAGAAAGACAGATACCATATGGTTTCACTCTTATGTGGATCCTGAGAAACTTAACAGAAACCCATGGGGGAGGGGAAGGAAAAAAAAAAGAAGTTAGAGCAGGAGAGAGCCAAAGCATAAGAGACTCTTAAAAACTGAGAACAAGCTGAGGGTTGATGGGGGGTGGGAGGGAGGGGAGGATGGGTGATGGGTATTGAGGAGGGCACCTTTTGGGATGAGCACTGGGTGTTGTATGGGAACCAATTTGACAATAAATTTCATATATTGAGAAAAAAAGGAAAATAGGAAAAAAGTCATCAAATTATAGTTGAAAAGTTGAAAATAAAAAAAAAAGAGGCCACATCAAAGAAGGCAGGAAAGGCAGAGATGTGGTTTAGGGTGAAAAAGATGACAGATGCTGTGGAGGGGAGGGAGCTGTGGTACAGAGAAGGGTGGGTGAGGGAGGAGCACACAGATAAATGCACAAGGAGAAGGTTTCCTCAAAGCCATTGGCATGAAAATGAGAGTGGCTACATTTGTTGAGTTCTTGCAGCCAGCAGGACTTAAAGTCTAGAATTTCAAAGGTCAGCAGGCTTGGCTGGGATAGAGCCCAGAGGGCTCTGTACTGCCCCTGGAGAGAAGGCAGACAAATAACTTGGGGACACAGAACACTCATCTGAAGAACACCTGCAGCACACAGTAAGGAGATTATTTTCACTTTTCAGAGCATGTCCTTGAGAGGCAGCCTTCACGAAGACACCCATCCAGGAGAAAAAAAAAATAACTTCTTCATGCCATTTACCTCCCCTGCCCCTCAGCATAAACACAAAGTTAACTTGAGAAAGCAATGCAGTGTCAACAGTGGCTACCTAACTGGCATACCAAGCCCCACCCCAGTGCACTCTTTTGGGATAGCCCTTTATATTCACCCTTGCATCAGTCACAGAGTGGTAGAACCCCCCACCCCTGCCTCAGGAAGACCAGCACAAACCCCTGTACACACCACAACTTCAGACCAGAGAGTTCTAAAGGAGTTCAGTTATGGTGGAGGTGGTGTCATCTGTAATTTCACAAGCAGACCAGAGCACAACTAGTTAAAACTAACCACATTCAGGGGTGCTTTGGAGGCTCAGTTGGTTAAGCGTCTGACTCTTCATTTTGGCTCAGGTAACGACCTTGTTGTTTATGGGTTTAAGCCCCATGTTGGACTCCATGATGGCAGTGTGGAGCCTGCTTGAGATTCTCTTTCCCTTTCTCTCTCTCTCTTTGCCTTTCCCCTGCTCTCTCTCTCTCAAAAATACATAAACAAAAAATATTTAAAAAAAAACATAATAAAACTCATCACATTCAGGCCAAGAAACGACAATGCCCACAGCAGGCAAGAAGAGACTACAGATAACTGTCCTGAAGGATAGAGCAGACAAAGTAAAACATCAGATATAACCCAGCACACACCAGAGGACACACGATGAAGTGACAGGGTCTGGGCACTACATGACCCTTCTTAAGGCAATTATTTTCAAGAGCAGGGGATATAACTGGCTTTTCTCACATGGAGAGGAAGGCAGAGATTTAGACAAAATGCAAAGATGGAGGAGTTTATCCCAAAGGAAAGAATAAATAAGGCCATGGCCAGAGATTTAAGCAAAACTGACATAAGGAACATGTATGATGGAGAATATAAAGCCACAATCATAAAGGTACATGCTGGGCTTGAGAAAAGAATAGAAGACATCAGTGAGATATGTACAACAAAGATAAAGACTTTGAAAAAATCAATCAAAGATGAAGAGGGCAGTAAATGAAATCAGAAAATGCTTGATGCAATGAACAGCAGGTTAGAAGAAGCAAAGGGACTAATTAATGACCTAGAAGACAAAGTAATGGAAAGTCATGAAGCAGAACAAAAGAAAGAAAGAATTATGCAAGATGAGAATAGACTGAGGGAAAAAAGTGACCCTATAAAACATAACAAAATTCATATTATTAAAGTCCCAGAAAAAGAAGAAAGAGAAAACCAAGCAGAAAATTTATTTGAAGAAATAATAGCTGAAAACCTCCCTAATCTGAGGACAGATACATCCAGATGCAGGAAGCACAGAGAAATCCCATCAAAATCATAAAAAGCATCAAAACATATTGTAATTAAATTAACAAAATATAGTGATAAAGAAACAATGTTGAAAGCAAGAAAACAAAATATGTCCTTAATTACAAGTTAAGACCCATGAAGCTAGCTAGAGGTTTCTCAACATAAACAGGGCAAGCCTAAAGGGAGTGGCATGATATATTCAATGTGTTGAATGGAAAAAATCTGCAGCCAACAATACTGTATCTAGCAAGGCTATCATTCAGAATAGAAGGAGAAATAGAGTACCCTCCCCCACCCACACAAATTAAAGGAATTTGAGACCACTAATACAGCCCTGAAGAAATAATAAAGAGGACTTCTTGAGTGTAACGCAGAGACCAAAATTAACAAACAAACGAAAATATAAGAGAAAAATGCCCAGAAACAATGACAAAACAAGTAAGTAATAAAATATCAATAAACACATATTTATCAATAATTAGTTTGAATGTGAATGAAGTAAATATTCCAATCAAAAGACATAGGGTGTCAGAATGGTTAAAAGAAAAAAGCATGACTTATCTATATTCTGCCCACAGGTGATTCATTTTAGACCTAAAGTCATCTGAAGATTGAAAGTGAGAGGATGGAGAAACTTTTATCACACAAATGAGTATCAAATGAAAGTCTAAGTAGAAATACTTAAACTTTAAAACAAGGGCTATAACAAGAGACAAAAAGGACACAATATAATAACAAGGGGCACAGTCCAACAAAATACCTAACAATTGTAAATATCTATGCAATTAACATGGGAGCACCAAAATATATATAACAATAACAAGCATGAAGTAATTTAATAAATAATAATACAAACATAGTAAAGGATGTTTACACCAATGGACAGATCATCTAAACAGAAAATCAACAAGGAAACAATGGCTTTGAATGCCACACTTGACCAGATGGATGTAACAGATACATTTTTTTTAATATATGAAATTTATTGCCAAATTGGTTTCCATACAACACCCAGTGCTCATCCCAAAAGGTGCCCTCCTCAATACCCATCACCCACCCTCCCCTCCCTCCCACCCCCCATCAACCCTCAGTTTGTTCTCTGTTTTTAACAGTCTCTTATGCTTTGGCTCTCTCCCACTCTAACCTCTTTTTTTTTTCCTTCCCCTCCCCCATGGGTTTCTGTTAAGTTTCTCAGGATCCACATAAGAGTGAAACCATATGGTATCTGTCTTTCTCTGCATGGCTTATTTCACTTAGCATCACACTCTCCAGTTCCATTCAAGTTGCTACAAAAGGCCATATTTCATTCTTTCTCATTGCCACGTAGTACTCCATTGTGTATATAAACCACAATTTCTTTATCCATTCATCAGTTGATGGACATTTAGGCTCTTTCCATAATTTGGCTACATTAAGAACATTCCATCTTAAAATGGCAAAATATGCATTCCATTCAAGTGCACATTTAACATTCTCCAAAATATATCACATATTAGTCCACAAAACAAAAATCAACAAATACAAAAAGATTGTAATCATCCATGCAATTTTTCTGACCACTATGTTATGAAACTAGAATTCAACCACAAGACAAAATCTGTAAAGACCACAAATACATAGAGGTTAAACCACATCCTACTAAACAATGAATGAGTCAACCAGGAAATCAAAGAATAAATAAAATGCATGCAAACAAATGAAAATGAAAACACAATATTCCAAAACTTATGTGATGCAAGAAAAGCGATCCTAAGAGTAATATAAACCTACTACAAGAAGCAAGACAGTCTCAAATAAACAATTTAATCTTATACCTAAAGGAGCTAGCAAAAAAAACAACAAACGAAGCCCAAAGCCAGCAGAAGGAAGGATATGATACAAATAAAAGCAGAACTAATGTTATAGAGACTAAAATGCAATAGAACAGATAAATGAAACCAGTAACTGGTTCTTTGAAAATAATAATAAAATTGATGAACTTTTGGTCAAATGTATCAAAAAGAAAAGTGGAAAGAATCAAATAAATGAAATCAGAAATGTGAGGAAAAAATAACATACTACGCCACAGAAATACAAACAATAACAAAAGAATAATATGAAAAACTGTATGTTCCAACCGGGACAACCTAGAAAAAATGGATAATTTCCTAGAAAGAAATAAATTATTAAATTTGAAACATAAAGTTAAAGAAAAGTGTAATATACCAATAGCCATTAATGAACTTGCATCAGTAATAAAAAAATTCCCAAAAACAAAATAAAAAATCCAAGACCAGATGTATTCACAGGCAAATTCCACCCAAACCTTTAAAGAAGTGTTAATACCTACACTTGTCAAAGTATTCCAAAAACTAAAAAGGGAAGAAAAAACCCCAAATTAATTCTATGAGGCCACTCTAGGCCACTCTCTAAAAAAGAGAACTACAGGTGAATATCCGTGATGAACATGGATGCAAATATTCTTAACATAATACTACCAAATCAAATCCAGCTATAAATTAAAACAGTCATTCACCATGATCAAGTAGGACTTGTTCATGGGTGGGAAGGGTGTTTCAATATTTGAAAATCAATGAATGTGATACACCACATTATGAAATGAAAGGATAAGATCCTTATTATCCTTTCAGTAGATGTACAAAAATAATTTGACAAAGTACAACATCAATTCATGTTAAAAACCCTCAACAAAGTAGGGTTAGAAGGAACATATCTCAATGTAATACAGATTATATATGAAAAATCCACAGCTAATACCATAATCAGTGGGGGAGAAACTGAGGGCTTTTCCTTTATAGTCAACAAAGCAGTGTTGTCCATTTTCATGACTTCTATTTAACATAGTAATGGAAGTTCTGGCCACAGCAGTAAGACAACAAAAAGAAATACAAGGCATCCAAATCAGCAAGAGAGAAGTAAAATTTTCCTATTTTCATTGCACATGACATGACTGTGTGTGTGTGTCTCTCTCTCTCTAGGTGTAGGTATATATAATATATAATATATTATATATATATATATATATACACACACACACACACACACACACACACACACCTAGGTCTAGGTATACAACCACATATACATCATATACATATACATCATATATATATATATATATATATATATATATATATATATATTCACAAACCCAAAAGACTTCACCAAAAATCTACTAGAAAGATAAATAAATTCAGTGTAATTGCAGTATACAAAATCAGCATTGAGAAATCTGTTGCATTTCTATACATCAATAATGTTGCACCAGAAAGAGAAAGTACAGAATGAATACCATTTATAATTGCAAAAAACCCATTAAATACCTAGGAAAAAAACCTATCCAAAGAGGTGAAAGAAGTTTTCTCTGAAAACATGAAAGCAATAATGAAAGGAATGGAAGAAGGCACAAAGAAATGAAAAGACATTCCATGCTCATGGATTGGAAGAACAAATATTAAGATATCTATATTATGCGACACAATCTCCACATTTTATGCAATATCTATCATAATACCAAAAACATTTTCACAGAGCTCATACAAGCAATCTTAAAATTTGCATGGAATCATAAAAGACCCTGATAGCCAAAGCAACTTTGAAAAAGAAAATGAAAGCTGGAGGCATCAAAATTCCAGACTCAGGTTACATTACAAAGCTTTAGTAATCAAGACAGTATGGTACTGGCAAAAAACTAAACACATAGATCAATGGAACAAAATAGAAAACACATAAATGAACCAACAACTAGATGGTCAATCAATCTTTGACAAACCAGGAAAGAATATTCAATGGGAAAAGACAATCTCTTCAACAAATGGTGCTGGGAAAATTTGACAGCAACAGGCAAAAGAATGAAACTGGACTACTTTCTTATGCCATACAAAAAATAAATTCAAAATCGATTAAAGTCCTAAATGTGAGACTTGAAACCATAAAAATCCTAGAGAAGAACACAGAGAGCATCCTCTTTGACATTGGCCATAACAACTTCTTACTATATATGTGCTCTGAGGCAAGGGGGAAAGAAAAAGCAAAAATAAACTATTGGGACTTCATCAAAATAAAAAGGTTCTGCACAGGGAAGGAAAAGTCAATCAATTGAATTAGAGAAGATATTTATGATAAAGGGATAGTATCCACTATATATGAAGAATTTATGAAACTCCACACCACAAAAATGAATAATCCAATAAAAACTGGGAAGAAAACTTGAAAACATGAACAGACTTTTTTTTCAACGAAAACATACAGATGGCCAGCAGAGACATGAAAAGATGTTCAGTGTCACCGATCATCAGGGAAATGCAAGTAAAAACTACAATGAGACATCAACTCACATCTGTCAGATTAGTAAAATCAATAATACAAGAGTTAAGATGGCAAAGGAGTACGGGTAGGCTAACCATGTATTGTCCCTTGAACACAGCTAGATAAGTGTCAAATCACTTAGCATAGGAACACTCAAGAAACCGATCTGATGACTGAGAGAGTAAAACCAAAAGAAATCTATCTGAGGACTGGGAGAGCACAACTATGCAACTAGAGGTAGAAAAATGGCCATTGTGGCAGGTAGGAGCTGCAGAGAATTTATTAGGGGGAGAAAAGATCTGCAGGAGCTACAAAAGTGAGGGAAATATGATCACAGAGAGAGGTGCAAGAGAGAGAATGAAAGTGTGTACAGGGGATTGCACAAGAAAAACTCTTCCCCAAAATAATTGACAAGGGAAAGGAGTAGGGCTGATTACCTTAAGTTGATATAAGCACTGGAGTGCAAATTATGAAATTTGGAGGTCTGTGCCATCACCATGGCCATCACCAGGGCCATGTCTGGTGGGCTTAAGGGTGAACTAATGGGAAGGAGGGCAGAAACTCAGGATCGGGCAGTGTGGTCTGAGGATCCCCTGGGTTGTAAGCGGGAAAAGAGTTCCCCTGCTTGGAGTGTATTTGGGAGTGGTGGCAGAGCCTCTCCAGAGACAAAAGAACCAGCAGGGACAACATGCTTTCCTGTTCCCTAGCATAAGAACAAAGACACCAGATGAAGGCAGTAGTAAAGTGCAGAAAAAAAGGTGCACCAAGGATTGCTGCCACCTTTTTTCTGCACTTTACCCATAAACTCCAAACAACTGTGCAGCCACACAAAAAAAATTTCTGGGAGAAACTGGCACTGGCCACAGTGCAATGAGACCTGCCCACAGATGATCAGTGTGGGTTTGCACCCCATGGATCTCTAAAATTTGGAGTTTTGAAACCTAGCCATGCATTTGAGATAAAACAGGGTAAAGTTATGAATTGGGTAGAAACCAAGGACACAAAAGACGTGATAGTATACTCTTCTGTGAAGGCTTCCTGAAGAGGGGTGACATGTGAATGTCCCACTCTAGGGACAAGAGAAAGAGGCCATGCCATTTCTCCCTCACCCATCAGCAAAGACCAACTTTAGTTATGAAAACAGCACCATCCAGAGAGAGACAGACAGAGAGACAGAAATAGAGCACAAGCAGGGGAGGGACAGAGAGACAGAAACAAAGACAGAGAGAGAGAGAGAATCTCAAGCAGGCTCCACACTGTCAATGCAGAGCCTGATGTGGGGATTGAACTCACAAACCATGAGATCATAACCTGAGCCAAATTCAAAGCTGAATGCTTAACCAACTGAGCTACCCAGGTTCCCCTCAATCACTATTTCTTGACAGATTACCCTTTGCCTTTGAATTGCTTTAGCACCTTCATTGAAAATCAATTCACCATATATATTTGTGTCTGTTAAGAGATTCTCTACTCTGTTGAATTGATCTATATGTCTAACCTTATACCATTAAAGTACTATTCTTGATTACTGTAGTTTTATAATAAGCCTTGATATTAGGTAGGCAGTCAAAGCTCTCTGACTTTGTGCTCTTTATTTTCAGAATTTCTTAGGTGTTACATGTCTTTGCATTTTCATATACAATTTAAATCCAGCTGGGTGATTTCTACAAAAATAGCCTTCTGATATTTTAATTGTGATCACATTGACTCTATAGATCAATTTGTGGAGAATAAATTTCCTCACAACATTAAGTTGTCTGATCCATGACCACAGATTTCTATTTATTTAAGGTTTTCTAAATTTCTCTCAGCAATGTTTTCTTGTTATCATTATATCAGTCATGTATATCTTTCAACAAATTTTAACCTTCAGCATTTCATATTTTTAAAACTACTGAAAGCAATATTTTTTAAATTTTTAATTGTATGTTGCTAGTATATGAAACATACCTGATTTGATTTTTGCATATTGACCATATATCCTGAACTCTTGCAAAGCTCACATAATTCTAGTAGCTTTTCTGGAGTCCTGATGAGTTCTTTACATAGACAGCCATGCATTATATTTAAAATAGTTTTAATCTCTTCTAATATTTATGTCCTTTATTTGTGTTTCTTTTCTATTACACTGGCTATGACCTCCAGGACAATATGAAATAAAAGTAGAGAGATATGACTTTTGTGTCTTGTTCTTGATTTTAGGGAGAAAATATGTATTCTTTCATAATGTAATATAATTTTAGTTGTAGATTTTTTCATGGATCACCTTATCAGGTTGAAAAAATGCCTTTCTAATTCTAGTTGCTGAGAACTTTTGTCATGAATGGGGGTTTAATTTTGTCAAATGATTTTTTCTGATCATATACCTTTTTTTTCTTTTTTCATCTATTAATTTGATGAATTGCATTTAATTTTCTTTTAATTTAATGCTCATTTATTTTTGAGAGACAGAGAGAGATAGAGCATCAGCGAGGGAGGAGCAGAGAGAGAGGGAGGCACAGAATCCAAAGCAGCTCCAGACTCTATGCTGTCATCACAGAGCCTGAAGCAGGGCTCAAATTTACAAATCATGAGATCATGACCGAAGTCAGATGCTTAACTGACTGAGTCACCCAGGCGCCCCTGTATTTGATTTTTTTAATTTTAACTTTTAGTATACGAACTATAGAGTGCTTCATAGTTTCAGTCTAGGGGAAACTGGATGTAGCTTCATTCAGGTTTCATTCTCTTTGCTGGTTCATTTATTTGTTCATTTTCATTGCTTCTATTTTTTGCTTAAATCATTTTATTTTTTTCTTTCTTTTCTTTTTCTTTCTTGGATACAGAAAGAGAAGAAATCATTTTTTACTCTTTTAATTTATTTTATTCTATTTCATTTTCTTTTTTTCTAACTATATATATATATATTAAATTGTTTCCTTACCATTTTTTTTCTTTTCTTACCCTTTTTTTTCTCTATTCTATCAAGCTTCTTTCAAAAAGCAGACCAAAACACACCTAGGATCTAGCTTCCTTTACTTAATTTTTTCTTTTGTTATTCATTTTTTAAGTTTAATGTTTATTTTATTAAATATTTTCTTCCACTAAGATGACAAAATAAAGGATTCACCCCAAAAGAAAGAACAGGAAGAAATGACCCCAGGAACTTAATAAACACAGATATAAGTAAGATGTCAAATAGAATTTAGAACCACAATCGTAATGCTAGCTGGGGTTGAAAAAAGCATAGAAAACACAAGAGAATCTCTTTCTGTGGAGATAAAAGAAATAAAATCTTGTCAGATTGATATTAAAAATGCTATAACAGAGATGCAATCTCGAATGGATGCCATGAAAGCAAGGATGGATGAAGCATGAGAGCAAATCATTGATATAGAAGATAAAGTTATGGAGAATAATACAGTAGAAAAAAGGGAATAAAAGGCAAAAGATCATGAGACTTAGAGAACTCAGTGGCTTTTAAAAAGGAATAACATCTGAATCATGTGAGTCTCAGAAGATGAAGAGAGAGAAAAAAGGGCAGAAGGGTTGTGTGAGCAAATTATAGTGGAAAACTTTCTTAATCTGAGGAAATACACAGACATCAAAATCCAATAATCACAAAGAACTCCTATTGGATCCAACAAAAACCGATAATCTCCAAAGTATATCATAATCAAATTCACCAAAATACACAGACAAGGAAATAATTATTTTTTTTTTCTAAAATTTTTTTTTTTTAATTTTTTTTTTCAACGTTTTTATTTATTTTTGGGACAGAGAGAGACAGAGCATGAACGGGGGAGGGGCAGAGAGAGAGGGAGACACAGAATCGGAAACAGGCTCCAGGCTCCGAGCCATCAGCCCAGAGCCTGACACGGGGCTCGAACTCACGGACTGCGAGATCGTGACCTGGCTGAAGTCGGACACTTAACCGACTGCGCCACCCAGGCGCCCCGGAAATAATTATTAAAGCAGAAATGAAAAAAAACAAAGTCCTTAACCTATAAGGGAAGACACATCAGTTTTGCAGCAGACCTATCCACAGAAACTTGGTCAGCCAGAAAGGAGAGGCAGGATATATTCATTGTGGTGAATCAGATAAATATGCAGCCAAAAATTTTTTATCCAGCAAGACACTCGTTCAAAATAGGAGAGATAGTTTCCCAAATAAAAACAAAATGAGTTCATTATGGGGAATAAACTTAGAAATTCCCTGGGCTCACACAAATGGGTTAACAAGGCATAAAGAATTACAAAGACATAGGGTGCTCTTACCCAAGTTTGGGTAAACAAGATAAGACCCCTAGAGTAAAATAAGGAGGGGCCAGAGCCTCAGAATAGAGAGGGGGGTCTAAGGCCCCCAATACAAAGGTGTATAAGGTAAACAAGATTAGGTGCTCAGGGCAGAAGAGCCCCCCCCCCAATTTAGTACTATAGCAGAAAGCTGCTTTCATAGAAGGGAAGGACCGAGTTAGGTAAACAGGTAAATAGGGCTATAGACTGCTATGCAGCAGGTGAAGCTGCCCAGAGCAGAGATGATTAACAAAGGAAAAGTGCCTTGTTTACCCTGAGGTCATGTGTCCTACCTGTCTCACCCCCTAGGCTAGCTAAGATAAACAGAGGTGGTGCCTCATGTCTGCTGTAAACAAACTTCTGCCCCACTGCCTGGTGCCAGGAATTTGTTTTGTATTAACTCAAACCCTTAACCCTGAATATCTTCAAGATCCCCTTTCCCTCACGTCCCCAAGTTAATGTTCACAATTTCATTGTCTCCTTGTGCACATCCATCACCATGTTTGTAAACCTTCTGATCCTAATAAAAACTGGGCAGTGACCCTTATTCAGGGCTCTTGTCTTTTTCCAGACATTAGCCATCTCTCACATTTAATCCTGCATCCCGCTTTCTTGCTAGACAGGAGAGAACTTTAGACTTAGAATCTATGACACTTCATGACCACTAAACCAGCCCTGCAAGAAATTTTAAGAAAGAATATTTGAGTGGAGAAAAGACAAACAAAACAAAAAGGAACAAAAGCAACAAAGACTAGGAAGAACCAAAGAACATCACCAGAAGTACAAACTCTACAGGCAATACAAGGGCACTAAATTCATATATTTCAGTACTCATTCTAAATGTAAAAGACTAAATGCTCCAATCATAAGACACAGGGTATCAGAATGGATAAGAAAACAAGACCCTATCTGCTGCTTCCAAGAGACCCATTTTAGACCTAAAGGCACCTACAGATTGAAAGCAAGGGGATGAGAACCATCTATCATCCTAATGAAGATCAAAAGAAAGCTGGAGTAGCCATACTTATATCATACAAACTAGATTTTAAAATAAAGGCTGTAACAAGAGATGAAGAAGGGCATTATATCATAATTAAGGGGTCTATCCACCAAGAAGATCTAACAATTGTAGACATTTATACTCCCAAAATGAGAGAACTTAAATATATAAATCAATTAATCACAAACATAAAGGAACTCATTGATAATAATACCATAATAGTAGGGGACTTCAACACCCCACTTACAACAATGGGCAGATCATGTAAAAAGATCAACAAGGAAACAATGGCTTTGAATGACACACTGGACCAGATGGACTTAACAGATATATTCAGAATATTTCATCCTAAAGCAACATAATACACATTCTTCTTGAATTCATATGGAGAATTCTCCAGAATAGATCACATAACGGGTCAAAAATCAGCACTCAACATTTACAAAACGATTGAGATCATACCCTGCATATTTTCAGACAACAATGCTATGAAACTCAAAATAAACCACAAGATTAAAAAAAAATTGGAAAGACCATGATACTTGGAGATTAAATAACATCCTACTAAAGAATGAATTGGTTCAACAAGAAATTAAAGAATAAATTAAAAACTACAAAGGAAGCCAAGGAAAATGAAAACACGACAGTCCAAACACTCTTGGATGCAATAAGGGAAGTAATAATAGGGAAATATATTCAATCCAGGCCTTTCTAAAGAAGTAAGAAAGGTCTCAAATATAAAACTTAACCTAGCACCTAAAAGAGGTAGAAAAAGAAGAGCAAATAAAACCCCAAACCAGCAGAAGACATGAAATAATAAAGATTAGAGCAGAAATCAATGATAAGAAAAAACAGTTGAACAGGTGAATGAAACCAGTAGCTGGCATATTGCAAGAATTAACAAAATTGATAAACCCTTAGATAGTTTGATAAAAAAGAAAAAGGAAAGGAACTAAATAAATAAAATCACATATATAAGGGAAATATCACAACCCACACTGCAGAAATACAAACAATAATAAGAGAATATTATGAGCAATTATATGCCAACAAATTGAGCAATCTTTAAGAAATAGAAAAAAAATAATAGGAACATTAACAAAACTGAAACAGGAAGAAATATAAAATTGGAACACATCCATAACCAGGAAAGAAATTAATCTGTAATAAAAAATCTCCCAACAGGGGCGCCTGGCTGGCGCAGTCGGTTAAGCCTCCGACTTCAGCCAGGTCACGATCTCGCGGTCCGTGAGTTCGAGCCCCGCGTCGGGCTCTGGGCTGATGGCTCAGAGCCTGGAGCCTGCTTCCAATTCTGTGTCTCCCTCTCTCTCTGCCCCTCCCCCGTTCATGCTCTGTCTCTCTCTGTCTCAAAAATGAATAAAACATTAAAAAAAAAATCTCCCAACAAACAAGAGATCAGGGCCAGTTATCATTCCAGGGAAATTCTACCAAATATTTAAAAAAGAGTTAACACCTATTCTTTTGATCCTGTTCCAAAATATAGAAATGGAAGGAATACTTCCAAACTCATTCTACAAGGCCAGCATTACCTTGATTCCAAAATCAGTAAAAGATCCCACTAAAAAAGGAGAACTACAGACCAATTTCTCTGATGAACATGAATGTAAAAATTCTCAACAAGATACTAGCAAACCAGATCTAACAATACATTAAAAGAATTATTCACCATGGTCAAGTGGAATTTTTTCCTGGGATGCAACTCTGGTTCAATACCCACAAATCAATCAATGTGATACATCAAATGAGTAAAAGAAAGGATAAGAACAACATGATCCTTTCAATAGATGCAAATGAAAGCATTTGACAAAGTACAGCATCTTTTCTTCATAAAACCATCAAGAAGTTAGGGATAGAATGAACATACCTCAACATTATATAGGCCGTATATATAACTAATATCATCTACAATGGGGGAAAAACTGAGAGCTTTACCCCTAAGGTCAGGAACATGACAAGGGTGTCCACTCTCATCACTGTTATTCAACATGGTGTTCAAAGTCCTAGCCTCAGCAATCAGACAACAAATGAAATAAAGGCATCCAAATCAGCAAGGGGGAAGTAAAACATTCACTCTTCACAGATGAAATGATACTCTATGAAGAAAACCCAAAAGACTCCACCAAAAAACTGCTAGAACTGATACATGAATTCATCAAAGTTGCAGGATATAAGATCAAAGTACAGAAATTGGCTGCATTTCTATACACCAATAAGGTAGCCACAGAAAGTAATCAAGGAATTGACCCAATTTACAATTCCACCAAAAACCATAAAATACCTAGGAATAAACCTGATCAAAGAGCTGAAAAAACTAGACACTGAAAACTATGGAAGCCTTATGAAATATATTGAAGAAGACACAGACACACACAAAAATGGAAAAGCATTCCATGCTGATAGATCAGAAGAACAAATATTGTTAAAATGTCAATACTACCCAAAGCAATCTACATATTCAATGCAATGTCTATCAAAATAACACCAGCATTCTTCAAAGAGCTGGAACAAATAATTCTAAAATTTGTATGGAAGCAGAAAAGACCCTGAATAGCCACAGCAATGTTGAAAAAGAATATCAAAGCTGAAGGCATCATTCCGGACTTCTAGATGTATTACAAAGCTGTAATCATCAAGACAGTATGGTACTGGCACAACACCAGACACATAGATCAGTGGAACAGAATAGAGAACCCAGAAATGGACCCACAAACATATGGCCAGCTAATTTTTGACAAAACAGGAAAGAATATCAAATGGAAAAAAGAGTCTTTTCAGCAAATGGTGTTGGGAAAACTAAACAGTGACATGCAGAAGAATGAACTTAGACCACTTTATTACACCATACACAAAAATAAACTCAAAATGTATGAAAGACATAAATGTAAGACAAGAAGTCACCAAAATTCTAGAGGAGAAAACAGGTAACAACCTTTTTGACCTCGGTGCATCAACTTCTTACTTGACATATCTCCAGAGGAGAGGGAAACAAAAGCAAAAATGAACTATTTGGACCTCATCAAGTTAAAAAGCTTCTGCACACCGAAGAAAACAGTCATCAAAACTAAAAAGCAAGCGACCAAATGGGAGAAGATACTCACAAATGATATATCAGATAAAGGGTTAGTATCCAAAATCCATAAAGAACTTATCAAACTCAACACTCAAAAACAAATGATCCAGTGAAGAAATGGGCAAAAGACATGAATAGACACTTCTCCAAAGAAGACATACAGATGGCTAACAGACACATGAAAACAGGCTCAACATCACTTATCATCAAGGAAATACAAATCAAAACTACAGTGAGATACCACCTCATGTCAAAATGGCTAAAATTAACAACTCAGGCAACCACAGATATTGGCAAAGATGTGGGAAAGAGGAAGCCTTTTACACTGCTAGTGCGAATGCAAACCGGTGCAGCCACTTTGGAAAACAGGATGGTGGTTCCTTAAAAAATTAAAAATATGGGGCACCTGGGGGGCTCAGTCGGTTAAGCATTTGACTTTGGATCAGTTCACGATCTCGTGGTTCAGGGGTTTGAGCCCCACATCAGGCTCTGTGCTGGCAGCTGAGCCTGAAGCATGCTTCAGATTCTGTATCTCCCTCTATCTCTGTCCCTCCCTTGCACATGCTCTCTCTCTCAAAGATACATAAATATTAAAAAAATTTTTTAAAAGAACTACTTTATGAGCCGCAATTGCATTATTAGCTATTTATTCAAAGGATACAAAAATGCTGATTCAAAGGGGCACATGCACCGCGATGGTTATAGTAGCACTATCAACAATAGCCAAAGTATGGAAAGAGCCCAAATGTCCATCAACTGATGAATGGTGAAAGAGGAAATGATAGAGATATACGCTGGAATCTTACTTAGTGATTAAAAGAATGAAATATTGCCATTTACAACAACATGAATGGAACTAGAGTATCTTATGCTAAGTGAAATAAGTCAGTCAGAAAAGATAAATTAAAATACAAATATCATATGATTTCACTCATATGTGGGATTTAAGAAACAAAACAGATGAATATAGAGAAGGGAAGCAAAAATAAGATAAAAACAAAGAGTGAAGCAAGCCATAAGAGACTTAAATACAGAATACCAACTGAGAGCTGCTGGTGGGGTTTGGGTGGGGGAATGGGTTAAATGGGTGATGGACATTAAAGAGGGCACTTGTTGGGATGAACACTGGGTGTTATATGTAAGTTAATGAATCACTAAATTTTATTCCTGAAATCATTATTATACTTTATATTAACTAAGTTGGATTTAAATTTTAAAAATTTTTAAAAAAGATTTCACATATTAGTGATACCATGTAGTACATGTCTTTCCCTGTCTGGCGTATCTTGCTTAGTATGTGCTCAATATCCATTTACATGGTTGCAAATTAAATACACCCTTCTTTCCATGGCAGAATAGTATTCTGTTATGTATATTCATCACATCTTTTTTATTCCTTTATTCAGTGGTGGGCATATGGATTGTTTACATATCTTGGTATTATGAATAACGCTGTAATAACCATAGGAGTGCAGGTATCTTGTCCAAATTCTGTTTTCATTTCCTTTTTATATATACCCAGAAGTGAAATTGCTAGATTTTATGTTGGATCTCTTTATTTTTTTGAGAAATTTTCATATTGTTTTCAATAGAGTTTGAAGAAATTTACACTGTCACCAAGAGTGTATAAGTGTTCACTTTGCACCACATCTTCACAAGCACTTGTTTCTAATCTTATTGATTACATTTATACAAACAGGCATTAAGTAGGTAATAACTCACTGGTTTTGATTTACATTTTGCTGATGATTAATGATGTTAAGCAACTTCTCATGTGTTGAACATTTTGAGCTCCTCTTTGGAAATTTCTATTTAGTTCTGCCCATTTTATTTTATTTTATTTTATTTTATTTTATTTTAATATGGAACACTTCACGAATTTGCCTGTCATCCTTGCGCAGGGGCCATGCTAATCTCCTCTGTATCGTTCCAATTTTAGTATATGTGCTGCCAAAGCAAGCACAGTTCTGCCCGTTTTAAAAAGAAATGAAGTATTGACATGTGTTATAACATGGATGAACCTAAAAAAATATGCTGAAACCATACAAAAATGTTCATGATGTATGACAACCTTTAAATAAAATTCTAGAAATAGAAACTAATTTATAATGATAGAAAGCAAGTCACTGGTTGTCTGGGAAATGAGGGAGAAGAGAAGAGACAGATTAAAAAATGACAAGAGCAAACTGTTCAGAGTGATCAATATGTTCAGTGTCTTGATAGAGGCAATGGCTTAATTTACCTCAAATACATCAAATAAATAAAATCTCATCAAGTTGAACAATATTAATATGCATGTTGTATTTAATGTTAACTAAATCTCAACAAATCTGTTAATAAAAACTAAATCTCAATAAGTCTGTTAAGAAAAACAGACCAAAAAGTAGCCTAATAATTACTTTTTTCTGTGGGTCCTTTTTATGGAATGAATTGTGTTTCCACAAAAATTAATCTGTTGAATCCCTAACCCAGAATACTTCACAATGTTAGTGTATTTAGAGATAGAACCTTTGAAGAGGTTATTAAGATAAAAGGAAGCCATTAGAATATCTTAATTCAATCTGATTGGTATCCTTATAGAAAGAGGAAGTTTGAACATACAAAGAAACACAGGGATGTGCCCACACAGAAAAAAAAAGATCATGTGAGATCATGTGAGATCATGTGAGATCAAGTGCATAAATAATCACTAATATTTTTAAATATTATGTTGTGTATGCCACTGATAAATTTATTATGATTTTTTTTTTCAACGTTTATTTATTTTTGGGACAGAGAGAGACAGAGCATGAACGGGGGAGGGGCAGAGAGAGAGGGAGACACAGAATCGGAAACAGGCTCCAGGCTCTGAGCCATCAGCCCGGAGCCCGACACGGGGCTCGAACTCACGGACCGCGAGATCGTGACCTGGCTGAAGTCGGACGCTTAACCGACTGCGCCACCCAGGCGCCCCTATTATGATCTTTATTTTCAGCCTAAAAAAGAAATTTATGGGTCAAATTGTACAAACTCAGAACAGATACTAATGAATAGATCATCCTTTGGAATAATTTTCACAAAACCATGACTATCATAGAACTAAGTAGAAAGATAGTTCCAATATTCATCAGTGTCAATCAAGATTGCATCGTAGTATAGTTTCTTTTAAAAATTTACCTTGATCACTTTATATAGACCACAGTCAGGAATATCTGGAACTGTTGATCAGTTAATACCAGAAAGGCCAACCTATCTTAAATGATTTTAGGTAATCATTTGGTAGGTGTTTTAACTTGGTAGGTGTTCACCAACATTTTGTGATCAATCTTAAATAACTCAAAACTTTTAACTACAGGAAGTACATTTTGTTTTCTGTGTTTTTTTTACATGAAGTATATTTTGAAATTATTTTATTGCATCCACCTCGCAGAAGTGTTCCCATTTATTATTGAATAATCTTATAAGATTCATCATATTTGGAAAATATTTTCTCACATTTTGAAAATCTATTAGAAACTATTTTCACTATGCCTCATATATTTGTATTTTAAATGTTGAATTAAAATGATGTAATTTAATATTTTATCTTTGCTGTCGATTCTTGGAAACTGACCTCCTGCTACATTCATTTTGTTTGTTTGTTTAATTGAAATATAATGAACATACATAATTTTATTAGTTTCACGATTACAATACAATGATTCAACAACTCTTTACATTTCTCAGTACTTACCCACATAAATGCACTCTTCATTCCTTTTATCTGTTTTCCTTCTCCTCCCACTACTGCTACATGCAAAAGAATGAAACTGAATTAATTTCTTATACCATAGACAAAAATAAAAAGGATTAAAGACCTAGATATGAGAACTGAAACCATGAAATTCCTAGAAGAAAACATAGACAGTAATCTATTTGACATTCGTCATAGAAACATTTTTCTAGATATATCTCCTTTGGCAATGGGAACAAAAGTAATTTAAATGATTGAGACTACACAAAAATAAAAAGCTTTTGCACAGAGAAAGAAACCATAAACAAAATGAAAAATGCAGTCTAGTGTAAGGGAGAAGGTATTTGCAAATGGTATATCTGATAAGGAATTAATATCCAAAATATATGAAGAACTTATACAACTCAACACCAAAAATTTCCAAATAATCCAGTTAAACAATGGGCAGCATCATGAATATTCATTTTTCCAAAGAAGAGATACAAATAGTCAACAGACACATAAGAAAATTCTCAACATCACTGATACTCAGGTAACTGTAAATTAAAACCACTATGAGATATCACCTTTCACCTGTGAGAATGGCTAAAATAAAAAACACAAGAAATAACAAATGTTGGTGAGAGTGTGGAAAAAAGGAATCTTTGTGCACTCTTGGTGGGAATGCAAATTGGTGCAGCCACTGTGGAAAATACTATGCAGGTTCTTCAAAAAATTAAAAATAGAATTACCATACGATCCAATAATTGCACTACTGGATATTTACCCAAAGAAAACCAAATTTAGTTTTGAAATAAATAAATTAACTCATCTTATGTCAGAGAATGTGAGTGAAGCCTCGCTTAAGATATATATTATCAGTATAGTTATAACCACTCACAACAGAACAGTAACACTGTTATATCTAACATTCTTAAATTAGAATTTACCTTAGTATTTATTATTTTCCACTCATTGATCTTTTTTTACCACATGTTCTGCTTTCTATTTTTAAGGATTATTTTTCTTTCCTTCAGTCGTTCACTTATGTAAATGAGATTATATCCACAAAAACCTTCAGAAGCAGAGACACGCAGAATTTTGAGATCATGAGAATCTGGCTAAAACTCACATTTCTTAATTCAATTCTCCCTCCCTAAGGGGAAAAAACAAGTAACACACAGTCAATTTGAGAACAGATCACTATTTATAACTACTTATATTCATTCTTGACCAGTGAGATATTATTACTGATGAATTGGAAATAGTTCTTACCAATGTATATTCTTCAGTATGTAAGACAATCCCATGGGCATGATGAGAAGAAAAATATAAGTGGATAACTTAGGCAGTAAAAGAGGACCTATGTTTCTATTTATTTTTTTTACTCTGAATAAAAATAAACTCTCAAATACTAGCTACACATTCATGTTTCAAATAAGCTTCTTTATAAATGTTAATCCCATACCGCACTCTCCCAAAATCTATTAACTAGAGATTTTTCAAATTTTCAAATTATAAATGGAAGATAATCATTTAAATTATTCCACTCAAAATAGCATGGAAAAGAAAAACACTTTCATTTCTCTCTTTTCCCAAGATATTCAAATGTTGTTTTGCTAATGAAAATGACAAGATTAAACTTCTGAATGAGAATCTTCATGAAAAGGACACTTAAATACATATTATTTGAAGGCTAGGGTAATCATACCCTCTTCTGGTGAATGGAGCCCAATATTTTTTAAATTGCACACTTCTCTAAAGAAGACATCCAGATGGCCACCAGGCACATGAAAAGATGCTCAACGTCACTCCTCATCAGGGAAATACAAATCAAAACCACACTCAGATACCACCTCACGCCAGTCAGAGTGGCTAAAATGAACAAATCAGGAGACTATAGATGCTTGAGAGGATGTGGAGAAATAGGAACCCTCTTGCACTGTTAGTGGGAATGCAAACTGGTGCAGCCACTCTGGAAAAAAGTGTGGAGGTTCCTCAAAAAAATTAAAAAGAGATCTACCCTATGACCCAGCAATAGCATTGCTAAGAATTTACCCAAGGGATACAGGAGTGCTGATGCATAGGGCCACTTGTACCCCAATGTTTATAGCAGCACTTTCAACAATAGCCAAATTACAGAAAGAGCCTAAATGTCCATCAACTGATGAATGGATAAAGAAATTGTGGTTTATATACACAATGGAACACTACGCGGCAATGATAAAGAATGACATATGGCCTCTTGTAGCAACATGGATGGAATTGGAGAGTGTTATGCTTAGTGAAATAAGTCATGCAGAGAAAGACAGATACCATATGTTTTCACTGTTATACAGATCCTGAGAAACTTAACAGAAGACCATGGGGGAGGGGAAGGAAAAAGGTTAGAGAGGGAGAGAGCCAAACCATAAGAGAATCTTAAAAACTGAGAATAAACTGAGGGTTGATTGGGGGGTGTGAGGGAGGGGAGAGTGGGTTATGGGCATTGAAGAGGACACCTGTTGGGATAAGCATTGGGTGTATGGAATCCAATTTGACAATAAATTTCATATTTAAAAAAAAATAAAATAAATAAAATAAAATAAATGTATTTGCCATAATTGTGAAGTCTGAAACTCTAAGATCAAAGTGCTGGTGTCTGGTGAGATCCTTCTTGATTAAGGACTACCAACTTACTGTGTCCTCACAAAAAGAAGGATGTGAGAGCACGCCCTGAAATCCCTTTTATAAGAGTACTAATCTCATTCATGAGGACCCAATCACCTCCAAAATTACACACCTAATATCATCACATTGGGGGTTAGTATTTCAACATTTTCTTTATATATATTTCCAGAAGTGGAATTGCTGGATTTTTGGTAGTCCCATTTAATTTTTTTTTTTATTTCAGCTTTAAGAAATCCTTTTTTTTTTTTTTTTTTTTTTGCAAGGCAGGTATAATGGTAATATACTTCCTCAGCTTTTTTTTGTCTAAGAATGTCTTAAGTTCACCTGCATATTTGAAGGACATTGTTGAATAGAGCATTTTTGGCTGGAAAATATTCTTTTTCAACAGTTTGTATGTGCCATTCCAGTCTCTTCTGGTCTGTACGGTTTCTGCTGACAAACCTGCTGATAACCTTTAATTGTTGTTGCTTTGTAGGTTATACTCTTTTTAACCTGGTTTCATTTAAAATTTTCTCTTTATTTATTTTTTGTGTGCTGTGGAGTAAATTTTAGAGAGTATATTGTAAGTCCTGAAGGGTGAATAGACACTGAACCATCAGCAATGTTCTGGTATCAAGGCTGTCAAATGTGATAGCATTCTGAGGACAGAGCCCCATGATCTCCTAAAGGACACTTTAGATACAACACCTGCTATAACTCCTTGACATTCCTTGAAACCACATGCACTCTCTTCTTGCCTTCACATAGGTATGAGATGTATGTCTGGCTAATGTCTAAAGATCCTCTGTGCTTTCTTTCCTTGCTTTGATATACTTTGATACTTCTATCTGAATGAAGGCTATGTGCAGTCTGCAGCCACTGCTGTTTTCACTGACAGAGGCAACCCAGCACGTCCATTCAAACTAAGTGTCTGAGAATTTTTTCTTCAGTGCACAGCAACAGTATGTGTCAGTGTCATTATAACATGTCTTGAAGAAGGTCTTTTTGCATTGACATAATAGGGTAATGTATTAGCTTTGTGAACTTGAATATCTCATTTTTTCACCAACTTTGGGAAGTTCTCTAACATTATTTCTTTAAATAAAACTTTTGTTCCCTCCTCAAGCCTTTTCTCCTTCTGATGCCCTGATTATTCTAATATTTTCTCTTTTGATGAAATGTCATATTATGGTCACAGAGGTTTTTTATTCTTTTTTGTATGCTTTGTTGTCATTCTCCTTTGAGTTATTTCAAAATTTTATCCTCTGACTCACTTATTCTATCTTCTGTGTGTTCTACTCTATTGCAGATGCTCTGTATTACATTTTTTTCTTTCATTGAATTCTTCAATTTCAGATTTTATGTTTGAGTTTTTAAGAATTTATATTTTTTTCTATTTTATTTCTATCTCACTGGTAGAAATCTCATTTTGTTCATATATATGTTTGAGATTTATATTGACTTGTCTTTCTGAGTTTTCTTGTAGATCAATGAGTTTTTCCAAACATTTTAAATTTCTTATTAGCTAAACCAAAACATTCTGTGCGTTTGAGCTCAGTTATTGGATAATTATTGTTTTCTTTTTGTGATGGCATGTTTTCTTGATTCTTCATGTTCCTTGTAGGTTTGCATCACTGCTTTTACATTTGAAGTAGCAGATACTTCCTTAAATCTTTGTTAGTTGACTTCAGATAGAATATTCTGTTTGATAGTGGTGTTATTATGTGGGATTTTCTGTCTTCCTGTGGGTACATCCATTCTACTCCTCTTACTTCATTTTGTGGCAGATTCTTTAGCTTTCATGTCTTCTCTGGTTGTTACAACTCACCAGGTTGCCTGCTGGAAACTTTTCCTATTTCCTAGAAGGTGGCATTAGACCTCAAGTTTCTATTTTCTTCCTTGCCCAGACTATAATCTGTTTTCTAAATACAATCTCTGTATAGCTCTCTTTTGACATTGCCCAACAGAAACATATGCAAGGGAGCAGCCACAGAGTGGAGAGAAGTGTGAACATTTGGTGTATTAGAGTTTGTATTCAGACCTGGTAAGAAGATATTTGTTTTACAATATTTCCCAAGGCATGTGTGTAGACTTCCTAATAAAAACAATCTCTTAATTCCCTTTTAAATTTCTATATGCTTTTTCCTAATCTCCTCCTTTGACCCAATCATGGAGGTTCCACTTCAATGTTCCGGGTGTGGCAGGAGAGAGACAGGTTATTTCAACCACTTCCTGCATGGCTGATACAGCTAGACACTCGCTCATTGATCTCCTTTTTCCACATAGGAGAGGTCATTGCAGCTGTATGAAACGTCCCTGTGCAATGTTTCCTTGAAGGATATGGTGGTGCAGGGAAAACTTATCTAACTACCATCTCCACTGCTACAAGCTCATATTTCTTTTTCAGGAGATAGGGGGCTAAAATTGAATGCTGGAATCTCACCTAGAGAAGATGGACTTCTGGAAATTGCGTTTCATGTGTCAGTATCTGCCCAGGGAAGCACTCTCCAGATCCTTTCCCTAGAGAAGTCTGTGCAGGTTCTTTGATTCTGCTGGCTCCATAGATAGTACCAAGGCCTGTTTACCTAGTAGCAAATACACAGGTAAGTGACACCACCTTTGGGTCCCTTGGAATATGGTGCTAGATATCACAATACCCACAAAGGCACTTTTGTTCATGGATAAATGTCTAATTTGTTGTTAAAAATGATAGATAAAAAATAACAACATGTTATGTACCATGATTCTGACATTGTTACAGCAACATTTAAATATCTTAATTTCCTTTAGGGTTAGGGTTAGCGTTAGCGTTAGGGTTTCTTCTTTGGTCCTTAGATATATTTTGAGTAGTATTGACCTTTTACCATTAATTCTTTCAGTCCATGAACATGGGATAATGTTTAGGTATTTGTGTTATCTACAATTTCTTTGATCAATGTCTTATAGTTTTCAATGTACGAATCTCTCAGTCTCTTCATTAAATTTATCCTGAAGTAACTTGTTGTTATTATAAATGGGATTTTTGAACATTTATTTTCAGATAGTTAGTGTGTACAAATGAAACAAATTTTTGTAGGTTGATTTTGAATCCTGCAATTTAACTGAATTTCTTCATTAGTTCTCAGGGTTTTGGTGGAGTCCTTAGTGTTTTCTAGATATAAAAAGTGTCATCTGAAAGCAGAGAGAATCTTACTTCCTTTCTTATTTGGATGCCTTTTATTTATTTTTTAACGTAATTTGTCTAAGACCTTCAGTACTATGTTGAATAATAGTGGCAACAGTGCCCTTGTCTGGTTTATGATCTTTGAGGAAAAGTTTTCAGCTTTTCATCATTGCTCACAATGCTAGTCATGGGTTTGCCATATATGACTTTTATTAGGTTGAAGTACATTTTATCTATATATATTTGTTCAAAGTTTTTTTTTTCTTTTTTATTATTAAAGGGAGTTGAATTGTTTCAAATACATTTCTGGGTTTTGTTGAGATTATCAAATGATTTTGTCTTCCATTCTGCTAATGTAGTGTATCATATTTATTGATTAGTGCATGTTGAATTATCCTTATATTCTATGGATAAATTTCACTTAATCATGTTATATGATCCTTTTGATGTGCTATTGAATTTGGTTTGCTAGTATTTTGTTGAGGATTTTTAAATCTAGCCTTATCAGGGATGTTGGCTTTCATTTTTTTTTTTTTTTTTTTTGTAGTGTCATTGACTGACTTTGGCATCAGGTTTATGCCCTGATCTCATAAAAAGAGATAAAAACTCTTCCTTCCTATTTAATTTATTTAAATTTCTTTTGAAGTTTTCATATTAAGTATTTATTTAAATGTTTAATAGAATTCACCATTGAAGCCATTTGTTGTGGGACTTTTATTTTGGGAGGGAGGTGTTTGATTAGTGATTCAATCTTACTCATTATTGGTCTGTTAGGCTTTTGTATTTCATCATAATTCAATCATGGTCAGTTTTATATTTCTCGGAATTTATCTAATTTTTTGTTTCCCAAGATCTTAACTCTTCTTTAAATGTTTGGTAGAATTCTTCTGTAAAGCCATCCAGCCCTGGAGTCTTGTTTGTTGGGAGAGTTTTGATTACTGATTCAATTTCTTTACTGGTTATGAGTCTATTCAAATTTTCTCTTATCTTGTTTCAGTTCTGGTAGATTACATGTTTCTAGGAATTTGTCCACCTCTTCCACACTGCCCAACTTGTCGGCATAAAATATCTCATAATATTCTGCTGTTATTGTTTGTGTTTCTTCAGTATTGATTGTAATCTCTTCTTTGTCATTTGTGATTTTATTTATTTGGGTCCTTTTTCTTTCTTTTCTTTTTTAATTTTTTTAATGTTTATTTATTTTTGACAGAGAGAGACAGAGCATGAGTGGGGAGGGGCAGAGAGAGGGAGGCACAGAATCTGAAACAGGCTCCAGGCTCTGAGCTGTCAGCACAGAGCCCGACACGGGGCTCGAACTCACAGACAGTGAGATCATGACCTGAGCTGAAGTCGGATGCTCAACCGACTGAGCCACCCAGGCGCCCTGGGTCCTTTTTCTTTTTGACAAAACTTGCTAATGGTTTATCCATTTTGTGAATTCTTTCAATGAACCAGCTCCTGGTTTCATTATTTCGTTCTACTAGTTTTTGCTTGTTTGTTTCTATATCATTTATTTCTCTTCTAATCTTTATTATTTCCATTCTTCTGCTGGTTTGGGGCTTTATTTGCTGTTCTTTTTCCAAATTGTTTACGTGTAAAATTAGATTATGTATTTGAGAATTTTCTTGGTTCTTAAGGTAGGCTTCTATTTCTATATTCTTCCCTCTTCTGACTGTCTTTGCTGAATTTTGGACTGTCATGTTTTCATTTTCATTTCTTTCCATGTATTTTTTTCTATTTCTTCTTTAATTTCTTGGTTAACCAGTCATTATTAGGATGTTCTTTACTCTCCATGTATGTGTGGTCTTTCCTAATTTTTTCTTGTCTCAAGTTTCATAGTATTGTGGTCAGAAAATATGAATGGTATGATCTCAATATTTTTGTACTGGTTGAGGGCTTATATGTGACCCAGTATGTGATTTATTCTGTAGAAATTCTATTACAAAAGCATATATATTCTGTTGCTTTAGGGTGAAATGTTCTGAATATATTCGTCAAGCCCAGCTGATCAAGAGTGTCATTCAGAAGTATTGTTTCCTTGTAGATCTGCTTAGATGATCTATACATTGTTGTAAATGGGGTTTTAAAGTCCCCTGCTATTATTGTAAAATTATCAATTAGTTTCTTTAAGTTTGTTATTAATTGATTTATATATGTGGGTACTTTCAAATTGGGGCCATAAATATTTAAAATTATTAGAAGTTCTTGTTTACTAGACCCTCTTATTTTTTTTGTAATTTTTTAATGTTTATTTATTTTTGAGACAGAGAGAGACAGAGCATGAATGGGAGAGGATCAGAGACAGAGGGAGACACAGAATCTGAAGCAGGCTCGAACGCACGGACCGTGAGATCATGACCTGAGCAGAAGTCGGACGCTTAACCGACTGAGCCACCCAGGCGCCCCTTAGACCCCCTTAATATGATACAGTGCCCTTCTTCATCTCTTATTACAGTATTTGACTTAAATATAGTTTCTCTGATATAAGTATGGCTACTCCAGTTTTGTTTTGTTTTGTTTTGTTTTGTTTTTTTGATACCCATTAGCATGATTAATCACTCTCCATCCCCTCACATCCAATTGAGATTTGACTTTGGGTCTAAAATGAGTCTCTTGTAAGCAGTAAATCAATGGATCTTGGGGTTTTTTTTTAATCCATTATGATACCCAATGTCTTTTGATTGGAGCATTTAGTCCATTTACATTCACAGTAGTTATTGATAGATATGAATTAAGTGCTATCGTCTTACCTGTAATATCATTGTTCCTATAGATTGTCTCTCTTACTTTCTAGTCTTTGTTTCTTTTGGTCTCTCTTTCCCGCTCAAAGCATCTCCTTTAATAATTCTTGTACAGTAGGCTTAGTGTTCACAACCTCCTTTGGTTTCTGTTTGTCTGGGAAACTCTTTACCTCTCCTTCTATTCTGAATTACAGCCTTGCTGAAGAAAGTATTCTTGGCAACCTATATTTCAATTTTCGTACATTGAATATTTCATGCCACTCTCTTCCGACCTGCAATGTTTCTGTGGACAGGTCTGCAGCTAAACTTATTTTTCTTTCCTTGTCAGCCAGGGGCTTCTTTCTCTTGCTGCTTTTATGATTTTCCCCCTTATATCTATATTTTGCAATTTTCACTGTTATGTGTCTTAGTGTTGACCTGTTTTATTTTTTTTTGGGGGGGTGGGGAGTTCTCTGTGGCTCTTGGACTTGAATGTCTGTTTCTTTCTCAGGATTTGGTAAGTTCTCAGCTATAATTTGTTCAAATAATCCTTCTTCCCCTTTTTCCTGTGCTTGTTTTTTAGGGATGCCTATTATATGAATATTATAGTACTATATGGAATTGCTGAGTTCTCTTAGCAATTATATTTGTGATCTAATATTTTCAGCTTCTTTTCAGCTTCATTATTTTCCATATTTTTTTCTCTTACAATACCCTTTAGTTCTTCAACTTCTACATCCTTGTAATTATATCCTGTCTGTTTTGCATTTCAGTTATAGCTTTTTTTTTTAATCTCAGCCTGTCTAGTTTGAATGTCTTTCATCTCTGAAGCAAGCATTTCTCTCATGTTCTCTATGCTTTTTTCAAGCCTAGCTAGTATCCTTTATTTTATTTATTTAAATCCAAGTTAGTTAACATATAATGTAATAATAGTTTCGGGAGTAGAATTTAGTGATCCATCACTTACGTATAACATCCAGTGCTCATTTCAACAAGTGCCCTCCTTAATGTCCATCACCCTTCCCCCACCCAAAATCACTACAGCATCCCACAGTGTGTTCTCTGTATTTAAGAGTATTTTATGGTTTGTATTCCTTTTTGTTTTCATCTTATTTTTTCCCTTCCTCTATGTTCATCTGTTTTGTTATTTTAATTCCACATGTGAGTGAAATCACATGATATTTGTCTTTCTCTGACTGATTTGGCTTAGCATCATAGAATCTAGTTCCATCCACGTTGTTGTAGATGCAAGATGTTCTTTCTAATTGCTGAGTAATATTCCATTGTATATGTATACTACATCTTCTTTATCCATTTATCGGTTGATGGACATTTGAGCTCTTTACATAATTAGGCTATTGTTGATAGCACGGGTATAAACATTGGGATACATGTGCCCTTTCACTTCAGCAGTTTTGTATCATTTGGGTAAATACCTAATAGTGCAATTGCTGGGTCATAGGGTACTTCTACTTTTAATTTTTTGAGGAACCCCTATACTTTTTTCCAGAGTGGCTGTACCAATTTGCATTCCCATCAACAGTGCAAAAGTGTTTCTGCATCCTTTCCAATATCTGTTGTTTCCTGTGTATTAATTTTAGCCATTCTGACAGATATAGGTAGTATTTCATCATGGTTTTGATTTCTATTTCCCTGATGATGAGTGATGTTGAGCATCTTTTCATGTGTCTGTTGACCATCTGGATATCTTCTTTGGAAAGCTGTCTGTTCATGTCCTTTGTCCATTTCTTCAGTAGATTATTTGTTTTGGGGGGTGTTGAGTTTGGTAATTTCTTATAGATTTTGGATACTAACCCTTTTTCTCATATGTAATTTGCAAATATTTTCTCCCATTCTGTCAGTTGTCTTTTAATGTTGTTGATTATTTCCTTCACTGTGCAGAAGTTTTTCATCTTGATGAAGCTCCCTTAGTTAATTTTTTCCCCCTTGCCTCTGGAGACATGTCTAGCAAGAAGTTGCTACAGAAGCCTGAGTAGTGTTCTATTGACTGTTGTTCTAAATTCTTGTTTAGATATATTGTGTATGTCTGTTTAGAGCAAGTCCTTGGTGTGATTTCTTCTTGACCTTTCTTTTGTGGAGAATTTCTCCTTCTTGTCATTTTTCCAGACTTCTGTCTTTTGAGTGTTATGAAAGTTTTTTGTATTTCTTGATCCTGAGAGTAATGCTTTATTAAGATATGGTCCAACACTGTACAGGGCCTGGCACTTCAGGAAGTGTTTCTGGTGTATACTGTGTGCACTCTGCTGTTGTGATTGACTGACCTTTCCCCCAGGTCAGTCCTCTGCATAGTTCCTACTTGCTTGCAGTGGGGAGTGTTTGGTCCTTTGTAACTGAAGGTTAGGTGTGCTTTGATTTGTTGGTTAAAATTACCCTGATGAAAAACAAAACAAAACAAAAACAAAAACAAAAAATAAGTGTGATCCAAAAAAAAAGAGAGAAAAGGAAAAGGAATAGAAAAACAAATGAACAAAAAACTATAAGCTTGTTCCAAAGAAAAAGAAACAAGAAAGAAGGGAAGAAGGAGGAGGAGGAGGAGGAGGAGGAGAAGGAGAAGGAGAAAAGAAGCAGCAGAAGCCTGATCTGGGGCTCCTGGGTTGCTCAGTTGGTTAAGTGTCTGACTTCAGCTCAGGTCACGATCTCATGGTTCATGAGTTCAAGCCCCACATCGGGCTCTGTGTTGGCAGCTCAGAGCCTGGAACCTGCTTTGGATTCTGTGTCTCCCTCTCTGTCTGTCCTTCCCCTTCTCATACTCTTTCTCTCTCTCAAAAATAAAGACATTAAAAAATGTATTAAAAAAGAAGTCTGATCTAAAAAAATGAGAAAAAATTAAAAAAAGAAACAAAGAAAATACTATAATTCTGATTCAAAACAAAAAACAAAACAAAACAAAAAACAAAGACAAACCTGTCCTATTTCCACCAGAACTGCAGTGAGACTTTGGAGTACTCTTTGTTTAGTAGACTTGGTACATGTGGTGGGAGTTGAGGGGCTGTTTTGATCTTCTGCAGGAGAGGCCTACTATGCTGGCTCATAGTCATACCTGCCCTAGTAAAGATGCCCCTGCAGGGCACGGGGGGTGGGGTTTGGTGTAAGTGGCTCCAGGCTCCACTGAGGGCACTGTGTTGCTCACTGAAGTCCAACTGTGCTGGTGAGCAGGGGTAAGAAGATGCCACTCAGCTCTGTTGTCCCCAGTGAGTGGAGCTCATGCCTGCCATTGTTCAGGAAACCCTCACAGCCAAGTGGACAATCTCTCCTCCTGTGTCCCAGGCTTCTGTCAGATCCCTGCTCTCAACCCATTCATGCCCAGGACATCCACACATACAGTGCCAAAAATCTCCTGTGTTTTATCTCTGGTACATGACTGAGATTCAAAACTCTAAATCCTAAAGGACTAGGCCGGGCATTGACCCATTCCCTTCCTCTGGAGGAGAGCTTCACAGCACTGCACCTGGCATTTTCCTGTCCCAGAAAAGCAGAATCATGGCCATGCAGGTGTCTGGAGTTTATGGTGAAGCAGAACAAAAAGTTGTGACCAGTTATATGTCCTATTTGCACACCTCTATCCACTGCTGTTGAATAGCTGCTCAAAGGTATCAGCTGGGTCATTGTCCTGAAAGAGGAAATGTACCCTCTTCCAAATGCACCCCTGGCAGGGGAATGTTCTCTCATAGTGCCACCCAGGGGATCCCCTCAAAGCTGTCTGATCCCAACCCTCTCTCCTTCTTGCCCCCAGGAGCATCACTGACCACCCAGATCAACTCCAGAAAATGGCAGGGACTCCCAAACCTTCTGAGTTTGAGCTCTTCTGTTTGCAAAAATTTTGCTGTAGTCAGTTTTTCCCAATTCCCCAGTCAGTGATTTGGGGGGAGTAATTTTCTTGCCCAAACCCAACACACTGAACTCTCTCCCCCTCTCTCCTTCTCTCTGTGAAAAGGGCTCCCTCCCCTTTCTGAAACCTCAGCTTTTCTCTCCCCCAATTCACGTCTCTACACTTTTATGTGTCAGTTCTCTCCCTTAAATAATGCTAATTGTTCTCTTAATGCTCAAATCAATTTTCTAGGTGTTCAAAATGATTCAATGTTCATCTAGTTGTTTTAGAAGGGTGAGGAATCCCAGGGTCCCCCTAATACTCCACCCTTTTTAGTATTTTCATATTTGGGGGGTAAATACCTAGTAGTGCAACTGCTGGATCAGTAGTTAATTCTTAACTTTTTGAGAAAACTCCATACTGTTTTCCAGAGTGGCTGTGGCAGTTTGCATTCCCACTAACAATGCAAGATTGTTCCCATTTCTCCACATCCTCGCCAACACTTGTGGTTTATTCTGTTGTTGATTTTAGCCATTCTGACAGGTGTGAGGTAATATCTCACTCGATTTTTTAATTGAAATTTTTCTGTGTGTGTGTGTGTTGAGTTGTGTAAGTTCTCTATATATTTTGGATATTAACCCTTGGCTGGTTATATCATGTGCAAATACTTTCTCTTATTCCATTAGTGAACTTTTAGTTTTGTTGATAGTTTCCTTCACTGTGAAGGGATGTTTTACTTTGATGTAATCCCAGTAGTTTATTTTTGCTTTTGTTTTCCTTGCCTCAGGAGACATATCTAGAAAAAAATGGCATTGGCTGATGTCAAAGAGGTTTTTGACTGTGTTCTCTGCTAAAATTTTTATGGCTTTAAGATTTATACTTATGTCTATGATCTATGTTGAATTTATTTTTGTGCATGGTGTAAGAAAGTGATCCAGTTTCATTCCTTTGAATGTGGCTGTTCAGTTTTCTCAACACTATTTGCCAAAGAGACTATCCTTTTCTCACTGGATATTCTTTCCTCTTTACCAAATATTAATTGACCACATAATTATGGGTCTGTTTCTGAGTTTTGTATTCTGTCCCATTAATTTTTCTATTTCTGTGAAAATACCATAGTGTATGATGACTACAACTTTGTAGTATTATTTGATGTATGGAACTGTTATGCCCCTAGCTTTGCTTTTCATTTTCAAAGTTGCTTTGGGTTTTCAGTGTCTTTTCTGGTTCCATACAAATTTTGGAATTGTTTGTTCTAGTTCCGTGAAAAATTCTGTTGATATTTTTATAGGATTCCATTAAATGTATAGATTGCTTTGGGCAGTATAGATATTTTAATAATATCTGTTCTTTCAATCCATGAGCATGGGATGTCTTTCCAATTCTTTGTGTTTTCTTCAGTATTATTCATCAGTATCTTGCAATTACAGAGTATAGGTCTTTCACCACTTTGGTTAGATTTATTTCTATCTATCTTATAATCTTGGGTTCATTTGTAAATGGGATTGGTTTCTTAATTTTTCTTTATCCTGCTTCATTACTCTTATATACCAAAGCAGCACATTTCTCTACATTTATTTTGTTCCTGTGACTTTACTGAATTCATTTATCAGTTCTAGGAGTGTTTTGGTAGAATCTTTAGTGTTTTCTATATATTATGATACCATTAGTAAATGGTGAAACTTTTTCTTTTTCCTTACTGATATGGAAGCCTTTATTTCTCTTTGTTGTCTGATTGCTGTGGCTAGAATTTCTAGTACTATGTTGAGACACAGTGGTAAGAGTGGACATCTTTGTCTATTCCTCACTTTAGTGGAAAATCTCTCAAATATTCCCATGGAAGAAGATATTAACTATGGGGTTTTTTTTCATATATGGTCTTTCTTATTTTGTCATGTGGAGTTATGTTCCTGCTAATTCTACTTTGTTGAGGTTTTGTTTGTTTGTTTGTTTGTCTGTCTGTTTGTTTTAGGAATTGATGTTGTACTTTGTCAAATGTATTCTCTATATCTACTGAAATGATCACGTTTCTTGCCCATTCTCTTATTGGTATGATATAGCACAATAATTGATTTGGGAATATTGAACCACCCTTGCAACCCAGGAATAAATCACACTCAATTGTGGTGAATAATTTTTGTAATTTATTTTTCAATACTGTTTGCTAATATTTTATTATTTTTGCATATATGTACATCAAAGAATTTGGCCTTAGTACTCTACTTTAGTGGTGTCTTTACCTGTTTTTGATATTAAGATAAAGCTGACCACATAAAGTGAATTTGGAAGATGTCTTTCCTTTTTTAAATTTTTTATATTTGGAATAGTTTGAAAAGAATAGGTATTAGCTTTTCTTTAAATGTTTGGTAGAATTTGCCTGTGAAGCCATTTGGTCCTGAACTTTTGTTTTTTGAGAAATTTTAAATTACTAATTCAATTTCTTCACTGGTTATACGTCTGTTCAAATTTTCTATTTTTTGCCATTTCAGTTTTGGTAGTTTCTTTGTTTGTAGGAATTTATCCAATACTTGGTTGTCCCAATTCGTTGGCATATATTTTTTCATCATATCCTCTTTTGATTGTATTTCTGTGGATTTGGTAGTTATTTCTTAGCTCTCATTTGTGATTTTATTTATATGGGTTGTTTCTATTTTTTTCTTTTGATAAATCTGGCTAGATATTTATGAATTTAATGATTTTTTCAAAGAACCAGCTCCTAGATTTATTGATCTGTTCTAATGTTTTCTTAGTTTCTATATCATTTATTACTGCTCTAACCTTTATTATTTCCTTCCTACTGATGGCTTTAAGTTATGTTTGTTGTGTTTTTCCTAGCTATCTTAGGTGTAATGTTATTTATTTAGGTGTAATGTTGTTTATTTGAGATTTTTCTTGCCTCTTGTGTAGGCCTGTATTGGTATAAACTTCCCTCTTAGAATTGTTTTTGCTGCATCCCAAAGTTTTTGAGCATTGCGTTTTTGTTTTCACTTATTTCCATGTATTTTTTAAATTTGTTCTTTGATTTCCTGTTGACCCATTCATCCTTTAGCAGCATGTTGTTTAACCTCCATGTCTTTATTGCCTTTTCAAATTTTTTCTTGTGATTGACTTAAGATTCATAACATTGTGGTCAGAAAAGATGCATGGTATGATCTCTATCATTTTATACCTGTTGAGGCAAATTAGTGATATTCTGCAGAATGTCTCATGGGCACTTTAAAAGAATGTATATTCTGATGTTTTAGGATTCCGAATATATCTGTTAAGTCCATCTGGTCTAGTGTGTCATTAAAGCCATTGTTCACTGGTTGATTTTCTGTTTAGATGATCTGTTGTTTGATGTAAGTGGGTTGTTAAATTCGCCTACTATATTGTATTACTATCAATTAGTGTCTTTATGTTAGTTGTTAATTGTTTTTGGTGCTTTAATGATGTGTGCATGAATATTTAAAATTGTTAGATTTTCTTGTTGGATTGTCCCCTTTATTATTATATAGTGAGCTTTGTCTCATCACAGTCTTTGGTATAAACTCTAGTTTCTCTGATATAAATATTGCTACTCCAGCTTTCATTTGACAGAAATTTATGATAAAGATGTTTTCCCATCCCCTCCCTTTAAATCTACAGGTGTCTTTAGACCTAAAATGATCCTCTTGTAGGCAGGATACAGATACGTGTTGTTTTCTTCCGTTTTGCTCTAAGTTTATTTATCTCTTTAAAGAGAGAGTGTGTATGAGTGAAAGAGGGCCAGAAAGAGGGAGAGAGAGAATCCCAAGGAAGCTCTGTGCTGTCAGTGTAGAGCCCAGTGCAGGGCTCAATCCCACAAACTATGACATCATGACTTGAGCCAAAATCAAGAGTCAAGTGCTTAACCAAATAATCCACCCAGGCCCCCAATAGGTGCTGTTTTCTTAAGCATTATGTCACTCTATGTCCATTGGCCAAGTGTGTAGTCTATTTGCATTTAAAATAACTATTGATAGATTGTGTATCTATTCACATTTTATTACTTGGTTAGTGTTTTTTACTGGAGATTTTGTCTGATCCTTACTTATATTTCTCTTTTTCATGTTTTGTTTTCTTTAGTGATATATTTGGATATTTTCCTCTTTATTCTTTGCACGTTTATTATTGTTTTTCTGGCATATTGTTACCATTAGGTGTGTACATAAACTCTTCTGCCTATAGCAGTCTATGCTAAGTTGATTGTCATTTAAGTTTGAATCCATTTTTTTCTCCTCTTCTCCCCATGTTTTAGGTGTATGCTATTTTATTTTACATCCTTTTTTGTGAATTCCTTGACTTATTTTTTACATAAATACTTGTTTTTACTATTTTTGTGTTTACTATCTTTAGATAGTAACTATCTATAGTGCCTTACAATATTTCTTCCAGGACTGATTTAGTGTTCATGAACTCTTAATTTTCATTTGTCTAGGAATCTCTTTATCTCTATTTCTATTCTGAATGATAATCTTGATATTTGCAGTGTTTTTGGGTGCAGTTTTTTTCCATTCAGCACTTTGAGTATATCATGTCACTGCTTTCTGGCTTGCAAAGTTTCTGTTAAAAAAAAATCTCCTGCTAACCTTATGATTTTTCCCTTGAAACTTACTTAATTTTTCTGTATTATTTTAAGATTTTTATCTTTATCACTATATTTTGCAAAGTTAAAAAGCAGAGTTGGTCTGCTTTTGTTGATTTTGATGGGCTCTATCTCTTTGCCTCCTGGATCTAGATATCTGTTTCCTCCCCCAGATTAGGGTAGTTTTCAGCTATTATTTCTTCAAATAAATTTTCTACTCGCTTCTCCCGCTTCTTCTTTTTGTACTCCTACAATACAAATGTTATGTTTGATGGAGTCACTGAATTCCCTTGGTCTATTCTATATTTCCATAAATTATTTTTCTCTCTTTTTTTCAGCTTGATTACTTTCATTTACTTTGTATTCTAGATCACTAATTTGTTCCTCTGCTTCTTCCATCCTGGTATTCATAGAACCAAAATGTTTCTCATTTTTTATATTGAGGTTTTTGTCTCAATTATATTATTTCTTGTATCTGTATTAAGGGTATCACTCATGTCTTCCATTCTTTCCTCAAGTCCAGTGAGTGCCTTTTTGATCATTGTTTTAAATTCTCTATCAGGTATGTTATGTATATGTGTTTCACTTAGATCTCTGGCCATGGTCTGGCCTTTCCTTTAATTTGGGATAAATTGCTCTGTCTCTTCCTTATGTCTGCTTCTTTGTGTCTCTTTCTTTGTATTAGGAAGTCATTCATGTCTTGTGCTCTTGAAAGTAGTGTCTTTATGAAAAGAAGTTCATGGAATATTCTGCAGTGTAGTGTACTCTGCTCACCAGAACCTGGCACTTCAGGAGAGTATCCTACATGAGTTGCTTATCCTCTGTTGTGTCTGAGTCACTTGACTTTTCAGTGCAGTCATCTGCATCAACTTTGCCTGTTGTTGGATGTTCTTGATCTCTGTAATATTAGTGGGACCCATGTAGGCCTGCTATAAGAACCCATGCCTGCCCTGGAACATAGAAGTGGGGTGATAGTAGTAGCAGGTAGCAAAATTTGCATTGGACAACTAGTCTTATGCCTGATTCCCTGACACTTTATGGCACCTGAGGAATGTTTGCCAGGGTGACCTGAGGCATAGCACTTGGTGGCTGCTGTGTACCTGGCATTTGGACATGGTGTGAGAAAGTAAGTGGGGGCAAGTGGCTGGGTTCTGTGCTGATTATGGGCAGAGCATGCAACCACAGCTGTGCACCTGGGCCTGAGTTGGGCACACAGACAACTTTAATGAGATTTGCCCTGAGCCCTTGTTCTACACAAGTGTCTGTGAAGCTAGTGCCATTTCCCTCTTCTACCCCTCAGCATAAAAACAGAGCCACTAATGGGAAGAAACACAGCTTGGATACAGGCTATCTAACTTGCTTACACCAAGCCCCATACCAATGCACTCTGGTGGGATTGCCTTTCTCAGTCAAGCTTGCCTCAGTCCCAGCACAGCAGGCCCATCCTTCAGAAGACCAGAACAAGTCCCTGCACACAACATATCTCCCAACCAGCGAGTTCTGCAAGCTTCAGTTCTACATAAATAGTATCATGTCTCATTTCACAAGTGGACCAGAGCACACCTATTTCTAAGGTCGTTACTTTCAGGAGCAGGAGACATAGCATCCTTTTCTAACAGAAGAAAGCAGAGACTTAGACAAAATGGAATCCATTTTTCATCCTCCAGCCAATAATTCATCTCAAATGAAAGAACAAGATTAGGCCATAGCCCGAGAGCTAAGTGAAACAGATATAAGAAAATGACAGAGAATTTAAAGGAGAATTTAAACCAATGATAATCATGATACTCACAGGGTTTGAGAAAAGAATAGAAGACATGAGTGAGACCTTTACCACAGAGATAAAATAGGTGAAAAAGAATAAATCAGACATGGGAGTTAAAGAAACAAGTTGGAAACAGGCTTAATGTAATGAAAAGCAGGCTGGAAGAAGCACAGAAACAAGTTAGTGGCATAGAAGACAAAATAATGGAAAATCATGAAGCTGAACAAAAGTGAGAAGAAAGAATTATGAAATATGATAATAGACTTAAGAAACTCAGTGGTTTGATCAAGCATAATAACATTTGTATTACAGGAATTCCAGAAGAATCACAGAAAGAAAAGGGGGGGGCAGAAAATTTATTTGAAGGGATATGGTTGAAAACTTCCCTAAACTAGGGAAGAAAACTGACATCCAGATCCAGGAAGCATACAGAACTCCCATAAAAATCAACAAAAGCAAGCCAAAACACTGAGAGATTTTGCAATTAAATTTGCAAAATATAGTGAAAAAGAAAAAAATCTTAAAATAGCAGCAAGACAGAAAAAAAAAAGTTGTTAACTTACAAAGGAAGAACCAAAAGGTTACCTGGATATTTCTCTGCAGAAACTTCGAAGACCAGGAGTGGCAAGATATATTCAAAGTGATGAATGGCAAAAATATGCAGCCAAGAATACTCTATGCACCAAGGTTGTCATTCAGAATAGAAACACAGTAAAGTGTTTCCCAGAACAACAACAAAAATAGTAAAGGACTTTGTGGCCGATAAACCAGCCCTATTAGAAATATTAAATCAAACTCTTTGACTGGAAAAGAAAGATAAAAATGATGAAGACAAGAAAAGATCATAGTAAATCCATAAACAAATACAAAACAAGTAATAAAATTGCAGTAAATATGTATCTATGAATAATTACTTTGAATGCAAATTGACTAAGTGCTTTAATCAAAAGACATAAGGTAACAGATTGGATTTAAAGAAAGACGCATCTATGTGCTGCCTACAAGATTACTCTAGATGTAAAGTCACCTACAGACTGAAAGTGAGGGGGTGGGGAAACATCTATAATGTAAGGGAATGTCAAAAGAAAATCAGAGTGGCACTACTTATATTAGGATGAATTAGACTTTAAGGCAAAAACTGTAACAAGAGATAAAGAAGGGCACAATGTCATAAAAAGAAGACAACCGAACAAGAAGATTTAACAATTATAAATGTTTATGCAACCAACATGTGTGCACCCAAATATATAAAACGATTAATGACTAACATAAAGAAACTGATTACTAGTAATACAATAACAGTAGAGGACTTTAACACCCCATTTACATCAATGGACATATCATCTAAACAGATAATCAACAAGAAAACAAGACTTTTAATGGCACACTGGGCCAGATGGACTTAACGGGTATATTCAGAGCATCCTGTCCTAAAACAGCAGAATATACATTCTTTTTAAGTGTACATGGGCCATTTTCCAGAAAAGGTCACATATTAGGTCACAAATCATGCTTCAACAAGCACAAAAAGATTGAAGTCATACCATGCACCTTTTGCAACCACAACCTTATGAAACTAGAAGTCAACCACAAGAAAATATTTGGAAAGACCACTAATATATGAAGATTACACAACATGCTACTAAATAATCAACAGATAAACCAGGACATCTGAGAAGAAATATATAAAAGATACATATAAACAAATGAAAATTAAACCATGGCAGTGCAAAACTTTTGGGATGCAGCAGTATGTGCTGTGGTATGTGCCATACAGAGGGCAGTATGTGCCAAAACCACAAGAAGAAAGAAAAATCTCAAGTAAACAACCTATCCTTGCACCTAAAGGAGCTAGAAAAAGAAAAACAAGCAGTGACTTATGCCAGCAGAAAGTAAGGAATAATAAAGATTAGAGCAGAAATAAATGATATAGAAATTTTAAAATCTATAAAACAGGTCGATCAAACCAGGAGTTGGTTCTTGGAAAAAAAAAATTTTAATTGGTAATCGTGAATCCAAATTTTCATGAAAAAAGAAAGGATCCAAAAATAAAGTCACAAATGAGAGAGGATAAATAACTACCAACACCACAGAAATACAGTTATAAGAGAATATTATCAAAAACAATATGCTAACAAAATTGGACAACCTAGAAGAAATATATAAATTCTTAGAAACATATTGTCTACCAAACATGAAACAGAAAGAAATAGAAAAAGTGAAGAAACTGAAAGCCACTAATGAAAATGAATCAGTAATCAAAAAGCTAAAAAACATAAGTCCAGATTAAAGTGGCTTCAGAGAGGAATTCTACCTGACATTTAGAGAAGAATTAATACATATACTTGTCAAAATCTTACAAAAAAATAAAAATGAAGGGAAACTTCCAAATTTATACTATGAGTTCAGCATATCCCTGATACCAAAATGACATAAAGACTCCAATAAAAGAGAGAACTACAGACCAATATCCTGAAGAACATGGATGCAAAAATTCTCAATAAAATATTAGCAAACAGAATTTAAACAACACAATTAAAAACCCATTCAGCACAATAAAGTGGATTTTATTCCTGGGTTATAAGAGTTGTTGAATGTTCACCAATCAATGTGATAAATCATATTAGGAAAAGAAAGGATAAAAATCATACGATCATTTCAATATAAATAGAAAAAGCATTTCACAAAGTACAACATTCATTCATGATAAAAACCTTCAACAAAGTAGGTTTAGAGGGAATATACCTGATTATAATAAAGGCCATATGAGAAAAACCAAGAGCTAATATCATCCTGAATTGAGAAAAACTGAGAGGTTTTCCTCTATGGTCAGGAAAATGACAGGGATGTACACTCACACTACTGTTATTTAACAGTACACTGGAAGTTTTAACCAAAGCAATCAGAAAACACAAAGAAATAAAGGCATCCAAATCAGCAAGGAAAAAATAAACTTTTCACTATTTGCAGATGACATGATATTCCATATAGGAAACCTGAAAGACACCACCCCAAAACTGATGAACTGATAAATGAATTCAGGAAAGTTGCAGGGCACAAAGTCAATGTATGGAAATCAAATCTATTGCATTTCCATACACAAATAATAATACAAAATAAAGGAAAATTAAGGAATAAGTGCCATTTACAATTGCACCAAAACCTAGAAGATTCCTAGAAATATACCTAATCAAAGAGGTAAAAGACCTGTACTCTGACAACTATAAAGCATGGGTGAGAAAAATTGAACATGACACAAAGAACTGGAAAGATATTCCATGTTCATGGATTGGAAGAACAAATATTCTTAAAATGTTTATACCACCCAAAGTAATCTACATATTTTGATGAAATCCTTATCAAAATGCCACCAGATTTTCTTTTTGCAGAGCTACAAAAAAACAATCCTAAAATTTGGAAGGAATAAAAAGTCCCTGAATAGCCAAAGCAACTTTGAAAAAGAGAAACAAGTCTGGAGACATCAACAATTCCAAACTTCAAGTTATTTTAAAAGCTGTAGTGATCAAAACAGTATGGCACTGACACAAAAAGGGACACAGAGATCAATGAAACTGTCTAGAAAACCAATAAATAAATCCACAACTGTATGGTAAACAAATCTTTGACAAAAACAGGAAAGAAATATTGAGTGGGAAAAAAGTCTCTTAAACAAATGGTGTTGAGAAAACTGGATAGCAATATGCAATAGAATGTAATTGTACCATTTTCTTACACTATACACAATGATACATTCAAAATGAATGAAAGACCTAAATGTGAGACAGAAAACCATTAAAATCTTAGAGAAGGACAAGGGGGAGGAGGAGGAGGAGAAGAAGAAGAAGAAGAATCAGCATCAGTGGAGGAGGAATGAGAAGGGGAAGTAGAAGAAGAGGGGGAGGAGGAGGAGGAGAAGGAAGTGGAAGAGGAGGAGAAGAGAAAATATGTGATATAGGAAGGGCTAAGAAGGCGGAACAGCATGGAAGTTGTTTTTTTTTTTAATTTTTTTTTCAACGTTTATTTATTTTGGGGACAGAGAGAGACAGAGCACGAACGGGGGAGGGGCAGAGAGAGAGGGAGACACAGAATCGGAAACAGGCTCCAGGCTCTGAGCCATCAGCCCAGAGCCTGACGCGGGGCTCGAACTCACGGACCGCGAGATCGTGACCTGACTGAAGTCGGATGCCCAACCGACTGCGCCACCCAGGCGCCCAGCGGAAGTTGTTTTTGAGTCTCTTGTCCCTGAAGTGAAGATCAACACTAAACAATCTTGCACATCTAGAAAACTGATTTGAGGATTAACACAACAATCTGCCCGACTTGAACCACAGAATTTGGCAGGTACGTGGCTCAGAGAGGTAAACTGGGGGAGAGAGAAGCCATTGAAGGCAGGAAGCTGTTTTTGCTTCTGGAGAAGTGATGGAGATGAGGGAGAATACAGGAAAATGACCGCTCCCCCTGAAAGCAGCTGGAAAGAAAAGGAAGAGTAGAAACAGCTGCAATGGACTGGACAAAAAAGGAAGAAAGGAGAAAGGAAAGGGTTTAAATTCCATTAAGACTCTATAAACAGGGGGGAGTGAAGTGTCTGAATCTGCAGTTCAATACCTGGCAGTGTTCTTGTGGGAAGAAAGAAACCCCAGGAGAAGAGAGTGAGGTGTGAGGGGTCCTTGGGCCACATGGGGAGAGGCATTTCCCCTGCTGGGAGGATATTAGGTAGAGGTTGTGTGGCCTCCCCACAGGCAAAGGTCCCAGTGGACCCCAGAGAACAATCACATTCACTGGTATTGGAACAAGGACATTAAGGGTGAAGCCTGGTGCCAGATGTGTGTTGTGATTTACCATAATCCCTGAAACGCTGCTGCTACAAGATCATGCAAACTTTTTCTGGGGTGGGCTGGCACCCAGCAGCAGTCTCTGGACATTGGCAGCAGCACGGTTTCACAAATGTTCCTGTGGGCGGGATGGCACCTGGCCATTGCTAGGCAGGACACTCCCCTGGAAGGTCAAAACGGGTCAAAGCTGCAGTCCTTCAGAAGTGAGGGGTTGGGAAACAGCCACATCTGAGATAAAACTCAGGAGGGAGTTGCCACCTGGCACCTTGACAGCTTGGTCATGGACAAGTAGAAGCGAAGAGTGGATGGAAGCTGGAGACAAAGGAGGGATGCTTGAATGCCGGTCAGGGAGAGCACAGAGTTCTGATAGTAGAGACTGGGTAGCTGGGTGATGCTATTTTCACCCTTCAGGTGCTTGCACATACACACCTACATGGGTCACAACAATCCACCACAGTAAGTGCAGCGCCATCTAGTGGAGGAAGGAGCTGTTACATTAAGCCCCGCCCAACTAGCCCAACCACACTCTTGAGGAACACCAGAAGTCTCTCCATCTGCTTAGTTTATTTACTATAAAGTGCTTCATAGTTTGACTTCTAGGGGAAACCGGATGTAATTTCAATGGTATTTCATTCTGTTTGCTGGTGCATCTATTAAATTTATTTTTCTGTTTTTCTTATACTTGAATACAAAAGTTGAAAAATTTTATTTTTATTTTCTATTTTTATTAAAAAGATTTTTTCTTTAATTTTTTCTACATTTTTAACTTTTTTGTAAATTTTTAGGTTGTATTTTACTTCCATCATTTCATTTTATTCTATTTTATTGTATTCATTTTTTCAAAATTCCAAATGTTTTCCTCCCCCCCCCTTTTTTCTTTTCTTTTTTTTTTTTTCAACGTTTATTTATTTTTGGGACAGAGAGAGACAGAGCATGAACGGGGGAGGGGCAGAGAGAGAGGGAGACACAGAATCGGAACAGGCCCCAGGCTCTGAGCCATCAGCCCAAAGCCTGACGCGGGGCTCGAACTCACGGACCGCGAGATCGTGACCTGGCTGAAGTCGGACGCTTAACTGACTGAGCCACCCAGGCGCCCCCCCTTTTTTCTTTTCTATCAAAATTCTCAACAACTATCTATCAATCAAATTCTCAACAACTAGACCAAAACACACTTAGGATCTAACATCATTTATTTGACTTTTTGTGATGTTTTTCATTTTTTTTATTTTTATTTTTTTAATATATCAATTATTTTTCTTCCTTCAAAATGATGAAATGATGGAATTCACCCCAAAAGAAAGAACAGGAGGAAATGACAGCCAGGGAATTAATCACAACAGACACAAAGAAGATGTCTCAACCAGAATTTAGAATAATGATAATAAGAACACTAGCTGGGGTTGAAAATAGATTAGAATCCTTTTCTGCAGACATAAAGGAAGTAAAAGCCAGTTAGCATGAAATAAAAATTGCTATAACTGAACTGCAATCTCAAATTAGTGCCACAACGGCAAGGATGTATGAAGCAGAGCAATGAATCAGAGATATAGAGGACAGACTTATGGAGAACAATGAAGCAGAAAAAAAAAGGGGGAGACTAAGGCCAAAGAGTGCGATAGAAGAATTAGAGAACTCAGTGACTCATTAAAAATGAATAACATCAGAATCATAGAGGTCCCAGAAGATGAAGAGAGAGAAAATGGGGTAGAAGGTTTATGTGATCAAACCATAGCAGAAAACTTTCCTAACCTGGGGAAAGACAGACATCAAAATCCAGGAAGCACAGAGGACTCCCATTAGATTAAAAAAAAAACTGACCATCAACAAAACATATCAAAGTCAAATTCACAAAACATTCAGGCAAGGAAAGAATCATGAAAGCAGCAAGGTAAAAAAAAGTCCTTAACCTAAAAGGGAAGGCCCATCAGGTTCACAGCTGATTTATCCACAGAAACTTGGCAGGCCAGAAAGGATTGGCAGGATATATTCAATGTGCTGAATTGGAAATATATGAAGCCAAGAATTCTTTATCCAGAAAGGCTGATGTTCAAAATAAGAAAGATAAAAAGATTCCCAGAAGAAAATTACAGACTGTGACCACTAAACCAGCCCTGCAAGAAATTTGAACAGAGACTCTCTGAGGGGAGGAAAGACAGAAAAAAAATACAAAAAGACCAAAAGCAACAAAGACTAGAAAGGACCGAACAACACCAACAAAAACTCCAACTCTACAGTAAACATAATGGCAATAAGTTCATACCTTTCAGGACTCACTTTTGATGTGAATGGACTAAAGCTCCAATCAAAAGTCATAGGGTAACAGAATGGATCAGAAAACAAGATCCATCTATATGCTGTTTACAAGAGACCCACTTTATACCTAAAGACACCTTCAGATTAAAAGTAAGGGGATGGAGAACCATCTATCATGCTAATGGTCACCAAAAGAAAGCCAGAGTAGCCATACTTATATCATACAATCTAGATTTTAAAATAAAGACTGTAACAAGAGATGAAGAAGGGCATTATATCATAAGTAAGGGAATTATCCATCAAGAAGACCTAATAATTGTAAATATTTATGCTCCAAAAATGCATCCAAATATATAAATTAATAAATCACAAATATAAAGACACTCATTGATAATAATACCATAATAGTAGGGGGTTTCAACACCCCACTCACAGCGATGCACCAATCATCTAAACAGAAAATCAACAAGGAAACAATGGCTTTGAATGACACACTGGACCAGATGGGTTTGAGAGATATATGCAGAACATTTAATCTTAAAGCAGAATACACGTTCTTCCCCAGTGCACATGGAACATTCTACAGAATAGATAGCATACTAGGATACAAATCAGCCCTCAATAAGTACAAAAAGATCAAGATCATACCATACAAATGTTCAGAAGACAACACTGTGAAACTCGAAGTCAACCACATGAAAAAAATTGGAGATAACAAATAGTTGGGAATAAGGTCATCCTATTACAGAATAAATGATGTAACCAAGAAGTTAAAGAGGAAATTAAAAAGTACATGGAATACAATGAAAATGATAACACCACAGCCCAAAACCTCTGGGAAGCAGCAAAGGCAGTCAGAAGAGGGGAGTATATAGAAATACAGGCCTTCCTAAAGAAGAAAGAATGGTCTCAAATACACAACCTAACCTTACACCTTAAAGAGCTGAATAAAGAACAGAAAAAAACAGCATAAGACTGGAAATAATAAAGATCAAAGCAGAAATCAATGATATCAAAACCAAAGAAACAACAACAAAAAGTAAAACAAAAAACAGAACAGATTAATAAAACCAAAAGCTGGTTCTTTGAAAGAACTAACAAAATTGATAAACCACTAGCCAGTTTGATCAAAAATAAAAAGGGAAGGACCAAAATAAATAAAATCAAGAATGAAAGAGGAGAAATCATAACAAACACAGCAGAAATACAAACAAAAATAAGAGAATATTATGAGCAATTATATGCCAATAAAATGGGCCATCTGGAAAAAATGGACAATTCCTAGAAACATATACACTACCAAAACTGAAACAGGAAGAAATAGAAAATTTGAACAGGCCCATAACCAGTAAAGAAATTGAATTAGTAATCAAAAATCTTCCAGAAAACAAGAGTCCAGGGACAGATGGCTTTCCAAGGGAATTCTACAAATCCTTTAAAGGACAGTTAACACCCACCCATTCTTTTGAAGCTGTTCCAAGAAATATTACCAAAAGGAAACCTTCCAAACACATTCTATGAAGCCAGCATTACCTTGATTCCAAAACCAGACAAAGACCCCACTAAAAAGGAGAACTACAGACCAATTTCCCTGATGAACATGGATGCAAAAATCCTCAACAAGATACTAGCCAATAGAATCCAACAATACATTAATATAATTATTCACCACCACCGAGTGGCATTTATACCTGGGATGAAAGACTGGTTCAATACCCACAAAACAATCAATGTGATACATCACATCAAAAAAAGAAAGGACAAAAACCACATGATCCTCTCATTAGATGCAGAGAAAGCATTTGACAAAATACAGCATTCCTTCTTGATAAAAACCCTCAAGAAAGTAGGCATAGAAGGGTCATACTTCGGGATCATAAAAACCAAATATGAAATACCCGACGCTAATATCATCCTCAATGGGAAAAAAATGACAGCTTTCCTCCTAATATTAGGAACAAGACAGGGATGTCCACTCTCCCCACTGTTACTCAAAATATTATTGGAAGTCTTATCCTCAGCAATCAGAGAACACCAAAGAATAAAAGGCATCCAAATCAACCAGGAGGAAGTCAAACTTTCAGTCTTCACAGATGATGTGGTACTCTATATGGAAAACCGAAAAGATTTGCAAAAAAAAAAAAAAAAAAAAAACCTGCTAGAACTGATCCATGCATTCGGCAATGTCAAAGGATATAAAATCAATGCACAGAAATCAGCTGAGTTTTTATACACCAATAATGAAGCAACAGAAAAGGAAATCCAGGAATTGATCTCATTTAGAATTTCACAAAAACCATAAAATACCTGGGAATAAACCTAAACAAATAGGTTAAAATATATATACTGAAAACTATAGAAAGCTTATGAATGAAACTGAAGAAGACACAAAAAAAAATTGAAAAATATCCCATGCCCCTGGATTGGAAGAACAAATATTGTGAAAATGTTGATACTATCCAAAGCAATCTACATATTCAACGCAACCCCTTTCAAAATAACACCAGCATTCTTCACAGAGCTAGAACACACAGTCATAAAATTTGAATGGAACCAGAAAAGACCCTGAATAGCCAAAGCAATCCTGAAAAGGAAAACCAAAGCTGGAGGCATCACAATCCTGGTCTTCAAGATGTATTACAAAGCTGTAATCATCAAGACAGTATGGAACTGGCACAAAAACAGACACTCAAATCAATGGAACAGAATAGCGAACCCATAAATGGACCAACAAATGTATGGCCAACTAATATTCAACAAAGCAGGAAGGAATATCCAAAGAAAAAAAGACAGTCTCCTCAGAAAATGGTGTGAAACCTGGACAGCGACATTCAGAAGTATGTACCTGGACCACTTTCTTACACCACACACAAAAATAAACTCAAAATGGATGAAAGACCTAAATGTAAGACAGGAAGCCATCAAAATCCTTGAAGAGAAAGCAGGCAAAAACCTCTTTGACCTCAGCTGCGGCAACTTCTTACTCAACACGTCTCCAGAGGCAAGGGAAACAAATACAAGAATGAACTATTGGAACATCATTAAAATAAAAAGCTTCTGCAAAGTGAAGGAAACAATCAGCAAAAAGAAAGGCAACCAATGGAATGGAAAAAGATATTTTCAAGTGACATATCGGATAAAGGGTTAGTATCCAAAATCTATAAAGGACTTATCAAACTCAACACTAAAAACCCAATAATCCAGTGAAGAATTGGGCAAAAGACATGAATAGACATTTCTCCAAAGAAGACATCTAGAAGGCTAACAGACACACAAAAAGAGGCTCAAAATCACTCACCTTCAGGGAAATACAAATTAAAACCACAATGAGCTACCACCTCACACCTCTCAAAATGGCTAACATTAACAACTCAGGCAACAACAGATGTTGGCGAGAATGTGGAGAAAGTATCTCTTTTGCACTGCTGGTAGGAATGCAAACTGATTTAGCCACTCTGGAAAACAGTATGGAGGTTCCTCAAAAAATTGAAAATAGAACTATGCTACAACCCATAAATTGCACTACTAGGTATTTATCCAAGAATACAGGTGTGTTTCGATGGGGCACATGCACCCAGATGTTTATTGCAGCACTATTGACAATAGACAGAGTGTGGAAAGAGCCCAAATGTCCATCGATGGATGAATGAATGAATGGATAAAGAAGATGTGGTGTGTATACACACACACACACACACACAGACACACACACACACACACACACTGGAGTATTACTTGGCCATTAAAAATAATGAAATCCTGCCATTTGCAACTACGTGGATGGAACTAGATGGTATTATGCTAAGTGAAATTAGTGAGAAAAAGACTAATTTCACATTCCTTAACTCATATGCAGAGTTTAAGATACAAACCAGATGAACATAAGAGAGGAAGAAAAAATAATATGAAAACAGGGATGGAGATGAAACATAAGAGACTCCTAAATATGGAGAACAAACAGAGGGTTGCTGGAGGGATTGTGGGGAAGTGGATGGGCTAAATGGGTAAGGGGAATTAATGAGTCTACTCCTGAAATTATTGTTGCACTATATGCTAACTAACTTGGATGTAAATTAAAATAATTAATTAATTAATTTTAAAAAATCCTAGAGGAGATCACACGCAGTAACCTCTTTGATATTAGCTATAGCAACTTCTTACTAGATATGTCTCCTGAGGGAAGAGCAAGAAAATAAAAAAATAAGTTTGGGGCTTCATCAAAAGAAGAAGCTTCTGCACAGCAAGGGAAACAGTCAATAAAACTAAAAGGCAACCTATGGAATGGGAGAATATATTTGCAAATTACATATTTGATAAAAGGTTAGTATCCAAAAATCTATAAGGAACTTATAACACTCAACAACCAAATAACAAAGAATACAATTAAAAATAGGCAGAACACATGAGTAGACATTTTTCAAAGAAGATAAACATATGGCCCATAGGCACAAGAAAAGTTGCTCAACATCTTTGATCATGAGGGAAATACAAATGAAAACTACAATGAGATGTCACCTCACACTTGTCAGAATGGCTAAAGTCAACAACACAAGAAACAATAGGTGTTGGTGAGAATGTTGGAAAAGGGGAATTCTCCTGCAGTGTTGATGGGAATGTAAATAGGTTTAGCTACTTTGGAAAACAGTACGGAGGTTCCTTAAAAAGTTAAAAATAGAAGTTCCCTACAATCCAGCAATTGCTCTACTATGTATTTAATGACATAATGAAAATATCTTAATCCAAAGAGATATATGCATCCCAATATTTATAGCAGCCTTATCTACAATAGTTAAATTAGGGAAACAGTCCATGTTTTCACTGACTGATGATTGGATAAAAATGGTAGTACACACACACACACACACACACACACACACACACACACTGGAATATAACTCAGGCATAAAGAGAAGGAAACCTTGTCATTTTAAATGTGTTTTTTTTAACGTTTATTTATTTTTGAGACAGAGAGAGAGATGGAGCATGAACGGGGGAGGAGCAGAGAGAGAGGGAGACACAGAATCGGAAGCAGGCTCCAGGCTGTGAGCCATCAGCCCAGAGCCCGACACGGGGCTCGAACTCATGGACTGCAAGATCGCGAGATTGTGACCTGAGCTGAAGTCGGATGCCCAACCGACTGAGCCACCCAGGCGTCCCGGAAACCTTGTCATTTTAAAAGATGTGGATGGAGCTACAGAATATTAGGCTAAGCTAAATAAGTCAGTCAGAAAAAGAAAAATACCATATTATTTCACTTATATCTGGATTTCTAGAAACAAAACAGACAAGAAAACAGACAAAAAGAGTGAGACAAACCAAGAAACAGACTCTTAACTATAGAGAACAAACTGATGGTTACGAGAGGGGATCTGGGTGTAGGGATGGGTAAATAAGTGACGGAGATTAAGTAGAGCACTTGTAATGAGTACCAGGTGTTGTATTTAATGCTGAATCACTAAATTGTACACCTGAAACCAGTTTTACAGTGTACTAACTTTAATGTAATAACAACTTAAAAAATGCGAAATATGATAAAAAATACTTTCAAACCAAATCCAACAATACAGTAAAATATAATTCACCATGATCAGGTGGGATTTATTCCTGGGTTGCAAGAGTGGTTCGATATTCATAGATCAGTCAATGTTATACAGCACATTAATAAGACAAAGGATAAGAACCATATGATCATTTCAAAAGATGCAGAAAAAACACTTGACATATTATAACATACATTTTGGTAAAAATCCTCAAAAACATAGGATTAGAATAAACATGCCTCAGCATAATGAAGGCCAGAAATGAAAAAACTCACAACTAATATCATCTTCAATGGGGAAAACAGATATTTTCCTCTACAGTCAGGAATAAGACAAGGATGTGCACTCTCACTACTGTTATTTAACATAGTGCTGAAGTCCTACCCACAACAATCAGACAACAAAAGAAATAAATATATCTAAATTGGCAAGGAAGAAATAAAACTTTAACTATTTGCAGATGACATGATACTTTTTTAATGTTTATTTACTTATTTTTGAGAGAGAGAGAGAGAGAGAGAGACTGAGCAGGGGCGAGGCAGAGAACAGGGAGAGAATCCCAATCAGGCTCTGCCCTGTCAACACAGAGCCCAATGTGGGGCTCAAACTCAAAAAACATGAGATCATGACCTGAACCAATACAGAGAGTTGGAGTTTTAACTGACTAAGCCACCCAGAGACCCTGACATGATACTTTTTATTAAAAAAAAAAAAACTGGAAAGACTCCACCCAAACACTTCTAGGAATGATACACAAATTCAGTAACGTCGCAGTGTACAAAATCAATTTTTTGAAACCTGTTTCTTTTCTATATATCTATAATGAAGCAGCAGAAACAGAAATGTGGGAACCAATGCCATTTACAATTTTATGAAAACCCATAAAATACTAGGAACAAACCTAAGGCGGGGGGGGGGGGGGACCTGTATTCTGAAAACTAAAACACCGATGAAAGAAACTGAACATGACAAAAAGAAATGAGAAGACATTCAATGCTCCTGGATTGTAAGAACAGATATTCCTGAAATTTTTATACTACCCAAGGCAATCTAAACATTTGTTGAAATCCCTATCAAAATACCACCAGCATTTTTCACAGAGGTAGCACAAACAACCCTAAAATTTGTACGGAACCACAAAAAACCCTAAAAAGCCAAAGGGATATTGAAAAAAGAAAAGCAAATGTGAAGGCATCACAATGTAACTTCAAGTTATATTACAAAGCTCTATTGATCAAAACACGATGCCAATGGCACAAAAATAGAGAGATCAACGGAACAGAATAAAAACCCAGAAATGAACCCACAACTATATGGGCAATTAATCTTTGACAAAGTAGGAATCAATATTCACTGAGAAAAAGACAGGTTCTTCAACAAATGGTGTTGGGAAAACTGGACAGTGGCATGCAAAAGAATGAAACTGGACCACTTTTACACATACAGATTAATAAATTCAAAATGGATTAAATACCTAAATTTGAGAACTGAAACCACAAGCATTCTAGGGGTGACTGGGTGGGTCAGTCAGTTCAACATCCGACTTCCACTCAGGTCATGATCTCACAGTTCATGGGTTTGAGCCCCACATTGGGCTCTGTGCTGACAGCTTGGAGCGTGGAGCCTGCTTCACATTCTGTGTCTCCCTATTTCTCTATCCCTGCCCTGATCATGTTCTGTCTCTAACTCTCAAAAATAAATAAAAATTATAAAATGAAACCATAAAAATTCTAGAGGCTAACACAGGCAGTAACTCCTTTGACATCATCCATAGCAACTTTTTTTTCTAGATATGTCTCCTGAGGCAAGGGAAACAAAAGCAAAAATGAACAATTTGGACTTCCATCAAAATTGAAACATTTTGCATAGTGAAGAAAACAATAAACCAAACTGAAAGTCAACCTATGGAATGTGAGAAGATATTTGCAGAAGACATATCTGATAATTAGTATCTAAAATATATAAGGAACTAATACAACTGCTTAATTACAACACCTATTTAACCCATCCCCCACCCACTTCACCTCTGGTAACCATCAGTTTGTTCTCTATGGTTAAGATTATTTCTCTTTAAAAAATGTTTAATTACTTATTTTGAGAGAGAGAGAGAGAGCAGGGGAAGGACAGAGAGAGAGGGAGAGAGAATCCCAAAAGATTCTGTGATGACAATCCAGAGCCCAATGCAGGGCTCAATCCCATAAACCGTGATATCATGACCTGAGTCGAAATCAAGAGTTGGATGCTTAACAGACTGAGCCACCCAGGTGCCCCAAGAGTCTTTTTCTTGGTTTCTCTCTCTCTTTTTTCCCCTTCTTTGCTCATTTGTTTCTCATATTCCACAGATGAGTAAAATCTTATGGTCTTAGTCTTCCTCTGACTTATTTCACTTAGCAGAATACCCTGTAGCCCCATCCATGTCATTGGAAATAAGCAGTGAGTTCTGTACAGAAGTGTTGAATCACTTTATTGTATCTGGAAACTAATATTACACTGTATGTTAATTAATTGAATTTAAATAAAAATTATAAAACTTTTTTAAAAGTAAGCACAAAAGCAGGGTGTGAAATGGTGACTAATAAATCATATCAAACTTCAAAATGACACTTCTAATTTATTATTCTGATTGTGATTACAGTGATCATGAACTAGAGACTTTTCCTTAGTGTTTTCCAGTTTTTCCCTTTGATAATCCCTGTATTTCTCCTAACAGGTGGTACATTATCATTTAAAACTCCACTTTATTGCTAAAAATAGATTTTCTTTTTGGCCTGAATTGTTTGCTTTGTTTGACTGACTTAGATTAAACAGGCACTATCCAAATGTCAATTTTTACTCCTAACCTTAAAAGGATAAATTATTAGAAACCAGGAAGGTTTCTGAAAATTCCAGCAGGACAAACAATCCATGGATTATCCCATCAATGAGTGTTATTTATGTATGGCGTATATGATTGGTTGGGGTTTATTGGAAAGACCTGTTACTTGAGGAGATCATATCACAAGGGGTTGGAAGATCATGTGTTTCAATCTGTTTCATCTCTAGAAAACTCAGTTAAAATTTGTAACAATTCCTCTTATAAATTTAATGTATTTAAAAGTAAGCATATTTTGAATTAGCCTAACCTGGGCCTTGGGTTCCCCAGCCACATTTAAAAAATATTTTTATTTATCTTTGAGACAGAGAGACAGAGCATGAGCAGGGGAGGAGAAGAAAGAGAGGGAGACACTGAATCCAAAGCAGGCTCCAGGCTCTGAGCTGTCAGCACAGAGCCCAACGTGGGCCTCGAACTCATGGAGTGTGAGATCAAGACCTGAGCCGAAGTTGGATGCCCAACTGACCAAGCCACCCAGGCGCCACTCCCGCAGCCACATTTTATTAATTTATCCTTATTTGCTGGATCATTTTATATTTTAACACATTGGTATGGATTATAGTAAGCATCTCCAATCTTGTTTTAGAATGAATTAAAGAATGAATAAATATTAACCATTACCAGTGTCAACATAAAAATAACTAATATAACTGAAAACAGAAAAAAGAAATAATCCAATTAGAAAGTGCAGAAAATTGGAACAAACATTTCTCCTAAGAAGATATCCAGATGGCCAGCAGACACATGAAATGATACTCAACATCACTCATCATTATAGAAATACAAATCAAAACTACATCGAGATATCTTCTCACACCTGTCAGAATGGCTAAAATCAACAATACAAGAAACAATAAGTGGTGGCAAGGTTGAGAAGAAAGGAGGACCCTCTTGTACTGTTGGTGGGAATGTAAACTCTTGCAGCCAGTATGGAAAAGAGTATGGAGAGCCCTCAAAAACTTCAAAATAGACTACCCTACAGTCCGGTGACCACAGGACTGGGTATTTACCCAAAAAATACAAAAATAGTAATTCAAAGGGATACATGCACCCTTATGTTTATTGCAGCATTATTTACAATAGTCAAATTATGGAAGCAGCCCAGGTATCCTTCAATAGATGAATGGAGAAAGATGTCTGTATATAAACACAATGGAATATCACACATCTATAAAAAAGTACGAAATCTTGCCATTTGCAGCAACATGGATGGAGCTAGAGAGTATAATGCTAAATGAAATAAATCAGTCAGTGAAAGAAAAATACCATATGATTTCACTCATATGTTGAATTTAAGAAACAAACAAATGAACAAAGGAAATAATACAGAGAGAGAGAAAGACAGAGAAAGAGAAACATAAAAGCAGACTCTTAACTATAGAGCACACAAAGTGATGGTTACCAGAGGGGAGATGTGTGGAGTGTACGCTTTAATCCCCATCACCTTAAGTAAGTGAATTAGGTGAAGGGGATTAAAGTTTACACTTATGATGATGAGCTCTGAGTAATATGTAGAACTATTGACTCACTCTATTGTACACACAAAACTAATATTATACTGTATATTAACTATACTGTAATTAAAATTAAAAAAATTAAAAAAGATGTGCATTCTCATGTTTGGGGATGGAATGTTTCATATATATCTAATAGTTCCATCTGGCCTAATGTATTGTTAAAATTTGCTGTTTTCTTAATTATTTTGTCTGCATGATCTATACATTAATATGTGTGGCTTATTTTTAATTTTTTAAAATGTATTAATATAATTTGAGAGAGAGATAGAGAGAGCATGTGAGCAGGGAGGATCAGAGAGAAAGGGGACAGAGGATCTGAAGGGGCCTCTGAGCTAGCAGCAGGGAGCTCAATGCGGGGTTTGAACCCATGAACCATGAGATCATGATGTGAGCCAAAGTTGGATGATCAACCGACTGAGCCACCCAGGTGCCCCACCATGATGTTTATTTTTAACATTTTCTGTATATAGAAGTCTATATTAACTTAATGGTTGCTTAGGTTCAAACAAATTCTAAAGCAATACATTTTTTACTTTCCCTTCCACATTTTTATATGATGTCATATTTTACATATTTTTAATTTTGTTTATCCCTTAAATAATTAATATAATTTAATTTTACTATTTTTGTCTTTTAATCTTCATACAAGCTTTCTAAGTGATTAATCTACTACCTTCATGTTGGCTTTTACCAGTAATTTTTTTTCTTTCATAATTTCCTTATTCTAGTTATGGCCTTTTCTTTTCACTTAAAGAAGTCTCTTTAACATTTTTTGTAAGACCAGTTTAGTTGTGATGAGCTCTTTAAACTTTTGTTTTTCTGGGAAACTCTATATTTGCTTTAGTTTTGAAATTAACCATGCCAGGTAAAGTACTGTTGGTTGTATATTTTTTTTTCGCTTCAGCACTTTGAATATATCATGCCACTGGTTTCTCACCTGCAAAGTTTCTGTTAAAAATCAGCTTATAGCCTTATGGCATTTTCTTTGTATGTAACTGCTTTTATCTTGCTACTTTTAACATTCTGTCTTTATCTTTAATTTTTCCATTTTAATTATTATGTGTTTTCATGTGGACCTTCTTGGGTTTATCTTGTTTGGGTCTCTCTCTGCTTCCTGAATTGGATGTCTATTTCTTTCCCCATGTTATGGAAGTTTTTAGCTATTATTTTTTCAAATAATTCTTCTGTCTCCTTTTATCTATCTGCTTTTGCTGTGGCCCCTATAATATGAATGTTATTACACTTGACATCATTGTAGAATGTCAATTGTTGTAGAATTAATTTTTAATTTCCACATTTTTACTGTTAATTTTTGTTACTTTCCTCTACTTTATCTTCCAGATCACTGATTTATTCCTTTGTATCCTCTAATCTGCCTTTGATTTTCCTCTAGTATATTTTAAATTTCCAATTATTATATACTTCTGCTTTGACTGGTTCTTTTTTTTATCTTTTATTTTTCTTTCTTAAGTTCTCACTGACATAATTCACTCTTCTCTCAAGTCAAGTGAGTATTTTTATGACCATTACTTCAAACTCTTTTTCAGGTATATTGCAGATCTTTATTTTGTTTAGTTTGTTTGGGGAGAGGAGGTGTGTGTTTCTCTTCTTTCATTTGGATATTTTTCCTTGTTCTTATTTTGTCTGACCCTTGGGATTTGTTAGTGTGTATTAGGTAGGTCAGCTACATCTCCTTGTCTTAAAAGTAGTGACCATATATAGAAAGTTGTCCTGGATACCAACTAGTGCAATCTACCTTGGTCACCAGCACCAAGCACTTTAGAATTGTCTTCTGTGTGCGTTGCATGCGCTGTCCCATTGTGTCTAGGCAATGACTGCTGTGGGCATTCTGGTGGGTGATGCTAGTCTTCAGCCCAGCTACCTGCAAAGATCAGCCATTACTGCTATGGGTGCATTGGTGGGCAGGGCCTACCCCTGGCATACCTGAGAAGCCTTCCTTCATCTACTATGGGTGTTCTGGTGGAGAAGGCCAGCCTTCAGTCCAGCTGTCTATAATAACACACCTCTATTGCTATGGTTGCACTCCCGAGAATGACTTTGCCCTTAGCATGGGTAACTGAAAGGTCCAGCTCGAGCCACTGCAAGCACACTTGTGGTTGGGGCCAGCACCCAGTGCAGCTGATTGAGAGACCTGGCTGTAGCTACTGTGTGCATGCTGATCTATGGGGCTAGCTCCTCCATTCCTTCCCAGGGCAGAAGTCACTCTGGAAGGGTGCCAGTTCTGGCCTGGGCTGTCTGCTCAGTCTGGAAGAGTGGTAATCGCTCTGGAGAAATACCAGCTCCAACTGAGGCTGCCTGCCAGATATGGTGGAGTGGGAGCTGTTTTGGAGGTGTGACTGCTGGGGTGGGTGGGTTGGGTGGGGCAGGCCCACAAGGGAACACCTGGTCAGGAAAAGCTGTGCTAGCAAAGTAGATGGAGAGTTTCAGAACTGCTTCCCCATGTGTCCAGTCAGGAAGACTGAAAGAGAGCAATAAAAATGACATCTACCAGCAATACTATTCTCAAAGCAAACTCCTGCAGATCTCTGCCCCTCTAACACACTTGCTAAAATAGTCAAATAAATATCCTTCATATATACTCTTTGCACTTTTCAAACAGCTGCTTCTGTGGTGGATCTCAGGCCAAGTGACATAGTGCATTGGCCCTTGAAGAACAGAGACTCAGTTTTTCTTTTAAATTTTTAAATGTATATTCATGAGGGAGAGAGAGAGGCAGAGAGAGACAGAGACAGAGACAGAGAAAGACAGAGAGAAAGGAGCAAGAGAACAAGGGAGGGGCAGAGAGAGGGAAGCAGATCTGAAGTGGGCTCTGTGCTAACAGCAGAGGGGCTCGAATTCACTAACCACGAGATTATGACCTGAGCTGAAAGCCAGAGGCTTAACCAACTGAGCCACCCAGGCACCCCAGAAACTCAAATTTTTTCATAGCCTTCTAGCTCTCTCAGAGTTAAACCTCACTGATTTTCACAGCTCCCAGAGCTAAGCCCTGACAATTTTCAGAATCAGATATAGGGGCTCATCTTCCTGATGCAGATCCCCAGGGTTTGGGTGCCTGATTTGGGGCTTGATTCCCTCAATTATCAGAGAACTTCTCCATGCCTATGATATCCTTCACACTTGTGGGTCACCAGCATGATGAGTTTGGTTCTCTACTGTGTCTCTTCCCCTCCCACTATTCCCTATGTGACCTTGTCTTTATGACTTTAGCTGTACAAGATATGCTTTGCCAGTCTCAGGTTATTTTCAGAGTGAGTTGCATTGCATGTAATTTTTGTCTTGGTTTGTCCATGGGAAGAGATGAGCTCAGTGTCCTCCTACTCTGCTATCTTTCTCTCTCCATATCTATTTTTAAAATTTTAAATTTTAATTATTGAACTATGAAACGAGAATAAAAAGTCAATATTTTCTAGTTATTTTCTGGATTTGATGCCAATTTTCCAGTAGAATTCCAAAAATAATAAGAACCAAATTCTCAATTTGAGCTAGATGAACTTGATATAAGTTCCCTACCAGCTCTAAAGTGCTATGGTTTTGTGAAGTGTCAAGGATTTAAAAAAAAAAAATGTTTCACTCTTTTATTATTTCTCATTTGCTTGGATCTACGAAAAAGAGTCAAGTGGTTCAAACACATAAAAATATATAATTTTCCCACAATGACCCCATCTCCATATTGGTTAAAAAGAGCTATAGTATAGGTGTTTAACTAAAAGGGTAGGTGATTTTTAAAAAGGTTTGTGTAATTTATTCACTCTAAATAAGATAACTTTTTAAAATATAATTTGTTGTCTAATTGGCTAACATACAGTGTGTAAAGTGTGTTCTTTGTTTTTGGGGTAGATTCCCATGCTTCATCCCTTACATACAACACCCAGTGCTTATCCCAACAAATGCCCTCCTCAATGCCATCATCTATTTTCCCCTCTCCCCCACCCACATATCCACCCTCAGTTTTTTCCCTGTATTTAAAAGTCTCTTGTGGTTTGCCTCCCTCCCTCTCTGTGTGTAACTATTTTTCCCCTTACTTTCCCCCATAGTCTTCTGTTAAGTTTCTCAAGATCCACATATGAGTGAAAACATATGATATCTGTCCTTCCCTGACTGACTTATTTCACTCAGCATAATACCTTCCAGTTCCATCCACGTTGCTGAAAATGGCATGATTTCATTCTATCTGAAATACATCAATGAAGCTTTTCTCTGAGTAGATCTCTTTCCCTTACTGCACAATTATCAACAGCATTTTGACATTTGTTTTACTTCCCTTCTTAAAAAATTTCAATTAAGTCTTTATATCATAGTTTTGAAAACACAATGAAAAACTTTATAGGAAAAATAAGAAGACTCACAATTAATTCATTTAACTGTCTAAATTTCTGAATTTGAGTCTTTAAAGTTATTGAGAAAAAAATGCTCTTTTTTTAAATATGAAATTTATTGTCAAATTGGTTTCCATACAACACCCAGTGCTCATCCCAACAGGTACCCTCAATACCCATTACCCACCCTCCTGTCCCTCCCACCCCCAAACCCTTAGTTTGTTCTCAGTTTTTAAGAGTCTTATGTTTTGGCTCTGTCAACTTTTTTTTCTTCCCCTCCCCCATGGTCTTCTGTTAAGTTTCTCAGGATCCACATAACAGTGAAAACATAGTATCATTCTCTGTATGACTTATTTCACTTAGCATAACACTCCAGTTCCATCCACGTTGCTACAAAAGGCCATATTTCATTCTTTCTCATTGCCAAGTAGTATTCCGTTGTGCATATAGACCACAGTTTCTTTATCCATTCATCAGGTGATGGACATTTAGGCTCTTTCCAAAATTTGCCTATTGTTGAAAGTGCTGCTATAAACATTGGGGTACAAGTGCTCTTTTGCATCAGTACTCTTGTATCCCTTGGGTAAATTCCTAGCAGTGCTATTGCTGGGTCATAGGGTAGGTCTATTTTTAATTTTTTGAGGAACTTCCACACCGTTTTCCAGAGCAGCCGCACCAGTTTGTATTCCCACCAATAGTGCAAGAGGGTTCCCGTTTCTCCACATCCTCTCCAGCATCTATAGTCTCCCTATTTGTTCATTTTAGCCACTGTGACTGGCATGAGGTGGTATCTAGGTTTTGATTTGTATTTCCATGATGAGGAGTGATGTTCAGCATCTTTTCAGGTGCCTGTTGGCCATCTGGATGTCTTCTTTAGAGAAGTGTCTATTCACGTTTTCTGCCCATTTCTTCACTGGATTATTTGTTTTTCAGGTGTGGAGTCTGGTGAGTTCTTTATAGATTTTGGATACTAGCCCTTTTTCCAATAAGTCATTTGCAAATATCTTTTCCCATTCTATTGGTTGCCTTTTAGTTTTGTTGATTGTTTCCTTAGCAGTGCAGAAGCTTTATATCTTGATGAGATCCCAATAATTCATTGTTGCTTTTAATTCCCTTGCCTTTGGAGAGGTGTCAAGTAAGAAATTGCTGCGGCTGAGGTCAGAGAGTTTTTTTTTTTCCTGCTTTCTCCTCTAGGGATTCATGGATTGGAAGATTAAATATTGTTAAAATGTCAATACTACCCAAAGGTATCTACACATTCAATGCAATCCCAATCAAAATTGCACCAGCATTCTTCTCGAAGTTAGAACAAGCAATCCTAAATTCATATGGAACCACAAAAGACCCTGAATAGCCAAAGTAATATTGAAGAAGAAGACCAAAGCGGGAGGCATCACAATCCCAGACTTTACCCTCTACTACAAAGCTGTAATCATCAATACAGCATGGTATTGGCACAAAAACAGACACATGAACTAATGGAAAAGAATAGAGACTCCAGAATTGGACCCACAAAAGTATGGCCACCTAATCTTTGACAAAGCATCAAAGAATATCCAATGGAAAAAAGGCAGTCTCTTTAACAAATGGTGCTGGGAGAACTAGACAGAATCATGCAGAAGAATGAAACTAGACCACTTTCTTACACCATTTACAAAAATAAACTCAAAATGGATAAAGAACCTGAATGTGAGACAGGAAACCATCAAAAGGCTCTTTTAAAAAAATATATGAAAAAAATCACGATGAAAACAAATGTATGTGTTTTTACAAACGCATGTTTTAGGCCCCTCATTCAAATGGGATTAATAATGAAAAGTTATACAAGCAGAAAATACGAAGCATTTGATAACAACGACATATATAAAGGGCTGTGTGTCAGAAAACCTGGCCTGAGATTCTTAGCATTTTCATTAGTTTGCTGAATAAATTATTTACCTTCTCTGGAAGTTAAGTTGTTTTCTGTTAAATAAAGTGTTTTCTTATTTTTTTAATGTTCATTTATTTTTGAGAGAGAGACAGAGCATGAACATGGGAGGGGAAGATAGAGAGTGAGACACAGAATCCAAAGCAGGTTCCAGGTTCCGAGCTGTCAGCCCAGAACCCAACGTGGGGCTTGAACCCACAAACCGTGAGATCATGAACTGAGATGAAGATGGATGCTTAACCGACTGAGCCACCCAGGCACCCCAAAATGAAGTGTTAAATTCTCTTAAATCACTAGGATTCTATTAAATTCATATAAAGTTTAAAAAGCCTTGGGAAGAGCTTAGATACAATAATAGATGGTGGACCATAGGAATTTCTAAAAGACTTTGAAGATTTTTGAGAGTTCTTTTTTTTTTTTTGAGAGAGAGAGAAAGCAGGGGAGGGGAAAAGGGAGAAGAAGAGATAGAATCTTAAGCAAGCTCCACACCCATAGTGGACCCTGACATGGGGCTTGATCTCATGACCATGAGATCTTGACCTGAGCCAAAATCAATAGTCAGACACTCAACTGACTGAGCCACCCAGGCACACCAAGAGATATTTCTAATTACTTAACTATGACATAATGGAAAATATCTACTGTACTTTCTTACAAAAATTTTTGGTGCCTCTGACAGAGACAAAACAGTTTGTGGAAAGGATAGTGTCATAACCCAACACAACCATGCTTAGGATCTCACAATATTTATTTTTAAGTCTGAAGAGAAGTTCCTTTATGTGAACCACAATTTGGACAATGTGGGAGCTTATTATATTTTCCATCTTTGTAAAAATAAACTAATATCAGTTGGTGATTAGACATATCAGGTACACTGTGAAGGCAGCTATTTATTTATTTATTTATTTATTATTTGGAAGCAGTATGCTTCTAAATGCTAAAATTCCAATGTTATGATTAGAACCATTAAAAGAAACAGGTAAATGCACTGACCTAGCCATATTTTAAAATGGAATCTCAGGAGCACCTGGGTGGCTCACTTACTTAAGCATCCAACTTCAGCTCTGGTCATGATATCGTATTTGTGAGTTTGAGCCCTGTGTCGGGCTCTGGGCTGACAGCCCAGAGGCTGGAGCCTGCTTCAGGCTGTGTCTCCCCTCTCTCTTCCCCTCCCCCACTTGCGCTCTGTCTCTTTCACTCTCTCTCAAAATTAAAATAACCATTAAAAATAAATAACTAAAATGTAATCTCAAACATAATGATTCACCACACATGACTTGCATTGTTTTCTTTTACAATTATTAACTTTATGTATGATATAGATTATAGAAAAAGCAAAAAAAGCTTGAGTTTTGTTGACCACATCCATAAATTTTAAAATAGTAATAATGTCTATTGTCTTTTTCCTAAATCTAGATTCCATTTAAAGTGAATTACCTCCAAAGTCAACCATTAAAATCAGTATCGCCATTGTAAGCCTGTTTATCCTCCAAAGAAGAGCTAAATCCAAGTGTTTTGTGAATAATACAAAAGTTAAGCATTTAGCATCTAAATTCTATTTTATACAATGAAATAACATTTAGTTTTTATTGTGACTAGTACTGTTTATGGCAGCACCAAATGACAAAAGCCTATGTGGTTTAGCCTCACTTTATCCCATTAGTCATTCCCAGTAAGCTCTATGAAAATTGTTTATGTTGAATCATGCTGCTTTTTTTTAATCTTTCAAAACTCTATTTTAGCACAGAGTAAATTCTCCCACACAGCATCTAAAAAATTTAGTCAAATGAAAAATCAACATGTGAAGGATTTCATCAAATGAACAATCAATCCACAAAGATTTGTACACATTTGAAAACAGCATATTAAGAATATACTGTAGTGCTCATTTCATTGAGAATTTCCTTTATTTCTTTTTTTTAATTTCCTTTACTTCTAACAACTGTTTTGCCAGATTACTGTGGAGTTTCCACGGCCTGGTGGTGCTTAAGCTATAAAATTTTGTATTTAAATGTTTAGAAAGTCCTAAATTACAGTGTACTGGTGCAGCTATAAAAGTTATATAAAAGTAAATACTCGTAGGCTTGTCAGTCATCAGTTGTGGTAGCTTGGGCTATAGGGAGAAAAAAAACAATAGTAAAATACTGAATTCTTCACTCTCGATGGAAGGAAATGAAGGTCATGGCTTTATGAAGGTTAAAATTAAACATTTCAGGTGTGTTACTGACCACCATTTTTAACGTTCATTCCTGTAGTTAACAATCACAGTATCAGCAGAATATTGTACTAGACAACTGTCAATTATAGACTGGTGTTAGCTAAATGAACCTGGAAGGGATCTTTCAAGTTTATTTTGCAATTCTTTTTCAGATTATTTGGAGTTAGTTGTGTTTGGTTCTATCTTAGAGTTAACAGCAGAAAAAAAGCCCAACTGGGGGATGAGTGCATATGTCAAATAAACTCATGGTTTAATTATTGGATTTTTAGAAACTAAAAATGCAATAAACAGACCCGTGAAAGCCCAAGTTAAAATAGATAATATTAGTTTCTCTCTTAAAACACATTTTTTTCTTTTATGTCACATTTGCTCATGAAATGATTGGTCAGCTTCCTTGAATTTTATTTTAGATGGCAATTTATTGAAATACTTCTATCTGGAGGAAAATATTTCATTGGAATATAATGATGTCAAACTACAGAGTCTGTTCTTAGAGATACCAAAAATCAGTTGAAAAAACAAAACTTCAGTGAACACATTAATTTGATCTAAGCAATGATAAAGAATTCATTGATTCATTATTTCATTAATATTGGTTTTGAAATAAATCAACTAAATTTTGTTGTGTGTTTTCTGTAGAATAAATTTTAGTGTATCTTCACTTAAGACAAAGACATTCCTGCAAGGAAGCATAAAATGTCATGTTATTTCATTTAATTTAATGTTTTTTTTAACACTGATGGTACTAAATCATCAAGTTCTTGAAGTCTGTGTGCAACTGCTTATATAATCCTTTGTGTTCTTACCACCACTCCTGAAACTGTCCTTGTTTTGTTACAAAAATATAAGAAAGTTATTGAACTTTTGTACTTTGTGCTTATTCTATTACTTTGATGGGGGAAGGGATTGGAAGAGCCATCTGTGACTTTATTTGGAAAAAGACACTTGAATTGGTTTTTATTTGGAGGCATGGGGAAGAGGGAGAACCCAGGGCAATAGACTCCCCACAAGGGTAGGCTGAGGACTGGGGTTGAGCCTCAGGCAAGTCTCCTGTTCCTGACATTCCCTTGCACAAATACCTCCCCCAAAGGCTCTATGTCAGCCACAGAAATAGAGAGGCTGGGAGACCACTGTAGTTGTTCACTTTGTCAGGATATCAAACGATTTGGACACCAGCTTCCCATCATGGGTTTTGATCTTCTTCACAACCACAGCCCTGGAGGAACTGAAATGGCTGAAGGAACTGGAGCCCCCACCAGAGCTGAAGCTGAAATGGAAGGAGCTCAGGCTATAGTTGAGTCCAGGGCTTGTGAGGCTCCCAAAGGCCAAACTCGGCCTGAGTAGTGGTGGTCTTAGTATCAACACTCATTTTCTGCATTTTAGATGCCAGCTGGCTTTCCCTACGCTCAACAAATTTGTGGTATATGTCAATCTTGATGCACAGGGCCAGCTTTATGCTCATGAACCCCTGGTGCTAGCACATCTGTGATGCTATGTCTTGCTTGACTCACTGCAGGGAGGCCTCCAGCTTCTCTAGCTTGACATTGGTGTCCTTAACGGCTAGCTCCCTGCGATGATCAGCATCAGTGATGGTGACCTTCATGGAAGACCTCTGGCCTTGGAGGCCCTCAATCTCAGCCTGGAGTCAGCAGATGGATGTTCCAGTTCATCTCGGAAATCTCCATCTTCCTGTGACAGAGGTCATACCTGTTCTCCCCAGTCAATGTCTGCAGCTCCTTATATTAGATCTCGTACATGGTCTCAGCCTCAACCTAGCTGTGGTTGGCAATCTCCTTTTACTGGTGCTTGATCCCAGTGATGATGCTGTCCAGGTCTAAGGAGCAGCTGCTGTCCATGTACAGTAATATGAACATGTCCAAGATCTGGGACTGCAGCTCACAGATCTCCTTTTCATAAAGCTGTCTTAAGAAGCTGATCTCCTTGGTCGGCCCTCCCAGGTAGGATTCCAGCTCTACCTTATTCATGTAAGATTTGTCTACATCCTTCTTGGTGAGGACAAAGTCATTCTCCATGTCTTCATACTCTTTGATCTCCTTCTCCTACTTATTCTTGAAGTTCTCCACCAGCCCTTGCATGTTGTCAAACTCCACCTCCAGCTTCAGCTTCTCCTGGCTCAGTGTATCCAGCTGCCACCAAAGGTTGTTGATGTAGCTTTCAAACATATTGTTCATGTTGTTCTGAGCTGTTTCTTGCTGCTGAAGGAGGCTACACTTGGTTTCCAGAATGTTTTTCTGCTACTCCAGCTGCCACATCTTGTCAACAAAGTAGGAAAACTTGTCCAGGGTCTTGATATGCTCCTTCTCCTAGGTGTGCACAACCTGGAGGTTGGGGCCCACTTCCAGCTTAATGGGGCTCAGCAGCCTTTGGTTCCCTGAGATAGCTGTGATGTTTTCCATACTTCCAGCCCTGCCATAGCCCCTGAAAATAATTCATGCTGGCATCCAGGCTACCCCTGAAGTTGCTTCTACTTCCCAATTGTGATAAGGTCATGGAGTTTATGCAGGAACCAGGCATGCTCATGTATGAGTGGCTTCTGAAAGCCTGGGGGCTGAAAGTGGACACTCTGTAAGACCTCTGGGTCACCATGATGGACATGGTGAAGGCTGGAGTGGAAATGAGTAAGCTTAACCTGACAGGGGTTCTAGAAGAAGCTGAGAAGCTGCTTTTAGGTGGAGACCTATTCTATTTTTATATTCTAAGTAGCTTTAACACACTAAGCAAAACAATATACATGGACATAAATGCACCTATTTTTCATCTTTGCATCATTTATGGACTATCTCTATCTTTATCAGTCTCTAATACATTAATGAAAACTGCAAAAGCAGACACCTGACATCTTAGTGAGTGAGGGAAAATAGAATAAAAACAAGATGTCATCATGTGTGGACAAAGGAGAGCCAGCATAATATAAACGCAGGAATATTAGCGTGTAATCAAAATATAAGGAATGTCAATAGTTTAGTTAAGCTATTCCATGGTATTGCTACCTCAGCCTCCATTTTGTTAGATCAAGCAGCCTGAAGGATTCAAGGACTTTAAATCGACACTAGCCACATCATATAAGTGCATGACCTAGAGAGCAGCCCACAGTCACAAGCAAATGTGAGTTCCTGAAATGACTTTGCCAACAACACTTGTCATCAAGTACCTTCAACCTCCAGTGCTTTTATGCCTTATGTGACCCCTAGATAAGACCTTCATTGGGCTTAATAAAGCTCCACTTTTTAGTATGAACTGACCAATCTGCTCTAGCCCAGGAAACCCAAAACAGTCCACCCACAGACTCTAATAAAAGCATGTTCCCCAGGTCTTGCCCTTTTTTTTGTCTGTACCCTGCACCGATCTCTCTGTCCCTTGAGTTGTGCCATGTACTTTCTCCAGGACTTATGAGGAACAGATTTCTCTGTTTCAATGTCTTGTGTCTGTTGTTGAACCTGGGCTTACCACCCAGCACCCTGTGCTTCACTTTCATAAAGTCATAATGATGGCCTAGTTTCATCTGTGATTCTGAGAAAAGTCCTTCATTAATAATGGAGTTTCCCAAACTTTCTCAGTTCATGGCACCTCAGTGTGTTAGTAATTTTGTCATGGTACTCTTAGACCAACAGAAACATCTAATAGTCCTGTTTACGAAGTAATTAGGTCTAAGCAACATACTATATACCCTAATAAGTTAGCTCTATTGGGGGAAAAAACAGCATACAAATGAGAACCTGTGTGGTTCAGTCTGTTAAGTACCCAACTATTGATTTTGGTTCAGGTTATGATCTTGTGGCTCATGAGTTCAAACCCTGCATCCAGCTGTGTGTTGACAGTGCAGAGCCTGCTTAGGATTCTCTCTCTTTCTCTGTGTCCCACCTCCTCTCTCTCTCAAAAATAAATACATAAACCTTTAAAAAACAATATGCATGAATGGAAATAAAAACCAATATTTATATTTCATTTGTATACAACAATAATTGCTTGCTAGTAAAATGAGTCTGACTATTACAATTTCTTAAGCCCTGGAATTAGATTTTACACCACCATTCTCATTACCTATTCCACATTAAATTTCATACAGTACTTGCTTTTTTATCACAATTGCCATAAACCCAACTTCTAATGATATGATCATCAAAAATAATGTATTGATATTAAATGTTGACACTGTGAATTACCTCAGTGTTGAATATTACTGTTTCCCTTGAAAATTTAAATTATCCCATGGTACCCCTGTGAGTTTGCTCTGGTGCCCCAGAGCATTCAGTGCACTGTGATATATGTTCTACCTATTTTATAGCATTATTGTGAGGATCAAGTTAAATAATGGATATGAAATTACTTTGAAAAAACTGTAAAATATTGAAGTATAAAGGATTTTTATCATGGGAGACATCCATAGCTTTTCTCTAAACAAAGAACAATCACAAATTTTAGAACCATCCACATGATGAGATAAGGGAGGAGTCACAGCCATCTTTAGTTAGTTTTATTAGATAAACCATTTTGTGCATTAGCACTACTGAATATACATACTTTTAAACTAGATAACATTTTACCCCTTTCTGTATAACTTGTGTCACTAATAATTTACTTTCTAGTTATGTCTAAGAGATAAATGAATGGATAAATGTAGCCTGTTCTATTTATCCTACACTCCACTGGCAGGTTAATGAATAAATCAATGAGTGATATCACTATCAGCCACTTATGGCAATTATTGACTCACTGTTAGGTACTTCATAAGCACAAATTATGAATACCTATATGACACAATATACTATATTAGATTCTTTGATTAATTTAGTTTTCATCTCTGTACACATAGAGTTGTCAAATAACAGAAATAATCATTAAAAGGAAATAGAATGATTATGAGCAATGTTTGTTAATAGCCATCATTTACTCCATCCCGTGTGGGGCTCTGTGCTGACAGCTCAGAGCCTGGCGCCTGCTTCAGATTCTGGGTCTCCCTCTCTCTCTCTCTGCCCCTCCCCCCTCGTGATCTGTCTCACTCTGTGTCTCAAAAATAAACATTAAAAAATTGTAAACAAATAAAAAAAGAAAGTATTTAAAAGGAATTTCTATGAAACCCACCCTGAAAAAACTTTGTTATTATTTCTAGAGAGAAAGAAAGAAAGAAAGAAAGAAAGAAAGAAAGAAAGAAAATTCCAGTTACTAATTTAGTCTATTCTTGACTCAGAGAACAATATGCCCCCTTATTCAGAAGTCTGACATATTGTATTTCAAGTTTTACATGTGTAAAACATGTATAATTCTATTTGCACCTCCTCTCTTGTCTCCCATTAATCTTATGTTATTAAAAAGAAAATGGCTGCTGGGAGCACTCAGTTCCTTGAGAAAGAATTACACAACTAGAAAATCTTATAGTCTGGCCTTATGCTGAGTTAAAAGCTACAGGAATAACTATAGGAACATAATATCAGTGTCACCTCTGGTAGGTATAAAGTCACTTTTTCTGAAAGATGCTGCATTTAAACTAAAAGAAATTGAATTGGTCCTCACCAAGTTGTGAAGTTATATATTGCTTCGTTTCTCATATCCCATGCCACTCTCATTTCCATACTCTTGAGCCCACTTGAACCAACCTTGGAAGTATCTGATTAAAAATTTCCCACTTCAAAGTGATCAATCACACACACACACACACACACACACACACACACACGCATGCACACCTTGGGCTTTTGCCTAGTTAGTCTATCTCAGGCAATTTCTCTTCTTTTTAATGTGTATTTATTTATTTTGAGAGCTAGAGAGAATGCAAGTGGGGGAGGGGCAGAGAGAGAGGGAGAGAAAGAATCTCAAGCAGGCTCCTCACTGACAGCCCAGAGCTTGATGGGGGGCTCCATCGTATACACCGCCTGATTGTGACCTGAGCTGAAATTGAGTTGGATGCTCAACCCACTGAGCAACCCAGGCACCCGTCAGCAATTTCTAACTATTACATAATTAGCTGGATTTGTTTAAATCCTTTCCCTTCATTCTAAAATTGTCTCTCTCCTTATTTTCATTATGTTTGTGACAGATTAGTACAGAGAATGGAACACAGGTTTTGTAGTCAGATGGTTTAGGTTATATAACTCTTAGCTCTGCTTTTCACTATTGGGTACCCTTGGACAAGTTACTTAACCTGTCTTTCAGTTTTAGTATCCTCATATAAAAAATTAGTAAACTAAGACTCCCTTCATTGAATAATTGTGAAGATTAAAGGAGACTATTATAAAAAATACCTAGCACAGTGCTTGACAAATGATATGTATTTCATAAGTGCCCCTATTAATTATGATTCAAAAAAGACCCTAACTGTAATTATAAACAATATGAATAGTTAAAATTATACTCCCATCTGAAGGAAAAACAAAACATTGAGTTTTAAACTGAAATTAACAATTCAAAATTATCACCAACTTCCAGAATCTTTGTAATTTCCAAGACAATGCTTTAAAATCTGGATAAAATAATTTCAGATTTCTCTATTCTACTATAATAATCACCTTTTCCTTTTAAAACAGCTAGGATTTATATATGAATAAATATTAATAAAATTCTTATTTTTAAGTTTCTTAGATTTTTCTGTTTAATTACTAGCATTGGTTCCCATTATCTTCTCCCATGTTTTTTTTTATTTTACTATTACACATGTATACAATTTAATGTACTTGTGGATCACACATGGATTTCAGAAAATATCTGGTTTATTAACTTGGAACTACCCAGGCACCATGTATTTTTTGAATTATAAGGGAGTCACATTATTCTTATATACAGGCAACATTCTAATTTTTCAATTTTTTTCTTTCCAAGATTTTATTTAAATTCAAGTTAGTGTAGTATTGGTTTCAGGAGTAGAATTTAGTGATTTATCACTTACATATAACCCCCAGGGTTCATCACAACAAATGCCCTCCTTAATGTTCATCACCCATTTAGCCCATCCACCTCCCCTCCAGCAACCCTCAGTTTGTTTTCTATAGTTAAGAGTCTCTTATGATTTGCCCCCTCTCTGTTTTTATCTTATTTTTTCTTCCCTTCTTCTATTCTCATCTGTTTTGTTTCTTAAATTCCACATATGAGTGAAATCATGCAGTATTTTTCTTTCTCTGAGTGACATTTTGCTTAGCATAAGACACTCTAGTTCCATCCACGTTGTTTCAAATGGCAAGATTTCTTTCTTTTTGATTGGCAAGTAATATCTCATTGTATATATACACTACATCTTCCTTATCCATTCCTCGGTCGATGGGTATTTGGGCTCTTTTCATAATTTGGCTATTGTTGATAGTGCTGCTACAAACATTAGGGTACATGTGCCCTTTCAAATCAGTATTTTGTATCCTTTGGATAAACACCTAGTAGTGAAATTGCTGGGCCATAGGGTAGTTCTATCTTTCACTTTCTGAGTTAAAGTTCTATCTTTAACTTTCTTTAACACTGTTTTCCAGAGTGGCTGCACCAGTTTGCCTTTCCATCAGCAACACAAAAGAGTTTCCCTTTCTCTGCATCCTCACCAACATATGTTGGTTCCTAAGTTGTTAATTTTGTCCATTCTGACAGATGTGAGGTGGTATCTAATTATGGTTTTGATTTGTATTTCCCTGATGATGAGTGATGTTGACCATTTTTTCATGTGTCTGTTAGCCATTTGTATGTTTTAGGAGAAGTGTTTCTTCATGTCTTCTGCCAATTTCTTAATTGGGTTGTTTGTCTTTTGGGTGTTGATTTTGATAGATTCTTTATAGATTCTGGATACTAACCCTTTATCTGATATGTCAGATATTAGCAAATATTTTTTTTTCTATTCTGTAGGTTGCCAAACAATTATGAAAGAAATTGAAAAAGACAAAAGAAAAGAAAACATTGAAAAAACACGGAAATGCTCTTGGATTTGGAGAACATATACTGTTATAATATCTATAGTATCCAAGGCAATATACACATTCAATGCAACTCTTATAAAGATAACATCAGTATTTTTTGCATAGCTAGAACAAGCAATTCTAAATTTTTTATGGAACCAGAAACGACCCTGAATAGCCAAATCAATGTTGAAAAATAAAAGGAAAGTGGAAGGCATCACAATTCCAGACATCAACTTGTGCTACAAAGCTGTAATCATTGAGAAAGTATGGTAATGACACAAAAACAGACACATAGAACAATCTAACTGAATAGACAACCCAGAAATCGATGCACAGCTATATGGTCATCTAATCTTTGACAAAGCAGGAAAGAATATCCAATGAGAAAAAGATAGTCTCTTCAACAAATAGCATGGGGAAAATTGGGCAGTGACATGCAGAAGAATGAAACTTTTTTTTTTTTTTCCAGAGGACCACGAAAAGGATTTATAGCCTAAAAGAAAGGAACTCAATTTGCTTAAAAAAGAGCAACAACGGGTGGGGGGAAAAGCGTTTCCTTCCCCCACCCTCACCTCCGGCCCTCCTGGCTCCCGGAGCCGCGCCCGACTCTCCACGCTGCCGCTTCAGGAGGCGTCCCTGGAGATCCAACCACTTTCCGTGAGGAAATTTAAAATCCTTTTCTTTAGCACTTTGTCCAAATAGCTAGGCAGGCGACTTTTGGAGGGAATCCCCTGTCGCTTCTGCAGGTGGTCTTTGATGATCGTCTTCACGGTCACGTAGCGCGCGGGGCTCAGGTTCAGGGAGCTGCAGAGCACCTTCTCGCGGTCGGACAGGAGCTCGAAGCCGGGCAGGTTCTCGATGGCCGCAAACTCGCCGTCCTTGCCGTCCTCCCTGCCCCGCCGGGCGCCCGCCGCGTTCTTGTTCTCCTTCGCTTCTCACGCTTGTGCCGCGCCGCCTCGTACTCGGCCGACTCTTCCATCTTCGTGATGCCGTTGCGCCGGTAGCGCTGCAGCTCGCGGATCTTGGCCCGCAGCATCTTCTCCTTGTGCATGTTCTCGAACAGGTCGTCGAACTCCTTGCACGACATGAACTGGTAGAGCGGCCGCAGCTTCAGCCGCAGTTCCTTCTCCTCCTTGGTGATCTTGCACCATACACAAAAATTAATTCAAAATGGATGAAATATCTAAATATGAGACAGAAAACCATCAAAATCCTATAAGAGAACCCAAGGAGCAACCTCTTTGACCTCAGCCATAGCAACTTCTCCTTCTTCTTCTTCTTCTTCTTCTTCTTCTTCTTCTTCTTCTTTGAGAGAGACAGAGAGAGAGAGAGCACAAGCTGGGGAGGGGCAGAGGGAGAGGGAGAGAGAGAATCATAAATGTACTTCATGCTCATTGAAGAGCCCAATGCAGGATTTGATCTCAAGATCATGAGATTATGACCTGAGCTGAAATCAAGGGTTGACCACTTAACTGATTGAGACACCCAGGCACCCTGTAGCAATTTCTTACTAGACATGTCTCTGGAAGCAAGAGGAACACAACATTTTAGAAGCCACACTAGCTTTTTACCACTGAAGGAGTATTTCATGTTCAATCAGCAGAATTAATGTGGCTACCAATGAAGCCTAACTTATAATTACAGACTTATAATCAGATATGACATAATTATCTGCCTTGTGAACCAAAACAGTAACTATTATATATGTACGGATGAAATCCTCCTAAAGTTTTATGAGCTTTACATACCTTTTGTGATCAAATCTTAAAACATTAACAAGCATTAACAAGATAGAAAAAAGCAGAAAGGAGTATTAATGGATAAACCATAATTCTTGACTTAACTTGCTTATCCAACACCTCACCTTCTACAATAGGGCCTATCATCAAAAGAAGTGATTACAATAAATAAATTTACTGATAAACATCTCTAGAACATGACATATTCATGTTGTTCTTAAATAATTTAATTTATCAGGCATTTTCCATGACTATTCTTCTTGTATTGCTTTCTTGAAAGTTTACCATATGTGGATCTTAAGAAACCGAACAGAAGACAATGGGGGTGGGGAAGGAAAAAAAAGAGAGGAAGGGAGCCAAACCATAATAGATTCTTAAAGACTGACAATAAACTGAGGGTTGATGGGGGTTGGGAGGGAGGGGATGGATGATGGGCATTGAGGAGGGCATCTGTTGGGGTGAGCACTGGGTGTTGTATGGAAACCAATTTGATAATAAATTTCATATAAAAAAAGAAAGTTGGCTGTGAAAATCTTGCTAAATCCAACTGGTTTTTCTCTATTCCATTTATTACTAACTTCTCTACTGAATTAGTCATGGTTAATTATTTCCCACTCCTTGAAATTATCTCATATTTTGAATTTAATGACATTTGGTGCATTGAGTTTTCCTTCTTATCTAAACATTTTTGTTTTAGACCTAATGGCCTTTTACTCCTGTCATCATCAAAATACGGGGATTACTAAAGGTTCTTTCAGTCTTTGATCTTTTGCTCTTCTTTATACATTCTTCATCTCAGAGGTGTTATTAATGCACATACCATCAACTGTTAACTTTTCCGAGGTTTTCTGCCAAAATGTAGTTTCCGTCTTGAAAATTTTCTCCTTCCGGCCTCACTAAAATGTCCCACTAGTTTTTCAAAACATCTAGCTCTTAGATCCTACTTATATTTGACTCATTCTTCTGTTATATCCAATATTTAAAATATTTATGAATACTGTCAATCATTCTCTTAAAACTTATATTATTTGTCCTTCCTTCTGAATTCCCACAATTCAGTATAGTATTTTGTCATTTTATTGTAAATATCTCATAACTTTTATTATGTTATCTTTTCTTTAATCAATTAATTTGTAGTAGTAGATACATTTGTTTTCCAAATATATTTTCTACAATTGAAGGTATTTTTTTGATTTCTAATTTTATTGCATTTTTGTGAGACAACATGGTCTTTATAATTTTTATTCCTTAATTTTTTTTGCTATTTCCTTGTGCTCTATTTTTAATAATGTTCTATGTGCATTTGAAAGAATGTCCAATCTTTGTTGGGTGCAAGTTTCTCTGTATTAGATTAAATTAGGTATTACTCTTTTTGAACTACTATTAGGTGGATTCTGGCCCTTCTGCAATCTATGTGTTTATTAACTTAACCTTTTAAAACTACCTTTCATCTTTTCATTCATTTGTGCTGCATTGAGAATTGCTTAGCCAAATTGTCCAGCTTATTAATTCTCTGTTCTTGTGTGTCTGTTCCATTATTCAACTCATCTATTGAATATCAACATATTGAAACTCATATTTATTTATAAAATTATTTATGTATTTTAATTTTTGTGGTTATTCTTTCTTGTGTCATGAATGCCATACCCTCCCTTACTGTTCTTATATTTATATAATTATACTTATATGTAAGTCCTGATCTGCCTTCTCCATTAGCTCTGGTTTCACACGTCTGTATTGTCTCACTTTTGTGGTGTTTACATGTCTCAAATGACCTATATTTTGTTATTGTGAGCTCATCCTGGTAACTGAGATTTACTCCAAGACAATCAGCTAAATCTGACTATACAGCCTGCTTTGGGGGCACAGGAGAGATAGTTTTTAGGAGAAGGATAAATGAGTGGAGCATACTGCAAGTTGGATAGTTTCACTACAATTGATCTTCTGGGAAAACATATCAATATATATATATATATATATATATAGATATGTTTTCATATATATATATATATATATATATATATATATATATATATATATTCTTCTTAGTATAGACATACTCATCTACAGGCTTTATCATCTCCAAGCACTTCTTCCTCCTGGAAACAGACACCTTTGTCACAGCTTTCAGAATAAGAGAATTAGAGAAAGAATGCTCAAGTATAAGCCAGCCTCATTGCTCTCTCCTGCTCTGTTCCTACTAATCCCCAATTATTTGTCTCTCAGTTTATTTCTGTTATTAGTGTCAAGAACCTCTAGACATTAAGGTCCCTTGGTGTTGATTCTTTTTAAAAACCCAGTACTCTCCCACTAGATCCCACATGCATCCTAGGCTCTGAGCCTCTGGGTTATCTCTCTGATTAAATCTTATCTGCTTTTGTTTTCTTTTCTCTTGTGATTTATCATTCCTATATTTGAATATGGTAATATCTTCATTAATTTTTAAAATATTCTTTTTAAAATTTTTATAGATTAATGTAAGGGTGGAAGCTGCAACATGTACTCATTATACCAAGTTGAAACTACAGTTTCTACCTATCAAACTCTTACTAGTGTTCTGTATTTTTAAAATTTTCTATAAATGGTGCATCAGTTGAAAAAATAAACACATCATAAATTTATTTTAAAATGAACATCTATACACTCACCAAAACATCCCATGAGAACACGCCCCAAGAACACATTTCTCCCATATTTCCCACATTGGAATAGACTCAGTGATTATTTTGTGTATGATTAATAGATTCACTGATTTATTATTGACACATTGCTTGAAAAACATTTTAAATTCTAATTTGTATGAGTACAAAAAAGATAACAGGAAATCTGATACATGTCTCTCTTCATACAGCCTTTAATTATTTGAATGTAACTGTCCAACTTCAGAGAGAAAAAAAATGTGGAAGATTCATATTTATCTCTAATTGACTTGAAGGTCGAAATCTAAAAAATAATTTCTAATTTAATTTTTTTTTTATTTAAGTAATCTCTACACCCAACATGGGGCTCAAACTCATGATCATGAGAACAAGAGTTGCATGCTCTACTTTATTTCTGTTAACTTTTATAAAAGAATTAAGAGATATATTTTAGTTTCTACCAGACAGCCTATTTGTTTTCTTCTATTTTTATTTTTTTCCAGCTTTATGTATGTATAAAGCATATATAAATATTTTTGAGATATAATTTGCATATAACATTGTATGGGTTTAAGGTCCCTGACAACAACTTTGTTATTCTCTGTTTACATGAATTTGGCCTTTTAAAATTTCACATAGAAGTGAGGTCATGCAGTATTTTACTTGTTCTGTCTGACAGTTCACATAGAATAATGCCCCCAAGATCCATTAGTGTTGCTGCAACTGACAGGATTATCTTTTTATGGCTGTATAATAGTATAATATTCCATTGTGTGTATGTATGTGTGTGTGTGTGTGTGTGTATATATATATCTTCTTTATATATACCACCTCTTATTTATACATTTAACCATGGATGAACACTTAGGTTGTTTTCACATCTAGTTTATTGCGAATAATGCTGCAGTGAACATGGCTGTGCAAATATCCCTTTGAGATAGTGATTCCATTTTTTCTGTATAAATGCCAAAAGTGAGACTGCTGGATTATATGGTAGTTATATCTTTATTTTTTTTTTAACTTTGCATACTGCTTTCTATAGTGACTATACAAATTTACATTCCCACAAACATTGTACAGGGTTCCCTTTTCTCCACACTCTCACCATCACTTGTTATCTCTTGTCTTTCTGATAATAGGCATTCTAACAGTTGTTAGATAATACCTCACCCTGGTTTCATTTGCATTTCCATGATGATTAGTGATGTTGAGATTCTTTTCTTATATCTGTTGGCCATTTGGATAAATGTCTATTCAGGTCCTCTGCCCATTTTATTTATTTACTTATTATTATTATTATTATTATTGTTAATTATTTTACTATTGAGTTATATGAATTCCCTACATATTTTGGGTGTTAAGCCATTATCTGATCTATGATTTGCAAATATTTTCTCTCATTTCATAGATTGCCTCTTCATTCCACATAATCTTTTTAGAGTGATGTAATCTCACTTGTTTATTTCTCATTTTGTTGCTTGTGTTTTTGGTGACATATCTGAAAAAAAATGTTGCCAAGGCCAATGTCAAAGGGAATTTTCCTTATGTTTTTTTTCTATAGACAGCCTGCTTGTTAATCATTGTTTTGACCTACTCTGCTTTAGTATGTTGAATATTTTGTCTTTCAAGTGTTCTCTTTTATCCAACAACGTTCTCAAATACACGTGTAAGGTTTATGAATTTGGAAATATTCAAGTGGCTTTTAAATTATTGGCCAAAAAAACAGTAAAGTAACTAGAAATATTGGACAGTATTCATTACTAAATAGATTAAGCCAAAGTATAGACAGTGACCTTGACCTTTGAATTAGCAAGAAAAATGGAAATGCTGAACATAAAAAAACCTCACCTGTCACAACACAATGGGTATATTATGAATATGTCTTAGTGAATGTAACCTTATAAATTAATTCTATGGTGGCTTGGATGAGCAGTCCAATTTTGATGTAAAAATGTCACATTGGTATTACTAAGATGCTTGAAAATGACAAATTTTGCATAAAGCTAATGCCAGTTGCCAGAGGGCTAGAAGAGTTTAAAAGGCACAAAAAGAAAATGGGGATAGAAAATCCATAAACATAAAAACATGATATAAGTCTTTACACATATATACATCATTCACAAAATATTAAATGGAATACAACATCTGTAGAAAGCTAGTTTAGAGGTTAAAGTTCAATACAAATAAGTCAAGGTCCACAAATATTTTCCACATAATTAGTCATCTTTGATGTCATGATAAAAAACAGTATCCCTAATATTGGACAGCTATATTTCAGACAATCACAAAGGGACATAGATGATTATATTGAAACAACCTTGCCATTGCTATGGCAAAAAGTATATGCCATGGAGGCAACCACTAAGTACTAAGATCTTTGATCTACAAATATTTAGTAAGAATGATTTTTGTGGTCTATTTATGTTCTCTTAAATGGGCAATCTAGTTATTCTGAGACCAAGAGTTTTTAATTAATAAAACCAAAGGCCTTTTTCTCCAATTTGTTCATCGTTTACAACCTTGTTCTTGCATTGTCTGTAAGACTGTTATTTGAGATGTTTTTGCCTGCAAGTATTAGAAAACTCTAACTCAAATAAACGTATGCAGCTAAAGCATTTAAGTTACATAGTGTTTAGAACTAGAGAAAATTCCAGTGTTGGTTAATTCAGCATATCACAAGTGTCATCAAAACCTAATTTCTGTATCTAAATACCTTAGTTGTTTGGCTTTGCCTGTTTTGTGTCTCTTCATATTTACAAGATGGTTGTTGCATTGGTTTCAAGCATTGCAACCAGATATGAGTATTTCTAGGAGATGAAAATGGACTGTTTTTTTTCTAGTGACAACTACATAGGAGTGAAAAAACTTTCCTAGAAGCCTTCTCTCAGATATAATTGGCTAGAACTGGATGATATCCCCTAAATCAATCACTAGCAAAAAAAAAAAAATACTGAACAATGGCTTAGGGCAACAATAATTTATACTTATAGCTCTAGATAAAGTTTGCCTCATTTAAGTTATATGAGGAAAGTATGAACAATAAATTAAAATTGTGGTTTTGCTTATAAGGAAAAAATAGGGAAATGGATGTTGGTATATAATTAATTATATATGCAATGGACTGTAAGCTCCAGAGTCATTTTTTAAACAATTACATCATTAGCTTCTAGTAAAATGTCTGTCATAAAGTCGGTTCTCAATAATTACTTTTTGAATTAATGACCAACTCTGCCTAGGAAGCACTTAACTCTGAATGATAAAGTCTTCACAGAGCAAATAATAGTTGATCTGGTGCTTGATGAAAATTGGTATGGAAACAGATAGGGAGAATACCATTTTAGATGAGGGGAAAGACACTGGAAAAAGACACAGTCATAAACTGGCACAGAAAGTTGGATCAGTTATTATCGCTTTCTGAAAAAATGTAAGAGAAAACTCCATTAATAGCAGCTTAAACCATAAAGACATTACTGTTTTCTTAACAAGATTTTTTAAGTTTATTTATGTTGAGAGAGCACACACAGTGAGAGAGAGAGGTGGAGAGAGAATCCCAAGCAGGCTCCACACTGAGGCTGACATGTGGCTCAATCTCATGACATGGAACTCAATCATGAGATCATGACCTGAGCCAAAATCAATAATTGGAGGCTTAACCAACTGAGCCACCCAGGCTCACCCTAGCATAATTTCAGAAAGATTTTTTTTATATATAATTAAGTTAGAGGCTTAAAAATGTTATTACAGTCTTTCTGCTGAGTTATCTTTGGTGTTGTCAATATGTCCTCTCATGTTCACAAAATGGCTGCTGCACTTTCAAGCATCATGCCATTATATAACAATATATGAAGCAGGAATAAAATAGGGTTTTTATCATAATAGAAAATCCCAGACACTCCCTAGAAGTATTTTTATTATTTATAATTGGCCCAATCTAGGTTGGGGGACCAGTACTAGCTACAAGGAAGTCTTGGAACTATGCAAATGGACTCCCTAACTTTTATGGTGATGGCAGATAAGAAATACAGAGGAAGGTAAAAATGTTGGGTAAGTAATCAATAGGTTCTATCACAATATCTTTCAGTGGACATGGGTATCAGGAATATGAGGGAAATGGTAGAAAGAGGTTGGAGAAATAGATTGGGTGCACATGTTCACCTACTGAAGCATAGGGGTTACATGTGTAGTATTTATCTTTATATTAAAAAAAGGCAGTGCAAGGGTGTTGTCTATCTCTCTAATTCATTTGCCTTTTAAAAATGTATTCATTTGATCAATCAAAATAAATATCTAATGAACTCAGTCACGGATATTCTCAAAATATAGCCGCTATTTAGTCATTATGGGTCTTACATATAAATAAAATATTTAGTAAAGTTCTCTCAAAAGCTTTAGACAATTTCCTATTTTGTAAGACAAGTTCTTCTAATTCTGTGATTCACAATCATGCATATACATGTGTTTATGGCACACATTTGAAAATGAAAATTTCTGAGCACATTTCAAATAAAAGATTCTAACTAAAGCTGTACTAAGCCACAATAATTGCCACACAATTAATAATATTAAATGTCACTAATGATCTATAAAAACATCCACTTTTGTACGATTTAAATTGTTGCATGTCAGTCCCTTATCTCTACCTGTGTACAACTTTTTCCTGATCATACCTTTCTTACATATTTATGCATTAAACAAATATTTGTTGAGTGCCTAGTTTGAAGAAGCACTCTGCTAATCATGGAGATGAAATTATTAACTACAACAGCAGCAAAAACAAAACAAAACAAAACAAAAATAGAAATAGCCTTACTTTCATGTGGGGCTTGCATTGCTTGTTCCAGGAAACATAAGATTGTTGACTCAAGTTTTGATATTCCAATTTTCCCTCTTTGAATTTGATGCAAGGTTTATTCCCCTCAATATCAGAAGATTCACTCACTTCAGTGTTCCTTTTGACAAGACTTGAAGTGTGCATCCTCACTTGCAATAATCATTTATATTATCTCTTGATCAAAGTTTGAGAGAATCCTTATAAATGATTAGAGTTTAAGAGTTAAGAACCATTATTCTAACTAGATGGAGATATCAGGCTCTTTTTAATCTACTGGAGTTTCCTGAGTAAAGGTGGGAATAGAGCAAAGGGGTAATTTCAGATTTTAGCTTTTAACTTAAATCCTGAATTCCATAGAGTTTTCATATTCACAATTATCTTCATTATATATCATTGCCAATTAAAATGCCTGATAAGTATCAAATAGTGGTGTTACCTTACTGGATCAATATATTACATGCAAAAGCACTCAGATTGTTTTACATAAAATATATTAATACAGAATGAAACCTATGTGAAATGTGGAATTTGGCTCTAGACCACTTGGTTACTACCCTCTTAGATCCTTAACAGTCTGTGTTACTCTAGGTTAACTAGCTATCTACTCCATCCCTATTACAGATTGAGACACCAAGGAAAGTTTAGTTGGCTTATCCAAAGCCATATGATTAGTGACAAAGCTGAAATTTTAACACTGGTTTCCTGAGTTCTAATTTAGTATGTTTTTACTCCCAAGCATATCCCTTCAAAACACGTCCACCCTTACCACCAGAACCAGCAGGGGATCAGTACAAAATGAAACTGCAACATAGTCATAAATTTTAGATCAAAATTAATGGCCAATTTAGTCCTATTACTAGTAGGTAGCAGTATATTGACCATTTAAATCTTAGTTTTTCAGTGGCTACAGACATTAATGATGCTTTCTTAGTGAAAGAAAACACCTGAGATAGCCGATATTTCCTTCCATAATAATAAATTATAGATTTTATTCATTCAATAAAAATGTTTTAGTGTCACCTATTTGCCAGGAACTGGAGATACATCAGTAAATAAAACAAACAAAAATCCCTGCAGCCATGGTCTGTATATTCTAGTGGTGGGTGATAAACAATAAACAAGTAAGTTATGTAGAATGCAATAAGTGCTATGGAAAAAAATAAATGAGATAGAGTGGAAGGGAGGCCCAGTGCAGGGGAGAAAGTGGTATGGGGGCTTCAGATTCAATTGAAGATGTGATGTCCTGCCAGTCTGTGTGTGAATATTGTTAAAGACTGAAACTGGTGACTGAAAATAAAATGTTATGTTTTTCTTCTTCAAAGCTCGAGGTCATGCTTGGAGAAGTCCAGGGCCCAAGCCAAATCTCGTTGTAGATGTGCATATGCTTTCACTGTTCCCTGCTTTGTATCTCATTTTAAAAATCTGAGAAAGTTTTGAAATGGGGGGTGGGGGGGAGGAAACAGGTGTGACAAAAGAGAAAGAGAGGAGGAGACAACCAGTCACCGTCTGCCTCAGTATTGCCTTGGTGATGGGGTTGTACAGGGCATGTACTCTGCTTGAGCCCTAGATCTTTCCCAAAACAAGGCTGTTCTCTGGTTCTTCTTCCCTCTAATTTTCTTCCTTAAGATTAAAACTTCAAATCAATAGTATGTACAAATTTTTAAAAATAAAACCTTTAAGAATACTCTTCACATGAGTTAAAATAAGCCATTTACAGCTTTATATGTTCATAGATATTACTTAGTTAATTTTCCTTGACTGAATCTTAGAAATTTTGACAGAAATTTTGTATTCATTGAAGCTGCATTTATATCAATTTGACTATTTGAATTAACAGGTAAGTTAAAAAAATAAAGTAGTATTAGTCAAGATTATTTTGCGGGGTACCTGGATGGCTCAGTCGGTTGAGCCTCCAACTTCAGCTCAGGTCATGATCTCCAGGTTTGTGAATTTGAGCCCCCACATTGGACTCTGTGCTGACAGCTCAGAGCCTGGAGTCTGTTTCAGATTCTGTGTCTCCCCTGTCTCTGCCCCCCCCCCCACTCACACTCTGACTCTCTCAAAAATAAATATACATTAAAAAAATTAATAAAATGATTATTTTGTTAATTGGCTTTATCTACACAACAGTCTTTCAAAAGTAATACTAATTTTCTTATCAGGCCAGATAATCCAAGAATATAAATGTTCCAAATATTATTTCTATCTGCATTTGCAATGCTTTATATATATTTTAGTATTATATTTTTTGCTTATCAATATATACATATTTTGTAGGAATTTTTAAGTACAAAACATCATATGCAGAAAACAAAATTATCCATAACCCCACTTATACCATTATGATATATTTAACTTTATTTCTTTTTACAATAAATACTTCCACTTTACATGGTAGCTATCAAACTCTGTGTACAGTTCTACATATCTTTTTGTTTTTCACACAAATTTTAGGCATTGACAACCAAACAGACATGATTCCTGCCCTCATGGAATTATAATCTAGGGATTTACTAAAACCATTCCCTAATCTTGGACATTTAGAGTGTATCTAAATTTTAATATTTTATGTAAAATTATAATTAACATCTTTGTGCTGAAATAGTTACTTAGGATGCATTCCTAGGAGTAGAATTACTCTGCCTGAGAGTAGGAACATTTTTCAAGGCTCTTTACACATAGTGTTCCTTTTATTACTTTACTGATTGTGGTCTATTTTTGACTTACAAATTGAATGGCTTTATATTACTTTACTTCAGAAGGTAATACTTTTGATAGTCTTTTAAGCTCAGTTTGGCCAATGGAAGGGCTCTGAGACTGTGTAACACTGCCCAAGTGAAAACTAACTTGGTGCTTGGATCACATTTTGCTTTTATTTTCTAAAAATGAAATAAGGTCAAGAGCGCCTGAGTGGTTCAGTCAGTTAAGCATTGAACTCTTGATTTTGGTGCAGGTCATGATCTCGTGGTTGTGAAATTGTCTGTGCTGACAGTACAGAGCCTGCTTGGTATTCTGTCTCTCCCTCTCTCTCTCTCTCTCTCTTTCTGCCCCTCCCCCACTCACTCGTGCTTTCTGTTTTTCTCAAAATTAATAAACAAACTAAAAAAATGAGATGAGCTTAGTATTACATAAGAAATATACACTTTCAAAAATAAATAAAAATTCAATGACAAAAAAGTAGCCAAAAATGAGAATAACTAATCAACTGTTTCTCTTCCTGGGACCAAAAAGATACTCACTTTTTGTTTTCTAGATCACATAAAAGACATCTTTTTTTCTGTATGCATCCTTACCTACCACATGACTTTCCTTTATGTAATGTAAAGTTCATATTTTTCAAATTTCCTGCCAAGTGGCATTTGATAACTTGTTCTAACATAACTTTGTACATAACAACAATTGTTTTTAGATTTGGGGAGAAAAAAAGTGTTTCAGACTTCTTGGTACTATTTTAATAGACATTTCACCTTTGTGTAATTTACATATATAACATGAAACTATATTCAAGTTATTTTGAAGAAATATCACTGTGAATATAGATAGATAATAGATAGATAGATAGATAGATAGATAATAGATAGATACTTTTATGGGGGAAAGTCTGAATGTGAAGGAAATGTACAGGATTAAAGTAGCTCTTTATAGAGGAATGTTTATATTATTTTATATTCCTTTTAATACATATAGCTCCTTCATATGCACATATACATGTGTATATAGGTCTGTGTGTACACATGTATGTTCAAAACTGGTGTTAAAATAGTCTAATAACAATTAGATGTTTAGCAAACAACCAAATAGATTTAATCAATGAAAACCTGATTCTTCCTGTTCAAGCTGTGAAACATTATGTGTAAACACAGGTATAATTTTAGAATAGATTTCAGAGGCATCTATGCACCATAAAATATAATTAACTCTGTCTTTTCCCTTCAACTTCCTGTTATTCACAGTGTCTTTATGATGTCATCACTCAACATTACCAGTTTTAAATTACAATCCTAAAGTTCTGGCAACATATAGGCAGGGGAAATGTCTCTTACAAGATTGTAAGTACTTTGTCTAATACTTTTTAGTATTTTTAATGACTAATATGCTCAACTTAGCAACATATTTATATTTTTAAATGTGAATAATGTTTATCTCATTGTAATTTTATTTATAGATTAATACTTTAAAGAGAGGTATGAAATTTTCAACAATATCTTGGGTTTTTTGCTTTGAGATTTAGCTACTTCAGGCTTTGTCACAAAACAGTTGCATGGCCTTAACCATTTTGTGTGTGTGTGTGTGTGTGTGTGTGTACTTACAATCACATCTTATTTTGAGAAAGGAAGTAATTAATGTGTGTGAAGGCACTTAAAATGTAAAGCATGATATAATGTAGTAAGACTTTATTATACAACTTTGGTATACTTAATTTTCTGTAAAAAGAAAGTTAGATCATCCTTTTGCTCTGCTAAAAAGGAAGACTTAGTATTATTTCCAAGAAAAGAAAGTTTAGTGAGTTGACTTTTAAAAGGATTCATTAAGTGGATGATGAAATATTAACATGGATTTAACAGTATTTCTGCAGGTTTTAGTTGGCCACATCTTTCAATGTTGGTCTTTACTTTAAAAGTTTACATCCCCACAAGAATATTGCTGAAATAATACAAAAATTAGGATAATATAGACCATATTGACTTGGAACTACCAGCTAATAGCGATGTGTATTATGTTGAATTATATGAGATTGTCAATATTCAACCATTTTTACCTACAAAAATGGGAATTTCTTAAGATACAATCATATAAAAAGCTCATAAAGCTCAATAAGAAAGATACAATTAAGGTGGCATAAAAATAGTTGAAGGCTATGAACAGATATTTTATAGAAAAAGAAATGTGAATGACCAGTAAACATATGAAAAAATGCACAACCTCATTTATAAAAAGAACATTTAGAAAATCTTTGACTCAGAAATTCAAACTCTAAAAAACTTAAAGAGATTTTCCCTTTTTAAATGACACATTTTTATGATGTTTGGATGTTTTTCAATGAGTATTATTACTTTTAAAATGAGAAATTTCAATACAATGTGAAAGAAAGGAAAAGAATGGTTTGATCTAGAAATTAAAATTGAGCTCCTAGTGATTTTGGAGAGGTGTCTCTAGTTTTATCCTGCCTACATATGATCTTTCCTATTACATCACAAAGGTTTCAGGATTATGTCACCATTGGGCATTATCTCTGAAACACACTGTCATCAGCAAAATCCTCTATACCCTCCTCTGCCTCCTATCTGAATGATATCTCCACTTTATTGCTCTCCGAAACTCGGCTGTTTCTCAAATACATTGTTTTTCCTGGGGCCCTCTTGAATGGATATTTTCCTTCCCATGTCCCCTCCTGCCACTGGAACCAGAGATGCTATAGATGTATACTTGGTTCCTCAATGGCATTTCCAACTCATTCTACTTCTCTACTCCCTAAAAATAGCCAGCTTTGAATCTCATATCATCAGATTTATATCACCTGCTATGTTTCCTTGTTGTATTCATTGACTAACTCCCAGGTCATTCCCTTTATTTTGCCATGATTCTCTGTCTGATCCACTGCCATTGCCTCTTTCTTTAATCCCTGGTGATTTTGATATGTAGATAATCATTCCCATATCCTAATATTCCATTTTTTTACTTCATTTTCTCAAAGTATCTTGCCTTCCATCTTATTTCAGTTGCTCATTTATATTCATATCCCTCCAAAATCTCAATTTCAGATATTCTCCAACCACTACTTCAGGTACCTCTAATACCCACACTCCAACAATTCTCCTACCCCTATAAGACCTACTATTGATTTTACCAACTTTGAACTACTGCTCATTAATCCTTTCCCAATGGCTTTACTTATGTTCTTACTCATTATAGATTCTTACCTATCTTAGGTTCCTATAGGCTCATAGTGAACCAAAACAAATAATTTCATGCATAAATATTAAATTCCCTTTATCCACTTTCATTTTGATGTCTCTTAGACAAAACCCTAGTTATAGATATATCCAACTCCCCCATCACTTCTCAGTGGTACCTTTTTGCAACCTGAATGTGGTTGAGGAAAATCATGTAACCATGATAATTGGCTTCAACTTAATTTATAATATCAAACTGCAAGTGGGCCATTAATGTTACCTGGCAATGGTATTAAACTTCTCTCATCTGTTCAAGTCTCTCCTTTAAGATGACTATTTCTTAAATTTTTTCTGTTAAATTTATAATAGATTTTTCCACTCCACTCTCACATAATAGAGATAAATAGGATAAATTTTCACCATAGCCACAACTAAATATACTAATCTATATGTATTTTACAATCTTTTTTCCCCTGACTTTTCTCCTATTATAGTAGATACTCTCTTCTTACTCATATCTAAATATAACTTAAGGTATATTAGTTTCCTAGGGCTGCTGAAGCAAATCACCACAGATTAGCTGGCTTAAAACATTAGAAGTTTATTTTCTCAAATTTCTGTGAGCTAAAAGTCCAAAATAAAAATGTCAGCAATGTGGTCTCCTTGCCAAGGCTCTGAGGAAGAATCTGTCCGATGACTCTCTTCTAGCTTCTGGCAGTTTCTAGCAATCATTGACATTCCTTGGATTGTAGATCCATCACCCCAGTCATTGTTTCCATCATAGCTCACATGGCACACTCTCCCTGTGTGTGTTTGTGTCCAAATCTCCTTCTTCTCATAAGAACACCAGTCATTGTGTTCTAATCCAGTATGACCTCATCTAAACTTGATTACATCTACAGAGACCCTTTTTCCAAATGAGGTCAAGTTAACAAGTACCCAGTGATTGGACATGAATGTGTATTTATGTGGGACACAATTCAACTCATAACACTGAGCATTGGATTTCCTTCACTACGTAAGAATATGGCTCCTATATTTAACTTATTTTCTGTAGCCTCGTTATTTTTATTTTTTCTGTAGATTTATTGAAACAATTGAAATATAACTGTGTATGTTTGAGATGTACAATGTTATTATTTGATGCTCACGTGCATTGCAAAATTATGACTATGGTACGGTTATTTAACACCTCCATCACGTCATGTAATTACCTTTTTTTTTTTTGTGGTGAGAACATTTGAGGTCTACTCTATTACGAGATTTCAAGTATATAACGCAGCAGTGTTAACTATAGTCACCATATTATGCATTAGATCCTCACAACATATTCATCTTATAAATGGAAGTTTGTACCCCTTGACAACATCTGTTTCTGTGGAAAGAACATGTCTTCTTTGAAAAATGCCTATTCACATCCTTTTTCCATTTTTTAATCAGTTTACCAAATTATTATTTAGTTGTGTAAGTTACCTAAATATTTTGTATATTAACCCCTTATCAGATAATTGCTTTTCAATATTTATTGCTCATTTGTTGTGCAGAAGCTAAGTTTTATATAGATTCCACATACTTACTTTTGTTTTTGTTGCCTGAACATTTGGTGGCATATCCAAGAAAATCAATGTCAAGGGCATATCAAAGATCTTTCTCCCTATGTTTTTCTCTAAGAGTTGAAAACTTTCAGTTCTTATGTTCAAGTTTTTAAACCATTGCAAGATAATTTTTGTGACTTGTGTGTGATAGGGTTCCACTTTTATTCTTTCACATGTAGATATCCACTTTCCCCAGAATCATTTAGTGAAGAGATGATCCCTTACCTATTGTGTGTTCTTGGTGCCCTCATGAAGGTTAGTTGATCATATATACATGGGTTTACTTCTCTGTTCTTGGTTAAATTCCCTTGGTCTATGTTTGTGTTTGTATTCCAGTACTATACTGTTTTAATTACTATACCTTTTTACTATAGTTTGCAATCATAAAGTGTAATATCTCCAGCATTATTCCTTTCTCAGAACTGTTTTGCCTACTTATAGTCATTTGTGTTTCCACATGAATTTTAGGATTGTTCTCTTTCTGTGGAAAAATTCTCTTGGAATTTTGACCAGGATTGCACTTAATCTATATATGGATTTGGTATTATTGGCATCTTAACAATATTATTCTACTGATCCATGAACTTGGGATACCTCTCCATTTATTTGTGTCTTCATTTCCTTTCCTCAATATCTGAAAATTTTAAGTGTAAAAATATTTAAATTCCTTGGCTAAAGATATTTGTAATCATTTTATTTTTAAAACTATTACAAATTAGATGGTTTCCTTTTCCTTTTCTTTTTGTTAAGTTTTTATTTAAGTTTCTGTTATTTAGCATACAGTGTAATATTAGTTTCAGATAAAAAATGTGCCGATTCAACACTTACATACAACACCTGATGCTCATCACAAAAAGTGCCCTCCTTAATCCCTATCACCAATTTAACCCATCCTCTTCCCCACCTCTGCTCTGGTAACCATCAGCTTGTCTATAATTAAGACTATGTTTCAGGGAACCTGGGTGGCTCAGTTGAGTAAGCTTCCAGCTTTAGCACAGGTCATGATCTTGCAGCTTGTGAGTTCGAGCCCCATGTCAGCCTCTGTTCTGATAGCATAGAGCCTGGAGTCTACTTCAGATTCTGTGTCTCCTTCTCTCTCTGCCCTTCCCCGGCTCATGCTCTGTCTTTCTTTCAAAAATAAAAGTGAAACATTAAAAAAAGAATGTGTTTCTTGGTTTGATTCTATTTTCCTTTGCTCATTTGTTTTATTTCTTCAATTCCAAATATCAGTGAAAACATACAATATTTCTCTTTTTCTTATTTATTTTGATTAGCATAATACTGGCTAACTCCACCCACATCATTGCAGTGCCAAGACATCATTCTTTTTTATGACTGGATAAGATTCTATTGTGTGTGTGTGTGTGTGTGTGTGTGTGTGTGTGTGCAAGTTTTCTACTTCTTACTGTTTCAATTTTGTTAGCTTATATGTTTCTTGGAATTTATCAACTTCTTTCAGGTTGTCTAATTTGTTGACATATAGTTTTTCATAATATTCTCTTACAATTGTTTTATTTCTGTAGTGTTGTCATTTCTCCTCCCTCCTTTGTGATTTTATTTATCTCAGTATTTCTTTTTTTAATGTTTATTTATTTTGAGAGACAGAGAGAGAGAGAGTATGAGCAGAGGAGGGGCAAAGAGAAGGGGAGACACAGAATCTGAAACAGGCTCCAGGCTCAGATGTCACAACAGAGCCAGACACGGGGCTTGAGCTCACAAGCCGTGAGAACATGACCTTAGCCAAAGTGGGATGCTCAACCACCTGAACCACCCAGGTGCCAAAATCTCTCTTTTTTTAAGTCTGGCTAGAGGTATAACAATTTTATTAATTTTTTCAAAGAACCAGTTTCGTGTTTCATTGGTATTTTCTATTGTTGTTGCTATTGTTGTTATTTTTGTTGTTGTTTTAATTTCTATATAATTTATTTCTCCTCTAATCTTTATTATTTCCTTGATTCTGTTGGCATTAGGCTTTGTTTGTTTTTCTTTTATAACACCTTTAGGTTTAAGGTTAGGTTGTCTATTTGATCAATTTATTGCTTCTTGTGGTAGGTTGGTATTACTATATTTCCTTCTTAGGACCACTTTTGCTGCATCCCTAAAGTTTTGGACTATCATGTTCTCATTTTCATTTGTTTCCACGTATTTTTTTTTTAAATTTTTTCTTTGATTTCCTGGTTGACCCATTCCTTATTTAGCAGCATGTTGTTTAACCTCTATATATTTGTGGCTGGTTTAGTGATCATAAATTCCTTTAGTACTTTTTTGTCTGGGAAATTTTTTATCTCTCTTTCTATTCTTAATGATAGCCTTGCTGTATGAATATTCTTGGCTTTAGATTTTTCCCATTTAGCTTTCGATTTTTTTAATGTTTATTCATTTTTGGGAGAGAGAGAGAGAGAGAGAAAGCATGAGCAGGGGATGGGCAGAGAGCGAGGTAGACACAGAATCTGAAGACGGCTCCAGACAATGAGCTGTCAGCACAGAGCCTGATGTGGGGCTTGTATCCACAGAACACAAGATCATGACCTGAGCTGAAGTCGGACGCTCAATTGACTGAGCCACTGAGGCACTGCTCCCATTTAGTATTTTAAATATAACATGCCATTCCCTTCTGACTTGCCATGTCTCTGTTGAGAAATCTCCAGCTAGATTAATGGGTATTACCTTGTATAATAAGGACTTTTTTTTATCTTGATGTTTTATAATTTTTACCACTATATTTTGCAAATTTAATTTCAATATGTCTTGGTATTGGACTCCTTTTGTTGATTTTAATGGAGTTTTCTGTGCCTCCTGGATCTAGATGACTGTTTCCTTATCAGATTAGGGACATTTTCAACTATGATTTCTTCAAATAAATTTTCTGCCCTCTTTTCTCTCTGTGCTTCTTCTGGAACTCCCATAATACAAATGTTATTACACTTGATTGAGTTCCCTAAGTCTATTCTTGTGTTGCATAGTTGTTCCTTGTGTACTTTTTTCAGCTTCCGTATTTTCCATTATTTTTCCTTCTAGGTCACTAATTCATTCCTCTGCTTCTTCCATTCTGGTATTCATTGCATCAAGCCTGTTTCTGATCTCATTTATTTCATTCTTCATCTATGATTGATTCTTTTTTAACTCTTTTATATCTGTGGTAAAAAGTTTCCCTAATGTACTTTATTCTTTTCTAAAGCGCAGTATCTCTATGATTGTTGCTTTTGGTTCTCCTTCAGACATGTCACTTATATCTGTTTCACTTAGATCTCCAGGTTATAGTGTTATGGTGTTCCTTCATTTGGGATAAATTCCTCTGTCTTTGAATTTTATCTGTCACTTCCTTTTTCCTGTGTTATAAAATCCAGTTATGTTTCCTGCTTCTGAAATAATGGCTTTATGATGAAGAGGTCATATAGTGTCCAGGGCTTGGTGCTTCAAGTAGTGACTCTGGTGAGTGTTGTGTGTGCTCTTGCTACTGTATTTTGTCTGCTCTCTACTTCAGGCCAGGTTTCTGCAGAAGATTTATTTGCCTGCTGTGGACAGTGTTTGGTCCTTGGACTAAATGTGGTAAGTTTTAACAATACCAGTGTTCTGGTCTGCTTGTGAAATGAGACCTGATACTACTTTCATCAGAATTGAAGCCCTGAAGAACTCTGGTTGGGAGACATGGTATGTGTGGGGTTTTGTCCTAATCTTCGGAGGGAGGGGTCCATTGCACTGTAACTGAGGCTAGCTTAACTGAGATGGGCATTTCCAACAGAGTACAGGGGGTGAGCTGGTGTAAGCAAGTATCTAGCAGGTGTTGGTGCTGAGCCTTTTCCCATAGGTAGGTCTGTGCTCATGCTGAGGGGCAGGGGAGGGAAAGGCACCAGCTAGCTCCTTTATTCCTGGGGAGGCTTCCCCTGAATGTTGCCTATCACAGAAGGGCTCTGAGAAGAATGAATAATGGCCCTCCTGTGTGTGCCATGTGTCTTTCAAATCCTTGTTTCCATGTTGTCTGCCTCCAGGCTTTTTGCCTGCCTTCTCTCCAGGAACACCACAGTGCTCTCCATGCTCAATCCCAGCAAAGATTGCTGAATTTTCAAACTCCTAAGTTTAGAGACATGTTGTGAGCAGTGGTTTGTGCTACTAATCTTATTTTAATATGATATTTATTTATTTTTCTTCTCTTTTCTTTTTTTTTTTTTAATTTACATCCAAATTAGTTAGCATATAGTGCAACAATGATTTCGGGAGTAGATTCCTTAATACCCCTTACCCATTTAGCCCATTCCTCCTCCCAAAACCCCTCCCGTAACGCTCAGTTTGTTCTCCATATTTATGACTCTCTTCTGTTTTGTCCCCCTCCCTCTTTTTATATGATTTTTGTTTCCCTTCCCTTATGTTCATCTGCTTTGTCTCTTAAAGTCCTCATATGAGTGAAGTCATATGATTTCTGTCTTTCTCTGACTAATTTCACTTAGCTTAATACCTCCAGCTCCATCCACATAGTTGCAAATGGCAAGACTTCATTCTTTTTAATTGCCGAGTAATACTTCATGTCTATATATACCACACCTTTTTGATCCATTCATCCATCGATGGACATTTGCGCTCTTTCCATACTTTGGCTATTGTTGATAGTGCGGCTATAAACATGGAGGTGCATGTTCCCCTTAAAAACAGCACAACTGTAACCACTGGATAAATGCCTATTAGTGCAATTGCTGGGTAATAGGATAGTTCTATTTTTAGTTTTTTGAGGAACCTCCATACTGTTTCCCAGAGTGGCTGCACCAGCTTGCATTCCCACCAACAATGCAAAAGAGATCTTCTTTCTCCACATCCTTGCCAACATCTGTTGTTGCTTGAGTTGTTCATGTTAGCCATTCTGACAGGTGTAAGGTGGTCTCTCATTGTGGTTTTGATTTGTATTTCCCTGATGATGAGTGACGTTGAGCATTTTTTCATGCGTCGGTTGGACATCTGGATGTCTTCTTTGGAGAAGTGTCTATTCATGTCTTTTGCCCATTTCTTCACTGGATTA